>NC_085137.1:61974603-63355144 GCF_035046485.1 Aedes albopictus
GACGGACGGACGTGAGGTGATTGAAAGGTGGAAGCAGTACTTCGATCAGCACCTGAATGGCGTGGAGAACGTAGGCACGGGAGCCCACGGCAACGGAGGAAACGACGACGCCAGTGCAGCGGAGGACGGAAATGAAGCAACTCCCACGCTGAGGGAAGTTAAGGATGCCATTTACCAGCTCAAAACCAACAAAGCAGCTGGTAAGGATGGTATCGCAGCTGAACTCATCAAGATGGGCCCAGAAAAGTTGGCCACCTGTCTGCATCGGCTGATAGTCAGGATCTGGGAAACAGAACAGCTACTGGAGGAGTGGAAGGAAGGGGTAATCTGCCCCATTCACAAGAAAGGCGACCATTTGGAATGTGAGAACTTCAGGGCGATCACTATTTTGAATGCTGCCTACAAAGTGCTATCCCAGATCATCTTCCGTCGTCTGTCACCTAAAACTAATGAGTTCGTGGGAAGTTATCAAGCCGGCTTCATCGACGGCCGATCGACAACGGATCAGATCTTTACCGTACGGCAAATCCTCCAGAAATGCCGTGAATACCAGGTCCCAACGCATCAGCTGTTCATCAACTTCAAGGCGGCATACGACAATATCGACCGCGCAGAGCTATGGAGAATCATGGACGAAAACGGCTTCCCTGGGAAGCTGACTAGACTGATTAAAGCAACGATGGACGGTGTGCAAAACTGTGTAAGGGTCACGCGTGAACTATCCAGTTCATTCGAATCTCGCCGGGGACTGCGACAAGGTGATGGACTCTCATGCCTACTCTTCAACATCGCTCTGGAAGGTGTGATGCGACGAGCCGGGCTCAACAGCCGGGCAACGATTTTCACAAAATCCGGCCGATTTGTGTGCTTTGCGGACGACATGGACATTATCGCCAGAATATTTGGAACGGTGGTAGAGCTGTCGGATTGGTGGTAAATGTCTCAAAAACAAAGTACATGCTGGTAGGCGGAACCGAACACGACCGGCTCCGTCTGGGTAGTAATGTTATGATAGACGGGGATACTTTCGAGGTGGTGGGGTATTCGTCTACCTCGGTTCCTTACTGACGGCTGACAACAACGTGAGCCGTGAAATTCGGAGGCGAATCATCAGCGGAAGTCGGGCCTTCTACGGGCTCCAGAAGAAACTGCGGTCGAAAAAGATTCACCCACGCACCAAATGTACCATGTACAAAACGCTAATAAGACCGGTGATCCTCTACGGGCACGAGACATGGACCATGCTCAAGGAGGACCTGCAAGCACTCGGAGTTTTCGAGCGACGCGTGCTAAGAACGATCTTCGGCGGTGTGCAGGAGAACGGTGTGTGGCGGAGAAGGATGAACCACGAGCTCGCTGCACTTTACGGCGAACCCAGCATCCAGAAGATGACCAAAGCCGGAAGGATACGGTGGGCAGGGCATGTTGCAAGAATGCCGGACAACAACCTTGCAAAGCTGGTGTTTGCCACTGATCCGGTTGGCACAAGAAGGTGTGGAGGGCAGAGAGCACGATGGGCGGACCAGGTGGAACGTGACCTGGCGAGCATTGGGCGCGACCGAGGATGGAGAGCGGCAGCGACAAATCGAGTATTGTTGGCGTACTATTGTTGATTATGTCTTGTCTTAATGATGTTGAACAAATAAATGTATGTGTATGTATGTATGTATCGCATACCCTTCTTACCTGGAGACAACACAACAACCCAGAAGGGGGAGGCAATGGTACCATCTCCGCATGTCCTATCCCAGCCCCGGTCTTTTTTGTCTCCAGCTCCCGCGAGATCTGTTTCGTTCTGAGCTGCACCGTGAATCTGCTGCTACTGCTGCTCTTCACGTGAAAAGTTCATTAATTTTTCAAGTCCTAATTAACTGCTGCTTTACGCTCCGGATCGTTTGAGGGTCTCACCCGTCTCACTCGTCGTCGTCGTCGTCGTCGTCACCGTCGTTGTTGCGTTGCGGTGTGCAAGATGGTGGAATGAGGGGAATAGGACTCTTTTTTTTGCTATTTGTTGTTACTCGCGCGTTTGCTGCCGCACACTGTGCTGTGCCGTTGTGCTGCTACATCTCGTAGAGCTATCCGCAACGCTTTTAATTAGAGCTGATTGAAACATTTTTACAAACATTGTTGAGTGCTATTAGTGGAACTTTGGACTGCAACTGTTAGTGAGTGAGTGTTGCGAATTCTCCCTCATGCTGCGGAGGGATGCTCAAGTTGTCACTGGGATTAGAAATTAGGAAGCTTACAAGAATGTTTACTGGGCACTAGAATCATAGATTGTTTTAGACACCAATAGGTAAAAATATAAAAAGAAAAGCTTATACCCAACGTCTAAAAGGAACAAACGATAACATCAAACGTCCAAACCAATTAAAAAAATAATAATTTTAAAAACTAATGAAGTTTCTCACATGTCTTCAGGCGTATTGTCATACTTCAGGCGTACATATCATGAAATCCCTATCCACCATCAACCAGCTAGGAGCAACTCTAGTTCGATTGCTGGAAAAAGTTACATTCTCTGATTAATGAACTAATTAGTGTTTTTTTTTCATTTGCGAAACAAAATAGTTACGTGCCCCTGTTCGTGGTTTGATTGGAGATATTGTTTGTTTTACTGATCGCAACCGGACTGATACGCAGCGGTGGCGACGGCGGCTGCGGCGGATGGATGCCCGTTTTGCCACGGTACTGTATGTAGTACGCTAATGAGCAGTTAAACCGTAACATTTGCAGATGCCAATTAATTGGAAACCGAACACACGGGAAGACAAACGGGGCGATTCTTGTGATGGATAAAAAGTTGCCCCACAACTGAAGTGAGCGGAATTTGCTGGTGTGGTTAGGTGGAAATTTACAATTGCGCAAGTGAATTGTTTTGATATGCTTAAAAATTTGCATGGAATAAGGAGATCGGCGACTTTCCCTGGAATATGCAACTCATTTAGTTGCACACATTTAATTCTACACTTCAATTAAAGTAACTATTTTTTCCATACAGACGTTTCTATTTCTACTTAGCATAAGAAAACATCCTGCGAAGGCATGGAAAGCAAAAAGCAAGCATATCATCATAGGCATGTGTGACAAAAAATTCTTTCCGACATTGCTTCACGGAGGATTTAGAAAATCGTCCAGGAATTCGTTTTGAGAAAGTTCTTCGGATTTCGTTTAAAACGTGTAAAGAACATGGATTGCTTCAGAATTTCCTTCGGAATTTTAGTTAAAGGATCATCCAGAAATTTCTTCAAAAATTTCTCTGGAGTGGCTTCATGGGTTCCTTTTAAAACTTGTCCATAAAATTCAGGATTCAGAAATTCGAACGATTATTCTTTCAGGCAATCTTCCACGGATTCCTTCAGCAATGCTTTCAGCGATTCTTGAAATTCATAGGTTCCTCCAAAAAAATGCCCAAGGATTTCCTTAGAAAATCTTTCAGACTCCTTCAGAATTGCAAACCAAGATTCATCTCAAAATTCTTTTAGGGATTTTTTTAGAAATTTATCTGGAAATTCTTTCAAAAAATCATAAAGAGATTCCACTATAAATTAGTCCAGAATTTCCAAGTCCAAGGCAATATTCTATGGATTTCTCCCAAAATTTATTTCATTGTATGAAAACGATTGGTTCGGGGTCGTTTGGCCGAAAAATGAATGATGAACTTAATTACCATGCCGCTGTTCTTCGCATCAGTATAACTTGAAAAACAGCCAATGATTAAGAAAAAGGAAAAATCTTTGATAAAATATTGGCTTTCAATGACAACTAATCTCTGTATGGCAAAACTAGAAAGAATAATCTATAATCTAGAGAAGGAAATATTTTTGATGATCATATTGGCAGTCAAAAACTGCGTTTAAATTCTTTTGATGACGTTCGGCCAAATGGCGTTTGGCCAAATGGCTTTCGGCTAAACGGCATTCGGCTAAACGGCATTCTCTCTCTCTCTTCTTGGCGTAACGTCCTCACTGGGACAAAGCCTGCTTCTGAGCTTAGTGTTCTATGAGCACTTCCACAGTTATTAACTGAGAGCTTCCTCTGCCAATGACCATTTTGCATGTGTATATCGTGTGGCAGGCACGAAGATACTCTATGCCCAAGGAAGTCAAGGAAATTTCCTTTACGAAAAGATCCTAGACCGACCGGGAATCGAACCCGTCACCCTCAGCATGGTCATGCTGAATACCCGGCGTTTATCGCCTCGGCTATATGGGCCCTAAACGGCATTCTATCAAACGGTATTCGGCCAAATGGTCAAATGTTCTGTTAGTTTTCACCCAAGGAAAGTTTATGAGGCAAAAGACAATGAGAAATGACGAATTTTTAGAAACCGATTTTTCATTCGTTTTGAACAGGGAGACTTGACTCGTACCATAAAAGAAGTCAGTAGGCAAGACAAGTTTGCTGGGGGCAGCTAGTAAATCCATCCATAGATTTCTGCCGAAATTACACCTTTTCAAAAACTATCGAAAATTTCTACAAGGATTCCTGCTGAATTTTCTACGGGGATTGCTTTAGAAATTCGTTAAATTAATCTTTCATAAACTTTTCCAGTGGTTTCTCTTGAAAATTTTCCAAAGATCCTTCTTCAGAAAATCTTACATGTACCGTCGTTCGGGGTGATATTGGACCTAGAGGGTAACATTGGTTCATCGATCCCACGGATTCAATAGAAGTCGGAGAATCCGACGGTGGATGCAAATTATCTTAGAATTATGTATTGTAGTAGTCTAGCAAACAATATGCATTCCCGACGTATTCTAAACGTACGGAATAGTGGCTCAATGTCACCCCACTTTGACCCAATGACACCCCACACGACGGTATATCTTCAAAGAGCCTGCCAGAAATTTGTTCAGATGTTGCTCTACGATTTGAAAATTCTCACATGAATGTGTCTAGGGTATTCTACAACGGTTCATCCATAAAATACTGCAGGAATTAGTCCAATTCTTGCATAATAACTTTCATTGTTTTGGGTAAGAGTTCTTCTAAAGAATCCTGCAGGGGTACATATAAATATTCTCTCAGGAATTCCTCCAGATATTCCTACATATATTTTCCCAAGAATAACTCCAATTATTTCACCACGAACTCATTACCAAACAAAACAGAAATTCCTTAAGTCAATATTTCAAGAGTTTTTCAAGATCCTACGAGATATTTTTCAGAAATTCGTCCACAGATTTCTCCAGTAAAACATGCAGAAATTCTGCAAAAACTTTACTATACGATTTCTTCAAAAAAAAATCTAATAAGGCTGATACAAATTTGATTTTGATATTTTGTCTCCCCCTTCTTCAAAAAATGTTGGCTGGATTTTGCATTTTGAAGGGGCACATAAGAAAAATTTTTTTTTCAAAATGTCGGGGTTTGGTGAAAATTCTTTATCAAATCCGTCGAGTTTTTAATATTTTTCAGATTAAATGCTTTATTATTTTTATCACCTCTCGACCGGCGAAAGAGTGATGGGACAAAAAAGTGAAATAAATATTTGTGACCGCCTAACTTACACCAATAGTTTCTAGAATAGTATCTCCAGGATGTTCTTAAGAAATCTCTCATGAGATCTCTTTGGAAATATTCAAAGGACTGTTTCGGATATTCCAACCATTTCGTCACAAAAATTTCTCCTGGAATGTCTATAGAGGTTTCTGCAAAACTTGTGTAGATCCCAAGGATTTTTCAGCAGTTCTTCCAGAAATTTCACAAATGTTACGTGCGAATGGTGATGCGAACCTCTGAACGTCTACTGTATTCACCTTGTTTGTATCGATGTCCGGCTTCGATGGTTTTTGCTCTGCAATCGGCACTTGGTGATGTCTAGTATTAAATAGAGGTAGAAGCTAGCAGCAGCACAGACGCAATGGAACTACATTGTAAATTGTTCCGAGGCGAAAACCACCGAAGCTGTAAGTTATTGTAATTATATGTTTTAAGAACTGGTTAATTAATGATAAATAAAAGCTTTATAGCGTGTGACATTTCAAACCATCATGAGTTTGACTGCCCTGCTGGAAGATTCGGTGTACCTCGCTGCTACTTTTAATAACAAATATAATTGAAGTTTTTTTGCAACCCGAAGGAATTTCTATGAAATCCTTGGAGAATTGTCCCAGTACCTTAAAGAACTCCTGAATAAACCTTTGAAAACTCCTAGGAGAAATTCTTGGAAATTTTCTGGAGGAATTTCTGAACAAAGTTCCTCTCAGTCTTGAAAATCATATGAATTATTTTGTTCTGCCCGACGCTTCGGCCATGGGATGTAGCATGGGATGTGTCATGTGAAGGGAAAAATTGGTCTATCGTTTTCGTCCTAAATTATCCCACGAAAACGATAGAACCATTTTTCCCTTTAAAAAGGTCACATCCCATGGCTGAAAGGTCAGGCATAAAAAAATAAATCGTTTGACTTGCAAGACTGAAAGTGCCGAATTCCTCCGATCATCATAATTCCAATCGTTCACCAAGAATAAAGTTCCTGATGACATTCTTGAAGCAATTCCTCAGTAAATAACTAATGAATACAGGATTTTCTGATGAAAGTTTTGGAAGAAATCTTTGGGAAACCTCTGAAGGAATTTTCAGAAGAAACTTCATGTCCAATTAATGAAGGGATTTGTTCACAAAAACCCACAAATTGCTACTTAACGAAATTTCGGAATAAAATCATGCAGAAATAAAATAAAATAAAAGATTTTTTTGCAGCTGCAGCACCATAAAACCCCTAAACCTTGAATAAATGCCAGGAAGAACTAGAAAGCCATTTGCAGATATTTATAGTAAGTCTTGAAAAATGCTAAGGAATAGACTGTGGAGTAGTTTCTGCACGAATTGACTATAGAATTTTTGTAAAAAAACCTAAAGGAACTGTTGAAGAATCCACTTTTGGAGGTACTTCCAAATTATTGAGAAAAATCCTGAGAAATTTGTCGAGGAATTTCAAAAAAATGCCCGAAAAAATTTCAAAATTCTAAATTTCTGAAGAAAACCTTAGAGGAATTTCTGTAAGAATATTTGTGCAAAGATTGCTTCTAGAATTGCACCTGTAAAAAAATATTTTCAGTATTTCCTAAAGAAAGCCTTTTGGGGAAATTCCTTAAAGAATTTCTTGACTAATTTCTACACACTTAGAATAAATTACAGTATTCGGTGAAAAAAATCACCGAAACTTATCTGTAAGCAAGCAAACTACAGTATTACGGCGAAATCGATGAAATTACAGGAGAAAATCGGTGAATTCTAAGAAATCACCGAAGAACCGGTGAAATCAGACAATTTTACAGGAGATCTGTGAATATTTTACCGAACAAACCGGTGATGGGAGTATTTTACCTACTACTGTAAAATGCGTTTGACAGCCACGCCGGCAGCTTTGAGCTTCATTTCTATTAGAATTTGCGCATCATCTCCAAGCAAGACTCTCTTGTACAGTGGCAGCAAGTGTGGTTCCTGATCAGAAGGCCGTGCATTCAATCCCATGATCGACATTTTTATGAAAATAGAGGTTTTTTTGTGCTCTCATAAAATCGCCGTAAATTTGTGAAAAACTACCGTACGGTCGGTAATATTTACGGATCATTTGTAAAATTTACCGTACGTTCAGTGATAGTCGTAAACAAACATACCGAACGTTCTGCGATTTTTACGGTAAAGTTGTAAAAAGTACCGAACGTTTCGTCATTTTCGAACGTTCCGGCAGATTCACAGTATGTTCGGTGATTTGAAAAAACACCGAACTTTTTACCGTTCGTTCAGCTGTTGAGATTACGGTGAAATTTTACCGTAATCCGTCATTTTTTCCAAGTGTGTAGAAGAAACAATTCTGACAACATTTCTGGAGGAATTCCTACAGCAATGTTAACAGAAACACATGAGGAAATGCAAGTATGAACTTGAGTTGAAATAACTATACAGTACTCCCATAGAATCCCTATAGAATCCCATATGGAATTTCTTGGGAATTTTCTTGAGGAATTTTCAAAAGAATAGCCGAGAAAATTCCAGGGTAAATAAAGTTAAACATCAAGGTATTTCTGCAGAAATACAGCTTGAGCTTGATTGACGCCACCCGTAGATGCTACTCCAGTATCGCCAGACCAGCTACACTCACACAAGGAACCAATGAGATATCTGCCGGGGGCTAAGCAGGCATCTTCAGTGTGTGAGTGTTGGTGAACTTCTATTTTTAGGCAAATATGGCGCCTGCCACGTTTCGTTGCAGGTGAAAAGGAAGGAAGAGTTGATTGCAATCATTTGTATCTACATCAGACCGAATATACCTCTGCGTCTGCACAAATTCATGCGGATGTCGGAGTGTTGGTAAGGTATGGTTGGCAATTTGTGCACATATTGGTGCGTGGATGCCAGGCGTAAGGTGGTAGATTAGTGTATTTATTACTCTGAAGATATTGCGGCACAGTTCGCTTGATTGCATAACTCATAGGCGTTGTATGATAGATTGGCACTGTGTTAGGAAAGTTGTAAGGAACAGAAACGGCTTTTTCAACCCATTTCTGTTCTAGCGATGGCTATATAAATAGAGAGAAGAAAAAGAGAAGAAAAGTAAAGAGATAGAAAGATACAAAGTAGGAGGAAAGGGACGGGCCAGGGATTGAACTCAGGACCTCCTGCACATGAATCAGAAGCGGTAGCCACTAGACCACCAAACCCGTACCAAGCCCGGAAGGTACTTCTGCAGAAACTCAAGCATTAATTTCTGAAAAAGTTTCTGGAAAAAATCTAAATTTCGGAAGGAAAACCTTAGAGAAGAGATAGCAAATTTTTATGCTAGTTAACGAAATGTGTGTAAACACTAGCAGTAGCAATCGTCATTTCAAAAAGAATAACCTAACTGGCAAGAATTTGGAGATGGCGCAGCGATCGCTTTCATAACGCTTGAGTTCAACTGACACACTTAAATATTTCCTGCCAGATGGGTACTCCAACAATTGGTGTTGTTTTAATGTAAGAGGCAAGCAACGGATTATATAGTTTAAACGGCTTTTCAAACCAATTTTGTTCGAAGATCAACATCTGTTATCTGTGCTTAGAGGAATTTCTGAAAGCTTCTTTCATAGAATTCCAATAGAATCCCATAACGAATCCCGGGAGGAATTTCTAAAGGGATTTCCGTGGACCAGTTGCAAGATAAATCTTTTCAAAACTTCTTGAGAAACTCTCGAAGAATTTGCAAGGAAAATTCCAGGGGGGAGTTAATGAAAAAATGTCTGTATGAATCCCTGTAGAATGGTTACGTGAAAAGGAGTCAAACAAAAGAAGTGGTTCAACAAGTATAGCTAAACGATTTTGAAGGAGAATAACGTAGTGCGGGTGGTAATACTGCAGCAAGGGACCCGACAGAACGTGGAACGTTACAAACAGAAGCGGAAACAGCAGATCCACCGCTTTCGGAGGAAAATGCGCTGCCTGGAAGAAATTGAGTGATAAGAAATAGAATTGCTGTGCCGTAAGAGTGTAACACGGAAGTTCTACCAGAAGCACAACGCATCCCCCAACAGTTTCGTGCCGCGAGCCGAAATATGCAGGGATATGGACGGAGGCCTATTGACGGACGAACTTGAGATGATCGAAAGGTGGAAGCAGCACTTCGATCAGCGTCTGAATGGCGTGGAGAACGTAGACACGGGAGACCACAGCAACGGAGGAAACGACGACTTCAGTGCAGCGGAGGACAGAAATGAACCAACTCCCACGCTGAGGGAAGTTAAGTACGCCATTTATCTGCTTAAAACCAAAAAGCAAGGATGGTATCGAAGCGGAACTCATCAAGATGAGCCCAGAAAAGTTGGCCGCCTGTCTGCACCGGTTGATAGTCAGGATCTGAGAAACCGAACAGCTACTGGAGGAGTAGAAAGAAAGGGTAATTTGCCCCATTCACAAGAAAGTCGACTATTTGGAATGTGAGAACTTCAGAGAGATAACTATTTTGAATGCTGCCAACAAAGTGCTATCCCAGGTCATCTTCCGTCGTCTGTCACCTAAAACGAATGAGTTCGTGAGAAGTTATCAAGCCGGCTTCATCGACGGCCGGTCGACAACGGATCAAATCTTCACTTTACGGCTAATCTTCCAGAAGTTCTATGAACACCAGAACCCAACGCATCACCTGTTCATCGACTTCAAAGCGGCATACGACAGTATCGACCGCACAGAGCTATGGAAGATCTTGGGCTTCGTGGCCGAGCGGTTAGCGGCGGCAGTCGTTTAGGTGTCTCGTAAGCCTCGGAGTGTGGATTCGATTCCCGCTCCAGTCGGGGAAAACTTTTCGTCGAACGGAAAATTCTCCACTGGGCCACTGGGTGTTATATGTGTTGTCCGTTGTCAAATGTTTGTAATGTTCAGTCTGTAGAGGCCGCAAGGTCGAAGATGGTGTAATTGTCTTTTAAAATGGTTTTCCTGATAAGCTGGCTAGACTGATTAAAGCAACGATGGGCGGTGTGCGTTAATGTGTCGAAGACAAAGTGCATGATGGCAAAGGGCTCTAGGGAGGAATCACCGCACCCGCCCCCCATCTCTACCGACGGAGATGAAATCGAGGCGGTTAAAGAAAGTGTGTACTTGAGCTCACTGGCCCATTTGGCGACACCAGCAGAGAAACTCAGAGATGCATTGTGGAAAGAAATCGTGCTTACTTTGGACTCCGCAGAACTCTACGATCGAACAAAGTTCGCCGTCACACGAAGTTGACTATCTACAAAACGCTGATTAGACCGGTAGTGTTCTATGTGTTGCGTACCATCGACGGCGGAGTGCAGATAGAAGACAGGACTTGGAGAAGGCGAATGAACCACGAACTGCATCAGCTGCTGAGAGAACCAACCATCGTCCACACCGCAAAAATCGGGAGGTTATGGTGGATGGATCACGTCATCAGGATGTCGGATATCAACCCTACTAAAATACTTCTCGAGAGTCATCTGACCAGTACAAGAAGACGTGGTGCACAGCGAGCTAGATGGGTCGACCAAGTGGAGTACGGAACTGGGGACAAAAAGCCATGGACCGATTGGAATGGGCCGGCTACTGTGTACAGCAGAGGCCACCTAGGCTTTAGCCTGATCGGTAAGGTAAGATAAGGACGGTGTGCAAAACTGCGTAAGGATTTCGAGTGATCTATCCAGTTCATTCGAATCTCACCGGAGACTGCGACAAGGTGACGGACTTTCATGCCTACTCTTCTACATCGCTCTGAAAGGTGTGATGCGACCAGCCAGACTCAACAGCCGGGGAACAAAATCCGGATATTATCTCCAGAACATTTGGAACCGTGGCAGTGGCAGAGCTGTACACCCACCTAAAACGTGAAGCAGCAAAGGTCGGACTGGTGGTGAATGCCTCAAAAACAAAGCACATGCTGGTAAGCGGAACCGAACACGGCCGGATCCATCTGGGTAGTAATGTTACGATAGACGGGGATACTTTCGAGGTGGTGGAGAAATTCGTCTACCTCGGATCCTTACTGACGGCTGACAACAATGTGAGTCGTGAAATTCGAAGGCGCATCACCAGCGGAAGTTGGGCATACTACGGGCTTAAGAAGATGCTGCGATCTAAAAAGATTTACTCACGCACCAAATGCACCATGTACAAAATCCTACGCCGGTGGTCCTCTACGAACACGAGACATGTACCATTGTACAATGCTCGAGGAGGACCTGCAAGCACTCGGAGTTTTCGAGCGACGCGTGCTAAGAACGATCTTCGGCGGTGTGCAGGAGAGCGGTGTGTGGCGGAGAAGGATGAACCACGAGCTCGCTGTACTTTACGACGAACCCAGCATCCAGAAGGTGGCCAAAGCTGGAAGGATACGGTGGGCAGGGCATGTTGCAAGAATACCGGACATCAACCCTGCAAAGTTGGTATTCGTTACTGTTCTGGTTGGCACAAGAAGGCGTGGAGCGAAGAGAACACGATGGGTGGACCAGGTGGAGCGTGACTTGGCGAGCATTGGGCGTGACCGAGGATGGAGAGCGGCAGCTACAAACACAGTATTGTTGCGTACTATTGTTGATTATGTCTTGTCTTAAATGCGATGTTGAACAAATAAATGTAATGTAATGTTAGTCGTTAAATGCGAAGGCGCATCAACAGTGGAAGTCGGTCCTACTATGGGCTCTACAACAACCTGGCCGAAAAAGATTCACCCCCGCACCAAACGTACCATATTCAAAACAAACACTGATGAGGTCAGTGGTTCTCTATTGGTATAAGACTTGGACTATGCTCAAGGAGAACAAGCTAGGCGGTGGATGAACCACGACCTCGCTGCGCTCTACACACTTAGGGGCTGTCCATTAATTACGTAAGGGAATTTTGACGATTTTTCGACACCCCCACCCCCCCTTGTAAGATTTTTTGTATGAGAGCCCATATATTTTTGTATGACGCGTAAGATTTTTCAAACCCCCCCCTCCCCCCATAAACCCTTACGTAATTAATGGACAGCCCCTTAAAACAGAAAGATAAGCTTCCCGAGCAGAGGAGAATGTCAAATTCATAACAACAGAATCACATAGCCTGTATTTATATCATAATTTGTTATCATAAACTTATCAAAGTTTTTTTTTATACAACGTATTTTGTTGGGCAGTCTTATTTATTATTTTGTTTATTATTTTGTTATGATCAAGTTATTGAGATTCATCCACTAAATAACATTTTAATAATATACTTTGTTGAGGACCAAGTTTTGTTATTATTCTACTATTGAAAATGTACAAATATGTGATTAACTATAACACATCAATAACAAGTTTTCAAATTCACTGCAAGTTTCATTGTTATTAAGATGTTATTGAATCTAATAAAACATGTTATTGAATTGGTCTTCCAGGAACATTTTTTGTTATGATTTTTGTTATTTTGCCGCTTATGACAGACAAGTTTGTAACATAATAAGATATGTTAGTAACATAAAAAAGACTGATTCCATTATACAGTTATTATACCAAAATAACATATTTTATTATACTGTAGATATTCTCTTCTGCTCGGGTTATGGGAGAGTTTAGAGGTCTTATGTGAACACTCTCTACAAAACTTTGTGTAGTTCAGCTAGTTTCAATGTTCTGAAGGGAAAATTAGACAGAGAAATTTTAATTAGGGATCCTTTCGCCCCAAATCGAGACGCCTTTGGAGTGTATCTTATCAAGCGCTCAAAACAAGAAAAGAAAGCCACTTCCTTCGCTTCCCGTCTGTGATTTTCTTCCATTATAGAGCCACTTTGTGCCGGGTAGGGTAGAACGTTTCAGAATGCTTCAGCAGAGTTATTGTTCGATCTCAAGTAGAACCTGCAACTAAAATGGAAATGATCATCGTTGCAAACATGTTACAATTGAGTTTTCATGAAACAAACAAAATTAAAACCTATTAAAATCCTGTTGTTAATGCCAAACTGAGGTGTAACAGTTTTATAACAACTAGCAAAATGAAAACAAACGTAATCATTAGTCGAAACTTTCGAAACCAATTTGTAACTGAAGTATAATCTGATTGTTTCAACGAATCTTAGTTACAACCGTTTACAAACCAAATCAACCAAAACATTAATTTTGATTTTTATAAACATGTTGCACCTGGAACTTATTTAGAACATAACGATCAATTTTGACAGGAGAGATAGAAGTTCCAAAATGTGCGGCAAAAGATTTTTGTGATCACGAAAAATATAAAATGCACTATAAAAAACCAAAACGTTTCAAAAATATCGAAATCGTGTACAAATAAAATGTAACTTTTTCTTCATAAATTTATTGACATATTTCAAATTTTATAAAATTAAAGTGGTAAAATAGAAAAAAAATGTGATTGGAAGTATAATATTGACCCAATAATAAAAATCTGCCTTATCTGCCTTTACAAAAAACGTGAAGCTTTCGGCACGTAATAAATGGACAGCCTTTTGTGGACGTAAATAGGAAGTACACGTCCAAGTGTCTGCTTTTTTGGCTATTTATGTCCTACACGTAAAATTCAAACTACCTTATTTTGGGTCGATTTTGCCCTAAAATGAGTATATCAAATTGATTAGTTACCCAAAATTAGGTTGTTTTTCCTCTCTCCCCCACAGATGTTGTCGTAAATAAACAGAGATGCCTCTATCCAACGGGGGTCCTTGAGGCCAATAAGCCAATTTTGGGTAAATGTAGATTTACCCAAATTCGGGTTGAATGAAGGGGGTCGTGGGTTGAATTTACCTATGTACTCTTGAGTATATTTTTAGTTGGAGGTAAAGACAATTTACCTTGTGTGAGTTTAATCGATTCACTCAAATGTTGACTTATTGGGTCGAACTATAGGATTGCGTCAAAAGAATCCAATTTTTGGTAATTTGGCGATTTCGTGTACCACGTGCAGCATTGTTGTACTTTGTCAATACGGATTCCCATAGACATGGTTCAGAAAATAGTATCTTTCTAAATTCTAAAATTAATTTTCGGCATTTTATGGGTGCATTAAATAAGCTGCTGAAATGCACTCCGCCAAAGCAATATGGCGAGTTAATTTTTACCACAAATGCCGAAATTTTCACTCGCAAAATGATAGGTGGACTGAGGCGCGTTGAGAATACGGAGCTAAAATGCGTAACTTACCGATAAATCTTGAACGGCAAACTACCTTATTTTGGGTCGATTTTGCCCTAAAATGAGTATATCAAATTGATTAGTTACCCAAAATTAGGTTGTTTTTCCTCTCTCCCCCACAGATGTTGTCGTAAATAAACAGAGATGCCTCTATCCAACGGGGGTCCTTGAGGCCAATAAGCCAATTTTGGGTAAATGTAGATTTACCCAAATTCGGGTTGAATGAAGGGGGTCGTGGGTTGAATTTACCTATGTACTCTTGAGTATATTTTTAGTTGGAGGTAAAGACAATTTACCTTGTGTGAGTTTAATCGATTCACTCAAATGTTGACTTATTGGGTCGAACTATAGGATTGCGTCAAAAGAATCCAATTTTTGGTAATTTGGCGATTTCGTGTACCACGTGCAGCATTGTTGTACTTTGTCAATACGGATTCCCATAGACATGGTTCAGAAAATAGTATCTTTCTAAATTCTAAAATTAATTTTCGGCATTTTATGGGTGCATTAGGGTGCATTAAATAAGCTGCTGAAATGCACTCCGCCAAAGCAATATGGCGAGTTAATTTTTACCACAAATGCCGAAATTTTCACTCGCAAAATGATAGGTGGACTGAGGCGCGTTGAGAATACGGAGCTAAAATGCGTAACTTACCGATAAATCTTGAACGGCACACGAATTGACGTTCTCGGTCATCATTATTTGCGGTATATTTATGCACACAATTTGTTTATCACATGAACGAAACTGTTGATGCATAATTACTGGCAGTGACGAATGTGGTGACTAGCTGACTAGCTGTCGAATCGGTCACCATTTTTTAAGTCAACTATAAGTTGTATCTTGGTTATAATTCGATTGCATATTAAAACCGTTTATATCACGACTGGATGTTTTATATTGGCTCCACCTCTTGCGCTTTTTTGGTTGCAATTGAGTCGTTAATAAGACGATTGGTTTAAAAGGCATAACTTTCAATATAGTTGCATACAAATTACAGGAACTTATTAATGCCGAAGTGTGTTGCTTGGGATGTACGAACGTTCGTCATGAACTCATATAAACAATATCTTCACTAGTTGACTTCGCAAAGCGTGCTTATTATTAAGTAAACCTGCAACTTTCGACAAATCTTCCCTCATTGCTTGCTTCTGTCTGTTACCAACACGCGCGAGTGTGTGCTTTTAAAAAGTTAATTAATTTAAATTAAAAACACAGAACCCTTCCCACCCATTCGTTCGTTTTGCCGCTTCATCGGGGTTGGGTGTGTGCTGCTGGGACGACCAGGCAGATCCCTTACTCGCATTTCATTAATTATTGTCATCTCCTTGCCGGGTCTGGGAGACCGTAGAGACGCGAAACTCGTGTCCAATTCGTTGCTTCTAAGCAGACCTATGTATGAACTAAGCAAATGTTTTGTACTGTTCCGTATTTTCATAAAAACCTTCGCATTAAAATGCGACTTCGTACCAAATTAAATACATTTAAAATTTTCTCAGTTACTTCTCCGAAATTCGTAGTAGATTGTGGGATTTTATTATAGTTTAAAATCACTTTAGAACAAAATTATTCTAATGCAATGACCACTATAAAACTAAAAATCTTATTAGATTATAATCGCACTTATTATGTCATTTTTTTAAACTCTTCCCACAGTTTGTAATAATAGGCATGACAACTTAACGAGGCAGATTTTGCATCAAAATATGCAAACATGTTTACCTACCTACATTTCAGTTTTTTTTTTCGAAATGCAAACCATTTCTACATACAGCAGTTGATGTAATTCTTCAAAGATGGTGGCTTGTGTTGAACACACATGATCTGACTTCGTTAAGAGTACGTAATAGTCGTAATACCCTAGAGAAAGGGATTGAAACAATTACGAATAATTATCCTTCTGATGCTGATACTTCTTTACGTTGAGACGACCTACATTCACATACATCCTTCCAAACGAGGAGGGTGGCGAAGAGCTTTCATCTTTCGCTTTCCACTCCAATGTGGAATTATCAGCATCCAGCTGGGAATATCTGTGAGGAAGGGTTGCCTGCACACAGTCCGGGGTAGCTGCGCCGAAAAGTTGTTGCCTTGGAAATTTTCAATTATCTCGCTCTCTAATTCAATTATCTGAATGATCCACTCGTCGTCGAGCCGGCCCAGATCGATGACGGTCGAGTGGGTGGGTGGTTGCTGGAGTCAAATTTGGCTCCATCGAGGCCCCAAATATAATTAGGTACTTAGTAGACAAATCTTTCTCCCCAATAAGTCGCTCGATACGCTTTCCGACGCCGCGCCCGCCGGTTCCAATGATGGTCGCTAGTAGTACATAATGGCAACGACTCGACGCAACGAGAACCCTTGACATCCTGATTAGATATTAATTGGAATTTGCTCAAAATCCTTTCAATGCAGCATTTCTCGCTGGGGTACCGGAGGAAGGATCCCCTCCGCGCGTTGTGTCGATAGTTGGCCATGGCACGAGCGAGCATCAAGAGCTGTCTTGTGCCGTCTCCCAGGACGGAGCCAACGGCAGACAGCATCATCCTATCCATTGTCTGGCGAAATCCTGCTAATTACTGGAAATGTAAATAATTCACTAATTACGTCCCCATTCTGTGATGTTTCGCTTCGCTTTCCTATCATCAATCATCAGAGGAAACAATTAACGAGATTCCTGATGGCTCACAATGCTTCGCGTCGTCACCTCCGTTCTCACCACCGCCGCCGCACCGACATCCTTACAGCAGCAGTCGACCAACTAACTGTACGTTACTCTCGATCCATCAAGTCTCCCTCCGGGGAGCGAGGATATTCATTTATAAATTAGCTCCTGGCTGGCAGCAGCAGTAGCAGCGTCAGCTATTGTAACACAACTCCCACGAAACACAACCGCTCCCCGCTCGTCAATCCGGGATTGTTCGGTTCGGTGGGGCTCGTTTGGATGCGTCCCGTTCGTACAATCCTTCGGTGGGGTGGTCGGCCACCCCGTTATCCTGGAATCGTTGCTCCATGGAAGTCCGTCTGTCTGTCAGTATGGTAAATAGCAGCGCAGCAGCATGCTGCTGAAGCTTGGACTCAATCATCGCACTCGATAATTAAATACCGCCTTAAGCCGCATGATGCAGCACGCGACTCTCCTTCTACTCGCTGGAAGTAGAACTGCTTCTTCACCATGCTAAAGGATTTAGACTTTGCATTCAGATCAGATGGTCGGTCAGTTCAATGGAAGATTTCTGATGAGGACTCGGACATGGACAAGACCGTGAGCGTCACTATAGAATATAAATAGGAATGGTAGGTACCTACACTGAGCTAAACAAAATTCAACACAGTTGCATCAAACCCAATTCTTTTCCCTAACTTTAGTTTGATCGTACAATTAGTAGTTGCTATTCCGTGATTAGACAGAACAATCGAAATTGCACAATACATCAACAAATGGACTCGGGATTAGAAAGATATGCACATTTGAAGCACTTTTGTAGAACATTTCGATTTTCTTAAAAATCAGGGCAATTTGAGAAAATTTACAATTTTTCTTAAAAAATACCCAAAAAAAAATAATTTTTTTCATAATAATTTTCAACATTTCAGTAATTTTTTATTAACTTTTGGGCATTCTTGAAGGGTATACGTTTTAAAAATATTGTATTTTTATTGACGGTTAATCATTTTTTTGTGCTGATAAAAATCTATTTATAAGGCATTTTTCGAAGTTTGCAAAAAAAAATTGAACTTTTTTTTTCAATTGCCAACCATGAAAGTTTTATCTGATAGTTCTTTTTATATGCGTAACTCCTCTATACAAATAATTGAACATTGGCTAGAAGCTGAGATATTCCGCATCTAGTGAATGTATAATATTTCAAATATTTGCAAAACTTTATATATTTGGAATTTTACACGTACCTATATATGTGGATCGGACCTGGTGTGATGGTTAGAACACTTGACTATCACGCCGAGAACCTTGGACCGAATCCCACTCCCGACAAACTCGCATGAAAACGTGAGTTCTTCCTTCGGAAGGGAAGTAAAGCGTGGGTCCCGAGATGAACTAGCCTAGGGCTAAAAATCTCGTTAATACAGATAAAAACCCTAATTAATCCACCTAGCGGTGATGGTGCCTTTCTCGTGCTTTAAAATATCCTTTCAACAAAACTCATGCGACATGTTGACGACATTGCCATAAATACAAAATGAAAACTGCTTGCTAAATCTACTCAATATGGATACATTTTATATTAGCATAACATCCAATATTCAGAAAATATAAGACAACGATCCAAAACTCAAACCAAACAAGTGTCATGAAGCCGCAAAATTTTAAAACGTCATTTTAGATTTTCTGGTCATCATTTTATGACTCCGGATATGTACCCCAACTAAACTAACCGCCATCTTGAACATTGAGACACCATCTTGGATATCCTGGTATTCATTTTTGGATCTAAAATTACATAAAATAGTCGCCGTATTGAATTTCGTTTATGATTTTCTGATTACCAGTTTGGACGAAGACCGGCATTCTTCCTTATTCAAACTATAGTTATATTGCAGACCTTGTGAAACATCGCACAGCTTGGGTTTTCTGATTACAAATTTTGAATTCTGAACATATTTCCATACAAAATATGCCCATAATGCAAGAATTAAAAATCTTATAAAATAGGCACTTACTTGAATATTGGGCCATTATCTTGGATTTTGGACCGCTATCCTGGATACTCTGGTGGACTCCGAACTTATTTCCCATACCAAACACACTTATTTTACATAGTTTTAGAGCTCAAAATTCCTTAAAACAGCCGCCATCTTCTGTTGGCGCGATCAAATTCTTATTTTTCCATTCAACGTTGACCCATCCTGCTATAAATTTACACCTTAGGAATCTGAAATGGTACGATTTGGTGAGATCACTTTAGTTTTGTCTATATTTTGTTCTCTTTCATATATGTGAACTTAGACCGATTCGTCACTGTTGTTCATACCTAACGTTTATCAGGCCATTAAACAAAGCCACGATTTAATTTTTCACATGAACGTTGGTTCTGCTACACAAAAGCTAGTCTCTAATGTGATCTAAGGCTATTTTCTTGCTAACCGTTCATTAGATTATCAAAAAATCTGCGATCTGATGTGTCGTATATATGGGTTTGGTTCATTTTTATATTTGGTAATATCCGGTAGGATAGCCGAATCTGATTCCATGAGTCATGGACCATGACACTACCGGTTGTCCCAATTATGGTCTGAGATTATTTTATTGTTTATTTTTCATCTTTACCTAATCACCGCGATTTGATATATCGCGTGTATGAGTTTGTTTCACTTTTACTTTTAACCACTTTCGAAGCCACAGTGGGTTCAGCTACCGGGTCTGATCCTATTTTTCCATCAGGATGTCGATAAGTCATGATCAGTCTTGTTTGAGATCACAGTCATTTGAACCTTTTCGTCGATATTCGGCCTCCTTTGTCTCCGGTATTCGCAACACAATCAATCAAACTACTGTTCAAAACAAAAATGTCAAACGAATGCACTTCACCACGATAGCGACTTCGGAAGACGGTTCGGCTTTTGTTATTCCTGTTTTCTTCCATAACAAGAGCTATGTTGCCCATCTGTGTGCCGTATTCAATGCAACATGCAAGAATAAACTCATATTAACATTCATAATCGGAATTGGCTGAGAATCTATGCGTAATGCTAGAATTACACACGTGTCATCGTGTCAGATGACATTGATTTGACTCTTTCTTATGTTTATTGATCTTCGTTCTGCTGCTCGTGTTGTGTGTAGGTAACAGGTAACGATAGCGCACGAATGTAACAAAGCAAGCTGACACCCGACCGGCAACGAAATGAAGGTAGTGAAAAGTGTCGAATGTTCACAAGACTGGTCGTGATTTGATGCACCGCATCCATGGGTTTGGTTAAATTTTACATTTTACTACCCGAATCTGATTCTGGGTAACTACTGGCTGAACCACATATGGTCTGACATTATTGTCTTGTTAACTGCTCATCGGTTAACCAACATCGCTGCAAATTGAAGGTCTCACATGCAGAGTTTGACTATTTCGACGGGACTCTCGGAACCCATTCCGGAACACTACCAGTTGTCTTTAATGTGATCTAAGGCTATTTTCTAGCTAACTGTTCATCAGGTTATCGCAAAAGCCACGATTTGATGTGTCACATGCCTGGATTTGGTTTACTTTTACATTTAGCCTCTCCCGGCCACTCCAAACCGATTCCGAAACACTTGCTGGCCGTTCATTAGGTAATCTAAAAAGCCGCTATTTGATGTGACGCATGTACGGGTTTGTTTCTCTTTCAGATTTGACCACTTCGGCGGGAACCCCGGAACCGGTTCCGGGACACTACTGGTTCAAATATGGTCTGAGATGATTTTCCTGCTCATTGTCCATCAGGTCATCGAAAATGCCGTGGTTTGATGTATCGCATGCATGGGTTTGGTTCAATTGTATATTTGGCCACTTCCAGCGGGACACCCAGAACCGGTTCGGGAACACTACCGGTTCAGATATGGTCTGAGACTATTTTCCTACATACCGCTCATCAGGTTATTGAAAATGCCGTGGTTTGATGTGTCGCATGCATAGGTTTGATGCATTTTCATATCTGGTCCCTTCCTGGGGTACCGTTCCGGAACACCTAAATGGCCATATCTCCGGAACGGCTGGACCGATTCGAACCATTTTCAATAGGAAACAATGGGACCAGATTCCGCGTCGAATGAACCGTCGGTCATTGAAATCAGATGAGGTTTATTGCCAAAAAGTGATGTGAGTTTTTTTGTACACACACATACACACATACACACATACATACACACACACATACATACACACAGACATCACCTCAATTCGTCGAGCTGAGTTGATTGGTATATGTGACTCGACCCTCCGGGCCTTCTATCGAAAAGTCATTTTTGGAGTGAACATATAGCCTTTCCAGTACACTTAGTGTACGAGAAAGGCAAAAAACGTACCTATATATAAAGCTTTACTTGTTGGATGATCAAGCTAGCTTAAACATGGATTTGTTTTATTCTGGAGTCGTTGGTAGTAGGTCTACGAAGAGCTTTTGATGGAAAATGCTCAAAGGCCTTTTATTAGTACAAAAAACAATATGCCGTTAATTTACCGTTAAAACACATTATTTTAAAAACTAATACCCTTCAAGATTGCCTAGGTTCCAGAGAAAAATACGAAAGAATTGAAAAAAAAATCCTAATTAATCCACCTAGCGGTGATGGTGCCTTTCTCGTGCTTTAAAATATCCTTTCAACAAAACTCGAGCGACATGTTGATGACATTGACATAAATACAAAATGAAAACTGCTTGCTAAATCTACTCAATATGGATACATTTTATATTAGCATAACATCCAATATTCAGAAAATATAAGACAACGATCCAAAGCTCAAACCAAACAAGTGTCATGAAGCCGCAAAATTTTGAAACGTCATTTTAGATTTTCCGGTCATTATTTTATGACTCCGGATATCTACCCCAACTAAACTAACCGCCATCTTGAACATTGAGACACCATCTTGGATGTTCTGGTATTCATTTTTGGACTCTGCACCTAAAATTACATAAAATAGTCACCGTATTGAATTTTGGCATGTCGTTTATGATTTTCTGGTTACCAGTTTTGGACGAAGATCGGCATTCTTCCCCATTCAAACTATAGTCATATTGCAGACCTTGTGAAACAGCGCAAAGCTTGGGTTTTCTGATTACAAATTTTGAATTCTGGACATATTTTCATACAAAATATGCCCATAATGCAAGAATTAAAAATCCTATAAAATAGGCACGAACTTGAATACTGGGCCATTATCTTGGACTTTGGACCGCTATTTTGGATACTCTGGTGGACTCCAAACGAATTTCCCATACCAAATACACTTATTTTTCATAGTTTTAGAGCTCAAAATTCCTTAAAACAGCCACCATCTTCTGTTTACGCGATCAAATTCTTATTTTTCCATTCAACGTTGACCAATCCTGCTATAACTTTACACCTGAGGAATCTAAATTGGTACGATTTGATGAGATCGCTTTAGTTGTGTCTATATTTTGTTCTCATATATGAGCACTTAGACCTATTCGTCACTGTTGTTCATACCTAATGTTTATCAGGCCATTAAACAAAGCCACGATTTAATTTTTCACATGAACGTTGGTTCTGCTACACAACAGCTAGTCTCTAATGTGAGCTAAGGCTATTTTCTTGCTAACCGTTCATTAGATTATCAAAAAAATCTGCGATCTGATGTGTCGTATGTATGGGTTTGGTTCATTTTTATACTTGGTAATTTCCGATGGAAGAGCCGGATCTGATTCCATGAGTCATGGACCATGACACTACCGGTTGTCCCAATTATGGTCTGAGAATATTTTATTGCTATTTATTCACCTTTACCTAATCACCGCGATTTGATATATCGCATGAATGGGTTTGCTTCTCTTTTACTTCTAACCACTTTCGAAGCCACAGCTGAACCCGCAACACTACCGGGAATCTAATGTGGTCTGACCCTATTTTTCCATCAGGTTGTCGATAAGTCGTGATCAGTCTTCGTTCTACTGCTCGTATTGTGTGTAGGTAAGAGGTAACGATAGCGCACGAATGTAACAAAGCCGACTGACACCCGACTGCGGCAACGAAATGAAGGTAGTAAAAAGTGTCGAATGTTTACAAGACTGGTCGCGATTTGATGTACCGCATCCATGGGTTTGGTTAAATTTTACATTTTACTACCCGGATCTGATTCCGTGTAACTACCGGCTGAACCAAATATGGTCTAACCATATTGTCTTGTTAACTGCTCATCGGTTAACCAAAAACGCTGCAAATTGAAGGTGTCACATGCAGGGTTTGACAATTTCGACGGGACTCTCTGAACCAATTCCGGACCACTACCAGTGACGTAAAGCTATTTTCTAGCTAACTGTTCATCAGGTTATCGCAAAAGCCACGATTTGATGTGTCACATGCCTGGATTTGGTTCACTTTTACATTTGGCCTCTTCCGGCCACTCAAAACCGATTCCGAAACACTTGCTGACCGTTCATTAGGTAATCTAAAAAGCCGCTATTTGATGTGACGCATGTACGGGTATGTTTCTCTTTCAGATTTAACCACTTCGGCGAGAACCCCGGAACGGGTTCCGGAACACTACTGATTCAGATATGATCTGAGATGATTTTCCTGCTCATTATCCATCAGGTCATCGAAAATGCCGTGGTTTGATGTGCCGCATGCATGGGTTTGGTTCAATTGTATATTTGGCCACCTCCAGCGGGACGACTAGAACCGGTTCCGGAACACTACCGGTTCAGATATGGTCTGAGATGATTTTCCTGCTCATTGTCCATCAGGTCATCTAAAATACCGTGGTTTGATGTGTCGCTTGCATGGGTTTGGTACAATTGTATATTTGGCCACTTACAGCGGGACGCCCAGAACCGGTTCGGGAACACTACCGGTTCAGATAAGGTCTGAGACTATTTTCCTGCCTACCGCTCCTCAGGTTATCGAAAATGCCGTGGTTTGATGTGTCTCATGCATGGGATTGGTTCACTTTGATATTTGCCACTTCCGGCGGGACACCCGGAACCGGTTCCGGAACACTACCGGTTCAGATATGGTCTTAGACTATTTTTCTGCTTACCGCTCATCAGGTTATCGAAAATGCCGTGGTTTGATGTGTCGCATGCATAGGTTTGATGCATTTTCATATCTGGTCCCTTCCTGGGGTACCGTTCCGGAACACCTAAATGGCCAAATCTCCGGAACGGCTGAACCGATCCGAACCATTTTCAATAGGAAACAATGGGACCAGATTCCGCGTTGAATGAACCATCGGTCATTGAAATCGGATGAGGTTTACTGCCAAAAACTGATGTGAGTTTTTTTGTACACACACACACACACACACACACACACACACACACACACACACACACACACACACACACACACACACACACACACACACACACACACACACACACACACACACACACACACACACACACACACACACACACACACACACACACACACACACACACACAATGGGGCAGCAGGGACAGGAGTCCAGGGGCTTGACGAACCCCCCCTTCTGCGAGTCGGGTGGAAGCTGGGGAGTTTTCCTAAGCGAAAACCGTTCACACACCCGTGTGGATTACCACCTTTGGCTCTTCCTTCGGGGAGTGACCGAGCTTCTGGCTTCCAGACAGCTCAAGCGGAGGATGCCTAGGATGTGGTGGGGTTTCAACAGTGGGCTCTGTTGGATCCTCATAAAAAGCCACACATCTGCAAGCAACTCCGTACAAGCGACCTGGTACCGCTTTCAAAGTGCCTTAGCCCAAACACCCGGAGTGCCAACCGGCACATCAGGATTGATGCCAGTAACATCCTGATTATGGCATACTGGTCAATGCAAACGACAACGGACTACGGACTACGGATCGGATGACGACGATGGGCTGACATTCGTGCCATTCTGCTTCCTGAGTAAAGAAGGGTGACACCTACTTGAAACGGCGAGTGGGCTAATGGTGCGTCTGCCTCCGTCCCGGTAAAACCTTGGCAGGCCTTCGGAAACGTTCTTCACTTGTCCGTCAATTTTGATGGGTACTAGGCTCGGATGTAAAATTCCCGACTTACGCTGATCTGGCTCTGGACACGAACCCCATGAAGGTTCGTGTTCAACCCTCGCTTGGCCTCCCTGTTTCATAGACAACCAAGAGATCACGAAAGCGACTACGTACAGCGGGTGGAGATAGCGGCCCGGAGGGGGGACCCAATAACATGGAAGTAACAGTGGAAAGGTGGCGAATCCGTTCGCCAGAGGAGGATTGCTGAGGTCTCCGCCTCAGCAAACAGAACGTGCAGAACCGCGGCAAGAAGCGGCTTCACAACAAAGTGCGGTACACTCGGAGCAGCAGCTGCCGACGAATAGTGGATGGAGCGTGCCTCAACAACAGCCGAAGGTAGTTGCGGCGAATAACTTGACGGATGACCTACACGAGTTCGTCGACAAAAAGCACAACGTGCACAAGGACATCAAGGACTTGGTGTTGAAGATTAGGAGGGCTCTCGGAACTGCCGTGAAAGAATGGCACAGCGTGATGCAGAAAGCGGATGAGGCAGAGAGCGAATTAGCAGCGACTAAACATGCTCTTGCAGCAGCTACGCAGCGGCAGCAGCAACGAGCCACGGTCGAAGATATGGAGACGCCGAAGAACCATCGGAATACTCGCTCGGAGAAAAGAGGCAGAGATACGCCAGGAGAAGAGGAAGTCCCGAAGAAACAAAGAAGTGAACGGGAGCGCGGCAGCAATCAGAGATATGATGGATGGCGCACTGTGGAGAGCCAGCAGGCGAAGAAGAAGAAGCGAAAGGAGAAGGAAGTACAGAAAAAGGAAGAAAAGAGGAAGGAACAGAAGAAGAAAGAAAATCGCCGGCCCCCTAGGCAGAGGAAGAAGGGTGATGCACTGATCGTCGAGGCGAAGGACAAGACGACGTACGCTGCGCTCCTCAGGAAAGTGAGGGAGGACCCGGAGCTAAAAGAGTTGGGTGAAAACGTGGTGAAGACCAGGCGCACCCAGAAAGGAGAGATGCTGTTCGAGCTCAAGAAGGATCCGGCGATTAAGAGCTCAGAGTACCGGGAGCTCATTGCGAAATCCTTAGGCAGCGAGGCCACCGTGAGAGCACTTTCACAGGAGGCAGTGCTCGAGGTCAAGGATTTGGACGAGGTCACGACTGAGGAAGAGCTGAGAGTTGCATTGACCGAGCAGTGCAACTTGGAAGTACCGGTGACAATCCAAATCAGGAGATCGTTTGCAGGTACCCAGACGGCGGCAATCCGACTACCAGTAGATGCGGCCAACAAGATAGCGGTAACCGGCAAGATCAAGGTCGGATGGGCGGTGTGCCCGCTGCGACTGGCTCCCCGAGTCACCAAGAAAATGGAGAGGTGTTTCAGGTGCATGGAATTTGGTCACCAATCCAGACACTGCAAGGGTCCAGATAGGTCCAAACGGTGCTGGAACTGCGGCGAAAACGGACACGTTGCTCGAGACTGCACGAAGCAACCCAAGTGCATGCTGTGCAAGCCGGAGGAAGGAAATGGCCACCGGACGGGAGGCTATAAATGCCCGGCCTACAAAAAGGCGAAGGCAGGCCAACAATGATGCAGATAACGCAAATTAACCTGAATCATTGCGACATCGCACAGCAACTGTTGTGGCAGTCGACAGCAGAGACAAAGTGTGATGTTGCGATCATCGCAGAGCCGTATCGGGTTCCTCCTGAGAACGGCAATTGGGTAGCGGATATAGCAGGATTGGCAGCTATACAAGTTATGGGCAGATTCCCTATAGAGGAAGTGGTGGAAAACTCTTACGAAGGTTTCGTGATCGCCAAAGTTAACGGTGTCTTCGTATGTAGCTGCTATGCGCCTCCAAGATGGACCGAGGAGCAATACAACCGGATGTTGGATGCACTCACTGACACGCTGGTAGGACGTAGGCCAGTAGTCATCGGCGGCGATTTCAACGCCTGGGCCGTTGAGTGGGGCAGCCGGCAAACCAATGCAAGAGGATATAGCCTACTTGAAGCTCTGGCGAAGCTGGACGTAAAGCTGTGCAATGTAGGAACAGTCAGCACATTCCGCAAAGACGGTCGTGAATCCATCATCGACATTACATTCTGTAGTCCATCGTTGATGGAAGACATGGACTGGAGGGTGAGTGAGGAGTACTCCCACAGCGACCACCAGGCGATCCTCTACAAGATAGGCCAGAGAGCTCCTACGTCCATCCAGAGAACTAGGACTTATGAGCGGAAGTGGAAGACGAAGGACTTCGACAAGGAGACATTTATTGAGGCACTTCGGCCAAACAGCGATGCGGCAAACCTCGACCCAGGATGGTTGACGGAAGCGCTAACAACGGCATGTGATGCAGCAATGCCGAGGAAGATTGAACCTAGGAACGCTAGACGCCCAGCGTATTGGTGGAATGCGACGCTCAGCACCCTTCGTGCGACTTGCCTCCGAGCTAGGAGACGAGTTCAGAGGGCAAAAACTGGAGCCGATAGAGAAGAGCGCAAGGTTGCGTTCCGTGAAGCTAGAGCTGCCTTCAAACGAACTATCAAGCAGAGCAAGGCGAACTGTTACAAGGAGCTATGCCAGGAAGCCGACGCTAACCCCTGGGGAAATGCCTACCGCATCATAATGGCAAAGCTGAAGGGCCCAATGACGCCAGTCGAAATGTGCCCAGACAAACTGAAGGGTATCGTGGAGGGCTTGTTTCCAAAACACGATACAACAACGTGGCCACCTACGCCGTACAGCGAGGGCGATGCGGAATTTGACGTAAACCGACTGGTCTCCAACGACGAGCTCGTTGCCGTGGCGAAAGCATTGAAGGCGAAGAAGGCTCCCGGTCCGGATGGAATCCCCAACGTGGCGTTGAAAGCAGCGATCCTGGAGTATCCTGATATGTTCAGGTCAGTGTTGCAGAAATGCCTGGAGGAAGGCATCTTTCCGGATATATGGAAGGTCCAAAAACTAGTGCTGCTGCCAAAACCAGGGAAGCAGCCGGGAGATCCAGCATCGTACAGGCCGATCTGTCTGTTGGATACGCTCGGAAAACTTCTGGAGAGGATTATCCTTAACCGGCTGACCGAGTATACCGAAAGTGTGAGAGGGCTGTCCACGATGCAGTTCGGCTTCCGCAAGGGAAAATCGACGGTTGACGCAATTCGGACCGTCGTTGAGATGGCGGAAAGGGCATCCTTACAAAAGCGGAGAGGAGATCGCTACTGCGCCGTGGTAACGATAGACGTTAAAAACGCGTTTAACAGCGCCAGTTGGGAAGCTATCGCCGTAGCCCTGCATAATATGCGGGTCCCCGACTATCTGTGTAGGATTCTAAAGAACTATTTCCAGAATAGAGTCCAACGTAGGGCAGAGGTCGTTTAGAGTGACAGCAGGTGTTCCACAGGGGTCAATACTTGGCCCAACGCTCTGGAACGCAATGTACAATGGTGTGTTAACACTGAAGCTTCCGGCAGGTGTCATTATCGTAGGGTTCGCAGACGACGTTGTCTTAGCGGTATCTGGCGAATCAATCGATGAAGTCGAAGTGCTGGTATCGGAGGCAATCGACACAGTCGAAAGATGGATGAATGGAGTGAAGCTGCAGATAGCCCATCACAAGACAGAAGTGCTCGTAGTCAGTAACCGCAAAGCAGTGCAAAGGTTGGAGATCACGATCGGAGAGGAGATAATTTCATCGCAGCGCGCTTTGAAGCACCTGGGCGTGATGGTCGATGACCGCTTAAACTTTAACGCGCACGTTGACTACGCCTGCGAAAAGGCGGCGAAGGCGGTTAACACAGTAGCGAGGATTATGCCAAACGCGGGCGGTCCAAGAAGCAGTAGGAGGCGCCTCTTGGCAAATGTTGCAACCTCAATACTTAGGTATGGAGTGCCAGCCTGGGCTCCGGCGCTAAAAACGAAGAGAAACCGTGGAAAGCTGGGCAGTGTGTTCCGGCTCATGGCTATGAGAGTCGCGAGTGCGTACAGAACAATCTCGTCGGAGGCTGTATGCGTTATCGCTGGGATGATGCCCATCTGTATCACCCTAGAGGAAGACGTCGAGTGCTATCGGCGGAGTAACGCAAGGAATACGAGAGCAGCTGCTAGAATTGACTCGCTGGTGAAGTGGCAACAAGAGTGGGACAATGCGGCGAACGGAAGGTGGACCCATCGACTGATCCCAAATGTGTCGGCGTGGGTGAACAGGAAGCATGGGGAGGTGAACTTCCATCTGACGCAGTTTCTGTCCGGGCATGGCTGTTTCCGGAAGTACCTGTTTCGATTCGGTCACGCGTCTTCCCCTCTGTGTCCGGAGTATGTGAACGCGGAGGAAACACCGGCGCACGTCGTTTTCGAATGCCCTAGGTTCTCGGAGATGCGCAGGGATATGCGCGGCCTGACGGTCGACAACATTGCCGAGGAGATGTGTCGCCACGAAGACACGTGGAACGCTGTCGACAGAGCAGTAACGGGGATGCTGTGCGCGCTGCAAAGGAAGTGGCGCGAAGACCAGAGAGCGCAGAACCGCGATCCGGGTAGGCATGATCCACCGCCGGGGACATGACTGAGTCGTCCGTAACGTGGCACCGGTTTTGGTCGTCAGAGCGCCGGTGAACCGGAAGTCTTCCACCAACCGGAATCGCCGGGCCGACTTTGGCACCATACTGGTCGGAATGAAAACATCGGTGTCGAGAGAACTTCCACCGTCGGGGACTTTCTCTGTCGGAGTAGGCTAGGTCCGTCCACCGCCGGGGACTAGACCGAGTAATCCGCGAAAAAGCACCGGAGCTTGGTCGTCGGGGCGCCTGTGAACCGGAAGCCAGTCTCCAACCGGAATCGCAGGACCGACCTTGGCACCAGCCTGGGAAGTATCGGTAACGGAAGAAGTTTCAGTGTCGGGGAACTCTTCGTCGGATAGGGTAGATCCACCGTCGGGGACTATCCGAGTCGTGTGCGAAAAGCTGGACGAAAAAGTGGAGTGGCACCGAAAGAGCACTGTTCGGAGCAAGTTAGCAGCATCTAGAATAACAAATTTGGTGTATGTTTGTACCAACTGTGTCGCTGAATGGCGATAGGTTAGGTACGAACACAAAAATGATTAGAATAACAAATTAAAAAGCGAAGAAATGTGCATGAGCACAGAAGAAGGAGAGCGCATGAGCGCATTGTCCCCCTGAAGCAGTCGCGTCAGTGGTACCAGGGGGATCGAGGCAAGTAGCAGAGTTTTTCCAATCGGTTTTCTCTGCTGAGGGTGGTAGGGAGGAAAAAAAAACACACACACACACACATACACACAGACATCACCTCAATTCGTCGAGCTGAGTCGATTTTTATATAAGACTTGACCCCTCCGGAGGCTCTATCAAATTTTCGTTTTTGGAGTGAACATATAGCCTTTCGGTACACCTTGGTGTACGAGAAAGGCAAAAAACCGTGATTTGAGCTATCGCATGCATGGGTTTGGTGTCACTTCCGGCCCGGAACCGGTTGTGGATCACTACCGATAGTCTCTTAAATAGTCTGAGCCTATCTGCTTGCTAAAGTTTATTAGGGTATCAAAAAAGCCATGGGTTTGGTTCAATTTTATATTTAGCCGCTTTCGGAGGAAAACCCGGAACTAGTTTCGGCGCTACTTTAAGTCCATAATGTGGTCTTAGCCTACTTTCTCAATAACCGGTCATCAAGTTGTCGAAAAAGCCGTGATTTGATGTGCCGTATGCAAAAGTTTTGTCAAATTTTATATACGGTCACTTCCGGTGGAACACCCGGAACCGGTTCCGAAGCACTACCGGTGAAGATATGGTCTGGGACTGTTTTCTTGCTAACTGCTCATCAGGTTATCGAAATTGCCGCAATTTGATGTGTCGCATGCATGGATTTGGTTCACTTTTATATTTGGCCACTTACGGCGGGACACCCGAAACGGGTTCCGGAACAATACCGGTTCAGATATGGTCTGAGCCTGTTTTCTTGCTAACTGCTCATCAGGTTATCGAATATGCCGCGGTTTGATATGTCGCATGCATGAATTTGGTTCACTTTTATATTTGGCCACTTCCGGTGGGACATCCGGAACCGGTTCCGGAACACAACCGGTTCAGATATGGTCTGTGACTGTTTTCTTGCTTACTGTCCATCAAGTTATCGTTCATCAAGTTATCGAAAATGCCGCAGTTTGATGTGTCGCATGTATGTGTTTGTTACATTTTTATGTATGGCCCCTTCCAAGGGTTCTGGTCCGGAACACCTAAATGTCCATAACTCCGGAACGGCTGGACCGATCCGAACCATTTTCAATAGGAAACAATGGGACCAGATTCCGCGTCGAATGAACCGTCGGTCATTAAAATCGGTTGAGGCTTACTGCCAAAAAGTGATGTGAGTTTTTTTGTACACACACATACACACACACACACACATACACACATACTGTCCGCGATTTGAAGAAGTACGTGGCGACATGCTAGCTAGCGCTGCTGGAAGTCTGAGTCCCAACAACGTGGTAGAGAGAATGTGTCAGGACGAAACCGTATGGAATGCGGTGAACAGAGCGGTCACGCGGATCATGTCAGCTCTCCAGCGGAGATGGCGAGAAGATCAAGGAGTAGTGGGTCGCGATCGGAGTAGGCTTGATCCACCGCCGGGGACTTGACCGAGTCGTCCGTTGCGTAGTACCGGTTATAGGTCGTCGGGGCGCCGGTGAACCGGAAGTCTTCCACCAACCGGAATCACCGGGCCGACTTCGGCACCTTACTGGTCGGGATGAAAACATCGGTGTCGAGAGAACTTCCACCGTCGGGGTCTTTCTCTGTCGGAGTAGGCTAGGTCCGTCCACCGCCGGGGACTAGACCGAGTAGACCGCGAAAAAGCACCGGTGCTTGGTCGTCAGGGCGCCTGTGAACCGGAAGCCAGTCTTCAACCGGAATCTCAGAACCGACCCTGGCACCAGCCTGGAAAGTATCGGTAACGGAAGAAGTTTCAGTGTCGGGGAACTCTTCGTCGGATAGGGTAGATCCACCGTCGGGGACTATCCGAGTCGTGCGCGAAAAGCCGGAGTGCTAAATAGCACACGGACGGCATTAGAATAACAAATTTGGTGTATGTATGTTTGTACCAACTGTGTCGCTGAATGGCGATAGGTTAGGTACGAACACTAAAAAGATTAGAATAACAAATTTAGAAGCGACAAAATGTGCATGAGCACAGAAGAAGAAGAGCGCATGAGCGCAGTGCCCCCCCTGAAGCAGTCGCATCAGTGGTACCTGGGGGAACGAGGCGTCAAGGTGTAGCAGAGTTTTTCCAATCGGTTTTCTCTGCTCGGGAGGTTGGGAGGAAAAAAAAACACATACACACACACAGACATCACCTCAATTCGTCGAGCTGAGTTGATTGGTATATGTGACTTGACCCTCCGGGCCTTCTATCAAAAAGTCGTTTTTGGAGTGAACATATAGCCTTTCCAGTACACTTAGTGTACGAGAAAGGCAATAAAAGATGGAAAATGTTACAAAAACAGATTTTTCGAGAATTTTCATGAAAAAGGGTAGTTTTTTTTAATTGACCTAGTGGAACCTCTAAATTATTTTTTATAAATTCTAAATGTTCTATGAAAACGCTTCCAATTTGCATATCTATCATTTAAATATCTATCATTATCAATACTTTAAGGTTCCGCTCAGAAATTGCTCGAGCCGTTCTGTCAATATTTTTTCGAGAAATAGCTTTTGCGTTCTATTAAAGATTCCTTTAGAAATTTCTACAGCACTTCATTTAGGTGGTCCTCTTCCTCTATATTTTCCATCAAAGTTACATCCAGGGTTCCCTCCAGCAAATCCATCTGAAATTGCCCAAGATAGTTTTGTGGCATTCAACCAGGTATTTCTTCGAGAATTTCGCCAAGAATTATTTGAGGGATTCCTCCGGGAACTTTCCATAAGGGAGTTAGGCAGGATTTTCTTCGGGGTATCCTCCCGAAATTCAACCAGGAATTTTTCAAGGATTTTAAGAGATTCATTTGGAAGTTCTTTCAGGAAATAAGGGCTTATTGAGGAATTCGTTTAGGGATTTTTTCGGGAATTTCTTCAGTAATTCTTCAAGTGGATTTCTTCAGGAATTCTTTCTCAACTTATCTCGAAGAGTCCTCTAGAAGAAATCTCTTGAGGAATTCTTGGAAAAAATCCTAAGGAATCAACCCAAGCAACACACATGTTATAATAGAGTTACGTCAGCGCAAGTTTTGGTTGTATAGAAGTTTATTTTACGTAATTCTAACATTGTGTTAAAATAACGTAAAATAAACTTCTATACAACCAACACTTGCGCTGTCGTAACTTTTATATAACATGTGTGTTGCTTGGGAATGAAGGTAATCTCGGTGAAATCGCTGAGCAAACTCCAATTAGGAATCCTAAATTAATAACATGTAAATCCCACAATATATTTCAAGAGAAAATTGAGGAAATCCTGGAGACTTTCCTCAAGGAATCTTTAGAGGAATTCTTGAAGGATATCCTCGAAAAATTCCCATAAGAAATCCTGGACATGTCAAGGGAGAAATTTCGGGAAGAATCCCGATCGACATTCGAAGTTTAGAAAACGCTGAAAGACTCTCTAAAAGGGATTAATGAAGTTAATATTATTATTATTCACACTTTATTACAGAAATTTTCAGCCTGATGCTGGAAGAATGCATAAAGAAATCTCTGAAGGATTTTCTGGAGGAATCTCGTAAGGAATCTATGAAGAAATTCTTGAAATAGTTTTTGAAGTTATCTCCGAATGAATTCCTTGAGAAATCCTGAACAACCTCTTAAAGGAGCCTCAGAAGTAATTCCTAAAGGAAGTTTTGGCGGAATCCATGCAGAATTTTTTAAAGCATGAGAGATACAGCTGAGCAAAATTTTCTGAATTACTGCTTGGGAGAATCCCTGGCGAAATTCTTCATTTTTTAATTCTTCTTGACTCGAGTCAGGTATAAGACACTAGAGACAACCTAAAAATTTAGGTCGCAGTACGTATCTGTCACAGGATGCAAACACATAGTGGAAATTAAATGGAACAATTACCTTAAACTATGTAACTGGTTATGTAAAAATATAGCAATATATGTACAGGAAGAATTTGTCGAAGACCGCGAAGCGAACCGACACTTGCGAAACAAGTTATAACGTCTGATGGTGCTTAACATTTACCTAACATGTAATTCAAGGACTTGCTCTGTACCCGCATTGCCATACTTCACCGTCAGCCAAAGCCCAAAATGTTATCTTATCAGCGACGCGTTTAATTACAAATCTGCTTATTGCTTGCCATTTCCCCCTGTTTTTCCGAGTCCGATTTCGAACCATCCGTTCCCGAGCGGCTGCATCTGAGCACCACATTTTAATGAATCCAATTATTTTTCCGTTAATTATTTTCACGCCAACTTGTCAAACTTCCCTCATGTATCTCTTATTCTTCACGGCCGCCCATCCCAAGTGTGGTGGTGGTGCCCAGCTCAGCCCATCAGCTAGCCAGCCAGCGGCACGGGCCGGGAAAAGTCCAGAGAGAAACGAACCGCCACCACCAAAGCGATCGGTTCCATAATTAAATGAGCACACAGCATCCATCCTCTTGAGTCGTGTTGGGCTGGGCAGAAGAGGGTCTCACTCCCTCCCACCGCCCTTTTCCGCCGACTTACCCGCACCCACGCCCACCGGAGACTGTTTATAATTAAGGGGGAAAACGGTATTGGATATGAAAATACACATTTAACATAATTTTATAACTAATTATCTATCCTTTTCCCTGTTCGCTCGCCTTGAACCGACGACCACCACCCGAACGCGGCACGCGGGTTTACTGGATGACTCGTGCAGGTTGCCCTGGTGAAACGCGGTCTTGCTTGGATTCGAAGGTGGACCCGGCCAGCCGGTTGTCGGTCGTCGGATAGAACTGGTGGCCCCGAACTCCCTTACTGTTCCGTCTTCAGCGTATAACTGCTGAACGATGTCGCACGGTGTGTTGAAACAGGATTATTATCGCACTTTCATGAACCTAAAATATTTTTTCGTTATAAGTTAGCCTTAGCTGTATATATTAAGATTCTGGAGGTTAAAAAATCTTTCATCGGGGAAAATTAAAATAAATTCGATTTTATTAGTTTACCACTTTTCCATATGATAAGATATTACGCAAATCTGATGAACCTAAACTCCGCTAGAAAAAGTCGCCTTTTTATTAATAAATTTGAAACCATTTAGAGAGAAACAAATGTAAAAGTCTTTACAACGAGTTTAAATTTGTTTGGCGTTCGTTTCATGTGTCCAGCCCACTACAGTCTGCCAAAAGTAATAAATCATAAATGTCTACATTTCTTCCATTTGTCTGGCTCATAGATATTTGTAATGGAGGTAAACAAATACTTCCCATTAGTGCGACTCATACATTTGAGGAAGCGCCATACACCAGTGACTCATACTATTTGCAGCACATATCCTTCATGTGCTAATTTGTCTGAAATGGTGGGTATTTGTTGCACATACTTTGCATGTCAAACCACATCCACATGGATATTTGCCAAAAAGTATGAGTCGACTATACTGAGCCGCGCATGACTCAATCGTAAAAGACTTTTGTCCATACAAAATCTTAAAATTATGATACCTTTAGGGTTAAGTGGGCTGTTGAGTCTCAAACAACAAATAGTTGACGCAAAATACATAAGATTGGCGTTGTTATATTATGTTGATGCATTCAAAAATTATTATTCAAAATTTGGTTTAAAATAAGGCACACCGGGCCAAGTTAAAATGGGTGAGTTAAGAAGAAACAGCGGGTTAACGTGATATTACGTAGTCATGATAAGCAATTTGAATGTCCTAACATTTTTTTAATCAAACAATCAATTGGTCAAGAATAATTATATAAATTGTATTGAAATCTTTTTCAAAACATCACAAGTTTTATTTTTAATTTATCGAATGCAACGCATGCTTAATATATGTCAATGTGAATGACATCTTATAGTATAAGCCTAGAATATATTGGAAACATATCATTTGCAAGTAATCTGATGAATTTCAATAATGGTAGTCGCGTGCAGTGATTTTTTTCTATGTTCGTCTGGGTTATCTGTAGTTTTATTTTATAAGACACTTTGGTCTTGATAAACACTTCATGTATTTTAATGGTTTCAATGTTATGACTGCATAAAATAAAGTTTCTTTTTCCCAAGTAAAATCCCTTCATTTTTGCAAAGTGAGTTTGGCAACAGATTCTGTATGGGGAGAAATGTGATAAAAACGAATTAAAAAGTCACCCGTACACTCGATACCTTCCAACCATATTCTATGTGTTATAACTATTTAGCAATCAAAATCTATCCAATGATTCCGAAATGAAGCATAAAATAACCAATGAAAGCTCCTAAAAAGTTGTATTAAAACCTCAAATTGCGTCAATCATGCTTCGCTTTACACATCACTGTTGTTGTTTTTTTAAATATATTTTATGACATTCCCAGAACATTAATGTCTTCTTAATATTGTACTACATTTCCAAATTTCATTTTATCTGTAGATTTAGTTAAATTTGTTCTCAGCATAAACAATAATGAATATACATATCTGAAATTAAGTAAAAAAGAAAATAGAGCTAAGGACTGTTCCTTTTAATTGCACTACCCAGGTAACCAATAAGCATTTAAATAAACAGTATTTCAGTTTCAAAACTGCATTCCACCTGCTTACTGCTATAAAATAGCAGTTCGACTGCTAAGCTGCCCTAAATAAGCAATCGAACTGCTGCGTAACATCTGACAGCTGTTGCGTAGCATTTGAAGCGGTTCTGTTACGTAGCGGTTCTGTTACGTCATCAACCCGAAGATGGAGGGATCGAATCCCGGTTTCGGAGAAATTAGCATAAAAAAACTAACAACCTTCCATAACGTGCCCCAAATATCAAAAGTTGCACAAGAAAGCGAGAGAAAAAAATGAGAAGAGAAAGGGAGGAGAATAGATATGAGGCGGGGAAAATGAGCAGGGAAATTTTTTTATTTTTGACAATCTGAGGGACAGGAAGGTTAAGCATTTAATCAGCCGTATATCGGGCCAAAACCTGCATTTAAGTAGCACTAATGGCGCCTATACGGCAGATTGGCACTAAATAACCTGCTGTAAAGGCGCATATAATGCTAAATAAATGCCGCTTTAACTGCTTATTGGTTACCTGGGTACGATTTTGCATTCTTTGATGGATACGTATTTCGACCTCAACTGTTAGGTCATCTTTAGTGTCATCATCATCAAATCTAGAACTGTTTCAATCAAACATTGATTGATTTCACAATAAAAAAGTGATACATATGCTTACCTTAAAGTACGTGTATCAAAGGCGTGTGCCGAAAGAGTAATCGAAAGCTATTCTCTAAGGGCTGATTTCTTCACCTCGGATTAACCGGTAAACCAGGCTTACCCATATAGTTAAACCAGGTTTAACGCTTAATCCAGGGGGAAGAAGTCGGCCCTATATGTCCTACATGCAAACAAAAGTATTCATAGGATGAATTTTCACTTGTTAGTTAAACATCGAGCCCTGCAAAATCAGAGCACCATATACATAAAAGTTCTTATTATATTTGAAGAGCTATCAGTATTTCTGCTAAACTAGTATGAGTCGCACTAATGGGAAGTATTTGTTTACCTCCATTACAAATATCTATGTGCCAGACAAACGGAAGAAATGTAGACTTTTATGATTTATTACTTTCGGCAGACTGTAGTGGGCTGGACACATGAAACAAATGCCAAACAAATTTAAACTCGTTGTAAAGACTTTTACATTCGTTTCACTCTAAATGGTTTCAAATTTATTAATAGAAAGGCAACTTTTTTAGCGGAGTTTAGGATCATCAGATTTGTGTAATATCTTATCATATGGAAAAAAGTGGTAAACTACTAAAATCAAATTTATTTTAATTTTCCCCGATGAAAGATTTTTTATCCTCCAGAATCTTAATATATACAGCTAAGGCTAACTTATAACGAAAAAATATTTTAGGTTCATGAAAGTGCGATAATAATCCTGTTTCAACACACCGTGGTCGGTCTCATTATCTGCGCGGTGCTGTTCTCTCTGGAAGAATGTTCCGCCGATGATTACTAGGGGTGTTCCATTAGTTGGTTAATTTCTAGTACGGCGTGTTGGTGTATATTAATTGAGCCTATCCGATACAGTGATACTTGACAGGGCTGAAATTCAAAATGTCCTTACGTAAGCTATTTGGGCAAGCAAGACGAACTTTTGCTCAATACTTACTTATTTGGATACTAGGTGGGGTACAATTCGCTTCTTTGAATGTACTCTAAATTAAGCAACTTTCTCCGTGGCCAATCACTTCCAGTCCCTCAGGACGTTGAGTACTCTTAAGGATCTCTTTAACCACAAACAACCATCCAACGGCCTCAATCTGTTAAACAGAACATGTGACACTGAAGAGTATTATTCCTGGGTAGTTGACGTAATCCGATCTGTGTCTCTTTTTGTGAAGGAGACAAATGCGTACCTGTTTCTGCAGATGCTCACTACCGTGTTTCAAAAACTTAGCTAGGAGGTCGTCCTTTCCAGCAGTTGTACTGTTTTTCAGCATTTAATTTCCTGTTTTACTTCTTCAAGCTTCGAAGACACACTCCCATTAGGTACTTGATGTTCGCGGATTTCCCAGATCAAATCAAGAACTTTGGAGGACTTGCGCAGTATTGTGCCTTATAACCTTCACCTCCACATCGCTTACAGTCTCACAACTTGTGTCGCGATTTAATACATTTAGAGCAAATCTCCTGTGGATCGTTTTTGCCCTGCGCACATACCGACCAGACCATCTTAAGCTTCCCTTTCTAAACAGACTTACTGGAGTCTGCAATCCTGTCCCTGCTGGGCCTTTCCGTACACGGGAAAAAATCCACTGCTTGAAACCAGTCATGATTTCGCGTAAAATGTGTGTTTTCATGTTACAAATATACACCACAAAAAAGGTCATAATTTCATGACTCATGTTTCCGTAACGTCACCTTGGCGTTACGTTTTTCATATTTATTGACAAAAATTTGTAAGTTAAGTCATGATATCATGCCCATGAATACCAGAACTATTAACTAGATTCATAAAACCAGAAGCGGTATTCATAGAAGTAGTTGTCATTTATGGTTCCAGTTTTATTAGCGAAATTTGGTAAGTCGGTTTATATTATCATGAAGTACGTACTCAAACTATGAACTAAATTTATGAAAGCTTGAGCATTACTCATGGTGCAAGTATTTGTCATTTATGGTACTGGATCGATTTGCGAAAAATGGTAGTACTGGTCATGTTATCATAAAGCATGTTCTAAATTTATTACCTAATGTTATAAAAACATAAGCAGTATGCATGATTTGTAATTTATACTATCGGATTAATTGGTGCAAAGTGGCATTTAAGGTCATGTTATCGTGAAGCACGCACTCTGAAATCATGAACAAGGTTCCTGAATATTGAAGTAATTTTTATGATTCTGGTATTTGTCAATAATGATGCCCGTTTTATTAGCAAAATGCCGTACATAGAGGGTTTAGTGGTTAAGCCGAGGTGAAGAAATTGAAAAAAAGTTAAGCCCGGCTTAAAATGTTGCTAAACCTGATTTAAAATTTAAACCCGGGTGAAGAAATCGGCCCTTACCGTATTTTGTCTTCTGCTGATGAAGCTGGCCAAAATTTTGTGCCGGAATTGTGCGTGAGCTTGATTGTTCTGCTGCTGATGAAGCTGGCCGGAGTTTTGTGCCGGAATATGGAGTTTTTCCACTTTCAACTTCTGGAATGTAGTTCAATAATTATATAGTTTACTACTATTTAAGTAAGAACAATTCACTACACTTTTTCGAAAACAAAAAAAAATCTCACCGGAAAACACTGCCGCTCGCAAAAGGCGCCTTGACAGAAGTGACAAAAATGGCGTAGGTGATTCTGCGCGAGGGTTTGCGTAACGCTTACAGTGCCTAAATTCGTTTGTTGTGATTCATGATTTTATGACTCTGCGTTATGTTTATACGACTCAGCGTCTGGTTGAGATGACTCAGTTCAATTTATGAAAACGAGCTTAATTTTTTCATAACGCTTTTGACGGCCATGGCTTTTGTTGATGGAATCAGTTATCGTTGTTCACGTCACGATATCATGACTTGTAGTTACAATATCATGAAGCGACAAGTTTTATGATTTCATAACATTTAAGTCATGGATCCGGCAACGAATTTTTTCCCGTGTAGTCGAACGGCTGTGGTGGCTACCTGGACATCGCATTGTTGCCTTTAAAGTTGCTCCCGTGGGAGCCCTCACCTCGACACTCTCACAAAGAACCTCTTCCATCGAACACTTGTACACGGAAAGATCGATGTACACAGCGCAAGGAGTAACTTTCACGCAGCGATCGAAAAGACAAAAGATTTCATGCAAACTTGTGTGAAAATTCACGCAAATTTGTGTAACACCGGATCAGCACATTTTTTGTGTTGATCCAGTTGTACACAAATCTGAGTGAAAAATCCTTTGTCTCTTCGCAAGTTACTCATTCGCTGTGTACTTTCGTTTAAGGGTGTAAGCAGCACCATTGCGGGTGTTCTCGCGCTTGAGCTAGATGATCATTTCGCCGGTATGAGTACCTCGAATACTGCGTATGTCGACTCAAAGATCCGTGAGCTTGGTACTTCTCACCGCCTTCAAAAGTTATGAGTACTTAGAATCGTCCGTCTTGAGGACGGGAGGATCTCTCTTCTCATGCTTGGCACCTGCCCTCCTACATTATCTGCTCCCTATCTGTATGCTTATGTTCCTATTTCTCCTTCTTCTTTTTCTTATGTTTGTTCACCACACAGTGTACAGAAGGCGTCCTCCCCATGACTAGTCCTAATCTATGGTAGCAGATGACCTACACGAGCTCCCTACCCCCTGCTTCCTTTGACCCTGGACGGAACGCCCTGGATAGGCCTTGACATCCTTCCCAGCTCTCCGTGGCGCTTGGCTGGGATCCGATTTACCGGCATGACAGCCTATCACAGGTCACAACCTCCGGCCTTCCGAGCGCAGCCTGGTAGCTCCTTCCTTGGTGGCTGCCTCCAGCGTCTGGCGCTTCAGCGTCTGGCAATATCCTTCGGAGTACCTGCGGATGCCGGGGGCTTTTGGCTGGGTAGACTTTGGCACCTACAACCTCATGGTTTCGCCGTCATTGCTTGCTTACGAAGTCTCAATAAGGCCAGCTTGAGATCCTTGTAGATGTTCGACTTCGAGGACGCAAAGTCAATGGAGTCAAGCTGCAGCGTAGCCACTTCCATGCCAAAAAGCCCACTCACTTATTGACCCTAGTGAACCACGCTCCATTCGTGACCTCTCCAGGTGCGCAAGCCAGAGCATAGGTTCCCTATGCTAGCACTTCGTGCATAGCTACCTCACAGCAAAAAAATATGAAAGTTAAACAGCACGTAAATTGAAGATCAACTGAAATTTGCGGCAGAAAAATGTAAATCACCAACATTAAACGTCACCCGAGCAGCCCGCTGCTGGCCAGACGGCTTGTTTACCGATTTTAAAGCATATTCGCTTTAAATTTACATGCATCTGCTACAAATCATGCCAGCCACTCTCCGTCATCAGCTACACGAACGGCTGCTTGCAGCTGTGGCGGTTCCCCCGTTGTCTCTCTCAGTACTCTCTGCAGCAGCAGGAGCATGTCGGGAATGCGTGCATGATAGTAGAAGCAGTTTAACATTGACTGTCAGCTATTCAATAAGTTGTGATAGCCGAGAGAGCTCGGGCGTGCTACTCACACTCCAAGGATCTGAGTTCAATTCTCGCACGGAGCTCAATTTTTCTTTATATTTTCTATCAGATATCTGCAATGTAATTTTAAGATCGCACAAATATTTCCATCATATATGACGGGGTTCTTTTGTTACATTCGATCCATCATAATTTTACAGGTTTTTTTCGAACTGTGCTCCTACTATCTAAGGGAAGGGACAAATTACTGTGACGGGTGCCCAACTCCACACAGGTTCCGTTAACATTCGAACATGTTTTTCACCCGTACGATCATTCAGACCTTGGCACAGGTCGCTTAACACCTTCAATGTTGTTCATTTATATTGGGGTTACCCTGTCGATATGCCGTGTACTAAAAGGGTAATGTCGTTGACGTTGACGTTCGCAGAACTAACAATTATAGCTGAATAACAGATTATTAAGCCAAAATTTTGAAAATCAAGCTTCAGAGTGGTTTGTTCATCTTGTGTACAGTAATAATGTTTGTTGAGAGCTTTACACCTAGTAGTAGTCTGAGCCTCAATACGTCACCCTACGCCACGTTCCATAGTTGTAACTTCGGTGCCGTAGAGGATCATCATATTCTGAAAGTAGTTCTCCATTATCCGGCATAGGCTATACGCGGGATCGGCGCCCCAGCTGACATGGTTGAACGCGTTCTTCACGTCTAACATGACAACCGCGTCGTAGCGGACTCCTCTCCGGTTCGATGGACGCCTTAAAGGCTGGCTACTGTCCTAATACCATCTGGTTCCGATACCTTGTTCAACTTGAACGACCGCGCTATCGCGGTGAGCTCCTAAACAACCAGGAGTCGAATAAGAATGCACGTTTTTATCGTCTAAAGTACTATTTTAAGTCACTATCGCATATATGTACGACTGAGGGAGAATTTTCATCATGTATGATAAGGGTCGTGAGTTCAAATCTCACCTGAGCTGTGGATTTTTTCCCAATTTAACCAATAACACTAGTTTACAACATTTTTGAACTCGGTAAGCTGATGATCGTTTTTGGTGTAGAATCATGCCCTGAGTTCGAAAACGCGAAGGAAAAAAATTACAGTAGAGCGGACATTTTTTCGACTTTCCATACAAGGTTGATGATATGAAATCGATTTTTGTTCTATTTTAAAGCAAAGTCTCTCACTTCAAACATCTCATTCTACGTAATCAATGCTCCGATTGAGCTTAAATTTTTACTGTAACTCGCCTACATATGATATGTCAAATAAACGTCGAGAAAGAATTTTTCAGTTGGTTTTTTCTTATTAAAAAAAATACATTTCTTCAAAAAATTTTGGGAATTTTGCTAAAATTTAAGAAGATTGTCCCTAAAACTCGCCAATATCTTGAATTTCATCAATCTGACGCAAATCCTGTATTCAGATGATCGAATGGTATCGTATTCAGCTTTTAGTTTATGGAAAAAGATTTAAAATTGGTTGAACAAAACGCAATATATTTGAATTTTAGTAAATTACATATTTTTAAAAGTTACAAAACTCGATATTGAGCTAAAACTCAAAAACGGTTCTACTTTAAATTTCTTGAAGGTCGGTTTCGAAATCAGCATCAAATTGTGCTTCAAAACATTTGGTCGTTGACAGAAGTTCACGACTTTCGTTTTATTTTGTTAACTTGTGTAATTTACCCATCTGTACATATGTACGTTGAGTTATTTGAATTTCATAATGTATGATGTTGTTTTTTTTAACTTATTGGGATGTATCGATGAAATCATCCAAAAGTATCTTGTGAAATTGAACGATGGTGAAGTGCGTACTGCGATCATTATATGACTTCGCTTGGTACATAATATCAGTTTAACTCGCATTGGTATACGACCGAAATCGCATTAAATTAAAAATAAACTCTTTAAAGTTTTCAAACAAAATCGCATAAGCTACAATCGCTTATGTTGACATAATCCGATTTGATATGTGATAGCGATGAAAGAGGTGCTGTTGGATTGTGGATGCAGTGCCAAAAAGCTACAAGAAGGTGAGCAACCATCAAGCAAAGCAATAAAACAAGTTCCAATGTCATCATTTTTGTGTTGTTGACCTGATAATCAATAATAGGTGGCGCTTGCCAGAGAGGGGTACTGATAACTGTGCGGGATATCACGCTTCGCCGTTTTAAGCTTCAGATAGCCTGCCGAACACGCACAGCGCAGGGAAATTAAGTACATTCAAACAAACACTGAGGTGAGTTAGAATGTCTTTATAATTAATCAGTGTGTTTCATAAGTAGTGTTTGTTGTTAAGTATAAAGTGTGGCTCGGCAACCCAAAGGCTGTTGATTTGATACTGAGGTGACAATATTGTTTTTTTTTTCATATTGCGAATCTTTTCTGAAATCCGCATACCGGCCAACAACTTGTGCGCCGACAGCCCATGCGCCGGGTTGTGCGCCATACAAAATGTAAATAAACAAGTGTCAAAATAGTTCGCGCCAAGAGCTCTCTTAGGGTTCGGATCCATTTTTTGTCTAAAACATTAAACTTCCTTATGTCTGGAAATAATGTTCAACAAATATATTATTGACGGTAACAACGCTTTTACTTCATAAAACCGCTGATCAATAGTAATTTGGCCAGTGAAAAACTTGGCGCGTAGGCAATCGGCAGGCAAATTGTGCGCTGGTGTGCGGATTTGAGTTAATCGTCGCAAAGTGCCCAACACACATTATACCCTGACGCGCAACCTAAAGGTCGAAGAGAAACTTGTCAAAATGCTAAAAATTCTCGAGAAGCTCAATATCATTAAATCTCATAAGATGATATACTACGTCGTAATAGTGCACTTCCCATAAGATATCGTTGCCAATAATTGATTTTCCGTTAATGCACGGCTAAATAGTATCTCCACTTTGTATGCAAAAGGCACTTTTACTGCATCTTAAGCACCTTAAAAGTACATATAACATGGACATAAACTTCATTATACGTGAAAAATGGTTGTCTGGGTTGCTAATTTGTCACCGTGGCAACCTGGCTTTGATCGATTTGGCCATTGGAGATGGGAGGCCATCCCTCCAGCTGCAACGAAAACTGTTAATCTCAGACCGCTGTCTTTGGAAACAAAGTGAAGGCTCTCTTTACTAATAATTTGACGACAAAGCTCTCTCTACCGACCTGACTGGTTGCGATGATGGTGGTTAAAAATCATTATCATCACTATTTGGTTAGGTTGACCCTGAGACTGCGTAGCCGTTATATCAACAGAATTAAAAAGTAACGTCATGAAGTTCATGTAAGCTATCATCTTTGCGTTTCTGAATGTCATGTAGAAAAACGATTTTCAACAAATCCAACCTTTTGCCTGTTTTGCTGCCTCCGTGCTTGACGATCCATTAGCCTGGTATACGGTTTATATAAAAAAATTAAAAAAAAGTAAAAACTCCAACTCCTGTATACCGTCCCTACACAGTTATGGATCGCACACAGTTACGAATCACTTTGATGTTCAAAGACAAATATCTTGGTCAAAACATATGAATCGGCACGAATTTCATTTTTGTAGCATGATCCTATTTGTTTTCAGAGATAAAAAGTGATTTACAAGAGTTTAATTTGAAAATCAGACGTATTATAATGCAACGATAGAGTTGTCTTCTCATATATGTCAGTAAGTAGCCGAACTCCATAAGAAGCTACTCCTGCAGTGGTAAGCTCAAAAAGTGTCGAAATCCATCGATTTTGATATAAAAATCGCTCGTACACCTTGGATAAGGTATGTATGTATCTATGAGGCAAAGTTTTGCTTCATTCTGGGATTCAAATACTAAACTAAAATGACTTTCAACAATGATCCATAATGTGAACCAGAAACTGATCGTTTGACGCTATTATGGATCACTTCAACCAAATATAGATTTATGCTCCACTCAACGCTCTTGATACAATATTCTTACCTTAAAGTATCGAAAGTATCATTTTAAAACATGTAACCTTGAGAACCAGGTGTCTTAAAACACAGAATGGTAAAAATAACAGTTAAGGTGAAGAGCATCACTGAACCCTAGTGGCGCACCTATTGCGAAGTATATGGATTCGGAACTTTTTAATGTTTTCTCGTTATTCCTATTGTAAATATTTGTGCTAGGGTCACCAAGCTCTTAGTCGCATCGTGCTAAGGAGCGCGGGTTCGATTCCCGCCACAGCAGTCAGGAAAAGTTTTCGGCTATGCCACTGGGCGTTGCATGCTAGTCCGTTGTCTAGTGTCGTGCTTCCTTCAAAGAGCGAAAAGCTCACTGGAAGCATTAAAACGTGTCCGTGTATATATTAAATAAGGGTACTTTATCAATAAAATAATCACAACACTGCGTAGTTTTACCTAACAAACGCATATTTATTAATAGAGTTGAAATTTTGAGTAATGACGCACTGATCCATAATATGGCAAAAATTGATCCATAATATGTAAGACTCTGCGGAGCTGATCCATAATAGGGCATTTGGTAAACTGTGAAATATTCCTTTTTTTCGCGAAAATGACTTGCCATTATACTTCAAATGGATCGGTCATCAAAAGTTCGAATCAAAACATAGCCAACAGTGCATTCCTCGTTTATGTTTTCTTTAATTTTTTATTGAATTTTGAAGGTCAAAAATACCCTCAAGTGATCCATGACTGTGTACCCACGGTACTTTTTGAGATCCATTTTGGTCCCATATCAACTGTGCAAAATTTCAGATCGATCGAAGAAACTATATTTTAGCGCCCGCCATTCTTAGTTTTTCATACGATTTACCATGGGGAAAATTTACTTCTTCAAAGAAAAATCGCTTGAGGTCACCCATTGATCCCTAAAAATAAGTCATTGAATGATTTCTGTAGATAACTTCAAGAGGAATCAGACCACCGGAGACCGCAAAGCCATGCTACATTCGTGAGAAAAGTTATTAAACCTTACCCGATCGATAAAATGACGAGATTTTATTATTTATTGTTATTCCTTACATGTTAATCAGCGTTGGCATGCCATTCGGTTTACAGTCAATAACTTTTTCCACATGCCTTAGATCGCTTTGCAGTCTTCAGAGAGTTTGTTTCTCATAAAATTTCCAACAGAAATCATTCATTGATATATTTTTAGAGGGGCAACCTGTGGCGATTTTTCTTTAAAAAAGTGATTTTCCCCATAGTAAATCGTATGAAAATTTAAAACGGCTGGCGCTAAAATATAGTTTCTCCGATCGAGCTGAAATTTTGCACAGTTTATATGGGGCCAAAATGGAACACAAAAAGTGTACAGGAGTAAAATGTCTTTTTGTGTCCCACGCTAAGATCCATATCCTAAGCCATCGAATTTATAAGAAACTGGAATCATCGTATTAAGTACGTATATTTAATGCTTCTCACGAATGCAAATGAGCCGATCTAAGTGGTTTTTCAACATCTCTAAACCACCACCTTGCTCATGCAACTGACTAACCCTATCCTCGCCTCGTTTCATTTCCTTGGCCGACGAACACTCCTTGTTGTTGTTGCTAAGAAGGGGGTAAAATCAACCCTTGTTTCTGGAACGGAAATAAACTGGGCGGGGGTGTGTGATGGTGATCGGGGCAACTGGGTTTCAGCTTTCTTTCTTATGTTTTTAATTAAAATTTTATCTCTCGCTGAATGTCTCCGGTGCTGGTGCTGGTGCTGGTGCTCCGAAGCTTTCGCGGGTTGACGCTAAGGAAAGTCCTTGCTCTTGCTATTTCCAGCGCAGTGCAAGCTACACGAGTTGTTCTGCTTTGCTTAGGGTTTTCCAGTAAATTGTTCTCATCAAATTAGCTTCTTTTAATTTGAATGTGACGAAGGAAATACTATACTTTGTAAGACATCTAATCCTTCTCCAAGGAATTGAACAAATTTGGCATTTGAAGATGGAGCGTAATGTCAAAACAGATTCTGGTAATGTGCAGCAAACCTTGTTCTATTACAGCTGATTAGTTTAATTCATCCCATCGTTTGACAGAAGTTTTACAAAAATTTCTGTCTAATTGCGTCATATGCATATGTTTTCAATCTTCAAAGACGAGTTCCCTGAACGTACGAGTCTCCCACATTTGTACGCCTGACAGACATACCCTCATGTGTTGCACTGATTACAGGTTTTTCCGGCATTCCCCAAGCCCACCGCACCCTGCACTGGCATCCTTTTTGGGTGTCGTCACCAACCTCCTCCGTCCGGCTCACCCACCTGTACCCATAACGACACCGTTTTGCGGAAAACTCAAGACAAAGAACAGCTCGAAAGAGGGAATCCCCCTTTCGGTATTCCCCTGCCAACCCCCACTCAAGGAAAAGCTTTAATTGCTATCTTTTGTGCGATGAAAACACTTATTAGGGAACACTCCTGGCAGGGGGGAGAAGAAACTGGTGGCATCACTGGCGCCCTCGTATGGATTTGGGGTAGTTGTGGATAAGGTTTTCGACGGTGGCGGTGACGTCGTCGACGACGACGACGACTTGTAGGATGGAGATAAGCGAGCGACAGCGGTAAGAAGAGTATCCTAATTTCAATTTAATTCCTTCTTTCCGCTGTGTGCGCCAGCCGGTGGGCTTAATTGTGTGTGCGCTTTTGAAACTGAGAGGGCCATTTGCAGGCAAATGATGGAGGCGATGCCTCACATACTTGGTGAGTGATGGTTTTTGGAGTTTTTCGACAATTTTTTTGCTGATTTGTTCAGTATGCCGAACGTTGGTTCTCAGCAGATCAATTCCCTGATATAAGTGGCCGATATGTGTGTTAATCATAGATTTATCCATCTTGACATTTTTGACAATGTGATGACTACCAAGCAACTTTGCTTCAGTGCAATAGGTATAGTAGGTATAACTTCATCTTGGTTGGTCCAAGATTCGTTCCAAGAACTGAATCAATCATTACCTGATTCCCTGTCGAATATATTTTTCCACAGAAAACTTTCTTTTAGCATTCGCGCTATGTGGTGACCCAACTGAAGTCTGTCATGTTTTTTACGTATAAATGTTTGCTTCTATGTACACTTAATGATTGAAGCAATTCTCGCTTCAGTGTCCGAACTTCTTGACCGAGATGTGGTATTATGCCATGCGCTATTGACAATCACTAAAAATCTATGCATATCGTTCTCATCCATGCTTCATTACGGTTCAGCAATCACGTGCATAATGTTTATTGCTGCGGCAGATTCGTGTCTTTTACTGTTGTCGCCCTACAGAGCAGGCATAGCTGGGTACAGGTCACAAGAATTTGATTCCTGATGGCATTCTTCCCGTTCGTAGCTCGTTGGAACACCTCGTCGAAACAAGCATTATGTTGCCGTCGTTGATCGATACTTTTCACCTCTTGCCCTGCTGTTGTCTTTGTTTTATTGATAAACTCCCATATACTGTTGCCTCTTAGTAGATTTGTCGACTCACCGTTGTTTGGTACAGACTGCATTGAGACAAACCGAGCTTTGCAGGATCATGCTCTGCCCACTAAATCCTTCCGTTTTGTCCACCTTCTGGTTCACCATAGAATTGAATGTGCTCGTGGTTTATTTTTCGCAGCTACATATCGTTCTGCTGCACACACCGAAGATTAATTTTAACATGCGTCTTTCGGAAACTCAAAGTAGTTGCAGATTCCCCAGGAGTATGGTCCATGTCTTGTATTCGTAGAGAACTATTGTTATAAGCGTTTTGTACGTGGTATACTTGGTGCGAGGATGAATCTTTTTCGCCTGCATTTTGTTCTGGAGCCAGTAGTGGGCACCACTCCCACTGCACTGATGATGCGCCTTCGTAGTTCACGACGAACATTATTATCAGAAGGTTCCAGGGAACCCTTCATGGGTTTTCAGGGGCGTTTCAGGGGATTCAGGGGATTTCAGAAGCTCAGAAGCATTCCAGGGGTTCAGGGGGCATATTAGGGCCATTTCAAGGGATCCCAAGTGGTTTCCGAGGAGTTCCAGAGGGGTATCAGGAAGGTTCCAGAGGGTCTCAGGGTTTTTAGGGAGGTTCCAGGGAATCCTAGGAGTTTCATGGTCTCGGAGGCCAAGAAGATTTCAGGAGGATTTCAAGCAGTCTCAGGGACGTTTCAGGAGGCCTCAGGAGAGTCCCAGAGGGTCTCAGGAGCGATTTATGGGTAACCAGGGAATAACAAGAGATCTCAAGAGCGTTTCAAGGGGGTTCAGGAGGTTTAAAAAGGTACCAGGGGTCTCAGTGGCTCTTCAAGGGTATCAGGGGGTCCAGGGGTCTCTAAAAAATTAATTTCATGTATTGCATTATTACTTTCAGCGATTCAGGAAGGAATTACTCCTCCAGATATTTATTCAGAAATTTCTGCGGCATTTCTGCTAAGGGTTTTCTTTTTTTTTTCAGAAATATTACCTAGAAATTTCAGCAGGAATTACTTTAGAAATATCTCAAGAGACTTTTCTTATGATCTTTACAGAAATGCAGGCCTTTTTTCAGGTATTTACAAGATTTTTTTCTGGAAAACGTTCACAATTGCTCCTGGAACACTTCTTGGAAATCCTTCAAGAATTTTATTAAAAGTTTTCTTCATCAATTTTCCTAAATCTTACTCAATAAACGTTTCTAGGAATTCATCAAAGGGTACTACTTTAGATTGCTTTAAACATGCCTACATGGATTATTTCAGAAATTCCTGATCGGATTTCGTTCTGAAATTCAGCTCGGATGTCTTCAGAAATTTATGCAGGGATTTCTTCAAAAATATCCCCGGAGAATTTTTTTTGGACCTTTAAGGAATTTTTTCGGGAACTTCAGTAAGGTTTTTCTTCAATTCTGCATTTCAGAAATTCCTCTGATAATCTGTTTAACAATCCTTTAGATATCGATTTGGATTGTTAAAGAAATTTTCACGGAAGAAATTTTGAAGAAATTCCCATAATTTTGAAGAAGTCTCCGGAGATATTTTGTAAACATGTGTAGCCGCTTTCACCATCCTTTAAAAAAGGATAACTTCTTCTTCTTCTTTTTTGTAGCTCTACGTTCCCACTGAAACTTGATATGCTTCACTTCAACTTAGTGTTCTTTGAACACATCCACAGTTATTATTTGAAGGGCTTTCTTTACCATGAATTTTATATCGTGAGGCAAGTACAATGATAAAATGAACAGAGGTAATTCTGTAGGAATATTCATAAGAATCTTTTAAAAGAAATCTGACGTCATAAGTGCACAAAAATCCTACCTTTTGTGAAATTTCTAAAGTAAATCCTGCAGAGAAGAAATCCGGAAGGAATTCTTCCTTTTTTAAGAAAAAAATACCTGGAAGAACTCTTAAATTCTTAACTCTTATATTTCAATAAAAATAAAACCTTGAAAAAATCTAAGAAATACAGGGGTAAGACAAAATGATCGGGACAACCAAAATTTTCACTTTTCAAAAAAGTTCAACTAGCTGTAACTTTTCGAAAAGTACATCAAATATTCTCAAATTTTTACTGAAAGTTCGTCAACTAGTTGTGCATCAGTGGTCCAAATTTGGAAAAGATCGGACCATTGTTCACGAAGTTATAAATATTCTTGGAAAAGGTAAAATTATCCGATAGCCAACTTTGAGCTGTTATATCTCCGGATTCAATGAACCGATTGCAATGAAATTTTGACCATTCATGAGCTATCTATTGAGCTCTGGAAAACATTTGACTTAAGTTGAAATTTTTGACAAGAGTAAAAGTTATAGCGATCTTATTTTTTTTTTCACGATTTTTTAGTAAATTAGTCTATTTTTAATATGCATTCCATTACTTTTTCAATTTATTGGCAGCTATGTTGTTACTTTCCTTCAAAACACATTTATATATAAGTCAATCAGAGAGAAATGAAATGAACTATAATTTGCATCTTGAATTTTGAAACGATGTTGATGTTTTGGATAATTTGGTGTTTTATTAGAAAAATAATCTAATCGTTATAATTTTCTTCCGTGTTAAGAATTTAAAGTTTAGTCAACGATTTTTCATAGCTCATTATATAAGTCATTAATGGTCAAAATTTCATTGCATTCGGTTCATTGAATCCGGAGATATAACAGCTCAAAGTTGGCTATCGGATGATTTTACCTTTTTTCAAGAATCTTTATAACTTTGTGAAAAATTGCCCGATCTTTTCCAAATTTAGACCACAGATACACAACTAGTTGATGAACTTACAGTAAAAATCTTAGACTATTTGATGCACTTTTCGAAAAGTTACAGCTAGTTGAACAATTTTTGAAAAGAGAAAATTTTGCCTGTCCCGATCATTTTGTCTATCCCCTGTAGCTTCTGGATTAATTTTTGCATGAATTTCTGAGAGAGTCTATGGAGACTTCCTGGAAAAAAATTCTGAATGAATGTCCAACGATAAATCCTTGAGGAATTCATAAAAGAACTCTGAAAAAATCTTCAAACTTTGTGAAAAATGTCTCCTGGAATTGCAAGAACTGCATTTTTTGGGGAGATTTTTTAAAGATTTCGTGGAGAATACTGTGAAGAAATTACTAGAATTTCTCGGAAATTTATTGAAGAATTCCTGGAGAAATCTCAGTGAAAAATTCCTAGATAAAATTCTGACCATATTTCTGGAGGAATTCCTTCAGAAATATTCGATGCAATACATGTACTTTTTTAGCAATCCTTGAAGAAATTTCCTAAAGTGTCTTCGAAGTAGTTCTAAAATAAATTTCTGAAGAAACTCGTGGACATGTTTTAATATCAATCGTTTAAAAGATTTCTTTAGAAATTCCTTAAGAAGATCCAAGAACAATTCTCAGAGGAATTCCTCAAATGAAGTTTGAAGGATTTCCCGAGAAATTAACAAAGAAATAAGGACTGTTCATTTTATAAAGAGGACACCTTATTTGTGTGATATCTTTTTTATTTTTCAATAAAATCATTATCGGTTTTTTGCATAAATTTCCATAGCTATTCTACAGTGAAGGAAAAATATAACATTATACAAATTGTCCTTAGTTATGGAACTGAAGCGGTTTTCGTTAAAACTCGATAAACCCCATTTCTCAAAATTCTACACAACTTTCCACATTCATAACTTTAAAATTTTCATGAACTTTTCAATGTGTTGGGATCTTATACTATTCTTCTAAAGGTAGAGTGTAATAGTTGGTCAGTAATAATGCACCAAGCATTATACAGCTTGATATAGGGAGTTGCCTTGTTATCAATGAAATTGATAAAAAATACTTATTTAAGTCCAGTGATGCAATAACACTACGGAATCAGTTCAAAATTTGTCCAGTATAGAAGAGATTCGCATTCTAAATGACACCGAAGAAAAATATGCTTTAAAGTACATTCTTCATCGTAAATTTAATACTTAATGATGGCCATAATGAAAAATTGCATACTTTTTGCTCCATAAATGCAAGTTTATGATTCTAGAGAAGCTTATTATTATTTATTTTCAGCAAGGGGTGACCCTATGTAATTATATACCTTATTTGAAAATAACTACATGTTAATTTTTATTTTCGACACCATTGTTACGTTGTATTTGCAATAGAGTACATCATTATTTAGAAGAACCTTCATAGAACGAAGCGGATTTATCTCCGGTAATTGCCATGAAGCACAGTAACCAAGCCAAAAATGCTATCAAGAAGCGGTTTTCTGCATTTGAATTTGCATTATTAGTACTTTCGACTAGATCCATTGAGAACATTCAAAATTTTATATTTTTATACATTTTTGTTTAACAAATAAATTTTATTCTGAAAATTGAGTCCAATTTGTAACTTTAATATCTCAACAACCATTATTCCGATTAGGTTTATATTTTGCCAGAATATGTATCACTCAAACTGCTGCAGCATGGCAAACACTTTTTTGCAATTAAAAACGATACACCGATGTTTTACAGAAATTTTGTGTTTATCTTTAGTTTTTGGGAATTGAAAAATTGATCTCTCGAAACACTTTGCCACATTTCTATGAAGTTCAATAATTTTAAACCAATTTAATTATGGTTATTATCTGCTAATATAATGTACTGAACAACTAACCAAGGCTGCTCAAATTTGAACTACGCGTTTTCTTTTCATAGCCTTGCAAAGTTGTCCTCTTTATAAAATGAACAGTCCTTACATGGACCGAAATGTATTCTATAAAAATACCTGGAAGAATCTTTGAAAAATTCTTGCTGAAATCATTCTTGAAAACCCTGCAAAAATCATCTTTCTTTGAAAATTCAGGAAAATTTTTGATGAATCCTTAAGGAATAGGAAATTCTTGCGGTGTCCCTTGAGGTAAGGTTATTCTATAGAAAGACATGGGAATACGTTCTTAAAAAATTGTCGGAGGAATCTTTAGAAAAAATCTGTCTGAACTCATAAAAGGTTTCCAGCAAAAATATCCCTTACATGATAATAATAACAGCAAAAAATGATGCAACAATAATTCATGGAAAAGTTTTCCCGGAATAACTCTTAAATAAGGTGCAAAAGTGAAGTACTTTCCATGGAGGCGTCCCAGTATAGAAGGCGCTGAAATTCGGAGACATTGAGTAACCAGCTCTGAATCTACCATGACAGCAATGGTCTCAGGGGTGTTTTATGAGGTCATCATAAGGGATTTCAAGGTGTTCATTGGGATCTCAGGAGCAATTTAGGAGATCCCAGGGGGCTTCAGTGGTGTTCCAGACGTTCATAGAGGTGCTTGAAGGAGTTTCAGGGGCCTTCCCAAGCAACTAAAAGTTCGGAATCCACTTGAAGAACGAACTCAGAAGTTCAAGTTTGGTTCAATTCCGGTTTCGTTGAACTTAATTCTCCAAAAAGTTACTCCTGTATTGTTTATGAACTTGGAAGTACATGTACAAGCTCTTGACTTCTTTTCAAAACGACATCAAAGTCGAAAAAAGGTTCAAAAAGAACTTATGTTGAACTTTAAAACAGAGTTCAATCAAATATTAACCGAACTCATGTTGAACTTTTGCGTGCCTTTAAAACTCAAAAAAAGTTCAGTTGGACATATTCCAACAACTTGAAAAGTTCCGTTTCGAACTTGTTTCGTACTTGTTTTGAACTTACTACTCAAAGTTCGGATAAATATTAACCGTACCGAAAGTGAACTTCACTTGAACTTCGGCGACAGCAGGGCCGGGGAGAAGTCCTCATTCAATTAAATCACTCGGAAATCGAGCCCAGCAGCCACAGCTTGTGTTAATTTCACAAGTACACTTTGTTCCACTATAATATTTCAACGTACTTACTTGTAATCAACGCAAAGGATCCGTGTTGTGTGGCTCAAAGGCTGCCCCCGCAGCGGACAACTGTTCCCCCCAGGATTCCGCCGGGGTTTTTCGGCTACGCACAAAAATTTTCCAGCTTTCTCACACCCGTCTCACTTGTCGCTGCAGCGCGCCGGTAATCGACGCAATCGTAGTCACTGGAAACCAAGCTCAAAACTTATAATCTTTTCTTAAAATCGATACACTGGCCCTAATTTATTGCTTTGCACTGCGAACCACAACAAATTGAAAATGTCAAACTGCGTAAGTTCACAAGAAGTTCCACGTGAACTTCTTTCGAACTTTCGACTTCAAAAAGTATTCCAAGTTCTGGGAAAGTTCACACGCGAACCTGATTGAGCTCTACTTTATGATATCAGCACATTGAGTAAAATCCCACAGTGCTTAACAACACATACATGGAGTAGTGGTTAGGCACCGGCTTTCAACGAGGAGAACCCGAGTTCAAATCTCAGTAAGTAAAAACCATCAAAAATTATTTCAAGGTATTAGTCAATTTGGATTCCACATGAACTAATGTTCCTTAATAATAAATTATTTTTGAGGACTAAACACATTTTTTTTTTTTCATTTTTTCGAAGCTTATTTTTAAGCTGAATAGCGTTCCTTTCAGCGATACAAGTGTACTTTTTGTGAATTCAAGTTCGGTTAATTACTTAAAAAGTGAGCTGAATAGAATGCTTTTCATCTTCCTTCGAATAGCTGATTAAGCCCAATCATGATATTTTATCCGAACTTTTGGTTGCTTGGGTTGTAGGGGCTCCCAAATGGTCCCAGGGGTATTTCAAGGGGTCGGATGTGCTTTATAGTGGGTTCCAGATGGTCTCAAGGGCGACTCAGGAAGTCTCAAGGGAGATACAGGGGTCCTACGGAATTATAGGGCACTTCAGAAGTTCTCAGGCGCTTTTGAGGAAGTCTCAAGGGATTCCATGGAGAGCTCCAGGCAGTGCGGAAAATATCATTTCGACATTGCTAAATTCAACCACATCCAGCTCATTTTAGAAGCTCAACCTGAGAATAACTAAACCTGTTTGAAAAACTTGTGCGTTAGACCAGCTTTACGAGAAAGTCACGGAAAAACCGATCTTATTCGAATATTTAGGATTAAAGTCATGGGTACCATCGAAAAATGCCAATGATATTTATGGTGAATATCAATTGCCATTTTTCGATGGTAGTCCGTAACATTTACCATGAAAATTCGAAAAAGAGAGAATTTTCTGTGACTTTCTTGTAGAACTGGTCTATCCGCACAAGTTTTTGATTAATCATATTCTCAGGTTGAGCTTCTAAAATGAGCTGGATGTGGTTGAATTAAGATATGTCGAAATGACATTTTCAACATTGGTTCCAGGGGCGTCCCAGGAAGTTTCAGAGGGTGCGAGAGGTTTCGAATCGCCTCGTAAACCTCCATAATTCTAATGGAAAGCCCGTAAAACCCCGTTATCCATTTGAAATACCCCAGAAACCGCTTGAAACGCTTTTAAAAGGGTCCAGAAATCCCATGCAACACCCCTGAAAACCCCTTGTAGCTCCTCTGAAATGCTATCGAACGCCCCTGAACCCTCTCGGAATACCCTTGAAACGTTCCTGACACCCCTTGAAACTCTCTGAAATGCCTCTGAATTGATTTGAAACGCCCTCGAAACCTGTTGCAACGTTTTTCAAACCCAAGTATCATTTTGATGCCCAATTAGTCTTGTAGAGGTTTTGAGGACCGTCATATCATAATTGGTCAACTTTTATTTTAGTTTCATGATGATTCTAAGAACCTCTTCTAGTCTATATTTCTAGTCTGAAATGCCCCATGAAGCTCCTTGGAACCCCCTTATTTGAGCTCTATGGTAGCTTCCTAGGAACCCTTTTGCCTCATCTTGAATGCTTAGGAGCAAGACCTGTTCTCAAGAACTAAGTTTCCTCATTAAAGCATCGACTATTTTTGCCTTTCTCGTACACCAATGCACAATGGGTCCAGAGCCGTATTTACGAAGACAAAAATGTTTGTGCCTAAACCATAAGTTTTAGATACATGGTGTCTTTGGGAAACTTTCTTCTTATTTTTCGACCTTTTTTCTCATTATTGTGAAATTAGGGTGGTCCCTCTAGTTTCGCGGATCCAAACATCTGCTTTTTAATAGTTTTATGTACGTTCACAAAATGTTCTACAAAGTTGTAAAAGAACTTATTTAGAGCAAGTTTGCCGAAGAAACCATTATTGTATCTCTTATGGTTCCTAACTTATAATTTTTTAACAGATTCATGTTAGGGTGATCCATGAATTTTAGATTTCCTGAAATAACTTTTAATTCGTTCGTTTCTCGTAAATACTTTGTTCCGAGCACTTTTAGAACTATCAACGACGCATATTTTTTACAAAGAGCTCAAAGTTCTAACTCTCATAGTTAAGAGATATTGGCATTTTTCTTCGAAAAATCACTTTTTTTTTAAATGTCATATCTCAAAAAGGAGCAAATGGATTTTCAATCTACCAGTTGCATTGGAAAGATCGTACTCTGTTCTATTTATGGTAAAAAAACTGTAGGTACCTTTTTTGTTTAAAGCTTTCTTTTGAATTTTGAAAATACGATTTTTTTCATGGAAAAGCAGTTGTAACTTTGAAAACCGATGAGATACAAACTTGGCGACTTCGACAAAATTGTCAGTTTTTGGCTGCTATAAAAGTGCCCAGAACAAAGTATTACGAAAAAATCAACAATTGAGTAAAAACAGATTTTCATATGAAAAATGACACATTTCAAGCAAATTCAACTCGTCTTTGTTAGATAGATCAAAGTAGCTTGGTAAATGGTCATCCATTTCATTGTAGAACCAATGTTTATTTATACTGTCATCACCATTTAGGCACAATGTTGATAAGATATTGTAAATCATGTAACTTTGATAGGCTTTTACGTTAACCTAAACATATACTAGTGATTCACATTTTCACTATCCATACATTGAAGTGATGAAATTGAAATTAAATTGATGGAAATCAGCTCAAAATCACATTTTAAGTTGAGTTCATTAACGAATTATGGATTATAAGCAAGTTTGAATATTTTCGACGTGGTTACTTCGATCTATCTAACAAAGACTAGTCGAGTTTGCTGAAATTGTTCCGCTTTCCATATGAAAATCTGTTTTTACTCAATATGATTTTTTGTGTTGATTTTTTCGCAATACTTTGTTCTGGGCACTTTTATAGCAGCCAAAAACTCACAATTTTGTCGAAGACGCCAAGTTTGTATCTCATCGATTTTCAAAGTTACAACTACTTTTACATAAAAAAAATCGTATTTTCAAAATTCATTAAAAAGCTTTAAACAAAAAAGGTACCTACAGTTTTTTCACCATAAATAGAACAGAGTACGATCTTTCCAATGCAACTGGTAGATTGAAAATCCATTTGCTCCTTTTTGAGATATAACATTTAAAAAAAAGTGATTTTTGGAAGAAAAATGCCAATATCTTTTTAACCATGAGAGTTAGAACTTTGAGATCTTTGAAAAAAAAATATGCGTCGTTGATAGTTCTAAAAGTGCTCGGAACAAAGTATTTACGAGAAACGAACGAATTAAAAGTTATTTCAGGAAAACTGAAATTCATGGATCACCCTAACATGAATCTTTTAAAAAATTATAAGTTGGGAACCATAAGAGATACAATAATGATTTCTTCGGCAAACTTGCTCCAAATAAGTTCTTTTACAACTTTGTAGAACATTTTGTGAACGTACATAAAACTATTAAAAAGCAGATGTTTGGATCCGCGAAACTAGAGGGACCACCCTAATTTCACAATAATGAGAAAAAAGGTCGAAAAATAAGAAGAAAGTTTCCCAAAGACACCATGTATCTAAAACTTATGGTTTAGGCACAAACATTTTTGTCTTCGTAAACACGGCTCTGGACCCATTGTGCAATGTGTACTATATGGTCACTCAAAAACGATTTTTCGATAGAATACTCGGAGGGTCAACCCAAGCAACACAGATGGTTACAAAACAGTCACAGCAGCGTCATTGTGACTTACTGCGTAACCCTTACATGCGCTGCCGCGACTGTTTTGTGACCATGTGTGTTGCTTGGGAAGGCCAATCAACTCAGTTCAACGAATTGGAATGATGTCTGTGTGTCCCGCGTAAAGGATAAGAGCTCAATAATAGTATATTTTTATACTGAGATCAAAATGTGATATTGGTTAGATTGATATAAGCCACAAAAGATCAAAAAATATTATCAAAAATTTACTCCTGGAGCATCATCATCAGATCATATTTAGATCTGGTAAAATCTAACCAATAGCAGCTATTCGCTTGATTTTGAAATATCAAATTTTGATATTGTTCAGATTTTCACGGAACATTTTTCAGATATTATTTTCAGATCTTTAATTTCTTATATCAATCAAACCAATATCACGTTCTGATCGTCAGTACTTCACCCCAACCCGCGTATGTATGGCTGTATACAAAAAGGTCACTCATTTTTAAGCCGCTTCTCATTGGTCGAACCGCACGAAAGCTTACCACATTGTTTGCTATTAAAAATGGTCCGGGTCGGTCAAGGCGTTATGGCCATTTCAGAGATCCGGACCATCACCGGAAGAACTGGCCGTATATAAAACTGAACCAAGTCCCATCATGCGACACATCAAACTACGGCGATTTTTGTAACATGGTTGACGGAATTTATGCGGAAATCAACACTGGAGAGCAAAAATTCCACGATGTCGGCCCAAAATTCAAAATGGCCATCTAGAATCCAACTTGGCGGCTCAAAACTCAAGATGGCGATTGTTTAATAGAGTTTTAGGCTCTTAAACCATGCTATATAGGTATATTCGGTATGGGGAAGATGTCTGGAGGTATATTTGGTGTGGGGAAGATGTCTGGAGTCCAAAAATGACAACCAAAATATCCAAGATGTCGGTTAACAATCGAAGACGGCTCCAAATTCAATATGGCGGATGTATAATGGAATTGTAGGCTCAAAAACTATTCAATGTGAGTATATTTGATATGGGGAAGATTACAGAAGTTCAAAAATGGCGACCAGAATATCCAAAATGGCGTCTCAAAATTCAAGATGGCGACTGTTTAATGGTTAAGGCTTTAGTATCATGCTATATGGGTTTATTTTATATGTAGAAGATGTCCGAAGTCTAAAAATGGCCACCGGAATATCCAAGATGGTGGTCTAAAATCAAAGATGACGAAATTTAAACCAAAATGGCGACTCCAAATTCAAATTTGCGGCTATTTGATATTTTTGAGAACTTGCATTTTTTGTGAGTTTGTCGTAAGTGGGATTCGATCCCAGGTCCTCGGCGTGATAGTGGCGTAGTACAAAAGGTGTAAGAACAGCTGTGAATTCTAATCGCTCACGGAGTGATGTAGTGGATCAATAGATCTGTAAATTGGTTAAGCGGTTAAGAATAAAAAAATACGAGAACTGTGAGGGTGCAATCAAGGATGTTTCCGATCACCTGGCAATCATTAGCCTCATTTGTTCGGTTCTGCAGCATAATAGTGAGGTGTGGTGTTCGACAAACTTGTGAATTAGTATTTTTCCTACAATTATCGTCGAGGTCGCTATATTCTAACTCTCATATACACGGCGTGAGCGCGCTACTACCACCTACACATATTGAAACTATCGGGTTTATTACGCCGTAAATATTAGAGATAGAATGTAGCGCCCTTGGTGTTTATTGTTGGAAAAACATTTATTTAAGAATACCACATTTTTATATTAGGCTTCTGAACTAAATTTAGAAAAAATGAGTTAAACGATTTCCAGGTGATCGGAAACGTCCTTCGGTGCAATTTTTAAACGGATACCTTATTTACAGATTTATATGTAATCCAATATGTATAGTAGATATATCATTAAAGTTTATTACTTCTTGCGATTCACCATTCATTTTTTTCGCTTATTCAAAATCCATCTAAATTCTCTTTCAATTACTGTCCCTATTCTTTTCCACAATTGAACCACATTCAGCATGATTCTCTTTCATCCCTCATTTCCACAATCCAGCAGTAATCGAGAAGGAATTTCGGGAAAACTTTCAGCTCCCACCACGCCGCCATACCCAACCACCCAGTCCAATGCGGTCCGTGATGCCCGGTTTTCCCTTCCAGAGGAAACGGCATTATGGGATTGAGTATTGAGATGATTGCCTGCCTTCCAGTCAGATACGACGACGTCTAAACTGCTTCATTTGCTAGCGCTACCACCAGCACCGGCACCATTAGCTCTGCCGACTGCTGGATGGAGGAAATGCTCTCAAAACTCTTCTTTCCACGTTTCGGAATCGTAGCTAATGGGGATGTCTACTAGCCGCCAACCCGGTACCAACGCCGCACCGTATCGTCAGCCGGAGCCGGGAGGCCTCTAGTTCTCTCTCTCCAGCACGCGCGTGCTGCACACAATAATGATAATTAAATTTTAATTAAAAATTTATGTCCTTTTAACAAGAAGCTTATTAAAAATTGAAGGGTTGAATTAAAATTTTCAAATTAATGAAGACCAAGAGGGAGAGTGTGTGCGTCCGTGGAGACGGTGCGCGGCGGAGGGAGATGCGCGTGGCCTAAGCCTCCTCTTATCGTTCCTCCGAGTACTCACGCTTTTCCGACCGACCCGTACGCCGCACCGTCGTCGCCCCTTTGATTTGCTTCATTTTCCGAGTAGACGCATTCCACTCACCACCCACGCAGTCATCATCATCAGCAGCATGAATGAAACCGGTACGGTGGGTGGTGCGGTGGTGATGCTGTTCTTGCTGAGACATTTTCCTTCAGGTTGGTTCGCGGGAAGGCCTAATTGGTACTAGAGCAGTCAAGGATTGAATCCGCTGCAGTAGTATGAAGCATTTCTTATATCCGGTAGCATCCTGTGACAAAAAAAAACATTATCTAATAGAAATAAGTATCCTTAAGCCACCCACCAATTGAAAGCTGAAGCTCTTGCCCATAGTTTTTTGTTGCAAAGAAGGAGATGTCCTGGAGTCTGGAACATTTTTTATGTTTTCATGGACTCTAGAGCAAATTTCGAATAAGTACCTATTTTCAGGCACTTTTAACCCAAAATTGTATTCAAAAATAGTCCTCAATAGATCATTTCACCCTCAGTTCAAAATCCAAGAGGGTAGTTTTAGCTATTTTTTATATTTTAAATAATATTTGTCTCCCATAGACACTGTGACAGATGGACATGGGGAGATCGAAAGGCCGAAGCAGAACTTCGACGAACACCTGAATGGCACGAAGGCTCAAGAAAGGAAGAAATGACCATTTTAGAATTCCAAAGAACGAAAATGAATCAAGTCTCATACCAAGCAAAGGATGTGATTCAAAACCTGAAAAACAACTAAGCTTCTCAATTCTATGTTGAAAAGTAGATAAAAACACTTATACATTCATACATCCGAATTTGTCCTTTCGCCCAAGTATCCTTCGGCCATCTGACTGTTAAGCAGCAACATCATCCAAGGCGAAACAATTTCCCAAAAGTCCAGCTGCCGATGGCATTGAAGAATTTAACTTTTCCACCACAGCCAAAGGAATTGACTGCGTCTGGCTAGTACACCCCCGAATCTGTTTGTATGCGTTTCGTCCCGTACTGCCCACCCGCGCCGTCGAAGGCTCATTCACTGATTGACTGCAGAACGCGTGGTTGCGATTCCGAGCGGAAGCGCGGGTGGGCAGAAGCGAGCACGGAAGGGGCACTTAGTATACGTGGGAGGGTTGAGGAATGTTTTATTAATTTGATGCGAATGAACGAGGGGTGAAAACAGTCAACGTGACGTGTTTTTCGGGAGTTTTACAGACGGAGAGCGTAGCTGTTGGAAGGCGAGCACACGTATAAATGACGGTGGACAGTGGGAAAATTGTGTATAACACTCGTGGTGAAGTGATGGTTTGATAACTGTAGTTTTTTTGCCATGGCCCGTGGCGTAGTGGCTACACGTTTGCTTCATAAGCAGATGGTCATGGGTTCGATCCCAGCCAGTTGCTCTTTCCCCCATGAGAGTAGCTGACACTGACCCCCCCCTTCTGAGCCCATGGCTCTAATGAACTCGGATATTTGGACATCAGCGAACGGCAACTCATCGGACTGGAAAAAAGGAACAACCAACAGCCATGATCATGATAGGGTAGAAAGTGAAAACAGCGCAACGGCAACCAGTTCGATGTAGTATAATTGAAATATAATACATTTAAGACCTGTACAAATTGTAAATACAGTTTTCAATTGGAATCGCTCACGCAGTGCCCTAGTGGACAAAAGAGCTGCAAATTAGGTTAAGTAATTGAAGAACCGTAGTTTTATATTATGTTTAGTGATTTCTCGGAGCGTGGCGGTTAAATCGCGGGTATTCAGAAAAATTATGCTTTTTTTTTTTGTTTTTATTAATGTGTATTTTAACATGAAGCTAATTCTACACTTAAAAAAAAAAAAAAAAAAAAAAAAAAAAAAAATATGCTGAGGGTGACGGGTTCGATTCCCGGTCGGTCCAAAAACTGTTTGTAATGGAAACTTCCTTGACTTCTTATAGTATCTTCGTGTCTGGCACACGATTTTGACATTTAAAATGATCATTAGCAGAGGAACAACTGTGGAAGTGCTCATAGAACACTAAGCTGAGAAGTAAGCTTTGTTCCAATGAGAAAAAGAGTACTTTTATTTCAGCAAAGTTGTGGAAAATGTTGATATCCACCTAAATTGATCCATAAAAGGTTTGAAATTCTAGCGTGAATTTGAATATGATACAAAGTGTACTCGCATCAGATCCCAGACTTAGCCCAAGTAACATTTTAAGTTTTGTTCTGTTCCACAAGAGATCTCCATGACCAATTTTATAAAACTTGCAATAAAACTGAATCATACATCAAAACCTCTTGATAACCTCTTTAAGAGCATCTTCCGGCTAAGTGGGCCACTCTCGGAGAGGTTTAGCAAACCGCATTAAGAGTAGCAATAAACCCGTTTTAAAACCTAGTTGAAAATTGTTCCATTCTCGATTGTTGTTGTTTCTTTTTCAACAAAAACTATGACAGCTCAAGATGCAGAGAAACTTCTTCGATGGCACGTAAAGTTCAGGAGGATACATCATTCGTAAGTAGGAAGCGATTATTTTAAAGTAATATTTTAGTAGTTATTGTGCTGATAGGCTTACGCGCATTCGAATTTATCGTGAATATTGGGGTTGCAGAATCATAAAATTAATGCGCTTCGAAAATAGTGAATATGATCATCTTGGAATGAAATAAATCGAATTTGTGAATTTAGTAAAACTATCTCGAAACACAAGAAAACTCAGCAGCGAGAGTTTATTTATGTGAGCACGTTATGAGAATGGTGACAAACTATCAATTCATCGCTTATTTAAGCAAAATTAACTAGTTTCCATTCACGTAAGCTAATTCTTCACCCAAGCAACACGACTTGTTTCAAAGCCAGTACCAGCAACATCAGTGCAATTTATTCACTGTTTGTATTAAGGACAACAGAACATAATTGCTTCTCCTTTGAAACGCAAAAAGCGCAAATTTAAAATCGTTATGCAACTTGAGCTAGGGGGATTGATAAAAAAAAAGAAAAAAATGCCCAGACTCGAACCATGGACACCAGGAGTATTAAACACTCACCTTACATACTACACCAGAAGCTCTGTGAGAGAATTGCGGCTCAACGCACCATAAAAGCTACTGAAGTTACGCGTTACTTCATTGTATCTTCTTTGTCACAAGTTAGAAAGCTGTCAAAATGATAAGACGCGCAAGTTTTCCGTAACACATTTGGAACCTAATCTGAACAAACAAACTACAGTAAGATGTTTCATGTGTGTTACATAGCACATTTAATGCAAGCTGACTGTATTGTCACTTGTGAGGAATATGTAAGCTCCGCCTCCATAAATCGATGTCAAATACGATGTTTTTTGTAATTCCTATGGAACAAAGCTGCAACTTAACGATTTTCGGAGTTTAAATGCAACTCAACTGACAAGATTGAAGTTGCGTGTGCTTTTATTGCAACTCTTTTAGACCAAAGCATAGAAAGCCACATTTTGGATGATGTTGCAGATGTTGCTTGGGCAATATGGCGTCGACCATAATCAGCGAAAATAAAACGAAAGCAAGTTTACTTTGATGATGACCGCAATAAACCTAGCAGTGTCGTAGTTTCTGCTTTTCCACCAACAGATGTCGTTACCAATCGAACGGATCGCCATCTGTTGAGAGTTTAACAGTTTTATTGTAATAATAATTATTGCCAGAAGGTTTTCATTTCGGGAAGTTTTGTTCACTCTTAAAATCTGTCTTTATGGATATCTTCAAGTATACTATAAAACATTTTATCAATGGTTTTCATAAAAGCAGTCATAAGACTGTGAGTTTTAATTATTGCTGTAATAAAACCTTAATAAAAATCAAACAAAACCAATCACCAATGGAATTGTTACTTGAGAGTAGAAATGTATTACAAATACAATTTATAGCTTTAATTTTCGAGGAGTTTCTAGTAAAATTTGTATCACATTCCTAACGATTGTGCTGTCGTTTTGCGAAACCTTAAGAAAATTTCTAAGGGATCCCCGCCGCAATCTGTGATGAAAGTTAATCAGCATAAAGAATGAACACTGAACAAGAACTTGTTCAAAGGCGACTACTAGGGTAGGTTCTGATGACCTCCCAAAAAAACAATGTTCACAAAGCTCTGAAATCAAAGAGGAAATTATAATAGGTAATATTGAAGAAATTTTAGCGGGAATCCATGGAGCTTATTATGAAATTTCTAACTCTTTTCTAATAGAATATGCTATCAAATTGCATTGAAATCTTTAGCGGAAAACCCGGACAAATTTTTAGACATTTTCTTAACAAATTTCTTCTGACATTTTCTTAATGAATCTATGAATTTTATCAGGAGTTCGCCATGGATTCATTTTTATTTCAGTAAGCAAATCTCTCAACACATGAAATTCGGACTAAAACTCTTCAAAATAATCTGCCCTAAATTCATGCTTGATTTCCTCTAAAATAACACAGCGTAACAAAAAATAACTTTTGATCTGTCTCAAGAACAAACTTATGTGTCTCTGATAGATTTTGGGCCGCTGAATCCGAATCCGGGCTCAGATTTGCTCCAGCACGTCACAATTTTGAGCTATACCTCAGTATATAGGGCGAAATATGCGATTTTGGTCTTTTTTGACTGCAAGCCATTAAGCATGGAAATATATTTTTTAACCAATCAAAGCAAAAATTGGTCAATTAACATCTAAATTAACGACTCATGCAAAATACTTCGTTTTACCAAGTAGAATTTGATAGTTTTAAGCGATTTATGGTATGTTGAATATTTCCCATACAAGTCACCCTTCAAAAGTTGCATGCAAGTTTACATACTGACTTAACCCTCTAATACCCAAATTTTTGATTTTGATCTAAATATCATTTTTCGTCATCCAAAATCGATTTAAACATGTTTTGGAAGATGATTCTTTTTAATTCTTAATTTCGTGAATTTTAGTTTTTGATTTTTCTAATTTTTATTTTTGAACATCCCCAAAGTTTTATATTTTTCCTGGAAGCCTATTTGGAATACGGATTTTTTGAGATGAAAACATTTTGAGATATTATGATTGTTGTTGAAATATTTTTATTTTAAATTTTTTTCATAGAAAATTTTATTTTCCGTGTAATTTTAAGGAAAATAATTTTAGAGTGTATTCGATTCCCTTAAACTATAAAACTAGGACAGAATGATTTGGGAAAAATTTAAAATATGTTAATTGCAGTGTTAAATGCAAAATAAACAATGACTTCTAGAAGGTGACTAGAACATCAATTTTTCAATGATTTTTCAAAAATGTAAATACGCTTTAAAATACACCAAAAACCATTTTGAGATATACAAAACAGTCCTAGATATCAGCCAAAAATATAAAAATTTAGATTTTCCACGAAACAAAAATTACAAAAATGCTCAAACTATACCCCGTCTAAAGGCGGTATTGGGTATTAGAGGGTTAAAATGCTTAAATCAATCTAATTTGATGTGGTAAAACGAAATATTTTGCATGAGTCGTTAATTTAGATGTTATTGGACCAATTTACTTTTTGATTGCTTAAAAAAAATATTTCCACTCTTAAGGGCTTGCAGTAAAAAAAAGCCCAAAATCGCATATTTCGCCCTATATATTAAGGTATAGCTCAAAATTGTGACGTGCTGGAGCAAATCTGAGCCCGGATTTGAATTCAGTGGCCCAAAATCTATCAGAGACACATAAGTTTGCTCTAGAGACCAAACAATGTTGCGCTGTGTAAGTTTCGACAATTTTGGTGTTCTCCGATTTGCAGGTCGTGTCTAAGTAAAATCAAACTCAAAAGTTCCATTTCCAAATTTCAAATAATAAAAACCTGTATAGAATAATTACAGAATTATGATTCTGTTGGAAAGTTCTACAGAATGTTTCAAAAACATTGACAGAAAAAAAAACAAACTCAGAATGAGCATATTGACTCTTCAACTTCTAGAGTTTTGGAGGTCCTCTAGAATTTAGTCGAAGGTTTTCTTTAGGATTTCCCGTAATTTATCTTGAAAAATTGCACAAATAAAAATAAATGTTAATCAGTTTTTAAGGAAAAAAAATAAATTCGATAATAGCTGGACAAATAGTTGAAGTCTTTCTCAAAAGAATCACAATACATCTTGCAAGTAGACAGTAATGTGAAGTTCTTATGACAAAAATCAAATCGAGAGAAGTTTCTTGCAATACTACTTTTTTCGTGATTCACTTTTTTTTTCGTGAAGTGAAATTTTGTGTGGGCCCCTAAAATGTGGGGGCCCGGGGCCCTGGCCCTCTTGCCCCTTAAATCCGGCACTGCGACTATGAATAGAAATCCTTGAATATGATGGTACACTGTATGTCATAAAAATTTGTCGCCCTGGAAAATCGCAACAGACTCATTATCAGTGACATTCCTTTCGAAACTAGAGAAGATCTCAAGTCAAGGCTCAACGCAATCAGTAAACATCTGGATGTCAAGGAAACGTCCGTTCTGGTGGCGAAAACCCGACGTATAGCAACTCGAACAAAACCGGTCTTATTCTGGTCAAATTTGCACTCAAGTCATCGTGGGACGAATTGTACAGTGCTCACCTACGGAAGCGGGATGTGAAACTACCTTGGTTTGGCTTCAAATAGACGGAGTGTACATCAACGAAAGCCTCACTACGGAATAATGGAAGCTGAAACCATCAGTTACATCTGAAAAAGACAGGTGAGCTGGTGTACACAAAACAAAGAATTGTTTACGTGAAGGCTGCAGCAAGCGGATTAAAATATTCTGTATTATATTCGGAAATTTGGATGATTCACTGATGAATACCAAGAGTCTTTGTAGCTCACCGTATATTCACGTCCATGCTGTCCATCCGTGTCTAACTCACTCATAGACTGACTACCTAAGGTATACTATGTTATTCAGATACTACACGGACCACTTATTGAGATAGGCTAGGTTTTCGTAAAATTACGATTTCTTCCGTTAAACGTGTAAAGTAATGCTTTTATTTTTATGTGATTAATCTTAAAATTTGTATTTGTGTATTGAAGATTGAATGATTGTGATACTTGTGTTTTAAGTGAAACCGTTAAAATGCAGCCTTCTAAGAACTGTTTCCATACCACACATCCACGGCGGTTAGCGGCGTCAGTCGTTTAGGTGTCTCGTAAGCCTCGGAGTGTTAATGGCACAAATTTCCCAAATGGAGGAGAACGTGCCTTTGGAGCCAACCTACTGAAGCCTCGGAGTGTGGGTTCGATTTCCGCTCCCGTCGTTCGTCAAACGGAAAATTTTCCACTGGGCCATTAGGTGTTATATGTGTTGTCCGTTGTCTTATGTTAGTTATGTTCAGTCTGTGCGGCAACTGTCTTTTTTTTTTAGATTTCTATTCCTCCTTGAATAAATCATCAGTTGTAATGTTCCGAATATATTTTTGTCGGAATTTCCCTAAATACAATTTTATATGCTCATATACTGCAAATACTTATTTCAACACATAGAAAAGTCAATGATTGTATTCTCGGAAGGATCCAAAGGAGAACTCTTGAAGGTATTCTCGTAAAAGTCTGAAACTATCACTGGAGGAAACCGTCGAGGCATCCCAGTAAGAATTCCTGAACGGAACCACAGGAGAAATTCTTGCAGAATTTTCTGGAGGTATTTTCGGAGAACTCTCAAATAATAAAACTCCAGCAGAAAATCCTGGAATTTACCTGAAGGAATTCCTGGACAAATAACCGAAATTTAGGCAACTTCTTGGAGAATCCCTACAAAAAATCAGAGATCCCTGATAAAATTCCTGAAGAAATCCTTGAATAAGTCTCAAAACAATCGGAGAAATTCCATGATGAATCCCAGGTGGAATACCAGAATGAATCTCAGGAGGAACTCCTGGATGAATCCCTGAAGGAATTTCTGAGAGAATTTTTGTGCAGGAAATTCTGCAGGAATCCCTGGAAGGATTTCCGGACTAATCCCTGTATGACTTCCTGGAGGAGTTCTTGAAAGAATCCTTAGAGGAACTCTGGAAGGAATTTCTCGAGTAGTTCCAGGAGAAATCTCTTGAGAAATTACTGGAGGAATTCCTTGGGAAAGTTCTAGAGGTATTCTTGCAAGAATTCCTGGAGGAATCCCTCAAGGAGTTCTGGAAGAAATCCATGGAGGAATTCCTAGAGCATTCCCTGAACCAATTCCCGAAGGAATCTTAAGAGTAATGTGCGAAGGATCTTCTAGACAAATTCCTGGCGGAATCCCTGGAGGAATTCGAGGAGAAAACCGTGGACGAAGCCCTGGAGAAATTTTTGAAGGACTACCTGGAGACTTTTCTGGAGATCAATTTGTCAATTAGCAACATTTCGGTCCTTCTAATTACTAATTTTTCCAGTATATTTCAAACATACCAGCAAATCTGGTTAATGCCAGCAAAATGGCAATATGTATCATTGTTCCCTGGAAGAATCCTCGCAGAAATTCCTGAAGAAATTCATTAAGGAATCCCTGTAGGAATTTCTGAAGGAATTTCTGAAGCAGTTTTTGGAGGAATCCCTGAAGCAATTTCTGGAGGAATTTCTGGAGAAAATCCAGAAGGAACGCCTGGAGGAATGCCTTGAGGAACTTCTGCACAAATTCCTTGCGGCATCCCTGAAGGATTTTCTGTAACTACGGGAATTCCCGGAGAAAATCGAGAAGAAATACCTGGAAGAAATCCTGGATGAACTGCTTAAACAATTCTTGGGGGAATCTCTGGAAAATCCTAGGAGCAATCCCAGGAGAATTTCCCCGAGAAATTCCCGAAGGAATTCCTAAGTGAATTTCTGGTTGAATCCCTGGATGAATCCCTGAAGCAACTCCTGGAGGAATGCATGAAGAAATGCCTGGAGGTATCCCTGGAGAAATCTCCGGAGGAATACCTGAAGGAATTCCTGGTGGAATCTCTTGAGGAGAAATCGCTGGAGGTATTCTAGGAAGACTTTGTGGATAAATTCCAGGAGGCATTCCTGAGGAAATTTCTGTAGGGGTCCCTACAGTAAAACGAATGAGTTCGAGAGAATTTGTCAAGCCGGCTTCATCGACGGCCTGTCGACAACGGACCAGATCTTCACCGTTCGGCAAATCCTCCAGAAATGCCGTCAAAACCAGATCCCATTGCATCATTTGTTCATCGACTTTAAGGCGGCATACGATAGTATCGACCCCGCAGAGCTATGGAGAATCATGGGCGAAAACGGCTTTCCTGAGAAGCTGACTAGACTGATTAAAGCAACGATGGACGGTGTGCCAAAATGCGTAAAGGTTTCGTGAACTATTCAAGAACTATGCAATAATGCCAGACAACAGCCCTGAAAAGCTAATGTTTGCTACTGAACCGGTTGGCACAAGAAGGCGTGGAGCACAGAGAGCACGATGGGTGGACCAGGTGGAGCGTTGGCGAGCATTGGGCGTGATTGAGAATGCAGAGCGGCAGCCACAAACCGAGGATTGTGGCGTGCTATTGTTGATTATGTCTTGTCGTGTATGTGATGTTGAGCAAATAAATGTATCTATGTATGTATGTATCCCTAGAGAATTTCTTGAAGGATTTCCTGGAGAAGTTCCTAAAGAATTCCTTGATCAATTCCTGAAGAAGTTTCTGAAGGAATTTCTGGAGGAATTCCTGGGGTCATTCCTGAAGGAATTCTTTAATGAACTCTTGGGGGAGTCACTGGAGGAATTACTGGATGTAATCCTGGAGAAATGCCTATACGCATGCCAAGTGGAATCCCTAAATGAAGCCCCATAGAAATCCTTATCGAAAACCCTACAGGAATCCCTGGCGCAATTCGTAAAGGATTCCCTAGAGGAATTCCTCAAATAATACCTGGAGAAATTTCTGTAAGAATTCCTGGAGATATGCCTGTAGGGATTCCTGGAAGAATCTCCAAAGAAATTCCTGGATAAATCCCTGCATAAATTCCTGGAGGATTCATTGGAGAAATTCTTCGAGAATTTGGAGGAATTTCTTCGAGAATTCATTGAAGCAATTATAGGGGATATCCCTGGAGGAATCTATGGAGGGGGGGATTTCTGAAGAAATCTCTAGAGAAACTCATGGAGGGATCCCTGGAAGAAATTCAGAGAAATCCATGCAAGAATTTCCAGAGGAATTCCTGAAAGAATTTCTGGAGAAATCCTAGGGAAAATTCCCAGGAAGAGTTTCTAATGAAATCCTAGGAGGAAATACTGAATGGTTTATGGACAGCCTCTAAGAGCAGAAACGCAGTGGTCGGTTGACCCAACGATCATTTGAAAAACTCCATTCGGCTAGACTATTCGGTCAAAGAACACTCGGCCTGAAGACCTGACACCAAAGCGGACCAGGAAGGTGAATATATTTAGTTTGAGTACCTTCATCAATCATATTTCCCCACATTTATTTTTCTAATAACTTGCCGTAGTGGTTTTTTAACTTTTTGTAAGCATGGTTGCTAACTGCTAACAAATTTTTACTGCCGAAAGTTGTCAATTCAACGCTAACATTTCAAAAGGGTTCAACTGTGTTTTGATTCATCACCTTATTCTGAACCTGTCTATCGTATTTCTTCCTACTCATCAAATTATCAAATAGGGAAGTGGAACCATCTCGGCAGGGGTCCTATTTTGGGCACTTTTCTGCTATAACTCAACCAATTGGTTTGGAATTGACTTAGTTGTACAAGTGGTTCGCTACCCTACCTGTTTTTAAAAATGGACGTACAAAATCGGGTAACTTAATTGTTCTGATTAATCAAGAATGTCTTATATTGTGATCCACGGTTCGCATCTAATAAGGGAACTGGTCCAAAATGACCCAACACATAAAATAATTCCTATATGTGATTTGATCATTACCAGTCGAATCCTTCTAGAGGCCTGGCAGTCAAAACCGCGGAAATTGTTTTGATTTTTCACTGACAATTTGCAAATTCCAATTTTTCGCACTTGCAATTAAGATTTTTTTGTGATTTTGGTATCATCCATGCGTCTTCGGAGATTAAGAAACACATGGAGGCGCATGGTTGTTGGTGGCTATGCTGTTCATGTTAAATGGCAACTCACCCCAGGGCGATGGCTTTTTGCCATCCGTTTTACGAATCAAGTCTGAAAATTTGACATTTTAGCATCTATGAAAATGCATTAGTTTCATCAATGTTTCCGCTGAAACATCAAACATATATTGTTTAGTTGTTGTTAACACTTTGAATGCCTTACAAATGAGACTATTAATCATCGAAGAAAATTTGAAAAAGGGCATGTGGTGTTACCTTTAATTTACTTCACAATGACTTACTATAAAACGATAATACTGAAAAATGTTTTGAATAAAGTCGCCAAAGGTGATGAGAATTGGATATCCAAAATTCAATCAAAATACCATCGCCCATAAAAAACGAAACCAATTTCCCACTATGCCTTCCTTTCCAATCCATTTCCATGCTGTCCATCGCCGAGCGCCCCGGCCCAACCGGTCGACCAACCGCCTGACGCGGACGGGTGTCCGTGAGTGGGTGGTAATCGCTGACTGCCAGCCACCTTCCATTGTTGTTCCTTTCTGCTATCCCTACCGACACGGCGACCACGCTGCACACCAATACACAACAACCGCACCATCCATCGCTCGCCCGCCCGCCAGGCCCTCTAGCCAACCTTCTAAATTGCGCGAAATGGGGATCAAACAAATGGAAACGGGCAAAGCGAACGAATGAACGAGCGAACGCAAGGAAAGAGCCCCAAAACGGACGGACACCCGGTTCAGGCTGCGACTCTACGAGACCGTCGCGTCGTCGTGTGTAGTGTGCTGTTGGGGTGTTGATGAACGAAATAAAGCCAAAAGCAAGACCCGCTCGTCTGACTAGGAGACTCGGAAACTCGGAACCTCTAGTGACAAGGGGTGGTGAGTCACGGAATGGGTTACTCACCATCTGCGGCGGATGACGTGAGCGATGAGGCAGGCAACAAGGGGGTCCTCCTGCCTGTGTTTATATGTCGTATAGAGATGTATGGCTATAGAGCGTAGACGCGTATGGATGTGTATAGGTTCGGTGACGGACGGCTATGCTGGCTATGCTCTCCCTCTGCTCCGTATTATGATTCTCGGGGTTTTCGCTTTGTGTCTTGTGTCTTCGCCTTATGCTTGTTCTTCGAACGGAGCGCGCCCGAGTGAGCCGGAGAGCGAAAAATCGAACCGAAGGAGACCCAAAGCTGAGTCTGCTCACTCAGTTCTCCCTTCGCAATCAACGTTGTCGCACGTGAGTCCGTATTCGTCGTCGTCGCTACGCCGTAGCGTAGAGTTTAACTGCGGGGTGATATTTTGGAAGAATTCGTCGCCATATATCGGGTCGAAAGTGGAACCACCAGCCAGCCGAAGCGTAGAAGTGCGGTGTGTTTTGTTGTGCACGTCTGGTTCGTATAGAGTGGGGCACCTCTTGGCGGATAATCACCGCTTCATCCGTCCCCAAACCGACCCGACCTTGTCGTCCGAGGCCAGAAGTGGGTTCAGAACTCCACACGCGTGTGCTCCCAGCAGCCTCAACCGTCGTCGTCGCGCAGATACCCAGAGCTGTGTGTCTCGTTCGTCTTTCAGTCTTGGGGGCCGTCGTCATCGTCGTCGTCGTTCGCTTTCGCGATCATTAGTCTGAATGATTGTTTATTTTGTGCAATTTCGAAAAGAAAAACCAAAATGCTTTAATTAATTTAATTAAAATCCCCACTCATTACTGTGCTGTGAGAGTGTTGCTCGCTCCTTGGTGTCTGCAAATATACAGAGAGCTCTTCCTGTGTGCCATACCGCGCGCAAGGTTTGTGTGCTTTGTGAGTGTTTTTGGTGTTATTGGGCCTCGAAGAAGAGAGCGCGAAGAACAGGAGCAGGGCAGAGCCGCCAAGTGTTTGTGTTGTGATACCTCAAAAGTCGTTCTAACGGCAGGCAGGCAGGCAACTAGCAGCAGCCAGCGCAGCAACCGATCCACGCACGCTGTCGCCGAACAAGCCGGAGCGCCAAACCGTAGTCGTTGCAACAATACGCCACTGATGCCGCCGGTGTACCACCACCGCTCGTAAAGGTCTGTTCCGAGTTCAACTGCTTTTTATTTTAATTGTGTTTCCCTCCCCCGTCGGAACATTGCTGCTTAGAGTGGACCAAATGCTTTGGGGGAAAAGTGAAAATGTGGAACTTCAAACACCTTCATAATTGAAATGAACGGTTCCGAAGGTCAATGTGATCATCTGAAGTGTTGAACTTAAGTGGTGCATCGGATGTGCTGCCACCTGAATCTCAAAGATTGTGTGAGAAAAATCTTAGAGTTGTATGGAAAAATTGTTGTAGTCGCTATATTAGTACGCTGAAGTTGATGAATCTATCACTTATGCTAGACCTAGACTAAGAAACTATTCGAGAATTAGAAACAACGCATGAAGACCATAATTAAGCCGATTATTTAGAAATTTCCTAGTTATGTATAATCAATTTTATATGAGCTCCTTAGGGTGAAACACCTTCATTGAAGGTGTTTATAATACGTCCATTCGTCTTTGGCTTGCATATTGTTGTGGTCAAAATTTAGGATTTATCATAGGAATCAGACTGAAAATGCTTCGCAATGTTTGATGTAGGTAAGCAAGTACATATCAAGCATGTTGCATGTTCAGCGCAGTACGTTTGTACAAACATTAGATTTGTGCTCTTGTAAATTAAGTACACACCAAAAATCGATTGAGAGTTTTAGCAAAATTTTGCTGAATTCTGCCGAGCTGAAGGTTTCAGCAAAAAAATTTACTGAAATTCAGTAAAATTTGCTGAATTATTCAGTAAAATCTACTGATCATCAGTAACGTTTTGCTGAAATTCAGCAAAATTTGCTGAAATTTCAGCAAAACGTTTAGCTGGACCGTTCAGCTCGGCAAAATTCAGCAAAATATTGCTGAAAGCGTTTGGTGTGAAGAGTAGAAGACATGCCACAATGGTCATCTACGTTATCACGCATTTGTAAGGTTTCGGTTTAATCTTGCATAATTTTTGGGGTTTGGATTCTGGTTACCTTCAAGGACAAAGGTAGTAAAAGTCCAAACAAGCTTGTCCGTGAAGGTGGTCAGAATCCTGAGCCCAAAAACGTGACTGAGTTCTATCTAGTCTCTCAAGTTTGCGTAGCAAATCAACCTACATCCGTATATTTTTTTCTTTTTTTTTATAGCATAACATTTCAATCGGTACTGTCAGTATGACAAGACTTTGCATAAGAGGGTACTATTGAACTAAGCAGCCTAACCAAATTGCATTTTGATGACCAATTAGTCTTGTAGAGGTTTTCAGAACCGTCATTAAACCATATACCTTTTATTTTGGTTTAACGATGGTTCTAAGAACCTTTTCTAGGCTGTTTGACTAAAAAATGTTACTTTGGTATTGATTGCTTTGATTGATTGCTCTGATGGAAGGCTACATCAAGCAATAGATCACAAAAATAGAAATTTCTCAAAATAATAGTAAAATCATTTTTTTTTAGATTTTTCACATTTGTTTTGATTGCCAATATTATGGAGCATGTGTGAACTTCCTTCAAATTAAACGCACGATGCTCCCTTGTAAATTTGAACCGACTTCTCCTGCGTGCGTGCATGCTGACGTACCGTTGTGGCCCTACACAATGATCATTTCACCGGAGTTCTGATTAAACGAACCTTTCGACAAACCAAAATCAATGGCTTAACCGAACATATGCAAATAGAACTTTTGATTGTGTTCTTCAGTGATTGAACAGTTTACTCTCCAGTGATTGAAGGAGTTTATTACAAACATCATTGAGAAGATATCAATGCCCACGAGATGTTCGGTCGTATGAATAAAAAGTATGGAGTTTTCTACTTAGAGTATCTACTTAAAAACTGAGCTTACGGAGTTGACTGCATTGCTAGTATGAATAAACAAGTTTTAGAAGATGTAATCTTCACTTCTGCCAAACACGAGCTTTTATTACATGCGTGTAATGCAGAACATGTCAAATCAACCCTTTTTAACTGTAGATTTTTACTGGAAGCTTATGGTGAAAAAATAAAAGATTCCTCTGTAAGATCATTCGTAAAGTGAATTTAAACCAGAAAGAATCTGGATAACCAACCGCCTGAGGAACAAAAAGAGATCTCCTTGATCAAGCAGATATTTCCAGCAAGATTCCGATAAGATTCTGTAAATTCTTTCATCGCAAAACAAAGCACTGCAAATATTTTTCAACGCTTTTTCTATTATCTCTCCTTGAATTCCTGCACAAAAATCATCCCGGATTCCTGAGTTCCAACCGATTTCTCCTAAAGTGTTTCATGAGAAACAGGAGCGTTTTCTATCCGGATTTCTTCTGGATGTTTCCTGGTAAGCGCGTCACGATATTTTTCTCAGAGTTTTTTTTGTGCGCTTCCTCCTAGAAACTATCATAGAATTTCGTCCAGGATTCATCCCGAGATCTCCCCGGCGTTTCTCTTGGGGCTCCTCCCAGAGATTTTCTCGGGATATCTTCTACAGTTTTCATAAACGCTGTTCCTGGGATTTGTACTGGAGTTCATTCCATAATTTCTTCAAGAGCTTTTCACAGGTTTTCTCCAGACGTTACTCCCGGAATTTCCCAGCAGTTTTCCATCTATAGCTCCAAGAGTTCCTCACGGAATTTCTTCCAGAGTTCCTCCTGTATTTCTTCAAGATACATTCGTGGGGTTTCTTCTTGAGTTTCTCTGGGTGTTTCTACAGGTGTTTCTCTCGGAATATTTCTAAAACGTTCTTGCGGGACTTCTCCTAAAGTAAAACCTGAGATGCATCTCTTAACCCGAGCAGAAGGGCATACCTTACAAATACCATGCGAAGAGCATCATGTGCTCTAATACCTAACATTGTTATTGCTGCGGTATTCAACGAAATGTTATGAGAACATCACAATAACAGTAGGAGGTATTTGAGCAGAGTTTGGTATTGATGTAGTATTTGTTGGTTTACCAGTGAAAACAACCGAAGAACAAGATTTGCTATTACATCATGAAGGCATCGAACATATGAAACATTTAATAACAAGAAATGTTATTGGTTTGTTATTCAATAACTTTGGGATAACAAATACAGCATTTGGAATTTTAGGTATGCATTCATTATTGAAATAACAATACTTGTTATTTCCTAGGTGTTATTTATACAAAATTTTGGTATTCGTTTTTGTTATTTTGCCTCTTATTACCACCTAATGAAGGGCATATCAAGGTATGGTAGTGCGTAGTATTTAAGATAAATACCTTGATATGTTATTCACTTGTTATTTTCTTCTGCTCGGGATTGCTTTTGGAGTTACTCTGGAACGGTACTCATTTTTTTTTCAGAAATTCCTAGATTGCCTCTCAAAACTTTTTCCTTAGCATTCCTTTTACGATTTTTCCTGGAGGATTGTTGATATTTCTCGTAAAGTTCTTCTCGCGTTTTTTCCGAAGTTTTTTTTACGATTTTCCTTGCAGTTCTTCCATAATTTCATGCAGTGATCTTTCTGAGATTTTGCTTAGAAATTTTCCAAGAATCACTGCCATAGTTTTTCCCGAAATCTCTACCGAAAACTGTTCTGGGATTCTGGGTGCTCCTTTTAGGATTTCTCCAACAGTTGCCCCGGAAATGTGTATCGGTACTTTTTAAGGAGCTTTTCTCTCTATACTTCCTGGAATAAACTATGAAAGTTATTGTAATAAGTTATCGGAAAAATAACGGAAACAATCCTAGGAAACATTTCTGGAGTAATTTCTGGAAGAAATTCCTAAAAGAACTTCTGCTGACATTTCGCAAAAAAAAAACGGGAAAAGCTATAGGAAAGCCAATACAGAGAATCAGTAAGAGAGATATCCATAGAATCCATAGAAACATTTAAAAAAGATCTCCGGAAAGAATCCAGTGAGAAACTCTGGAAGCATGTCGAGAAATTTTCTGGAAGGTTTGTAATTTGTAATACGTTCGTCGAAGCATTTTGCCTCGTATTTTTTCGAAAATAATTTTTTAGAACTGATATTTATGGCAGATTTAAATTGTTGCTCAATGTTTGCTGGAAATAAGTAAGTGTCGAGTATTGTTTTTGATGTAATGCTCTTGATAACACTACAAATTTGATCTCCTGAAGACTCGTGTAGAATATAAGGTGGCTATTTTTTAACTTTTTTTTAACTTTTTAAGTTTTTCTGTAAAGGTGATCGTACCCTAAACCCAAAAGAAATGTAAGCAGGAGTGAGCCCATACCTCACAAATGCGTAAACGGTTATAGAAGGATTGCAAAAAAAAAGTTGTACTCAATTTGGTACAGAACTCGATTTTTACAGCACTCGTCGTAATTATTCAACTCGACAAGCCTCTTTCGATAAATGTACGACTCGTGCTGTTAAAATCTTCATTCTTCACCTTCTTGCGTAAACTACTATTTCAGAAGCAATTGGCCGTTACAGCACCGAATAGTATAGGAAGTGCATCTATATCACCTCAGGAGTTCCACAAGGTTCTATCTTGGTTGTTTAACGACATGTACGATGATACATTGAGGTTGACGTTCCCTTTTTTCAATCTTCGATTTTTTTTACTCTCTGCTCTGAGGTTCAGAGTAAATGTTGGCTCCAAGTCGGCAAGTCTTTTTGGGTGTAAACGGATTGGGCCTTATGCAGTTCACGTGATATCAGTAATATCAATAATGTAATATGTAATAGTAGCCGTCTCCATGCCACTCGGTTCATGGCTGTTTGTCTCCAGTTCCGCATTCTGCGTAGGGTCCGCAGATCGTCCTCCACTTAGTCGACCCACCTAGCTCGCTGCGCTCCACGTCTTCTTGTACCGGTCGGATGACTCTCGAGAACCATTTTAGTCGGGTTGCTATCCGACATCCTGATGACGTGAACCACCCACCGTAGCCTCCCGATTTTCTCGGTATGGACGATGGTTGGTTCTCTCAGCAGCTGATGCAGCTCGTGGTTCATTTGCCTTCTCCAAGTTCCGTTTGCCATCTGCACTCCGCCGTAGATGGTACGCAACACCTTCCGTTCGAAAACTCCAAGGGCGCGTTCGTCCTCTGCACGTAGGGTCCATGTTTCGTGCCCATAGAGGACGACCGGTCTAATCAGCGTTTTGTAGATAGTAAACTTCGTGTTACGGCGAACTTTATTCGATCGTAGAGTTCTGCGGAGTCCAAAGTAAGCACGATTTCCACAATGCGCCTCTGAATTTCTCTGCTGGTGTCGTTGTCGGCGGTCACCAGTGAGCACAAGTACACGAATTCTTCAACCGCCTCGATTTCATCACCGTCGATATAAATTCGGGGTGGCGGGCTCGGAGATTTCTCCCTGGAGCCCTTTGCCATCATGTACTTTGTCTTCGACACATTAATGACTAATCCGATTCGCCTGCCTGCACTCTTTAGTCGGATGTACGTTTCCGCCATCGTCTCAAATTTACGAGCTATAATATCAATATCATCAGCGAAACCAAGCAGCTGAACGGACTTCGTGAAAATCGTTCCACTCGTGTTTATCCCCGCTCTCCTGATTACACCCTCTAGAGCGATGTTGAACAGCAAGCACGAAAGACCATCACTTTGCCGTAACCCTCTGCGAGATTCGGTGGGACTCGAGAGTGTCCCTGATACTCGAACTACGCACAACACTCGATCCATCGTCGCCTTGATCAATCGTATCAGTTTGTCCGGGAATCCGTATTCGTGCATAATCTGCCATAGCTGTTCTCGATCGATTGTATCACACGCCGATATGAAATCGATGAACAAGTGATGTATGGGCACGTTGTATTCGCGGCATTTCTGCAACACCTGGCTGATTGCGAACATCTGGTCCGTTGTAGCGCGTTCACCCATAAATCCAGCCTGATATTGCCCCACGAACTCTCTTGCAATCGGTGATAGACGGCGGCATAAAATTTGAGAGAGTATCTTGTAGGCAGCGCTCAGTAGTGTGATCGCGCGGTAGTTCCCGCAATCCAACTTGTCACCCTTTTTGTAGATGGGACACACGATACCTTCCATCCATTCTTCCGGTAATACTTCCTCATCCCAAATCTTGGTAATGACCCAGTGTAGTGCTCTCACCAGTGCTTCTACACCGTATTTTAGGAGCTCGCTTGGTAGTTGATCTGCTCCAGCGACTTTGTTGTTTTTCAACCGGCCAACCTCCTCTTCAATCTCTTGGAGGTCAGGGGCCGGAGGTCTTTCGTCCTGCGCACATACTCCTAGATCTGTTACCACGCCACCTTCGGTACTTGCAACGTCGCCATTGAGGTACTCATCGTAATGCTGCCACCACCGCTCCACCACCTCACGCTCGCTCGTGAGAATATTCCCGTGATTATCTCGGCACATGTCGGCTTGTGGCACAAAGCCTCTGCGCGAGCGGTTCAGTTTCTCGTAGAACATTCGTGTGTCGTTAGCGCGGTACAGCTCTTCCATCACTTCGCGATCTCGTTCTTCCTGCTGGCGCTTCTTCATCCGGAAGACTGAGTTCTGCCTCGACTTCATCACCGTCGATATAATGGAATATGTACAGGGCTTTTGTATTAGATGGATGGGTATGAAGTTCTGTTTCCAACGTTGACGTTAGAGACGTTTATAGCAGTAGTATTTTCTAGTAGTATCTTCTATGTTGTGTGTTGAACAGACGATGAAACGAAACTCTGTGACTCTTATTTCAGAAAGTAATATTCAGAATTTTAGCTTTTCTGTTCATTTGGGCCACTCTATAACATCAGCCCTTCAATACCGCACAAAAGTGAGAAGTGATTTTAAGAGGAAAAATTAGTTCACGTACCCTATGTGTCAGCACAGGGCTTGAGCCTAATGCCTTCACCAGCAGCAGCAAAAACTATTTGGAAAACACAAAATGCATGAACGAAAAACTGAAATCCAACTCCGGGAGCCAAAGCCAGCCATCCAACCAACCAACTGAGCGCGCACACCAGGGACAAGAGGGAAAAAATTGGATGAAACATTCACTAATTGGCTATTTCTCTCTTTGCTATCATTTTATGTGTGTCCCCGCGCGCGCACGCCGCCGGTCGCTCTTCCACACCCAGCAATCGGGGCACCACGCAGCAGACCTCCCGTAAACTCTTGGTGGTAAAAAGGTTGATGCGACTGCGGGTGTCGAGCAAGTACAGTGTTCTCGGTGTGGTGGTCGGTTGTCCTCAGACAGGTAAACACTTTCGGCGGTGTTCTTGGGCTGCTGCCGCAGCTCCCGTAGGTTGATGTCCAAAAGTGTACTCGTCCATCAGGTTTACCCCGGTTTGTACCTATGTACCTAGATGTGAAGTAGTGAATGCAGCCCGTTGGGGACAAAGTGTTGATGATTTCGTATTCGTTGGATACAGACTGACGACGACGACGACGATTGGTCTAGTCAGCAGTGCTGCAGTGATGATTGTGATGATGATGAAAGACGACGACGACGACGACGGTGTTGAACAGGTTGATGAGGGAGCTGAATTGCTAAACAGCTTCCTGAGAGGATGACGCGACGGCGCGACGGCGGGAAAGTTGTGATTTTCCTTCGAGCACTACGTGGATTGGTGCATAGGTTTCGGGGGTTTGAGGCGAATCAATTTGTTGATTGCAATCATGAAGATGGATCAATCGGATGGGCCAGCAATCATCATCATTTAGCAAATGTGTTCTTGAGCAATGCGCTTCGGACTCAGGGCATAATAACTCCACGCTAATAATGATCATCAGATCATGGAGCTTCCTAGAGCTACATCACCTAGAGCATGGTTTCCCAAACTGTGGGTCGCGACCCCCCAGGGGGGTCGCCGGCCTTCATCCAGGGGGTCGCGAGGGACAGTAAAATACTTTACTAGTAACAGACAACAAATGAGGGAATTTCTATGGGGGGTCGCGAAAACTACGTCTGCTGGCAAAAGGGGGTCACGCGACCTGAAAGTTTGGGAACCTATGACCTAGAGCTTCAGGCTAATCTAGAATACCAGAAATGTATCCTTAAATGGTTCTTAAAATGTCTAGGTAACCATAGATTTTATTGTATTATGTAATGCTACTGTAAATAGCTACTGGTCTGTTAACGTATTTCAGGTATGACCGGTTTTGAACTAAACATTTTAAATAATGTATGCCACACTATGTACGAATGCAGAATGACAAAACAAATGAATTAACAAAGGATGCTCTCAGTTAATAACTGTAGATGTGATTATAAAACACATCAAGATGAGAAACAGACATATATCCTTTTTGGATACATTTACATTTACATTTATTTGTTCAACATCATAAAGACAAGACATAATCAACAATAGTACGCCACAATACTCGGTTTGTGGCTGCCGCTCTCCATCCTCGGTCGCGCCCAATGCTCGCCAAGTCACGCTCCACCTGGTCCGCCCATCGTGCTCTCTGCGCTCCACGCCGTCTTGTGCCAACCGGATCCGTTGCAAACACCAGCTTTGCAGGGTTGTTGTCCGGCATTCTTGCAACATGCCCTGCCCAACGTATCCTTCCGGCTTTGGCCACCTTCTGGATGCTGGGTTCGCCGTAAAGTGCAGCGAGCTCGTGGTTCATTCTTCTCCGCCACACACCGTTCTCTTGCACACCGCCGAAGATCGTTCTTAGCACGCGTCGCTCGAAAACTCCGAGTGCTTGCAGGTCCTCCTCGAGCATGGTCCATGTCTCGTGCCCGTAGAGGATCACCGGTCTTATCAGCGTTTTGTACATGGTGCATTTGGTGCGTGGGTGAATCTTTTTCGACCGCAGTTTCTTCTGGAGCCCGTAGTAGGCCCGACTTCCGCTGATGATGCGCCTCCGAATTTCTCGGCTCACGTTGTTGTCAGCCGTCAGTAAGGATCCGAGGTAGACGAATTCCTCCACCACCTCGAAAGTATCCCCGTCTATCGTAACATTACTACCCAGACGGATCCGGTCGTTTTCGGTTCCGCCTACCAGCATGTACTTTGTTTTTGAGGCATTCACCACCAGTCCGACCTTTGCTGCTTCGCGTTTCAGGCGGGTGTACAGTTCTGCCACCGTTCCAAATGTTCTAGCGATAATGTCCATGTCGTCCGCAAAGCACACAAATTGACCGGATTTTGTGAAAATCGTTCCCCGGCTGTTGAGCCCGGCTCGTCGCATCACACCTTCCAGCGCGATGTTGAAGAGTAGACATGAGAGCCCGTCAGCTTGTCGCAGTCCCCGGCGAGATACGAATGAACTGGATAGTTCACCCGAAACCCTTACGCAGTTTTGCACACCGTCCATCGTTGCTTTAATCAGTCTAGTCAGCTTCCCAGGAAAGCCGTTTTCGTCCATGATTCTCCATAGCTCTGCGCGGTCGATACTATCGTATGCCGCTTTGAAGTCGATGAACAGGTGGTGCGTTGGGACCTGGTATTCACGGCATTTCTGGAGGATTTGCCGTACGGTAAAGATCTGGTCCGTTGTCGACCGGCCGTGGATGAAGCCGGCTTGATAACTTCCCACGAACTCATTTGTTTTAGGTGACAGACGACGGAAGATGATCTGGGATAGCACTTTGTAGGCAGCATTCAAAATAGTGATCGCCCTGAAGTTCTCACATTCCAAATGGTCGCCTTTCTTGTGAATGGGGCAGATTACCCCTTCCTTCCACTCCTCCGGTAGCTGTTCGGTTTCCCAGATCCTGACTATCAGCCGATGCAGACAGGTGGCCAACTTTTCTGGGCCCATCTTGATGAGTTCAGCTGCTATACCATCCTTACCAGCTGCTTTGTTGTTTTTGAGCTGGTGAATGGCATCCTTAACTTCCCTCAGCGTGGGAGTTGGTTCATTTCCGTCCTCCGCTGCACTGGCGTCGTCGTTCCTTCCGTTGCCGTGGGCTCCCGTGCCTACGTTCTCCACGCCGTTCAGGTGCTGATCGAAGTGCTGCTTCCACCTTTCGATCACCTCACGTCCGTCCGTCAAGAGGCCTCCGTCTTTATCCCTGCATATTTCGGCTCGCGGCACGAAGCCGTTGCGGGATGCGTTGAGCTTCTGATAGAACTTCCGTGTTTCTTGGGAACGACACAGCAGTTCCATTTCTTCACACTCCGCTTCTTCCAGGCGGCGCTTTTTCTCCCGAAAGAGGCGGGTCTGCTGTTTCCGCTTCTGTTTGTAACGTTCCACGTTCTGTCGAGTCCCTTGCTGCAGCATTACCGCCCTCGCTGCGTTCTTCTCCTCCAAAACCGTTCTGCACTCTTCGTCGAACCATTCGTTACGTCGATTCCGTTCCACGTACCCGATGGTGCTCTCGGCTGCGTCGTTGATGGCTGCTTTCACTGTACTCCAGCAGTCCTCTAGAGGGGCCTCATCGAGCTCGCCCTCGTCTGGCAACGCGGCTTCGAGATTCTGCGCGTATGCTGAGGCGACATCCGGTTGCTTCAGTCGCTCTAGGTTGTACCGTGGCGGTCGCCGGTACCGTACATTGTTGATGACGGAGAGTTTTGGGCGCAGTTTGACCATCACCAGATAGTGGTCGGAGTCGATGTTGGCGCCACGATAGGTCCTGACGTCGATAATGTCGGAGAAGTGCCGTCCGTCAATCAGAACGTGGTCGATTTGAGATTCCGTCTGCTGTGGTGATCTCCAGGTGTAACGATAAGGGAGGCTGTGTTGGAAAAAGGTGCTACGTATGGCCATATTTTTGGAGGCGGCGAAATCAATGAGTCGTAGGCCGTTTTCGTTCGTCTGCTGGTGGGCGCTGAACTTACCAATCGTCGGTCTGAATTCCTCCTCCTGGCCTACCTGAGCGTTCAAATCTCCTATGATGATCTTGACGTCGTGGCTTGGGCAGCGATCGTACTCGCGTTCGAGCTGCGCGTAAAATGCGTCCTTGTCATCATCAGTACTTCCGGAGTGTGGGCTGTGCACGTTTATTATGCTGAAGTTGAAGAATCGGCCCTTGATCCTCAACCTGCACATTCTTTCGTCGATCGGCCACCAACCGATCACGCGCCTCTGCATATCACCCATCACGATGAAAGCTGTTCCCAGCTCGCGTGTGTTGCCGCAGCTCTGGTAGGTGGTATGATTACCTCTAAACGTTCGCACCATGGATCCTGTCCAACACACCTCCTGCAGCGCTACGATGCCGAACCCGCGGTCCTTCAGTAGATCGGCGAGTATGCGGGTGCTCCCAATGAAGTTGAGAGATCGGCAGTTCCACGTACCGAGTTTCCAATCGCAAGTCCTTTTTGTTCGCTGGGGTCGTTGCCGTTGGTCTCGGTTCGTATTATTCTGTTGCTGATTTTCCGTTACAATGGTTTTTTACGGCTGGCTCGTAGGGCCTGACACCAACCCCCTACTTTCCGGAGGACCATAGTGCACAGTTGAGCTTAGAGTCCTTCCCTGGCACTCGGACGTAGATCAGCCGCCCCTAACATGGGGATCAGACGCTGTTGTGAGCCGCTCCTCCTGGAGAACAGACGCTCAGGTTTGCCGAAGCAAACCCCCCCTTCCCTGTCAGCCTACGACCAAAGTTCCCACCGGGGTTGGTTACCCGATCTTCCCTAAGGTTGCTCATAGTTTCCGGCCGGTACCGCGTGGAGGTAGGGATAGGAGTTGCTGGGCAGAGGCTAGTGGATCACAATGGGATCTGAATTGCGCAGCATACCCAGCCTTTACCGTGCCATCCTTTTTGGATATCACTCCAAAAAGAAGATCCCCCATTTCCGCAGCCAATCCACATAATAATCCATATAACTTGATAAGCCGTACTCATCCTGTCCCACACTCCGCACCAAAACCGAGCTTCGACCCACATGTTGATTGCCATCATTCTTTCTCGGAATCGCTTCATCTCCTGGCTCTGGCTCTGACGACGACCGAGTCCCAAGCGATAATACCCCTCATTAAGGTGAACCTCATTAATTGACGAGAACTGTACCGACGACGACCGGGGCTATGCCCTACCTCCTGTTCCAAATCTTTACCATCATCCACATCAGATTCCAACCGGCAACCCGACGGCGACGAGACGCAACTACTGTGGTGGCGCAGAGCCCAGCGAAGAGGGTGCTAATAATGATTAATACACAGCTGATTCCGATTTCATCTGCACCTTCCCATCCATTCCGTCCGTCCCTCCGTCGGTCTTTCCACTAATCCCCTCGGTAATTACATCACGGTCAATTGTATCGAATTTTTAATTTACGTTCCTTCAGTAATTCCTCGTTCTGTTTCATTGCCGCATGGCACCACCGGCACCGACACCCTACCTCGAGTGCAGTTCACACAGCTAACCCACGACCGGATCGGGATCGGGATACCGACTGGTGGGATTGGGAGTTTATGTTGTCGTCGTTAAGTCGTGGGACTTGGGAGAACAGTGAAGCTTCCAATGATGCTTCACTTAGTTTCTTTTTTTTCTGCAAAAATATCATGACATTTTTTAACCGAAATTATACAGCCTCTACTTGTTCATACCTGGGGTAATTTGTTGCTAATTTATCAAATATGTTCTGGTAAAAATCGTATGTGATTCATTCATTCATTAATGTATAACATCATTATTATACTAGAAATGAATCAACAACTCCTCGTCACGATACTCGGTTAACCCTCTACAGGAAACCTTAAATGATGGTCCATTTCGGAAACCTGGGGTCCATTTGGACCCCAAATTCGTTCTTCTGTATCGCATGATCCTGATTTATGAGAATATCGGTGTCTTCAGTAAAGTTGTTGGATTGGCCAAGGACTTACAGATTCTGGACCGTTTAATTCGGAATTTCATATATAGGTGGCACTAGTGAGCATGAAAGTATTCAGTATTTGAGCACATATATATAAAGATCCAGACCACATAGAATTTTGGTGTTTTCAGCAAAGTTTTTTATTAGCTGAAGTGTTTACTAATGATGGACCGATTGTTCGAAAATTTCACACATAGATGGCGCTTCTGAGCGTGCAAAATTTAATATTAATATATCTCAGAATCCTAATCACCTAGCATGATGGTATATTCGGCAAAGTTGTTGAGTTGCTCAAGGACTGACAGATGCTGGTCCGTTTGATTCGGAACTTCACACATAGGTGGCGCTAGTTTGGCTAGTTTTGAGTATATGATTATATTTATATCAAGTTCCTGACATAGAACATCGAAATTTTAATGATTCGCCAGAAAATTTTAAACAAGCTCTCTCTCTCTCTCTCTCTTCTTGGCGTAACGTCCTCATTGGGACAAAGCCTGCTTCTCAGCTTAGTGTTCTATGAGCACTTCCACAGTTATTAACTGAGAGCTTCCTCTGCCAATGACCATTTTGCATGTGTATATCGTGTGGCAGGCACGAAGATACTCTATGCCCAAGGAAGTCAAGGAAATTTCCTTTACGAAAAGATCCTGGACCGACCGGGAATCGAACCCGTCACCCCCAGCATGGTCATGCTGAATACCCGTGCGTTTACCGCCTCGGATATATGGGCCCATTTTAAACAAGCTATAATTTCTTATTAAGTGCACCAAATTTTAACTGCAAGATCCCCAACTAATTAGCTAAATTGGAACAAATTTGGGCTTGATTGATTAACTCTACGTATAGTTGAAGTGTTTCTAATAAAATTCTCCTAATTTTACTGCAGTCCAATAAACTACTATATCTTAGGGTTAAGTTAACCAAATTTGATGAAGTTTTGAAAATGTAAAACTAATAATTTGGAATTTGTTTACCATTTGACTTGACTCAAATTTGTCTGAAGGGAAAAAAGTTATAGTTTATTGAATACATGTTTAGAAATTCTAATCATTTGCAACCTATTTGTAACCTATGTGTAACTAAATTTGTAACTACCACCGCCTAGAAATGAAATTTTACATCATCATACTGTAAACTCTTAACAGTTTTGCGGCGGAAACCATTTTTCTAAGTAACCAGCGTCCTGAGATTTAAAAAAAATATAGGTTTTTTAGTGCCACTTATTAGTGAAATTTCGAATCAAACGGCTCAAAAACTGTTAGAATTCGACCAGCCTAACAGTATTGCCGAGCACACCAACACTCCAAGTAATTAAAAACCTGAGATATGTGGGTGAGAATGTGTGTTATTGGCTTTCAAGGGCAAAACAAAACATACTGTTACCCATCTTTGTTTCGGTAACGCAACTATCGAACTGATGATGTTTACCTTTTTTAACATACCTATCAACATAATCTGTTGGGGGAATTATTTTATTTTTCCTACTTACAACCCACATCCGACGATTTTTTTAAGTGGGAATGGTAGAACTTTCAATTCCCTCCGTCGCACGTACATTAGTTTTGCATTTTGTTCCACCATTTCCGTGAATAATGAGATCCGGCTTGTGCAAGTGAGCAGTTGAGGTTAGAATTGTAGGATATTCTAGGTTAGATTTGCTGTCCACTTCGCCTGAACGATTTTCAGACCCAGAAATATCGTTCTTCTAATTAGTTTTCACTGCCGTAAAAAATACTGTTATGCTCGTATGCAGTTACTCGTAAATCTCAATCTGATTGTAAAAATAATAAATTTCTTTCCAATGTTTTGAAACCCCGAACGAATTTGACATTGCTTTCGGGAAGCATAATCACGACGACGACAACACTCCCAAGCGGTCGAATCGTCGTTTTGGAAGCGAATTGTTGTGTCTGTTTGTCACTGATATCACAAGATGTGATGTCTCTTAGCTTTTTTTTTTTTTTGAGATCCACCGGTATGCGTTTGGTTCATCAAAATATTTGAACAGCCCCCTGTGAACACTCTGCGTGTGCACTAAGTGGTGTTTTTTTTTTGAGTGCGCGCAGAAATTGTGCACTGGGATTATGACTTGAAGGCTCTTGTGCTATATGATATATACAAATTGCATGCCCACTGACGCCACCTATGAGTAAAATTCTGAGTAAAAGGACTCATCTTTTATATGTTCTTGCAACTTATCCGCAGAATCTTCAATTTTACTAAATAATCTGAATCCTGATGTAAAAATGGTTCAAAATTTGTATGCTCACTAGCGTCATCTAGTGACAGAGGTTCGAATCAAACCATTATCTGTAAATTCTTGACTTACCAAACATCTTTGCTGAAGATAGTAGAGACGGTAAGAGAGTTATCAGGACCCTGGGATATTTGAAGTATAAAATTTTCATACTCAGTGGCGCCACCTATGTGTAGATTTCCGAATCAAATTTCGCATCATCTGTAAGTTCTTGACTTATGAAACAACTTTGCCGAACACAACATCTTTCTATGTGGTCAGGATCTTGAGATATAGGAAATGTAAAATTTGCATGCTCACTAGTGCCACCTATGTGTGAAGTTTCAAATCAAACGGCCCATCATCTGGAAGTAATTGACAAACACAACAACTTTCTCGAAGGCGTCATCTTTCTAAGTGATAAGGATCCAGTGATATATGAGATACGAAATTTACGTGCTCACTAGTACCACGGCTAAAATATAAACGACTCATAAGAAAGTCATCATTCTTAATAAATAATTCCAAAAGTCCCAGTGAAGAAACAGGGGTGCAAGCAATGATAAATAACAAAATTTCCATAAACAAATAAAAAAATGCATAAATAAATCAAAAGTTTCCATTAATAATTGATTTTTGGGCAATTAAAAACGTCAAAAATGCAATGAATAATTCAACTGTTGCAATAAAAAAAGCCATTATTCCCACCAAATAACTTCGAATTTTCCATAAATAAATCCGATTTTTCCATAATAAATTAGAAAATTCACAATAAAAAAATATCGATAAAGCAATAAATAATTCAAAAAGTGCAATAAACGAAAAAATAAATAATCAATAAATGTCAAAAAATGAGCAATAAACGTAAATGCATTTTGAGCCAAAAAATCAAGTAGACCATGCGGCGAAGCCGCATAGAGGATTGAGGAACTGAGTTTCCGAAGTTTCCGATATCCGATGCACCGTAACTGCATCGATTCAGTTCTAGGCAAACCACAGATCCAAGAATTTGCCCGGTGTAATGCAAACATAGATGTTATCCCTTTTTAAGGTCCGACGAGCGATAGCGAGTTCGGACAGCAAGCAATTGCTCGATAAATTGCAATCATAGTTACGCAAGCTTTTCAGTCGTTTCAGTCATATAAGTGCGATTCAGCATTTCACTGTCTCATAATTTCCTGCATTTGTTTTTCATGGGTAATTTCGTCATTTTTTATTGCAGTTTTTGAATTTTTTATTGCTTATTCGATATTTTTTTATTGTGAATTTTCTAATTTATTATGGAAAAATCGGATTTATTTATGGAAAATTCGAAGTTATTTGGTGGGAAAAATGGCTTTTTTTATTGCAACAGTTGATTTATTCATTGCATTTTTGACGTTTTTAATTGCTCAAAAATCAATTATTTATTGAAACTTTTGAATTATTTATGCATTTTTTTATTTGTTTATGGAACTTTTGTTATTTATTACTGCTTACAGCACTGTTTCCTCACTGGGACTTTTTGAAGTATTTATGGGAAATTTTGTATTTATTATGGAACGTTTAATTGTCTGCCCTAGTACCACCTAGTGGTGGAATTTCGAATCAATCGGTCCATTATCTGTAAGCGCTCGACTTACTGAGCAACTTTCCCGAAGACGTGACGCTTCTACAAGTTCTAGATCTTCCGATAATTAGTTTGAAGACATTATATCACTAAATTGTTTATGCCAAATAGTGCCATCTAGTGAGGAAATTTCGAATTAACCAATTCACCGCCAGATGGCGCATGACCGAACAAATTTGCCGAAGACATGAATATTCTAAAACATCAGAATTAAAAGATATAGAGAATTCAATTTGGGGTCCAAATGGACCCCAGGTATACAAAATCACCCGGTTCAACTTTGACATGGAATATAAATCAAAGTATGCCATGAAATCAACTTTATTTTTGCTTAAATAATAGAACTAGGTCTAGTTTGGAGCTATTGAAAAAATAAAGTCAATATGTTATACCCAACTTGTTTGCCATTACTTCAAAGTTGCCTGGGGTCCAAATGGACCCCTGGTATCCATTAGAGGGTTTTAATGACCGCAGTCTTCCATCATCGGTCACGTCCCACATTTGCCAGATCTTTACCTTTCCGGATTATTGCCTTGCCGTTGTTCTCCAATTCTTCTGGTACTATTCGGATTTCCAACGAACACCAGTTTTGCAGGGTTCTGTGAGAATGCCACAGCATGCCCTGATCATCGTATCCTGCCAAATTATATCTTATCAGCCATTCCATAGAAAATCAATACAGTGAGTCTCCGAATATAGTGATACTTGATGGGTTTGTAATTTTATCGCAAATAATTAGATCCATAATTTCATTTTACTATTAGGATGACCAATATTATTATAGAATCGTCTTAAAGTTCAAAAATTGTCAATACATTTTATTAATCTTTTCTTTTGAACCAGTCATAAACTGCATTTTATGTTTGTATGATAGCCATTGAATTCTACTTTTTTCGAATGAGTGTAATCAGTTTCGTACCTTTTAATTCCGCCCTATGTTGCTTACCCTTTGACAGATACGCGTATTTCGACTACCACTTGTAATCTTCCTCAGTGCCAGTTATCCAAGATTACAAGTGGTAGTCGAAATACGCGTATCTGTCAAAGGATAAGCAACATAGGGCGGAAATAAAAGGTACGAAACTGATTACACTCATTCGAAGAGGGTATTCTGCTTAGAGGGTTCGAAAAGTCGGTACAAGAGATTGAATTCTAGTTTTCAGGAAAAATACGTTTTGCGGGCCAAATTGTGTTTTTGTGCAAAAAATATCTATATGTTCTGGAGACCAATAAGGTACCCTGGTTTTATATTTATATCAAAACATTCAGGAAATTTGGCGTAACATATCAAAAAATCAGAGATGTATGTTTTTAAAACTTTTGAGATATAATTAATTTGAAAAAAGAGAGCCATATATTTTAATACTTGCTACTCTACAATCGTCTGATTTTGTTAAACCCCATGAAAATATATATTCCATTTTTGAGTGATTCCTGGTGTTTTTTGTATTCATAGATATAAGGGTAGCCCAGACTTATGTGAAAAACAAAAAAAATCGAAAAATGCCAAGTCTTACTTCTTAAATCTGTTATTATGGACTCCCGGAATCTACGTTCAAAATTTTAGCAGAATTGATTAAGCCCAAGGTGGCGCTCAAAACGCTTGTAGTTTGTATGGGAAAACTTGGCCAAATGTACGCAGAAATTTTTGAATTTTGCCGCTAGGTGGCACTGTAAACGTTTAATAAATAAACCCATTGGTATTATTGTAGGTGACTATATGCCAAAGAACTGTGTCGAAGACCGTGAAGTGATCCGACGGCTGTGAAAAAAGTTATACCCTAGGCAAAGTGAAGCAAAATATTGAGATTTCATTATTGATATTATTCCTTTACATGTACTGAAAAAACAACAATAATGCTTCGCCTCACTTTACCTAGGGTAATCATTTATTCACAAACGTTGGATCACTTTGCGGTCTTCGACAAAGTTGTTTGGCATATAGTCACCTACAATAATACTAAAGGGTTTGATTATTGAACGCTTATAGCGCCACCTAGTGGCAGAATTCGAAAACCTAAAATTTCTGCATACTTTTGGCCAATTTTTTCCATACAAACTTCAAGCGTTTTGAGCGCACCCTTAGGCTTAATCGATTTTGCTCAAATTTAGAACGTAGATTCTGGGAGTCCAAAACAACTGATTTAGGAGGTGAGACTCGGCATTTTTCGAAATTTTTGTTTTTCATATAAGTGTGGGCCACCTTAATAGATATATAAGAGTTCAAAATATTATCAAATTTTTGAAGTATCTTGTATGAAAAAACTTGATCTTTTATTTTCATAAATTCATATCTCAAAAACTAAAAAACATACATCTTTGATTTTTTTATACAGTGCGAGAAATAAGTATAAAGACAGAGCCGTTTTCCATACAAAATAATCATGTTTAGGGATCAAAATCTCTTTTTCTAGCGATTCGATTGTTATGGAATTTTGTCTGCAACCTTAAAATAACTAGAATTTTGGCTGGAAATATAAATTATCATCCATGAAAACGTTTATATGGACTTTTCAGATTCAAATAATTATGAAGACACTTATTTCCATATAAAAATGTGTCTTTATATTTTTTCGAATCTGAAAAGTCGATATAAACGTTTTCATGGATGATGATTTATATTTCAAGCCAAAATTCTAGTTATTTTAAGGTTGCAGACAAAATTCCATAACAATCGAATCGATAGAAAAAGAGATTTTGATCCCTAAACATGATTATTTTGTATGGAAAACGGCTCTGTCTTTATACTTATTTCTCGCACTGTATATTATCTGCTGAAAATATAAAACTAGAGTACCGCTTTGGTCCCAAGACCATATAACGTAAAAAAAATATTTTTTCACATTTCTTGCACAAAAACACAATTGACCACGCTATCATAAAATATCTCGAAGATGGAAGGAATTTTGTGGCTTCTGATACTATATTGTTTGAAAAGGTGGAAAAGGATAAGTAGGAGTTTAATGCTATGTTTATGCTGATAATCAAACCAAAGACCCAACCGTTTGAGCTGAAACTTTCACAGATTGTTCTAAACGCCTTAAGCAACAAGGGTACCCCGAGGAATGTTTCAACTGTTTGTATTGGGACCAGTCCAATGCCCTATTGGTACACTGCTAATGGCAGCCTATTTGATGTGATGATGATGATGATTGAGTACCCACCATCAGCGCAAGGATTACCTATGGCTGCAGAGTCATACCGGAAGGGAATGATCTACCTGATGGTTTGTTGTAGCAGGGTAAGCTAAATTCACTGGAAACCTTCGGAAGACAACACGATGGTTGTTATCTCGTGACAAAGTCTGGCTACCCCACGAACATTTGCCCAGAAACCAGTTCATTTAGTTTCCTTAGGCTACCCCTCCCAAAATCCCAGGTTTCATGTAATTTTAATATAATTTATTATATAGTTGACCTATTACCTGATTTTAGCTGAAATAATGAATATTGTTATTATGATATATTGAATTTTAATTGACCTTCATTACAATTACATTTTTATTTACCTGAACAGGGCTGAAACAAATCATTATTATATAAAAGTTAAAATTTAACAAATAACACTGAAACAAATGGTGTATTCGTATTAGTACTAGTAATTAAAATAGTTATTTATGTCACGAGTTGCAAAAAGTTGATTTTTTCAGCACGAGTCGTACATTTATCCAACGAGGCTTGCCGAGTTGGATAAATACGAAGAGTGCTGAAAAAATTGAGTTTTGCAACGAGTTCCATACAAAATTTTATGCAATGATTTTTTTCATAATGCAATCCATTTGAGTTGCATAATGTTCATAATGCAGCCCAAATGAATTGCATTATGAACATTATGCAACTATTTTTCATTACGTAACTCATTTTAGTTGCATAATTAACCAGTTCGAAAAAATTTACCATTATGATACCAAAATGAGTTATATAAAATAGAAATTATGATACTGAATTGCATAAAACAAAATATAAAAATCAAACAAAACACAAAAAAGTAAACCAAATGTTGATCTCATAATTTTCCTGCATTTGAATTAACCCAGCAGGAGAATTACGAAATCAAAATTTGCTAGGGTAGATCTTACACCGTAACGCACCATTATAAGGTGATCTACACACGTTACGGGAAATAATCGAACCAAAGACCCAATATACATACATATAATAATTTTTAGCTAATACATAATAACTCATACCAAACCCAATTTTTCAGAGAGTTCTTATCTTGCTGAATAATTTCGCCGAAGACGACATCAGTCTATCTCATCAGAATTCATAGTTATATGTAGGTGTTTAAGATGTATTTAAATATTTTTTAACAGTTCTTCTGGTGTTTCATTTATTTTGTTTAATCATCAATAAAATCACATAATTGGAAAATTAACTGTATTTATGCTACAAAAAAATGCAATCCCACCAATACCACCCCAAGGCGCGATTGCATTTGGAAGCATCCTGTTTTGGAAACTTCTTCTAAGCTCAAATGTGTGGTCGGTTACCAACACTAGGGGACACTGTTGTTATGCCGGCTAGCTGGCTGACTGACTGGCTGGCTGGTCGGCCCTATCCTGTGAGCAGGGTGGTATGAGTAAATGAGACGGTGAGAGCGGAACAACTCACTGATGAGAAAGCTGAGCGATGAGAGCGTCTCGCTACTCATCGGGATTTGGTTCGGTGAGAGAGAGAATTCGCAATGTTGACGACTGTGCAATGCGATGTGAATACCGAGCGAGAGGGATCTGACTTGTGTGGATTGGTGTTGGAGCGCGCTACCAATACCCCGAGCATTGAACAAGTTCGGGTATCGCTACATGCTGTCCGACGCACATAATACCTTTTGCTGGTACGATTGGAGGGTGTCGAGTGTATGCGAGCTCGTGGTTGCTTTCATTGCTCAACGTCGACGTCTAGCGGAAGCATCGAAATCAATTTTGGGGAGGGCTAGACACATAGCAGAACTGGCGAATTCGAATTCGAAGCTGGTACGTGTTTCTCGTAGCGTAGCATAACAATCACTCGGGGGAAGCCCAATAACCGTGTTCGACGTAAGAGCGTTTGGTCGTCCGTATCGGTAGCGCAAACCCATCAGGGAGAACACACAAAACGTGCAACTCATAAATTGGTTTATTATCGTGTGCAAACAATAAAGCGATAAATTTATAAAAGTATTAAATCATAAAACGATAATTAATTTAATTAAACTTTTCGACGGCAGTTGTTCTCGTCTTGTTGGGCTCCTGGAATGTTGGTTCCATGTAGAGCTATGTCTAGACCAAAATCTGCACAGTCTGTCGGCACCTTGAGAAACTAATTATTTTTATCTTGTCTCTCTTTCTCTGTCTCTTTCCCCAACAGGAACTCGAGTAGCTGAGGCGCACAGAAAAAGTTACCGACTTCTGCAACTCTGCTACTGCAGCCCGCGGAAGCTGATCCGATCAAAACGGGCGCACGGGACGGTCAGGTCAAGAAGAAACCGTACGGCGGAAGAGTCAGTGGTGGCAATTGTCACTGAGATCATAAAAAAAGAACCGAGCGTTGAAAAGTTGTCCCGCGCGATTTCCACTTGCTCGTAGCGCGCGCGGAGATTGTTAAAGAGAAATAATAGCATTCCCCCCTTCTGCGCGGTTTACCCGAAGGACAGCGAGATTGAAGGCGGGCGATCCAGAAGAAGAAGACAGAGTTGGGAAGAAGTTTCAAGTGAAAATATTTATATGATTTTAATGAGAATCAAGATAAGAAATAATAGTTGGGAAATAATAAATAAAAGCAAACATTAGCTATCGAGTCGAAGTCTAGGCAGACTCCCGCTGTAGTTGTTCAGTGATTCCCAAGTATAGTGACTGAAGTTCAAATACAGCTGTTCAGTAGTGAAGTTCGGACAGTTTCCCACACAACAAGTGGTACGTGCGCCAAACCCGTTGACGACGCCGGAAAGTGTTTGTGTTGTCACCTCCCGTCCGTAAACTTGGAGGACCTGGCTGCCACCAACGTCCACCTACATCGTCTCCACAGCAGCACCTGCAGTATGCGAAGAAGCAACCAAAGCGCCAAAGCAGAGTCCAACCGGCAGCAGCAGACCGCGCGCGCAAATTGCTAAAATGAAATATATTTCGCGAAAATTGAAATTTATTTAGATACACAGATAAAAGGAAGTGCGGCACGAGACGAAACCGAAGTGAGGCAAAAAAATAGAAAATTATTTATAAATAATAGCCGCGTGAAAATAACTGCCAGAAGCGGCAAACGGCTTCGAAAAAAGAACAAAACTCCCACCGTGCAGCAAAAAACAAGGGGGGATTGAAGCGTTATTGTGTTTTAGAAAAGAGAGAAAAAAAAAGTGAACCAGCGAAAAACCCCAACAAGAAAAATAGTGACGGAAAATCTATCAATTTTATCAGGCTGACGAGCGTTTCCCCGAGCCTCGTCTCTCATCCGAAGTTTAGCCAATACAATCAATAAAATAACGAGCATTTCGGCGCGTTCGCGTTCCGCATTTCAAGTACGGCCATCGCAAAAAAAAGTGTATACATCTAAGTGATTGAAAATTTGTGCAACCACGAAATAGCGAGTCGAATCGCCTAATCGGCTAATGTCCTGATTTCGCGCGCGCTCCATTTGTGTTACAAAGAAAATCCACAGTTGTCAGTGTCGAACGAACCCCCACGGCCGCGGTTCCAAAACTTCCCCACACCTTTCCCCGGAAAAAAAAAATCGTTAGTAAAAATTGTTGCAACGCGGTCCCCAAGGGAACCGGCCTGCAACGTGCGGAACCGTAAACCAAAAGCCGTCAAGCTGGCCGCGTCAATAGCAATGAACCCGCACTACCATCCGTACTCGGATCTGGGTTCTTCGCCGCATTCGCCCAGTCCGGACAACAACAACTACCCGCAGCTCGGGCCGCACCACAATGGCCACGGGGGTGGTGGTGGGGGCGGTGGCGGTGCGCCCGGCAATCCGATGGGAGTCAGCCAGATGGACAGCCAGGCGGTGGGCTTCCACGGTATGGGCAACGGCGGTCCCGGGGGCGGCCCTGGAGGACCGGTGAAGCACTGCGGGGGATGTGGAGGTGAGTAAGGGGATAGTGATTTACTCTAGGTTTAGTTATCGTGTTAAGATCTGTGAGTGTCAAAACCTATGAGCAGTTAGAAAATGAAGATACTGCTACTGGACTCGATTAAAGACTGAAAAAACCGTTTGCGACTATGCATGATAACTACGAAATTTCCTGTGCCTTTATCGTTTTGTTTTATATAGAGTTTTATATAGAAGCAAAGGACTGGTGGGTGACCGAACACTGTCAATTCAAAAAAAAAAATCAGTTTTAAAAATTGGGTAACATTGGTATTGGTGAAAATTTTTGGAAGAACTCCAAAATGTTTACTAAATTTATCAAATGTTTGTATGAACATTGTGGTAAAATTTAAAGGCAAATAAACCGACACTCTCGATTATTATTTCTGAACTATTCATTAATTATCTTAAGAAGTTCTAGTTTTGTTTATTTGTAATGTTGTAAACAAAATCTCAACTTTAATTAGCAATTGCACCAGCTTTCTGGACTTATTATTTACATAATTATATAAAACAATAAAATAACAGAAAAGTGGCGCTGCTACCCTGCCCCCACTTGCATATCAGTCCCATTTGACTTTTCAGTACTTTTGAGTTATCGTTATGAATAGTCATCATTTTCAACGTGCTTTAAAACCTATAATCGAAATTGTGGATTTTTATGTCAAAGTGCGAAAAATACCAAATCATGAGCGTCACATATTGAAAGTACCCGCATAACAGCTCCATCTGGATTTGTGTAACCTGTAAACACTGTATAAACCTGAACTATAAAAATTCCTTTGGATATAAATAAAAGAAAATCGGGTTAAGTACGGTTCCTTTGAATTCCACTAAGAATTTGCATCCTTTGACAGATACGTATTTCGACCTCAACTGTAAGGTCGTCTTCAGTGTCTTTTACTTGACTCGACTGAAGAGATCCATCGCATTCTACACGTCTCATACATCATAGGTAAAAATAATAGGTAGCTTAATCTAGGTAGTTTTTTTTTTCTTTTTTTTTTTTTTTCCCGAGCATGCAAAAACTTATATCTATATTAACCTCCACCATAGAATAGGTAAAATTTCCCTCCACCACCGAATAGGTACATTTCCCTATCACAGGTACATTATGAGACGCACGCCATACGAGAGTGCTTAGGGGGTAATAATTTGAAAAGCCACGAACTTCCATTGCCTTGATCCTTATTCAACAGCGTGTTAGGTACCTGTTTGTATATCTCTAGACTCTCAGCAACGTCCAATTTCCAAGGTGAAGTTACATTTCGCAAAATTTGAATATCCTCTGTAGTTACAGGGTGGCCCTCCTCAAAGACATGTTCAGCAACTTTCGACCTGAAATCGTATTCCAAACCTCTATTCACTGTCCTCTGCGCCTTTCCCACCTCCGCCATATGTTCCCTGAATCTAACCTCCAAAGACCGTTTTGTTTGACCAACGTAGACCTTATCACAATGGGAGCAACTGATTTTGTAAACGCCAGCCTTGTTTAGGGTGTTGACCGGATCCTTTGTAGAGCCTAATGAAGTCTTCAACTGATTGCTTCTGCTAGAAAATACTAAATCGATCCCGAAATTTCTGAACCTAGAACGTAAATTATTAGTGATGTGTTGATCGAAGGGGACTGATACTCGCTTCAAAGATTCTGTCCCCTTCGATCAACACATCACTAATAATTTACGTTCTAGGTTCAGAAATTTCGGGATCGATTTAGTATTTTCTAGCAGAAGCAATCAGTTGAAGACTTCATTAGGCTCTACAAAGGATCCGGTCAACACCCTAAACAAGGCTGGCGTTTACAAAATCAGTTGCTCCCATTGTGATAAGGTCTACGTTGGTCAAACAAAACGGTCTTTGGAGGTTAGATTCAGGGAACATATGGCGGAGGTGGGAAAGGCGCAGAGGACAGTGAATAGAGGTTTGGAATACGATTTCAGGTCGAAAGTTGCTGAACATGTCTTTGAGGAGGGCCACCCTGTAACTACAGAGGATATTCAAATTTTGCGAAATGTAACTTCACCTTGGAAATTGGACGTTGCTGAGAGTCTAGAGATATACAAACAGGTACCTAACACGCTGTTGAATAAGGATCAAGGCAATGGAAGTTCGTGGCTTTTCAAATTATTACCCCCTAAGCACTCTCGTATGGCGTGCGTCTCATAATGTACCTGTGATAGGGAAATGTACCTATTCGGTGGTGGAGGGAAATTTTACCTATTCTATGGTGGAGGTTAATATAGATATAAGTTTTTGCATGCTCGGGAAAAAAAAAAAAAAAAAAAAAAAAACTACCTAGATTAAGCTACCTATTATTTTTACCTATGATGTATGAGACGTGTAGAATGCGATGGATCTCTTCAGTCGAGTCAAGTAAAAGACACTGAAGACGACCTTACAGTTGAGGTCGAAATACGTATCTGTCAAAGGATGCAAATTCTTAGTGGAATTCAAAGGAACCGTACTTAACCCGATTTTCTTTTATTTACAGATATTCCCCTTACAAGCCCAGGTTAATCATCATCCTTTGGATATAGTTTTTTGATAGTTTTTTTATAAAATCGCTTTAAGAGGCTTTTCTTGGGAATGCAACAGCACTGATGTTTTCTAGCCATACAAGTCCAGGACCTATGGCAAGAAGCTCGCCGTTGCGAATGTGTTTAAAACGCCTTCTATTAATTTTATCTCGCGGTTCGCTTGCGGTTCAACGAACCTTATTTCTTTAGTAACTATCTCTTACTAAATGAACCCATGAATCGTATCAGAATTGTATCAAACATTCTATACAAATTTTGTTTGGACACAATTATAGCAGTTCCAATAATTCTTAGGATGACTTCTGACGAAAGCTTCTGAAGGAATTTCTGAAGAGGCTTCTGTTTGTATTACTTTCCTGTGGAACTTTGGATGACAATCGATAAAAAAAAATATAGTGTAATGTGAAACATGACTTTCAGTTCTGAAGTAAAGATAAAAGTAGTCCTAATCCGGTTCTCAAATAAAAAAACTTTACGTAATTCTTGGAGAAACTCCAATATACAAGGCAATAGACGAAATAGAAACCATTGGCAGAAAAATTTCAGAAATTCTAGGTGATCTAGCAAAAGTTTTGACGGCACTGTTAAAAAGATCTAGAGCACAAATCCTGAGACAATTTCCAGAGAATCCTTAAAAGAATTAATAAGTTTCTGGCGTGATTTCCTTCAAAATTTTGAACAAAATTCCTAAAGAAGATTTATTTTATTCTTGCAAGAAACTCAATTTCAGATTTTGTGAATGACCAAATATTACAAGGAAACCCTTTAGGAATTCCACGTATAAATAACTGAAGGACTTTTGAAGGCAAGTTTTTGAGAAAGACAAAAGTAGATTTTTTATTAAAAGTAGATTTTGATTTGTAAGATCCACCTAACATGCAAAAAATACTAGGAAAATTTCAGTTTAAATTCTTGCTGCAGATTTTAGTGGAACGCAAGAGGAATCCCTATCAATATCAAACCAAATTTCTGAAGGCAACTTTTGACAGGAGAGGCAAAAGCGCTGATATTCAGCAATGAGGGGTAAAGGAATCAATTCCTTATGGATCCAGCATCTGCATGTTATTTTTCATTTATTTTGAGAATCATTATCTGCCACATTTGTCCTGCATTTAAAACTCCTAAGGCTTACAAAGCTTTTTAGGTACCAATGAAACATTTACCAGTTGAGACGTTATCCCCCAGAAATAAAAAAAGTTTCTGAAAACGACCCTACAGATGTATAACAAATTCCAAATTTTCTTCCCAAAGGTATTTTTGGGAAAATAAAAAGTTGGCCGTACCCACTTGGCGGCTCTTCACCCTTTGTCAAAATTGCGCATAGCCTCTTCCTTGCTATAGTTTATGTTCACAAGCTTGTTAGTATGGGATCACTCTAGACACATTTGAGGAGAAATTCATATAATAATTCGGAAAATAAAAATTATGGAAAAGATCGATTTCCTCGAGACTGTTTAGCCGTTTCCGTAGCATAGATGCAGGAATATACATATCTGACTATTCCCTATGAAACTTTACTTTACCGGGTGGGTATGACTTTGACTAGTGAGAGAGGGTGTTTGACTAGATTTACCAACTAAGAGTTGAAATTTAGCTTTTATTACGATTAACCCTTTTTTCGTAATAGTTGATGATTATTGAACCACTCTATGAGAGAATGTATTGTATAAGTCAAAAGTATAAAAAATAAATAACCTTTCTACTGGACTTCACGAATTTGAGATGGGATCTAACTTAAGGGAGGCAGTAAATAGGCTTTTTTAACATTAAAATGCTAAGTTTTCGCAATTCATTTAGTGTTTTCCAGTTGTTTTGAACTGTTCCGTCCAATACACAATGAGATTTAGGAAAATTTCATGGATTACACAGCGTAACAAAAATTCAATTTTGGTCTGTCTCAAGAGCAAACTTATGTGTCTCTGACAGATTTTGGGCCGCTGAATCCGAATCCGGGCTCAGATTTGCTCCAACACGTCACAATTTTGAGCTATACCTCAATTTATAGGGCAAAATATGCGATTTTGGGCTTTTTCGACTGCAAGTTATTAAGCATGCAAAAATATTTTTTAAGCAATCAAAGGATAAATTGGTTAAATAACATCTAAATTAACGACTCATACAAAATATTTCGTTTTACCAAATTGAATTTGATAGTTTTAAGCGATTATTGTTAGGTACGATATTTCCCATACAAGTCACCCTCCAAAAGTTGCATGCAAGTTTTCATACTAACATAGAATGCTTAAATTTATCGAATTTGATTAGGTAAAACGAACTATTTTGCATGAATCGTTAATTTAGATGTTAATTGACCAATTAACCTTTTACTTGCTTAAAAAAATATTTCCATGCTTAAGGTGAAACGGGACGCCGTGTTATTTTTCCTATCTTGCCTCTCTTTCTAACAATTTGCCTCGCGATTTTGAAGATGGTAATCTCGAGTTCTACCGCACTGAAGATGCTGAAAAACAATCAGCATATGCACTGCAAGTGAGCATACACAGTGATAGGTTTTTGTTGCAAAATATGAAGTAGAATCTGAGATTACCATCTTAGTAGCAACAGAGCAATGGCGGATATTTCCCCGACCGTCCCGTCCGCCCTTAATGGCTTGCAGTCAAAAAAGCCCAAAATCGCATATTTTGCCCTATAAATTGACGTATAGCTCAAAATTGTGACGTTTTGGAGCAAATCTGAGCCCAGATTCGGATTCAGCGGCCCAAAATCCTTCGGAGACACATATGTTTGCTCTTGAGACAAAAAAAATTTGCGCTGTGTTATGGAGAACGGTGGAGGAATGAATACTTTGGATTGTATTGGGGTAAGATGGACCGCTTTGAGGGTGAGTAAGACGGACAGAGTTGGGGTTACTTCAATAGTGCAATGAGAAACTCATTAAAATTCACACATTATTCACAGATTGACATCTATGGAGTACAAAAATAATTGTTTTAGCCGTGTGAAGCATATCATATTGATTTTTTGTATATCATTATATTGGAATTATCACAAAATTCTAACAATAGTTTCAATCCCGTAAAATTACCATGGCATTGCATGCTGTTAGGCGTTTATCAATATTTCTAAACAATGTGAACAACAAGTTCAGAAATTGTGTAAGAAATTCCTTGGAGATTTTTGTTACATGATAAAGCGGGGATTAATTACACAGCGTAACAAAAATTAACTTTTTGTCTGTCTCAAGAGCAAACTTATGTGTCTCTGACAGATTTTGGGCCGCTGAATCCGAATCCGGGCTCAGATTTGCTCCAGTACGTCACAGTTTTGAACTATACCCCAATTTATAGGGTAAAATATGAGATTTTGGGCTTTTTTGACTGCAAGCCATAAAGCATGGAAATATTTTTTTAAGCAATCAAAAGGTAAATTAATCAATTAACATCTAAACTAACGTCTCATGCAAAATATTTTGTTTTTCCAAATCAAATTTGGTAGTTTTAAGCGATTTATGTTAGGTACGATATTTCCCATACATGTCACCCTCCAAAAGTTGCATGCAAGTTTCGATACTAACATAAAATGCTTAAATCTATCAAATTTGATTTGGTAAAATGAAATATTTTGCATGAGTCGTTAATTTAGATGTTAATTGATCAATTTACATTTTGATTGCTTAAAAAAAATATTTCCATGCTTAAAGGCTTGCAGTCAAAAAAGCCCAAAATATATCCTATAAATTGGGGTATAGCTCAACATTTTTACGTGCTAGAGCAAATCTGTCTGCAAATCTGACACATAAGTTTTCTCTTGAGATAAAAAAATGTTGCGCTGTGTTATTAGCCAAATTACCTGATGAATGAATTATGAATGAATGAATATGAATTCTAAAACAATTGATCTAGCATAAACGCCAGAAGGCTCTCTAAGAATTCTGGCAGAAACCTTTCAACATATGAGGGAAAATGACTACGTCAATCAGTGCCGGATTTTGACTTCGGGAGGCCCGGGGCAAACCCTATAAAGTGGGCCCCCAAAAACAACATTTTGGAGAAATACATTTATATTTTTTTAAATCCTGTGTATTATTCGTATATTTTCAATTACTCAACTGTTTTATTCATTAAAATACCTTAATTTTCATTTGTTTTCAATTATATCTTTTGTATTATTTTTTAATACTCAGGCCTAATATTAAATTATTCTGATGTCTTTTAAAAAAATCAGCTTTCCCAATGCTGCAATACCACAACATTTTGACAAATTATTTAAGGACAGCCTTGTTAGAATTCCAAAATGGCTCCCACAATGGCCGACTTTGGCACCTACTCGCGATTTCGAGGACACAAATCTCTTCGTTTACAAAACTAGCGCACCTGTTCTTCTTATATTAAGCTTATTACAAGTGAGCAAGAACAGAAAAATAAAATGCACTGTTGTTTGAACCTTGCTTCTTGAGATTTGTGCGTCTGAAGTTCTGATGCACTGTTGAAACGGGATTTCAAGACGTTTGTCCTTAAATAAATGAAAAATTATTCGTTTTTTTATGTTTTGACTAAATTTAAAAAAAAAACGTTCAGATTTACAACGTAAATGTAAGATTGTTTGGAAAAACTATTATCCAAATTTTTGCAAGTTTTCGAACTTAGCGTTCAGTAGAAAACCTAAATACGTAAAGCAATTTTATTAGGAATTGCAAAATTGTACGATTAGTCCATGAATCAGATTGAATACAGATAGGTCTCTTAGAGACAAATACCAAAAACTTCTGTAAAACCCAACATAAATATATGTAAAATAAAATGTTCCGAGATGTTTTTGTACATAGTTTCCAAAACTAAAATTATTGATTAAATTGTGGAGGTTGAATTAAGTACATTATCAAAAAAAAATGGTAAATTTAAATTTATACGTTCAATATGTAGTCCGTCCAAAGTCTAACACCGTACATCAAACCGTTTTTAATTAGATTTTGTTTTAGATTTTATAGAGGCACTTTAAAATCTTCCCCTTTGTTATAGGGATAGGATTTTTTCAAAACACCATCGTTCTTCTTCTTCTTCTTCTCCATACAACATCAAATCACCAATAGAGACGCTTCTGTGTAGTAATTTCAAGTTATTGCACTGAAAAATGTGTAGTTGTCTAATACTACACCATGAATCATAAATGTTGGTTTTCGGTTAATTCTCAAGTAAAAATAATAGTCAATCAATCAATAATCTGGGTTTCCATTAAAAACCCAATTATAACTACCACAGGACATGTATAAAATATATACGTCTGTTATAGTACGCTACGTGTGGTTTCGTTGAAAACAAATATATAGTACTTCAAGATTTTCGGGGCCCCCCCTGATCGGGGGGCCCGGGGCACTTGCCCCCTTTGCCCCCCCCTTAAATCCGGGCCTGACGTCAATAGCTTCCTGTGGAGCGGACCTGGTGTGGTGGTTAGAACACTTGAATATCACGCCGAGGACCTGGGATCAAATCCCACCTCCGTCATACTCACAAGATGTGGATTCTTCCTTCGGAAGGGAAGTTAAATTTGGGTCCCGAGATTAACTAGCCTAGGGTTAAAAATCTCGTTAATACAGACAAAAAAAATAGCTTCCTAACATATCATGCCAAAGTAACATTTTTTATTAATACACTAGAAGAGGTTCTTAAAACCAGCCTAAAAAGGAGTTTTATGGGTCTTATGACGGTTCTGAAAACTTGTACATGACTATTTAGTCACCAAAATCAATGCACTGGGAATGATGCATTTATATACAAAGTAACATTTCTTGTATTTTTAAACTTTTCTCTAAGATGTAGGGTATGTGTGCCATCAGTAATCTCACGCTCCCATGTTCATCCTATTCGAAAACAAGCGATTACGGCACCGATTGATTCTGTTCTTTTTGTTTTCATGGGTGCTCACTTCTAACAAAAAATACAAAAGTAAGAAACAAAACAAACATCGCTCCAATCCTTTGTATTTCGTAGGATGAAAATGGGAGCCACGTGCTTAATACCAATACCCTATAACTTTTAAAAGATTTTTTGATACATTTTATTGATGGTGATGAAGTTATTGATGGATTCAAAAATGTATACCTATGGGTATATTTAGAGAAGTTCTGCAAGAATAGTTTATTACATAACATTTCCATGGGCAGGGCATTTTAATTTGATTTCAGCATGAAATGTACTTATTTGATGAAACTCTGTGGTAAATCCAGAAGTCTTTGGAAACGTCAGAGATTCATTTAGCATTCCTCCAGAACTTTGTTGAAGGAATTCGACCAAAATGTTCCAAATTTCGTTTTGTAACATTCTAACATTCGTTCAGGAAACTTTCTCCAGGTAGATCTCAATATGTTCTACCAGAAATTATTTCAGAAGTTTCACCAGCAATTTCTCTTGCACAAAGATTTTTGCCAAAATTTGCCATCCAAATTTAATAATTTTCCACTCTACAAGAGATTTTGCAATTCTCATGGAAAGCGAAGGCAAACTTGCTTCTATAAGAATCTATATATATAAAAATGCAGTGGCATACGTGGGACCGCGCATAACTTGCGAACGGGTGGTCCGATTTGGGTCGTCTAAGTTTTGTTCTGTTAGTTTTCACTCAAGGAAGGTTTATGAGGCCTAAAACATGGGAAAATTGAGAGTTTTTGAAAATCGGGTTTTCATACATTTTGAAAGGGGACTTGGGCGCTTGGCTAGGGACTTGAAACGTCAAAAAACGCAGTAGGCAAGACAAAGTTTGCCGGGGACAGCTAGTGTACTCATAAATATGAGTTTCGTTTAACAATTATAGTAGCAATGTTTTCTGAAAATTCAAAAAGGTTTACTCCGGACTTGTGTGCCTCTCTGCAGAAATGTCGATCCGTGCAGATGTCCCTCCGAAAACTGCCAATAATCTATCAAAAATTGCATACCGTGTGATCCGGGGTAACATTGATCAAAATGTTTAATCTTTCTCCAGCAGTTCTTGCGTATAAGCAAAAGTTGCACGTTTTATTTTGTTGAAATGAGTACTGATCATCTTGGTACGTGGTAAGCTAACTCATCTACAAATGTCAATATAAACGCTCATATTTTTTTTCTTTAGAAACTTTGTTGGCAGATTTTAAAGAAAGCTTTCATGGGCTTCGTCGGAAGTTTTTCGAGAACTTTTTCAAGTATCTGCTATTCTACCATCGAAAACCATTAAACCATTAGTAAGTATGAACTTGCTAAAGCTACGGTTATAAACTCCGCACGAGAATCTGACGACAGAAAATTTCATAATAATCTTTTAAAAATGTCAACCCAATGTCGTCTCAAATTTCACCTACAATATTCTTAGCCTATTCCGATCTTTTACTACAACTGGGAAGGACAACAAAATATAGAAGAAGAACAACAATTATCTTCGCCGGGGCTCGTGGCGCAATCGGTCACACGTTTGCTTTATAAGCAAATGGTTATGGGTTCGATCCCAGCCCGACGCTTTCGTCAGTTGCTCTTCCCCCTGAGAGAAGCTGACACTGACCCTCTTCTGAGCCCATGGCGCAAACGGACCCGGATACTTGGACATCGGCGAACGGCAACTCATAAAGGACCCCCAATCGCACTGGAAAAAGGAACAACCAACAGCCACACATCGACATCCTCGTGCTCATCATTCTACCATGATAGGGTAGAAAGTTAAAGCAGCGCAACGGCAACCAGTTCGATATGGTAAAATTAGCAAACAATACATTTGATTGAAGAATAATTAAACTTACCACCGAAAATTACCAGATTTTCTTCTGAATTTTCTAAAAATTCAAGATTTTATTCAGGTTTCCCTGGTTTCCTTGATGTAGTAGAGACCCTGCTCACACACTCAACCCTGAATTGCCAGTTCAGCATTTTTTTTTGACGAAAATAGAATAGCAGAACTGTTTCGGTAGCTTCGGTATTCGATTTTACTGAGGCTCAGTACACCAACTGTCAAAACCTGGTGCAAAAGGTAAACAATGCAGTATAGCTGTATACAGCTGTTCTATTTTCGTCAAAAAATTACCAAACACGGTATTCCAAATTAAGTGTGTACAATTGAATTAATATGTTTATTCTCGTCACTTATAACAGGTGACTTTTGCCTTAAGTTTTCTGAAATTCCTCCACATTATCAATAAAAAATACTTCAAACATTCTTCACATACCCAAGGGTTTCGTGAAAACTACTCAAGGATTTCTGGCCAGCATATTTCTGAATTCTTCCAGAGCCTACACAAGAGTATAAATAAACAAAATATATTTTCAGAGATGTTTTGCCGCTAAAAACCAAAACTGACATCATAAAATTGTTTTTAAGATCACGATTTTTAGCTACAAGTCAGATTATTTAGTCATTCCTTTGCAACATTTAAGCCACTATTTAGCACTATTTTCATAAAGGTGGTCATTAAACTTACTCATTATTTTATAACGAAATTGAAAAAAGCTTCATCTAGTTTTTCATTTGTATTTGGTTTTAATTTGTTTAATTTTTACTAATGTAATTTTGAGTGAAATAGGTCACTTTTTACTTGTTTCAAGCGTTCAGCACGGTCGGTGCGTCAGTTCAGACGAACTGTACTACCGCATTGGGGTTTGTTCCCCATACATCAAGCGGTTCTATCAGCCCCTTGTCGAAGAACCTAATTCATATACAGTGTATCAAACAATTGTCCGTACAGCAAATTTTTTGTCACAATTATTTTTCATTCAATTGTTAGTAACTTTTTTATGCGTCAATCAGAAACGCTGAAATTTTGACCAATCATGAATCATATATTAAAGCTCCATAAGTAAAATTTTGAGCGAGATCGAATAAGTTTTCTGAAAGTTATAGAACTTTTAGTAAAACTTATAAGATTTCTGAACACATTTTTAAAACATTTTATCTCAATATGTACACGATGCAATTTTTTCAATTTTTTTTTTGTGTTACATTTTATACTTAAGGCTTTCATATGCAGCCATGTTTGGGGTTTTATATTCACTACAAAAAATATGAAAAATGTGCGTATGTAGTTGACGATGTTTTAAAATTTGCTATATTTTGCACATATAATTTGCCAAACGTTTTCCACCAATAAAAGTGCATTAACTGATCGAAAAATCCATAGGACCTACTCTTCATGTGTAGTTTAGTAGGTCCTGTATAAAAATATATCATTAAGAGAGTTTAAAAAAGTTGAAAACACTTGGCACTTTTATTGATCAAAATATGATAAATTTCCAAATGACACTCTGAACCCCAAGTAACAATTTCTATGCTTTCTACTCTTAGACATTATTTATGGAGGTTTTGTCATTGATTTGCAAAACCCTTTTAGGTTTAATGAAGCATTTTATATGGCAAAGCAGTTTTAATAACACTTGCAACTTTAAAACATTTTGTAGACACCTACAAGTCTATTCAATAAAACTAGTTTGCTTGGCCTTTTGCCGAGCAATTTTTTTATTCTAAGCGGGCTGTTAAGAACATATTAAGACTTAACCCTAAAACTTGTTTTAGAGCCGCTTGCATGGTGTATCGCTTCGGCCTTAAAACGTAATAGACTGCATAAAGTCATAATAAAGCAATCTTCAACCTTGTAGGAATTTCTAGTGTTAGCATTAAAACAAGCTCAGGAAAGTAGCTGCTATGCGATCTTCCCCAGGAAAAAAGATTTAAGACGAACGACGAACGAAAATGTATGATTTCTCTCTTCACTATTTGAACTAAACACCTCATTTTTCTTTATTGTGCTTTTTCACAATACCTACCTAATATTCGTGCAGAGCAGATAAAACAGCAGCTTAAAAAAGGCACAAAACATCTCAGAGAAACTTGCGAAAAAAAAACTTTCTGTTTGTTTACCTAATTGACGGCTATCGGCCAGCCGGAGAGTTCTTAAGAACAATCACTCTGTAGACGCCTTCCTTAGAACCAAATAGTGTTTAGGTAGCGCAAATAACATGATTTAAGTAGAAGAGGGCGTATGCTGGGTTTTGCTTCGTATTCCTCAAGAACAGCAACTCTAGAATATGTTGCTTATACACAAACTGATCTTAAACAATCTCAATCAAAACCAAGAGGGTTTAACTTGACGGCATCCATATTTTTCGTCATGATGTTCTATTCCTGCTAGCAAATTGTATACGCCATGTTGATATTTGCGTGCATAATGTTGTGGGCGGGATTGAAATTGTTATATTTGATATAACAAAAACCGCAAACTGACGAGGCGCTTCATACATTCAGTATTATTTTATTGCATTATACGAGAAAACTTTTATGGCATGCGCTTTTCTGTTATGGAAACAGAGTTTTTTCCATCAAAATTTGCAACTAAACATTATTGACATGACTGGCCGACATAATTTTATTCCTATTTCGTCATATTAATTTGCAATTAACTCCCATCCATTTGATTATTAAAGTTTAGGATTCATTTTTAGGTTCTAATCGTTCATTCAAGATGGTTTACCAACTTTGATACGGCTTGTTGCTCTTTTTGCTACCTACACAACAGATCTTATCTGTGCTGTATAGTAAACTACAGGAATATGTCATAAAGCCAAGTAGCATGTAAAACGTTGTAAGGAACGGTTTTAACAACCTCCTGTAGGGTGGGCCCTTTCGAGCTTTATAGGGTTTTATCATGGTTTTATCAGAGCTGTTAGGATTACTAAGCTTTAAAATGAGTTTTATTGTTTTGAATTTAACAACAGCTTGTAGGCAATAAAAAAACTAAAAATGTTACTTGGGAACATATACAGATTTTTCATATTTTTTGTAGTAAATATAAAACTTTTAACGAAGCTGCACATGAAAGCCTTAGGTATAAGCTGTAACACGAAAAAAATTGAAAAAATTTCATCAAGTACATATTGAGATATAATGTTTTAAAAATGTATTCAAAAATTTTATAAGTTTTACTAAAAGTTCTATAACTTTCAGAAAACTTATTCGATCTTGCTCAAAATTTTACCAATGAAGCTTTAATATGTGGATTATAATTTTTCAAAATTTCAGCGTTTTTGATTGACGTATAAAAAAAGTTATCAATATTTGAATGAAAAATTATTTTGACCAAAAAATTGCTGTACGGACAATTGTTTGATACACTGTATGTAGCAGCAATTGCTGAACAGCGGCACAACGAAAGTTCTTCAAATGAGTCTTGTTTATCTATGTCGGAAACGCGACATACTTATCCAGAAGTTTTCCAATTAGTTTCAGATGATAACGGCTCGTACAATGACCTGTTAGAAGGCCAGTAGAAGTATCTTGATCTCTTTTTGACAGCTCTAAGATTTTGCGAGTGTTAACAAAGTTTTGCTTTATAAAACGTACTTATGTTTTAATCTCCATTATGAGAAAACAACCAGATACAGCACAAAACGGTTCTGGTCCTATGGATTGGTGAGACGAACCAAGTCTTGCTAGTATATTGGCTTGTACGTTTCCTTCATATTCCTGAAATTTTAGTTTCCTTAAAGCTTAATTTTTCTATTTTAAACCTCACAAAAACATCTGAAAGTATGCATTTTTTATAGAAAATGTATGTGGTTATAAACGCACTCTTCCAAGTAATTTATTATGCTTTATAACAATCCATGTTTTGATTTGAGAACTGATATAGGTACACTGGCTGGGTCACTTTCAGATTTTATGTCAATCTAGCTGTACCCGGCAAACTTTGTCTTGCCTACTGCGTTTTTTGACGTTTCAATTTTCTAGGCAAGACCAAATCCCCGGTCAAAATGTGTGGAAGATGGATTTTCAAAAACTCTCTATTTTTGCATGTTTTTGCCTCACATACCTTCCTTGGATGAAAACTAACAGAACAAAACTCAGACGATCCAAATCGGACCATCCTTTCGCAAGTTATGCGCGGTCCCACGTATGCCACTGCATTTTTATATATATAGATAGATAGATAGATATTTAAAAAAAACGTATGTCCTAAGCCAATTCTTGCCACTAATTCTTATGATTTAGAACTGGGAGAGAGAAGACAGCTCACTGACAGCCACGATTTACATTTCTCCTTCTTACTTCTTTGTACAGCTTTGGGCGGCTCACAATTCTTTGAAAATATAATATTGGTCAAAAATGATTTTCATACTAAGTTCGCTGTTACAATCCATGGAAAATTATTGGATTCGTTGCTCTGGTTTAGGAAAAGTGACCATCATTATTTTATCTTTTTTAAATTTTAAATTTTAAAAACAAATTTTGGAAATTTGACCACCTACTTACACCATCAATGTGCGATTTTCAGTTCGGTTCGCGTTGACAGTTTGTGACAGGTCCTCCTTGACATTAAGTAGCACGCAATCGAAGCCAGCTGTCTCCTCTCTCTCAGATTTAGAACAGTCTAAATGCGTACCCTTTTAGTTCTCTGGGACTAAGCATTTTCCCAGTTGAAACGTTATGCTAGGAAAAAGATGCAAAACCTAAACCAATTTCCATTCACTAAAACCTTCCTCCTTTATCCCGTTTCTTATCACAGGCAAAATCACAGAACGGTTCTTCCTGCATGCGCTCGATCGGTACTGGCACAACTCCTGTCTCAAATGCTCCTGCTGCGGTGCCATGCTAGCGGACATCGGTTCCAGTTGTTACACCCGCAGTGGCATGATCCTATGCAAAGCAGACTACTCCAGGTAGGTAGACTCCTAGCAGTAAGCCTTATGCACAGTTCAACATGCTGGCATGTCCGTCACTGATGTTCCACTCCACACCATGCACCCGAATGATTGAGAGGGAAAGGGGTTTTATTAATTGCTCGAAAAAGGACCTTATTGGTTGTCACGCTTCAGCGGGAAAGCGAGTTGCCGTCGGACGATGGGGGAGAAAAGAACAATCGAACCCCTACGAGAGGACGAGTGACGACGCAGAAGGCAACCCTTTCCCGCCGTTAAACCCCTTTCAGCAAGGGGTCGAAGCCATAAATCAACACATCTTGGAAAAAGGCCACGAAACTTGAATTCCTTTGAACCACCACGGTGGGTTGGAATTCAGACGAGCACTGACAAAAGAGTTAATTGAACAAACGGAGGAACGGGGTTGCCAGATCGAGTGGGGGATGGAAACGAGCTGGCAACACCACCGTTTGGGTAATTCGATAGTTTGTGCGTAAGCAGACGAAAGAACCTTAACCGCAAGACCGCTTGCCAACAAACGGGAAGGTGATTACTGTTCCTTCATTGGCCGAGTTTTTTTTTCTCAGACTCAGACGCTTGAAGGAAGTCGTTGAAAAAATTAATTGCGTGTTTTTTTTTCGGGTAGTAGGTTTTATTTTCCTTTCATTACAAACGAGAAATTTGACCCACCACCGCCGTTTGTGAATGGTATGTATGGCAAACGAAAGACTAGGGCTTTTGTTCTCAAACTTAAGGTTATTAAATTTCTGAACCAGACGTTTTAGATTTCATATGGAAGTCGATCAACAATCTTACTGAGTGGTGAAAACTTTCCCAAGATCTGTTGAATACAGATACCAATGCAATCATGTACAAATACTCAAACAGTGGATACCACATTTTTTTCCAATAATTAGACCCGTTTTTCTTGTAGTGGATGTTTAAACGCTTTTCACGTGTTGCTACAGATACCATCTTGTAAAAGTTTTTGAATAATTTTGATTTAATCAAGTTATAATGAAGAGGAAAAATAAAAACAAACTTACATTATCATGATATTTTACTAAATCAATAAAATGTTGAATGGGTAAATGAATAAATAATACATACATTCCTACACAAATTTCTTCACGTTTTTTTTTTCCAAAACATTTCCAAGGAATCATCCAGCATTTTTTTTTCAGGAATTGCTTGACCAATTTCTCATGGTATTCTTCCAGAAGTTCCACTAGGAACTGCTCCAGAAATTTCACAAAGAATCCTTTCAGAAAACCTTACAAGGATTGCTTTACAAATTTTTACATGATTTTTCCATTACTTTTTCCAAGATTTTTTTGTTTTTTTTTTTTTCCAAAAGTTGGTCTTGGAATTCCTTTAGATTTTTTTCAAGATAATAATTTAAAAATTTCTACTGGAAATGTTTCGAAGTATTCTTGAAAGATTTTTTGAGAAATTTTGTTGATGGTTTTTCAGAAAATCTTTCTAAACATCCTTAATAAATTTCTCCAAGTTTTTCTTCCTCAATTCAACCAATGAATTTGTTCAAAAATTTATCCAGAGTTACCTTCTGAATTTCCTCTAAAGATTGATCCAGTAAAATTTCTATACATCTCTTTAATTAGCATTCCATTACTTCTTCAGAAATTTCTCAAAAACTTCCTGAAATCGGAGTTCTTTTGGAAAACCATCAGAACATCAGAAATTCAGAATTCCTTGAGTCATTTTTCCAGGAATTCTCTCAGGGATTCTTAGAAGAACCTTAAGAGATTGCTCCTGAGGAATTTAACATCATTCTAGCAATTCCTGCAAGGATTGTTTTCGTTGCTTCACGGATTTTTCCCCAGTGATTCTTTCAGAAAATCTTCCACGAATTTCTTTAGAGATTAAAAAAAGTCTTCGATGGATTCCTTCCGAAAATACTCTTCGAAAATCTTCTAGTAATTCCTTCAGAAAATTGTACATGAATTCTTTTAGAAAATCCACCAGAAATTTCTTCTGAATTTTTTTTAAGAATTTGTTTTTGAAAATCAAATACTGGTAACAGTGTTTTGGAAATTCCTTCAGAGATTCTTTCAAAAATTCAGTAATTCCGAAATTGTTTAAACATTTCACCAACGCTTCAACAGGAATTCTCTCAGGTATTCGTTTGAAAAATCTGAAAAATTTGCTTCTGACCTCTGATATATTCCTCTGGCTCCAAGGATATCTTTAAAAACCCATCCGTAAATTTCTTCTCAAATTGCTTCACGAATACTTCTCCAGTGAATCTTTCAAAAAATCTTCCACGGATTATTTTATAAATTACTCCTGGAACTTGTTAATCAATTTTTACTAGGATTCTTTAAAATGTAATTTATCCACTGTTTTTTGTTTCTCGAATTCTTCCAGTGATTATTTAGAAAATTATTCAGAATTCCTTCGGGGATTTCTTTAGAATGTCTCCAGAAATCGCTTTTCTAGGAATTTCTCTGGAAAATGCTCCAACAATTCTATTGGAAATTTCTCTAGAGATTCCCGCAGTTTTTTTTTCGAAGACTCGTCTAGGGGTTCTTTTGGAAATTGAATTCAATTAACGGTTTTAAGACATTGTTCCAGAGATTCTTTCACTAAATTCGAAATTCCGAATTCGTTCAGACATTCCTCGAAAGCTTTAACAAGAATTCTCCCAGCATTTTTTTTTTAATCTAAAAAGATTGCTTCTGAGTAATTTAATGTTCCTCTAGCTCCAAGGATCTTTAAAAAAAAAACCTTCATTGATTTTCTCCTCAAATCGCTTCATAGGGATTCTTTCAGAAAATTTTACACGGTTTCCTTTAGAATTAACTCCTGAACTTTGTTTATCAATTTTTCTAGGATTCTTTGTAATGAAAATTATTTTTTTTTGTTCAAATTCTTCCAGTGATTCTTGAGGATATTATTCAGAAATTTCTGCAGGGATTCCGTAAGAAAGTCTTCAATGGATTCCGTCAGAAATTGCACCAAGAATTCCTCCAGAAAATCTTATAGGACTAGGAATCCCTTTGGAAAATCGTCCAGAAATTCATTCAGATATTTCCCCAGAGATACCAGTAGTTTTTTTTTTTCAGAAATTCTTCTAGGGATTTTTTTGGAAATTTCGTTAACGGTTTCAGAAAGATTCTTCCAAAGATTCCTACAGAAAATCTGAATTTACAACTTCATCAAGACACTTTTCCTTAGTTTCCAACAAAAATTCTCCTAGGAACTCTTTAGAAAAATCTTAAAATGTTACTTCCGAGGAATATCATGTTCCTTTAGTGCAACCCTTTAGCTCCAAGAATGTCTGACAAATTTGTCCGTGCTTTATGGGTTTTCCTCCATTGATTATTTCAGAAAATGTTCCGTGGATTCTTTCCAAATATAGCAATAGAAATTCCTTCTTACTTTTTTTTTATTTTTAAGTATTCCTAATAATAAATTTTATCTAGCGTTTTTTTTTTCAGAAATTTTTCAATTTGATTCTTTAGGCAATTTTTCAAAAACTTCTTCAAGGATTCCTCCTGAACAGTGTCTTCAATGGATTCTCTCAGAGATTGTTCCAAGGATTTCTCCGGAAAATCTTCCAGAAATCAAAACTAATGATTCTGGGGAATTTGATGTTCCTCTAGTATATTTCTCTAGCTCCAAAGATTTTTTAATGTTGATTCATTCTGAAATTCTTCCCAGGAATCCTTCGGTGATTAATTCAAATATTCCTTCATTATTTTTTTTTCCAAAATTCCTTATTATAATTTTTTACCAGCTTTTTTTTCTAGAAATTCTTCCAGTGATTCTTTAGAATTTTTTCAGATATTTCTTCAAGGATTCCATAGCAAAGTCTCTAATGGATTCTTTCAAAAATAACTTCAGAGGTTCATCCAGAAAAAAAATCGTCTAGGGATTATTTTGGAAAATCCTCCAGAAGAATCCGAAATTTCTCTAGGTATTCCCACAGATTTTTTTTCCAAAAATGCTTGCAAGGATTGTTTTAGATATTCTAATGACGCTTTTTCTTCCAGGGATGTCAACAGGAACTCTTACAGGCATCCCTTCAAGTTTACAAAACCGAAGCTAATTTTTTCTAGGAGAAAAAATCATCTGTATTATTTCACCATGTTGTTTAAAATGCCTCAGATTGTAAATAATGTCTAAATTTCAATAATCGGTGATCGCGAAAATTTCAAAAACAACATTTTTTTTGAAAATTCAAAAAGGCTCCGGATTTAATATGGCTGATCCATCTTTTTATACTTGAAAATATAAGTAGATTTCCTAATGGGATTGCTAATTTGCTAATGGGATCGCTTTATAAGTTGCTGTCAGGATTTTTTCAGAGATATCTCAAAAATGTCCTCCTTCGCAGAGTTTGTTTTTGGACATTTCACCATAAATTCTTCTTGGGGGTTTTCCTGGAATTTCCATTGAAAATCCTTCAAAAATTCATAATTTTATTCCTTCAGAAATATTGACTGTTATCCGTCCAAAATGTTCTGCCCGTGTTCCTCAAGAAAATTCTCCAGTTAATTCTTTAATTTTTATAAGAATCGCTTCAGATATATTCCTATGAGTTTACTCAAGCAATTCTCCTTTGATACTTCCAGATGTTTTTGAGAAGCTCCTGCTTGGATTCCTCCAGAAATTTGAGCTTGTTTTTTCGGATATTCCACAATAAATTCATCAGTATTTCCATTATAAACATTTCAGATTAATTGTGGAATTCCTGCAGAAATACCTTTAGAAGTTTCTGTCAGTGTTTGTCCAGTAATCCTTCAGTGAATTCTTCCAGGGATTTTATAAGAATTGCTTTCAGATATATTCCTAAAAAAAATCACAAGCATTTTTCCTGTGATGCCTCCAAAAGTTTTTCTTGGGATTAAGATACTTCTGCTTAAATTAATCCGAAAATTTTAGATGGTTTTGTCACAAATTCTATCGTCTTAGGATTGTTCTGGGGGTTATTATATGAATTTCTTCAGAAACAAAATCTATGTCTTCAATTATTCTTCCAGAAATTACAGATAACAAAATCCAGGAATTTCTCACCAGATTTCTCCAGGATTCATCTGTGGATTTCCCTACAGGACTACTTCTATGGATTTCCGAGGGGTTCCTGTTGGAATGACTACAGGATTTTCTGTGGGGTTTCCGAAGAAGTATCTCATGGTATTGCTTAAGGAAATTTTCTTGATGTCTTCTAGAATTCTTGTGGAGATTGTACAAGATTTTTTTTCTGGACATGTCTGTTACAATTCTTCCTGTAATTGCTCCAGATTTTCCTCCAGATTTCTTCAGGAATGTCTCCACGGACTTCTCTAGAAATTTCATTTATAATACTAAGGGAAATTTCTCTAATGATTCTTTTAGGAACTATTCAAGAATTTTCTTTCCACTAGGAATTTCTTCGAATCGAAATAGGTACTCCTTCAGAAATTATGTAAGAAATTCATGTGGAAACTCTTCTAGATATTTCTACACAGATATTTCCTATGAGATTCCTTCATGAATTTCCGTAGGGTTTCGTTCTGTGGTTTCTTAGGGTAATTTTTATTGGAATATTTAAGGTATTCCTTCCCAAATTTCACCTGAAATTTCACCAAGGATTTTTTCCAGTGATTCCTCTTGGGATTTTCACATTTTTTCCACAATTCTTTATTCTTTCGAAGTGTTGTTCGTAGTTCGTTTTTAATCACGAACTTAATTCGGTAAAAGCGTTTTTAGTTCAACTGGTTAACTCCAATGTTGAATAAATTCTTGGTATTTTTGGTCAAGGGTGTTGCATCTAAGCCGAAAAAGAGGTGCTTTTTTGAAAAAAAAGAGAGAGTGTTCTCAGTGTGTAATCGGATTCATTTTGCTTTTCTACTCCGCGGAAAGAAACCCTGCTCTGTGTTTTAGTTGGTTAAAGCGCAGGTCTAACGATTATGGAGTGGTGGGTTCTAATCTCATCAGAACGTGCTTTTGCATGATCCAATTTCTCAATTTATCAATGACCTATATTCTATGCCTTCTAATTACAAATCTACGGTATGTCCCAATCAGTTAACTCGTTGACTCAGGACTGTGCAGGACTGTTTGAATATATGTATTAATTATAACCCACTAATACCCAATTCCGCCTTTAGACGGGGTATAGTTTGAGCATTTTTGTAATTTTTGTTTCGTGGAAAATCAATTTTTTTATATTTTTGGCTGATATTTAGGACTGTTCTGTATATCTCAAAATAGTTTTTGGTGTATTTAAAAGCGTAGTTACATTTTTTTAAATCATTAAAAAATTGATGTTTTAGTCACCTTTTAGAAGTCATTGTTTATTTTGTATTGAATCGTTACAATTAACATATTTTATTTTTTTCCCAAATCATTCTATCCTTGTTTAATAGTTTAATAGTTTAACTATATTGCCACCTAATATATATTTTTTTCTGTTCGTTTTGAAAATTTTTACAATTTCTGTTTTAACTGATGGACACATTAAGCCTCTGTGATCACTCATGATTTTTTTGAGCCATAACAAATATGAATGGGCTTTTTTAGAACAAAATGGCTATCGAAAAACTGCCATTTTTGAGTGCATAAAGGTTTATAAGCTCGAACTTCTGTTGTGGTAAGCGAATTGAAAATCGAGTGATGGGGAATGAAAGGCCTATGTTCCTTTTACTTGTGGACAACATTTCAACTTGATTGCTTCATTACGTTCAGAAACTAAGCCTTTTGAAAAAATGTTGTCTAATAAATGGGTCTGTACTAAAATCGTCATATCGTCCAAAATAATTGACCAGTCGAGTTCAAATCCACACATGTAACTCATGGATAATAGGGTAATACCCTGTCAAAAAATCAGCATGATTGATAAACGCATCACAAAATAACAACATTTTAAACTTTGTTGATAAAACGTTGAAATTTAGACCATTTTTTTCATACAAAATCGACCACCGATTTTTCTGAAAACAAAAAGGTTTTTGTTCATAACACCACATATACTTTATATTCCAATGTAGAACGAGTGGATTCCGTGCCTGGTTCTCTCGGCCTTACAAAGGGTTAAGGGAATCGAATACACTCTAAAATTATTTTCCTTAAAATTACACGGAAAAAAAAATTCTGTGAAAAAAATTTAAAATAATAATATTTCAACAATAATCATAAAATCTCAAAATGTTTTCATCTCAAAAAATCCGTTCCCCAAATTGGCTTCCAGGAAAAATATAAAAGTGTGAGGATGTTCAAAAATAAAAATTAGAAAAATCAACAACTGAAAATCAAGAAATCGAGAATTAAAAAGAATCATCTTCCAAAACATGTTTAAATCGATTTTAGATGACAAAAAATGATATTTAGATCAAAATCAAAAATTTGGGTATTAGAGGGATAAATGTGTTTCGTTTTGGTTGCTCAATATGTATATAAAATGAGTTACAAAGCTTTACAAAAAAATGTTCATTTGGAACTGTTGAAGTATTCACAAACATCTAAGGACGAACTCTGTACCATGGTAATGCAGAAGCAAGAACATTTTCCTTCTTAGCTCACTATTAACTTTCACGTACCCGACCCCCAACAACTGATTTTCAAAATGCTGGCATTTCGTCAATTTTCATCCGATTTTTTTGATGTCGCCCTTAATCGATCATAAATTGGTACTTGTTTATTATAATCAAGTGCCCATGCAATTTCCGGAACCATTTCGGAAATATACCGGATTGTGCAGGGGTCAGGGGGTTTCCAAAATGTTTAAAAGTGATTATTTCGTTTGTTATTGCGTTTGAACCATCGACTTTCAACGAAATGTTTGTTGCGAACAGTGAAACACAATAACCAGATGTTAAATGGAAGCATGCACGTATATGGCCTCCACTTTAGCATTCTATTCAACATCATATAAGACTCTGTGTTTACTGGGCGACGGACTGAAGTCTGTATCAACTAATATGGCCACCCCGGAACATCTAGTACAGGTTCTTTGGGGTGTCATCAGGGATATTTCTGGTTTACAACCAAAATATGCCGTGCGACGTATCATACTTACCTTACCGGTCAGGCTAAGGCCGGGGTGGCCTCTGCTGTACATAGTAGCCGCCTCCATTCCACTCGGTCCATGGCTGTTTGTCTCCAGTTCCGCACTCTGCGTAGGGTCCGCAGATCGTCCTCCACTTGGTCGACCCACTTAGCTCGCTGCGCTCCACGTCTTCTTGTACAGGTCGGATGACTCTCGAGAACCATTTTAGTCGGGTTGCTATCCGACATCCTGATGACGTGACCCGCCCACCGTAGCCTCCCGATTTTCGCGGTATGGACGATATAGTTGGTTCTCCCAGCAGCTGATGCAGCTCGTGGTTCATTCGCCTTCTCCAAGTCCCGTCTTCCATCTGCACTCCGCCGTAGATGGTACGCAACACCTTCCGTTCGAAAACTTCAAGGGCGCGTTGGTCCTCTGCACGTAGGGTCCATGTTTCGTGCCCATAGAGGACGACCGGTCTAATCAGCGTTTTGTAGATGGTTAACTTCGTGTTACGGCGAACTTTGTTCGATCGTAGAGTTCTGCGGAGTCCAAAGTAGGCACGATTTCCTGCCACAATGCGCCTCTGAATTTCTCTGCTGGTATCGTTGTCGTCGGTCACCAGTGAGCCCAAGTACACGAATTCTTCAACCGCCTCGATTTCATCACCGTCGATATGAATTCGGGGTGGCGGGCGCGGTGATTCCTCCCTGGAGCCCTTTGCCATCATGTACTTTGTCTTCGACACATTAATGACTAATCCGATTCGCCTGGCTTCACTCTTTAGTCGGATGTACGTTTCCGCCATCGTCTCAAATTTACGAGCAATAATATCAATATCATCGGCGAAACCAAGCAGCTGAACGGACTTCGTGAAAATCGTCCTACTCGTGTTTATCCCCGCTCTTCTTATTACACCCTCCAAAGCAATGTTGAACAGCAAGCACGAAATACCATCACCTTGCCGTAACCCTCTGCGAGATTCGAAGGGACTCGAGAGTGTCCCTGATACTCGAACTACGCACATCACTCGATCCATCGTCGCCTTGATCAACCTTATCAGTTTATCCGGGAATCCGTATTCGTGCATAATCTGCCATAGCTGTTCTCGATCGATTGTATCATACGCCGATTTGAAATCGATGAACAAGTGATGTGTGGGCACGTTGTATTCGCGGCATTTCTGCAACACCTGGCGGATGGCGAACATCTGGTCCGTTGTAGCGCGTTCACCCATAAATCCAGCCTGATATTGCCCCACGAACTCTCTTGCAATCGGTGAAAGACGGCGGCATAAAATTTGGGAGAGTATCTTGTAGGCAGCGCTCAGTAGTGTGATCGCGCGGTAGTTTCCGCAATCCAACTTGTCGCCCTTTTTGTAGATGGGACACACGATACCTTCCATCCATTCCTCCGGTAATACTTCCTCCTCCCAAATCTTGGTAATGACCCAGTGTAGTGCTCTCACCATTGCTTCTCCACCGTATTTTAGAAGCTCGCTTGGTAGTTGATCTGCTCCAGCGGCTTTGTTGTTTTTCAACCGGCCAACCTCCTCCTCAATGTCTTGAAGGTCAGGGGCCGGAAGTCTTTCGTCCTGTGCGACGTATCAATGTTCATGATTTCGAAAGAATGGGACAGAAAAAAATAACTGAAATATGTATCAACTGATATGGCCGCTCCGGAACACCTGGAACAGGTTCCGCGAGGGCCTCTCATACACGCCATAGCCATTTGGCAAACAGAATCCTTGTGGACCCCAGTACAATCCGGAATATCTCCGGAATGGTTCAGGATATTATATGGCCACTTGAGTGTAATAAACTTGCACTACTTTATGATCGATTGAGGACAACTTCAAAAAAATCGGACAAAAACTGACGAAATGCCAGCATTTTGAAAATGAGTTGTCGTGGGTCGGGTACGTGAAGGTTAAAAGCCAACCCTAAAACTAGGAATCCCTACCGCTGTGAAACTACTTATGGAAGTGAAAGGTCCAATCAGTTTAATTCCTTTCACGGAGCAAATTATTTTTTTTTTCTCGAATTATGCCTCTTTGATGGGCTCACGTTGAAGGGTTTTCTTCAGAAACGGTATCAACCCGGCCGGGCACAATATGTGAAAGCATCCATTTGAATGATTGGCATGTCATAGAGGGCTTGTTTCCGTGATCTGTAACAAGCAAGTGCCTCTAGGTACCACTCTTCATCAAAAGCCTTGTCGTTGATGTCGGAGGTTGCTGCTGGTTCGGAGTGAGGACAATGGCGAGCGCGCGGGCGGAAAGGCACTTCTTGTGCGTCCTCTCCTCTACTCTGTTTTGTGTACCGTCCTCGCCATAGTCGTCGTCGTCGTCGTCGTCCTTCTGCTTCACATCCCATGCCAGGCCGGCAGCCAGGACATGCTGGCAGCAGCTGATGGCATGCTACTCAGCAGCAGCAGCATCAGAGAGGATCCTCCGTGAAAGAACTCCGACAGGCAACAGCTGAGAGGGTGGAAGCGAAGCAATTAAATAAATTAACAGAAGAACATCTAGATCTGCCTGCCCTGCCTGCCTTCCGTGCCTCGCCTTGCCATGCCTTTACCCGGCCTACCCGTTCAGGATCCGACCCATTCTTTCGCCTCCTTCTATCGTCCGCCCTACATTTCACCCTCCACTTTTTCGTATTATTCGCTACAAAACAAAAAGGCGCACTTACACTAACGAGGCCCCGGGTACAGTGCAGGCAGGCAGCAACTATGGAGGGGAAACAGGATGAAATGCTTTCTTTGCCAGTTTTGCATTCGTGTATAGCTCAAAACGAAAAGACTCTGAATCGTTGCTAGAATTGAACCCGGGTACCTTCAGCTATGGTCTTGCCGTAAAGTTCGACGTTTACGTTTTACCCCAATTCCCCCTACCTACATACGAAATGGATGCTCCTCGCAGAAATCAGAATCTCTTGTTGGTCCCATTCCGCAGCGTTGACGATGACGACAACGCCAGCCAGCCAGCCAGCCCGTCAAGGCACACACTTCAATCCGGGAGAGGAACGAGCGCGTTGTACGCTCGTTCCTCGGAGCTGCATCCGAGCTAATTACGAAATGGCAAAGCCGCTCGCTCCATAGCGACTCAGGCGGCTGCCATCCGCCACCAACCAACTCTACAACGGAACGCCGCCGCCTCGCGCGCCGTCGGCATTAGGAGGACTACTGCTGAACTGACTGACAAAGCGACTGATGGACACGTGACGCGCGCGCCCGCTCCTATCTGTAGAAGAGGTCTCCCCTCTAGCGCCACTAGCGATGGGGTCCCACCACCATCATCTGCATAGCACGCAGTATCGCTCGGGGAGTTCCGATGAACTGTGTGTGTGCAGTAGTGCATGGATGAGCTTTCTTACTGAGGCTGCTGGATATAGCATGTGGAAATGTGACCTAGGAACGTGGGGGACGCCCAAAGGTTCCACGCCGAAGGTGGTTCATTATTATGATGCGACGCGATTAGAGGCGTCAAGTGCCTACTAAACAGCTTACAAGGGGCGTGTTGTAGCTCGAGTGTAGATGGTTATGATGCGCCAAACAGATGGCGCCACCCTCTATCTTTCATGGAGGTGTAAGGGATTACAGTCTTTTAACCAAATAATTAGTATGAAAATTGCTTCTGGAATTCCTTCTGGAATTTCTTCTTAAATTCCTTCTGGAAATCCTTATAGACTTCCTCCTTGAATTCCTCCTGGAATTCCTGCTAGAGTTCCTTCTGGAATTTCTGCTAGAATTCCTCCTGGAAATACTGTTACAATTCCTCATGGAATTCCTGCTGGATTTCCTCCTGGAATTCCTGCTTGAATTCCTCCTAGAATTCCTGCTAAAATTCGTCCTGGGATTCCTGCAAGAAATCCTCTTGGAACACCCGCTAGAATTCATCCTGGAATTCCCGCTGGAATTCCACCTAGAATTCCTGCTGGAATTCCTCCTAGAATTCCTGCTGGAATTCCTCCTGGAACTCCTTCTGGAATTCTCTCTGAAATTCCTTCTGGAATGCCTGCTGGAATTCCTTATAGAATTCCTCCTGGAATTCCTCCTGCAATTCCTTCTGAAATTCCTCCTGAAATTCCTCCTGGAATTCCTTCTAGAAATCCTCCCAATTTTTGGAATTCTTCTTGAAATTACTATTGGATTTCCTTCTGGAATTGCTCCTGTATTTTTTTCTGGGATTCCTACTATTCCTTTTGGAATTCCTGCTAGACTACCTTTTTGTATACTGCCTTGAATTCCTTCTAGTTAACCTATTGGTATTCCTTCTGGAATGCCTCCTGGAATTTCTCCTGAAATTCATCTTGGAACTCCTGTTGATTTCCTCCTGGAATTCCTTTTGGAATTCTTCCTGGAATTCCTCATGGAATTCCTCCGGGAATTCCTCCTGGAATTCATTCTGGAATTCCTCCCGGAATTCTTTTTGGAATTCTTCTTGGAATTCCTTCTGAAATTATTCCTGATTTTTTTCTGCAATTCCTTCTGGAATTCCTACTATTCCATTTGGAATTCCTGATGGAGTACCTTTTTGTATATTGCCTGGAATTCCTCCTGGTTTACCTATTGGTATTCCACCTGGAATTTCACCGGGAATTCCTACTGGAATTCCACCGGGAATTCCTCCTGGAATTTCACCGGGAATTCCTCCTGGAATTTCAACTTCAGTTCCTTCTGAAATTCCACCGGGAATTCCTCCTGGAATTCCGCCGGGAATTCCTCCTCGAATTCCGCCGAGAATTCCTCCTGGAATTCCACCGGGAATTCCTCCTGGAATTTCACCGGGAATTATTCCTGGAATTTCTGCTAGAATTCCTCCTGGAATTCCTGCTAGAATTCCTCCTGGAATTCCTTCTGGAATTCCTCCTGGAATTCCTTCTGGAATTCCTCCTGGATTTCCTTATGGAATTCCTTCTGGAATTCCTCCTGGAATTCCTCCTGGAATTCCTTCTGGAATTCCTTCTGGAATTCCTCCTGGAATTCCTTCTGGAATTCCTCCTGGAATTCCTTCTGGAATTCCTCCTGGAATTCCTTCTGGAATTCCTCCTGGAATTCCTTCTGGAATTCCTCCTGGAATTCCTCCTGAAATTTCTTCTGGAATTCCTCCTGGAATTCCTTCTGGAATTCCTCCTGGAATTCCTTCTGGAATTCCTCCTGGAATTCCTTCTGGAATTCCTCCTGGAATTCCTTCTGGAATTCCTCCTGGAATTCCTTCTGGAAGTCCTGCTAAAATTCCTTCTGGAATTCCTGCTGGAATTCCTTCTGGAATTCCTGCTAGAATTCCTCCTGGATTTCCTTCTGGAATATCCTGGAATTCCTTCTGGAATTCCTTCTGAAATTCCTTCTGGAATTCCTCCTGGAATTCCTTCTGGAATTCCTCCTAGAATTCCTTCTGGAATTCTTCCTGGAATTCCTTCTAGAATTCCTCCTGGAATTCCTCCTGGAGTTCCTTCTGGAATTCCTTCAGGAATTCCTTCTGGAATTCCTCCTTAAATTCCTTCTGGAATTCCTCCTGGAATTCCTTTTGGAATTCCTCCTGGAATTCCTTCTGGAATTCCTGCTGGAATTCCTTCTGGAATTCCTCCTGGAATTTCTCCAGGAATTCCTCCTGGAATTCCTTCTGGAATTCTTCCTGGAATTCCTTCTAGAATTCCTCCTGGAATTCCTTCTGGAATTCCTCCTGGAATTCTTTCTGAAATTCCTTCTGGAATTCCTTCTGAAATTCCTCCTGGAATTCCTTCTGGAATTCCTTCTGGAATTCCTTCTGGAATTCCATCTGGAATTCCTCCTGGAATTCCATCTGGAATTCCTCCTGGAATTCCTTCTGGAATTCCTCCTGGAATTCCTCCTGAAATTTCTTCTGGAATTCCTCCTGGAATTCCTTCTGGAATTCCTCATGGAATTCCTTCTGGAATTCCTTCTGGAATTCCTTCTGGAATTCCTGCTGGAATTCCTTCTGGAATTCCTCCTGGATTTCCTTCTGGAATTCCTCCTGGAATTCCTTCTGGAATTCCTCCTGAAATTCCTTCTGGAATTCTTCCTGGAATTCCTTCTGGAATTCCTCCTAGAATTCCTTCTGGAATTCTTCCTGGAATTCCTTCTAGAATTCCTCCTGGAATTCCTTCTGGAATTCCTTCTAGAATTCCTCCTGGAAGTCCTTCTGGAATTCCTCCAGGATTTACTTCTGGAATTCCTCCTGGAATTCCTCCTGGTATTCCTCCTGGAATTCCATCTGGAATTCCTCCTGGAATTCCTTCTGGAATTCCTCCTGGAATTCCTTCTGGAATTCCTCCTGGAATTCCTTCTGGAATTCCTCCTGGAATTCCTTCTGGAATTCCTCCTGGAATTCCTTCTGGAATTCCTCCTAGAATTCCTTCTGGAATTCTTCCTGGAATTCCTTCTAGAATTCCTCCTGAAATTCCTTCTGGAATTCCTCCTGGAATTCCTCCTGGAAGTCCTTCTGGAATTCCTCCTGGAAGTCCTTCTGGAATTCCTCCTGGAAGTCCTTCTGGAATTCCTCCTGGAATTCCTTCTGGAATTCCTCCTGGAATTCCTCCTGGAATTCCTCTTGGAATTTCTTCTGGAATTCCTCCTGGAATTCCTTCTGGAATTCCTCCTGGAATTCCTTCTGGAATACCTCTTGGAATTCCTTCTGGAATTCCTTTTGGAATTCCTTCTGGAATTCCTCTTGGAATTCCTTCTGGAATTCCTCCTGGAATTCCTTCTGGAATTCCTCCTGGAATTCCTTCTGGAATTCCTCCTGGAATTCCTTCTGGAATTCCTCCTGGAATTCCTTCTGGAATTCCTCCTGGAATTCCTTCTGGAATTCCTCCTGGAATTCCTTCTGGAATTCCTCCTGGAATTCCTTCTGGAATTCCTCCTGGAATTCCTTCTGGAATTCCTCCTGGAATTCCTTCTGGAATTCCTCCTGGAATTCCTTCTGGAATTCCTCCTGGAATTCCTTCTGGAATTCCTTCTGGAATTCCTTCTGGAACTCCTCCTGGAATTTCTTCTGGAACTTCTTCTGGAATTCCTCCTGGAATTCCTTCTGGAATTCCTCCTGGAATTCCTTCTGGAATTCCTCCTGGAATTCTTTCTGGAATTCCTCCTGGAATTCCTTCTGGAATTCCTCCTGGAATTTCTTCTGGAATTCCTCCTGGAATTCCTTCTGGAATTCCTCATGGAATTCCTCCTGGAATTCCTCCAGGAACTCTTTCTGGAATTCCTCCTGGAATTCCTTTTGGAATTCCTCCTCGAATTCCTTCTGGAATTCCTCCTGGAATTCCTTCTGGAATTCCTCCTGGAATTCCTTCTGGAATTCCTCCTGGAATTCCTTCTGGAATTCCTCCTGGAATTCCTTCTGGAATTCCTCCTGGAATTCCTTCTGGAATTCCTCCTGGAATTCCTTCTGGAATTCCTTCTGGAATTCCTTCTGGAATTCCTTCTGGAATTCCTTCTGGAATTCCTCCTGGAATTCCTTCTGGAATTCCTCCTGGAATTCCTTCTGGAATTCCTCCTGGAATTCCTTCTGGAATTCCTTCTGGAATTCCTTCTGGAATTCCTCCTGGAATTCCTTCTGGAATTCCTCCTGGAATTCCTTCTGGAATTCCTCCTGGAATTCCTTCTGGAATTCCTCCTGGAATTCCTTCTGGAATTCCTCCTGGAATTCCTTCTGGAATTCCTCCTGGAATTCCTTCTGGAATTCCTCCTGGAATTCCTTCTGGAATTCCTCCTGGAATTCCTTCTGGAATTCCTCCTGGAATTCCTTCTGGAATTCCTCCTGGAATTCCTTCTGGAATTCCTCCTGGAATTCCTCCTGGAATTCCTTCTGGAATTCCTCCTGGAATTCCTTCTGGAATTCCTCCTGGAATTCCTTCTGGAATTCCTCCTGGAATTCCTTCTGGAATTCCTCCTGGAATTCCTTCTGGAATTCCTCCTGGAATTCCTTCTGGAATTCCTCCTGGAATTCCTTCTGGAATTCCTCCTGGAATTCCTTCTGGAATTCCTCCTGGAATTCCTTCTGGAATTCCTCCTGGAATTCCTTCTGGAATTCCTCCTGGAATTCCTTCTGGAATTCCTCCTGGAATTCCTTCTGGAATTCCTCCTGGAATTCCTTCTGGAATTCCTCCTGGAATTCCTTCTGGAATTCCTCCTGGAATTCCTTCTGGAATTCCTCCTGGAATTCCTTCTGGAATTCCTCCTGGAATTCCTTCTGGAATTCTTCCTGGAATTCCTTCTGGAATTCCTCCTGGAATTCCTCCTGGAATTGCTCCTGGAATTCCTTCTGGAATTCCTCCTGGAATTCCTTCTGGAATTCCACCTGGAATTCCTTCTGGAATTCCTCCTGGAATTCCTTCTGGAATTCCTCCTGGAATTCCTTCTGGAATTCCTCCTGGAATTCCTTCTGGAATTCCTCCTGGAATTCCTTCTGGAATTCCTCCTGGAATTCCTTCTGGAATTCCTCCTGGAATTCCTTCTGGAATTCCTCCAGGAATTGCTTCTGGAATTCCTCCAGGAATTCCTTCTGGAATTCCTTCTCTCCTTATTACACTTATGCGATAGTTACTTCAAATAGTATTCTTTACGGTGATGTTTAAAGACTGTAATGACCTCTTCTCAACTAGGTACTGTTGCGTATTTTTATTTCTCAGATAGAAGCGTTTACCATCCATACACTTTTGAGGAAAACAAAAATTCAATTTCACATTTTCTTCCCACATTCAGGAATTTCCAGGCATCTAGTAGAACGGAAAGTGTCTTGCGCCACCGTGCCCCTACTTCGTCCTTCTCAGCCGGTGATTTTTCTTCTTCACTTTGTCTGTCTCTACTGACCGGAATCCTCCAACGCAACGCGTGTGAAAGAATTTGAGTGATGTGCCCGAGATCCTTCTCGGACGGGCCTAACAAGCTAGACCGGGCGGACGGACGACGGCCGTCACGTTCAAGAAGCCCCAAAATTCATTAACCGCTAACACTTTTGGTGTTTTTGTGATGGAAAAAATGACCAGTGGAATCCTTGCTAGGATTTCTTGCTTCGCCTTGTGCACGTTTGGAAACGGCATTGATAACAAAACGACGGCAAGATCAACGTCCACCTCCGACACGATGACAACAACACTATCATTAGGTGTCGAACGAAACTGCTTTTGAACTGTCACCTCTCCGCTTCCCCCGGTGCCGGTGATGACGTCCAAGAGGTACGTAGTAGGATAGAGGCGCCACACCAAAGAAAGCCCAGGATCTACAATTGCAATCGGCACAACCGGCCTCAGAGCAGAGCGAACACGGAAGTGAAAAACTGTTTCCGAGAAAAAGTGAGAGATTCCCTCGGGACCGAACGGACGACGTGTACCTAGACGGAAGCCGGTTCCAACCGGCGGCGCGGCAGATGCTCGCTAGAAGTTCGGAAAAGTGGCACCAGAGAAAAACTGTAATTGAATTTGCTCCTAGCGTAATTGCATCAATTTACCTCGTCAATGATGAGCGGGTGCGCAGGCAGACACCGAAGGAAGTGCGAGAGCCACTGGCGGAGGCAAGACCACGGCGTGGTCAGAAGTTTTTTTCACTCTATCTGGGTGGTGTGCATTCTTCGGACATTGGCTGTGGCCAAGGTTTCCAAGGATTATCGGGAGATGATAATTGAATTGCTGGCGTCCGAGCCTGGTAGCTCTCGCCTGGCAACGCCACAATAGTCGATTTCGCTCGCCTCTCTTGCTCCAGGGCTATTCTTCCGTCGGGATATCTTGGTACGAACCATGCGAAGTGCAAAGTGAAATTTTGACGAAAACGTGCAAGAACTATGAATTGGAAACCGTTTCGGACGGTTGTTCTGAAATGGGGGAGTCCTCGGAGAGTGGCCCCCATCCACGGGGCTAATTTAGCACGCAATGTTAAATTTTCACTTTTTCGGTAAATTGGTTCCTGTCCGAATGTCATTACATCATTACATGCAACACGTGTCCCTGTCGGATGCTGTTTCAAACTCTTATCTCGGTAATGGCTGTCATTGTATGTCTTCTCCGTCCGTCTTACAGTTTTCCAAGAGAGCACCCCCTTCTCTGCAGTCAGTGGAAATCCAGGATGCACTTCAATTTACTCAAGTGCCTACGACCTCCCTCTCTCTACTGCTTCGTTTCTTACGGCATTCGGTGCTTCGCTTGGCGCGTAAGCGCTTCGACCAACGTATACCTAGCTATAATACACATCCCATCACGAGGGGTATCTCGTTTCCCATCACACTTCTGCCAGTGCCAGAACCTAGGGAGTGGGTTGGTGCGTGACAGGCGAACGAGAATCCATCCACCACACACGACGAGTACGGTGGCAGTAGTAAGCGCGCGTGTGCATGTAAAGTGAATTGCTGGAAGAATGGTCTAATTGTAATGTTCCTAATTAAATTAATAGTATTATGATTCAATTACTAGAGCTTCATGCAAGTTTCACTGGGGAGATGTAGTAGGTTTGCGAGACCATTAATACGCCCAAGTAACATTTTGATTACCAACTAGTTTTGTAGAGGTTTTGAGAATCGGCCACTATCTTTTATTCTGCTTTTATGATGGGCCTAAGAACCATTTCTAGTCTATTTGACTAAAAATAATAGTTAGGGCAGCTTAGCGATGTGTTCCTATTTTCATCCTTACCTGTTTGTTTTGCTTCTAATTTTTGCATTTTTGTTAGAGTGCCAGATCATGGTTTTCCGGCGAAACTAATTAGGCTGATACGCGCAACACTGGATGGCTCATAATCCAGTATTCGGATCGCAGACAAAGTGTCTACCTCGTTTGTGATCGTGGATGGATTGAAACAGTGTGATGCTCTGTCAAAGAGGTCTGGCGTGCAGAGGAATTGCACTATCATCACACGGTCGCACATGGTCCTCGGCTTCACGGACGATACTAAACTCATCGGCATCGATCGTAGAGCTGTGGAGAAGGCTTATGTGCCTCTGAAGATGGAGACAGCAAGAAGAGCAAGGCTTGACGATTAACTCTACCAAGATGAAGTACATGATTGGGGGTAAAGACAGAGGCAGGCCAGTGGTGCTGCTGAGTGATTGATAAAATTGTGTTTGAAATTGTTGAAAAATTGGTTTATCTTGGAACACTTGTGACATGTGAAAATAACGTTTCCCATGAAGTGAGAAGACGTTTTGTAGCTGTAAATAGGGCCTTTTACGGTTTGCGTAACCAGGTTAAGTTCCGAAACTTGCAATACAATCTTCTTTTATAAGTCAGGTAGGTAGGTAAGTAGGTCCATAGATAATCATAGTAGTGAACGATATTCTGATATTTTATTGCGATAATCTTAGCTTATTCGCATAAGGGTGTGTGAATTCGCATAATTGCTTACTACGATGATTATTCGACTTAATTTGGTACTTTTCTTATTATGCAAGTTTAACTCGTATTGGCGTACGAACGAAATCGCTTAAATGTAGATACAAACTCGTTCAAATGTGCATACAAACTCGCATTAGCTAGAATCGTTTATGTTGGCATATTGCGATTTGAAATGTAATACATAACAATGAAAGAGGTGGTGTTTGACTGCGGATGCAGTGCCAAAGACCTGAAAGGGCCTGGAATATCCTGAAGCGCTCTGAAACCGCTTTAAAACTCCCCTTGAAATCTTTGTAAACTTCTCTCAAACTCCCCTGCAGCCCCCCTTCCTCCTGAAACTCTCTGTATCTTTCAAACCCTCTTAAAGCGCTTCGAAACCCTTCGGAAACCTCCCTGAAACTCTAGAAAGCTCCCTAAACCGCTTCGATGTGCTTTTGAACCCCTTTGTAACCACCAGAAACGCCTTGCAATGCTTTGATTCTTCCTGAAACGTTTCTGAAATACCTTAGCGCCACGAAAAACTTTTCTCCCCCAACCCCTGAAACCCCCTGAACCTCCCGAAACCCCTTGAAACGACTCAAAGCCATTTTAAAGCTCGTACATGTCATTGAAAGACATCTTACCCCCCTCCCTGAGATCCTCGAGATCCTCCTGAAGCCCAAGAGGTTTAAGAGTGCTCATGAAACTGAATTTAAACTTTTTGAAACGCCTTGAAAGGCCTTGAAAGAAACCCCTTGGAAGCCCTGCCGAATCCCATCATATAACTTCCATTACTTTCTTGTAAGCTCTCCTAAAGCCCACTCAAACCTTTTGAAATCCATAGACCACTAGGTATTAGGGTAAACATTTTGAAAATCTCAATGGCAGGTACGTCGATTAAACAAAGATGGCCAATGGCGCACCTTGAAACACCCTGAAATCCCAGGAGTTCCCTTGAACCCCCTGACAAGCCTTGAATCCCTCTTCAGACTTGAATAAATTTCTTGTAATTCCCCTGGATCCCCCTGAAACCCTCAGTAATCCCGATGAAGCCAAACTTCATGAAACTCTGAAACGCATTGAAATACTTGGAATATCCTATGAAATCCTTTGAAACTCCTAAGGCCACTTGAAAAACGCATCTAAGCCCCTCTTAACCCAGCAACACCAACCTTCCTTTCCCAAAACATCCGGCAACTTCTTTGAAACCACAGAACCTGCACATCTGAGTTCCTTGGGTGCCTCCTGAAGTCCTGAAGGATTTCTAAGCGATTTACTTAAGCTCTCTCAAACCAACTGAAACGCCTTGAAGCACCTACGAAAACTCGCTGAGCCCCCCTAACACTCAATACCTTTTAAACTCTTCTGAAGCTCCCTGAAACCCGATCAGCCTTGGAATGCCATGAAATCTCTCTGACATCACCGTGAAACCCGTAGCAAACTCTCTTAAACCCGCAGGCAGTAATTCCATGAATTCCTCTCGAACCCAAAATAAATGACGCAAATCACTTAAGCCCCCACAAGCCTCTCATAAACTCTCATGAAGACCCTTCGAAACCCAAGGGAAGTTTCTGGAACCCCCGGAGACCCCCTGAAGTCCCCTGAATCTCTCAAACGCTCCCTGACATATTTAAATAGTAAACTTTTTACTATACTTTTCAAATGGTGAGTGGTTGAGGTGCCCATTTAAATTAATTTACAATCGTTTCAGGCACACCGTGTCTCCGATTTGTGCGTCTCTATTTCATTCATATGTAACAGAGAGTTCTTGCTGGACAGTGTGCTGCTCGGCGTCAGCTTATCTGTCGTGCAATGACGAGATGAATACTTGAATAGGTGAGCTCGTTCCATGCTATTATTTTACGGTGAAACTTTAGAAAAATGTAATTCAGTTTCTATAAAATAAACATTCCCTTTTGTTGTGTTTTAAAATCATTAAAAAAAAGATTGGCTCGTTATTAGAACATGTGCAAGTTATGTCATACTTTTGTTCTAAATACAAACATAACAAAGTTCATCTTTTAAGAAGTTCTTATTTTTTTTAATTTTCTAATGAATTATCCCGCATCAGTATGTCGTATCCAAATTTTTCGGTAACACTTTGCCCAATCTGAAGCACAATGATCATCGACAGAGACAGATATTATCGTGAGCTGTGTATACACACAGCCAGAGATAATAAAATCAATTACAATTTATCTTATGAGCATTATCCCAACAATTGGAGGGTGCGACGCGCAGAGAATCGCCATTTGCCGGCGGCCAGACGCGCAGACATCGCCGAGGAAAACCCTCTTTGGCAAATCGAAAAAAAAGTCATGTTTTCTTCCCGGAGGAGGAGGGTCGATTTAATTCTGCACCACTTCCTCACCGCCATCAATTTGCCGATGTTTTTTGATGGGTTACAGAGTAGGATCGAAAGTAGACAAAAAAAAGAACGCCGGCTACCATTGCCACCGCCTCGACGTTGGCGGTGGCGGCGACTGCGACGACGATGATGACTTCGGTGGTGATGCTGTCCGTTCTGGCTGCTGCTGCCGCTGCTGGGGATGATGATGGCGGCTGGCGGCTCTACAACTTGGCAGGTCGACCCTCGTCAATTAAGATCGAAACGTCAAATTCGGAGCAGCACGCAATAGTCGTCCGGCGTCGTTGTCGTCGTCCGTGCCGGCTCCCTTCCTTCAGCCGGTAGAAATTCAAGCTGTCCCAAGTCGGGAGAGCGGAGATCCATCAGGTCGGCTCTCCAGCGGTGGGTGAGACGTGGTGTGATGGTCTCGTCCTTTCAGGGTAATGAAGTAAACAAAGTTAAGCTGTCGGACACCACCGCCGCCGCCACAGTCATCCCACCGCAAGCAAGCAGCTGTTTGGAGGCAAGTTTTGGAAACAAAAAAAAAGTCTGGTGGTATCCACCCATGGGAGGAATGTGTCTTTCTTTCGAGTCGGGTCAAGTACAAGACACTGAAGACGACCTTACAGTTGAGGTCGAAATACGTATCTGTCAAAGGATGCAAATTCTTAGTGGAATTCAAAGGAACAGTACTTAACGCGATTTTCTTTTTATTTACAGATATTCCCCTAACAAGCCCAGGTTAATCATCATCAAGTTTGAAATGTTTTGACCAATACTGTATTGGATTCCATGATGATAAAACAAAAACTTTCTAGCAATATCTTTCAATGAATTATAATGAGAATAACCAAATAGCTACTTCATTTCTCAGGAACAAGCAACGTAATACCCCAACTCGAAGTGGTTTGGATGGACTGGAATTAATTTTTCAAGCGATTGCGAGTGAGGAAAAAAACGCACTTCGATTTCCTAGCCGGGGCCGACACGGGTTCCATGCTCATTAATTATTTAAAAAAAAACGCCAGCCTCGGACGACAAAAACGTACGTCGACGACGACGACGAAGGGTGACACTTCAAATCGAACCCCCATCGAACGAACACACAGGTCAATCATTTGTGCGCCATTTGGGGTGATGGTGGTTCGGTTCACTTTGGGTTGACTGCTTCCGCCTGTTCGGGCTGGTTTGCATTTTTGAAAATTATCGATTCTACGTATTAGCATAATGCATCGATTTATGGAACATTATCAAGCAACTTTTACCTTGCAACCGTATAGTGTGTACCTACATTCTACAATACGTAACTAGATCATAAACTCTTAATTGGACAATTCCTTAGTTAATTCTAGAAAGTATTACCTAACTTTAAGACTATTATAAAAGTTTTCAATAATTGAAATTAATACTAAACTTTATTCCTTATTTTTTCATTTCAGGTTCGTACACATTAAAGGATCTACTATTATAAGGTACACTTATCGAATGTACAGATAAGGGAATGTCTTTAAATAACGTCACGCTTTGAGGAGGGTGGTTCATCAAAGTGTGATCGTCAATACACATATTTCATAAGTCTTGTACATAAACTGTGATATAGTGATGCGTGGGGGAGGCAATATACTTTTTTATTGGAAAACTTTTCTTAATATTATGCACAAACAAATCCCGCATCCCAGCTCAGAATAGAATAAATATATTAAAAACTTGATGTGAATTGTAAAAATCTTTGGGAAAACGAATAAAGTGTCATAAGGCACAAAAATTTCACTAGAGATGTTAAAATTTTCATTCTTAATTAAGGCAAATATCGATTGAAGGACCAGGTCAGTAGATCGGCTCCAGAGGCACGGGTTTATGCATCAATAATTCGTACTGGAAACTTTTTAGAACACCATATGATTCTGATAGCTTAAACTTCATGATTTTTCGATAACAATAGAATCTACCTCTTGGAGTAGCTTTTCTGAAAAAAAAGGTTTCTTCTGAAATTTCTGCAACAGTTTCTCAAAAATACTGTACAAAAATCTATTCTTATGAAATCTGGAATTATTACAAGAACACTTTTGAAAAATTCAGCTAGAACTATTTTAAATATACCAGGAATTCCTTTAGAATTTTCTTCAGGATTTTCTTTTCGACAAATTCCTCCCAGCGTTTCGTCATATATTCCTCCTGTTTTTCACCTAAAAAATTTTGAATTCCTGCGGTAATCCCTCAAGGTGAAACTGGATCCATTTCTTCACTTCTGGGTTTTTGATTTTTTATTAAATAACGAAGCAATATTTTCAAAATCGGTTTTCGTGCACGTGTAGAGTATGGATTAAGGTATCTCATGATTTTTTTTTTTCGTGGTGAAAATGTTTTTAGTTTTTACAGAAACCATTTTTAAACAAAATTTCACTAAAAAATGGTTTCTGCAAAAACGGAAAACATTTTCACCACCAAAAAAATTCAGGAGATACCTTGATCCATACTCTACATGTGTACGAAAACCGATTTTGAAAATATTGCTTCGTTATTTAATGAAAAATCAAAAACCAAAAAAATCAGGAAATGCTTCCAGTATCGCCTTAACAGATATGGAAGGAGTTCCTGTAGCGATTCCTTCCGATTTTTTATCACATACTTCTCCAGTGTTTTTTTTTTCAGTAATTACTAAAGAAATTCTTGCAGGGAATTTGTAAGATCTTCTACTGGGTGTTTTCCCAAAATTCCTCAAATCATTCATTCTGAAACCTTTTGTAGGAAAGATAGCATTTTTGTTGAAGCTCTTCGAAAGGTCCCTTCAGAAATATTTCTTTACATATACCAGGGTAGACCTGTGCGCCGCCGCGCCACGCCGTCATTTTTTGTCCCACGCCGACGCCGACCGAGGTGTCGGCGGCGCGCCATACGCCGCTATTTGTCACGCCGCCGATTTTCATTATTCGCGCCGGTGATCAGTACACGAAAAAAAAAAAATTATAAGAAGTTCAGAAAAGAAAATCTCACGATCACCATCATAAGAGTTTGATTACAATAAATGATTTCTCAACTCTTAGAAGACACATTCATTCTTAGAAGACACATTCACATCAGAAGTTTCTTTAGAGATTCTTCCAGAAGTATTCAGTGATGCCCCCAGGAAATCCACTTGGAATTCTTCCAGAAAATTCGTCAGGGATGCCTCCAGGATGATTTTTTCTTCAGAAGATCTCTTAGGAAGATCTTCAGGAGTACCTTCAAAAATTCTTTCAGTGGAATGCTGGGATGCCTCCTAGACATATATCAGAGATCCTTCAGAGGATCTCATAGGAGGTCCTTCAGAGATTAGTCTCAGAATTCCTTCATGAATTCCTTCATAAGTTCCTTCAGAAATTCCTACAGGAGTTTCTTTAGGAACTAATCCAGAAGTGTCCTCAGAGATTGCTCCAGGAGATCCATCAGAAATTTATGGAAATTGTTCAAAAATCCCTCGTGAAATTCCTTCGAGGATTCCTCTTGGAATTACTTCGGGATTCTGACAAAACTTTTACAAGTGGATTTTTTAATGGCCTATTATTAATGTTTTATTTCATTTATTAGGGCACGGATAAACTATTATGTTCGCCCTGATGACAATGATGGATTTTAATATTGTTTTGACTTGATCGTTGTTTACTAAACTAAGTCTCGCGCGTGGAATCAGGTATAAATGACTATTTTATAACTTATTATCAAAATGATTAATTATACTGCTCGAAGGATTCTACGGATTATAAAGACCGGTCCAGAAAGTATGGACGCAGTAAGAAAATACTGACATCCCATAACTATTGATGACTAGTTCTTTTTGAAAGCTACATCCTGTTGGTCAACCTATTTTCTCAGAATTTGTATGCCGGTTTTTGCGGTTCCAACAGTGTATTTCAAAATACATGAACTTTCAACGGAACATCATTGAAAAAATGTGCACAAACGATGTACAGAGTTTGAAAGGTCACTTAGGGAAAGAACAAAATATGGTGGGAGTAAGTTAGAAAATTGTGCAACCAGCAATTAGCAACCACGACGGGAATAACACGTTAAAGCATAGTCAAAAATTGGGTAAAAAATAAAGATCCTGCTATCCCTCGTTTGGATAAACAAATAATGAGGGTTATTGAGCACAACAAAAAACCTTCCAACTAACACAGAGCGGGGTATGACCAAAAAAATTATTATTTCGAATTCCAATGTTTATCGTGGCAAAGAACGTTTGAATTTTCGATCCTATAGTAAGCAGAAACAGACAAAACGGAGCCCGAAACAAGAACCATCGATCAGGCCCAGACAACTGAAGACAAGGTGCGTCCATACTTTCTGGGGCAGTCTTTAATCCGTAGCAGTATCCGTTGTTTATATCTGTAAGAATAATCAGACCGTATATTGTTTGCAAATCTGGTTAAAATGATCACTATTAATTATCTTTAAGATATATCGTCTTGCTCAAACCTTTGTAGGGGTATGTGGCGGGACCATCATCATCATAATCATTTTACATCAAGAAAATTTTTCAGAGATCGTTTCAAGGATTGCTGCAGAAGTTTCTTCGGTGATCTCTCCAGGAGTTCGCTAACGGCTCTCTCTGAAATGGATGCTCCCATGTGTTCAATAAAAATTTCTTCAGAAGTTCCATGGACCATAGTTTCCCAAACTGGGAGTCGCCGGGCTTCATCCGGGGGGTCGCGAAAGACAGTTGAATATTTTACTATAACAGACAACAAATGAGAGAATTTCTTTGGTGGGTCGCGAAAAGTACGTCTGCTGGCCAAAGGGGGTTGCGCACCTGAAAGTTTTGGAACCTATGCCCTGGACTATTTCAATGGGAATTCGTTCAGGTATCCTTCAAGAAGTCCCTTTAAAGATTCTTTCAGGAATTCCTCTTGAGGGATCTTTCCTGGAGTATCTACAAGAATTCCTCAAGGATTTCCTTGTGGAATTCTTCTTAGGGTTCTTTAGAGAATACCTCCTGCAAATCCTTCCCCCTACCTGGAAAGATCCGCTGAGGACTCCGCCTGGAAATCCATTGGATATTCCTACCGGAATTCCTTCGAGCAGTTCCCTGAAATCCCTGCAGGGATTTCTTCTGTAATTTCTTCGATAATTCCTCCTAGACTTCCTTCAAGGGTTCCCCTGGACTTCATTCGTGGATTCCTCCTGGCTTTTTCCTGGAATTCTTTCGGGGATTCCACTTGGAATTCGTCCGGAGAATTTTTCCTAGATTTTCTTTCGAGGTTTCCTCTTGGACTTCGTTTGAGGATTCCTCTTGAAATTCTTTCGGGATTCCTTCTAATATTCCGTCGAATTTCTTTGATAATTCCTCTTAGAATTCCTTCGGAGATTCCACTTGCACCTAATTTAGGGATTCCTCTTGGACTTCCTTCGGGGATTCCTCCTAGAATTCGTTCTGGAATGTCTACTGGAATTCCTTTGAGGATTCCTCCAGGAATTCCTTCGAGTATTCCTCCTGAACATCCTTCATAGTTTCCTTCTGAAATTCTTTCGGGGCTTTCTCCTGATATTCTAACGTGGATTTCTCCTGAAATTTCTCCGGGGTTTCCTCCTGGAATTTCTTTGATGATTATTACTCCTTCGGAGATTCCTCCTCTATTTGTATCATAAATTTCTCATGGAATTCCTTCTGAAATTCCTTTGGGATTTCCTTCTGGAATTGCTTCAGCGATTTTTCCTAGAATTGCTTCGGGGATCTTTCCTGGAATTCATTCAGGGATTTCTCTTTAAGTTCCTTCAGGAATTTCACCTGGAATTCCTTCGGAGATTTTTCCTGAACTTCCTGTAAGAATTCCTCTTGAAAATCTTTCGAGTATTCCGCTTGAAAATCCTTCGGAGATTCCTCTCAGAATTCCTTCAGGGGTTTCCCCTGGGATTCCTGCAGGGATTTCTCCCGATATTTCTTCCAGGAATTCCGTCGAGTATTCCTGCTTGACTTCCTTCAGGGGTTTCTCCTGGACTTCGGGAGTTCATTTAGAAATTTCTTCCGGAATAAATTCGACGATTCCTTCTTAAATTCCTTCGGGGATTTCTCCTGGAATTCTTTCGGGGATCCCTCCTGTACTTCCTTCGAGGATTCCTCCTGATTTTTTTTTGGGGATTCCTCCTGAAATTTCTACGGGAATTCCTCTTCGAAATTCTTCGGAGATTCCTCCTGGAGTTCTTTCGGGTTTTCTTCTTGGAATTCCTGCGGGAACTCCTCCGAAAACTATTTCAGGGGTTTCTCATGGAATTCCTACGAGGATTCCTTCTGGATATATTTCGATGGTTCCTCCTAGAAATACATTGAGGATTTTCACGAATTCCTTGAAAAAAATCTGGAATTACTTCAGGGATTCCTCCTGGATTTTCTTCACCAAATCCTCCTGGGATTTTTTCGGGGATTTCTCTTGATATTCCGTCGTGGATTCCTCCTGGAATTCCTTTGGTGATTCCTCTTAGATTTCCTTCTGAGATTCTTCCTGAAATTCTTTCAAAAATTCCACATGGAAATACTCCAGGATTCCTCCTGGAAATCCTTCGGGATTTCCTTCTTGAATTTCTTCGGTGATTTCTCTTAGAATTTCTTCGGAAATTTCTCCTGGTATTCGAAGATACTTCTTAGAGTTCCTTCGAGGATTCCTTTTTGAATTTATTCGGAGATTCCTCCAGGAATTCCTTTAGAGATGCCCTCTGGGATTTCTTCTAGACTGCCTTCGAGGATTTCTCTTAAAATTCACTCGGGGATTCCTTCTGACATTTTATCGGGGATTACTTCTGGAATTCCTTTGGGATTTCCTCATGAAATTCCTTTGGTGATTTCTCTTCAAATTTATTCGGAGATTCCTCCTGGAATTCCTTCAGGAGACCTCCTAGAATTGCAGGGTTTCTTCCTGGAACTCCTTCGGTGATTCCTAGAATTTCTCCGGAAATTTATCTTGGAATTCTTTCGGAGATTCCTCTTAGAATTCCTCCGGGGATTCTTCCTAGAATTGCCTCGGAGTTTCCTGCTGGAATACCTTATGGGATTTCTCCTGGAATACCTTCAAGGATTCCTCATGGAATTTTTCGGAAATTCCTCCTAGTATTCGCTCATGGATTTCTCCTGGAATTATCTTGGAATTCCTTCAGAGATTCTTTCTCGATATTTTTTGTTGTTTCCTTTGGGGATTTCTTCTCGAATTTCTGTAGAAATTCCCGCTGGAATTCCGTCGAGGATTTCTCCTGGAATTTCTTTTGGAAATTTCTGCAGTAATTCCCTTGGGATTCCTGCTTGAATTTATTTGAGGAATCCTGGAATTGCTTTCGAAAATTCGTTCTGGATTTCCTTCTGAAATTCCACGAAAGCTTCAATCAGGGATATCTTCAAAATTTTCTGCAGGGATCTCTAAAAGAGATTCTTGAACCTCCAGAGATTCCAGCAGGAGTTTCTTCTACACTAGTTCCGGCAGAGATTAGTCCAGAATTTTCATCATGGATTCCTTCAGGAGTTTCATTCAGACTCCTCCTAGGATTCCTTCTGAGATTCCTCCCTGAAATCATTCGGTGATTCCTTAGTGAGAATAGTTTGGCCTTATTATCGAATTTGATAGCTTCTGAAGGTTCTGAGAAAAAAAAAACAAAAGAACTGTTGCAAAATCAGTATGTTATTGCCCTACATTTGCAACATTCATTATACTAAGGATTCCTGTAATGTCTCTATGTTCCTTTCCAATCATAAATATTGGTTATCCCTAATCTCGAAACAGCCGTGAGTACTTCCGCTCCCCAATCTATAATATTAAGGCAGCTAAAAGTTTGAAAAATGTAAACAACAACATACCACTCTTAAGTAAACATTAGTTTACCCGAGCAGAAGGGAATAACAACAGCATAAGGACCTGTGTTATTTGGGTAAAATAACTGAATAATAGAATCGATTACACAGCGCAACATTTTTTTTGTCTCAAGAGCAAACTTATGTGTCTCCGAAGGATTTTGGGCCGCTGATTCCGAATTCGGGCTCAGATTTGCTCCAACACGTCACAATTTTGAGCTGTACCTCAATTTATAGGGCAAAATATGCGATTTTGGGCTTTTTTGATTGCAATCCATTAAGCAAGGGAATATTTTTTTTAAGCAATCAAAAGGTTAATTGGTCAATTAACATCTAAATTAACGACTCATGCAAAATATTTCGTTTTACCATGTCAAATCTGATAGATTTAAGCATTTTATGTTAGTATGAAAACTTGCATGCAATTTTTGGAGGGTGACTTGTATGGGAAATATCGTACCTAACATAAATCGCCTAAAACTATCAAATTCGATTTGGTAAAACGAAATATTTTGCATGAGTCGTTGATTTAGATGTTAATTGACCAATTAACCTTTTGATTGCTTAAAAAAAATATTCCCTTGCTTAATGGCTTGCAGTCAAAAAAGCCCAAAATCGCATATTTTACCCTATAAATTGAGGTATAGCTCAAAATTGTGACGTGTTAGAGCAAATCTGAACCCGGATTCGGATTCAGCGGCCCAATATCCTTCAGAGACACATAAGTTTGCTCTTGAGACAGACAAACAGCTAATTTTTGTTACGCTGTGTTATTTTTAAGTTATTAACATAACAGATTATGTTATAAACTTGGTTGTCATAAGCGGCATAATAACAAATATCGTAACAAAAAAATGTTCTCGGAAAACCATTTTAATAACTTGTTTTGTTAGTTTGAATAACAACTTAATAACAGTGCATTTGGAAAATATTTCAATAACAAATTTTAATATTGATTTGTTATTGATAATAATCGGAAAGCAAAATTTGTTATTATATCAAAATCGTTACTAAGTAAATTATGATACTTATTATATGAAATTATTCACTTTGTCTCACAAACCCACAAATAACATGAGTAACAATAGGGGAGACTGGGGAGACTTGATCCCTTTTTCTTAATTGACCTGAAACTTCAAGAAAAAACACAAAACTAGATCCGATTTCCGTACAAAATGACAGGTAAACATCTATTGCAAGCTAATACACAACAGAAAGCCTTTAAATTATTGTTGAAGTTTTCAAAACTGTGTTTTATGGAGGCATGTCTTATCGTGTATTTTTCAAAAATGGGTGACACTTGATCCCCCTTTGAGCACATGGTTTATTTAAAGGGAAAATAATTCCAGAGTCTTCCTATTCATTTTCTTTTCGAGTTTTCTTGTATTTTCGATGAATATGGAGTGTTTGAAGTTGTAAGATTTCCTTAAATTTTTAAGGATATGCCGTATTTTCAAAATGGGGAGACGTGATCCCTCTTTTCTTGGTTTGTACTAAAGATATAATTATCTGACACATTTTATCGTTGAATAGACTAGAATTCCAAGTAAATAGAGGCTTCCGAATAGAATTTTATTTTTCACATGTATACTGTGTGTGTAATCCTCGAGGGATCAAGTCTCCCCATGTCACTGTTGTGTATACTAAGCTGAATTTATTAAAATATGTTAACAACAGCCTTATTTGGATAAATAAGTTTGAAAGTATTTTATTTAAACTATGTGCTGTGAAATTTTGACACGATTCGGTTCAATTTTCACAAAGTTATAGAGATTTTTTGCAATCGCCTAAAAGATTTCTGAAGGACTGAAAACAAACCATCAGCTGTTAAAAAATAATGCAATGTACAATCGAAATCACTAGAAGCCAAAACATAGTCATTTATCCAGGAGTAGTTTTGGAAAAAATATGCTAGAAGAAAAATGTTTTTGATTCCGAGTAAATATGGGGGGAACAAGTCTCCCCAGGGATCAAGTCTCCTCAGTCTCCCCTACTGTAAATGATTGAAAAATACTACTTCCAGAAATTTATCCGAGAGTTGTTCCACGAAATCATTCACAGATTTTCAAAGACTTCTCTAGAAATTCCTTCAGAATTATGAACAGAATCCCTTCAAGGATTTCTTCAGAATTCCCCGTGATTATGTGTCCCGAATTTCATCTTGAGATTTCTCTGAAAATTTCTTTGAGAATATCACCAGAAGTTTTTTCCGAAGAATTCTCCTGGAGTTTTTCAAAAGATTTTGCCAAGAATTCTAATAATTGCTCAGAAGTATTACTTTGGAATTTCTAATAAGATTGCACCAGGAGTTCTTTTGAAGACTTCTCCAGGGTATCCTAATTCCAAATGTTTTCCCAAATATTATTTAAAGAATTTTCAGAGGATTCGTTCGGCAATTTCCTTCCTAACTGAATACAAAAGTGGAACAAAACAAGAGATCATTATTAACGAATTGTCGCATTGATTTCAATACTTGTTACTGTTGTGCTATTATTTATAAGTTGATCAATAGTACAACAATAACCAAACTTGTACTTCAACAAAACATGTTATTGAAATGTAATTGAGTGAATGTATATCAATAGCTTGATTATAACTAAATGAGATTGTCCAACAAAATTTGTTATGGAAAAGCTATGCCTTGATAATTAAATAATAACAAAACAAGATATAAAAACAGATTATGTTATTTCGTAGTTATTAATTTGATATTCTCCTCTGCTCGGGTAAGAAACTGTTATTCAACTAGTTATGTTACTTGGGATGTGGCGCCCGAGCCTTCCAGATAAATGAATAGGTAAGAAAATGATTCAATAGGTCTAATCACTGGTGGCCGTGAAGGACCCGAACAGAAGTAAAAAAGTCCAGACTACAAATTCTAGAGCGTAATGACAACTTGCTTGTTTTGCCAATGTTGAAATTATGGCCAAATTTTGGTCACGCCGATTCACGCCGCCGCCGCCGCCGAAAGCTGCTACCGGCGTGACGCCGATGACGCCGCCGCCGCCGGCCAAAAATGGCTCTCACGCCGCCGCCGAGCAAAATATAGTCGGCGCACAGGGCTATACCAGGGTTACTTTTAGGAATTCTTCCGGGTATTCTCATGTAACCATTAGCACTGTATTTTACCTTTTTGGCCTTATTCTACACTAGCGCTGTATTAAGACGCATAGCAAGTAATAGTGCCTTATGGTTACTCAGACTTTGTAACGCATTTCTTCAGAAAATTCTCTAGACAACTCTCAAAAGATTCTCATAGAAGTTTCTCCAGGGGGTTTCCCAGAAGTTCCTCGGATATTCCTCCAGGCAAGAATTGCATCATAAACTTCTCTTGGGATTCATCGAGCCCTTTCTTCTGAGATTCTTTCAGAACTTTTTTCGGGGACATTTCAGGAATCCCTTAATAAATTCCTTCAGAAATTCCAACCGAAATCGTTTTAGGATTTATTTAATGTCATTTCTCCAGGAATATCTCAAGAAAATCTTCTTGGAATCTTGGAATAACTGGAGAGCATAATCAAATTTTCTAGGCATTGCTTAATAGATCAGGAGACATTCATTTTATTGATTCCTTCAAGAATTCTTCCAGATTTATGTAAAATTTCTGATGGGTTTCCTCCGAAAATTATTAAGAATTATCTTCAGTGCTTTGTGTCCGCTAATATCTTCAGACATTTCTCAAGAAAATACTTTAAAAAGTCTTTCAGCAGTTTCTCGGGGAGTTTTTACAAGTTTTACTTCAGTACATTTTATTCAAGAGCCACCCCCCCCCCCCCTTTACCACAAACTATTGCACACATAATTTGAAGTTTCTTTTTTTTTCATGGATTCCACCAGAAATTTCTCAAGGGTGTGCTTAAAAATCCCCAGGGGTTTCTCAAAAGCTTCTCCAGAAATGTTTACTTGAATTCCCCTCAATGTTTTTCATAAATTTCATCCAGAGCCATCGCAAGGAGCTCTTCCTGAGATTCCCCAGGGCATCCTCCAGGAACTTGTCCAAAGGAATAGCTTCAGAGAATTTTATTTAGAAATCGCTTGCAGAAAACAGTGTGAAGAACTTGCATAAGGTTAAAATTCATATAAATTAAAAGAATTTAAAAAAATCTTCACTATATTTTCAAAAAATGTCTTTGAATCTCGATAGGCAATTCCGAGGATTTCTTTGGAAATTCCTTCAGGGAGTTCATGAAGATTTTTCCAGTATTTTTCATATAATTGATAAAGTACTTCTGTAGAAATTCATAGAGGGTTATCTGAAAGAATTTTCGGAGGAATAATGAAGTAATCCAAGGATATATTTCTGATTGAACCACAGAATCAATTAAAAAAAACTTAAAAATTTCTACAGAAGCCCCTGCACAAGAAATTCCTGGAGAAACCTTCGGAAGAATTTCCGAAAAAAAATACTGAAGAAGTTTTGAAAAAATCTCTAGATAAATTTCTAAAAAAAATCATGAAAGATTTTTTTTAAGAAATCACGAATTCACCAAGAAATCCTTTAACTACTGGGGGAGTATCTGCAGATATTTCCGCAAAAAATCCTAAAGGAGTTTTACATAAAATTCGTGAAGGAATTTTAGAATAAATCATTTGTCTACTTACTGTAGAAATACCTGGAGATATTCTTCATAGAATCCCTAGAGGAATATGAAAAAAACAAGGGAAATTCCTGAAGGTATTCTAAAAGGTATTGTTAAAGAAATTTCAAAGACACGGACACGTTCAATGCTCCCAGTCAGTGAGCTCTTCGCTCTTTGAAAGAATCACGACATTAGACAACGGACTAGCATGCAACGCCCAGTGGTATAGCTGACAACTTTTCCTGACAGCTGCGGCGGGAATGGAACCCGCGTTTCTCAACACGATGCGATTTAATGTTCGGTGACGCTAGCCGCACGATCACGAAGCCACAAAGTATTCCTGTTATTCTTGAATCTTGAGAAGAATTTCTTAAGAAATCCATTACCAAAATTCATTAGGGATTTTCTGAAAGAATTCTGAGGAAAATTCGTCAACCTATTTTAAAAGTATCCTTTGATGGATATCTGGAGAAACACTTGAATTTCTATATAGATTCATAAAAAAAAAACACCTGAGAAATTTACAAAGGAGTTTCTGCAGAATTCTTAAGATTATTTCTCGAGAAATATCTAAACTTCCTAAGCAATCCGTGCAAAAATTCCTAAAGGAATTCTCGGAAAAATCACTGGAGTAGTTTTTTTTTTTGAAAAAATCTTAAGGAACCGTTGGAAAGGTTTCTACAAAAAACCAGGAAGATTTCCATAACAAATTTCTAAAATGAATTTTCTAAAAAAAAATATTCTTGACCCGAAGGATGAATTCATGAAAGAAATGATTTCTGGTGGGAGTCCATAAATTGCGTCACACCATGAGGAAAGACGAGTTTCTAGAGAATTTTTTGGAGAAATTCCAAAAGAAACTTTATATTTCTGAAAAATATAACACAATTAAAATAAGATAATTTTATAAATCAGAATTAACTTGTATTTTTTACATAATTTCTTGGAAAGTTAAAGCCTTCCTGTTTTAATGGAAGACTGGGTTTCCGAGAGATTATTTTTTTGTTAAACTACCTATAATTTTCTTATGAAACAAATTTCCTACACAAAAGATAAAATTGGTAATTATTTAGCTGAAATGTTGGGAGAAGTTATTGATGCAATTTCCAGATACCTACATCTCTAAAATTTTAGGATGTTTTTTAATAGTTCTTGAAAAATGTTACCACATGCTTTCTTCGTCAGGAAAATTTCAAATATTATCTGCAGAGAAACTGATGTTATAATCAGATTTGAGTTCTGTATTTTCTGAAAATTCTCCTGTAGTTGCAGTTTTCAAAATATAGAGATGACTTAGTTTCAGCATAAAACGCCTTGAATCTTCTCATTTATATTGAAGAGTGCCGACTTTTGATTCATATTTTAACCAGGTCCTCACATAGTAATCCTAGTTAAGCCCAATTGTTCTTCGTTAGTTTGTGGTTTCGAAGTTTCCTAGTGTATTTGAGATACTTCACAATTTCGATTCACACAATAACAACATGGAGTTGATAGCAGTTTTTAAAGACTCTCGTAGATATGTATCTTCAGAAGCTTCTTTGGGAATAAGAATAAGTGCTCTCAGGATTGTCTGCACTGAGTGCATGAAAAATCTTCTCTTTTGATTTACACCTTTGCTTTGAGTTTTTATTTGCTCAGTGCGGACAAACCTAAGAGCATTTTCCCTTATTCCTAAAAAGGCTTCTGAAGATATCTACCAGAGTCTCTTAAAACTGCTATCAAGATCATGTTCTTGGGTGAAACGAAATTGTGCAGTATCTCAAGTACACTTTGAAACCCCGAATTAGCGAAGAACAATTGGTGTTGGCTTTGATTACCATGAAACTAATATAAATAAGCAATGTTATAACAAAGCTGTAATAAAACTAGTTAGAATATGAATCATTGATTGTCGAAATACTTTTCAATCGATAGTTTTGAAACACTTCAGGATTTATCAAGGAAAACAGTGAAGCTGTTAGAGGATAAAATAGCAATCGGACCGACGGCCGTTCGATTACGAACCCTTTCCGTGAACGTTTACTGCCCTTGTCCATAACCGATAAAATTTTCAATATGTACAAATCTGTGGTTTTAACAATATTTTTTGTCACAAGTTCAGTCAGAATTGAGATTTCTATCCAATAACTTTTAAGTATAATATTCCTATTCGACTGGGTTTCATCGAGGCCTCATTCCTTATCTCGCTCGCACTGCAAAGCAACCCTGAACACAATCAGAATTTGCTTATCAAAAATTTCCATCCATGTGACACATCCTTCCCGGCGGCCAGAATCCGCACGATGATTCATTTGAGTACTGATGAAAAAAAAAAAACGAACGCTACTCGCATCTCACCACCAAGCCATACAGGGCAGCCACGTGGCATTGTGGTCGTCCGTCCCATATCATTTAGTTGAGCCGCTACTGGGCTCTGGGCTCTGACTGCTGGCTGGGCTAGATTCTAGAAGAGCTGCTGCAGCAGTAGCAGTAAGGCAGTAACGAAGTGCACGATCGTTTAGCGTTTATCGCACAAGTGCACCCATGAAACCCGACGGATGCGATAGCTGATGCTAACGGAGAGAAAAAAAACTTCATCCCGCAAATATAGGTACACAAATCATTGCAAGGGCCCTTGAACGCGTGTGTGTTTGTGAGAGGTTGACCATTTAGACCGCTTTGGTTTGTAGGTCCGCTGGCTGTCGTGGGCGGTGTTTTTTTTATCTGACGGAAATGATGCGAATTCTACAGCTGAGTTCAGTCTTGAAGCCGTAATTTCAACAATTTCTAGATCAACCCATTCGACATTAACAACGGAACAAATTCGAATTTTACTTTTTGCTGGAATCCGGAAAGAGAAGTACGCGAAAAGCAATAAACTTTAATGGACAATCTCCATAATGAAATCACAGAAATCTCCAGTCTGGTCATGTTCATGTTCAAGCTATGGTCTCTCTTCAACGCCTATCCAATTCCTCTGAGCCATTCGAGAATGCAAACGAGCGTATGGCAGACAAATCATCTCGCTCCACGCTTCATATCTACCGCTCACTCCTCCTGGTCCAGATATTATCAACTACCAACAGGCAACTGAAACTGCAGAGGTTTTCAATCTGTTTAGTTCTTCTTTTATTTTGTACGCCGCTGCCAAAAATTCTCCAGAGATTCCTGTTGGATTAAGTCTGGCGATCCTGACACCTGCAAGAATTTCTGAAGTTTTTTTTACCGGAATTCTTCCAGATATTCCGGCAAAAAAATCATGCGGAATTCTTCCTGGGATTCCTGTGCAATTTCTCTACTTATTGTTACTAAAATTTCTTGAGGACTTTTTCCTCAAGATGTAATTCTTGCAGAAATGCCTGAGGTTCCATCCAGAATTCCTCTGGGGATTTCTTCCGGAATTCCTCTGGGGATTCCTTCCGGTACTCCTCTAAGAATTCCTTCCTGTTTTCCTCTGGGGATTTCTTCAGGAATTCCTCTGGGGATTCCTTCCGGTACTCCTCTAAGAATTCCTTCCGAAATTCCTCTGGGGATTCCTTCCGGAATTCCTCAGGAGGTTCCATCCAGAATTCCTCTGGGGATTTCTTCCGGAATTCTTCTGGGGATTCCTTCCGGAATTCCTCTGGGATTCCTTCCGGAATTCCTCTGGGGATTCCTTCCGGAATTCCTCTGGGGATTCTTTCCGGAATTCCTCTGGGGATTCCTTCCGGAATTCCTCTGGGGATTCCTTCCGGAATTCCTCTGGGGATTCCTTCCGGAATTCCTCTGGGGATTCCTTCCGGAATTCCTCTGGGGATTCCTTCCGGAATTCCTCTGGGGATTCCTTCCGGAATTCCTCTGGGGATTCCTTCCGGAATTCCTCTGGGGATTCCTTCCGGAATTCCTCTGGGGATTCCTTCCGGAATTCCTCTGGGGATTCCTTCCGGAATTCCTCTGGGGATTCCTTCCGGAATTCCTCTGGGGATTCCTTCCGGAATTCCTCTGGGGATTCCTTCCGGAATTCCTCTGGGGATTCCTTCCGGAATTCCTCTGGGGATTCCTTCCGGAATTCCTCTGGGGATTCCTTCCGGAATTCCTCTGGGGATTCCTTCCGGAATTCCTCTGGGGATTCCTTCCGGAATTCCTCTGGGGATTCCTTCCGGAATTCCTCTGGGGATTCCTTCCGGAATTCCTCTGGGGATTCCTTCCGGAATTCCTCTGGGGATTCCTTCCGGAATTCCTCTGGGGATTCCTTCCGGAATTCCTCTGGGGATTCCTTCCGGAATTCCTCTGGGGATTCCTTCCGGAATTCCTCTGGGGATTCCTTCCGGAATTCCTCTGGGGATTCCTTCCGGAATTCCTCTGGGGATTCCTTCCGGAATTCCTCTGGGGATTCCTCCCGGAATTCCTCTGGGGATTCCTCCCGGAATTCCTCTGGGGATTCCTCCCGGAATTCCTCTGGGGATTCCTTCCGGAATTCCTCTGGGGATTCCTCCCGGAATTCCTCTGGGGATTGCTTCCGGAATTCCTCTGGGGATTCCTTCCGGAATTCCTCTGGGGATTCCTTCCGGAATTCGTCTGGGGATTCCTTCCGGAATTCCTCTGGGGATTCCTTCCGGAATTCCTCTGGGGATTCCTTCCGGAATTCCTCTGGGGATTCCTTCCGGAATTCCTCTGGGGATTCCTTCCGGAATTCCTCTGGGGATTCCTTCCGGAATTCCTCTGGGGATTCCTTCCGGAATTCCTCTGGGGATTCCTTCCGGAATTCCTCTGGGGATTCCTTCCGGAATTCCTCTGGGGATTCCTTCCGGAATTCCTCTGGGGATTCCTTCCGGAATTCCTCTGGGGATTCCTTCCGGAATTCCTCTGGGGATTCCTTCCGGAATTCCTCTGGGGATTCCTTCCGGAATTCCTCTGGGGATTCCTTCCGGAATTCCTCTGGGGATTCCTTCCGGAATTCCTCTGGGGATTCCTTCCGGAATTCCTCTGGGGATTCCTTCCGGAATTCCTCTGGGGATTCCTTCCGGAATTCCTCTGGGGATTCCTTCCGGAATTCCTCTGGGGATTCCTTCCGGAATTCCTCTGGGGATTCCTTCCGGAATTCCTCTGGGGATTCCTTCCGGAATTCCTCTGGGGATTCCTTCCGGAATTCCTCTGGGGATTCCTCCCTGAATTCCCCTGGGGATTCCTTGCAGAATTCCTCTGAGGATTCCTTCCAGAATTCCTCCAGGAGTTTTTGCCTTGCTTCATGGGCTTTCGTTCTTTGGTTGAAACCCCCTGCTCCTCTAGTAGTTGCTGCCAACTCGTTCCCCACATAGACTCCGACCGGAAGTGGATGGATCCACTAAAATGAAACCCAGAAAAAATGGTCAAAATTAATTTTTCAAGTGCTGCGGAAAATCCACCCAACATCCAGAGAGGGAGATAGTCACACGGTCGTCGACTGGCAGCTCCGGTCATCCACTACGGTCGGCGCACGAGAAACTCGACTCCCGCGAAAAGGATTCAACCTCAACCGACCGAGCTGCTGATGCTCTGTTGCTCAGCTGTAGTAGTGCAACCTGAAACCTCCGATAGAAGACGACGGCGGCAAAAAAAACTGCATGTTCCATTCAGTTATTTGATTTTGTTTTAATTGAAAAACAACTTTCTCACACCTCTCCGGTCGCTGCACTGCGCTGGTTCGGCAGCGGTCCATTGCAAATTTCATTCAATTTTTTAAAAGGCGAAGAGCCAAACAACCAAACGGACAGCCAGAGCCAGTGATGAGGACGACTACCGACAAGGACGATGGTCATGATGGTGGACTGCGATGTTGTTTGGGTGGCATCAAACCATTAGTCGGAGTGGGAAAAAATGATTGCCAAACATGCGGATGGCGGATTTTGGCACCGCAGAATTGGCACAGGGATTGCGTGTGGTTTGTTGCGCTGGATTTCATTCACTCAAAGGGAATGGGTTATGTTCTATCTGCAAGGAGTTTAGATCGGTGTGTGGGCGCGTAGTATGGAAATGGATAATATGGAAAACAATTTTGGGTATGCGAGAGATAATATGAGATTCAACAAAAGTAAAGACTGACAAGACTCCCCCTTGGGAGTATCCACAACACACTGTTTCCTAATAGCTGCTTCACGTAATGACTAGAAAAGATGTGGGTTTTTGAGCATTGGTGATGTTTTCAAAAGCACCCTCAATATCTAAGAGAACACCCAAACAAGCTTGCTTTTGAGTGAATGCTTCCTCGATATCGTAAACAACTCTGTGTAAAAAATCACAGTAGACTTTCCTGATTGCCAAGCATGTAGATTCACATGAAGAGGTATGTTAGCCAGATGAATATCACAGATGTGATGATCGACAATGTTTTCTAAGAAAATAAGTGGTCAAACTGATAGGCTGCAACTTTTTGTTTCATGGCTTACTTTCGAGATAAATTTAACAGTACATAAGATCCCAATACCCAATGGAAATTACGCTGTTGACGAAAACACATGCTCGAGGCATAACACGAGAGTTTGTCATTCCATTAGCACTTAAAGTAGCAAACACCGAGTTCACAAGATTGCCTAGATACCCAAACAAGATTGATTTTTAGTAAATGGTGTCTTGATTTCAAGACAACTTTATGTAATAGACAGGGTTCACATAAAAAGGCATGTTAGCCAGATGAACATCACAGATGTGATGATTGACAATGCATTCTGAACATTTCCAAATAGTCTGAAATGAGGCACGAGTCATTTTTAAGATAAACAGTACAGTAATATCTCAATACAGCAATTGCGTTGTTGACGAGCACATATGATCGAGGCATGATACGCGAGTCTGCCATTACATGTTTTACTTAAAGTAGCCGAATCCAGGTTCACATGATTCTAAGAAAAAAAAAGGGGTAGTTTAATTCGTCGCACTAGTAACTAGACTACGAAACAACGTGTTACCATCAAATCAACAAGGTAGTAGCTATTCCTGCAAAATCTGTGCACAGATCTCACAATATTTTAAAATTTACCTACTGATGTTGTGCCTCTCTTCTCCGACAATAACGGCTTTAAACCTCTGATCAACCTTCAGTTTTGCTGCAAACATAATCACATCAGAACAAAGTGGAATTAAATCGGAAACTCCACCGCCAACAACAACAACAAAAGTCTACGATAACAGCTCCGCGTGATTGAGACATCATCATCATCGTCACCGATTCTACCAAGAAATCACTCCACAGTTGATTGAGAGCACTCTCGTTACGCGACGCCCGTTCCGACCGACGACGATGGTGATGGTGATGGAAGACCCTTCGGAAAGGCATGTCGCAAAAGAGCGCGAGCACTTTTCCTTTCGCTTTCCATTGCACCCATCGTCCTTCGCCGTCTACTTACCTACGTCTGGCCGACCTGTGCGAGCTGTCGCGCCGCGCCGCCAGGAAGCGATAACGACAATTGTCAGTCGGGAGTATCGGGATGAAAGAGATCATTAAAAGAAATAAATATTTTTCATTATTTTCCACCGTCGTCGTCGTCGTCGTTGGTGTCACCCAGCGACAAGGACGACTTACCGGTAGCTAAACGTTTGCTCTTTGACGCTGGATGGGGTTTTCTCACACCATCACCACCACCAGTCACCGCAATGCGTCTGATGATGGAGAAAAAAACGTCATGCGATAATAAACACATCTCTTCTAGCAGACGTACGCGGGTCATCCGGGTCCTGTCAGTCTCGATGGGATTAAGGTCGCGAGTGCGAGCTAGAGGTGAGTCTCGTTTGTGCGTCATGGATCATGGAAGATGTTAAAACTTTGTAGGCGTTGGAAACTTAGGGATCGACGCTGTCGGAGTTCGACTCTTTGATTGTTTACGCCCATCCAACTCTATGATGGGCCACAAGAGCGACCACCAGACTCAGACACAGAAGGATCATTAAGAAGGATGCTGCTCACTCTGAGGGTCGTAGCAACAGAACTCCTAATGACTTTGCCACGTGGTGATTGCCATTGCCATTTCTCTAGTGAGTTTTCCTTTCATTTACATTACGGAGACGATGTAAAAGGGTTTTATTTTTCATTGTATTTTGTATTGCAGAACAGAGATGAAAAAATACTTGCAGAGTTTATCAATAGTCTCTCCTTCGGACGTCGATAGAAGATTGCATCAGGGTTTTTTCTACCGAAATATTGCAGCTGTGGTTCGATATTCTACTTACAAACTAGTTTATTATGCTTCAAGAAGACGAAGAAGAAAAGCCAGAAGGGCGATCCAACGTTTAATGTAGCAGTAACTGCCTCATACATGGGAACGTTTACCGAATATACTACTTCCTCTGTGGAGCCACCATCCCTTCCTGGAGGACTGATCCTTTTCACATCAAGTTGATGATTTTGTTTAATGAAATAATAGATATGATAGTATTCGCTAGGTAGCGAACAAGTGTGAAATTTTTTATAGAAGGTGAAATTAGGCATGTAGGCCATGTATTGAACGAATACATCGAATGCATGAAACTTCTGCCGTACGACCTGTGCTTTTAAACAGGTCGGCTTGGTTGGTAGTTAATACCACCTTACCAAGACTGGCCAGTAAAAATTTTCACACTCATATCTATCATTTCATTATCCACTTTGACCTCTACTCCCTTATACTATGAGTAGAAAAAGACCGATATAGCCACAAAATCATCAAGTTATTAAAAGAATACGGTTGATAAATCAGGATATGAAATAAAAAGTTTCACATCACATCAAGGTGACGAAGACTTCCTCTGTGGAGCCACCATCCCTTACTGGAAGATTTATACTTTTCACACCAAGGTGAAGAAGAATTAGAAAAAAATATAATTTAAGACAGCGACCAAACGTGAAGTGCAGTTGTGACCGATCTATACTTGGAGTAATTTTCTCAATAAATTCCATCCTCTGTGGAGCCACCATCCTTTCCTGGAGGACAAAATATGATGGAACTTTTCTTGATTTGTATCTCATTCAATTATGACGTTAATAGACACTTAAACCAGGTGTTCTGTGTATGGCAACATACTGATGAGACTATTCGTCTGTTACAGCTTCTTCCAGATACATAAACTTGTAACCTTCAAACTAAAGAGATTTGACAACAGTAGATCACTCTTTCTCGATTTGATAGGCTTATCGGCTACATTATGATACGTAGCGACCCATCTTCAATTATTTGCTTCCAATTTAGCCAGGATCTACTACAGTTTACTCAGTTTGACTGAACATTTTAATCCTTTCCGTTTTTTGTCAGAAATTTATCCAGAAACACTCTAGATGTTCGTTTCATTAATATTGTTCAAATTACACCTTAAACATGGTTTGAAATTAGTGAAGAATTAGCGGAGCACAATTCAACCGTCCAGACATACTTCACATGACCCAATCTTGTTGGCCTGTTCAATAAACAAGCTTGAAAAAATGCATTTTTTTCATAACTTGCCTCACCACCTGTCTTCACAAATCCCAAAATTCAGTCTAACGCCCTTTGGAAAATCCCCAAATTGCTTCCAAACAAATCATCTGCCTCAAATCCACGTTACAACTGCTCCAAATAGCCTACGAAACGTGGAAATGCTCCGAAAATTGCCTGCAAATTAAAACCCCCGATCATCTGTGGACTGCGAACAATGTAGCGGTAATGAGCGTCGATCACCTCACTCTCTATCGTATAAGCATATCTTCGTATCATCCACCGACCGGACGGACGAAAAGAAGAGCCAAGCCCAGGCAGGATCCCCATCCGAATCCGAATGGGTGCTCTCAGGCGCGTGAGTTCAAACATAATTCCTACCACTGATGATGATGATGATGATGATGGAAGCCCACCTAACTAACAAACCAATCATTACGTAGTCGTCATCGTCGCGTAGGCACCCTTGCACCTCCAGCCAGCGACGAATATGACCGATTGCCCTCTTCTTGCGGTAGTAGGAATGACACACGGTAAGCCAATCGCAATCCGTTCGGTTCGGTAGGTCGTCCCCATCGCATCGGTCGGAAGCATAAAAGTCGCGTTTGTTTGCAGGGTAGGGTGCGTCCTAATTGTGTTTCAGAAGTCGTTCCTAACGTTTGAAATTTATTTTTTATCAAACGTCGTGACCTTCAATCTTTTTCCACAGATTTAAAACTACCGATACTAGTAGCACCAAGCGCTTTCTTCTACTTTTAAAATGGAGACGCATGGTGGCTTACAGTTCCGTGATAGCTCCCATCGCCAGGGATGAGACATGTCACACAATTTCATAGAAATAAATATGTCTCGTTCAGTTTCTACTTTTCTTGTGCGGGTTTCCAACCATTGGCATTGTCAATCCACAATGCTGGATTGTTATAGGAAAATAATAAAATAGTCGATATTCTTCACAATTAACAAATAACAAAGAGACATTTTCATAAAATTTCCCATCCCTGTTCACTGCAACTCCTTGGTTGTATTACAACCAATTCAGCTCATATTGTGTTACATGTTAAAATAATTTGAAAATAATTTAACGACTAAATAAAAAAAAAACGCTGAGATAGCATTAATTGGAGGGCAAACGTAAAAAAAGACAAAAAACGAAAAGCTAGAAATTTTCTTCTATTTTTTGTGATTATTATTTATTCCATTGTTTTGTTATTTTTTTCAAAACAAAATTCCATGTTTTTTTTATGAAAAACATTGAAAAAATGGAATTTTGTATTGAAAAAATAACAAAACTAGGGTACGCCCTAACGTAGTTATGTTAGCCACAAACGACATCGACAACGACGATGATGACGATGCCTTTCTGGTGGTCGGGGCCGTGGCGGAGTGTGTGGTGGGTGTTGCCTCCGAAAGGCTTGGGTGTAACGCTGGCGCTGCTGGAGGAGAGGATGTTTTGTGGTAATGAGCATCAATTCTTTGGCCCCGGTGATGGTGGTTTGTATTACCTACTACCTATATGGGACTGCTGCTGCTGCTTCTGCTGTGGCTTAGCAGCGATGAGAGATGGAAGAAACGTGCCCAAATTAGCAAACAGCCGCAGCAGCAGCAGCATTGCCAGTTTGTAGAGAGAAAATTGTAACATTGTAGTCGCAGTCGGAATTGCAGGTTTCGATTTGACGAGTGTTTTACTCGGGGCTGTTCTCGGGTGGTGGAGTGCGGGATGCGCGGGAAAATTATCGATGTTTGTGGGTATATTAATTAAATTGCTATCTAGGGCTTGCAATCGATCCCACCGGGAGATATTTGATTGTTACATTGAGGAGAGTGAAAGGATCGTGAAGCCGCCGGGAACACAATGTACTGAGCCATGGAACTGGTTCAAGGCAGTCGTTGAAAAAGAACTGTTGGCGAGACGACTTTCAGTTATTCGTGTCCAAATGAGCAAATGATTGAGGCATCGTGCAGATTTACTATGAACTATGAGATGAATGTGAGAAGCTACGGTTTTAAAGATCTGCAAACAATTATTATAGTTCATTAATTATTATAAGATAAGAGTTTCCAAAACTCAGATTGAAAATTCAATATGTATCCCTATTTTCAAAAGACAACTGATTTTTTTTTCCAGGAGTTCTACGAATTCCTCCGGAAGATACTCCGAAAGTTCCTCAGATAATTCCAAGAGTTTTCTCTGAGGATTTCTACAAGGAATTGCTATAGAAATTTCACTGAGACTTTCTACAGGGATTCCATCTATTTTTTTTTGTAAAAGTTCCACTAAAAATTTCTGTAGGAGTTCATCCGGGAGTTCCACTAGTTATTCTACATAAAAATCTAGAGACAATTCCTCCGGAATAATTTTCAACAACTCTTTCTGATGTTCCTGAGGAGAGTTTTCTGGATTTTCCTTTTCCAGTTTTTATAGAAATTTTGTAATCCTTCGGAAATTCTTCCAGAAGTCGTTTCGGACATTTTTTGAAGAATTCTTCTAAAATTTGTACTGGAATTACTCTCAAGGTTTTAATATGAGCCAGTTCAGAAGCTTCACGGAGTCTTCCATGAGTTCTTCTAGAATTTCCTTTAGTGATTTTTCCGGGACCTGTACCAGAAGTTCCTCCATGAATTCTTCTGGAATTTCCACTGGCAATTATTCTAAAATTATCATAGGGAATTTGTTCAACAGTTCCAGTGGGAGTTCTTCTCGAAGCTTCTCAGCGACTTCCTCTAGAACTTCCATCTAAGGCTTACACCAGAAATGCCATTTGAATTTATTCCAGGAATTCCAATGATAATTACTCTAGGCGTTCCTCCGAAAATTCTCCAAGAAATTCCAGTGGAAGTTCTTTCTAAATATGCTTTGGGATATCTTCCAGATGTTTCTGCGGAAAATGTGCTACAGTTTCTTTGAAAACTTTCATAGAAGTTCCTTTGTAATCTCTTCCAGAATTTGTTCTGGAATTTGTTCCGAAGTGACTCCAGAGTTTCTTCCCGAAGTTTTTCCATGATTTCAGAAGTTTCTCAAATAAATCTTCCAGGTTTTGCTCCGGGAATTTTACAGAAGTTCTTTCGAGAAAAGTTCTAAAAGATCCTTCCTCCGGAAATTACTCCGAGGGTTCCTCCGGGCATTCTAGAGGAAGTTCCTCTGGGGATTCCAAGAATCTCATCTTGGGAATCGCTAAATGAGTTCCAGGAATTTCATCTCAATTACTTCTAGGATTTGCACTGAGAATTCATCCTATAGCTGGTCCGAAAATTCTTGTAAGAGTTTCCCTAGGCATCCTTCAGAAACATACGGAGAAAATGCTTCCGGAATTTGCTTCAAGAACTTTTCCAGTTGTTCCTGTGTGAATTCTTCTGAAAGTTCCTTTGGGAGTTTTTCTATACGTTTTATAATCTCTTCCAGAAACTTCCAGCAGTCTTTTCGGAAGTTTCTTTAAATTGTTCGAAAGCTACTCCAGGAAATCTTGATGAAAATTGACCATGAGTTTTATTTTATCAGAATTTTATCAGAGAATTCTTCCAGGTTACTACGGAAATTTTCCAGAAATTCTTCCGTGAGTTCTTCCTGAAGTTTCTACGGATATTTTTCCATAAGTTCCTTTGGGACCAATACCAATAGTTCCTCCGGGTACTCTTTTTGAAATTTCCCACAGAATTTTTCTTGAAACTTCTCTAGAAGTTACACTGAGGCTTCCCTAAAAAATTGCACTGAGAAATTAATTTAGCAATTCCACTGAGAATTGTTGGAGATGCTACGGAAATTTCTGCAGGAGTTCCACTCATAATTATCCAAGAAATTCCAGCAGAAATTCTTCCGGATTTCCTTTGGGATCTTTTCCAGATGTTTCTGCGGATTTTTTGGGAACAATGGTGGATGTTCCTTGGTAACTTTCTTCCGAAGTTCCTTCGGAAATTATTTAGAAGTTTCTATCGGAATCAGTTCTAAAGTTACTCCAGAAATTCTTCCGGAAGTTTCACCACGAGTACTTTATAAAAGTTTCTCAAGTAACTCTTCCGGAAGTTTCTCCGGTAGTTTTCCAGATGTTTTTCCGAGAAAACTTTAAATAGATCCTTCTTTCGAAAATTTCAAGAGATCCTCTCGAAATTCCAGGAGTTTCCTCTGGGGAGTTCCACTGAGAAGCGCTATAGAAGTTTTACCGGGACTTCCTCCAGGAATTCCATCTCAAACTCTTCTAGGAGTTACACTGAGGATTCCTCCTCGATGTTCCTATGCGAATTCTTCTGGAATTGTTTTTGGTAGAATATAGAAGTTTTGTTATCTCTTTCAGAAGCTCCTTCGGATTTTCTTCCAAAACTCCTATTTTGAGGAACTTTTAAGGGAATTCTTCCAAAATTGGTTTAAAATTTTACCATGACTTTTTTAAAAAGCTTATCAAGGAGTTCTTCCAGGTGTAGCTCCGTTAATTTTCCAGAAGTTCTCCAGAAGTGCTCCAAGAATTCCATCTGCAGTTGTTTCATGCCACTGAGTGTTCATAGAGGAGTTCCAGAAGGATTTTTTTCTAAAAATTCCAGTGGTTTTTTTCCGAAATTTAATTTGGGAACTCTCCCAGACGTTCAGGTGGGAATTCGACTATAAGTTCATTTGGGAACTTTTATAGAAATTACCTGATGATCTCTTTCAGAACTCCTTCGGAAATTTTTCCCGAAGTTCCTTTACAAGTTTCTTTGAAAATTCTTCCGGAAAATTTCCCTAAAAAATTCTTCTGGAAGTTTTACCATGAGTTGTTTTTTTAGAAGCTTCTCAAGTAATTCCCTCAAAAAAATGCTTAGGAAATTTTACTCCAGGAATTTCCCCAAAAGTTTCCCCGAGAATTTTTCTGATAGTTGCTCTGAAAAATCTTTCCAAAATATCTCAGAAAATTTTCATTGAAGATTCTTTGGAAATTTTTACGAAAGTTCTTCCAGGAATGATTCCGGGAGTATCTTCAGAAATTTATCCGTAATTTCCTGCCAGAATTCTTCCGGTGATTCTTCCAGATAATCTTCCGAAGATCCTTTTGCAATTCCTTCGATATGACATCTGGAAATTTTTCCAGAAATTTCTTCAGAAATTCTTCCGAAACTTTTCGAGGGTTATTCTTTCGAAGGTTTCTCCTGGTACTACTTCACAAGTTCCTCCAAAATTTTCTGGAAGTTCCCGAAAAAATCTCTCTGAAAGTTTTTTCGTGAATTCTTTCGGAAATTCCTCCAAGATATCTTCCGGTAGTCTTTCCGAAAATTTTATTTGGAAACTCCTTCCTTTTTTTTTTAATTTTCTTAAAATGTTGATGCCGGAATTTCTTCAGAAGTTCCCTCAGTAATTCTTGCGGATACTTTCCGTAAAAAGACTCCGAAAATTTTTCAGGAAGTTTTTTTCCGGAATTGTTCCAGTTTATTCCATAGCATTTCTAGGAGTTTCTGCAGAGGTTACTCTGGAAAGTTCCACCAAAATTTTTGTTACGGTGATTTTTGCGAGAGCTCTTCGAGTTCTTTCGAGAATTCTTGCACGAATTTCTCGGAAAATCCTCAAAAAAAATTTACCAGGAGATTACATCTGGAATTTCTCCAGAATTTCCACCTAGTATTTTTTTAGGAATTTCATCTGCAATTCCTTTTGAGGTATTCGGTTCGGTCCCATGTTCTATGGGAATTTCTATTAACGTGGGACAACTATGCTGTACACGGCAATATAATGAAAAAAATTCTATTTTACGGAAATATTTTTGAAAATATCAATTTCCCTTAAAAAAGTATTTTTGGCAGTTTTGTTTTCGCCGTCATTAAAAGTTATGGTGAGCAAAATTTCCGGAAACTTGGCAGTATAATTCAGTTTGGTAAGGAAAGTTTTAAACCAAGACTGAGGCAACAGGTTTTAGAAAACACCCCAAGATGAAAACTATCTTATATTCCAAAATAAAAATACGCCATGGATTGATCGCAAATGTTTATTGGAGAATTTGAGGAAAAACTCTAGCTGGAGGGATATTTCGATGAGTTTCTTGAGAAACGTATTAGATATTTTCAGGTAGAGCCCAAAGAAATATTGAAAAAAAAACAACAAGTATTTTGAGGAATACTGTTTCATGAACACTTGCTAAATGTTGCTCACAATAATCCTTGTAGGAATTTAAGGTAAAGTCACATACTCCATAGAATACATATTATCGGTAGATTGTTATAGAAATTACTGGGATAATTCTATAAAATTTCACAAAATTTCACTTGCGTATTTAAGGTAGTTTAGTTTTCTTCATCACAAGCGGGTTTTTGCCGAAAACTTGGCCGTATTATTCAGTTTGGTAAAGACAATTTTGAAACTAACTTTGAGTTAACTAGGTTCCCTGACCATATTCTCAAAGGTATTTATGAGAACAACTTTAGAAACTCCTACAAATAGGTCTAAATGTTACTTTAAATAAAAACCTACGATTCTTTACAAATCCTAGAAGTATTCAAATTGTGTCTGAAGATCAGACGAAGCCCGTAGTATTTTCGGTAGAGTCTCTATGAGACACTTCTGCAGGAAGTTGATGAAAAACCTGTGAGGAAATTCCCAAACCCCCAGAATAATTTCCAATGCAATTCCTGAAGGAATCAAAGGATGAACTTCTTCAAAAATTTCTGGAAATCTCTTTAAAAAAATCTCAGAATTAGCCCAAGATGAAATAAGAGAAATAAATCGAGAAGAAGTTCCTAGATGAGTTTTGGAGGATTTTTTACTTCTCGCAGGAATTCACGAGAGAATACTCGAAGGAACTGCCAGAAGAGTTCTTGAAGAAAATTCGGGAGAAACACAAGAGGGAAAACTCAAATGAATTTCATGCGAAACTCTTGCAGACATCCCTGGAAAGCTTAGACTAAATATCTGGATGAAGTCCTTAAAAATACTCGCGAAGAAACTTTAAAGGTTATTCTTTAAGGATTTGTGGAAGAAACATTCACTGTGGAAATAATTTCCGGAAAAACCTCTGAGGGTCATTGCGGACGATCACATTAAGTAATTCTTGGAGGAGCTACCGAAGGAATCCTCGGGGGTACTCTATAAAATTTCAGAAAAAAAATCCTGGAGGAATTTGAAGAAATGTCTTAAGAAAATTTAAAATTTTTGATGGGAACTTTTTGAGTAATTTCCGGCTAGACTCCTAGAGCAATTCGTGTCAAACCCTAGGAGATATTCTCAGAGTAATTATTGATTAATTATTGAAAAAAAAAACATTTTCCTATCGAAATTTCCGTAAGAATTTACAAAGAAATTTCCGAATCAATTCTCAAAGGAATTGCTGAAGTAATTTCCAATGTAAACGCTGATGAAGTTTTTTTTAATAATTTGCAAAGAAGAACAAAGTCCCATAGAAATGGTCGACAGAATTGTTGGTGGAATCCTCAAAATAATTACCGAAAAAGTTCCAAAAAGAACACATGTTACTGACAAGCATCAAATTTGCTGGTATGTCGGAACGTACTTGGAAAAAATGACTGAAGACATGTACAATGATACATATTGCCCATTTTACTGGCATTTTACCAGATTTGCTGGTATGTCTGAAACATACTGGAAAAACTTGTAATTAGAAGGCACGAGATGTTGCTAATTGGCAAATTGAAAGATGAAATTTGTGAAAAAAATTGCGTTCTGGTGGGATTCGAACCCACGACTCCGTATTCGCTAGACCGACGCTTTAACCAACTAAGCCACAGAGCAGGTAATGGTTCTGTGGAATAGAAAGCCAAACTGACTCCGAAGCCGCACCGTGAACACTCCTATTTCACAAACTCATCTCTCTTTTCGGCTTGGATGCCAATCCACAACACACTCCTGTTTGTGCCCACTAACGACAAGTGCGAGCGAATTATTTATATGAAGCCGAGACTTACTCTCGCACTCCGCATACCTAGCCACCAGGCAGTTTGTTGTGCTGGTGTCTAATTAGTATGCGTCGAGAGCTCGGCACGGTCGGACGCTCGGACGACTAAACTGCGCCAAGTGACGCAAGCAAGAGTACAAAGATATATATTGCCCATTTTACTGGCATTTTACCAGATTTGCTGGTATGTCTGAAACATACTGGAAAAACTTGTAATTAGAAGGCACGAATTGTTGCTAATTGGCAAATTGAGAGATGAAATTTGTGAAAAAAACCGCGTTCTGGTGGGATTCGAACCCACGACTCCGTATTCGCTAGACCGGCGCTTTAACCAACTAAGCCGAGAGCGAGAATAAGTCTCGGCATCATATAGATAATTCGCTCGCACTTGTAGTTAGTGGGCACAAACAGGAGTGTGTTGTGGATTGGCATCTAAGCCGAAAAGAAAGATGAGTTTGTGAAATAGGAGTGTTCACGGTGCGGCTTCAGAGTCAGTTTGGCTTTCTATTCTGCAGAACCATTACCTGTTCTGTGGCTTAGTTGGTTGAAGCGCTGGTCTAGCGAATACGGAGTCGTGGGTTCGAATCCCACCAGAACGCGATTTTTTTTTCGCAGATCTCATCTCTCAATTTGCCAATTAGCAACATTTCGTGCCTTCTAATCACAAGTTTTTCCAGTATGACACAGAATGTACATTATTTATAAAATTGGTTGAGATGGAATTGTGAAAATTGGAGTGTTCATGCTGTGAACTCGAGCATAGTTTGGCTTTCTATTCTGCAGAATCGTTACCTGTTCTGTGGCTTAGTTGGTTAAAGCGCCGGTCTATCGAATACGGAGTCGTTGGTTCGAATCTCACTACAACACAATTTATTTTCACAAATTCTTCCTTGAATCTGTCAAATAATCAACATTCTGTGTCTTCTAACTTGAAGTTTTTTCAAGTTCAAAAAGAAAGTTCCAATGGAAATCACAAAAGATTAGACAGAGGAATTGTAGGAATCTTAGACGGAATCATCAATGAATTTTTCAAAGAAATACAGTGACTCCACACCGATGAATCACCTTAATTTTGTACACTATTTATGAATCACCATGTTGATCAAATGAGTGATCCATAAACTGTGGTCATTTTTGCCGATTCATAAATTGTGGGGTCACTGTAATCGGAGGAAATTTCAAACATAATTTTGGTACAATTTTTGGTGCAGCTTCTAGAGCATACACAAGTGAAATGTCTGAAGTAATTTTATGGACAAGTTTTCGTAGGAACTCCTGGAGAAATTTGCGAAGGAATTTCTAAAGAAATTCATTCAAAACCTTTTAGAGAAACACTTACGTATCTATTGAAAGGGTTTTGAGCAAAACTTCTGCAATTGCTATTGGAGGCAATTCGCTAAGAAGCTGCTGTGGTAATTTGCCGCAAACAACTTGGAACAACTTCTGGAAACATTTGTACAAACATTTCTGTGGTATTTCTTGTAGTTTTCAATGCAGCTGAGAAACGTCATTAGATCAAATAGATATATTGAATGCTGAAAATACCTGGGTTTCATTTCTGTCCAGAAACAGGGTTTGTCGCATTTGTTTTTAACGTTCCAAGAATAATATGAAAACGAAGATGTCAGTTTCATGAATCAACCCACTTATGAAACTGCATTTTGCATACCGTGAGTGAAACTGTCTGTCGAAACGACACCATCAGTCAGTGATTGCTTTCGAATCAATCCGGAATAAAAAAAAATCCCTTGTGTAAACCGGAACCGAAGATAAAAGACGTGAATTTGCAATAAATTGTTTGATCATCGCATTGGCTGACTCGTTACCTACTAGGTACCGACTGGTGTGAACCTAACTAGGAAGAGAAAGTCGACAGATAAACACACTCGTTTGGCAAATCAAAGATTGCTGCTTCCCCAAAATAAGGTAAACATCGTTGCATGCATCAACACCAGGAGGATTTCTTGGCTCAGCGGTACGATTTGGGCGGTAGTTGTCCGACTTCCTTGAGAATGAAGATCACCTTGTCAGATACTCTCAACACCAAACAGAGACACTTGCTTTAATCCAGTTGGGATGTAACACCAAGAAGAATAAAAAGACCGCATGCACCGGCAACATTCTTGCAAAACATGGCAAACGATACATCTCAAGTTCAACAAAAAAAAACTCAACTCAGTACCCAAATTATGTGATTAAGGCCAAGCCGTCGTCGTGGTACTGCACCATGGATCCCAATCATCGAGCCTCACGTGACCGTCAGCGAGGACAACAACGGACCGGAGCAACGATGATGGTGGGAAAAGCAAATCAGCACCAAATTAGGCAACAATTCATTCCGCCTGGCCATTATGATTGCCACTGTTGCTGCCACTGCTATGCTGCTCTGACTGTGTGTGACTGTGCCTGGTAGCAGTTTCATAATTGACAAGGTGGTTGGAAGTGCGCCACCACATGAATCTTTGCACCATTGGTTTTCGAATTTCATTTCACCGCGTTCGACAGCCAGCCATCCAGCCAGCCAGCTACGAAACAATCGAGGCTCATTACCGGCGATCGAATCAGTCGGCCGGCAGTCAGCGAGGCGGGAGACGACTAATCATACAGTTTAGAGAGCAGTGGGTAGCGCAAAAAATAAAGGGGGAATGACTCCCCCGGAAGCGGAATGATGTCGGACGGATCTCTTCGGGGGCATCGTGCCGGGTGTTGTTGGCCAATTTATGCAACTCTGTGGTACTTTGTTGCATGGATGGATTCTAAGGATGAGAAAAAAATGATAGTTCCGTTGATACCTCAGGTCAACCATTAAAGATTCAATGAGATATGAGCGCTAATGATTGGCGATTCTTCTGAAAGACAATGACGAAACAAATTACGTGATTTCAGAACTAAATTGCAAATTTCACATTTTTATAGTGCATTTGACCTTAGGAAACTCAAATTAAAATCAAGTATACTTTCAGCGTCGATATTCGCTATTCATACTGAGTTGAAGTAATGTTTTTATATCGTTTATGTATGTTTCCCTCATTATTATTTCTCAGTACTGCATCATATTTTGCATTGCAGCATAATTTTCTTCCAAATCCTCATCTTCAACTTCGCCGAAGCCATTAATCGTCGGAGAAACTAATTATTTATGCCAAACTAATTGGTTCTGCCCAGCTCCAATTTACACAGATCCCGGAAAAGGTGGGAAACCTTTATATGTGGTCCTGCCTTTGCGCGCGCGATCGTCAGGGCCTCCACAAACAATCCGAACCGCCTCTCCCAATTAGGGATTGCTTTCTCTGGAAATAGACACGTTCAAGGTAAACCATCCCGAAAATTAAACTAATTATCCCGGACCGTGTGTGCATCGCGTTCCTACCGAAAAACATGACACTAATTAAGATCTATTCTCGGTTCCCTGGCTCTGCCGTGTAATCACTGGTGCACGAACCCAGTTCATTCTCATTCGCTGAATGCCAGCCACATAAAACACACATCCTGCAACCATCAATTCTTAATTGTCAGGTTTCAAATTTTCTATATATTATCAGAGAGCTAATTTGATTTTACCCTCGGCGGCATGTTCTTCCATCCACCCACACACTCGGACCCCCTTCTCTTTACCAATCTGCCATTGTTTCTCCGTCGCCGTCCTCGTCGTCATCGCTGGTGTGGCACTGTACGCCGAACGCTCACTTCATCAATTCATTTTCACACTGTGTGCCAAAAAGTACCACAGGTCCACCACACCACCCCGGCGCGGCGCGACCAGCTCAGAGCTCACTGATTTTCCACCAACATCGACGTAATAATAATTTCCCGCAAAATATAAACTCAAATTAATTTTAATGAGCTTCGAACAGGCGACGTTCATTACGCTTCACAGATGCCGCCATCGTCGGAGTCGCCGAAGCCGCCGAACAGTGCAGTTAGTGAGCCAACGAAAGGAGCGCCGCAGAATCGGGCGGAAAAATAGACGGGGTGGCCAAGAGTAGTGCGATTTCTGGGGGTCTTACAATTCACGGTTTATAATATTGGACACACGAGGGCCCATATAGCCGAGGCGGTAAACGCACGGCACGGGTATTCAGCATGACCATTCTGAGGGTGACGGGCTCGATTCCCGGTTGGTCCAGGATCTTTTCGTAAAGGAAATTTCCTTGACTCCTTTGGGCATAGAGTATCTTCGTGCCTGCCACACGATATACACATGCAAAATGGTCATTGGAAGAGGAAGCTCTCAGTTAATAACTGTGGAAGTGCTCATAGAACAGTAAGCTGAAAAGCAGGCTTTGTCCCAGTGAGGACGTTACGCCAAGAAGAAGAAGAGGAAGAAGAATATTGTACACAAAGCTTCGATGACATTTTCCAAAGACCATGTACGATTTTTTGATTCAAAACAAAATGTGACGTCCAAGAAAGTACGGAGACAAGCTTTTTTTTATGGGATGAACACCAGATCAAGTACTTTATGCGAATTGTGTTCCAATTGACTTAATTTTATTGTATTAGAAATCGTAACGGAAATAGGTGCCTCTAGAAAAATGAATATTTTTTCCCACTAGTTTTAAAGAAGTGCGTTATCGAAGAAAAAAAACAGTAGGCAAGACAAAGTTTGTCGGGAACAGATATTTTTCTATAAATAAAGAACTCAGACAAGACAGAGAAGACAGAGAAGACAGAGAAGCCAGAGAAGATAGAGAAGACAGAGAAGACAGAGAAGACAGAGAAGACAGTGAAGACAGAAAAGATAGAGAAGACAGAGAAGCCAGAGAAGATAGAGAAGATAGAGAAGACAGAGAAGACAGAGAAGACAGAGAAGACAGAGAAGACAGAGAAGACAGAGAAGACAGAGAAGACAGAGAAGACAGAGAAGACAGAGAAGACAGAGAAGACAGAGAAGACAGAGAAGACAGAGAAGACAGAGAAGACAGAGAAGACAGAGAAGACAGAGAAGACAGAGAAGACAGAGAAGACAGAGAAGACAGAGAAGACAGAGCAGACAGAGAAAGCAGAGAAGGCAGAGAAGACAGAGAAGACAGAGAAGACAGAGAAGACAGAGAAGACAGAGAAGACAGAGAAGACAGAGAAGACAGAGAAGACAGAGAAGACAGAGAAGACAGAGAAGACAGAGAAGACAGAGAAGACAGAGAAGACAGAGAAGACAGAGAAGACAGAGAAGACAGAGAAGACGGAGAAGACGGAGAAGACAGAGAAGACAGAGAAGACAGAGAAGACAGAGAAGACAGAGAAGACAGAGAAGACAGAGAAGACAGAGAAGACAGAGAAGACAGAGAAGACAGAGAAGACAGAGAAGACAGAGAAGACAGAGAAGACAGAGAAGACAGAGAAGACAGAGAAGACAGAGAAGACAGAGAAGACAGAGAAGACAGAGAAGACAGAGAAGACAGAGAAGACAGAGAAGACAGAGAAGACAGAGAAGACAGAGAAGACAGAGAAGTCAGAGAAGTCAGAGAAGACAGAGAAGACAGAGAAGACAGAGAAGACAGAGAAGACAGAGAAGACAGAGAAGACAGAGAAGACAGAGAAGACAGAGAAGACAGAGAAGACAGAGAAGACAGAGAAGACAGAGAAGACAGAGAAGACAGAGAAGACAGAGAAGACAGAGAAGACAGAGAAGACAGAGAAGACAGAGAAGACAGAGAAGACAGAGAAGACAGAGAAGACAGAGAAGACAGAGAAGACAGAGAAGACAGAGAAGACAGAGAAGACAGAGAAGACAGAGAAGACAGAGAAGACAGAGATGACAGAGAAGACAGAGAAGACAGAGAAGACAGAGAAGACAGAGAAGACAGAGAAGACAGAGAAGACAGTGAAGACAGAAAAGATAGAGAAGACAGAGAAGCCAGAGAAGATAGAGAAGATAGAGAAGATAGAGAAGACAGAGAAGACAGAGAAGACAGAGAAGACAGAGAAGACAGAGAAGACAGAGAAGACAGAGAAGACAGAGAAGACAGAGAAGACAGAGAAGACAGAGAAGACAGAGAAGACAGAGAAGACAGAGAAGACAGAGAAGACAGAGAAGACAGAGAAGACAGAGAAGACAGAGAAGACAGAGAAGACAGAGAAGACAGAGAAGACAGAGAAGACAGAGAAGACAGAGAAGACAGAGAAGACAGAGAAGACAGAGAAGACAGAGAAGACAGAGAAGACAGAGAAGACAGAGAAGACAGAGAAGACAGAGATGACAGAGAAGACAGAGAAGACAGAGAAGACAGAGAAGACAGAGAAGACAGAGAAGACAGAGAAGACAGAGAAGACAGAGAAGACAGAGAAGACAGAGAAGACAGAGAAGACAGAGAAGACAGAGAAGACAGAGAAGACAGAGAAGACAGAGAAGACAGAGAAGACAGAGAAGACAGAGAAGACAGAGAAGACAGAGAAGACAGAGAAGACAGAGAAGACAGAGAAGACAGAGAAGACAGAGAAGACAGAGAAGACAGAGAAGACAGAGAAGACAGAGAAGACAGAGAAGACAGAGAAGACAGAGAAGACAGAGAAGACAGAGAAGACAGAGAAGACAGAGAAGACAGAGAAGACAGAGAAGACAGAGACGACAGAGAAGACAGAGAAGACAGAGAAGACAGAGAAGACAGAGAAGACAGAGAAGACAGAGAAGACAGAGAAGACAGAGAAGACAGAGAAGACAGAGAAGACAGAGAAGACAGAGAAGACAGAGAAGACAGAGAAGACAGAGAAGACAGAGAAGACAGAGAAGACAGAGAAGACAGAGAAGACAGAGAAGACAGAGAAGACAGAGAAGACAGAGAAGACAGAGAAGACAGAGAAGACAGAGAAGACAGAGAAGACAGAGAAGACAGAGAAGACAGAGAAGACAGAGAAGACAGAGAAGACAGAGAAGACAGAGAAGACAGAGAAGACAGAGAAGACAGAGAAGACAGAGAAGACAGAGAAGACAGAGAAGACAGAGAAGACAGAGAAGACAGAGAAGACAGAGAAGACAGAGAAGACAGAGAAGACAGAGAAGACAGAGAAGACAGAGAAGACAGAGAAGACAGAGAAGACAGAGAAGACAGAGAAGACAGAGAAGACAGAGAAGACGGAGAAGACAGAGAAGACAGAGAAGACAGAGAAGACAGTGAAGACAGAGCAGACAGAGAAGGCAGAGAAGACAGAGAAGATAGCGAAAACAGAGAAGACAGAGAAGACAAAGAAGGCAGAGAAGACAGAGAAGATAGAGAAAACAGAGAAGACAGATAAGACAGATAAGACAGAGAAGACAGTGAAGACAAAACACCGTTTCTTTAGAATGGCTTGACGAATCTTCGTAAAATTTGATGATAGATACACAAAGTTATGGCTCTGTGGTACATTAAGCTGCGGTTTATTTTTCAAAAGTTGTTGAATCTTGAAATTCGGAAACTCTTCTGGATTCAAACGACATAAAAAGAGAAACCTCTGAGTTTGAGCCAAAAATATTGAGATTTAGAGGTAGCGCAATCGCTTCAAAGTTGAATTTTCGGGAAATAAAAATGTGTTTTCACTTCAAGTGCCATAACTTTTTCAATTTTCAACTGATTCCCAATCTATTTTTATGAATCTCTCACAAATTCAATTTCAAATAAACGCGTAGTACATTTTTTTCCAAAGTCATGCAAAATATGAGTTCTTAAAGATTTAATTTATTTTTTTTTTTCTTCTTTTAACACAAAAATTGAACTTTGGAGTCGGAGAACTTTTTAACCAATTTCGAATCTTTCAGCGTGTTTTTATAGATATTTCTGTTGCCTATCGTTATCCCGAACAAACTGTTCGTGAAAGTAGTCTGTTTTTTTAATACTATTCACCGAAAACTGCCAAAACATGCCTCTAAACCTGATTTTTTTTCTTGTAAACTTGGAGTTTTTGACGATTATTTGCAATTTTTTACTCCAAACTAGATGTTGTTTTGTTTGTTTATTTATTAACGACCCTTTAATCAAAAATGATCATTCGGGTCGGAATCTAAATCTAAATACAAAAAAATTATACAAATTTCATTGCTGTTTTCTCCGTTTCTCTCTATCAATACTCCTGCGTAACCATTTAATCCATGCGTCCATGTTATCATCGCGGTCGGGCTCGGGATCATCTTCGTCGTCTTCATTCAATTCAATGCTACTCATATCGAAATCTGGGCTGCGTTCTCTCTGCGACTGTTCAACCTTGCGAAAGAATTTTTCGTTGCTATCCTGCTTCTTTCTCGGTGGCGATGGCGATTCCGTTGTTGGTTTGTTCGTAACCACCACACGTTCGGGCGGCTGTACACTGTGTTGCTGTTGTTTGTTTCTCCTTCTTTTCCCGCCGGTAGTAGCGACGTCTACCGATAGCTTGTTGGTCGGTTAGCATCATATGTAAGGATATAGAATACATTGAAGGATTTTTGTCATTTTTTTCCTTGCGTTTAGATCATGACAATATGTTTTTATTAGGAATACACATATGATTATTGAGAATAAATGGCCGGGGTTCTGCTAAACCGAACTAAGCGCCAAAAAGATAATTCCGAGATAATTAGACTTAAAGTTCAACCACTCACAAATAAACAACAGCGGAGATTATTTGAAACTTTTCCGCACACATATAACTGACAAGCCTTCATTAACCATCAGAAATGAAGAATACGTGTAAATTATTTGGAATCATTGATATAATTACATTTTATTTCATGGTACTTTGCACTCAGTTCACTCTGGCTGATCAAAAACATCAGAAAATGGTTAATAGTTCAGTTTGGCTGAATGTGTTTTTTTGTTTCAAAAAAAACCAAATGGATAGAGGAAAAAAATCTCGATTTTTGATCGCCTATCAAGTTGAAATCGATATCACTCACAATCCTTCACATGAATCAAAGAGGACGCGTATAGTATGGTAGCACGATGGTCTCAAAACAGTTAGCAACATGAACGGCGGAAGCCCTCCCAGCTCAGCCCTTCCCACCCATGCTTTTTCTTCATAAGCGGTGTATGTGGAAACACAGAGCAAGAGTGATTATGTTAAACGATGTCCTTGCATGCCCTGAGGTCCTGAGATGTGAATGTGGAGCGATTTGTGTACTTTAAATTTATACTGGTCGAAGAAAACCATGAAAATGTTCTGCCAAAGTGCACTAAGTGCAAAAAAGTTTTCAAAAATATGAAAGAGATTAGAACTTGGATCATCTGAGTGATAACCAAGCGCGTTACCTCTAGGTCATATTACCTTGCTGAAGGTCAGTCGTTAAGTCTGAATCAAGTTCTAAACATTCTTCTCAAGGATGGTTTTCGTGAAAACGCCATTTTTCGATCAGCCAAAGCGAACCAAGTGTTTAATTTTTTTCAAGCTTTATTATTCTAATTAGGCTTGTTGTTCAATGACGGCTCCTGTGTTAAACTACCAGTATGAGGTGTATCGACATAACGCTGGTATTAAAAACCAGTTGGTTTTTGTATCGTTCAGAATAAATTGATTCTAAAATGCTGTGGACTTGGTTCGGTCTGGCTGAATGTGATTTGGAAAAATGGCGATCAGCGCCATCGAAACATATTTGGTTCTTCCAACGCCCATATTTCTAATTACGTGTTCATTTCTCTCACCATTGGCGTAGCTAGGGGGGGTTCCAGGGGTGCCAGGCACCCCCTAGAACAAATTTGGCACCCCCTAGAATTTTTCCTTGACAGTCACCTAAAATTTAAAACTTAATACAATAATACTTATATTGTTAAATGGCACATTTGAACAAATCTTAAACACACTTTGGCGTTTTGAAAACATATTGGTAAAAAAGGTGATCTGGTTGCACTGCTCTCAACCAGTAGTGTGATTCGCTCGTGCCGTGGATTTTGTTCAAAATTTTCCAGTATAAACTGCATTTTAATTTATTATATGGATAAAAAAGTAAAGAAAAAGTGAATGTGCAGTGGAATATCGAGAAAATATTGTGAAAATGTGCAAATAGCGAACGAAAATCCCATTATTTTTTCGTCGCGAGTTCGATCGACGTCGCCATATTTACCTATATATGCGTAGCGTGTAGTGTATAAACGGTGGTGGTAATCATTTTTCGCGTGGTGTTTATGCATGGTAACATTGTGAAAATGTGTGTGATATGCAGTGGTGTGGACGCAGCTGATGTATGTGTGAATAAACATTGCATCAACATCATCATGAACGGAGCGGCCAACTTTCGGCCAAGTTTTCATTATTTTTGCTTTTGTGTACTGTATACGAAACACGGTGTTGTGGTAAACACGGCATCGTTTGGGTGTGAGATATACGAACTCACGCATGTGTGAAAGGATTGATCCGCTGGAGAGCTGAACTCGCTCGGTTGGGCAATTTCGGCGCAGGAGCTGGGTCATTTCCAATAAGAAAATATTTCTGTTTGGAGTGGCTCTGCGCTGGTGTCGGAGTTCTCAGATCGGGTGGGTGCGGGTCGCCGGTGGATCAATCCATCGAGAGAGCGTGTGTTCATTTCATGTTTTCATACGAACACCAACGATGACGATGAAGTTGCAGGCACGCGGTGCGCAGGACTTGCTCGACTGGGGACTTCGAAGGTGATTTTTTTTGCGGTTTTCTGTGAGAAAGTAAAGGGAAGATTTTTTTGCTTTTTTTCACTTAGAAACCCCGTAGGAAGAAAAAGTGTTTCCCGGTGCATCAACCTTCGTTGGCGCGAATATCGATCTCTTACATTTTCTCTCACACTGTTGTGAAAATGTACACAACGTTTGTTAGTAGGCATCGCATTTAAGGGCGGACGGGACGGTCGAGGAAATATCCGCCATTGCTCTGTTGCTACAAAGATGGTAATCTCAGATTCTACTTCATATAATGGAACAAAAATCTATCATTGTGTATGCTCACTTGCAGTGCATATGCTAATTGTTTTTCAGCCTCATCTGTGCGATAGAAATCGAGATTACCATCTTCAAAATCGCGAGGCAAATTGTTAGAAAGAGAGGGAAGATAGGAAAAATAATACAGCGTCCCGATTCACCTTAAGCAACGCGCACCGATGGTAGTAAGACGGTAGGATTCAAACTTGTCATCAATAATGCGGACTTTGTAAAAACTTAAGTATGCCAGCAATTTTTTTACGAAGTATTGATTCCTACTAGTTTTCGTTTTAAAATCGTGTTACTAACTTTTACATATGTATTTATACTTTTCATGTGTGTGTAATTAAGTGTCATGGTTCTGACAATACGTAAGCATATGTTGTTTTCACTAAATATCTTCCGGTTGTGATCATGATGTTAATGGCGTGAACGAGTAAACATTCCAAATGATTTAAGGGTGCCGAATAGATCGTCGCGCGTTTTTCAGCGGTTTTCCTAAATTTCGTTGCATTTGCGGATTCGCGTCGGTTCTGAGTTCGAATTGTCCGCGTCGTCGTTGTCGGTTTGTTTTTTTTTTGTTTGTGCCCATCATCGTTCTCCAGACGTTCTCCGATTTAGTGCAATTGGCGATGGTGATGCCAGTCAGTTGCAAATAGCTGCTTCTCTCCGCGTCAATTAGGAGCACATAATCATTGAACATAGAGGTGGATGTTTATCGGTGAGTTCGTTCCGTATTAAAATAATTCAACATGCTATATTAAACTAGAACATATTTTTCGTGCATTTATCCAACAAATATTGAGAGGTTCGTCACTCCATGTGTCGGCACAAGTACCAGAGGAATATATTTCTTAATTTTTTTTGCATTTACAAAACAGTATGAATGGTTCGTCATCAGTGTCGACATGTGTAATATTTTAGTTAAAATGAAAACAAGTAGCTTGATTTAATTGAGGTTGCATTTTTCACATCACTTACCAAAGTGAATCCAGAACATATGACTTTTCCCCCACATCACTAACAAAAATCCTGCTTTGTTGTGCATGCATCGCTCCTGTGAGGGGTGAGTATGGCAGCATAATCGATCGCGTTCGCCATTGTCTCGCGTGAAAATCAAAGCAATAGATGCACGGGTGTTTGGTGTTCAGTATTGTGTTGTTCTTTGCTGTGCATGCGAGTGTCGAAAAATAATGTTGCACGATCATATCGTTTTTTAGCGATAGGTCGACGGGTGCATGAGTGAATGATTGACGATCGGTGAGATAGTTCCTTGTATTCTTTGAAAAACGCAGTAAATATATCTTTTAGTTTTAAATCGTCCTTTTATATTTACTCAGCAAGTTCGTCACTTCAAGTGTCATTTTTCATTAACTTTATTTTATTTTAATTAAATGCTCCTGTACTTTTGCACAGTCCGCCACCATACGGTGCTGGCCAAACTGATTTGATCCGTTATTATGTCAGTATTTTGCCTAAGTTTGTGCGGTCCTTCACTGTTAGTGTCGGCACATTGTTTTGTTTCAATATATCGATTTCATGGCAAGTAGCGTATTGGTTCACCAGTCCTCCCAATTGCGAGGTGACGCAAAATCTTTTCCATTCCATAAATTTTCATGGTCTCACCATTCTTCCACCATTGTGAGGTGACACATTTGTGTGTATACTGTACGGTTGCATGGATCGCATCGCTTACCGAAGTGTATCCTTGAACTATGCAACTATCAATCCCTCCCTACTAACAAAACTCCTTCCCGTGACAACTGTGGAGAGTCCAGTAGTACATACAACCTCTAGTAGCAACGGTTGTCGAACTAACATTCCTTCCCTTCCCCGGTAGACCGTAAGGACGTGGCCAGCGCCGTTATTGACCCAATAAAGTTTGAGGTCTTGAAACGTGTACATTGATGATGGTGGCAAATCCCAAGCCCCAACCAATTGGTTCTCTGTGCAATTTCGCTAGCTCAGGTCAATCACGGAGTAGCAACTACGAAGTGTACGGTCACCAATGCTCATGCTCATGCTTGAAAACATATTGGTAAAAAAATCACTTCTCCATGGATTCCTTCAGAAATACCTCTATCTATTCATACAGTGATTTCTCTAGGCTTGCGGTATGGATTCCTCTCGATATTTCTTCATTAAACTTCCCTTAGGATTCTCCAGGCAGTCAAGATGGGGTTGTACATACTAGAAATTGCTGTAAAGATTGGTCTAGCGATTTCTCATAAGATTTGTTTTAAAATCCTTACTTTGATACTTGGGATTCCTTCAGGAAATACTGGTGGTATTATTCAAGACAATCTTCCTGGGATCCTTTCAGAAGTTCCTCCAGTGATTCTTCCAGAAATTTCTTCAGAGATTCTTCCAGAAATTTCTCATAGAATTCCTCCAGGAGCTTATATTGGCCTTTCTCCGGGAACCGTTGCTAGGATTCCTCAAGCAACTCCTGCTGCGATTCTTCCAGAAATTTCTCTTAGAACTCCTCCAACAATGCTCATTGTGGTACCTTCAGGTTTTCTACTAGGGAAGTTCTTCCGGAAAATCTCCCCGGGAATTTTCCAAAAATCCCATCGGTGATTCCATCGGCGATAGATTTCTTCAAGAATTTATCCAGGACTTCCTCCAGAGATTCTTCCAAAAATTCCACAGAGGATTTCTCCAGAATCTTCCATTGACCTTCCTCCATGAATTCCAGCTGGAGTTCTTCAAGCAATTCTCATTAGGACTCCTTCAGAAATACTTCTAGGGATTTCTCCTGGCATACTTACTGCAATACTTTCGAGAAATTTTCCTGAGATTTCTCCAGAAATCCCTCCTGCGATTCCATCAGGGATTCCTCCAGTATACTTCTATCGATTCTTTCAAGGAGAGCTGTACATATTCCTCCAGGCATTTGTTAGAGGAGCTTCTCTTAGGATACCCCCGGCATTCCTGATTCTTGGATTCCTCTAGAAATTTCTTCTATGATTCCTCCCGGAATTCTAGGAATTCCTCTAGATATTCCAGCTGGGATTCCTCAAGCAATTCCGGCGGTTATTCCAGTGATTCTTCCTCCAGAAATTCAAACTGTGGTACTTCAAATATTATGCAACGGATTCTTTCAGAGCTTTCTCCTGGCTTTTGGCTGGGATTTTTCCAGGCAAACATCCTGGAATTCTTGCAGAAATTCCTTTGATTGTTCTACCACGGATTTCTCCAAAGACTCATTCAGGAATTCCTTTAGAGATTATATCCAAAGATTCCTCCGGAAATTCCTTTGGGCCTTCCTCCAAGAATACCTCAAACACCTTCCCCTGCGGTTCTTCCAGTAATTCCTCCATAAATTGTTACTATGATACGTACATAAATTCTTCTAGTGATTCCTATATGAATTTATTCTACCATTGTGGCTGGAAGTCAACTGGAAGTCTTCCTGGAAATCTTCCTGAGGTTCCTTCAGAAATTCCTCCTGCGATTCCTTCAGGGCCTTCGCTATAGATGCTTCCAGAACACCTCTACCGGTTCTTGCAGGAACTTCTCTAGGTATTCCAAGGATTTTTTTTCTTTGGATTCCCCCAGGCATTCCTGACGGGGTTTCTCTAGAAATTCCTGTATAGTTTCCTCCGGCAATTCCTTCTAGGATTTCTGCTGAGATTTCTACAATGATACATCCCAGAATCCTTCTAATAATACCTTCTGATATTTTTCCTGTGATTTCTTCAGAAGCTCTCCAGTGGTTCCTCCAGGAATTTTTATCCAAAATATTTTATCCAAGGATTCTTTCATAAATTTCTCATGGGATTCCTCCATGAATTCCTCTTGGTCTTTCTCCAGGAATTTCAACTGGATTTCTCAAGCTATTCCTGCTGTGGTTCTTCCAGCAATTCCTCCTAGGACTCCTCCGGAAAATTCTTGCTGTAATACCTCCCGGAATTCTGCTACATATTCTTCTAAGAAATTATCCAGAAATTCCTTCAAAAACTTACTGGGATTAATCAGGGCAATCTTCCTAGGAGCCTTGCCTTCGGGGTATCCTCCTGGAAACCCTAAAGGTTCCTTGGATTTCTCCAAATATTTATCATTGGATTCTTCCAGGAACTCCTTTTGGCTTTCATCCAGGAACTCCTCCTGGGATTCCATAAGCGGCTGCTGCTGCTTGTAATGTTTCAGCGATGCCTTCCCTGCAGGAATACCTCTAGGGTTTTTTCCTGCTATTCTTGCTGGGATTCTTCTAGGCATTTTTCCTAGGATACTTCCAGAAATGCTGTTGATTCTTCCAGAGATTTTTCTAAGGAGTCATCCAGGAATTCCTCTAGAGTTTTTATTCATGGATTACTCTTGAAATTAATCATGGTATTACTCCCGGACCTCCTCTTGGCCTTCTTTAAGGAATTTCAGCTGAAGACATCCCAATAGAAATCTCTAGAGGAATCTCTAAACGAGTTTCGGGAATAGTAGGAAATACCAGAGAAATGCTAGGAGGTATTATTACTAGAGAAATCTCTAGTGAAATCCTGTAGGAATATACAGAAAAAAACTTGTAATTAATTAGAAGGCACAGAATATTGCTTATTAACGAATTGAGAGATGAATTAAAAAAAATCGCGTTCTGGTGGAATTCGTACCCACGACTCCGTATTCGCTAGACCGCAGTATGACCATTTCTTTGGATTTTTTTTTCTATAATTTTAATGGCTATTCATCTGAAAATATTTCAACAATTTCTTTTTCGGTTATTTTGCAAATTTCTCAGGCAGTTTTATCGTGATTACTTTTGTAATTCTTTATGACTTGATTGTATTTATATTTATTGCTTCCGAAAATGGCTTAATTGGAAATTCTGAAATTCTGAAGTGAGCTTGCTCGAAAAAAGTTCTATGGAATTCCTGACAAATTTCCAAAGAAATTGCCGATATTTTTCCAATAAATTTACCTTAGAACTTTCAAAGCGGTTGTCAAAAGAATTTACATAAGAATTAACAGTAGAGTTCCTGAAGAAAATATTAAGGCTTTTTCAAGAAATTGGTTAAATCCAATCTCAAAATTAATTGCCAAAATATATTCTATAAAAATTTCCATAAACATTCACAAAACAAATTTCTAAGAAATTCTCAAAGAATTTTCCGAAATCATCAAAGGATTTTCTGAATAAAATTGAGAAAGAATTCCAAAAGTAATTGCCATCGTATCACAGTAACAGAAATCTTAGAAAACCACCAAAGATTTTTTTTTTCAAATAAATTTCCAAAGGAAATCATTAAGAATTTTGCTGAAAAAATTTCCAAACGAATTACCGAAAAAGCTCCCAAGGTAATAATCGAAGTTTCAAAAATTTCCAAAGGAATTGCTGATGAAATTCCTAAATAAATTTTCAATGCAAGTAATATCGGAATTGCCGAAAGTTATTCCAATCGGGATTGCTGCAGGAATTCGTTACATAATTGCTGAAGAAATCTAGAAGAAATAGTCTAAATCATTTTCATTAAAATTATAGATGCGGATTATAAAAGAATTTCCGAAGGAGTTTTCGAAGGAATTCGCGAAAAAATACCGAATAGCATAGATAATGACAGTCCAAAAAATCGACAAAAATCCCAAAAAAGGTTGAATAAATTGCCGAAGACATTTCCCCAAAAAAAAAAATATTGTGAGGAAATTCCCAGAGTCATTGTTGAATGAATTACCAAAGGCTTTATTAAAAATATTCCCAAAAGAATCGCATGACGAGTAATTGGGGATTTTTTAAAAGCAAATATCAATAGAATTTCTGACATTAACAAAACAATGCTTAAAATACTACTAAAATCAGCAAAAGAACTTCCGAGAAAACAGTAAAAAAGCCAAATAAACTCGTAAAGGAATTGTCCAGGAAATTTCCGATGAATTTTTAAAAGGATGCGTGAAAGGTGTTTAGTATCAAATTCCAAACGTATTACCAAATAAATTCTTAAAGCAATTGCCGAAGGGGATTAAAATATATTACCGAAGATATTGCCAAATACAAAGGAATTCCTGAGAGATCTGCAAAAGAATACTTAAATGAAAGCTATTGAACTCAGAGTTGGCCTCAAATCCTTTCCAACCTAGCTGAATTATACGAATTATACGATCAAGTTGCAGGAAATTTGGTCAACAAAAACCCCATATGACGAAGAGAACAAACCTGGAAACCACTGAAACTGGCACCCCCAAGGCACCCCCTAGGAAAAAATCCTAGATACGCCAATGTCTCTCACAGATTGTTTCTATGAGTCGGTTAGAAGTTAGAAATCTGACGGAGATGAGGAGAACTTGAAATGTTCATCGCCTGGATCACAACTAAAATATTTCGCTGATTCTATCGAATGGTTTACAGTTCACTCTGGTTGGATGCAAAATGATGTTTTGTATGTTCCGCCAAACAGAAATTTTGAATTTACTCCACGAAGAGCTGTCAGAATTACTGGATTTTCACATGGAAGGAAGATCATCATTTTCTTCACCCAATAGTTAAGAAAACTCAATTTTAAAAAAATGGTCTTTAGTTCGGTTTAGCAGAACCCCGACCAGAACTACGAATGAAAACAATTTAAATTTTACGAAAAACCTGCTTTTTCAATAAATTTTTAAACGATTGCGATTATGAAAAACGAAACAATTTTTTAAAGGTACAGTCTATTCACAGCATTCTTAGGCAACACAAATATCTACAGAAGAAAGCTAATAAAATTGAAATTGGACAAACGATTAAAAAGTTATCGGATCCAAATTATTTTTTTTGGTAAAAAGAATAAAAAAAAATTAATTAAATTAGAAAAAAAACTCATATATTGCCTTTTGGAAAAAAATGTTCTACGCGTTTATTTGAAATTTAATTTGTTAGAGATTCATAAAAGAAACAATTGAAAATTGGTTGAAAATTGAAAAAGTTATGACACTTGAAGTCAAAACACCTTTTTATTACTCGAAAAATCAACTTTGAGGCGATTGCGCCAGCTCTAAAACTCAATATTTTTGGCTCAAACTCAGAGGTTTCTCTTTTTTGAATCCAAAAGAGCTTACGAATTCGAGGTTTCAACATATTATGAAAAAAAACCCCATCCTAGCGGAGCATCTTTTTTTTATTGTTATTTTTTTTTTTTTTTTGATATTGTGCATTTAACGAAAATGACTGATTTTTCAATCACCTCCAAAACCTCGAAAATGTTCCGTTTTTTTTATTTAAAATCGATGCCCCTCTTCTCTCCCGGAGAAGGTCAACACTTCAGAATTTTGAGTTCCTAGTCGGGAGCAATCAAAAAAGGTGAAATTTAGAACTGTGCAAAATTTTTGTTGAACTGTGTAATTAAAGCGGTGTGCAATGTGCATGTAGTCTTCGGAAAAGTAGTAGTTGATACATGTAGAGGTTCGGCTCTAAGAACTAGACTTATTTCTCGTGGGAGCTGATACAGTTACTCAGTAGTAACAGGGCTCAACTTTCAAGAAAATGAGCTTAAATTTTTAAAATAGGTATGGAATCTGGTTTCCAAGTGAATAAGTGGTGTGGAGTGAAAAAAAATCTTGAACAACCCTAATGTAGCCAGTGTAACACCACCACCAATATTTTCCAAAGTGCTTTTTTGTCTACATAGACTTGTAGAGTCTCTACGTTCGTTGATGTTTAAGAAGTGCGACTGTTTGCAACATAAAATAAAAGAAATTGAATTGATTAGAAAAAAAAACAGAAAAAAGGGTAAAAAAGATGTCTGTAATATAAGTTTGGGCAACTTGGAGCTAGACATAAGGCTTAGCTCTGTGAGTCCTGTCGAAATAGAGGACATGGCATGCTTTTGAGAAGCTGATCGAAAGTCTCGTTTGACACTTGACTGTAAAGAAGAACGGGATGCATTTCCACATTTTTTTATTTTTTATTAGTTTGAATAACACTATTTCAAAAACGGTTTCTATACGTAACTAGACGAAGAATCAAGGTATCTTCTGATTTTTTTTTCGTGGTGGATACGTTTTGCACTATCGTGGTGCGGCAAGCCTAACATCTTAGAAAGGTTAATTTGATCCCACCCTCAGTGTTGGACTTTCGGAATTCGTGCTGATTGTTCTCAATGAAAATGAAAACTTACTCTGGTTAAGTGTATCAATAATACCCTAATATAAATATCGGGAAAAGCTGATCCAGTCAACCAGTGATGGTATAAGATGTTGAATATGATGTTAAAATGGAGGCAATATGAGGCAATCTTACATGCGCATAAATGGAGGCATCCACTTTATCATCTTATGCAACATCTTACAAGATTATTGGTTGCCTGAGGAAGACTGTTCAGTATTTGTTGAATGCAATTGATAACTGACTCTTCACGGTTTCCATTTCAGTTTCGTAAGGCGTGTAATCAAAAGCACCCTCAAAAAATTAGAAAACTGCAGAATTGCTTCTGAACGAATGCTGTCACGATATTCCAAAACTGTTTACGTGGAAGATTCCGGCTTGTTGCCAATCCAAAATGTTTCTACCTTGTTTTCCGAGCATGACTAGATCAAAGTTTTAGAGGACATCTTCACAGGCCACAGAGAACAAGCTTATTCAAATGTCACTATGGTGAAGGACGTTATAGTATCTATGGCATCCTTCCTCAAACCTTCGAGTTTGAGCAAAAAATATTGATATTTAGATGTGGTGCAAATTTTCGAATAATAAAAAGATGCTTTCATAAAATGTCATAACAATGACAGTTTTCAATTTCCACCCCTTCCAGAGTTAGTTTTCAATTTCCACCCCTTCCAGAGTTAGTTTTGACAAAGATATCAACAAATCACTTTTCCATGTTTTACGATAGTGACCCCAAACTTTTGGTCGATGACATGAAGGGTTAATTTACTTAATAACTTTTTTTCTAGATTTTTTAGCTAAGTTCTGTAAAAAGCAGTTGAAAGCTAATAAAAAATGGGTTATATTACCGCTCTCATCTTAAAATTTGGTCGACCCAATTTCCAGCGACACTGCCGTAAGTTTGTATCAATTTTTTAGAAAATTTGGCAACTTCGGGTTAAATTACATACAATTTTTTTTGAAAAAGTTTCTTTAAAATCATGTTCAAAGTTTCTTTAACTTTTTTTTTTGAATGAGACCTAGGGTTTTGAAATCGGACGCAAATTGGCGAATATATGGGCCTTAAAAAATGACATGTTTTTGAGGGGGTGACCCCAATCTTTTGATCGGGAGTGTATACTCATACCATACCCTAAAAGGTCACCTGTTTAGTGGACTTTTATCACCGGAACATCTGTCTTACTTTGCAATGTAGTAAAAACCGGTACTTATAGTCGCATTTCCCGGGTGCAAACTGTCCCCGCGCACACTACCGTTCGATCCTCCTGGTTGCGTGCTGGTGGAAGTGTGATAGCTTCACGCGTTCCCCAAACTGCTTCCTCCCGACTGCTGCAGCGAACTTGCAAGGTGGGTGGCTGACTGGCTTACTGGCTGGGAACCATATGCACCATCAACAATCGCGAAATAATGATACCAATCCACTTTCGGAACGAGTCTACCAAGGAGTGCCCTTCCGACGACGTCTTCGCCGTCGCCGTCGCCGTCGTCCGCCGGTTAGTCACCACGTCAGTGTAGATAACAAGAGTGCGCTCCACCACCACAATATGAAAGGAGAAGAAATAATTGCAAGTATTATGGTGAGGACAAATGGCACGCTGCATGTAAACGGTGTGGAGAACTCCCCCTCGTCCCTGATCGAAGTAGAGCACGAGTACAGGGCGGGTGGTGAATGCAGATAATAACGAGCTTGCATGTGATCCTTGCCCTCCTGGAGTGGCGTCCTGGAAAACGTGCGTCTTCGTCGTCCTCGCCTCGATGAAAGAGGAACGGCATCTTTGAATCGGTCCAAATGCGCCGCGCGCACATGTAGGTGAACGTAACGAACTAATTAAATTGTCGCTTAATTTGCGACAACAATGCAATGTCTTGGAAATAGACAGAGCTTCATTCAAAGAAAGCTGATATTGTATTGCATCAAAAGCGTATAATTCAACTAGGGCAGCGAATAGTTTCACTTCATTCCTGGATCGATTGCAGATGAATTTGGGGGCCACTGTAATGGATGATGAAATGTTTGCAAGTTCTATAAAACTGCACAAAATTTAACGGGTAATATAACAAATAAGAACTCATTTTTTACAAATTAATTGAAACATTTCCGGAGAACTCCCCACTCAGACAACGCATACACATGTTTTCAAACAAAGTCACACCGGACAGTAGCTCTAATTGAATTCGACTAACCATTCCTTTCAATAAGTCGGCAATCAAATCAAACCATCATTCGTACGCACTTATCTAGACTATCCTTTCCTCAGCCTTAAGCTCCCCCGCAAATCTTGACTTCCACCGTACATGCACACTTCGCTGACCGGTCGACGCAGAGAGAATGATTCCTTAATTGAAACTATCAACAATCGGAATTCAATTAAATCTCCTGAGACCTGAAGCACACCACCACCACCACTAGGTACTGCACTGCACTGTGCTTGGTTTGGTTTAGATCAGAGCTACAGAGCTGCCTCCTCGTCGTCCTCATCGTCGTCAATCCATTCCTCATGGTTCATTCTCTTTCCCATTCCCATTGATTGCACAGTGTGGTATTCCGGCATCATCATCTTCCCGATTGCGCTACATTGTGTGTGGCCAGATATTGCTGGCTGCTGCGTACCGTCGGGTATGCTGGGGAAAATGTGCGTTTTGTTCAAAAACTATATCTCCTCTCCTCTTCTTGGCGTAACGTCCTCACTGGGACAAAGCCTGCTTCTCAGCTTAGTGTTCTATGAGCACTTCCACAGTTATTAACTGAGAGCTTCCTCTGCCAATGACCATTTTGCATGTGTATATCGTGTGGCAGGCACGAAGATACTCTATGCCCAAGGAAGTCAAGGAAATTTCCATTACGAAAAGATCCTGGACTGACCGGGAATCGAACCCGTCACCCTCAGCATGGTCATGCTGAATACCCGTGCGTTTACCGCCTCGGCTATATGGGCCCTCAAAAAACTATATCTATTTCTGTTATTATTTTGAAAATTGACCTTTAAATCTTCCATTTAGACAAGAACTTCCTCATGACATTTTTGAGTTTAGCAAAGCCATCTTGACTAGGAAACCTTGACCGATTGGTAATTTGTAAACCTTACTAAATGTTTAAAATTGTGTAATGATAGATGAATAATTATATTTTGAAACCCTTGAAAAAGGTCCCATACAGATCTAAATTTCGGGAAAAATCATAAACTACTCTTTTCGACAATTTTTACAAAACTTCACGAAAAAAAACATATATTCAATTTGTTTTGCAATTCAAAGATTTCCCATCAATTTTTTCTACTGTTTTTATTTTTTTAATTTTCTTTTTATTTTATTTTTTTCACATTATTTTTAAATATTTTTTCAACTTTCATGGCCTAAAACTTATTTGAAAATAATGTTGGACACGATATAAATAGGAGACATAATTTTTTTCACTTTGAAAACATCCAATAGATCTTTTGTTCCACTCAAATTTAAGCCCCACTCGATCGCCTTGCCCCGTTTCACCCTACACTTGCTACTGTTGCTTCTCTCTATTGCCACCGGCTGGCTACCGAACGATGCACAGACTACGCCGCACAAGACTGCCAAAACAATGGAGCTATAATCAACATTAAATTCAACAATTGTAGCAAATTATGAAGATAATATACGCAATTTTTCCCGAACAGAGCAACTCCTTGTTGCTATCGACTGACTTCCGCCTGCAAGCTCTCTTCTTCGACTGAAACCGACTGAGCAAGGACTTGGCACCCATACATCGGACTCATGGTGGGTTTCTCGGACTGTGCCACGCAGTCCCAGAGGAGAGACGCTGTACAAGATGACGCAGAAGAAGGGAATCCTGATGTCTGATGAAGAATTTCGTGCCTCCAGCTCCAGCTAGCTCTAGTATACCTAGACCTAGGTGTAAGTGCCAGAGAAAGCAAAAGGGCGAAGGGACTTATCACCATCAGCTATTCATTCACAATTTGAGACGACATGCTCCAAGAGGTTTTTGCTTCCGATCATCAGTGGGCACCATGTGGAAAAAATCGAAAAACTGTGACATAAAATTAAAAAAAAATACCAAACACATTTCTATCTTAGGCTTTAAAGTCTTTATTCTATACCAAATAGGGTATGTGTGCCATCAGTAATCTCACGCTTCCCTATTCGAAAACAAGCGATTACGGCACCGATTAATTCCGTTCCTTATGTTTTCATGGCTGCTCACTTCTAACAAAAAATACAAAAATAAGAAACAAAACAGACAGCGCTTCAAATCTTTGTTTTTCGTAGTATGAAAATAGGAGTCACATGCTTTAGAAGGGAACCAATACTCTACCACAATCTAAAAACATTAAAAAGGATGCATTTGTAAGGTGCACACTGAGTGAAATAAAACAGCGGGTTAACTTAATGTTATCTAATTATGATAAATAAATGTGTACCATAACACATAGATCTTGAATCGAACAATCTTTTCATAAAGGATAGTTTTTCAAATTATATTGAAATCTCTGTTAATTTTGCGTATCATCTTACCTTAACCGTTTTATCTTGTCCTGAACAAACTTTTGCACACATTATTTCGAAAATTTCTGAAATAATTTTTAATCGAAAGTTTGAACGAACTTTCCGCAGAATTTGTATGCATGGGTAATTCTGACGAAGTTTTTGTGATCAGTTCCGGTGAAAGCATTTAGAAAATGTCTGACAACTTGATAAGTTAAAAGATTTCTCAGAAAAATTACTGGCAGAAAAAAAAAGAAAATCGCGTTAAGTACTGTTCCTTTGAATTCCACTAAGAATTTGCATCCTTTGACAGATACTATTTCGAACTCAACTATAAGGTCGTCTTCAGTGTCTTGTACTTGACTCGACTCGAGTACAAGGCACTGAAGACGACCTTACAGTTGAGGTCGAATTACGTATCTGTCAAAGGATGCAAATTCTTAGTGGAATTCAAAGGAACAGTACTTAACGCGATTTTCTTTTTATTTACAGATATTCCCCTAACAAACCCAGGTTAATCATCATCATACTGGCAGAATTTAAAAAAAAAAACTGAAGAACACATTCTAACATTTTTGATGAATCCTTGGAAAAATTGTTGACATTGTTCGATGAAATAAGTAACAAAACATTTAATGAGCTCTTGTGTTGGATATTAGGCGACATTTTTTTGCATGTGCTTTGCAGTATTTTAAAAATTTTTTAAAATCTTTTATTTTGACTGAAATACCGTCTGAAGTTCCGTCACGGGAAACTCACTCATATTCAAGTCACAACTGTAAAAATTAAAAAGAACAAATTTAGAAGTCTTAAAAAACTTATAGCGATCTTTTTCTGTCTGCTTTAACGAGATTTTTAGCCCTGGAGCTCAACGCGGAACTTTCGCGTAACTTCCCTTCCAAAGGAAGAACTCAGATATTGTGTTGTCGGGAGTGGGATTCGATTCCAGATCCTTGGCGTGGTAGTCACGTGCTTAAACCATCGCTCCAGGTCCACTTCACAGCTCTGATACATTTATGCAAGCAACCATCATCATCCTTCACTTTGAAAATAGGCAGAAGAATTCAAGTTAAATTGAGCATTTTTAATTGCCACAATAATTTCAACGTTTGGTAGACATTTAAGGTTAATTTTAGCACATAAATTTGGCGGAACATTCTTTTTATCCGAAATGGTAAACTAACAGAGTTTTTTCATAATTTATTGGTACAACAATAACAATGTTGTCTTGGATTTTAATTGAAAAAATATGGAGCGCCAGTCTCATGTCTAGATAGTGCCAAATTTGTAAGGTGCACACTTACACTGATCGAAATTTTGTCCCAAACAGATAAATATTGCTACCTTAAAAATAATCTTCATTTTCTGAAATTTTAAGAAAGTTTCTTACACTGGTGGATTGCTAAATTCTTTTGAAATCAAAAGTGGGTGGCGATTCAAAGAAATAATAAGAACTTTTGCTCCACAGTATGTGTGCATGTTTTATCTCTGGAGTTTTCTCAATCCTCTCTGCATAATTTCATATTTTTTTTCTCAAGAGTTTTGCTGATAATTGTTCAAAAGCTCTGTCCGGATTTTTTTTAATGATTGGCTCACATTTGTCTCTACAAATTCTGTTCAAAAATTCAGATCTCCTTCTAAAGTTTCGACAAGAAAGATTTACAAGAGCCTGTCAATTATTGTACAAAAAAAAACGGGGGAAAAATTGTATTCTTGTAGAAGTTTCTGCCTATGTTTTGCAGAATTTTTTAAGGAAAATACTCCTGCAATTTTTGGCTTGGATATTCACAAAACTCTGAAGAAATCAAATTCAAGAGAAATATTATGTAATTCAAAGGTGGACCAACTATGCAATGAAACTGTCTTCGAATTAGTCAGGAAACTACTTTCGGATACCATAATGCAATAATGTTCTAACCCATACAAAAATATGACAAAACAGCCAGAATTTTCAGGAATACCATGAAATGAATAAATAAATAAAATAAAAAATAAAATAATTTTAAGCAAGCTCTAGAAAAAGTTATTAAAAATCCCGCCAAAAAGCCTTCTGATATTCTTCTGGAATATCTCGAAGATTTTGCTTGAATTTTTATGGAAATTTTATCGATATCAGGAAATCCGACAATTTTTTTCTAGACTATTATTCATGTTTTTTTTTAATTTTTTTTTTATTGGATTTTGAAACAAAATATTCCCGGAAGATTGTAAACCCGGCAAACAGGTATCTTTTCAAATCTCATGCTAGAGAAATGATTTAGAAATCAGACATAAGCGAGCTTAGGGCTACGAATCTTAAAAAAAAAACTTACAATATATTTTTTATTTCTGCTTAAATTTTCTGTGGAAATCCATTCTAAAATTTATTTAAGATAGTATAATGTGTAAAACATCATTCAATCATGCACCTACCAGAAAGTTATGCAAATATAGGGTAAAAACTTTCTTCATAAATTCTGCTTAAAAGATTTACTTTTTCCACAAAAAGTAAATTACCTAGCACTTTTTGACACTTTCCTCCAAAATTTAATAAATTTATTTAAGGAGTTCGGGTTGTTTTGCACTCAGTTAACTATTATTGCAAACTAAATATTCATTGGATGGTTCTCACCCATTTTTTTTTTTTTTTTTTGAAAATCTAGTTTACTGAAGCCTACTCCCAGGAAGTTCTGCTTTATCGAATTTTTTGAGCATACTTCCGAAGGAAGAACCCACGCTTAGTGAGTTTGTCGAGTCGGGAGTGGGATTCGATCCCAGGTCCTCGGCGTGATAGTCAAGTGGTCTAACCATCACACCACATCCGCTCCACGGAGAGTTATAAATAAAATAGAACAAACAAAAACGTATCTTTTGAACTATTTTATAATTGAAATTGGAGAGTGGACCTGATGTTATCCTTAAGGCACATGACCATCATGCCGAGGACTCCCAATAAACTTAAATCGTGGGCTCCGAAATAAACAAGCCTAGGGCTCAAAATATAATATCGTAATTACAGATGCAAAAAAAAACTTGAAAGTATGTCGTATTAGCCCTCTAAAGCACAACTTTTTGATTTTAAATTCGAATTTTGTGAATTTTCTGTTTTTTTTTTTAAATATATCTCCTTCACTTTAATGCATTTTCTGGAAGCCTATTTGCAATACCGATTTAGTCAAGATTTATTTAAGACCAAATCATTTTTAGATTTTTTGATTATTATTAAAACATTTTCATTTTATATTTTTACATGGTCAATTTAATTTTTCGTGTAATTTTAGGAAAATAATTTTTGAGTGTATTCAACTCCACCAAGAGAGCGTTCATAAATGACGCAGCATTTCAAAGGGGAGGGTGGAGCCAGAGATTGTGTGACGAGGCATGTACTTGGTATGAGAAAATATGATACGAATGGATGGGGTAAATAAAAAATCAGCCAAATCTTTTACTATAATAAAATGATAAGGAAAGAACTATGTTAATAGTTGCGATTCAATACAGAAGAAACAATGACATATAAAAGGTAACCAATTCAGCATTTTTTCAATGATTTAAAAAAATGTAAATACACTTTAAAAGACATCAAAAAACATTTTGAGATATACAGAGTAGGCCTTAATATCTGCCAAAAATGTAAACATTTTAATACAGTGGTAGAAATTTGTTGAGCAGAGGCATTTCTTTATTCTATTTTTTTTTCGCAATTGTAATAATTTTATGTTTTTTTTATTAGCTTTATCGCCTCGGCTTCTTTCTCTTTTTTTAATTTATGGGGGATCTTTTAGGTGATTTGCATCAGTCATTGGGATGAAACAATATATTATTTATTCTATGGCCGTTAAATACAAAACAAAAACTGTGCAAATAGCCATTATAGTTCTATGCATCATAAATAAACCAATTAATTAAAATATGAAAAAAAGAAAATTTGCCTAGACATTCGTTTAGCCGAATTGTACATTTTTAAGAATTCCATAACAAAAACTATCAAATTTCGAATAAAATCCAACACAATCATTTTGTATAGTGACCTACATTATATATCGACTTGTAAATCCTGAATTTGATCGTTTTCAGAAGTGTTGCCATATTAATTTTACATGCATCTCATATAAGTAAGTTATAATATTGCAAATGTTTCCAAATTGAGATTTATTGTAGTTATTTTCATCGGAAGTATTTTAAAAGATTCCAATAGAAGTATCACGACGAGTGCAGGTTGAAAATCTACGAAAAACAAAATTTGTTCTGTTAAACAATTTGCCGAAAACCATTAGCAAATCACGTATTCAAGTATTGTTTTGATGAAATATGATAGTATAACTTGCATAAATCACTGCGTTTACTACTATTACGTCTTCTTATAGCCCCCAATATCTGCTAGACCGTATTCCGGCTGAATTAAAATACATTGGACGCCTCACATTTTGAGAAATTCAGAAAGTGTTCAAATTTCTAGCATGAACAAGTTGTCTCATAATTATGGCTTTATTTTTACAAATCACGTTAAAAATGAATGTGGTTCAAATCTGAGACTTATTTATAATATATTTCTTCAGTTTAATTAAATAAGCCAATGTTTTGACCATGTCATGCATTTTTGTATGAGCAGCTGCTTTAAAATAAATATTGTTCTAAAATTCCGACTCTTCTTGCAGCTCTTTCGCGTGGCAGTCTTCTAATTCATTTAGTTATGCAAGTATTATACAATTATACTTCAGAGGCATTCGGATACGTCTTAATAACTACACAGAACTATTTATTTTTGCTTTTATCAATTTCATTTTGATGTTTAACCAGCTGAAAACCTATAAACTTTATTTTCTCACGACATTTCATGCAATAACTTGAACATTTACAACAAAAATCCTGTGACATATTTTAAAAACAACTAATCTAGCTGACCTTAGAGTGTTCACACAAAGCATTTTCCTTAAATAAATTAATTTATCATCGTTTCTCCTTATCGGGACAATTTTTTGTAATATTTCTTTGAATTTCACAAATAAATAAACTTTTAAGGTCAACTATCTTTCTAACACGTCATAAACTAAATGCCTTGGGGTATATCATCATAACACATTCATGAAATTACAAAAAAATCTAGGCAGAAAATGACATTTGAAGGATTTTTACCCTCGTTTTTGTTTCAGTGTATACGTAAGTGTGATGCATCACCTTTTCATAAAACAGTACTAGCTATACTATCACTGCCATAAAAAAGTTTTATCATAAAATCTTTTGTATGAGTTTCCTGACACTTTTATGAAATTTTTTGGGCCTCGGCTAAACGAATGTCTATCACTGTAGCCCAGGGAAGAAAAAAATCAAAAAAAACTCAAACTATACCCCGTCTAAAGGCGGAGTTGGATATAAGAGGGTTGATATGTACTTGACTTTAGGAGAGATGTATTTCGTATTTTTTATGAGCATTTTTGTTGTTTTTTTTATAAGCTCTCTAGAAACGAATTTGAATCGAATTTAAACATTTTTTCACCATAACTGCAAAAAGCAATACAAATAAGATATCACCAATGTCAAACAACTACAGGGAGTGGCCAAAATGTTTGGGATAGGCTATTTCTTTTTTTCCCACAAAAAAGTTCAACATGCTGTAACTTTTCATAGAATGCATAAAAAATTCTCATATTTTGGCTGTTTGTCAACCTATTATATGTGCATCATTGGAACAAATTTGAGCATGATTGATTAACCTTTTGCGAAGCTAGAACCGTTCTCGTAAAACACTTTTTCTTAGACAACTAATTTTTGAGTTATCATGTATCGTAAACCAGTGAATCGAATTGAATGAAATTTTGAACAATTATTAACAGCATATTATAAAATAAATTATTAAAACATAGGTATAAAAGTAGAACGTTGGAAAAAGTTATCATGGATTGACACTTTTTGGATTTTTCTCGAAAAAAAATGTATTTTTTTTACATAAGTGTCAATCAATTTTAGTTTTGATGTCCAAAGATTTCCCACTTCTGTTCTTAAGGCTTTTTACGGCATCATCAGCATCGGCAGCCATGTTGGATATATTGCTCGAAATTTCAAAATGATAATTCTCAGCCAAGAAAGCGAATATTTGTATGAAAAAGTATCATCCTGTATGCTCACTCGCAGTGATTATGACGATACTTTTTCAGCTGCGTTACTGCAGAATTATCAGTTTTTTTATCACTTCAAAAATGCGAGGCAAACAATCATTGAAAATCAAAAAGTCAATGATTTGTTTGAAAGCTCAGTGATGCATTATGATACCTTAAGTTATCTCTAATAAGATATATTGGAGCCGATTTGGATTAAAGGAAGAACACATAGTATTTTTTGTGTGGTATTTTAAATTTGACAATATATGTAAAAATTTCAACTCGGTATAATTTTATTCGTCGTTAGAAAATATTATATTTTATAACGTCGTATCAAGTATCAATATATTGATGATAAACGTTAAAAATTTCATTCAATTCGGTTCACTGGTTTCCAAGATATGACAGTTCAAACATTAGTTGTGTAAAAAATAGTAATTACCATAACGGTTCTAACTTCGCGAAAGATTAATCAATCGAGCCCAAATTTGTACCAATGATGCACATATGATAGATTGACAAACAGTCAATTTGAGATTTTTTGATGCACTCTATGAAAAGTTACAGCTTGTTAAACTTTTTTTGTAGCTATCATGCGCTTAGTTTTAATGAAAAGTGTAAATAGTGTAAGTTTTGGAGCAAAATTTAGATTCTTAAACCACAATGCTGAGCGACGCGACAATTCCTTCTGGTACCGGTGTGGAGGGCGGATGAGACGACCTCAAATCTCTTCATCCAACCAGTCATCCACCCAGTCAACTCAACCCTCAATCCGACTACCGGGCATGGAGGGTGCCACAGCTGCTTTCACCAGCTGGCTGGCTGGTTGGCTGCGGGTTGGCTGATGGGGCGGCTTGATTTTCAATCACAATCGCATTTGATTTTCTATTCCTTGCCCAACTTTCTATGGCACCATTAATTTGTACGAGCTTGTTGTGTTCGTTTGAGGTTTCTCTTCTTGGTCCCCCACCACCGGGGGCGCCCGCCGGAAATGGGAGGTTGGTGGTGGAGTCTGTCGTCATCGTACAAGGCTGGTGGACTCTGACAAGGAATGATTTCCCCCCTTTGGGATGTATGTGTCGGTGGTAGTATTTATGAATTACCGACGCAATGATGACGACAGCAAGATGATCTCAAGATCCTACTCTTGGCTTCTTCCTGGTGGGTATGGAATGCAATAGAAGCTACTGAACGGAAGTTCACTCATCTGGCACGTTTTGTCCAAGGGGGATGTGAGAATAAGATTGAATGGCGCAAATTCATTGGAAAAGGGGTTTCGGCATATAGTTTTCATGAGTTGATCATACATATGTTTTCAATATCATTTGTATTAATGAATGCTTAATTTTGAAACCAAATAGTTATTACACAAAGCTGTGATTAATACTGATCATTTTTTTTCTTTTTTCTTTGCAGGTTGGTGCACAGTACAAACAAACAGTAAGTAAGGGTTTCGGTTTTCGTAAATTGGTGGGGGTAAATTGGATGGTAGGACGTAGTAAGAGACTCGACTGACTTTCCATCACACAACTGTTTCCATATCCATATTTAACGTTCCATCTAGAAATCAAACGCTACCCTCACAATACTCAAAAAGGACTCCCACAAATTTAAAGAATCATCCGACTTGAGCGAAATGAGCGAGCACCCAACTTCAACGCCGCTTGTTGACTCTAGGCACTTCACACGACTGGCTGGTTGACTGACAAGTGTCCCTCAGTCAGTACAGTTCACTTCCGTCTTATAATCGCGCGTCTAGCGCAACCTTCCATCCCCAATCGGCCCCGTCTATCGAGTCGAGTCGAGAAGATCCCATCCGATAAGCGGAAGCGGTTTGTTCTGAATGGGACGTGGGGCGAACGAGGATGGTGCCAGTGCTGAAAAGTGTTTCTGTTTACAAACATAAATCAGCCATGTGGAAGGGAAATAGAAAGAAGAGGAGCAGTCCTATCGCCTCTCTGGCAGACCGGGACGAGGCGCTTTTGATTTATGTTTACATACGTCGCCGCCAACACGACCTTCAGCTTCTCCCGTTAGAAATCAAATCGTGGATAAGTAAGAGGCGAATTTTGAAGGTACCAGGCATTTTTTTCTTAAATTTGTCGTGTGAAATTACTTCACAGTTTTCTAATTTCTAGTTAATTCTTAGAAAAATTCTGTGGCAAATGAAACTTTTGAAATTTATGGGCTGGATAACTTAGAAATCCTGGAGAAATATTTACAAATATCTTACATACAAAATGTTCTAAAATTCAGAGATAAACTGACTTATGGCAGCAAATCTTTAGAAAAATAAATGCTTTTTGAAGAGGGGAGGGGGTCTACGCTCCATACAAATTTTAATATTTTGTATGGATGGAAGTTTACGAGGGGGAAGGGGGGTCTGAAATGGACAATTTTTTTTAAACAAAAATGTGAATTTTTGGGGGAGGAGATTAGTGAAATTATTCCCAATTTGTACATATGTTTAACTGGCTACAACGTCATAAAAATATAATTCCATTGAGATTTACTAAATGATTACAAAACTTTGAAGCATTTCATCAGTAAGAAAAAAATATAAATAACTATATCATCAGAAATTTGTAAAAAATATGAAAATATGATTATGATATTGTTCTACCATCTATTGTAGCAAGGCAGCTGCCTATAGCACTGGAATAATCTGAAAAGCGATTTGATCAAGATTGTGCTGTTGTTAGTGGTCAGTCATTCTCCTGTATGAAGGGCCAAAAAGGGTTGTGCGGACCCGCAAGCAGAGACACTTACGCGAAACCCGCGTCAGGGGAAAAGAATCTCCTTCCAGAAGAAAGTTCTCACGAACAACTGCAAAATCAAGCCCTCGATTGACAGAATACTCCCAATAGATGGGGTCGAAGAGCCCGCCCTCAATCCACGAAATGTTAACAACAAGGAGGAGGCAGTTCCAAGCTCCTGTCCAAATCGTTTCAATCGGGTGCCCTGATGGTCCCTCCCTTTCCCAATATATGATGAGATATGTATATGTAATGTATGTCAGTGTGTGTTGTTTATGTTTTGTTACACATTTGTTTGAAAAACAATCATAATCATTAACAAGCATTTATAAAATATGCAAAACATTTACCTGATTACTCCTGAAATAGAATGTGGATTAGCAACAAAACATTAAAAAAGTACATCAAATCTCGATCCTGGAATGTCTGCTCACCACTGATCGGCCACTTTAGGCATGAAAACATTAACAAGATCGAAATTTGATGGGGTGGTAGATCTTACGCCGCAACGCACCATTCTAAGGCTGTGACCATAGTGGGTAAGGTGAGATGCGATCGGATGCGATAAGTTATGAGATGAGAAGAGGGATGTTTGATAGGCCATAGTGCATGAGGTTTTCAATGAGGGTGCGCATGTTGTTTTCACATCCTTTTTCGCCTATTTCGTGCGCATCAACGACTCGCGTGATTTGATCGATGAAGTCGCTTGTATGTTGAAGCGCTTCATTTGTTAAAAATATGAAAATATTACAAAAAATCGACAAAGTACCCCCAAAACCTTAGTTTAAAATCTCAACTAGAATACAACTAGCATTTATCCACTTCAGTTTCCCTATTGAGAATTAGCTTATCATTCTTAAAGGAACTTTTTAAAGACTTACCGCAGTTCTTGCATGGTATTTGTCAAGTGTCTTTTCTAAATCGGAGTAACGATCTTAAGAATACATCTACCAAAAATCATGCTAGAAATAAGTCAAGAATCTAAGCAGATCTTCAACAAGGAACTCCCAAAAAAAAATGCAAATTTGACTAAAATTTCGTGGTGTGATTCTGCAAAAGTTTGCCCAGAATATAATTCAGAAAATTTTGGAAATCCATCTGGAACATATTGCAGGTCGAATCACACAAATCACAAGAGCCATTTCGATTCTATTGCTTTGATGTAACACACATTAAGCCTAGTTATAACGTACACTAGCTTACCTTTATTCATGCTCTCCTAAAGAGCTCATTTTCATAGTTTGTCTGCGATCCTTTTTCGAAACACACATGCAAACTACGCTGACATATAAGAAAAATTCCCAACATTATACGTATCGATTTGATGGGATTTATGTCAGAATTTATATATGCTCCTTCTCCACAAGTACAATATCCTAGTATTTTCTGAATAAAAAATAACACCATCGTACTAATTATGCTTATACCAAACAATAAAAATTGCGAAACCATAGACTTTACAATGATGAATTCAAAGCTCAAAAAATTATGTCAAGTCGTTTTTCACACTAAACTAGACCATCATAATGAAGCAGCATACTGATGATTGACTGCATGAAATAAACAAATAAATAAGAATGGTGGCTCCATAGAGGAACATCATCCGGATTCAAAAGCATTTCTGGTAAATTTAATCGTGAATTTGTGGCAGGCAGCTAGGGCAACAGGAAGGAAATAAGGATTAGCATGGGGATAGCGACAGGTAGGGAAATAGGAAAAGATTCCTTTGAAGAGTGTACTAACGCGTAAACGTTCTACAATTAGTTCGAACAGCTCCCTGAATGTACACTGTAATAAAGTGTTGATTAAGAATAAAAGAGAGTTGATTAAGAATAACAGAGCATCTTGATGGTGCAGGTTTCTGAAGTCAGTTTCCCTTAATAAGTGTTTACCGAATGAAATTTAGATCCCAAGTTATACCAAAGTTTCGCCGGCATTGCCCGCAGGTGATACCGAACTCAATGTGAGGAAAGGAAAGTTTGGAATCAAGAATAACTCCAATGTACTTTAGCTTTTCGGACACATCGATTTCAGAATAATTAAATTGTTTACTTAAATAAAGATGGTGGCTCCAGTGAGGAACATAATCCAGATTCAAAGGAAGAAAGGTTTAGCACTAAAGAATTTGTGTACTGCTACCCCCAAAATGCGTGAACTTGAAAAGCTCAAAGTGACAAAAATCAAGCATTCAATTCGTCCTTTTTTTGTCAGTCAGTTGCTTGACTGACTGTGAAAGGAAATGTTGTGAATGAATGAAAGCGAAATGAGAAAAGTTTTGCCAGGTGGAAGAGCAAATGTGGAACTGCACCACAGCAGAAAAACTGACATAAACCAACGACAGAGATAAAGAAACACAACTTCAGGCACAACCGATTTCGGAATTCACGTTCGCTTGATTTTCTATGCAAATTTGCTTTGATGTGTACCGGGGTTCCCATTTTTTTCCGCTTACCCGGTTCGGTGAGTGTTGTTTTTGTGGGGTGTGTGTATGTTTGTCTATGTCACTCTCACTTTCAAGTGTTGTGTGTGGTCTTTTGTGCTGTCGTTGGGAGGTTGGCAGGTTGTGGTTCAGTTGAGGAATTTGTAGAACGTGATTTCGTCACTTGTTTGCAAATAAGAGCGATCTGTATGTAATGATTACCGAAAGGGGTAAACGAGGATTTTTTACCCTGCACGTTTTGTGGTAAATTTAGTGTGTATTTGTATTTTTTTCTCCATAGAATCAAGAGTATATGCAACTGTAGTGCGTTTCATTAAGATTGAATATATTATATCGAGAGTAACAAATTAAACTTTTTGAATGATGCTGTAACTTGCACAGGTAACAATAAAAGTCTTGCCCGAACTTCCCGTTATATTGGGGAATGTTCAAATTAAAACGTGGACACCCGATATGCGCTTGAATAAATTACTTTTTTCGCATTGCCTTATCTGATGAACAGCACGCTGTCTCTTCCAATACATTTTTTTTCGATAAACTTCCATCCACTTATATTTCGCTCTGCTTCATTATCGTCATCGACGTCATTATCGATATAATCCTTTCCATTAATGATTCACCGCAGGCGTTGACGACGGTGACGACAACGCCAACGACGATGATGGCGCTGGCAACGTGCAACCGCCATAAGTATATCAATTATAAAAGTGTGCACGCTCCACTCATTACCACCACCCCGTTCGCCCCGAGCTCGAGGCAACCAACTATCGTATACTCCTTTAATTAACTTATCTAATTAATTAATTAATTAACAAATTAATTACCATGGAGCGGAAACATGACACATACACACCTACATATACGCACATCACCGCCTGCCTGTCGTCGTCGGGGGTTCACTCGATACCGAGGCCCCTCCAGGGTTTGATATTCGATAGTGCTCGTCGTTGCTGACGGCGGGCTTGTCGTTGGTTGGTACCAATTCTCCGTCTATGATAGGTGTTGTGTGTACTCGCCGGGAGGAAGGTATAGATAGCGACCGGTCTGTGGCCCAACTAAGCCACCCACCTACACCCGCATCATCGTCATCATCGCAGCACACCATCGTCCTCATCGTAGTCGTCCTTGTCGTCATCATTCTACACTACTTAGTACCCAAGGGATCCCAGGGACGCAGGACCATCCACAATTCATTGCACTTCATCAAATTGTACGAAGGAGGTACTGAGGTGAAATGCGTCTACTGAAAAAATCCTGGATAAATCCTGAAAAAAATCTTGGAAGAATTCCTGATGAAATTGTGGAGGAATTCCCGAAGAAATCCTAGAGGAATCCCGGAAGAATTCAAGAGGAAATCCGGAGGAATCCTGGAAGAATTCCCGGAGGAATCCTGGAAGAATTCCCGGAGGAATCCTGGAAGAATTCCCGGAGGAATCCTGGAAGAATTCCCGGAGGAATCCTGGAAGAATTCCCGGAGGAATCCTGGAAGAATTCCCGGAGGAATCCTGGAAGAATTCCCGGAGGAATCCTGGAAGAATTCCCGGAGGAATCCTGGAAGAATTCCCGGAGGAATCCTGGAAGAATTCCCGGAGGAATCCCGGAAGAATTCCCGGAGGAATCCCGGAAGAATTCCCGGAGGAATCCCGGAAGAATTCCCGGAGGAATCCCGGAAGAATTCCCGGAGGAATCCCGGAAGAATTCCCGGAGGAATCCCGGAAGAATTCCCGGAGGAATCCCGGAAGAATTCCCGGAGGAATCCCGGAAGAATTCCCGGAGGAATCCCGGAAGAATTCCCGGAGGAATCCCGGAAGAATTCCCGGAGGAATCCCGGAAGAATTCCCGGAGGAATCCCGGAAGAATTCCCGGAGGAATCCCGGAAGAATTCCCGGAGGAATCCCGGAAGAATTCCCGGAGGAATCCCGGAAGAATTCCCGGAGGAATCCCGGAAGAATTCCCGGAGGAATCCCGGAAGAATTCCCGGAGGAATCCCGGAAGAATTCCCGGAGGAATCCCGGAAGAATTCCCGGAGGAATCCCGGAAGAATTCCCGGAGGAATCCCGGGAGAATTCCCGGAGGAATCCCGGGAGAATTCCCGGAGGAATCCCGGAAGAATTCCCGGAGGAATCCCGGAAGAATTCCCGGAGGAATCCCGGAAGAATTCCCGGAGGAATCCCGGAAGAATTCCCGGAGGAATCCCGGAAGAATTCCCGGAGGAATCCCGGAAGAATTCCCGGAGGAATCCCGGAAGAATTCCCGGAGGAATCCCGGAAGAATTCCCGGAGGAATCCCGGGAGAATTCCCGGAGGAATCCCGGAAGAATTCCCGGAGGAATCCCGGAAGAATTCCCGGAGGAATCCCGGAAGAATTCCCGGAGTAATCCCGGAAGAATTCCCGGAGGAATCCCGGAAGAATTCCCGGAGGAATCCCGGAAGAATTCCCGGAGGAATCCCGGAAGAATTCCCGGAGGAATCCCGGAAGAATTCCCGGAGGAATCCCGGAAGAATTCCCGGAGGAATCCCGGAAGAATTCCCGGAGGAATCCCGGAAGAATTCCCGGAGGAATCCCGGAAGAATTCCCGGAGGAATCCCGGAAGAATTCCCGGAGGAATCCCGGAAGAATTCCCGGAGGAATCCCGGAAGAATTCCCGGAGGAATCCCGGAAGAATTCCCGGAGGAATCCCGGAAGAATTCCCGGAGGAATCCCGGAAGAATTCCCGGAGGAATCCCGGAAGAATTCCCGGAGGAATCCCGGAAGAATTCCCGGAGGAATCCCGGAAGAATTCCCGGAGGAATCCCGGAAGAATTCCCGGAGGAATCCCGGAAGAATTCCCGGAGGAATCCCGGAAGAATTCCCGGAGGAATCCCGGAAGAATTCCCGGAGGAATCCCGGAAGAATTCCCGGAGGAATCCCGGAAGAATTCCCGGAGGAATCCCGGAAGAATTCCCGGAGGAATCCCGGAAGAATTCCCGGAGGAATCCCGGAAGAATTCCCGGAGGAATCCCGGAAGAATTCCCGGAGGAATCCCGGAAGAATTCCCGGAGGAATCCCGGAAGAATTCCCGGAGGAATCCCGGAAGAATTCCCGGAGGAATCCCGGAAGAATTCCCGGAGGAATCCCGGAAGAATTCCCGGAGGAATCCCGGAAGAATTCCCGGAGGAATCCCGGAAGAATTCCCGGAGGAATCCCGGAAGAATTCCCGGAGGAATCCCAGAAGAATTCCCGGAGGAATCCCGGAAGAATTCCCGGAGGAATCCCGGAAGAATTCCCGGAGGAATCCCGGAAGAATTCCCGGAGGAATCCCGGAAGAATTCCCGGAGGAATCCCGGAAGAATTCCCGGAGGAATCCCGGAAGAATTCCCGGAGGAATCCCGGAAGAATTCCCGGAGGAATCCCGGAAGAATTCCCGGAGGAATCCCGGAAGAATTCCCGGAGGAATCCCGGAAGAATTCCCGGAGGAATCCCGGAAGAATTCCCGGAGGAATCCCGGAAGAATTCCCGGAGGAATCCCGGAAGAATTCCCGGAGGAATCCCGGAAGAATTCCCGGAGGAATCCCGGAAGAATTCCCGGAGGAATCCCGGAAGAATTCCCGGAGGAATCCCGGAAGAATTCCCGGAGGAATCCCGGAAGAATTCCCGGAGGAATCCCGGAAGAATTCCCGGAGGAATCCCGGAAGAATTCCCGGAGGAATCCCGGAAGAATTCCCGGAGGAATCCCGGAAGAATTCCCGGAGGAATCCCGGAAGAATTCCCGGAGGAATCCCGGAAGAATTCCCGGAGGAATCCCGGAAGAATTCCCGGAGGAATCCCGGAAGAATTCCCGGAGGAATCCCGGAAGAATTCCCGGAGGAATCCCGGAAGAATTCCCGGAGGAATCCCGGAAGAATTCCCGGAGGAATCCCGGAAGAATTCCCGGAGGAATCCCGGAAGAATTCCCGGAGGAATCCCGGAAGAATTCCCGGAGGAATCCCGGAAGAATTCCCGGAGGAATCCCGGAAGAATTCCCGGAGGAATCCCGGAAGAATTCCCGGAGGAATCCCGGAAGAATTCCCGGAGGAATCCTGGAAGAATTCCCGGAGGAATCCTGGAAGTATTCCCGGAGGAATCCTGGAAGAATTCCCGGAGGAATCCCGGAAGAATTCCCGGAGGAATCCCGGAAGAATTCCCGGAGGAATCCCGGAAGAATTCCCGGAGGAATCCTGGAAGAATTCTCGGAGGAATCCTGGAAGTATTCCCGGAGGAATCCTAAAAAAAATTACATGGGATTGCTTCCAACAACGCATTTGACACCGGTTCTCCTCGCCGGGAACGCCGTCTACAATGACTACGCTGCATCGCCCACCGTTCGACGACGTCCTTCTCATCGTAATCGACGTTGATGAGTTGCGGATCGTCCCACCAGCCACCCCCACTCATTGCTGGAACTTACCGCATCCCTCCAACGCGGTACAGTACGGCGGGTGGGTGATAGGGCCCATTGTGCCGACCAGAAGCTCACCTTTATTCGTCCAACATTGACGTAATTGATGTTAACAGCTGCCAAACGGAGCGAGAGGCGAGTGCCGTGAGTGGAAGGAGAGTTTCTGCATCGAATCATCGGGGCACGGATCGCAGTCCCTTTTGTCCGTCATCCCGGATGAAAGTGGGAGTCCTTCTGTGATCATCCTGCACCACAAAGCTTAGCGTGAGGTGGGGCGAACGGTCTGTGCTTGACTGTGTGAACATTCCTATTTTACTGTTTTGTATAAGGTTCGACCTGTGCAGGTTTTGACAAGCCAGACTACAATGAAACTATCAAAAACTATTATTTTTACTAACTCTTTATTATGCGGAAATCTAGCTCGAGGTTGATACATGTGTAACTCTCGCTGAGACCGTCCCACTATTTACACCATGTCTTCAAAAATGTATAAGGTGGCGATTTTCTGAAAGTCCTCCCCAAAAAAGTAAGGAAAATGCATTTGGTAAATGAAATTGGTGGACCCCCGTTAGTTAGAGCCACAAGCATTTTGGTGAACCCCTCGATTTTGGTCAATTGTTGGCTCATTTAAACCGTTATAACTCGAAAGTTTCGCCAGAAACCACTTAAAAACTATAGGGTGTTGGAAAGAGAAAAGATAGAGGTACTCTTTGCAGTTATAAAAAGTTTGGTCGGCCATATTGATTTCGGCCGCCATCTTGAATTTATGTACCAAAACATTTTTTTCACCATGTTGGCAACCACCGATTTTCAAATTTTTTGCGTCAATCGAAAGCTGGGACATTTTTACACAACATATCGAAAATTTAGAGATGTATCTTTTTCCTATCAAAAGTTATCTGCACTTTTGTAAATCATGACACGTTTTCTCCATACATTTCCATGCGCACCGGCAATGACACGCAACAGCATCAAAGTTGGCGCCTGCTTGTATACACAGACGCACCTGCAGCAAAATTAGGGAAAATCGGAGGTTCGTTCTCATTTTTAACTGTTTCTTAACGATGCGGGCATTGCTTTTTAAACTTTTTTGGTGTTTTGAAAAGCTGAAACTTTCAACTTTTCATCAGTGGATTCAGATTTAGAATAAATGTACGTAAACACTGTGAAATAACGCTGCATTTATGTAAACAATCGGCACCTGACCCAGTGCGCAAAAGTGGCATGATTCACAAAAGTGCAGATAACTTTTGATAGGAAAAAGATACATCTCTAAATTTTTGATATGTTGTGTAAAAATGTCCCCGCTTTCGATTGACGCAAAAATTTTGAAAATCGGTGGTTGCCAACATGGTGAAAAAACAGTTTTGGTATAAAAATCCAAGATGGCGGCCAAAATCGATATGGCCGACCCAACTTTTTATAACTGTAAATAGTAGCCCTATCTTCTCTCTTTTCAACAACCTATAGTTTTAAGGAGGTTTCTGGCGAAACTTTCGAGTTATAACGGTTTAAATGAACCAACAATTGACAAAAAACGAGGGGTCCGCCAAAATGCTTGTGGCTCTAACTTACGGGGGGTCCACCAATTTCATTAACCAAATGCATTTTCCTTACTTTTTTGGGGAGGACTTTCAGAAAATCGCCACCTTAAATATTTTTGAAGACATGGTGTAAATAGTGGGACGGTCTCAGCGAGAGTTACCCACATACCAGTATCAATTACAAATGCTCCTCGGAAATTGCAGCTATTACCAATAGTGTAGACCTGCACAGGTTTGCATAAAACATCATTTCGTCCATCAATATAAAATATCAAAATAATCTTAGCAATTGCTGGGCATAAAATTTAAGCGAAGAAGATACATACTCAACTTTTTTCAATTTGTGTAGGTTTGCAAAAATCTTAAACCTGCGCAGGTCAACACAAGCATTTTTTTTTTGATTTCCCGGCTACTGTCCCACTTTTTCCCCTCCGTACCTTAACACACACGCTCGCGCACAGACACACACCCAGCTTTGAGGGTCCTGTCGAAGCCTTGGCGACGCGGCGTTGGTGGTAGCTCTTGTTAGCTGTTTATTTAAACTTGAAACTATAGGATATTGCTAATGAGGGTGAAACCGATGAAGACACGACACTAAACTTTGTCCGTGGAGCAGATGAGAGGACACCACCATCCGATCCGGCTGCTGCGGCCGGGAAATGAAGGGCAAAAGAAGAAGAAACCCGGAGAAGAATTAAATTTAACTTTCACACTTTGGTCGGTTCCTCCGGTCTCCGGGTGACGACGATGGTCGATGGTGGTGACGAAGGACAACGACGACGACGGCTTGGAAGGGGGATAGTATTTGTATAGGAGCATGCATAATTAGAGACAAACAATGACTTAATTATCGCTTTTGCCATGGGGCGAACGAAAGGCGACCCAGTTCTAGAAAAGAAGGATTTTCCTATGATGGTGGCGGCGGCAGCGACGACAAAGGCTGACGAAGCGGGGATGAGCTGTTTGCTGCACGTAACGGCAATTATTTGCGAAAAAATTAACTTCGATAATCTTGTGTTTCGCTCGTCGGGCTTCATGGGGTTGAATAAAGGTACTGCGTTGCTTGGTTGGGTGTTGAGACTCATTTTCCTAATTAGTACGGATGAGGAACTATTTTTGAACATAAAGAGCAGCCGATAGGGAACAAGTTTCGTCATTATCGTTAAACGTTACGATGCTGGCTAGTGAACATCTGCTGAAGTGAGCTCGAAAAACGTGCTATCTGAGATGAAGGGAAATACCTTTGCTTGAAAACACTTTTTCGTTTCTCCTTCCATCCTTCCTTTTTTCCTTTTTCCCTTTCTTGCTTCCTTTTTACTTTCTTACTTCCTTGCTTCTTTCCTGCATTTTTTATCTTAATTCTTGCCTTTCTATATTCCTATCTTTCTTCCATCCTTTCTTCTAACTTTCTTCTTGTCTTTCTTCCTCTTTACTCTTCTTAGTTTCTTCTATCCTTCCTTCATCATTCCTTCCTCCTTTCCATGCTTTTTCCTTCCTTTCTTCTTTCCAGCATCTTTTTCGTTTTTCCATCCCTAACTCATCATCCTTGCTTCCATCCTTTCTTTCATATTTTTTTCTTCTCTTCTTCCTTTTTTTCCTTTCGCCCATCCTTTTTTCGTACCTTCTTCCTTCTTCCTTCCGTCCGACCTATCTTCGTTTCTTCTGTGCTTCCTTCCATGCTTCCTTACTATCTTCCTTCTTTCCTTCCTTCCATCTTCCTTTCCGTCCTTCATTCTTTCCCTAAATCCCTCCTTCTTTCCTTTCTTTTTTCCTTCTATCTTTCCTACCCTATTTTATTTTTTTGTTCTTCCTTCTTTTTTCATTTTTTTTTTCTTCTATCCCTCTTTCCTTTCTTCCTCACAGGAGTAGTCCTTGGACGAATTCCTGGAGTATTTTCTGAAGGAAAATCTGTGGAAAACTTTTGAAAACTCCAAGTTGAAATTCTGGAGGATTTTCTGGTGGACTTCGTTGAGGAATTTTTTGATTGAATTTTAAGATATTAAGGACTGTTCATTAAAGAAAGTGGACACCTGTTTTTCAATAGAAAATATGTATTTTCGAACAAATTCAGAAGTTTATTTTTTATAAATGACAATCAACATACATGTGACCAAATTCACGTGAGTTTGAACATTTACTTCGCTTTTCGGAAGAACGCTTGGACTTTCCTCTTGATACCTTCCATTAGATTCTGCACAACTTTCTCCGTAACTTTTCGTTGTGCCGCAGGCCAATTTTTTTTGAATCAATCAACAGAGCTTGCTTCTCTTCCATCTTTCTTAAGATGCCGCTTAATTATTGTCCAGTATCTTTCCACAGGACGCTGTTCAGAGAAGTTTTGTGGATTTTGCCATTTTTCGACAAAATCGACTTTTTCCGTCTTGAGCATCTCTAGTGTAGAAGAAGCGTAATAAGCGGATGCCAGATCCGCCTAAAACAAAAGAGGATCCGTATGTTTTCGGTAGATAAGTAGAAGTCGATTTTTGATGCATTCCTTTCTGTTATTTTTACCGTTGATTGATCCCGTTGTGAAATACGAAAAACTCTTTAAGCCACATGAACAATTGGCTTGCCACACTTGAAACTTTTTCCGAATTTTTTTAGTTCTGATGTACCCTACATCATCCGGCACATCTGTCCCCTGCTTATTGTTAAAAAATTGCGGTCCCGGAATTGTATCAGTAAGCCAATTCTCGAAACGACAACTTTTTGGAACACCATTTGTGCAGAATTAATCTGCTAGTCGCAAAGCTAATACGACCTATCGCTCGAAATTTCTTACTTTTTCCGTTTTCTTTGAGTGTGTTGCCGAAGTGAACAATGTTTTTACACACTGAGTAAAAATTCACAATTTGTTGTTTAGTTTTAACTCCAAACTATTGGAAAACAGATGTCCACTTTCTTTAATGAACAGTCCTTATACTGGTTATTATTGGATTGCTGTAGAAATTTCTGGAAGGATTTGAAAAGTATCTTTTAAGAAAGTACTGGAGAAATTTGCTGAATTAATTTACGGATTAAGCACTCGAGAAATTTCCATATAGCTATATGGAATACTTAAGTAATCACTCCTGGAATTCTTCCACGTGAAATTCTAGGAATAATTCTAAGAGCAGAAATCCTGGATAAATTCCGAGAAAAAAAAAACAAGTGGAGTTATAAGTATAATTTCTAAAAAACAACTTCAAAAGTAATTTTAGATTTACCAAAATTTCTAAAATTTCAGAAGAAAAAAATCTTGAAAATTTTCAGGCAAAAACTTAGAATTACTGGAATTTTTGAAAGAACTCTTGGGAAAATTTCAGGCAAAAATCTAGGTAGCACTTCAAAGGATATTTCTGAAGAATTTCCAAGAGGAACACCAAAAAGAATTCCATGAGGAATTAATCAGAATAAATTCTAAAAAAAACAAGAAGATTTACAGATAGAATTTCAGGAAAATGCAGACAGAATTTTAAAGAAATTATAGAGAAAAATTTAAGAGGGGAATCAAAAACATTTCCAGAGAATTTAAGGAGGATTCCTGGTTAAACGCCAGTAAGAATTTAAAGAGAATTTTAGGAGAACTTCCTGGAGTAATTCCCGGTCTCAGAACTCCACTCCAACTAGTTCTTGGGAGAAATCATAGAAAAACAAATGCCTAAAAGAATGCCAGAAAGCATTTCAGGAAGCACTCCAAAAGAAATTTTCGAAACATTTCCAGAGAATATCCCGGAGAAATTCCAGGAGAAATTCATCGAAGAAAAACGAATTTCAAGAAAATTTCCAGGAAGAATTCCCGGAGGTACTCCAAAGGGCATTTTTTTTAAGAAATCCAGATACTAAATCCCGAATAAATTCCTGGAGAAATTTCTAGAGGTATTCCACATGGAATTCCAGCAAATTGCAGAAGGATTTTAAGGCGAAACTGGAAGCATTTCCTCACTTTTTGGTTTTTGAATTTTTATTAAATAACGAAGCAATATTTTCAAAATCGGTTTTCGTGCAAATGTAGAGGATGGATCAAGGTATCTTCTGATTTTTTTTCATAGTGGAAAATGTTTTTCGTTTTTGCAGAAACCATTTTTGAACGAAATTTCACAAAAAATGGTTTTTGAAAAAAAATGGAAAATTTTTTCAACACGAAAAAAATTCAGAAGATACCTTGATCCATCCTCTACATGTGTACGAAAACCGTTTTTGAAAATATTGCTTCGTTATTTAAAAAAAATCAAAAACCGGAAAAATGAGGAAATGCTTCCAGTTTCGCCTTAAGCACAAATTCCAGAAAAAAAATCTCGAAGGAAGTCCAGAAAGAATTCCAGGACGGGTTCCAAGAAGGATTTTGAGAGAATTCAAGGAGAAATTTGTTCAAAAATTCTAGCAAAAAATTGAAAAGAATTCCAGGAGAACTTTCTGGAGTAATTCCTGTAAGGTCGAATTCCACGAACAATCCCAGAAAGAATTCCAAGAGTAATTCTTGGAAAGAATCGTAGAAAACGAATACCTTGGAGAATTTCAGTGAAAATTTTAGTATTTTGGATTTTTTTTAAAAGAACTCTTGAGAAAATTTCTGGTAGAATGCTAGAAAGCAGTAAAAAAGGAAATTTCGAGAGGGGTTCCAAGAAAAATTCCAGGAGGAACTCAGCAATTCGGAATTAAAGTCCAAGAAGAGTTCCAAATACAATTCCAGGAAGGCATTCGAAAAGATTTCCCGAGAATTTAAAAAGGAATTCTAGGCAAAACGTCAGCAAGAATTCAAGAAGAATTCCAGGACAACTTCCTGGGATTTTTCTAAAATTATTCCATGATAGGTAGAATTCCAGGAGAAATTTCAGGGAGAAGCCCAATAGCAATTCTTAGAAGGAGTCGTAGAAGGACGAATTCCTAGAAGCATTCCAACAGAAGTTCAAAGTCTTTCGGAAGGGATTTCAGGAAGAATTCTGGGAAGAACTCCGTCATCTGCACTCCGCCGTATATGGTACGACGCAACACCTTCCGTTCGAAAACTTCAAGGGCTGGTTGATCCTCTGCATGTAGGGTCCATGTTTCGTGCCCATACTAGGACAACCGATCCAATCAGCGTTTTGTAGATAGTTAACTTCGTGTTACGACGAACTTTATTCGATCGTAGAGTTCTGTGGAGCCCAAAGTAAGCTCGATTTCCTGCCACAATGCGCTTCTGAATTTCTCTGCTGGTGTCGTTGTCGGCGGTCACCAGTGACCCCAAGTACACGAATTCTTCAACCGCCTCGATTTCATCACCGTCGATATAAATTCGGGGTGGCGGGCGCGCTGATTCCTCCCTGGAGCCCTTTGCCATCATGTATTTTGTCTTCGACACATTGATGACTAATCCGATTGGCCTGGCTTCACTCTTTAGTCGGGTGTACGTTTCCGCCATCGTCTCAAATTCACGAGCTATAATATCAATATCATCAGCAAAACCAAGCAGCTGAACGGACTTCGTGAAAATCGTTCCACTCGTGTTTGTCCCCGCTCTCCTTATTACACCCTCTAACGCAATGTTGAACAGCAAGCACGAAGACCATCACGTTGCCGTAACCCTCTGAGAGATTCGAAGGGACTCGAGAATCTCGAACTACGCACATCACTCGATCCATCGTCGTATTAGTTTATCCGGGAATCCGTATTCGTGCATAATCTGTCATATCTGTTCTTGATCGATTGTATCATACGCCGAGTTAAAATCGATGAACAAGTGTGGGCACGTTGTATTCGCGGCATTTCTGCAACACCTGGCGGATGGTGAACATCTGGTCCGTTGTAGCGCGTTCACCCATGAATCCAGCCTGATATTGCCCCACGAACTCTCTTGCAATCGGCTTGTGGCACAAAGCCTCTGTGCGAGCGACTCAGCTTCTCGTAGAACTTCCTTGTGTTCCTAGCGCGGTACAGCTCTTTCATTACTTCGCGATCTCGTTCTTCCTGCTGGCGCTTCTGCATCTGGAAGACTGAGTTCTGTCTGTTCCGCGCCTGTCTATAACGTGCCTCATTCGCTCTCGTACCCATTCTGCATTCTTCTCGTTTTTCAACTGTTCACATCAAATTTGTTGAATCTGTTCTGTTTGTTTCTTGACGACAACACTGCAAGGAACTATAAAAAAAGGGAAATTCAAAAAAATCCTTGGAGTGATTCCTGAACCAATTTCCTTAGAGTGGCTTTGATGAAGAAATTTCTGAATTAATAGGAAATCCTGAATGAAACTCTGGGTGAGAAGCCCCCAGACGAATCTTTGTAGCCCTTTTTTAGACAACTATAGAATAATGCATCGATTCCTGATCACATTTCTAACGTTATCTAAAATAATGATAAAGTACCAGGATAAACTATTGAAGAAATATTTCCTTTGAACACATTTTTCGAACGGCTTTCCTACACCAACATTAGATTTATTTGACTTCCTTATTATACAACAGTTTCATCAACATTGAAGGTTTGTTGATATAATATATAATTAAATATAAGTTAAAACATAACCTTACGTTTAAACCCCTTTACTCAGAAAGAAGTAGCTGTTTGAAGATGACAATGATCAAACAACCATAAAACTGATGTGCATCCATCTGTAGCGTAGACAGGTTGGCGTCGTTGCGTTGTTGGGTGGAACCGGCTGTGATTAGATGTACGCTGTCGTATGTATTCCCCACCCGACTTGAATGAAAACACTCTCCTCCACATACGTGTGCATATGTAGATATATCGACTACTACTAGGTACCACACCGATGAACGATTTTCCTAATGATCGTCGTTACCAAGCACCCAAGCAACACACATGTTATAATAGAGTTACGACAGCGCAAGTTTTGGTTGTATAGAAGTTTATTTTACGTAATTCTAACATTGTGTTGAAATAAAGTAAAATAAACTTCTATACAACCAAAACTTGCGCTGTCGTAACTTTTATATAACATGTGTGTTGCTTGGGCAGCCAGCCAGCCAGTGTCGTCGTCGTCGTCGTCGGGTGAAGTGGATTGTCGATTGATTGCCGGCGCACATTGACTGACTGGCGGGTGCGAGAGCTCCGGACTGAATCCCATCCTCGGAGATGAAAGGCGGTGTGAGCACACACAGACACGACGATGCGATGTATGATGATGATGAGTCGGGCTCCCAGGACAAGGGTTATTGGAGGAGCCTCGTGGGATGGAATGTGCGCCAATATCGAATGACCCCGCAAAGTGGCGGGACGGTGGGTCGGCGGGCACCGACAGAGGGAAGTAATTATTACAATAAATTCAATGCTCACTCAGCTATGAATTATTCAAAATGTTCTGTATTAATTAATTTACCTATAACGAAATGAAAACGAACTCGGGCAACCAATTTAATTATTATTGGGGTAGTGGGCGACGGACGGTGGTGTGGAGGGTAGTCCTGCCCAGTACGCCAAGCCAACCAACAACGCTGGGTCTGGGTTTGATGATTTGGCACACTTGTAAATGGACGCGACGACGGGGAAGGACTCGGTTCAATAATGGCAGCAGCAGCGTGGCGGGCCCGGAGGGGGATTAGAAACGATGAAAGCTCATTGGCGTAAAATTGGGACTGACACGAGGAGGGCTTTGTGTGAAGTTGGATATTTTTGGAATTGGCACTCGTCTATGATTTTGCAGCCGTAGACGGGGTGTGGGAATATTTTGCAAGACTAATTGATCAATTTACAGGACCATATCAGTGCCGTGGAGTTTAATTAAATTGGAGTGTGAAATGACTGGCACAGTTTAATAAACAGATAAATAATTGTGTGCAACCGGATCGGCGGGGCGGGTTGTGTAACCAGGGTTACTGTATAGTTTTGGATTCTGGTTGTCGTTAATTATAGTGCGTGGGTGAATGATTTTTTTTTTTTTTTTGAAAGAGTAGTGAGCTTCGCTGCAAATCCACTACAAAATAATTATAATTTGAGAATCGGGGATCTTTATGCAATATAGTTGATCAAAGATATTATTTTAAATGTCGAATGTGGATGCAGGAGTACCTCAATTCAAGGCTTGTTACTCTAGCTCTTCCAGAAATTCCACGAAAATTTCGATAAGAAATCCTTTAAAAAGGATTTACGTAAGAATTTCATCAAGCAACCTTCCTACAGTTTTTCTCAATATTTTTGAAACGTCGAGAAAGATGAAAAATTCAGTGAACATTGCGTAGTTTTGAACCAAATTGTTTTGTTATTTTACACAATTCAGGTTATATACAGGGTAAAAAATAAAGGATCTCCAGGTAGCCTAGTGGTTAAGGCTATGGATCGCCAACCCGGAGACGGCGGATTCGATTCCCGTTCCAGTCGAGACAGTTTTCTCGACTCCATAGTGTATCATTGTACTTGCCTCACAATATACAAATTCATGCAATGGCAGGCAAAGAAAGCCCTTCAATTAATAACTATGAAAGTGCTCAAAAGAACACTAAGTTGAAGCGAGGCAGGCCAAGTCCCAGTGGGGACGTCGAGCCATAAAGAAGAAAAAGAAGTATGTTACACTGATGGCTCCCTTCACGAAGGTCGAGCAGGTACTGGTGTTTATTCTCGTGAGCTAAGGCTGTATCAGTCTTATTCACTTGGTACACACTGCACCGTTTTTCAGGCCGAAATCTTTGCTCTTATGTGCGGAGTGCAATCAGCACTTCAGCAGCACGTAATGGGCAAAGTTATATACTTCTGTTCAGATAGCCAGGCTGCTATTTCGTGGAAAATGTCCTATATGGAAAATAACAAGCAATTGTAAGATCACTTGGAGCAAGGACAACTATGTCCCAATTCCCCAAAAGTGGAAACAACGAGGTGTGTGTTGAACTGCGGTTCACCGGAGTTTCCTCTAGTAAACCGAGTATCCATAGGCGGTAAGTGCAAGAAAGTGCTTCTTGTTTCCCGGGTAGAGAAAAAGAGCTCAATAATAGCATATTTTGATATTGAGATCAAAACGTGATATTGGTTTGATTGATATAAGAGATAAAAAATCTAAAAATAATATCTAAAATATACTCCTGGAATACCATCATCAGATCATATTTAGATCTTGTAAGATCTAACCAATAGCAGCGAGCTATTCGATAGATCTTGAAATATCAGATTTTGATATTGTCCAGTTGTTTCAGGAACATTTTTGACGTAGGACTACGTCTCTCTTTTCTATACCGGGTGTCATTCTAAATTTTCAGAAATCGGCCGCGTTACGTTTGAAGTGGAGATTTTGATCGTTAATAACTCAGCCATTTCTCGTTGATTTTTCAAAATTTTGGCACCAATCGATTGCAAATCTTTACACCAATTATGTCCAATAATAACATTTGCTGATTTTCAATAACAAACTATTGAAAAATTGGTAAAAGTAAACCCATGTTTATTCCAGCCAATCACGAACGAGCACATTTTGGATGCTCCCGTCGCATATAAAAGCTACTGCTTCTTCGCATCTTCCCTCATTTGTCTTTGTCGTCTCGAGGTGAACGCATCGAACGAGAGCTGCCGACTTTCTTCGTTTGCGTTTTCGCTCATTATTCTTTGACGGCCGTGTCGGCTCGGTGTCGGTGGTTGTCGGCAAGGGTGCTGTTGCACATTCGCCTTCTAACCGTCTAACGCGGCAGACCAAGGAAGGAATACTTTTCATCGATTGCTCGGCGGTGGTGGCAGAGGCAGCAGCAAAATCCACCAAAGAAAGATCCGCCACAACGAATGTGCGAGTTGCGTCGCTTTTCCTCGGAGCTCGGTCCTTTCACGGATTGATTGACGGTGGCGCATTGCTGATAGCATCAGGAAGAATATCCAGTTCAGCAAGCGGCGGGCCAATTCTCAACGGCGTCCAGCATTCAGCGCGAATAAAATCAATGCACATTGGGTGGCATGATGAATTGATTTCAATTTCTACCTAAAACCGTCCATAATTCAAACGGTTCTTTTCAGAACCATCGAAAATACTTCTTAGAGAGTTAATTGGATAAATTTCCTGCATCAACCGAGAAAGTGTAGTGAAACCAAATAGTGAAAGATTGAATTCTTGGTGGTGGCTCAGCAACAGTGAAGCGATCACTAATCTCATCCACGGCAGCAAGCGGAGGGCGAATTTTCGACGGCGTTCAGCATTCAACACGGGGATCTAACACGCATTGCGTGGCATGATAAATTCATGTCAATTTTCTGTCTGAAATCGTCCAATATTCAAACAGTTCTTTTCAGGACCATAGAAAATTATTCCTCAAGAGTTGTGAATCAGATAATTATTTCATTCCATCGCTCGGTAGAAGTGTGGTGCAACCGAAAAGTGAAAAATTGTATGCTTGGTGGCCTCGCAACAATAGTGATGCCGGCCACTAATAATTCCACCAGGAATTTAGCAACGCTTTATCCTATCCAGACCATTTTTCGTGAAACATTGTTTAATTTAACCATTTTTCGAATTAAAATAATCTAAATCTTGCAATATTTTGGTTACTTTATTCGTTAAATGAAAATTTTCTCATTTCTCGGTTGATTGATCGTTTGAAGTGTACGGAGCATACGGGGCGGGACATGCAATCGAAATAAACTGGCAAGCCAGCCGAATGGGAGGAGCTTCTTTTGCAAATCTAGGGGCATAAAAGCTGTTCCCTCTGATTTCTTTCCTCATTTTCATTGGATCAGTCAGGGAGGGTGGAGGTGGATCACGTCCACGGCTGCGCAGCAGCACGTCAACTGCGACGAGTGATAGCACCAGGAATCTCATCCACTGATCACGGCTGCGGTGGGCTTGGTAATGGAAGTTACCTCCACCCACAGCTGGGTAGCTGCGCACCAACCCAGCGACGGTTCTCGGCTATCTATCTGATAGAACCAGGAATCTCATTCAGGGCAGCAGGCGGCGGCAGTTTTCGATGGCTTCCCACATTCAGTGCGGATAATTTTCAATTGTCTTTCTAAAATCAACCGTTATTTGAACGGACCTTTTCAGGACCAGAGAAAATTATTCCTTAAGAGTTATGAATCGGATAATTTTCGGATATATTCCAACGATCGGTAAAAGTGTAGTGCATTCGAAAAGTGAATGGTTGAATGATTGGTGGCTCAGAAACAGTAAAATCGATCACTAATCTTTCTACACGAAATTTAGCAACGCGTTATCTTATTCGGACAATTGTACCTGAAACATTGTTTCATTCTAATATTTATCGAATTAAAATGATCTTAATTATTCAATACTTCAATTAGTTTATCCGTTCGATTAGAAATTGTCTCAAAGAACGGTTGCAGTCGTTTGAAGCGTCTGGCACAATGTGGGCGGGTCATGCAAACGGAATAAACTGGAAAGCCCGCCGAATGGGAGGAGCTTCATCTGCTCTGCTAATCTAGGGGCATAACAGCTGTTTCCTCTGTTATCTTTCGTCATTTTCCTTGGATCAGTCAAGGACAAGGGAGTTGTCACCTCCCAGCTAGGCAGCAGCACACAAACTCAGCGATGACTCACGGCTATCGTATTGTCGAATGAGTTTCACGTTAAACTTTAATTGAAAAGGTCTATCTAACGCCGTTCAATTATCTATTAATTTAATCCGCTCGATGGAAATTCTCTCGTAGAACAGTAATTTCACCATTTCTCGAACTAACTCTTGAACTAGTCAACATCTTTCCAAGTAACCGAACCAGCTGAATAACAGCTTCTTGAACTAAAGTTAGCTTAAGAGCGATTTGGTTTACTCTTATACAGCAAAAATGTTTGTTGGGTTATGAATGCGTTCAGCGAAAGCGATCACACAACAACTAACTTGATGATTATATCGGTCTCTTTCTACTCATAAGTATAAGGGAGTAGAGATCAAAGTGGATAATGAAATGATAGATATGATAGAATTCGCTAGGTAGCGAACAAGTGTGAAAATTTTATAGAAGGTGAAATTAGGCAAGTAGGCTATGTATTGAACGAATACATCGAATGCGTGAAACTTCTGCCGTGCGACCTGTGCTTTTAAACAGATCGGCTTGGTTGGTAGTTCATACCACCTTACCAAGACTGGCAAAAGTTTCAGGCACCCGACTGCCTATGTATTGTTCTGTTTTCATCACAAATTCTATCGATCGGTAGCTTTTTCGGAATTCGCACTCTATCATATCTATCATTTCATTATCCACTTTGATCTCTACTCCCTTATACTTATGAGTAGAAAGAGACCGATATAGCCACAAAATCATCAAGTTAATTATAGAATACGGTCGATAAATCAGTACATCACACAACAACTTTACTCAACACATTACTTCACCATTTGTATTATCATAACAACAAACATTGTATTATGGAAATATAAAAGTCGAAATCTCGTTCCAGCCTTTGTCCTACGTCAACATTGCGGTTATGTCTCAGACATTGCCCACTCCTAGTTTTTAGATATTATTTTCAGATCTTTTATCTCTTATATCAATCAAACCAATATCATGTTTTGATCGTTAGTACTTCACCTCTACCCGAGTTGAGATGAATGTGTAGTGGGGCAACGTCAAAGAGAACTTCGAGCGCTGCCGTGGGAGTTTAAGAGAACGCTCCAGACATCGCCATTAAGCACATCTTTTGGAGATGGCCTAACTTTGATTGGACCGTTCTCACTTCGCCCTTTTGCCACCACACCAGACATCCATAAGCCAATATTGGACGGACAACAGTTGTGTAAATCCATTTGATATACTTGGGTTTAAGACCCCAAGTTGTACCAAAGGTTCGCCGGCATTGCCCGAAGGCCATTTACAAGCTTTCTTGATTCTGAACTCAACATGAGGTGTCCAGGAAAGCTTGGAATCAAGAATGACTCCAACGTACTTTACCTGTTCAGTCACATTGATTTCAGAATCAAAGAGACGTAAAGATCGAACACCATTACGGTTTCGCTTTTCCGTGAAAAGAACAATAGATGTTTTACTCGGATTTACCGAAAGGCCATATTGGCGACACCAACCCTCAACTACCTGAAGAGCGTTTTGCATCAGGTCGAAAAGGGTGCTGATGCACATACCGACTAACAATGTTAGGCAGTCGTCGGCAAAACCATAAGTAGGAAAACCGTTATTATTGAGTTGCTTCAATAGCGTATCTGCTACGAGATTCCATAAAAGTGGTGATAAGACTCCCCCTTGGGGGCATCCACCAACACTCAATTTCCTAATCGTCGCTTGACGCAATGTCGAGAAGAGATGTCGGTTTTTGAGCATTTGGTGAATCCAATTGGAAATCATTGGAGATATACCATGACCCCGTGCGGCTTCCCATATGGCATCGAAAGGCACGTTGTCAAAGGCACCCTCGATATCTAAGAAAACACCCAAGCAGGATTGCTTTTGAGCGAATGCCTTCTCGATATCGTAAACAACTTTGTGTAAAAGAGTCACAGTGGACTTTCCAGATTGGTAAGCATGTTGGTCCACATGAAGAGGCACATTGGCCAGATGAACATCACGGATGTGATGATCACCTATGCGTTCTAAGCATTTCAGAAGAAAGAGGTCAAACTGATAGGTCTGAAGCTCTTTGCTTCTTCATACGACGCGCGACCCACTTTCGGAATAAACTTCACAGTAATATCCCGCCCGGATTTGGGAATATACCCTGTAGCAAAACTGCAAACAAGTTGTTGTTGTTTCAAAACATGTTTGAAATGATCAAATCCTTTCTGAAGCAAAATAGGATAAATCCCATCTGCCCCAGGAGATTTGAAAGGAGCAAAGCTATTAACCCAAGTAACAATCAGCATGCTTCGAAGGTTTATTCATGTTTTATCCTGGTTTTATACGAGCATGTCAAAAAGCTAATTGTTCTAAACTAGTTTTATGTGGTAGTTATTTACTTTGAACCTTTTGCGTTCCATAAAACTATCATATAACTTCTGCAATAAACATCTTCAGTTAAAGACTTGCAAGTAGACATGAATTGGTTTTATCACTTATTATATACCATTTCAATAAAACTTGCATTTGCGGTTGTTGTCGGAGAGATTTTTTTGTAAACAAATACACAAAACTGTGAGGCAATGCATAAAACCAACAAAAGATTTCGTGGCCGTAACATAAACCAAAAAAATGCTGTGATAAAATCGCTAGTTCTATCATGAGCTCAGTTATGACTACCTCAGGAAGGTTAGCCCTATTGAAGGAATCATCAGGAACACAGAGTTTTATCAGAAAAATATGTCGCCTAGCCGGGATAATTTATGTAAATACAGAAAAATGATTACTCAATTTTATGATTTCACGTACAGCTTAAGATGAAATTAAACCATACAACACGTTTTCGTCATTTTATTTTGTCAGAAAAATTACGTAATGTCTTTTAAACTCCGCTGTGTTGAAAAAACCTTTTTTGCACCCCATTCCACCGAGTAAATTAAATGCATTTAACTTCCAAATTATGCATAGTTTGTGTAGCGCACTTAGTTTTCGTCATTATCACAGTCACATTCACCACAAATTTTCCGTGGCATGTCTCCTGACACATATTAAATAGGAAAACAAATCTGAATTCCATATCTGCATCTTCGAATTGATTGCTGGATAAACAACCAAGCATAATTTATTCTGACGATCGAACATTGAGAGTGAAAAATAATCAAAACAATTATTTGACAAGTCAGAAGATGGTTTTATTTAGAAGATTGATAAAACTATGATACAACCCGAAATCCTAAGCCGGTTTGCATACTAAGTCCTGTGGACTCTAATAAGACTGGGCCAACTAGCCAAAACGTGGGCTTATTGAGGCATACAAGAACTTGAGAGCATTTTCAAGTCGGCATCAATGGTTTTATGTTTAGGATTTTTAGATCGCTAAAAAACTTTGATAAAATTAAAATTATTACTTGGGAAGTGCCCATTCAATCGATTCTAAAGTAATGATACTCCGAGCCGAAGCTAAAGAATCATAACTACAAGAAAAGACATCAGGTTCATCCGAAGATGTAATATCCACACATCCGGGGAAGTGTGTACTGAATAAACATTCCAAAACTTCCTCATCAGAGGAAGTGAAATCACCATTTGGCAAACGAAGTTCGTTCACTTGAAAATCCTTAGATTTTGCAAGGATTTTGTTCAATCGACTGGCTTTACTCATACTGGAAACATTTGTACAAAGGTTTTTCCAGCCGGACCGTTCAGCAGACCGAAGAGCTTTCTGGTAGGCCTTGCGAGCCGACCTGAAAGCCTCCGATCCAACCGAACGTCGTCTGTTCCAACTCTTTCTACACTGTTTCCTGAGCTTCGCCAGATCGGAGTTCCACCAAGGGGTTCCTCTTGTGGTCTTCACAGACCGCAGAGGGCAAGCTTCTTCAAAAGCTTCCATGATGAAGGCCGTTGTAGTATCAACGGCATCATCTAAATCACTTGGAGTGTCAATTGATTGTGAGTATCCATGAAATTTGGCTGCAACCAAATCGGTAAAGAGATCCCAGTTGGTTGACCGGGGATTCCTGAAACGCAAAGTTTGCGAAGTAACATTCATATGTTCAAACAAGATGTAGCGATGGTCAGATAAAGATTCTTCATCTGACACATGCCAATTGGTCAGCTCATGACTAATTCTGCTAGAGCAAAGCGTTATGTCTAACACTTCCTCTCTACCAGATACCATGAAGGTTGGGCGGTTGCCTATGTTAAGTAATCCAAGATCTGAACTACTTAAGTATTCCATCAAACTGGAGCCTCTCAAATTGATGTCTGAGCTGCCCCAGATTATATGGTGAACATTAGCATCACTACCAACAATTAGCGGAAGGCCCTCTGAAGTGCAGTATGCAATGACTTGCTTGAAAGCATCCGTAGGGGATGGTTCATCATGCGGTAAATAAACCGAACAATAAACGTATTTCCTGTTGAGGTTTCCAACAGATACATCGATTGTGATAGCACATACATCTCTGGTAGTTAGTTCAAAGATGAGTGAAGCAACGATTGCGTTGTTGACAAGCACACATTCTCGAGGCATGACACGTGAGTTTGCCGTTTCATTTTTACTGAAAGTAGCAAACACCGGATTCTTCAAAGACGCATAACTCCATGAATTAGGGGTCTCCTGATTAGTGGATTCCTACCACTGGAACAGGCGGTCCGTAGTGCTATTCTTAGCCAGTTGAACTAACCGCTACCGACACTACACAGCTATCTAGGCTGATCGGGAAAAGAAGTTAATATTGGTGATCAACTTCATACGGGCCCGAAAAGCCGCCAATTAGCAACATTTCGTGCTTTCTAATTACAAGTTTTTCCAGTTTGTTTTTTATTTTTATTTTTTATTTTTTGTAGAAGTGAGCACGCATGAAATCAAAATAAAAAATGGAGTCAATCGGTGCCGTAATTGCTTGTTTTCGAATAAGATGAATATGGGAGCGTGAGATTACTGATGGAACACATACCCTAAATGGATGATATTTGAAAGTTCCATAATGATTTCCTCCCTGGATTCTCTCAGTTGTCTCTAGAACTTTCACAATTTTCGCAGGATAGTATCAGAAAATCCCCGACTAATATACTCGAACATTGAATCTAGATTTTTTTAACATATTTTTTTCTATTTCAATTTTTATTGAAAAAAAAATCCCCCATAGGTTTTTGAATGTTTGTCAAGTGTTTCTTCAGTAATTCAGGTATGCTTTTCGTTCAAGGTTTCTTTTTCAAAAATATTTCCAAAGGTTTCTTGACATGTGGTCCTGTATTGTTCTAAAGGAAACTTGTAGAATTTTGTCATGGATTTAAACAGTAGTTTTAGTAATATTTTTTTAAATGATTAGCTAGAAGTGCTATGGATTTGAAACACATGATATATACTTGATCTGAAAATACAGTTAACTTTTTACAAATCCACAAAGTATAAAGATTTTATAGAAATATGGAACTGTAAAACATAAAATAGGCCATACATTTCACATGGTCAGCAAACTAATATTTTGAAAGTTCTTTTCAAAAATTTGGAATTAAGGATTTTAAATTTCTAGTTAATTATAGCAGAAGATTATTAACTTCCATCAGTTAACTGTCTTCTCGGTTTCATTATTTTAGGCAATTCATTAGCGCACGCTGCTTCTCAAATTTTATAGGAATACTTTTTTTCCTCTCCAAACTCCGCCAGTTATTTGAGGATCTTTGGTATTCTTCTTATTTGTTCTTCAATTTTTTGACACTTACAACCAATTATTCAAAATTCGATATCCAATGCGTTAAATGAATTATGCAGTGATTATTTTCACTAATTGTTGCAGATATTGCTACATATCGAACAGAGATTCTTCCAGAATCTTTCAGAAATCCACTTCGAAGTTCTTTCATGGATTTCTTCTGAGATATTCAAAGATTCTTGCAATATTTCAAGGATTTCATTGGAAATTTCAACAGCTATCTCTTCAAAAATTCTCCAGTTTTTTTTTTCAAATATTTCCATAGGGATTCCTATAGACAACAATTCTTTAGTATATTTCTCCAGGGACGTTAACAAAGTTGTTAAGTACAATTTCTTTATAAAAAATGATTCCCTTTTGAACTGAGAAAAGGATCACAAAAATATGAGATATGAAGAACTCATCATTCTCGTTTGATATGTTGAGAAATTATCACAAACTAATCGAGTAGTGAGTTTATTTTTAGGTGGTTTGGTTATTTAACAAAACACTTGTCACTTGAATAAAGAACTAGCATAAGCAAAAATTCACGATAATTAAACAAAGAAAATAAAACTTTCTCTGGAGGTTTTTGCATAAATATTTTCAGATGATTATTTATTTGTTTCTCCATTGATTCCTCCAGAAATTTCTTCAAAAATGTCTACATCTACAGATTCCTCCACGGTTTCCTGTAGAAAGCTATCCTGGGATGTTGTTTTTTTAGTAATGTGTATTTTAACTCACGAGCTAATTGTACACGTTATTATATTAAGGGATTTCTCCAGGAAATCTTCTAATTATATCTCATTAGATTCTTGTTGGATTCTACCAGGAGTTTTTCAAATAGTTTATTTGAGAACTGGTCCAGAAAATCCTACTTTTGATGTCTTCATGAACTTCCCTTGATTACTTGCGATATTCTTCTAGTAATTCTTTCAGAAATTCTTCGATTGCTTAAAAAAATTCTCCAAGATTTCATTTAAAAATTCTCTCGAAAATTCTTTTTAAAATTCCTTCTAAAACATCTCTAGAGAATTCCGCAGTATTCCAAGTATTTCATCGTGAATATCTACAGGGAAAAGCCGTTTCCCTTCCTTCCAGCTTTCACAGCACAATTTCAATCTATCAGATAATGCCTACAGGTTATGCAGACGCAGAGGAATATTCGGTCTGATGTGGATACAAACGATTGCAGTTATCCCTTCCTTCCCCTTTCCCACATTGACCTGCAACCCAGGCCCGTGCAGAGAAGTGGCGTCAAAGGAGGGTTTTTTCAATTTCGGTAAAGGTGGCGGGGCGCCTAGTGTATGGAACATCAATTATGGAGGGGGGGTTAACAACCCCCCCTCCCCCTTGTGCACGGGCTTGCTGCAACAACCACCAACAACTACACACTAAAGATGCCTGCTAGTCTCATATTGGTTCCTTGTGTGAGAGTAGCTGGTCTAGCGATACTAGAGTAGCTTCTACGGGCGGTCAATCAAGCTCAAGCCCAAGCTCAATATCTGCAGCGCTTGCTTCGGAAATTCTTTCTTGACTTTTTTTTTTGTTCTATTGGGATTCCTATAAAGATCCTCCAGAAATTTCTTCAGCAATTCCTACAATGATTTTTTTTTTTTCAGATATTGCGTCAGCAGTTCCGCCAGTCGTTTACCTACCCTTAATTAACTACTATATTAACTACATAATGCATCTTGAAATCAGTCTAACTCCGTTCTCTCTTTCCAATTCCAGGTTATTCGGAACGGGAGCCTGCTCAGCCTGCCACCAAACGATACCCGCCAACGAGTTTGTGATGCGAACGACCTCGCACACGACGATAAACAACAACCTTAACAACGCCAGCAACCAGAACGGGGCGAACAACAACAATAACAACGGCCAGGCCGTCCCGCAGCATCACGTGTTTCATCTGAAGTGTTTCCAGTGCTCCAAGTGCGGGTGCCATCTGGTGCAAGGCGACCGGTACTACATGCTGGGCGGCAGTTTAGTGTGCGAACAGGACTGGCACAAGCTGGTCAAGAGCTCCAACGCCCAGACGAATCCTCCACTCCGCAAGGGCAAGGTAGGGCGACCCCGGCGGTCGCGAGACTGAGATGGACCCCGGCTGGGTCGTCCGCCCAAGGTGAAACGTCCACCGGTGGGAATCGACGAGACGCCCAGCACTAGGACAGCCGCGACGACACCGGCTGCCCTTTTGGACGATCTGGAGCTTACCGCTCAGCGGAACCTAGCCCTGGCTCGCCTAAACTCCTCACCCCTGCCCCCAATCCAGACCAACCATATGAACAACGCCAGTAGCAACTCGGTCGCCAATGGGCCCAACAACGTTGGACCCGCCGGTGTCACCGAGCAGTCACTGTACAGTCATCTCTACGGTAAAGAGATGGGGTTGATGAGAAAGTTGAGTAATATCGATGAATACCCGAACCACGCAGCACGCAGCTATCAGCAACTGTTGCAACACTCGGACGGTATCCTTCCACCGGGCGCTGGTCATCCAATGCAGCAAAACTTCACCGGCCATCCACATGCCGCCAAATTTAATCAGTTCAATTACCCAAATCCGGGTGGTCTGCTGAAACCATGCTACGACTATGCCTCTCAACAGCAACAGCAACAAGCAGCGGCCACCCAACAGCATCATTTGCAGTCCCATCAGAATGCAGCATCGGGAACGGCTAACAACGCGACGCCAACGTCCAATCAACAGATGAAAAAGGAAATGTTTAATCTAAGCGGCAGCAATGGAGCTGATTTATACACTTCCCCACCTTCGACCTCTTCCGGTTCGGTGGCATCGACTGGGGCGACCAACACCACAGCGTCCTCAATGGCCAACGGGAACACCGGCAACGGCAACTCGCTCGCGTTCATGAATCTTCATCAATCGTCATCCGCAGCAGCGGCAGCAGCCGTAGCCGCCGCCATGTATGCCAATCATTTTAACACCAATGGCACAGGTGCGAGTGGCGGCGGCGGCGTCGGTGGTCTCTCTAAAATGGACAACGGCGACAGCTTAGCTGACTTCAACCCGATGCGAAACGTTGGCGGCAACGGTCCACCCAACAACGGTAGCAACAATCTAATCAAATCCGCCGACTCGGTCCTGATGGCAAGAAGCTCAATTATGAATAATTTAAATAATAATCTTAATAAAATTGAACCAAATACTGATACCACACTTAACGATAATAACAATAATCCACATAATCATCACCAAGGCCACAATCATCTCGCTTCCCACCAGCAGCAGCATCACGGCGGCGGTGGTGGTCATCACCCATTTGGCCATCACCACCAGATGGGTGGCGGAGCGGGAGGAGTTGCTACCGGACCTGGCAATAATGATGACGATAACGATAAATTGTCGTCCCCACTGACGGGCACCTCGTCGCTCACCAATCCCGACCTGAACGATCCGGAGAACGAGGGCAACGACGATGGGTACACCATTCTGTAAGAGGACCACTCGCTGCTGGGTTGTATGGGTGGTGTCCGGAACGGTCAGAAGTACCATGCGTCCACTTTGGTGCAGACGGATTTGGTGGAAAAGCCTCCTGATTTAACACGATACGATTTGCCTATCCATTTTGAGTGTAAACGCGGTTGAACGTTAGTTTTGTCTAGCTCTTATTCAATTTTTATGATCGTTTCCATATAGAAGCTTATGAGTCTCAATTAACAGCGAATGAAAACATAAATTTGGTAGCCGCATCATTCCTACAAAGATTATTTCTGAGATTGCTTGCAAATACTCCTCCCAGAAATCCATTTAGCATTATTCAGCACAAATTTCCTCTGGAATTCCATTCGATTTTCTATGGTACATTCCCAATTTTCTTCCTAGTTTTCCTACAAGACTTTCTCCCGAGAATAATCCATGGATTCTTCTCTTGGTTTCTCACGGAACTCCATTCAAAATTCTGGAATCATCTTCAGAACTTGATGTGGAATTCCTTCTAGGACTGTCTCGGAAATTCATCCGAGATATTTTTGATATTTCAGGATTCATACATAGATATCCTTTCTGGATCTCTTCTGGGAAGCATTTCAGGATGCCGTCATGGATCTCGTTAAGAATTCTTTCCTTGATTCCTACCAAAATGCTTTCAGAGATTTCTTTCTTTGCAAGATTTCTTCGAAAATTCCTCTTGGAATTTCTTCTCTTATAGAAAAGTCCGTAAAACCAGATTGATGAGCTTTTACATGGGATCGAATAGAAGAATGAGCTAGAAAAAAAAAAATAAAAAGTGGGTTCTTGTTGCACCGTGTCACTCGAAATGGTAGCAAAATGTTGTACATAAAAACAGTCCAAAACAGTACTCAACGCAAAAGTCTACTTCCACATTCAATAAAACCGCGCCGAGGAGAATCGATATCACACTTGATCATCTTAGACAAAAATGTGCCATTTTATTTCACTTTCTCATCAAACTCCTCCGATTGTAGAGACCTCAACCCCGCTCTCAGTGGTTGAATGCAAAACGAAGTAAATATAGTTGTTTTGTTTGCAAACTGTTTAGTTAAAGGAAACACAATGTGATGTTGAAAATTAATGGATAATGTAAACAATTCAAAAGTTGTGAGTTACACGAAAAACACCTTACCACTCTACTAGAGCGCGCAAACCGCGCCAAGATCTATAAACGAAACAAATCTTCTCAAATTAAACTAGTAAAATTATGGAAGAAGTATTCCCAAAACCGCAGAACACATACAAGACAAAACTCAAAAAACATAATACAGAGGATTAGTGATAAGCTTTGCTTGTATAAAGAAACCGAACCTTAATGAGTAGACCCTAGGTGATAAGAGAAAAAAAGGTTTAAAAGAATCAGACACACGAATCGATCTAGCAGTAGAAAATACTACAACTCTACCAAAACTTCGCTGCATCTTGTAATTTTTTTGTTTGTTGATTAATTTATATTGAAAATAGGATGAGTAAAGACAAAACAGGATCTTAGGATGCAACATGTCACACCACGTGAGCTCTTCCAATATGTTTCAGCAGGAGTTTACACTGGGTGTGGTGTGTCGGTATCACACACAAAACTAATCACAATATCAGTTGGTTGAAACCTCCCTCCGAGCTTGGAAACGAGTGATGACGAGCATCAAGTAGACAAAAGGTGATCAATTTTGTTCATTCTATCTGAAAGTTACAAACTAACTGGAACAATAGCCATTATATGACAGAAAAAAAAAACCGTCAGCTCTTTACTCGCTACATAAGTAAGAAATGTAAATGAGTGACTCACAGCACTCACATAGAACCACTCCCAAACACTCACAGTTGGAATGCATGTGAATCGTCAAGACATTATTAGACGGAAGAACGGTTTTCCTCTCCATGACGGCCAATGTCGGTCCATGGGAAACCTTGTAAATTATTTCGAACAAATCGATGGACAGCCATCTCTGTAATTACATCCATTTAAGTATAAATATTATTAAAGCTATTGATATAAATGAAATGACTTATTACAATTATTGACTAATGAGTAAACCCAATTATTGATTAATGCAAAGAAAAGCAGAGAGAGAAAAAATGCCACAACAGAAAATCGCTCTGGCGCGTGAACCGCGTCTTGCAAAACTGTGGAAGGAAAATAAAGAAAACTATCTTGAAAGAAGTGCGTAATGCAATATTGATGAAACCAGAAATGAAAGAATCCCCTTTTTGATAAGTTTGTTTTTTATTTGCTTTATAGCCTCTTTATATTCAACTTTTTTCAAGGACAATCGTCTGCTCTTACATTTGTCGACCGGCCATCGACTAATCCGGCTTGATATCTTGATGTCCTTCTACTCCACCAATAGCTTGTTCTTCATGGCTCAACGTCACAACTGGTATAAAGTCTGCTTTTCAGTTTCATGTTCTATCAGCACATGCAAAACTATTGCCTGGAAGCTTTCTTTGCCAATGACCAGTTTGCGATGTGTAATGCATGAAGATGCTCTATGCCTAAGAAAGTCTTATAAAGTTTCTGGACCGACCGGGAATCGAACGCGTCATCCTCAGCATAGTCTAACTGAATACCCGTGCGCTTACCACTTTGGCTATTTGGGCTTTTGGTTCGGTTCTAGGCTTATATTGATCAGTTTTGCTGCAGTACCATCATTGCAAGCTGCTTAAGCAGATTAATGGCATCCTTAACTTCCCTTAGTCTTGGAATTGATTCATTCCAGTTCTCTGTTGTACTAACGTAGTCTGTTTCTCTGCTGCCTGGGTCTCCCGTGCCTACGTTCTCAATGTCATTCAGGTGCTCATGAAAGTACTGCTTCCATATTAAAAAATCGCTTCATGCCCGTCCTTCAATAAACATTCATCCTCATCCTTGCACACTTTGGTTCGCAGTTTGCTGCGGTGAGCTTTTCGTATAACTTACTTCTTGTGAACGGTTCAGAAATTCCACATCCTCGAACTCCGCTTCTCCCAAGCAGCATTTTATTTCCCAAAATTTCGCTGTTTCCACCTCTGCGCGTTCTGTCGTGTTCTATACTATGTTCCTATCATTGACACCCGCTCTGCGTTTCTCTCCTTCAAAATCTTTCTGCACCCCTCGTCTAACCATTCTTACCATACACTCCGTTACGCGTTCCCGACGGTACTCTCAGCTTCGGTGTTTAAGACTGCTTTGGCCATACTCCCCCCAGTAGCATGCCCAGCATTCATCCTATTCACTTACTTTCACTCTATTGTGGTGCAGAGGGCTCAGAAATAAAAGATCAAGATCTCCAACCTGGAATTGGCCACCATCATCCATCGCCTTGACTTGTGATCAGGCCAAATTTCTGTCAACTTCCTTTATTTCCTTATTGAGGCTACGTCGCTATGAGCCTGCCTCTGCTACGATGTCCTGCTGGGTTCTAATCTAACGCGTGTTTGCAGATTTCGTTCCCGACCCTTCGTAGAATGTGGCTGATCCACCTCTACTTCCGCTCCCGAATTTCTGTCGCTATATCGGTTTTTGAAAACATAGACGAGGGGGTCCTCGTTGGATATCCTATTGCGAGGGCTCCATGCGCAAACTAAATACCGCATGCATCTATTGGTGAAGAACTGCAGCCGTTGAGTGTTCTCCTCTCATACCCACCAGATTTCACTGGCATAGATTTCACGGTTGAGTTGAAAATAGGGATTTCATTGCGTTGATTAAAATATTGTTTATCCATGCATTAATGAAGTTCGCAAAAGCCAGCTCTTGCCTTCTTAATCCGTCCTATGTCGATTTTAATACCGCTATCGGCCGCCATTTGGCTACCTACATATTGGAAGGTTGCAACATTCTCCACTGCTTGCCCAGCTACCGTGAAACTGAGCTAAGAGAGCAACATTATCAACCAATTCGAAGTCATTTACGTGTTCCATGATAATGGGCTGCCCCAGCAAACCACGATTCACGATCATTTGCACCTACCAGGATCTCGTCGATTACGATGAGAAACAGTAACGGTGATGGTATACATCTTTGCCTCACTCCAGCAACGACCCGGGTGGGATCGGACAAGACGCCGTTGTGCAGTACTCTGCACGAATATCCCCCGTACTGTGCTTCAATGTAAATAACCGATGACTTTCTCAGACACATCCTTGAGCCTGAAAGCTTCCCACATGTTTTCATGGTTGAGACGGTCGAAAGCTTTTTCATAATCAATGAGCTTCAGATACAGAGACTCATGGGATTCAATGATTTGCTCCATGTCGATACGGACCGGACCGTGACAATATGGACCACACAGTTTTGTCCGGCATGGCATCCAGCTTACTGCCGTCGGAGAGTTGTGCCAATCTTCTATCCGGTTAAGGATCACGATACACAGTAACATGATGCTCCGCTAATTATCCCATAAAGTCAGGACACTTTTTTTGGGAACTTTTACTAAGACGCCTTCAATCCAGTCGACCGGAAATTTCGAAGGCACTGACGGGCTACGACTTTGGGTCCTCGTGTTTTTGCTCGCTCTATCGCGGCTTTGGCATTCCTTCACTCCTCTGTCTTCCTCCAGGTGTCATTTGTGATCCACTGCTCTCTCCAGGTGCATAGCTCCCCTAAATTTTTCTCGCCGGTGGCGATGAATGCATGCTTGATGGCGCTCCACTGATCCTCTACGCTTCCACCTTCCGGAATATCCGCAGCACGATGAAGGACCTTTTCACCGCAGCGTCTCCCAGTCGGCGTGTGTTGATCCGGCGCCAGATTTTCTACTCCAGTCGATGGATCCTAGCAACGCGTAGCCGGATCTCGCCGGTTAGGAGATTATGGTCGGATGCAATGTCGCCGAAACGATTGTTACGTACATCAATAAAGCTCCATCTCCATGTTCGGCTGATGCAAATGTGGTCAATATGATTTCGCCTCGTAGTATATCAGATTGTGACCCGACGCCAAACTGTGTTCTCCAAAGTTCGGCCAACGGACTTCGCCCAGATCTCAAGCTTCATATTTACGGCATGCCGCATCGGCTAGTTGTGCAAGTTAACACAGTTGGGCTAGGATAGTACTAATTTTTATCAGTTGGGCTACAAGACCATCACCTTGCTGTAAAACCTCTGCGAGATTCGAAGGGACTCGAGACTCCCTGATACTTGAACTACGCACATCACTCGATCCATCGTCGCCTTGATCAATCGTATCAGTTTATCTGGGAATCCGTACTCGTGCATAATCTGCCATAGCTGGTCCCGATCGATTGTATCATACGCCGATTTGAAATCGATGAACAAGTGATGTGTGGGCACATTGTATTCGCGGCATTTCTGCAACACCTGGCGGATGGCGAACATCTGGTTCGTTGTAGCGTGTTCACCCATGAATCCAGCCTGATATTGCCCCACGAACTCTCTTGCAATCGGTGATAGACGGCGACATGAAATTTCAGAGAGTATATCTTGTAGGCAGCGCTCAGTAGTGTGATCGCACGATAGTTCCCGATAGCTATGTTTAAATTATGAGCTTCTAAGATTCTAAATTTAGATAACATTCTGTTATTTACTTATCTGTTTGCCGCCCTGGTCATCTGTTTCTGAGATGGTCCATGAAATTTATGAACCAAAATGGTGACAAAACACCATTATGCATCCATTACTATTAACGATTGTATTTCTCCAATGTGATGAATTGGACCCACGAACTGCTTGCTATTTCCATAGGTTGACATCCCGAATTCACAACTAAACAGATTGACTTATGATGAAATCTGCTATTCATTTGCTGATGTAAAATAGCTGAAAACATTTCACCGAATGGCTTAATTACCATAATTACCCTTGTTCCGACATCCAACCCGGCAGCCAGCCACTCTCTCCTCATTGCTGTCTGATGGGCCCGGATCTCGTTTCACTCCCAGGACATTCCTATCGTCACGGTCGCATCAACCATTGCTGCTGCTGCTGCTGCTGCTGCTGCATCCTTGTCATTTTTGTCGTCAACGCTATAATTAATACCACTTTTGCTAATAGGGGCAAAAATTTTCATTTCCACTAATGTCCAATTAGACTAATGTACACCATGTTATACATTAAATAGATGCTGCCAGCTCCATACATACATGCACGATGATGATCAACGTGGTGGTGCGGCGACGGGGTGGAAACCCAATGGCACGGACTGGAGGTGGCCAAGGGGATGATGGGGTAGTACTGCATTAGGCAGAATACTCCTGCCATCTTCTTTCTAGGCCAAACTAGTGAGTGAAGAAGCTACTAGCCACGATTGCCGCCTGCCAAGATGAAAGCCTCTGCTGCTGATGGCGCAGGAACGGGGTGCCATACGGGGATACAACGCATTAACGGAATTCTGTTTTCGAACTCGGAGGATGTCTGGTCATGCTTTCAGAAGTACCGTTTGGTTTGCGTCTATGGCATTCATTGAAGCGATGAGACTAATTGGAAATGGTAATGTTCGTGAAATCATGCACTTGGAGATTCTCTGCAGTAATAATCATAATGACAGTTGATGACTACCAGTGAAAAAGAGTCATAAAAATTTCATTTTATTATTTCACAATTTCATCAGCCTTCATTAATTTTCATAACTAATCAGTGTTGTGAAAAAAAATGTGCACAGTAAATGTTGGAACAGAAAAATGTGATGGCTTTTCCGTGATATTGTCCAAATCTGATGACTACAAGCTTTTTTTGTCGATTATTTATAGACATTTTTGGAAAACCTTTAGGCAAAGTATGTAGCGTCTAGAGAGGTGACGTATACATACTTTTGTACACAACGCATTCAACAACAGTCCGACTTTTGCAGCTTCGCGTTTCTGGCGGACGAACAGTCCGACCGTCAAAAGGCCTTCGTCCTTATCCCTGCACATTTCGGCTCGCGGCACGAAGCCGTTGCGGGATGCGTTAAGCTTCTGGTTTCTTGAGAACGGCACAGCAGTTCCATTTCTTCACACTCCGCTTCTTCCAGGCGGCGCTTTTTCTCCCGAAAGAGGCGGGTCTGCTGTTTCCGCTTCTGTTTATAACGTTCCACGTTCTGTCGAGTCCCTTGCTGCAGCATTACCGCCCACGCTGCGTTCTTCTCCTCCAAAACCGTTCTGCACTCTTCGTCGAACCATTCGTTCCGGCGGTTCCGTTCCACGCTTTCACTGTACTCCAGCAGTCCTCTAGAGGGGCCTCATCGAGCTCGCCCTCGTCTGGCAACGCGGCCTCGAGATTCTGCGCGTATGCTGAGGCGACATCCGGTTGTTTCAGTCGCTCTAGGTTGTACCGTGGCGGTCGCCGGTACCGTACATTGTTGATGACGGAGAGTTTCCGGCGCAGTTTGACCATCACCAGATAGTGATCGTAGTAGATTTTGGCGCCACGATAGGTCCTGACGTCGATAATGCCGGAGAATTGCCGTCCGTCAATCAGAACGTGGTCGATTTGAGATTCCATCTGCTGTGGTGATCTCCAGGTGTAACGATAAGGGAGGCTGTGTTGGAAAAAGGTGCTACGTATGGCCATATTTTTGGAGGCGGCGAAATCAATGAGTCGTAGGCCGTTTTCGTTCGTCTGCTGGTGGGCGCTGAACTTACCAATCGTCGGTCTGAATTCCTCCTCCTGGCCTACCTGAGCGTTCAAATCTCCTATGATGATCTTGGCGTCGTGGCTTGGGCAGCGATCGTACTCGCGTTCGAGCTGCGCGTAAAATGCGTCCTTGTCATCATCAGTGCTTCCGGAGTGTGGGCTGTGCACGTTTATTATGCTGAAGTTGAAGAATCGGCCCTTGATCCTCAACCTGCACATTCTTTCGTCGATCGGCCACCAACTGATCACGCGCCTTTGCATATCACCCATCACGATGAAAGCTGTTCCCAGCTCGCGTGTGTTGCCGCAGCTCTGGTAGATGGTTTGATTACCTCTAAACGTTCGCACTATGGATCCTGTCCAACACACCTCCTGCAGCGCTACGATGTCGAACCCGCGGTCCTTCAGTAGTAGATCGGCGAGTATGCGGGTGCTCCCAATGAAGTTGAGAGATCGGCAGTTCCACGTACCGAGTTTTCAATCGCAAGTCCTTTTTGTTCGCTGGGGTCGTTGCCGTTGGTCTCGGTTCGTATTATTCTGTTGCTGATTTTCCGTTACAATTTTTTTTTTACGGCTGGCTCGTAGGGTCTGACACAAACCCCCTACTTTCCGGAGGAGCATAGTACACAGTTGAGCTTAGAGTCCTTCCCTGGCACTCGGACGTAGATCAGCCGCCCCTAACATGGGGATCAGACGCTGTTGTGAGCCGCTCCTCCTGGAGAACAGACGCTCAGGTTTACCGAAGCAAACCCCCCCCCCCCTTCCCTGTCAGCCTACGACCAAAGTTCCCACCGGGGTTGGTTACCCGATCTTCCGGCTACCCGGTTGCTCATAGTTTCCAACCAGTACCGCGGCCAGTATCCCTAGAGTTGCTGGGCAGAGGCTAGTGGATCACAATGGGATCTGAATTGCGCAGCTGGGACTTCTCAACCCCCCGCCCCCCCCCCCCCCCCGCGTGGTCATTTGTCCATACAAATTTTTTTATTCGTCCATACAAAATGCTCATAGGCCGAACCCCCCCCCCCCCCCTCATGACCACGTGGTTTATGGACAGCCCCTTATGGTACTGAAGTGAGTTAGATAAAATATTAATTTCAATATTAAATTGTGTAATAGTTATTGATGTAACGAGTTGCAAAAAGTTGATTTTTGCTGCACGAGTCGTACATTTATCAAACGAAGCTTGCCGAGTTGGATAAAAACGAAGCGTGCTGAAAAAGTCGAGTTAAGCAACGAGTTCCATACAAAATTTTATGCAATGATTTTCTTATTATTAAACTCATTCGAGTTTCATAATGTTCATAATGCAAACTATATTAGTTTCATTAGGAACATTAAGCAACTTTTTTTTCATTATTCAACTCATTTCAGTTGCATAATGAGCCAGTTCAGAAAAATTGGCCATTGTGATACTAAAATGAGTTATATAAAATTGAAATTATGATACTGAATTGCATAATAGTTTACGCAACAAGGTGCAGAATGAAGATTTTTACAGCACTAGTCGAACTTTTATCCAACGAGGCTTACCGAGTTGGATAATTAAGACGAGTGCTGTAAAACCGTGTTCTGCACCGAGTTGCGTACAACGTTTTTTGCCTTTCTCGTACACTAAGTGTACTGGAAACGCTATATGTTCACTCCAAAAATGACTTTTTGATAGAAGGCCCGGAGGGTCAAATCACATATACCAATCGACTCAGCTCGACGAATTGAGGTGATGTCTGTGTGTGTATGTGTGTGTGTATGTGTGTGCGTGTGTGTGTGTGTCTGTATGTGTGTGTACAAAAAAACTCACATCACTTTTTGGCTGTAAACCTCATCCGATTTCAATGACCGACGGTTCATTCGACGCGGAATCTGGTCCCATTGTTTCCTATTGAAAATGGTTCGGATCGGTTCAGCCGTTCCGGAGATATGGCCATTTAGGTGTTCCGGAACGGTACCCCAGGAAGGGACCAGATTTGCAAATGCATCAAACCTATGCATGCGACACATCAAACCACGGTATTTTCGATAACCTGATGAGCGGTAAGCAGAAAAATAGTCTAAGACCATATCTGAACCGGTAGTGTTCCGGAACCGGTTCCGGGTGTCCCGCCGGAAGTGGCAAATATCAAAGTGAACCAAACCCATGCATGAGACACATCAAACCACGGCATTTTCGATAACCTGATGAGCGGTAAGCAGGAAAAAAGTCTCAGACCATATCTGAACCGGTAGTGTTCCCCAACCGGTTCTGGGCGTCCCGCTGGAAGTGGCCAAATATACAATTGAACCAAACCCATACATGCGACACAACAAACCACGGCATTTTCGATGACCTGATGGACAATGAGCAGGAAAACCATCTCAGACCATATCTGAACCAGTAGTGTTCCGGAACCCGTTCCGGGCCCCCCCCCGAAGTGGTAAAATCTGAAAGAGAAACAAACCCGTACATGCGTCACATCAAATAGCGGCTTTTTAGATTGCGGCCAGCAAGTGTTTCGGAATCGGTTTTGAGTGACCGGAAGAGGCCAACTGTAAAGGTAAACCAAATCCAGGCATGTGACACATCAAATCGTGGCTTTCGCGATAACCTGATGAACAGTTAGCTAGAAAATAGCCTTACGTCACACTAAAGACAACTGGTAGTGTCCCGGAATTGGTTCCGAGAGTCCCGTCGAAATTGTCAAACCCTGCATGTGACACCTTCAATTTGCAGCGTTTTTGGTTAACTGATGAGCAAGTTAACACGACAATAATGTTAGACCATATTTGGTTCAGCCGGTAGTTACCCGGAATCAGATCCGGGTAGTAAAATGTAAAATTTAACCAAACCCATGGATGCGGTACATCAAATCACGACCAGTCTTGTAAACATTCGACACTTTTTACTACCTTCATTTCGTTGCCGCAGTCGGGTGTCAGTCGGCTTTGTTACATTCGTGCGCTATCGTTACCTCTTACCTACACACAACACGAGCAGTAGAACGAAGATCAATAAACATAAGAAAGAGTCAAATCAATGTCATCTGACACGATGACATGTGTCTAATTCTAGCTTTACGCATAGATTTTCAGCCAATTCCGATTATGAATGTTAATATTAGTTTATTATTATATGTTGCATTGAATACGACACACAGGTGGGCAACATAGCTCTTATTATGGAAGAAGACAGGAATAACAAAAGCTGAACCGTCTCCCGAAGCCGCTATCGTGGTGAAGTGCATTCGTTTGACATTTTTGTTTCGAACAGTAGTTTGATTGCTTGTGTTGCGAATGTCGGAGACAAAGAAGGCCGAATATCGACGAAAAGGTTCAAATGACTGTGATCTCTAACAAGACTGATCACGACTTATCGACAACCTGATGGAAAAATAGGGTCAGAGCACATTAGATTCCCGGTAGTGTTGCGGGTTCAGCTGTGGCTTCGAAAGTGGTTAGAAGTAAAAGTGAAGCAAACCCATTCATGCGATATATCAAATCGCGGTGATTAGGTAAAAGTGAATAAATAGCAATAAAATATTCTCAGACCATAATTGGGACAACCGGTAGTGTCATGGTCCATGACTCATGGAATCAGATCCGGCTATCCCACCGGAAATTACCAAATATAAAAATGATCCAAACCCATACATACGACACATCAGATCGCAGATTTTTTGATAATCTAATGAACGGTTAGCAAGAAAATAGCCTTAGATCACATTAGAGACTAGCTGTTGTGTAGCAGAACCAATGTTCAAGTGAAAAATTAAATCGTGGCTTTGTTTAATGGCCTGATAAACATTAGGTATGAACATTGGCGGAGCCAGCATTTGTTTTTTCTCACTCACTCTCCTAAACATACACGAGAAGGAGAAAGATAGAAGAGGGGGCAGCTTGCCTCCTCTTTCATCTCGCTCTTTCTCGTGTATGTTTAGGAGAGTAAGTAAGAAAAAAGAAAAAGCTGGCTCCACCAATGGGTATGAACAACAGTGTCGAATAGGTCTAAGTACTCATATATGAGAACAAAATATAGACAAAACTAAAGCGATCTCATCAAATCGTACCATTTCAGATTCCTAAGGTGTAAATTTATAGCAGGATGGGTCAACGTTGAATGGAAAAATAAGAATTTGATCGCGTCAACAGAAGATGGTGGCAGTTTTAAGGAATTTTGAGCTCTAAAACTATGTAAAATAAGTGTATTTGGTATGGGAAATATGTTCGGAGTCCTCCAGAGTATCCAAGATAGCGGACCAAAGTCCAAGATAATGGCCCAGTGTTCAAGTTAGTGCCTATTTTATAGGATTTTTAATTCTTGCATTATTGGTATATTTTGTATTGAAATATGTCCAGAATTCAAAATTTGTAATCAGAAAACCCAAGCTGTGCGCTGTTTCACAAGGTCTGAAATATGACTATAGTTTGATTGGGGAAGAATGCCGGTCTTCGTCCAAAACTGGTAACCAGAAAATCATAAACGACATGCCAAAATTCAATACGGCGACTATTTTATGTAATTTGCAGAGTCCAAAAATGAATACCAGAACATCCAAGATGGTGTCTCAATGTTCAAGATGACGGTTAGTTTAGTTGGGGTAGATATCCGGAGCAGTGCTGGGAATAGTAACAGAAGTTTGCTTGAATTTGATGATTGAATCGCTGCCTTTTCATATCAGGGAGAAAATTTTTTGAATCAATATAGTAGGCGATCCAATAAATTGCTACAGTAGCAGCAACAACGCGGGAGCTTCGAATGAGTTTCATTGAAACTCATTTATCGCTATTTATCGTACAGGTGCACTTCATTAGGATCATCTTCTATTATACCCGAAGCACCGCACTCCCCGTGGACACGTTCTCGAACACCCGACTATGCCTTTCTGTAGAAATCCTCCCGTTACACCTTTAAAGCATTGGTCCTCCCCTTGGTCCTCGTAGTCCACTTCCTTGATTCTGCAGACTATCTCGATCCATTTTTCAAGTGGACGTGTGGCGCCGTCGCTCCACAGCACGCCGGAGTAAAAGTATGAAATCAAAACTCCCCAAGTTCTCAAGTATAAAGTGATGGAGTCAGTTTTTGGACTATGATGTATTTGAAACGCCATTCCTGAAAGCGTCGGCAGAGTAAAAACCCCACACCGATAGACGTACCGCTCCTCAGAAAGGCTACCAGCATCAACAAAAATCATAATCAGCACATTACTTGTAAATGTCCTATTGTTTTAATTTCATCATTGGAAAATAATTAGCTTTGTAATTTCTTGAGAAGCCACAAGCCGATGCACGCTGGTTTTAATCTGCAAGTTCGTCACACATGTCTAATGCCGTTTCTCAAGATTTCCGTCCCGATTGTCCGTCCGATTCTTGCCATCAATCCATCAAGGCAACGTTCCGCCAATCGTCTCGCCCCAGGAGCCCGGCTGATTCATCCAGCGACGTCCAGCCTGAAACCAAATCATCTCGAAACCGTGTTCCCAAAATTGTCCTTGAATACCCCAATCCGATTAGAAAATCCCGTAGGCGACAGAGCGATTTACTGTAGTGAACTACCGTAGCAACATAGGGTTTCTAATGAAATTCAACAAACAAGACTACGGTAGCGGACGGGTTTGCATTCGTAACCATGGGTAGCTGTGATTTGAATAGTTTTGACTCCGCCAAATGTACTTCGTGATTTTTCCCAGCACTGATCCGGAGTCATAAAATTATGACCGGAAAATCTAAAATGACGTTTCAATATTTTGCGGCTTCATGCCACTTGTTTGGTTTGAGTTGTGGATCGTTGTCTTATATTTTCTGAATATTGGATGTTATGCTAAAATAAAATGTATCCATATTGAATAGATTTAGCAAGCAGTTTTCATTTTGTATTTATGTCAATGTCATCAACATGTCGCTCGAGTTTTGTTGAAAGGATATTTTAAAGCACGAGAAAGGCACCATCACCGCTAGGTGGATTAATTAGGGTTTTTTTTTGCAATTTCATAAATTACCGCTTGAGGATAGTTTTTAACAAAACTTTTCCACCAAACTGCACACTGATGTTCATAGCCATGTTTAAGAAAGGCTGGTTATACTGTGCAGTTGTCACAATTCTTCAAAGCTGCGTCCAGAAGGCATCAAGAAGTTGATCAAAACCGAAAATAGTGCTGTAATGGTTCATTACGCAACGCAAATCAGTGCTGTAATGAACCATTACAGCACTGCTAATTTGGTGTGGGAAAGTAGGCCTTTTCCTGTCGGATTTGCGTGAGATAAAACAGCCTACACACCAAAATTTTTGAAATGCTTCCAGCACGCCAAAAATCAGCAGAAGAAATTGCTGAATTTCAGCAACATTTTTGCTGAATTTCAGCACAACTTTGCAAATCAACTGTTAAAATTGCTGGATGGTTCAGCAATTTGAAAAATATTTATTCACTTTTACTAAAATAATACAAATGTCGACACCGAAGGGACGGGCTTGGTGGTCTAGTGGCTACCGCTTCTGATTCATGTGCAGAAGTTTCTGGGTTGAATCCCAGGCCTGTCCTTTCCTCCTACTTTGTATCTTTCTATATACTTTCTTCCTCCTATCTACATATACAACTCATGTATATTCACATTGTCATAGCCATCGCTAGAACAGAAACGGGTTGGAAAAGCCGGGTTGAAAAAGCCGTTTCCCTTCCTTCCAAACTTTCACAGCACACACGCTAAAACTGCTCAGCACTAAAATGTGTAAGACCTACTCATAAGTGCATAATTTCCAGACCACACAAAAATGTGTAGCAGTTACACATTCTCAAAAAACAGCTCGTACACTCTTCTAGATGCGAAATGATGATTTTTTTTTGTTTTCCAAGGTCACTAGTAATCCTACCTAGATTGGCGTACACAAATTTTTGCGATTTTAACAATTTTGCGGACACTGGAGCTGATTTTGTAAATGTGCAAGGGTTACACATTTTTGGTGTAGTCTGGAAATTATGCACTTTAGTGCTGAGCGGCGTTAGCGTGCAGTGTCTCAATCGGCAAAAGGTTATTGCAACCATAACAAATTGCAAATGCTCCATAGAAAATCAAAAAGCGCTCCATAAAGAATGAACATATGTTCCATGAAAATGTACAATGTTACCCATAAATAATTGAAAATGTTCCATACTTTATAAAAAATGTACCGGTAAAACATAAAATTTTCTCATTAAAAGTGAAATTTTGCACCAATAAATAATACTGAAATGCTCCGTAATAAAATATAAATGCTCCATAGAAAAATGCAAATGCTCCATAAAAAGTTAAAATTGTACCCATAGAAAATTGAATATTGCTCAATAGAAAAATTAAATTGCACCATAAAAAATTGAAATTGCACCATAGAAAATAGACAAATGCTCCATAAGTATTATCAAACTGCACCACATAAAATACAATTTGCTCCATAAAAATTGAAAATTCTCAATAACTTCAAACATTTGCACCACTAAAGCAGTGCAATGTAAAGCAATTCAGCCCTGTCGAATTTAATTATGAGAATATGCTATCTATGGAGGATTTTCAATTTTTCATGGAGCAATTCATATTTTCTATGGTGCAGTTTGCTAATACTTATGGAGAATTCATCTATTTTCTATGGTGCAATTCCAATTTTTTATGGTGCAATTTAATTTTTCCATGGAGCAATATTCAATTTTTATGGGTACAATTTTATTTTTTTATGGAGCATTTTCTTTTTTCTATGGAGCATTTGTATGTTATTCTGGAGCATTCCAGTATTATTTATTGGTGCAAAATTTTACTTTTAATGAGAAAGTTTTATGTTTTACCGGTACATTTTTTATAAAGTATGGAACGTTTTCAATTATTTATGGGTAACATTGCACATTTTCATGGAACATATGTTCATTCTTTATGGAGCGCTTTTTGATTTTCTATGGAGCGTTTCTATTTGTTTATGGGTGCAATAAATAGGCTGCCGTCTCAATCCTATTAGATAACGCCTACAAGTTATGCAATCAAGCGAACTGTGACGCGCACATCTTCAGAATAATAACACACAATTCTATCACCTTACCCTGGTACCCACGCACCAATGTGTGAACGTTCTGCCAACCAAGTCCCACCAACATTCCGACATCCGCATGAATTTGTGCTGACGCAGAGGTATATTCGGTCAGACGTGGATACAAACGATTGCAATCATCACTTCCTTACCCTTCCTCACATTGACCAGCAACCTGACGTAGCAGGCGCCATTGTCGCCTAAAAATAGAAGATCACTAACGCTCACACACTGAAGATGTCTGCTAGTCCCCGGCAGATATCTCATTGGTTCCTTGTGTGAGTGTAGCTGGTCTGGCGATACTGGAGTAGCATCTACGGGCGGTCAATCAAGCTCTCAAGCAAGCTCAATATTACAAATGTCGACACCGAAGATGACGAACCATTCAAATTTTTGTGCAAAAAATGGAAGAAAAATATTTATTATCAACTGAATGTGCATTGGGAGCTAGCGCCGACACATGACGTGGTGAACTTTTCAATATTTGTTAGATAAATACACAAAAACCAGATCAGAATTTTATACATCCTTTAGCATTAATTATGATGATAAAATGGAACGAGCTCACCAATAAACATCCTTCGAAGTGTCCAGTGCGTATGTGCTGCAGCATCATCCACTAACTGGCCTCTTCTCCGAAATCACACTGAACCGCTACAACTACAAACGGGATTACGACGATGTGCACATTGAAATTGACGACGACGTCGACGCGGCCGGTCCGAATGAAAAAAGTGGCTTCTTCACTTTGCATCCAAAATCACACTCAAATAGAGCATTTATTGCACTAAAATGCGTTAATAAGAAGCAATAATTAGCCATTGTCTTCAAATTTTTAACAAATTTGAAAAAATGGCTTTGGTATCTGCAACTCATATATAAACACATATTTTCATGATTACAGAAACTCGTGTATAACCTATAGTGTACACCGTGTCCAATAAGTTCTCATACAAAATCAAATTGAATTAATTTCACATCTGTAATTAGGATTTTCAAAGTAAATTTGTTTATTGAAAGGCCCACTAACACTGATCAAATACAGCATATGTTTTGGAATTAATTGTCCTTTATCCTTCTCTACTGATCGCTTATGTGTCGTAAGTCCATTTCAGCTGGCACGCACGCCATTTCATTGGTATTTCGTCTCATTTTAACGAGTAATGGTTTTACGTTGAAACAAATTAGGTTCCTGTCCTCACAATTGCTAGTAGCAACTATGACCAGAAGAGAAAAAACCCAGATTAATCCACCTAGTGGTGATAGTGCCTTTCTCGTCGAATATGTACTCAAGAACCATAAGCCGAAGTGTTCCTGAATTCTGAGAATACTCGAGAACGGAACAAATCTCATTTTCATCTATTATCAGTTGGCTTACAACTTTAGTTTGTTTCCTACGTATTTCAATCATTTACAGCAGGTAGAATGTATTTATTGTGAAGAAATAATGAATTGAAAATCGTGTGTTTTTTTAGGGCTGGCAGTGAAGGTACGGGGCATAATGGACACCCCTGCATATTTTATGCTAACTCTTTGATTACATCGATCAGTTAAGTAATTTGCCCACGGAGATCGATACCACAGATAAAATACTCAATCTTAGACAAGTTTACATAACATCAAAGTTCATTAAATATACTTTAGGCTAAAATAATTCAATTGATGTTTTTCCAAGCACTCTTAAACACCTAAAAGTATGCAATGCGCGTTCATCCATTCGTAATTGCCAGTGTTCATTTCGCCCCAAATCGACTACAACATTGAAATTTCTATTTTGAGTAAATTCTAATCACAAATAAAATAAAAATGAGTTTGAAGTCCCTTTGAGGCAACAAAACACAAGAACGGCTGAACCGATCAGGATGACTCTTGCATGGTTTGATTCGTATTCATGGTGGCTGTGTTTATATGCAAAAAAGTTACGAGAATCATCTGAAAAAGTAGGAAAAATGATAAAGTATTTATTTTGCATGAGCTGGGAAGAAAATCAACACGATCGAAATTAAACCAATCTAGAGTGCGTTGCTTAAATGAGCACAAAAACTGTCAAACCACCACAAGATTGGCAAGACAAAGTTTGCCGGGACAGCTAGTCACAAATAAAATATTTTATTCCTTGCTAAATCTACGTATACATGCAGATAAGGTAGCAATTCACTTGTTTTTATGGCAGACACACTCAAACACTCGTATTACCTTATTTGCTTCTGCGTTAAATTTCTAAGAATTTCACCATATGAAAGACATATTTCAATCTCAATGATATTTAGGTTATTTTGGAGGCATTTGAATGGCACTTTTGAAAAATAGAACGATGACTTGTTCCTTTACACTTATGCATTAAAAGTTTAGCATAAAAGTCAACGGTTTCGGCAAAAATAGGGGTGTCCATTTCGACCCGGGTGTCCATTATGCCCCGGTCTCCCCTATTTATTTGTGCCCTTCATCAAAATGATAAATTCCGAATAAAATTTCCAAGGGGGACCCCCCTTGACTTGAGAGAAAATCGAAATTTGTGTCAGGCTTATTTAAAAATGCAACAATTATATCAAAGCCATAATCGAATTTGGAAACTTATTGATGGCTCATATTCCGAAGTTAAACGTATAAGCAGAGCTGAAAAATATCAAACCTCTCAGTTGACTGCTATGTGGTGAGTCACATGCATAGGTTTTGTTCAGTTTTTTAATTGGTCACTTCCGACGGGATACCTGGAACCGGTTTCGGAACACAACCGGTTCAAATACGGTATGAAACTTTTTCCTGCTAGCCATTCACCTGGTTATTGAAATTGCTGCTCTGGGTTTGGTTCACTTTTTTAATTGGCCATTTCCGGCGGGACACCCGGAACCGGTTCCGGAACACTACCGGTTCAAACATGGTCTGAAACTACTTTTCTGCTTACCATTCAACTGGTTATCGAAAAAGCTGCTCTTTGATGTGTCACATGCATGGGTTATGTTCACTTTTATATTTGGTTACTTCCGGCAGAACACCCGGAACCGGTTCCGGAACACTACCGGTTCAGATATAGTCTGAGACTATTTTCCCACTTCCCGTTCATCAGATAATCGAAAATGCCGTGGTTTGGTGGGTCGCATGCATGGGTTTGCTGCATTTTCATATCTGGCCCCTTCCTGGGGTACCGATCCGGAACACCTAAATGGCCATAACTCCGGAACGGCTGGACCGATCCGAACCATTTTCAATAGGAAACAATGGGACCAGATTCCGCGTCGAATGAACCGTCGGTCATTTAAATCGGTTGAGGTTTACTGCCAAAAAGTGATGTGAGTTTTTTTGTACACATACACACATACACACACACACACACACACACACACACACACACACACACACACACACACACACACACACACACACACACACACACACACACACACACACACACACACACACACACACACAGACATCACCTCAATTCGTCGAGCTGAGTCGATTGGTATATAAGACTTGATCCCTCCAGAGGCTCTATCAAGTTTTCGTTTTTGGAGTGAACATATAGCCTTTTGGTACACCTTGGTGTACGAGAAAGGCAAAAATATGAGATCCTGTATAGGTGAAGCATGTAACTGTTTTATTTTGTACAAAATAATACGTAAATTAAACATAAAAGGCCATTTATTTGTTTTAATGATATTTGTTGTGTTAAAAAAGCATGGATGCCTTTTGTATTGTTCTTTCACACACTTCTTACTTCTAAAACATGCTTGTATTCCTATTGTGGTAAATTTAGTCCAAAATTTACGTTTTATGATGATTATGTTTAATATAACGGTCATTTTCAAGTTCAGTTGAGCTAAATTGCATTTTTTCCCATATAATCACTAAAATTGTATTGTTTTAGCCTTAGTATATCCATTTGGTACAATACATGAGATACAAACTCAAAATTTAACCTTATGGACTCTTTTTAGCAACCGTAGAATGAAAAACTTTTCGAACATTTTTCTTGCGTGCCAGAGTACAAGGATTTCAGAAAACGGAAGTGTACTTAAAGGCTTATAAAAACAAATAGAAAATAATTTTATTCTCATCCGTATGCTTCATTTAATCAGCATTATGTGGTCCTTCAATACATGTATTCATTTTGAAAATATGAATCACAGATGTGAAATAAAATTATATTATCTAAATTTGTATTTTGTATGAGAACTTATTGGACACGGTGTATAGCGTGTTTTATATTGGAGCAAGAAACTCTTTTTGTTGTTCACTGCATATCGGCCAGTACCTAGAAATGGTTCTTGAAACATTCAATTTGATAATTTAAATAATACCAACCCCCTTTACCCGTTAGAAACTGCTACGAAAATTTTTAATCATCTATCCTCGGGTCACCAAACTTCCGGACCAGCGTCAAATTTTCTGAAACAATTGTTCTCTGCCGTGACCCCAACACTCTTTGTTCCGCAAAACTACTCGCCTTTCCCAGAGACCATCGAAAATTCCACCGGGAAAAGCTTCATTTGTAAGTACATCGTACACACCATGCAGAAGGCGGTGTGGTGCTGGAGGTGGTGGTGTTCCATCCTTTCGTTCCTTGCCGAGAGTAGCTACTTTGTACCAAACTATCCCATTTTCACTCGATGCACCACCGCACCACCGCATGCCATCGCGCGCGCCACATGGAAAACGAACAGGGCCTGCCACCCACAGACCACCGACCGTGCCGTCCCGCAGTCTGCGAGTCCGTATAGATGACGGTACGGATGCAACATCCACGGCCGGAGAAACTCCGAGAACGAGAGCATGGAACACAGCCTCCGGGTGAAAATTCTTGAAACATTTACAAGCGGCGTTAATTAACTTTATTAAAGGTTTTTGTATTTTATAATTCTATTTTCACAATAAGTTTAAACAATAGAGCGCTGCGAGAGCAAGCAAATTACAGAGCGAGAGAGAAGCGGCTGAGCGACAATAATAGCTCGGTGGTGGACAACCCAACCGTGTGTGTGTGTGGTCTTGGGGGTACGTGGGGAAGGGATACTGTTCATAGCGCACACCAGTAACAAACAACCAATTAAAATAGGAAAAAAAAACTTTTCACTATGCACAAAGCGGAACACTCATTTTCCCTCGCGTTGCTTCGCAACCTCAACTTCAGTCAGCCGTATGTCGAGTAAATGGGGACTAAAAGGATGATGACGACGACGACTGTTGTAGGCTCACTTATATATGAAGGAGATGAGTATAGTGAATACAAGACTTCATTAAAATTACGGCTGGAGAGATTGAGCAGATAAGCGGCTAAAATGAGGTAGAATTCCGCTGGGAGCGTTTTACACTCGTCAGTGCAGCAGAAGTGGGTTCGTACATGGCGAAACCACCCACAACTGCAGCAGAAGGATACTCATTCTGAGATTTGACTGTGAACGGTTTATTCAAATCGTGATTTCATGCGTCTTTTTTCAATTGATTTATTTTTGAACTTCTAATACATATAAGAGCATATGCTCTCAACGTGGGTCTGGGTATATCACCTTAGAATGGTACGTTACGTTATGAAAACTACTTGTTGAATCTGTGATCCTGATGTCCTTCCCAGACAACTAGTAATCGTATAAGATGTTGCATAAGGCATCGTATACTAATTACGTAACGCTATAGGGGGAGGGGGAGAGTCTAGCTTAACGTTACGAGCCATACGAAATATTTTTGGTTTTCATACAAAAAGCGTTACAAGGGGGAGGGGGGGAGTCTGAAATCGACCATTTTAGCGTTACGTAATTTGTGTACCATGCCTAAGATGATTAGGTGGAGGCCATATGCGTGCATTAGGCCTGTCCACTTTTCCAAAAATGTTCTCTGGTTCTCAAGTCCACCCGCATATTTTGATTGGCATCCTAAAAGAAGTAACTGGTGAAAATTTCAGGCAAATCCATTGTAAATAAAAGGTGCATCACATCAATTTTGTGTTTCTCGACTTTTATCGAACTTTGAAAAATTATAACTACACTAAAACTTGTCAAAAATTAATTCTTTTGGCAGAAATTGAAAGATATGCTTTTTTGCTACAAGTTCTCCAAACAACGTATCCATTTATGATTATTTATGACTTATATAATGAGCTATTAAAAACTTCTGACTAAACTTAAAATTCTTCACACGAAAGAAAATTATTACGATTGGATTATTTTTCTAATATAACACCAATTAACCCGTAAACACCCGGGACGATCTACTTTTGGCAGAAATGCAATATCTTCTTTGTTTTAAAACATTTTATTCCGGATTTTTTTTATAGTCAAGGGGAATAGTTGTGCTAAGAAATGCATGGTACCTCCCCCCTTTGCACCCTCCCCCCTTTCACGGGGAGGCGAAAATACGTGGCTTTTTTTTGTACTTTTTATAAATTCTACATGTTTTTGCTGAAATTTCATCGTTTTGCTGATCATCAATAGTTTTCACTGATCCTAGACATGCAATGTATTACTACCCATCATAGTCTGTTGAAGTTTTGATCCCAGAGCTATTCTAAGGCCTCCAAAGTACTCCGAAGTTTGTGACACAAATCTAACATTCTCAACCAAATATTATACACGCTGAATGATAACAGTACATTATCTACGGTACTCAAAAAGTCTCAAAGCACCCCTCGAAAATTCATGGTACATGAATTGGGTGATCTAGGTCATCCAAACTACTCTGGAATTCATTTTCTTAAGATCTAAAACATCTACCATCGTTTGTGTTCACTCTGTCCAAGAAATTTAGACACGTTGATGTCCATTACACCTCACAATGCTATGAGCAACTTGATGTTGTGGTAGTTGGACATTCCGTGAAATACAAATGGCCTCCAATACACTTTGAAATTTGGCTTACGATATCTACATACTGTCTCATGCTTTAGTTGTGAAAAACTTTCGTGGAATGTAGTCTATAGTGCTGATGGAATCTCAGTGCACATCTATAATGCTTTTGGTACATTCATGGGATATTCCAGGCTATCCAAACTATTCTGGAATTAGGAACTTCAAGGTCTACAGGCTCTACTCTTGTTTTTCTTCACTCTATCGGCATAATTCTTTCACGATTGTGTCTGTTGCACCTCATTATATTACGAGTATCTGTATTTGTTGCTATTTGGGTGTCCACTGGCATACAAATGGACCCAATGTATTTTGAAGTATGGGTCGCAATATCTGTAAATCTTAGGATATTTTTATTGTAGCGAAAGCTTGCGGAATATAAACGACACTACTCTTAGAACCTCAGGGTGCAATTATGATTACTTAGCAACATTCACTTGGTGATCTAGGTCATCCAAACTATTCTGGAATTAAGACCTTCAAGCTTTACACTCTTGTATCTCTTTACTTTATTCTTCCACGATTACCTCTGTTGTATCTTGTAATGTTTTGAATATTTCTTTGTATTGCTTGTGCATCCACTGACATACAAATGATCTTTATGGTATTTGGAAGTGTCGGAAATTACCCATGAATTCCACTAGGCGTTCCTCGGAAATTCCTCCAGGAGTCCCTCAGAAATTCATCGTGATGTTCTCCGAGAACTTCTACGAGTTCCTAGGGAATGCCTCAGGACTTCCCGTGAAATTCTTCAGGAGTTTACCAGCAGTTTCTCGAAAGTTTATTCAGGAGCTATGCTGGAATTCCTTCAGGAGTTCCTCAGAAATTACTTCAAAAACTTTTCGAAAAATCCTGCAATCCTCCAGAAATTCCCCGAGGATTCCACGGGAGTCCTCCAAAGATTCCTCCAGGCATTCCCCTAAAATTCCTCAAGGAAATTTTCTCAAAAGTTCATCCAGAAATTTCTCCTGGGATTCCTCCAAGAAGTTTTGCAGGGATTCCTCCAGGAATTTTCTAAGGAATTTCTCCAGGGATTCTTCCAGCGATTTCTCTATGAATTCTCCCAGGGATTCCTTAAGGGATTCCTTCAGAGATTCCTTCAGGAATACCCCCAAGGATTCCTTCGCGAATTCCTCCTTGAACTCATCAAGGTATTCATCCAGAGCTCCTTCAGGAATTCATCCAAGATTTCTGCCAACAACTAACCCAGGAATTTCTTCAGGATTCAAGGGATTCTTCCAGAAATTCTTCCAGGGACTCCTCCAGAGTTTCCTCCAGGAATTCTTCCAGGGAATACTCCGGAAATTCCTCCAGAGTATTTCTCCGGGTAATCTTCCCGGGTTATTTCTCCAGAAATTCCTCCAGGAAATTCTTCATGAATAACTGCTAATTTATGTATGAATTCATCAAGGGATTCCTTCAGAAATTTCTTCATAAATTCTTCCAGGAGTTCCTCCAGAAATACCTCCAGGAATTCCTCCAGCATTTCCAACAGGGGTTCTTCCCGGAATTCCTCACAGGGATTCCTCCTTAAATTATTTCAGGGATTACATCAGTCATTCCTCTAGTGATACCTCCAGGAATTCTTCCTGGATATACTCCAGGATATATTCCAGAAATTCCTTCAGCAAATATTCAGGAGTTCTTTCAGGAATAACTCCAGGAATTTCTCCAGGAACGACTCTATGAACTCCTTCTGGAATTACTACAGGAAATCATGTAGGATTTTTTTTCTGTATTAACGAAATTTTTAGCCCTAGGTTTGTTCATCTCGGTCGTCTAGGAATTGTCCCGGGAAACACCCCAGGAATTCCTTCAAGAAATATTCTAGGAAATCCTCCAGGAATAACTGCAGGAATTTCAACAGGAATTGCTGTAGGAACTTGTGTAGGAATAACTACAGGAATTTCTCAAGAAATGCCTTCAATTCCAGTTCTTGCGGGAAATACCTCACGTGAATTCGGAATTACCCGCAGTTCGCAGGAAATCCTTAAGGAATTCCTCTAAGAATTTCCATAGGAAATTCTTTAAAAAATCCTTCACAAATTACTACATGAATTCTTGCAGAAAGTACTCCAGGAATTCCTCCAGGGTATTCTCCAGAAATTTCTTCAAGAAATTCTTGAAGAAATTCTTGGAAGTATTCTTGTAGGAATTCTTGGAGGAATTCCTGGAGAAATTCCTAGAGAGATTCTTGGAGGGATTCCCGGGGATATTCCAGTAGGCATTTGTGGAGGAATTTCTGAAAGTATTTATTGAAAAACCCTGGAGGTTTTCCTAGAGAAATTTATAAAGGAACTCCTGGCCAAATTCCAGGACGGATTCTTGGAGGGATTTTGACATAAATATTGGAGCAGGTCTTGGAGAGATTCTTATTATAGTTCATGTTGGACTTCTTGAAAGAATTTCTGAAAAAAAAATCCTTGAAGGAATCCCTGGAGTATTTTCTTGAGGAATTTCTGGAGGTTTCCTGAAGCATCTAGGAGGTATTCATAAAGGAATTTCTGGAGGATTTTTTAAATCAATTTCTAAAGGAATTTCTTGAAAAATCCCTAGAGGAATTTGTAGCGAAATTCCTGAAGGGATTATTGGCAAATATCTTAGAGGGTTCTCTGGTAAAATTCTTGGGAAAAATACAGTACGAATTTTTGGAATTCCTGGAGGGATTCTTGGAAGAATTCTAGATAGATGTCTTGGCGGAATTTCTGCATGAATTCTGAAGGAATTTCCGGAGAAATTTCTAGGGGATTTGCTGGAGGAAACTCTGGAGGAACCGCTGGAGAAATTTCTGGAAGAATCCTTTGAATCCTGAAGAAATCCCTGGATTAGTTGCTGCAGAAAATCTTGGAAGAACTTTTGAGGGAGCTCTGGAGGATTTCCTGGATTTCCCGATTGAATTCCTGGATGAATCCATGGAGAAATCCATGCAGGAATCCCTGGGGGTATTCCTAAAAGAATCCCTGGAAGAACTTCTAGAGAAACCGCTGGAGGAATCCCTAGAGAAATTCTTAGGAAAATTCTTGGAGCATTCAGTGGAAAATTTCGTGGAGGAATTCCAAGAGAAATTTCTAGAGGAACTCTTCGGAAAACTTCCTTGATGAGTTTTTAAGGAATGCATGAAGAAATCCTTGTGGGACTCCCGTGGAATCCTCGGGGAATTTCTGAAGGAATTCCCGAGGAACTCATGCAGGATTTTTCGAAAAGTTTTTGAAGTAATTCTTGAGGAACTCCTGAAGGAATTCCAGCATAGCTCCTGACATTCCCTAGGAACTCGTAGAGATATTCTCAGAGAATATCACGATGAATTTCTGAAGGACTCCTGGAGGAATTTCCGAGGAACGCCTAGAGGAATTCTTGGGTAATTTCTGATACTTCCAAATACCATAAAGAACATTAGTATGTTAGTGGATAAACAAGTAACACAAATACTCAACAAATTATGAGATACAACAGAGGTAATCGTGGAAGAAGTACATCGATAAAATAAAGATAAACAAGAGTAGAGCTTGTAGAGCTTGAAGGTCTTAATTTCAGAATAGTTTGGATGACCTAGATCACCAAGTGAATGTTGCTAAGTAATCAGAATTTCTCTCTAAGGTTCTAAGAGTAGCGTAGATTATATTTCGCAAGCATTCGCTACAATAGAAATATCCTAAGATTATCTGTATTGCGGCCCATACTTCAAAATACTTAGGATCCATTTGTATGCCAGTGGACACCCAAATAGCAACAAATACAGATACTCGTAATATAATGAGGTGCAATAGACACAATCGTGAAAGAATTATGCCGATAGAGTGAAGAAAAACAAGAGTAGAGCCTGTAGACCTTGAAGTTCCTAATTCCAGAATAGTTTGGATAGCCTGGAATATCCCACGAATGTACCAAAAGCATTATAGATGTGCACTGAGATTCCATCAGCACCATAGACTACATTCCACGAAACTTTTTCACAACTAAAGCATGAGACAGTATGTAGACATCGTAAGCCAAATTTCAAAGTGTATTGGAGGCCATTTGTATTTCACGGAATGTCCAACTACCACAATATCAAGTTGCTCATAGCATTGTGAGGTGTAATGGACATCAACGTGTCTAAATTTCTTGGACAGAGTGAACACAAACGATGGTAGATGTTTTAGATCTTAAGAAAATGAATTCCAGAGTAGTTTGGATGATTTAGATCACCCAATTTATGTACCATGAATTTTCGAAGGGTGCTTTGAGGCTTTTTGAGTACCGTAGACAATGTACTGTAATCATTCATCGTGTATAAAATATATAAAAAGCCACGTATTTTCGCCTCCCCGTAAAAGGGGGAGGGTGCAAAGGGGGGAGGTACCATGCATTTCTTAGCACAACTATTCCCCTTGACTATAAAAAAAATTCCGGGATAAAATGTTTTGAAACAAAGAAGATATTGCATTTCTTCCAAAAGTAGATCGTCCCGGGTGTTTGCGGGTTAATTCAAAACTTCATCATCGTTTCAAAATTCGAGATAGTAATTCTAGTTCATTAAAATTCCTTCTAGTTGACTTGAATATATTTATGTTTTAAAGAAAAGCAATCAAATAGCCGGCATTAAATTGAAAAAGTAATGATAGATACATATGTAGATACATATGAAAAATAGATAAAATAACTAAAAAAAAAAATAGAATAAATGAAATCGCCATAACTTTTTTTCTTATTAATTATTTCAAATTAGGTAAACTGTTTTTCAAAGTTCATTATATTAGTCATAAATGATCAAAATTTCATTGCATTCGGTTCATTGAATCCGGAGATACAACAGCTCGGCTATCAGATGGTGTCCGGCCATTTGGCCGAACGCCGTTTGGCCGAATGCCGTTTGGCCGAACGCCATTTGGCCGAATGCCATCTGGCCGAATGGGTCATTTGGCCGAATGCCGTTTGGCCGAATCGTGATCAAAAGAATTCAGAAGAAGTCTTCGACATTCTAATCCCCAATATGATCATCCGAAATATTTCCTTCTTTTAATAATAGGCTTTTATTTCTAGTTTTGATATTCAGTGCTTAGTTTGCGTTAAAACTGCCTATATTTTATCAAAGATTTTTCCTTCTTTGACTCATAGGCTGTTCTTTCAAGTTATACTGAGGCTGGGAACGGGGGCATGGTCATCTAAGTTCATCATTCATTTTTCGGCCAAACGGCATTCGGCCAAATGGCATTCGACCAAATGGCATTCGGCCAAATGGCATTCGGCCAAATGACCCTTTCGGCCAAATGGCGTTCGGCCAAACGGCATTCGGCCAAATGGCGTTCGGCCAAATGACCCGGAACCCTATCAGATAATACCTCTTTCTAGAATCTTCATAACTTTGTGTAGAATGGCCCGATCTTTACCAAATTTTGTCCACTGATACTCAACTAGTTGATGAACTTACAGTAAAAATTTGAGAATATTTGATGCCCTTTTCATAAAGTTACAGCGAGTTGAACATTTTTTGAAAAGTGAAAATTTTACCTGTCCCAGTTATTTTGAGTATCCCCTGTATTGGAACAGTCAATTTTCTGTCATCAGTTCCAATCGAGCAGAAGACCTGTCAAAACGACATGGATTAGCCACTTTGGTATCGATATAGATACCTATAGGGCACTGTATGAAATTCTCTTGTTTCTCAAGGCGATTGAGTGAGAATAAAAGAAAAAGTTAGCTACGCCAATACCTATAGGATACTGCAAAACGCGATTGCTAAGATATTTTTTTCTAAGTCTTTGACGTTTCGTGGCCTTGTAGAAAAATGTTGCCAGCTTTTCATGGGTGGTTTGTTTTAATTCAAATGTGGGGTACGTGTGCGCTGATTTATGACTTGATGGTGGCACCCTTCCAAGAGGTCCTTCTGGGATTTCACCAAGCGAACTCCATCAGAGTTTGCTCTAAGAGATTTATTAAGGTTTCTCCACAAATTTGTTCCAGGGGTTTCTTCTGAGTTTTCTAGAAGCTTTTGATGAAATTCTTCCGAGAGCTTATTTAGGCCTTCTTTAGAAGTTCCCTCTGGGGTTTTTCAGTTTCTTCTGAGATTCCTAAAGAGGTCTGGGATGTTATCAAATCCTCTTGCCAGGATTCCTCCAGGAAGTATTCACGGGGTTTATTTCTGGATTATTGTAGAAATTAATTCCGAGATTTCTTCAGCAATACTTCATTTTAGAGTAGAAGTTCCCAAAAAATCTTGGAAGTAGTTCCGGGAGGAATCCAGAAAGGAAACTTTTATCAATTCCAGAAGTAATTGCTGAAAAAATTCCGGAAGTAGATCCTGGAGGGATCCCAGAGAAGATTTTGGAGGAATACTAAAAGCAGTTCTCGTCAGGGTTCGTACAGGATTTCAGGAAGGATCTCAGAAAGAATCCCTGAAAAAAACCCTGAAGGAACTGCAGGAGGATTCTTGCATAGAATTTCTGGAATAAACCCCTGACGGAATGTTGGAAGGAGTTTTTGAAAGAATCTCGGAAGGAATTCCTGAAGCAATCTCCGAAAGAACTCCTTGAGGAATCCCGAGTGAAACCTTCTGAAAGTCGACAACAATCTCTTAAGACTTAAGACTCTCTTAAGGAATTGCAGAAGAAATCCTGGAGGGAGTTCGTGGAGGAATCTCAGATGGAACTCCTGGAAGGGATCAGAGGGAACTTCTGAAGGAGCCCCAAAAAATAATCTAGGATATAAATAGCTCCCTAAGTAATCACAGAAAGAAATGCTAGAGGGATTCTAGAATAAATTTGTGGAGAAACCACTGAAGGAATTCCTGGAAGAATCTCAGGTAAAACTGCTGGCTTAATCTTGGAAGGAGTAATAGTGAAGAAATCTCGGAACTAATTTCAATAGAAATCCAGGAAAGAATCTCTGGAGGAATCCCGGGAGTAGTTCTTGGAGCAATTATGACGAGAGTTTTTTTAAGGAATCGCAGACACAACTTCTTTAAGAATTTAAGAAGAAACTCCTGGGAAACTGCAGATGGAACTTCTGCACAAGTCTACAAAACTAGGTGTCGACAAAACATTGGTTCAAGTCACCTTATACTGCATCATAATTGTGGTGTTAGGGTAGAGTGAAGGGCTCTCACGCACCGGCTTCCGGTTCAAATCCCACATTTTTTTTTCATTTCATTTTCATTTCATTGATTAATTTGGTAAATTCAATTTTAATGTCCATAAAAATTTTCGCTTAAAGTGTTTTTTGCTAAAATGAAAAGAATGCCTTAGCCCAACAAGTTACTAAAATGAACTTCTATGAACTTAAAAGTTCCGACAAAGTTCCGAGTAGCATCTTAAGCAGGTTTCAAGCTGCTTAAGAGGCTAACAATGAGCCTTGCCCAAACTTGTGTGCGAAGTTCTAGCAAGGCTCATTGTTTGCCTCTTAAGCAGCCTGAAAGTACCGTTTGGAAGTTTATCTGAATTTTGTTGAACTAGAAAGTGCATTTCGTCATGGGGAGCGGAACTTTTGGTTACTTGGGAGGCCAGCTATATTGTATTCTGTTATTTGAAATGATTTTGGAGTTTGTATCAAGACAAATCTTTAAATTTCTATTACAACCTGATAAAATCCGCTAATTCTCGCCAGATTTCTGGATTTCTAATTCCCGCCGGAATGAATGTCATTGATTTCAATATTTGACACTTTTAACCTTCCTGTTGGGAACAGCTCGCTGACGTAGTGTACCGTGTGGACCAAAAATGACCCTGATGGAGGGGAAATGCTGCTTTCACAAGGTTTTTCATTAGCTTCCGGAGTTTGTTCAGGTTGTTCTAAATGTGATCATACCTACTTGACCGGGTGACTTGATGAAACGCTCGCTAAATACAATGCCTATGTATAGATATCGCATTTCTACAAACCAGGAAAGCTGTTAAGTATGACACGATAGTACATTTTCTCCCTCAACAAGAAAAGCCTATATTGCTCAACATCACATACGACCATTCAGCCCCTCACTTGGATATCTCATGCTAAAACACAAGCACACTGCATGTGCCCGGAAGGAAGTGTATTTAAAACCATCAAATATTTATCGCATTTCTTATTTGTACATTTTCTGAAGATGTTTCCCGGTTACAGTGGCTCAAATTACAAGAACCACAAGAAACGAAAGCCTCGTCTGTGTAAGATATCTAGCTCTGCAACTGCCAGTAGTGATCCATGCCACTCAGAAAGCTCCTTGTTCTTCACGTATCGGATGCAAGATGACGAGACAACGACGGCAATGATGAGAATCACAGATGGAGCGCACACACACCCAAACCCATAAACACGTATTGTGAAGCCAAGTGTTGTGAGAACATGTTCTTCTACTTGTACGATTAATTCAAGATGTGTTCAAATATGCAAACCATCCTAAGACGATTTCCCACACTGTTCAGTGGTACGAATGGTTTCCTATTGTTTTATCGGAAAAGATAAGTTCCTGCTGGGGAATACGTTCGTTCAATTTACACTTACCCAATTTTCGGAAAAAGCCTACCTAAGAAACCTCAAAATTGTAACAAAAATCAACCTGCCCCACTCCAAGTCCTGCTTCGAAAAAGTGCCCTGCTTTCAGAAAGAAGAAAAAATGAACGCAGATTCTTTGCCCGGGTTGGGAAAAGCGACATCAGCTTCAGGAATGTGCCTTGTAGCAACTTAGCTAAATTGCTGTATAATTAAATATTAATTTGTTCTTGTCTTGTGTTCAAGTGCCACTGGGAAAACCCAGCCACCCACCTAAATGAAGCCGTTGTGTCGTCCCGTTTCTGGTCTTTGAGGGCGCACTCTGGAATCTCCTTTTTGCTTCATTCATTTGGAATCCCCTTCGACCTCCCCCATCTTCCCGTAGCAGTACTTCACCGCAAGAGAAACATTTCCGCTCGCCGGAGAACAACGCAGAGTCCAAATGGAACGATGAACCATAGGTAGCATGGTGGAGAATCTTGCCCTTCGGATGCTGCTGTACCTTTTGGCCAAATAGTTAACAATATCTATAGAGTTGTGGTATCGTTGCTGGGACTCGGTTCTCGCCGGTTGTTGCATAGTTCCTTGCCAGCTTGCTAGCTGACTGCGGAAAATGAGAATGACTGGCGGGAAAACAAAAACACAACAGACGAAGAATGGAATTAAATTAAGTTAAATTAAATTAAATGGGTATGAATAGCAGGATAAAAAGAACAATTGAGAGTGAAATGGGAGGGAAGGGCATCGCTTAGCATAAGTTGGCATACTGTGGGGGTGTGGTTGAGCCAGAGATAGATTCTGATTACAGGTATATTTAGCAGAAGAGTTTAATAAAAAGTAAAAGCATGATTAACTACGAAATTGAGTATTTTAGGAAAATCGCTAATTGCTGCATGGCTAAAAACTTGCCAATTGTTACACACTTCATTCAAGCACTTCCATCTGTGATACCTACACGCTACATATCAACACGAATTCCTCTAGATATCCTCACAAACATTTTCCAGGAAGTCCCACAGAAATCCCTCCATCAATTCACTCAAGGATTCCTCCATATATGTATAGGTATACGAATGGCCTACAAATTCCAGGAACTTTCTCAGAAATATCTTACGGAATTCACTCATGAATACATTCAAAAATTCCTAAAAAATTTCATCTAGAATGTCCTCCACAAATTCATCCAAGAATTTCTCAGGAAATCCCTTCAGGAATTCATTCTAGGATTTCTACGGGAGTTTTGCAGGGGTTATTCTAGGAATTGCTACTGCGCTTTTGTGCAGATAAACTGTAGTGCTTTATCCAATGTTTTCTCAGAAGATTCCTTCAAAACTTTTCCCCAGTTTTTTCAATGTTTTTTTCAGGAATGCTCTAGGAATTCCACTTGGGAATTCCTGAAAAAAATTATCATACTTACTAGAAATCTTCCAGGGATTCATCATGAATTTCTCGCCTTGAAATCTCCAGGATTTCCCATTGGGTACATTCAGTAAATTCTTCTGTGATTCATCCAGGAATTTCTGCTGGGGTTGCTTAAGTTATTTTATTGATATTCATCACAAAAACCTTTCAGGGATGCATCAAGCAATCTCTACTGTGAACCTCCCAGGAATACTTCATTATACTTATTCGTGAGTTTCTCTTGTGATTCGTTCAGGAAATCCTCCAGATATGCCCGCCAGCTTTTTTTTAAAAAAAAAAGTTTTTGAGGAAAACTGGTATCTACAGGAATTCCTCTGAAAATTTCTACGAAAATTTTTACTATCATTTCACCAATGATTTCTTTAAAAAGTGCTGTAGCAATTATTCCCGCAGAGATTAATTTACGGATTCCTCATGAGGATTCATTCAAAGATTAATTTAGGAATTCCTGTAATAAAATAAGCATGCAATATAATATATTGCCTTTAACTAGAATTTACCGGATTTGCCGATATGTCTGAATAATACTGAAAAAAAATTTGTAGTTAGAAATTGACAAATTGATGCATAAATTTTGTGAAAAAAATTGAGTTCTGGTGGGATTTGATCCCATGACCCCGCTTTAACGGTCATTAACCAATTAAGCCATCGAAAAAGTAACGATTCTGCGGAATAGAAGCCAAACTGACTCCGATACCACAAATCCATCTCTCTTTCGGCTAAGATGCCAATTGCAAGATACAACCACTAATTTTACAGGGGTTGTTATCCGGCATTCTCACAACATGCCGTGCCCATCGTTTCCTTCCAGCTTTTGCTACTTTCCGCCATCATTGAATAACTATTATTCATTCAGTAATCATCGTCGCTCCTCCCACATCAGCATACTGCTATTTTGACTGATTTGAAACCATTTGTATGTCTGGTGCAGGGTGCAAAATGTTCATAGTCATTGACTGAAAACAGCACGAATTTGAATGATCCTGCACTGGACATTCAAAACAAACAAATTCATTTTCGCTCTCCCTCTTCACACAGTCAGTCAATTCGTAGTCATTGAATATGAAGTCGATCGAGAAACATCTTCATACTTAATTACCTACGTTTTGACTACAATTCGTTCCAAAAACACTTCACAACAATCAAATGGGAAAAGATCAGTGTAAAGCAAATGTAATCGAAACGTTAATATTTTATCAGCAAATTAACACTTTGAAAGATGTTTACAAATATTCATTGACTTTCAGTCAGTTGACAAACGAGTATCGAGCAGCTGAATATGAATATGCAGGCAAGTGAATGAAAACTGTCGCACGGTGAACTTCAGCTCGTCTGCTCGAAAATTTTGCGCCCTGGTCTGGTGAATAAATTATAGAAAAGGAAAAACAAAAATATTTCGATTTTGTCAGCTCAGAATGCTACCAGGAGTTTACAAAATCGGACCCTCATTGTACATCCTACTACTTTGGGCCACAGTGGGCCTGGTCATTTTAATATGATATGCTGCAAATATAAATGCTGACAAGAAAATACTAAAACAAATTCTAGTATTTCCTGACGCTTTTAAAAACTTCATGTGCTGTGCAAACACTAGAAGAGCATAGAATAAAATGAAAAATAATAAAAAAGAAAATATAAAAGGAAATAATTAAAAAAGAATAGAATATTTAGAATAGAATAGAATAGACTAGAAAAGACTAGAATAGATTAGAATAGACTAGAATAGACCAGAATAGACTAGAATACACTAGAATAGACTAGAATAGACTAGAATAGACTAGAATAGACTAGAATAGACTAGAATAGACTAGAATAGACTAGAATAGACTAGAATAGACTAGAATAGACTAGAATAGACTAGAATAGACTAGAATAGACTAGAATAGACTAGAATAGACTAGAATAGACTAGAATAGACTAGAATAGACTAGAATAGACTAGAATAGACTAGAATAGACTAGAATAGACTAGAATAGACTAGAATAGACTAGAATAGACTAGAATAGACTAGAATAGACTAGAATAGACTAGAATAGACTAGAATAGACTAGAATAGACTAGAATAGACTAGAATAGACTAGAATAGACTAGAATAGACTAGAATAGACTAGAATAGAATAGAATAGACTAGAATAGACTAGAATAGACTAGAATAGACTAGAATAGACTAAAATAGACTAGAATAGACTAAAATAGACTAGAATAGACTAGAATAGACTAGAATAGACTAGAATAGACTAGAATAGACTAGAATAGACTAGAATAGACTAGAATAGACTAGAATAGACTAGAATAGACTAGAATAGACTAGAATAGACTAGAATAGACTAGAATAGACTAGAATAGACTAGAATAGACTAGAATAGACTAGAATAGACTAGAATAGACTAGAATAGACTAGAATAGACTAGAATAGACTAGAATAGACTAGAATAGACTAGAATAGACTAGAATAGACTAGAATAGACTAGAATAGACTAGAATAGACTAGAATAGACTAGAATAGACTAGAATAGACTAGAATAGACTAGAATAGACTAGAATAGACTAGAATAGACTAGAATAGACTAGAATAGACTAGAATAGACTAGAATAGACTAGAATAGACTAGAATAGACTAGAATAGACTAGAATAGACTAGAATAGACTAGAATAGACTAGAATAGACTAGAATAGACTAGAATAGACTAGAATAGACTAGAATAGACTAGAATAGACTAGAATAGACTAGAATAGACTAGAATAGACTAGAATAGACTAGATTAGACTAGATTAGACTAGAATAGACTAGAATAGACTAGAATAGACTAGAATAGACTAGAATAGACTAGAATAGACTAGAATAGACTAGAATAGACTAGAATAGACTAGAATAGACTAGAATAGACTAGAATAGACTAGAATAGACTAGAATAGACTAGAATAGACTAGAATAGACTAGAATAGACTAGAATAGACTAGAATAGACTAGAATAGACTAGAATAGACTAGAATAGACTAGAATAGACTAGAATAGACTAGAATAGACTAGAATAGACTAGAATAGACTAAAATGGACTAGAATAGACTAGAATAGACTAGAATAGACTAGAATAGACTAGAATAGACTAGAATAGACTAGAGTAGACATAGGCGTAGCTAAGATTTTTTTCTGGAGGGGACCCAGGGGGGGCTGACTTGAGATGACTTTTAGGCGGCATAGTCGCCCGAGATGTGAATATGCAAATCGGCATTGTAGTTTTGAGGAATCAAAAGGACTGTTTTAGATTTGTTCCTAGTGAGGAACCCAGGATATTTTCCTAAGCTTGCTGCTGTAATCATGGTTTCCTTCAAAGATTCCTTCAAGAATGCATCTTAGACTTGGGATTCAACCATTCTACGGATATTTGTGTTAGGATATCTTTAGAGGTTTCTCTAGTAATTGTTCCAGCACTGTTTTCCTGGAGATTATTCAAAAATGATCCAGGAATTGCCTAAAAAATTTGTACAAAAAAAATTTTAAGAGTCCATTTAATTGTTTCTTCAATAATTCGTCCATAAATTACTGCAGACATGGATTTCTTCAGATTTCTGGATAAAATATCATACAGTAGTTATTCCAGATATGCCATAAAAATACTCTTCTGCGATTCACTAAGGAATTCCTCATAGGATTGCCTCCGGGATTCCTTATGGAGTTTCTTCAGAAATTTCTCCAATAATTCCTCTAGTGATTCACCAGGGAAGTCCTTCTGTGATTCTTTCAGGAACAACTTCCGGGATTATTTTAGGAATGCCTCCAAGCACTCATCTTGGGATTCTTTCAGGAACTCCTCCTGGAATTCTGTCAAAAACTCCTCCAGGAACTGTTTAGAGATTCCCTTAGGAATTCCTCTAGGTATTGCCTCCGAGATTCCGCCTGGGGCTTTTCATGAACTCTAGGGATTCCTTCAGGAACTGCTGCAGGGATTCCTCCAAGAGTTGCTCTACGTACTCTTTTAAGGATTCCTTCAGGATTTCCTCATAAATTTCAACAATTTCTTCAAGACTTCTCCGTAAGCTTTCTTCAGAAACTTCTTCTTTAATTTCCTCAGAAATTGATCATTGGATTTCTTATTGGGATTCTTCCAGGAGTTCCTCAAATGATTCCTCTAGAGATTCCACCAGAGATTGCTTCAGGAATTCTTTCAGGGATTCCTCTACGGATTCTACCTGAAAGTTCTCCAGAAGTGATTCTTCAAGAGATTTCTCCTGATGTTCTACCCGAGATTTCTCTACGGATTCCTCTAGGGATTACAAGGAATTTTTATAGAGATTCATCCAGGAACTCTTACAGGCATGTCTCCAGGAAATTCTCCAAGCGTTCCTCCAGACATTCTTCAAAAGTTCCTCTAGGCTAGGGATTGCTCTAGGGATGCTTTCGAAATTCTTTTAGGAATGACTTCTAGCATTCCTCCAGCAGTTCGTCCAGGGATTTCTAAAGGGATTGCTCCAGGGATTCGTCCAGGCATTCCTCCAGGATTTCATTCAGGGACTACTCCAGGAACACCTTGAAGAATTTCACCAGGAATTACCTCAGGAATTGCCGCAGGAATCTCCAGTAATTCATCCAGAAATTCCTCTGGGAATTTCTCTAGGAATTCCTTCAGAAATTTCTCCAGGGATTCCTCTCAGATTCCTCCAGAATTTCATATAGGGATTCCTTCAGGTATTCTTTGAGGGATAGTTCCTCGGAAGTACCCCAAGAATTCCTCAAGGGATTTTTTCAAGAATTTGTCCCGAGGATCCTGCACAAATTGCTTTAGAAATTCCTTCAGGGATTCCTCCAGATATTCCTCCAGGGTTTTTTTCTAAGAACTCCCCAGGGATTGATTCTTCCAAGAACTTCTCCAGAAATTTCTCTATAGCCTCCTCCCGAAATTTCTCAAGAGGTTTCTTCAGAAAATTTTCCAGAAATTCCTCCCAGAATTCATGTAGGAAATCCTTCAGGATATCTCCCAAGATTTACTCCAAGAATTCATCCAGGAATTTCTGAAGTAAGTCCTCCAGGAATTTCTCCTGGAATTCCTCCATGGTTTCCTCCAGGTATTCTTGCAGGAATTCCTACACAGATTCATCCAGGGGATTCTCTAGAGATTTATCATCAAGCATTCGTCCAGGAATTTCTCCAGGGATGCCTCCAAGGAATCCTCAAATTATTCTTTCAGAAATTCCTTCAAGGATTTCTCCAAGAATTTCGCTTGCTTTTTCCCCAGGATTTTCTCTAGGGATTCCGCCAGAAATTTGTTTAGAAGTTCCTCCAGGATTTCCTCCAGAGATCCCTCTAGGAATTGCTTCAGGGATTTTTCCAGGAATTCCTGTGTCATGCTGAGTGCCCGATGTATCAGCCTAGATACTTTTTCAAATAGTGCTGGCTGGTCAAATATTTTGTTTGACGGACGTCATCGTCTGAACATTTGGAACAATTTGGTAGATTAGTACACCCGCCTGAAACACAAAGAATTAAAATCGGACAAGAAGTCAATGCGTGAACGAATCGCATGAGAAATAATGGAAAGCAATAAAACTTTTCAATGTTTTCAAAACTTCAATCTGCCCAAAGATTCACCACAATCACGGAACACAAGAGTTTCAAACCTCATTGCATTCCATTTGAGTTTTGTCATTTCAAAGCCAAATATATGGACGGTCCCCATCTGACGCTGATTCATTCGACCGATTCCACATATCGTCGAGCGGTATTTTTCTCAAAATAAAATTTTCTTAAGGCGGGTTACTCCGCCAATTCCGAAGCAGTAACGTACTCGAAAAAGGCGTGGCCGCAAAATATGTTCCCAGCGAAAGGAGTATCTTCCTAACCGCCAAAATCGGTCACATCTTAATCTCGGTCTGTGTCAGTTGGTACACCGTGATCTGCGTTCTTTCAATTTTAAATTCGAAGAGGGTGGTTTATCTTGAATTACGACGTCTGCAAACGGTTGTGGTTGAAGTTTATTTTCAACCAAATGGTAAATCTAGTATACGATTTCGTTTCAATCATTGTCGGTTCTACAATCATCGAAGCCAACTAATCTCAATTTTCGTACATATTCAGCTTTCAGCTTTCAATCGAAAAAGCAATCCATCAAAATTGATGCCGGCATGCTGGAACTGGTCTCCTTCACCTGCCGAACTGCACTGGTTGGTGGCCATTAATTTCCATAGTGCGTATTAGCAGTGCTCTTATTCATACAACCGGGAGACGGCATCAACTGGAGGTCTACATTCAGAAACAGACTCCATCATTTCAATTTGGCTAATGAATAACTGCACGATAATCTCCCGTCGACATCATAGTTCAGAAGGAGGCAGGCAATGTTCATCAACGGTCGACACCACCCCGGACACATACACAATCCCCCACACGCAGTGAATAGTTTTCACTCTCGGGCGGCGACGAGATTGTGCCTCTATTGCTTCACCAAAAACTAGGATATGTATCTTGTCCTCCCATTCTCCGAATCCATCGTCGATTCACACATAATTGTGGTACACAATGGCAAGAAAATGAATCAAAATTAGAGAAACACCACGCCACAGTTGGTGTCTGCTTTTCCCGCTGTCCCCGTCGGCGCATCATTTCGTGAAGGTCGAAGACGACGATAACGCAACCAACGAACAACCAACGGTTGCCAAAGGAATTGGCTGGCGGCCGGCGGCAGCGGTAATAGTACAGAGAGGGATGAGATGGATTTTCCCATTTATAGCATGTCTCAAATTGAATGGCGCCGACGGTAGTGTTCTGAGCCGAGAGCAGTCGAATACTCCCTGGCGTGAAGATGCAATCATTAGAGAACCTTCATAATGCAACCAATTCATCAGGCCCCGGAAGCGCCAAACGCCCTATATTTAGGTAGAATCCATTTATGTAAATACTATTAATTTACCTAAATAGAATTAAAGTGTATTGTGAGCAGGTGAGGTTTTAAGAGGATTAAGACAAGTATAAGTTGGGAGCGGTGAGAGGCATGACGACCTTGTTGAGCTGTCTAAGGGCTCTCTTGAGACCTCTGCAAACTTTTCTTAAACTTTCATGTAGCCCACCGGAAACTCCCGAAAATATTCTGGAACTCATCTTTAGGCCACTGATAAAGTACTCTTTCAGACCACTAAAACTACTCTTTGTGAAAGATCATCTGCATCCCCTAAGAAACCCATAAACTTCCCTAAAACTCTCCTGAAGCCCCTGAAACTCCCTGTAACCTCCTCAAATGCCTTGAAATGCTTTGAAACCCCTCTAAAATTTTCAAGCATTTAAGTACACCCCTGAAAACTCCTCCTGTAACCTCTGAGGACCCCCTAAAAAACCCCTAAAAATCCCTTGAAGACATACTTGAAAGTCCTTAATTTCCCATGAAATCGCCTTAAGCATCCTGGAACTCTCTGAAATCCCCGACACCCTATGAAACGCCTCGAAGTTTATCTAAACCTCACTGGAAGCTTTCTTGAAAGCTACTGAGGCCATCATGGACCTCCTAAAGTGCTTCTGAAACCGCTTATGGCATCATCTTAAAATCTCGTAGCAACTCGCCGTCTTTATCCTCCCTTGCTCACTTGAAATCTCTTGGTAATAAATTGATTCCATTTTAGTAATGGATCCATTTAGGTGAAAATTTGGGTCGGTCATTCTAGAGCATGGTGCAAGTCCACCGGTTTCCAGGTGTGTACTACAATTGACCTAGCTAATAAGTTCTTCTGGCCGAGGAGCGGAGTGCAGTCGAAGCACGCAAAAAGGAGATACGGAGGAGAATATCAGAGAGGTGCGACCCACTGGAAGCAAGAAGCGCCCAGCAAAGAATGGTAGATCGCCGAAAAAGAAGAGGATGGCCAGGCCGAGTAGCCAGGCGCCTAAGCCGAAGTGGTTGACCCGCTGAAGACGAGGATCGAGCCCAAACGGAGTGATGGGAATCCCGAACCACGATAGAGAAGAATAAGAATGGAAAAAAATCAAGCTAGCTGGCAAGCACAGGAAGGGGGGGGGGCATGCGCTGGTCTTCAAAACCAAGAGGGATATGTACACCGCAGTGTTGAAAATTGATTCTCGTTGCTGGGCGCGGATGTGAAAATTATCCGACGTAACGGTACGGTTGAGAAAATGCTGGTGCTGAACAACGAGGTAGCCAAAATCGGTACAGAGGTCCAGGGCAAGAAGGTGCAAGTGAGAAATCCACGGTTAAGCTCACAGTAAGAAAGGTTAACTAGGCGACTGTAGTCGAGAAAAACAGAGCGTGTTAGTCAGTGTTCCCACTCAGCCTTTCTGAACCGCTCAAGGCATGCTTCAAGTGATTCGAGCGTCGACAGGAGCAAACCCTACATGAAATGCGGAGAAGAAGGCCACATCGCCAGGAAGATCAACTCGGCACCAAAATACCTGATTTGGGGCGAACAAGGGCCAAATGGTTACACATCAGAACCATAACCGCTGTGAAGCCGCACAACAGTTTCTGCGGCAGTCAGTCTAGGAGTCATGCACTGATATCCAACCCCCTGAAGAAAGCGCTAGTTCTTGAAGCCTCTACCTTCGGGATATTGTTTGCAGAGCTGTTATGGCCAAAACCAAGGGTGCGTCTGTAACCTCGAAAAACTTCCCGACCGCTTTTACCACGCGTCGAAGTAGAAAGCCTCGGCTCAACATCGAGCGGCTGCGTAACGTAGAAGTGGCTGAAGACTACGCACAGCAGTTAACAATGGCCCTGCTAACGGGACAGCAACGGCGAATGTGAACAATTAAAAAACGAGAAAAAGTAGCATTGTCGAGAATGTTGCAGTACTGTGCGAAGGCGAATGAGGCATGTTAAAGGCGCGGAACAGAGAGAACTCAGACGTATCATCCAGTCATTAAGGTGGCCATCGAGGCTCGCCATGACGTATTTAGAATGACTGTGCAGATATCATGCCTGGATAGAGGCGAATTTCTGGAGAGGTAGAAAATAGAAAGATTGGATCTACACTCAAACACAGAAAGCCCTATGACGACCCGTCACTTTTCACATCAATTCGTCTACTAGACACCACCGGGAAGCTGTTGGTGTGGAGCATTCTATCTAGCTCTACTGATACTAATATCCAACATCGACATCCAACATATAAACATCGAGCGGCTGCGTAACGTAGAAGTGGCCGAAGACTACGCGCAGCAATTAGCAGTGGCTCTACCAATGGAGGAGCAGCTTGGCGCAGCTACACTTAAAGGTGGCTGGAGGGACATCCACTAGGCGGCACACGCAATGTCCAAAGGGAAGTATTATGAAAACTGAATGTACCTCAAATTTTATTCGCTGGAACCATATTTTTGGACCTCTAGATTCAGAAAATGTGTGGTTTAAAATAATCCATCTTGGGTTTTTTCCCATACATTTTTATATGGGACGAAATTGACCTTAAAATGACTTTTTTCGATATTTGTATGGGAAAACAGGAAAAAATTCAAAAATATCAAAAACCCAAGATGAAATATTTTAAACCACACAGATTCTGAAACTAGAGGTCCAAAGCTACCATCCTAAGGAATAACATTTGAGGTACATTCGATTTTCATAATACTTCCCTTTGGACATAGCGTGCGGCACTAGGTTCAGCGACCCGGAATCACAGAAACGACTGTTAAGACGGAGAATGTGAACAGTTTGAAAAACGAGAAGTATACAGCATGGACGAGGATGTTGCAACACCGTTCAAGGGCGAATGAGGAACGTTATAGACAGGCGCGGAACACACAGAACTTGATCTTCCGGAGAAAGAAGCGACTGCAGGAAGAGCCAGATCGCGAAGCGATGAAAGAGCTGTACCGCACTACGGACACACGGAAGTTCTACGAGAAGCTTTACCGCTCACGCAGAGGCTTTGTGCCACAAGCCGACATGTGCCGAGACAATTACAGGAATGTTCTCACGAGCGAGCGTGAGGTGGTCGAGAGGTGGCGGCAGCACTACGATGAGCACCTCAACAACAATGTTGCGAGCACCGAAGGTGGCGTGGTAACAGAACTACACGCAAAACAAGAAAAGCTACCAAAAATTGTGATATGCCTTTTCTACCAATTTATGTATTAAAAACGTACAGAAAATGTGATTAATCATAATCCATTCGTTGTATTAAGATGCGCTACACGATTCCACAGGTTCCATACCACTACACACAAACACCTCTATTCAATCCCGAGAAATTGAACCTTGTTGCGTCTAAAAATAACTTTCGCTTCGCTGCTGAGCTTCGCGTCTTATTGTCTACTAGGAATTTTCCACTTGTGAACAGCACACTGCCGAATGCAGGCTTTTCAGTGCACAATGGGTCTAGAGTCGTATTTACGAAGACAAAAATGTTTCTGCTAAGTTCCGTAATTTTTTTTGTATTATTGTGAAATGAGTACGGTCACTCTAGTGTGGCTTATCCAAAAATTTGCTGAATAATTATTTTCTACACAACTTCAAAATGTTCTACAAAGTTGTAGCAAATTCGAAAAAAAACATTCAAATGATTAGAACATTTCGAAAAGTTTTCAATAAATTGTAACTTTGTTTCCCTTTGGACATTTTTTAGTTGTGTGCAACGGTACATGAAGACACATACATCAGTCCTAAACTTTCAAAATTCAATTCCGTTCGCTTAATCCTAAGGTACAGTAATTTGATAAGTGGAAGTCAAATAATAGGTATTCTACTAGAAGGGCTCTAATTTCGTGTAGTGTTAATCAATCAAGCTCAAATTTGTAACAATTATATATAACTCGTTGAGGTACTAGTTATCAAAATTTGGTTACAACTTACTAAAAATGTTTAAGGCAATTTATAAAACTTAGCTACTTTTGTGTCTACCACTAGGCGGTGCAAAAGGTCAAGCCAATTTTCAATTTCATATATCTCAAAACTCTGGTCACTTACAAAGTAGGTGTCTACGACAATGTTGTTTGGTAGTTAAAGGGCTAACAGTTTATGGTCCACTCGTTTCAATATTTCGCCACTAGGAAGCGCTACTTACACATTTTTAAAATTATGCAAATGGATGATTTTTATCGTAAACTAATCAAAAAGCTGTAATTTTGTTTTCTTTGAACGTTTTTAAGTCAAGTCAAAGGTTTTTCAAAGAGTTTTGTATTAGTCATAAATGTGCGACATTTCATTTCATTCGGTTCACTTAATCATGAGATATAGCAGTTTAACGAAGAACACTCAAATATGAAACATTTTACTAGAGTCGCTCTAACTTCATGTTAAACTATCCAATCGAGCTCCAATTTGTATAATTTATAGCTAATTAGTGCAATTAGCAGATAAACTTTGAGAATTTCCCATACACTTTATAAAAAGTTACAACTTGCTGAATATTTTCAAGATAATAAGCAAAAGTTGCATGCTTCTACTAATTTGCAACTAGTGCCGTCTACTGGCAGAATCTTGAACTAAAGGCGAAAGGCCTTAATAAACCAAACAACATTGCCGAAGAAATCAACTTTCTAAGTGATCAGAGTCCTGAGATATATGGAATAGAAAAATTGATTTATCGTCAGCGCTACCTAGTGGTGGAATTTTGAATCAAACGGCCCATCACCAGTAAGACCTTGGCTGACCTAACAACTTTGCCAAATACACCGAATATTTAAGTGATCGTGGTGCTAAGATATACGGTATGAAAATTTCGCAAGTGTCTGTGATATCTGTCATGCCAGACGTAACACTGATGAAATGTTTATACCAAATATCTCATGATCCTATTTACTCAGAGAGTTGGTGTCTTCGGCAATATTATTTGGCTGGTCAAAAACTAACAAATGATGGGCCGTTTGATTCAAAATTCCACCACAAGGCGGCGCTAGTGAGCAAACAAATCTTATATTCCATACTAGCTGTCCCCGGCAAACTTTGTCTTGCCTACTGCGTTTTTTGACGTTTCAAGCCCCTAGCCAAGCCCAAGTCCCCGTTAAAAATGCATGAAAACCCGATTTTCAAAAACTCTCAATTTTCCCATGTTTTTTGCCTCATAAACCTTCCTTGGGTGAAAGCTAACAGAACAAGACTTAGACGACCGAAATCGGACCATCCATTCGCAAGTTATGCGCGGTCCCACGTATGCCACTACATTTTTATATATATAGATATCTCAGGACTCTGATCACTTAGAAAGTTGATGTCTTTGGTGATGTTGTTAGGTTGGTTGAGGCCTCTCAGTTGATTAGCTGATTGGTACAAGGTTCTGCCAGTAGACGGCGCTAGTTGCAAATTAATTGAAGCATGCAACTTTTATTTATTATTTCGAATATATTCAGCAAGCTGTAACGAAATATTCAAAAAATTTTACCTGCCAGTTGCACAACTAGGGTGCCTGTACCAGTTATCGCACCACCTAAGCAAAACTATTTCTACAAAAATAAGAAGAAGACCAACGAATGTAAACAATAAGTCAAATGATCGATTAGTTTTCATACTTTACAGGAAAAATATAAAAACGGAGCCAAAACTACTTTTAGTATTTATTACGGCGTGTGCCAATGATAGGAACCCTGTACCAGTTATGGACACATTTGTTAATTTGGGTTCCACTTCGCACTATTTACATGCATTCCTATTTAAGGCCGAAAAGTTAAGGAAAATGATTTAATTCTACCATAATTTGAGCAAATTGTGAAGTTCGAATGATTGCAATCATCTTTTTTGATCGTAATCTGTTGTTCACGAAATTTTTCTTGTTGATTTGTATCTTTATAGGTTGAAAATCAACTATGGCGAATTTGAGGTACTATAGCCATAACTGGTACACTGAGCCTAGTTATAAATGGTACAAAATTGGGCTTGATTGGGTAACTTTACATGAAGTTAGAGCAACTCTAGTAAAGTAATTCATATTTGAGTGTACTTCGCAAAATTGCTATATCTCTGGATTAAGTGAACCGAATGAAATGAAATGACGCACATTTATGACTAATACATAGCTCTTTGAAAAACCTTTGACTTGACTAAGACACGTTCGAAGAAATAAATTACAGCTTGTTGATTACACAGCGTAACAAAAAATAACCTTTTGTCTGTCTCAAGAGCAAACTTATGTGTCTCCGAAGGATTTTGGACCGCTGAATCCAAATCCGGGCTCAGATTTGCTCTAATACGTCACAATTTTGAGCAATTAAGCAAGAAAATATATTTTTTTTAAGCAATCAAAAGGTTATTTGGTCAATTAACATCTAAATTAACGACTCATGGAAAATATTTCGTTTTACCAAATCGAATTTGATAGATTTAAGCGATTTATGTTAGGTACGATATTTCTCATACAAGTCACCCTCCTGAAGTTGCATGCAAGTTTTCATACTAACATAAAATGCTTAAATCTATCAAATATTTTGCATGAGTCGTTAATTTAGATGTTAATTGACCAATTAATCTTTTGATTACTTAAAAAAAAATATTGCCTTGCTTAATGGCTTGCAGTCAAAAAAGCCCAAAATCGCATATTTTGCCCCATAAATTGAGGTATAGCTCAAAATTGTGACGTGTTAGAGCAAATCTGAGCCCGGATTCGGATTCAGCGGCCCAAAATCCTTCGGAGACACATAAGTTTGCTCTTGAGACAAAAAAATGTTGCGCTGTGTTACTTCACGAAAAAAATCAATCATTTGAATGATTCTTTAATGTGTAACTAGCGCCGCCTAGTGACGAAATTTCGAAACAAGTAGACCATTGACTGTATGCCCTTGACTAACTGAATAACATTGCCGAAGACACCAACATTCTAAGTGATATATGAAATTTAAAATTTGCTTGACCTCTAGAATTTCCAATTACCCGATCCATCACCATCCATCATGAAATCGTAAATAAAATTATTAGAAATCAGGTTTTTGAATCAGTTTAACCAGATAAATCACCTCAACATAACAATTATGGGGAATAGGGTCAACACAATATGTGTCTAAAAACTTAAAGTTTAAGCTTAGACAGTTTTGTCTTCGTAAATACGTCTCTGGACCCATTGTGCAGTGTGGTGGCTGTATCACTTCCATCACCAAGCCTCGTTTGTGTTGTTAATGATGGCTTTCAGTCTCTCATTTGTCCATGTGCAGTTGTAGCCGTGCTGGTTAGAGAGCAGGGTATTGTTCGTACAGTTGAAAATCGGAATTTTTGACACACGAAAATCGATGTTTCTCCTAAACCGTGTGTCGGACGTACGTCGGGCACAGTGCGCTGGATAGAGGGCCAGGTCCGCTGTCCAGCGCACGACGTCCGACGTTAGCTTTCACGTACGGATTTTGAGAAAATTCGATTGTCGGGTGTGGGGAAACTTCGGGTTTCAACCGCGACGACAATACTTTGTATCATAATGATAGTGTCTCGGTTCGATACCCCTCTCTCTCTCTTCTTGGCGTAACGTCCTCATTGGGACAAAGCCTGCTTCTCAGCTTAGTGTTCTATGAGCACTTCCACAGTTATTAACTGAGAGCTTCCTCTGCCAATGACCATTTTGCATGTGTATATCGTGTGGCAGGCACGAAGATACTCTATGCCCAAGGAAGTCAAGGAAATTTCCTTCACGAAAAGATCCTGGACCGACCGGGAATCGAACCCGTCACCCTCAGCATGGTCATACTGAATATCCGTGCGTTTACCGCCTCGGCTATATGGGCCCCGGTTCGATACCCGCCGCCGCCGATGCTGTCATGACCAGTCTAAAAATACAACTAATAATGAGAAACCAGTGCGACAGAGCACACGCACACATGTGAAATTTTCCTTTCCCAGATTCTAGGAAGCCAATACAATTTTTTGTATAGGGCCACCTACCAATTTTTGTATTTGCAAAGCCTTAAGGACAGACTTGTTAGAATCCCAAAATGCCCGCCACAATGGTCGACTTCGGCACCTACTCACGATTTTGAGAGCACAAATCTCTTCGTAAACAAAACCAGCGCACCTGAGTTTCTCATTTTCAGCTTATTACAAGTAAGCAAGAACAGAATAATAAAATGCATTGTTTTTTGAAGCTTGCATCTTGAGATTTGTCTGAAGTTCTCATGAACTGTTAAAGTGGGATTTCAAGAAGTTTGTCCTTAATACAATATTTGTATATGTTTCATACCGCATTGTATTAGAATCTGCCAATCTCTGGTTGCGTGTAGGAGTAGGTACGTGCGCAGGACGAAAGAGTTGCGTCTCCTAACCTCCAAGAAATTGAGGAGGAGGTTGGCCGGTTGAAAACAACAAAGCCGCTGGAGCAAATCAACGGTAAAAGGTTATTGCGGCCATAATAATTACAAAATGCACCATAGGAAAATCAAAATGCATCATAAATAATTAAGCAATGTACCGACAAAATGCACAGCTTTCTCCATAAATAAATAGAAATGTTCCATAATAAATTAAAAATGTAGCGGTAAACCAAAAGATTTTCTAGTTAAAAATGAAACATTGTATCAATAAAAAATTAAATAAAACACCATAAACAAATAAGTTTGCTCCATAAAAAATAATAAAAATACCCATAAATAATGAACATTTGCTCCATAACTATACCATATTTGCTCCATAAAAAATTAAAATTGCACCATAAATATCATCAAATTGCACCATTAACAAACTATAAATTTTACCTCAAAGAATGCAAAATCTACAAAAATTAATCAAATTCTGCATCATTAGCAGTATTTCAATGGCTAGTAGCACTGGAAATATGTAAGTATATAGTAATATGTGGAATTTAAAAGGCTATATTCTGCACCTTCTGCCTAAATTAAAAAAAAATCAAATCTGACTATACATGTCAATGGTTGCTCCTCCGTGATTGATCTGAGCTGGTACCAATTGCACTGGGATCCAAATTCATAAGGGCTGGGACACTCCACTTATTCTAAAAGTGCAATTTAAGCAGCTCATACATTCTTGATCAATAACGGCGCCGGCCACGTCCTTATAGTCAGTTAGGAAGGGAAAGGAATGTTCTAACATTCTAGTGTGCTGGTTGTTGCTACTAAAGACCGAGATCACCTCTGCATCCCCACAACCAGCACGGATGCGATCCATGAATAGGGGTTATTTTTATAGTGTTCGTGATAGATTGTGTGGTGAATAAGGTGAATAAGGTCAAGCGGCACAGCACGCTTTGGTTGCATAACTTGTAGGCGTTATATATACTGTGCTGTGAGAAGAAGTTGGAAATGAGGGAAACGACTTTTTTCCAATTCGTGTCTGGTTCTAGTGAAGACTATGAACATATGAATATACATTAGTTGTATATGTAGAGAAGAGAGAGCGAGAGAAAGTGGATAGAAAGATATAAAGTAGGATGAAAGGAACGGGCCAGGGATTGAACCCATGACCTTCTGCATACGAATCAGAAGCGGTAGCCACTAGACCACCAAACCCGTTATCTGCTCCTCCTGATAATCTAAAAAGAATCTAATAAAAAGAACGTCAGTTGTTATCAGGATACTTAGTTTATTTTATAATTATATAAAACATGGATTCATTTTTTGATCATTTTTCCGATCAAATTGAAATCATTAATAAATATAATATATTTACATTACATATTATGTAAACTCCAAGGGTTAACCCTTCTTTCAAAATGCGGATTCTTTTAATACATGCGGCGTAGCCTGTGGATGCGTTGTAACTGTGTCGATTCGGTTATAGGTAATCCACAAATCCATGAATTTGCCCGGTATAATGCAAACAGAGATGTTATCCCGTGAGCGTTAGCGAGTTCGAACAGCAAGCGATTATCCGGTAAATTGCATTCATAGTGTTTCCATCTTTTAAGTCGTTCTATCATAGATGCGTGCTTCGGTACATGGTTTCTGTTTATTTTCTTCTTACTTTTCATATTAACATTATCCCACCCACATCCTAAAACTATATGTCGTTGGACACTGCAGCAATGGTACAATAAGATTAAATTTATGTAGCTTTTACATTCTTTGTGGTGAAATTTACAATTTGTTTATGGTGCAATTTGATTATATTTATGGTGCAATTTCATTTTTTTATGGAGCAAATATGGTATAATTATGGAGCAAATGTTCATTATTTATGGATGTTTTTATTATTTTTTATGGAGCAAACTTATTTGTTTATGGTGTTTTATTTAATTTTTTATTGATACAATGTTTCATTTTTAACTAGACATTTTTTTGGTTTACCGCTACATTTTCAATTTATTATGGAACATTTATATTTATTTATGGAGAATGCTGTGCATTTTATCGGTACATTACTTAATTATTTATGGTGCATTTTTGTTTTTCTATGGTGCACTTTCGTTATCTATGGGTGCATTAAATAGGCTGCCCAAATCAACTATCAAACGAGCTTCTAAAATACGGTGGAGAAGCACTAGTGAGAGTATTACACTCGGTCATTACCAAGATTTAGGAGGGGGGAGTATTACCGGAGGAATAGATGGAAGGTATCGTGCGTCCCATCTACAAAAAGGGCGACAAGTTGGATTGCGGGAACTATCGCGCGATCACACTATTAAGCACTGTCTACATGGTACTCTCTCAAATTATCTGCTGTTGTCTATCATCGATTGCAACAGAGTCCGTAGAGCAATATCAGGTTAGATTCATGGGTGAAAGAGCTACAATGAACCAGATGTTCGCCATCCGCCAGATGTTGAAGAAATGCCGCGAATACAACGTGCTATTATAGCTGAATACAAAAAGAGATGTTCATCGATTTTAACTCGGCATATGATACAATCAATCGAGACCAGTTATGGCAGATTCTGTACGAATACGGATTCCCGGATAAACTGATGACGACGAAGGCGACGGTGGTTCGAGTGATGTGCGTAGTGCGAGTATCAGGGACACTCTCGAGTCCCTTTGAATCTCGTAAAGAGGTAGCATACGAGCAGAGTACCAACGCGTCCTTGGAGTTTTCGAACGATAGATCTACGGCGGAATGCAGACGAAAGAAGGGACTTAGAGAAGGCGCATGAACCACGAACTGCTGCTCAGCTGCTGAGAGAACCAACCATTGTCCACACCGCGGAAATCGAGAGGCTACGGTGGACGGGCACGTCATCAGGATGTCGGATAGCAACCCGACTATAATAGTTCTTGAGAGCCATCCGACCGGTATAAGAAGACGTGGTGCGCAGCGAGCTAGGTGGGTCGGTCAAATGAAGGACGATTTGCGGACCATTCGCAGAGCGCGTGACTGGAGACGCACAGCCGTGAACCGAATCGAATGGAGGACACTCAGGTCTCCAAGAACAGGTCTATAATAAGTGCTTACTGAAGCAACTGCGGCTCATGTTCGATGAAAAGCTGCACTCGTAGCCATCATAAACAGTATCGAGAACGCAGAGCACGAGCTCTTCGAATTGCCCACGTTTCGTAGAGGTGCAGTATGCGAGAGATATGCGGTAGAGATATCACTCCAGACAAAATTGTATTATTGAAAGGATGTATACGGGGCGAACAAGTGGGATTCCGTATCTTCCACGGTCTTCAGAATCGTGCCAATTTGCTTCGCCTGTAACGTTTCACATGACTTATGCTGCTCGACACGGTGCACAACTCTACCAGCGTCATCTTTCATTCCTTTCCGATTTTAGGTCGAGTCGCCGTCGGTGGGAAATCTATTTCCGAGAGTGGTGTTGGTGGTGGTGTTGGTGGCATAGCGCAAAGACTGTACCCGGAGGTGGTTGGCAAAAGCACCACCGCGAGAAAGAAGCATCGATGACGATGACTACACACAACGGCTTCGGCGTTGGCGACGACGACGACGACGAGGACGATGGCGATGACGATGATGACGACGAGTGAAAAAGAGTGATAGGAGGCCATTTAGCTGATTGCTAATTTCAAAGCTCACTGAAATTAATCACGAATATTGCTTGTTTGGCTCGGGAGTCATATTGAGGAAAGTCCCGTGTTGTGTGAATGTATGAGCGATAGGGGGAAAGCGCCTGTTGTTGGGTGGGACCACTGGGAATCATTTCAACACATTTGGGTATCACTCTATGATGGGACTGTATGTTAATCAGCTAGAAGAAAGTACATAGGTGGAAAATGATTAACAAAAATGCGTTTCAAAAAGTTCGATATCATGATTGATCTTTGAAGCTTTACGTCGAGCTGCTTGGCTTCTAGAACATTGAATCACCTACATCATTATTACCTCTGTCGTGCATAAACCGGTGGACACCAGCCTAACTGACCTGATCGAAGTTCAAGACAAGAGGATACCGCGTATAAGAGGACCCCACCCACCACACGCAAACCCTTCGCCATTGTCAACCGGGTGGTTGATCCATTTCAATAACGGAACACAGCGGCGAAACTCGTACAGAAAAGTTCCATTTCCTGAAATGAGAAATCCCCGTCCACCTTGTGCCACGTGCCGACCGAAGTTCCGTTGTCCCTTGAACGAAAAGGTTAGCGGTCGCTTTGGGTGGGTGGGCTGGAGAGCGAATGATACCGACAGCAATCGGAGGAAAGAACCGATAAACGAGCTGCCCAAACCCATTGCCGCGCGCACATCAATGAATGGCGAAAGGAATTTGTTTATTAAAAACTACTTCTACGCTGGAGGATAGAGGTGGGACAACGATAGCACCAGCGAAAAGCCTGGCTATTTCTACATCAAGCAATGTGCAAGGGCAAGGTGCTTTCCGCTGGTCTTCAAAAGGGACCTTTTCACGATCGAATGGACGGTTCAAAAGAAGAAGAAGGTCACACTCAACAATGTCACAATGTTTGATGGGGTGATGTTATAGCTTCAATCCGTTCGCTCCAACGATGAGATGTGGGTAACGGGTATTGTATCGCCAGGTGATGTTAAACGGGTTGTATTATTCGAGATCAATCAGCTCATTGATTATCAACAAATGCTGTCACAGAAAACATCAATTATCGATAGAAAACTCGGAAGATCGAGTCACATGAACCAAACAACTCAATTCAACGAACTGAGATGATGTTTATTTGTGTGTATGTATGTATGTCTGTGCACAAAAAAGTTTACTCATTTTTGAGACACTCTCCATTGGCCAATTATAACGATTTCAGCACGAATCCAACGGGAATTTGATCACATTGTTGACTATTGAATGTGGCCTGGATCAATCGTGGCGTTCCAGAGTTATGTAAATTTTAGTGATCCGAATCAGCACCGATGGAATTGTATCAATGTGTGTAACCCTTTAGCATGGCTGAAGAAGTTTATGAGGAACTCAAGCAGGGAGATGAGAAACTCTATGATGTCTGTCCAAAATTCAAGATAACGACTAAAAATTCAAAATTGTGGCCCTCATTTCAGGAAGACGACTGCTTTATTGAATTGTAGGATCATAATCATGCAAAATGTGTATATTTGATAGGGAGATGTCTGAAGTTCAAAGGTTCTCATAAGAAAAACCAAGATAATGGCCTAAACTCAAACATGCCGATCTAAAATATAAATTCAAGATGGTGGCAGTTTTAAATAATTTTAGGCTCTTAAAACATGCAAAATGGGTATACATACTTGGTACGTAGAAGACGTCTGGAGTCCGAAATGGAGTTTCAAGCTCTCTAAAACCTAGCAAAACGTGCATTTTTAAAAGATTTTTTTTATCTGTATTAACGAGATTTTTAGCCCTAGGCTAGTTCATCCCGGGATCCACGCTTTACTTCCCTTCCCAAGGAAAAACTCACATTTTTGTGAGTTTGTCGGGAGTTGGGTTCGATCCCAGGTCCTCGGCGTGATTGTCACGTGCTTTAACCATCACACCAGGCCCGCTCCACGTTTTTTTAGATTTCAATAGATGTCCCAAGGCTCTGAAACTCCTAAAGTCTGAAAATGGCGGCCAGCATATCCAAGATGGCGATCTAAAATCTAAAATGGCTTTCTAAAATTCAATATGACGGCTGTTTGATGGAGTTTAAGGCTTATAATTCACTCAATATGGGTATATTTGGTATACGGAGGATTTGCGGAGTCCAAAAACAGCAACCAGAATAACCAATGGTCTAATATCCAAGATGGCGGCTGTTTAATGTAGTTTTGGCTCTAAATCATTCAATAAGGGTAGAGTTGGTGTGGGGAAGATGTCTGGAGTCCAAAAACGGCAACCAGAATATCCAAGATGGCGATCGGGAATCCAAGATGGTAAACAGCCGCCAAGTTAGGCTCTAAAATCTTGCATTATGGGTATAGTTGGTATGTGTAAGTAGTCTGGAGATTAGAAACAAACACCAGAATTTCCAAAATGGCGGACCTAAATCCAAAATGACAGCCTAAAATTTTTTTAACCCTTTGGAGCCGGAGGGGTCATATAGCCAACATAGAAACGGCTGTATAAATTCAACCATTCGACAAAACAGAATACTGTCTACGGAAAAGTTGCTGCAAATTGAGTCCTTTATTGGGTAAAAATGGGAATATTTGTACTTGAGACTTCATTGATAACCTAGGAGTATTGTGTTGTTCTTTGCTGAGTATTGTGTTATTCTTTGCAGAGAAGAACATTGATCAAGACAATTAGATGATCGGCATTGAACCACAAAAACCACACAACAATTGGCGAGATCTTTCCAATATTATTTATTTATAAATAATTCTACTTCAGTATATATTTGCTATATAATTGCATATAAGTTGAAAATTCGCTATTTTCAACATCCTTTCATCTATTGGAAGCTGCTTCAGTTCTGGGCTCTTTCTAAGTTGATGAAAGGATTTATAAATGCTTGCAAGGACTTGGCCAGGTGTGTGGAGCTGAGTGAATCTATGACATGGTAGATAGTAGCGACATCAGCAATGTCAATGGATATATTCAGCTTTGCAACTCCATCCAAGATTTGTGCAAGTATTCATGCTATGCTATGCTATGCTATGCTATGCTATGCTAGCTATGCTACGCTATGCTATGCTATGCTATGCTATGCTTTGCTATGCTATGCTATGCTATGCTATGCTATGCTATGCTATGCTATGCTATGCTATGCTATGCTATGCTATGCTATGCTATGCTATGCTATGCTATGCTATGCTATGCTATGCTATGCTACGCTATGCTATGCTATGCTATGCTATGCTATGCTATGCTATGCTATGCTATGCTATGCTATGCTATGCTATGCTATGCTATGCTATGCTATGCTATGCTATGCTATGCTATGCTATGCTATGCTATGCTATGCTATGCTATGCTATGCTATGCTATGCTATGCTATGCTATGCTATGCTATGCTATGCTATGCTATGCTATGCTATGCTATGCTATGCTATGCTATGCTATGCTATGCTATGCTATGCTATGCTATGCTATGCTATGCTATGCTATGCTATGCTATGCTATGCTATGCTATGCTATGCTATGCTATGCTATGCTATGCTATGCTCTGCTCTGCTATGCTATGCTATGCTATGCTATGCTATGCTATGCTATGCTATGCTATGCTATGCTATGCTATGCTATGCTATGCTATGCTATGCTTGAGACTTCATTGATAACCTAGAACATCCTGAACATCATGAAATTTGGAAAAATGAAACAATTGGCATACCAGTTGTTCTAAAAGCTGATGTTGGATGTCGATTATGTATTCATTTAGCCTTCGGCAAGAATATCAAAAGATGTTTCACATTCTGGGATGTTCCAGTTGTTCCAAACTGTCCTATAGTGAAGTCCTTCAAATTTACTAGAATAATTTTATGCATTTTCGCCTCAAACAATATCATTACATAACCTACTGGGATCCGTGATGCTTTTGACATCTACAATGTCTTTTATAGACACTATAGGGATATCCCAGGTCAGCCAAATAACCTTGGAGTTCAGAACTTCAGGTCTACACTCGTAACAGTTGGCATATCTGTTATACTGAGTAACGCTGTATAATCAACCGCAGTTACTGGAGCAATCTGAAGTCTACTAGCTTATTATAAACCTTTGGGACATTCAGGGTCGTCCAAACTGTTCTTAAATTAAGTCCTTCTAATCTTCAAAAAAAAAACTTTATTTGTTTTCGCCATAAATAATAGTATTGCATAATCTGCTGGGATCCGCGAAATTTTTGATAACTCAAAAACACTATAAGGATATTCCAGATCAGCCAAACTATTTTGGAGTTCAGGACATCAGGTCTACACTCGTAATAGTATCCATATCTGTTATACTGAGTAACGCTGCATAATCAACCGCAGTTACTGGAGCAATCTGAAGTCTACTAACTCATTATTAACCATTGGGACATTCAGGGTTGACAAAACTATTCTATAATGAAGTCCTTCAAATCTACAAGAATAACTTTATGTGTTTATGTTATAAACAATAGTATTGCATAATCTGCTGGGATACGCGAAGCTTTTGAAATCTCAAATGTCATTTATAGACACTACAGGGATATTCCAGGTCAGCCAAACTACTTTGGAGTTCAAAATTTCAGGTCTACACTCGTAACAACAGCCATTTCTGCTATACTGAGTAACGTTGCATATTTATCCGTGGTTGCTGGACCAATCTGAAGTTTACTTTTTATATTATAAACCTTTGGGACATTTAGGTGTGTCAAACTGTTCTATAATGAAGTCTTTCAAATCTACAAGGAAAATTATGTGTTTTCACCATAAATAATAGCATAGCATAATCTGCTGAGATCCGTGCCGTGTAGCTCTTGAAGTCTCAAATGTGATTTTTGAGACACTATGGGAATGTTCCAGGCCAGCCAAACTATCTTTGAGTTCAGAACTTCAGGTCTACTCTTGTAACATCAACTATAAATGACATACTGAGTAACGTTTCATAACTCTTTCAAACTATCCTGAAACTCAGCTCTTGATAGTAACAGTAGCATATCATGAGTCATTTCAAGATAGTTTTGAGATATTTCAAATCAACATTACTGATTATAGCTTTTGCCACTACGTGAAGTAGTGTTACATAATCCTCTATATTTACCGAAGTAGTTAGAGGAACAATAAGCGTTGTTATATATTTTTGGGATATTATGGGTTTGGGACTGTTGATTTTTTATTCTAGGAAGATGGCTTTCCAGTCTCGACATAAATAAAAATTTTATTTTGTCCGACGTTTCGAGTCCCAGAAGAAGGGCTCAAACGTACCGAAACGTCGGATCCGTAGACATTAGGATGACCTAGGATATCCCGACTGATCTGAAACTGTTTAATAACCTTTCAGAAGAATTACTGAACATGATAGATTACATATCGAAGCTTTGTATAATGAAAGAAGTTACCGTTACACCCGTAGACTTTAGGATCTAAACTCAAGAACAGTTTGGATGACCTAGGATATTCCGACTGATCTGATACTGTCTATTTAACTTTCACAAGACTTACTGAGCAAGATAGATTACAAATCGTAGCTTTGCATAATGAAAGAAGTTACCGTTACACTCGTAGCCTTTTGGATCTAAACTCAAGAATGGTTTGGATGACCTAGGATACCCAGAAAAAATATTCTGCAAAATATTCAACCATTTCTGTGCTATTGACCTCCAAAGCTACAGAAAAACGTAGAAGAAACTCCATAATAACGCTTGGAAAAATTCCGGCTTCAAAGGGTTTTAAAGAGTTCAAGGCTCGAATATCAAAAGCTAGATAACCAATATAATTTCTGGCGCCATTAAATGGATTTTTGTTAAACGTATGAAAGCGCGATATCCATCGATGTGTCACATGAGTTTCGTTAAAATGGGTTTTCGAAGGCACAAAAAAGGCGCCATACCCGCTACTTGGATTAATTAGGGTTTTTATAAGTGTGATGCCACTAATTCTGCTTTCCGATTTTTGTCAATAACTTTAAAGTCCATAATTTGTTCTTTTTTCCATATTTATTGTCAACTAGCTGGCCCGGCAAACTTTTTCTTGCCCGGTTGTGGTGGTTTGACAACTGTTGAGCTCAAAATATCACCGCACTCTAGATTGGTTTCATTTCGATCGTGTTGATTTTCTACCCAGGTCATGAAAAATCAACATTTTGTAAAATTTCTTACTTGTTTAGTCAATTTTCGTAACTTTTTCTATATATAAACACAGCCAACATAAATACGAATCAAACCATGCAAGAGTGATATTGATCGGTTCACCCGTTCCTGAGTTTTGTTGCCTCAAAGGAACTTCAAACTCATTTTTATATATATAGATAAGTCGTTATTGAATACATGTTATTAAACGTGTTATTTATAACATGTTAAAAACAAAAAAATAACATTGAAATAACTTATTCCTCAAACTTGGATGCATATTCTAAAAAATAAAATCCAAGGTATTGTCAATCTTAATCACTGCGATTGGCTTCATCATATTCTGAAGTTAATCTGAGTGGCCCCAGATCGTCCGTCCGTGGCTCTCCATGATGCGCAATTATCATCAAAGACAGGTACATCCCCTTACTCTGTGTGGTCGTTTTGGAAGGTCTGCCTTTAGGTCGGAACACGGCATTGCTGCTATTGACTGACAGCAGCAGCAGCAGCAGTGGCAGCTACCCACATGTGAACTGCATCATCGCCACCGGTCACCAAGCAGCAGGAGGAGTCCCCCGGCTGGCTGCAGGTCTAAAAGTAAAAACGAGTGAGAATGTCACTAATAGATTAGAAAGTGATTGAGTGCTCGATTGTGATCGTTAGAGTATGGTGAAAAAGGGGGAATTCATATGAGCACCGGCAATGGATCCTGACATACAGTGTCCACCATGGTGCCAACATCCAACAACGGGATGACGATGATGATGGGGTACGTACGTACGTACGGTAAAGTTCTCGGTACCCATCTATAAACGACGACGATGACGACGACGACGACTTGTAATGATGAAGAGAAGTGCAATCGAAACTGATGGACGGACGATGGACTAATAAAATCTGAAGTCGTGCCCGGTACAAATCAAATAAATTTCCATCAATGTTATTGAAGGGTTTGACCGATTGGTGATTGACGTGTGCGAAGTCGGCGGGATGTGAATAAATCAGTATGGTGAGATGAGCAAAGCTGCCGGAGGTGGTCTCTTTGATTTGATGACAAAAGGATAAAATCATTGCTTGCATACATTGTGGGACAATAATGTCAAATGCTGCAAAGAATCAAGAAAACGGATTCAATTTGACCTCTTAGAAATTTACTTGGCATTTTTCTCAAGGTTTATCCCGGAATTTAAAAGGATGTTTCATCCAGAACAATTCTCAGATGTTGCGAAATTTCACTAATAGTTGATCCCGGGATTCCCCTAGGATTTTGTTTTACAGATAATTTTGTACAGGAGTTATTCCTGGGGTATCTACTAAAATTCACCCCAAGATTTCTTCAGGAGTTTTTCATCGGTTTACTGCAGGAGTCCCTCACTGAATATCTACCCAGGATGCCTGGGATCACGATCAGAGCTTTCGGGACTTATCTTGGACATTCCTCAAAGATTTTTTTGTTTTTGGAGGCGACGAAATTAATGAGTCGTACGCCGTTTTTGTTGGTCTGCTGATGAGCGCTGAACTTTCCAATCGTGGGTCTGAATTCCTCCTCCTGACCTACCTGAGCGTTTAGATTTCCTATGATGATCTTGACGTTGACGGCCGCTGCCCAAACCACGACGTCAAGATCATCATAGGGGATCTAAACGCTCAGGTAGGTCAGGAGGAGGAATTCAGACCGACGATTGGAAAGTTCAGCGCCCATCCAGCTGACGAACGAAAATGGCCTACGCCTCATCGATTTCGCCGCCTCCAAGAACATGGCCATTCGTAGCACCTTCTTCCAGCACAGCCTCCCGTATCGCTACACCTGGAGATCACCACAACAAACGGAATCGCAAATCGACCACGTTCTGATTGATGGACGGCACTTCTCCGACATTATCGACGTCAGGACCTATCGTGGCGCTAATATCGACTCTGATCACTACCTGGTGATGGTTAAACTGCGCCCAAAACTCTCCGTTATTAACAACGTACATTACCGGCGGCCGCCCCGGTACGATCTAGAGCGACTGAAGCAACCGGATGTCGCCACCGCATACGTGCAGAATCTCGAGGCAGCGTTGCCGGACGAGGGTGTGCTCGATGTGGCCCCTCTAGAGGACTGCTGGAGTACAGTCAAAGCAGCCATCAACAACGCAGCCGAGAGCACTATCGGGTACGTAGAACGGAGTCGACGAAACGATTGGTTCGACAAGGAGTGCAGAGCGGTTCTGGAGGAGAAGGATGCAGCGCGGGCGTTAATGCTGCAGCATGGAACCCGACAGAATGTGGAGCGATACAGACATAAGCGGAAGCAGCAGACCCGTCTCTTCCGGGAGAAAAAGCGCCGCCTGGAAGAAGCGGGCCGGGTTCAACAGCCGGGGTACGATCTTCATAAAATCCAGCCAATTTGTCTGTTTTGCGGATGACATAGATATTATTGCTAGAACATTTGGAACGGTGGCAGAACAGTACACCCGCCTGAAACGTGAAGCAGCAAAGGTCGGACTGGTGGTGAATGCGGCTAAGACAAAGTACATGCTGGTAGGTGGGACTGAGCGAGACAGGACAAGCCTTGGCAGCAATGTAACGATAGACGGGGATACTTTCGAGGTGGTAGAAGAATTCGTCTACCTCGGTTCCTTGCTAACGGCTGACAATAACGTGAGCCGTGAAATACGAAGGCGCATCATCCGTGGAAGTCGTGCCTACTATGGGCTCCAGAAGAAGCTGCGGTCAAAAAAGATTCACCCCCGCACCAAATGTACCATGTACAAGACGTTAATAAGACCGGTGGTTCTCTACGGACACGAGACATGGACGATGCTCGAGGAGGACCTGTAAGCACTCGGAGTTTTTGAGCGACGGGTGCTAAGGACGATCTTCGGCGGCGTGCAGGAGAACGGTGTGTGGCGGAGAAGGATGAACCACGAGCTCGCTGCACTCTACGGCGAATACAGCATCCAGAAAGTGGCCAAAGCCGGAAGGATACGATGGGCAGGGCATGTTGCAAGAATGCCGGACAACAACCCTGCGAAGTTGGTGTTTGCTAACCATCCGGTTGGTACAAGAAGGCGTGCAGCGCAGAGAGCACGATGGGCGGACCAGGTGGAGCGTGATCTGGCGAGTGTTGGGCGTGACCGACGTTGGAGAGCTGCAGCTGCAAATCGAGCATTATGACGGCAAATTGTTGATTCAGTATTATCATGAATTTGATGTTAACTAAATAAATGAATGAAATCTTGACGTTGTGGCTTGAGCAGCGGTCGTACTCGCGTTCGAGCTGCGCGTAAAATGCGTCCTTGTCATATCAGTGCTTCCGGAAAGTGGGCTATTCACGTTCGACCCTTGATGCTCAACCTACACATTCTTTCGTCTATCGGCCACCAACCGATCATGCGCCTCTGCATGTCACCCATCACGATAAAAGTTGTTCCCAGCTCACGTCTGTTGTCGCAACTCTAGTAGATGGTATGATTACCTCTTGGATTACCTCTAAACGTTCAAACTATGGCTCCTGTCCAACACACCTTCTGCAGCGCTACAACGCCGAACCCGTAGATCGGCGAGTATGCGGGTGCTCCCAGTGAAGTAGAGAGATCAGCAGTTCCACGTTCCGAGATTCCAAACGCAAATCCTTTTTGTTCGCTGGAGTCATTGCCGTTGGTCTCGGTTCGTATTATTCTGTTGCTGATTTTCCGTTACAATGTTTTTTAACGGCTGGCTCGTGACACCAACCCCTTCTTTCCGGAGGACTATAGTGCACAGTTGAGCTTAGAATCCTTCCCTGGCACTCGGACGTTGATCAGCCGCCCCTAACATGGGGATCAGATGCTGTTATGAGCCGCTCCTCCTGAAGAACAGACGCTCAGGTTTGCAGAAGCAAACCTCCTTTTCCCTGTCAGCCTACGACCAAAGTTCATTCCGGGGTTGCTTAGCCGATCTTCCGTAAGGTTGCTCGTAGTTTCTAGCCGGTACCACGCGGAGGTAGGGATAGAAGTTACTGGGCAGAGGCAGAGTGGATAGCAATGGGATATGAATGGCACAACATCTCCAGCCTTCACCGTGCAATAATATAGAAAAGTCAAATTTACTACTTTCTATTCAACAGACCCATATTCAAATCTGTTACGAGTTTGGTGGTCTATTGGGTATGTCTTGCTTTTGATTTATATGCAGAAAGTCTTGGCTCTTCCCTGGCAATACCTAGCTCGTCTCCTTCCTTCTACGTTGTAACTTTCTATCAACTTTCTCTAAATTATATTCTCTACATGTACAAATCACGTACGTTCATAGCCATCGATTGAACCAGAAACGGATTCTAAAACTCGTTTCCCTTCAATCCAACTTTCACAGCACGCCTAAAAGTAATGCATCCAAGCAAACTGTTTCCTATCACTGTAATCTCTACATAATCTATCACTTTACGCCTGGCATCCACACACCGCATGCGTGAACCCCTGTGTCAAAAATATACGCTTGAAATTGTGCAGTTGAAGTGTTTTCCGCGGTCTGTTGGCAACAAGCGATTGTAATTATCACTTCGCTCCTCGTTCATACTTTGACCTGCAGCCTGACGTAGTAGACGCTATTTGTCACTGAAACATTGAAGATCATCAATACTAACCCACTTAAGATGCCTGTTTGTCCCAAGCAGCTATCTCATTGGTTCCTTGTGTGAGTGCAGTTGGTCTGGTGATACTGGAGTAGCATCTACGGGAGGCCAAATCAATTTCAATTTCGTTTTATTTTCAACAGACTCATATCCAAATTTGAGACGAAGGATTTGTTTCCCCCTTTGTGTGCGCCAGTGTGATGGGATTTCTTTTCGATTCCAGCATATTTCGCTAGTGATACATATATAATTTGGTGAGCTCGTTTCATGAATTTAATTTTATTGATAAAGTTTGACTAAATGTTTGAATTGTAGGTGATGCGATCCAAATTGAGGCTGCATGAATCACATTGCTTACCAAAGTGAATCTCTTCCACTAAAAAAGCTCATCTCCGTGCAGTCGTGGAGAAGTAGAGATGATCTCAGTCTCTAGCAGCAACGCACGTCACATTAACTGTCCTTCCTTCCCTCGATGACCATTAGGACATGGCCGGTACCGTTATTGAACTTATCAATCACGGAGTTGCTACTACGAATTGTACGTTCATCTATGTTCATGCCCATACTCATGCTAACCAGCAGAGATGCTAATCTCTGTATACAGATTTGTGATTGATTGATACAGATTGATTACAGATTTATGAGAAAATAATCTGGCATCTCTGCTTGTAGTAGGCTAAGATCATAATTATTACTTTAGTAGGCTGAGAGCCAGGATGTAGGGAATAAACGTCATTGTGATTATTGTTTACAATCGAACAACACGGCTTGTTACTACTCTACATTGGCGACGAGAGTAAAGTTCAGTTTTCTGCGGTTAATTTGTTCATTGGTCCTGGAGAGGCATAAAAGATTCAGACATTTGGTAATAGTGGTATGTACAGTATTACGAACAAGGAAGAAGGTATTGTGACTCGGAACAGTTCAAATGAAAACGTTTTGGCTAAAAGAAATAGAAAAGAAGAAGATAAGGAGGTTGCACTCTTAGTGAAACTTGAGTATACATGTAGAACTGAAAAAAAATGTGAACCTTCGGTTTGAGCGGAATATGCTTGAATTGTGGCAGTGGTATTACACCGGTTCGATTGAGGAGCTGTACAATGAAAATGGTGCTGGTTCTGTTGAGGATCACATCATGCGAGAGATGTAAGACTCCTGAAATCTGGTATGTTATACACAGAATGTGAAAAGCAGCATAAAATCAAAGTGCTGGAGCCATTTAGAAGTGTTTGAAATTTTATGATTTTTCTTGACTGTTTGTTACGTAGTTGCTGAGCAACGAGATGATGTACACAGTTGATTTGTTTGAAAGATCGAACGTTTGCATCAAGTTTGCTGAAGGTGAAGGATTTAATTGGTTCAAACAATGGAAACTTGTTGGCCATTTATAATGCAGTCTATTTCAAGTAATATTGCTTATAATAAGCATTTCTTGGCTTTGGTGAAAAATGCGCATTTGCTGCATAAATTAGCGTATCACTGTTGTTTTGTTCTATTAACAAAAAAAAAGAAATGTGTGAAATAAGGTTATAAAGCCATTTCATTAGTTTGTTCTAAAACAAGCTTCGTTATTAAAAAAAAAACATGCATAATTCTAATGGAATTTGAATGAATATCATAATACTTAAGGACAGACTTGTTAGGATCCCAAAATGGCTACCCCAATGATCGACTTTGGCACCTACTCATGATTTCGAGGGCACAAATCTCTACGTAAACAAAACTAGCGCACCTGATCTTCTTATTTAAAGCTTATTACAAGTGAGCAAGAACAGAATAATAAAATGCACCGTTGTTTGAAAATTGCTTCTTGAAATTCGTGCGTGTGACGTTCTGAAGCACTGTTGAAGCGGGATTTCAAGACGTTTGTCCTTAAGCAGATGCCATATAGCAAGACCATGATGAGGGTAACGGGTTCTATGTCTGGTCGGACCAGAATCTTTTCGCAATGGAAATATATTTATTTCTTTGAGCATGAAATACCTCGCTGCACACAACACGAAATATGAATGCTCAGACGGTAATATCTAATAAAGTTGTGTTTACTGATTCACATTACAATGTTGTGCTTGCAGCACGATTCACAGATTTATTCAATGACAGGAGGCATTAAACTGTGAGAATTCTCCAATGCATTATCTACTATTGGTAATAGTTAGGTGAAGTGGAAAATCAGGTTATAATGCAAAAAGTGATTGCTCCGGCATAATTATGATACTTGAAAAAGCCTTGGATAAATTCGATGATGCACAAGGCGCCAGTGTTCAAAACACAGTAACAGTAAACCACTAAACAGGTCTTTGATAGCGTATTAAATATGACGTGAACAATGTTATCCTAATTATTATTCTAGTAATCAGCCAATAGATATATTGAACATAGAAGTCCTGTCTAGTACATAGACTAGGGTTTGAAGATCGTCAGAATAACTGTAAAATAAAATATCATAGAAATCATTGAAGTAGAAACCTACCAACAAAAGAAAAAATAGAAATTTACGAATTGTCACGGAATTGTTCAACATTCAAATTCCAAAACACTATTTGAAACTATTTAACATTTCTAGTGTGGTTTTATATACAAATGCAAGGGATAACATGATCCTAGTGAGTTTGGCGGTGAAGAAACAATGGAATGTAGAGGATAACAAATCCTAGTCCATTCCTTGCAAGAAACGTAGGGAACTTTTGGAAAGTTCTAGTCCGTTTCTGTATCCAAATATAGGGGATGAAGTCATCCTAGTCTATTTGGAGTAGAAAAAAATGGAATGTAGGGGATTCCAAATCCTAGTCCATTCCTAGCAAGAAACGTAGGGAGCTAAGAGAGTTCTAGTCCGTTTCTGTATCCAAATATAGGGGATAAAGTTATCCTAGTCTATTTGGAGTTCAAAGAAAATAAATAATGGAATGTAGGGGGTCACGGATCCTAGTCCATTCCTAGAATGAAACGTAGGGAACTTTTGGAAAGTTCTAGTCCGTTTCTGTATCCAAATATAGGGGATGAAGTCATCCTAGTCTATTTGGAGTAGATAAAAATGGAATGTAGGGGATTGCAAATCCTAGTCCATTCCTAGCAAGAAACGTAGGGAGCTAAAAGAGTTCTAGTCCGTTTCTGTATCCAAATATAGGGGATAAAGTTATCCTAGTCTATTTGGAGTTTCAAAAAAAAAAATTGATGAAGATGATTACGAATCCTAATCCATTCTCGGTTCAAGATGCATTTTATTACATCTTGAATTACAGACAGTATTACATACCAAAATGAAGGAGCCCAGCTCAGTTCGTTTGGCGTAATATCTAGTAATTTTTATATATGAGAATCTGTTAATAATGTATTTTGAAGTCTATTCTAGATATGGATGTTTATAAGGACAATTATTTTTGAAAAAATGAAGATTATATCAAGATGAAATCTGAAGCTGTGGTGAGCATGGTACATAGGAGAATCCAAAGAAAAAAAACTTAACCACTGCACTGTGGTAAGCGTATTCAACTAAATGGTCAAAAGAAGGAGGTAAACGTATGTAAAATGGCTAATTAAACGCCAATCATATCAATTTATTGATTAGTTTAGTAATCGCAATTTTATATTCCTTTATAGATAACCAGAACATTGCCAGGATTTCGGGAAAAACGCAAAGGAGGGCTTCGTTGATGAACATTGACGATTGACGAAAGCATCCCCTGGAGGAAGTCTTGGATATCATGATATTACTATATGAGTTCAACGGGGTTTCGATTGAAAATCATCAAATATTGTTTAAAAGATTTTTCATATTTAATAGGTTAGTTCAACTATTTGAAGAAAGGGAGAGATGTAGTAGGCTAAGATCATAATTATTACTGTAGTAGGCTGAGAGCCAGGATGTAGGGAATAAACGTCATTGTGATTATTGTTTACAATCGAACAACACGGCTTGTTACTACTCTACACTGCTCACCAGACCCATACCCAAATTTGATCATTTTGAAATGAAGATTAGCCGATATGTTCTGTATTCTTACTGGCACGGGTCTTTATTTTTAAGTTGGCATCTCTGAATCCTTCTAAAGTTTCTGCAGGCTACAGACCCCAAAAGCAAACTTTGATGAGTATGCAAGCGGTTCATTAGCTATAACGATAATTTTGAAAGCTGTGAAACGTTATGGGTAACACTTTCATCGATTACATGCAATGCGAAATTTTTGAAGGCGCATCTTCCCGTTTTGCTTTGCCTGCAGTAGTAACACAATGGCATCACGGACGACGAATGCACCATAATCATCCACATCGAGTAAACTCTTCCCTAGAAGCCTAGCGGTTTCCGGCACAGGAAGGATGTTCCGAAAAGAACAAATTTTAATTAAGTAAATGGTTTAATTATCAAAATGGCATTAATTCGGAGCTATCTCGTTATCGTTGACAACGGCAGCGACCACTAACACCCTCCGCCGCCAACCGGCTCAATGTCGATGCCATCATCATCATCACTAAAGGCATCAAGAGTCAAACGAGACTGTTGGATGTCCCCCGAAGTCCTGGTGGTTCTTCCAAACGATGATGAGGACGATAACGAATACGACAGCGGCTCCATAACTGGCTAGGTTGGTTAGTTGGTGTTGCCGGAGTGACGGAACACTAACGACACGAGATGCCGATAACGATATGGAGTGCGCCTCAATGAGAGTGCTGCAACCATATTCTCGCACTTCAATATACCGAGCGGGGCCCCAGTAGTCGCAGTCTGGCGCAGATTCTTCCTTAAACAAGGCTCTTTGAAACAAATCCTCCCGTGTTGTAGTACATCACTATCATCGTCGTCGTCGTCATCACCGCATCACCGTTGTCGACAATGGCGTCAACGTTGACAGAGGCGTCGCAGGAAACGGAAACGGATCTGGTGCCCCTCGTTTAAAACGTTAAGCAATTTTGGATCAGTTCTAGATACTCTTGCGTCTTCGGCATTCGGGTAGCTTTAGTAGCTCCAGGTCATACTGAGCAGGGCATCGGTACCGTACATAGTTGTTGACGAATAGTTTTGGGCATATATCCACCATGGGGCAGCAGGGACGAAAGTCCTGGGGCCTGACGCACCCCCCCGCTTGCGAGTCAGCCGCGTAGTCGCCGGCTAAGAATAGGACTACTAACCCCAATTCAAGGTGTCAAGCGACCCGTGCTGAGGAATGAGTGATCGAGGGGGTGAAAAAGATGCTCGATCTTTAACGGAGCCTGTGGGGTACCTGGGCACCCCCCACAGTAAGCTGTCCCTTACCGCGTTAATGCAGGGCTCTGGCGTGGTGGACATTCTTTCCCGTGCGACTCGTGGGATTAATCATGAAATCAAACAAATCAAGCAATCAAAATTCAGGTGGAAGTAGTGGTGGGATCAACCCCTTCGCAAGAAGTGGGTTGATGAGATCTCCGACAAGGAGAAGTGAGGAGATAGGCGCTGGGAGTTGCGTACGCAGCTCAAGCGTGGGTGCTCCAGTCCACTTCCCGGCAAGCCAGCCGGTGGAGGTTATGGACGGAGCGTGGTTGTTGAGGGCCGTCAATCGAGGATCCAAAGGACGGTCCGCAATAGAGGTGGCTGAGCAGCAGCTTGGCAAAATCATCGACTTTGCGTCCACTAAGTCGAACATAAGCAAGGACCTGAAAACGGCCTTGCTTCGACTTAGGGCGTCGATCGACGATGCCAAGCAGGAGCACGCGGCACTCGCGTTGCTGACTGCTGCAGCAGCGGAGCCTGCAAATGAGAAAGTGCCGAAGTTTACCCAAACGGAGGCCTTCTCCTTCGCAGGAAGTCCAAATAAGGCGGAAGCGACTGCTCGCGACAAACGGGGCAAGCAATCGCAGAAGCGGGCGAGGCAACCGTCAGGCGAGGAGCTGTCTGGCGGTGCCCGCAAGGCCAGGCGAATCATTACCCCGAAAGTCGGTAATAATGCCGGAAGGTCGGACCCCAGCCAGGGTTCCCGGAAAGCTGGGAAGGGTGGGCCTGAAAAGGCTGGCCCGTCCCGGAACGATGGGAACAAGGGGTTGCGACCGCTAGTGGGCCCTCAACAGCCACAGAGTAGGGCGATCCAAGGGGAGGACCCCCTTGGACGAAGGTAGAGCGGAAGAAGAAGAAGGCGAATCCGCAGGTAGTAGCGCAGGACGCCAAGCCAAGGCGTAGGAGGGCAGGTGCCAAGCGCGAGAAAGGCGACGCTATCGTCATCAAGACGGAACAGTCCAAGTACTCGGACGTCTTGAAGATGATGCGAAGCGACGCCAAGCTTGAGGGTCTTGGAGCCGACGTACGCAGTATTAGACGTACTCGTACGGGCGAGATGATCCTGGAGCTGAAGCGCCAGAAGGAGCACAAGGGCGCCGCCTATAAGAGGCTGGCAGAAGAGGTCCTTGGTGAGGGTGTGCAGGTGAGGGCTTTGACACATGAGGCGACTCTGAAGGTCAAGGACATCGATGAGATCACCGAAGTGGAAGAGCTCGTCACGGCACTGCGGCAACAGTGCGATGTGCAGGTGGCCGCCGCAGCCGTTAAGCTACGGAAAGGGCCAGCAGGGACACAGGTAGCTTTGGTTCAGCTACCTGTGGCGGACGTCAAAAAGTCCGTTAAAGTAGGGAGCATAAAGGTGGGTTGGTGTGTATGTCACCTGACATTCCACGAGCCACCAGAGGTTTGCTTCAGGTGTCTGGAACCAGGACACAAGTCGTGGGACTGCAAAGGCCCCGACAGGCGCAAACTGTGCAGGCGATGCGGCGCTGAAGGTCATAAGGCCCAAAGCTGCACGAGTCCGCCCATCTGCATGATCTGTACCGGGAAATCCTCGAACAACAGACATCCGATGGGTGGTCCAAGGTGCCCGGCCTTCAAGAAAGCCGCAGTGAACAACAAATCACAGTGCAGGTAACGCAGCTGAACCTGAACCACTGTGATGCGGCTCAGCAACTGCTTTGTCAGGCAGTTTCTGAGTGGGAGACGGATATCGCCATCATATCGGACCCATACCGAGTACCCGCCGGCAACGGCAACTGGGTCGCGGATGGGACCAGAAAAATGGCGGCGATATGGACGACGGGTAAATACCCCGTTCAGGAGTTGGTGTCTACTACCTATGAGGGCTTCGTGGTCGCCAAAGTAAACGGGGTCTTCTTCTGTAGCTGTTATGCGCCTCCGCGGTGGCCGATCGAGCAGTTCACGCAAATGCTGGACCGCTTAACGACCGTGCTAACAGGGCGAAGGCCGGTGGTAATAGCGGGCGACTTTAATGCCTGGGCCGTGGAATGGGGAAGCCGTTTCACGAACCAGCGGGGTCAGATCCTGCTAGAAACACTGGCCATCTTAGATGTCGACTTGGCTAATGTCGGTACCAAGAGTACCTTTAGTCGGAATGGAGCGGAGTCAATTATTGACGTGACCTTTTGCAGTCCTGGCCTAACAAGTAGTTCGAACTGGAGAGTAGATGATGGCTACACTCACAGCGACCACCTGGCGGTTCGCTACAGTATCGACTACAATAACAGCAGACAGCGGATAGAAGAAGAGGCGGCTAGGCCAAGGCCAAGCCCTCGCAGGTGGAAGACATCATACTTCGACGAAGGGGTATTTAGGGAGGCGCTCCGCCGTGAGCGAAACTTAATCGGTTTAGACGGCGACGAGCTGGTAGCGGTGCTCTCACGTGCGTGTGATGCGACCATGCCTAGGCGAGTCCACCCTAGAAATGGGAGGCCACCGGCTTACTGGTGGACCGACGCGATTGCGGACCTGCGCCGCGCCTGCCTACGGGCTAGGCGGCGGATGCAGCGAGCACGATCAGAGGAAGAGCGAAACGAACGGCGGGTGGTGTTCGCCGCTGCAAAAGCCGCGCTTAAGACCGAGATAAGAGCAAGCAAAAAGGCCTGCTTTGAGGGTCTCTGTCAGAGTGCCAATACGAACCCGTGGGGTGACGCCTACAGGATCGTTATGGCCAAGACGAGAGGTGTGATGGCTCCTACAGAGCAATCTCCAGAGATGTTGGAGGGGATCATTGGAGGACTTTTTCCGCGTCATGATCCTAGTCCTTGGCCTCCTTTCGTAGGACAGCCGGGGACTGGGGCTGGCGATGAGGAGAGGGTCACCGATGTGGAACTTGCGGGGGTAGCTAAGTCCCTTAGCGTAGGTAAGGCCCCAGGTCCGGACGGAGTTCCGAACCTGGCCTTAAAAGTAGCTATTGCAGAGGCTCCCGAGATGTTCAGGTCTGCTATGCAGAAATGCCTGGACGAGGGAGTTTTCCCAGAAGCTTGGAAGAGGCAGAGCCTGGTACTATTGCCAAAGGCGGGGAAACCACCCGGAGACCCGTCGGCATATAGACCAATATGCTTGATTGACACGGCGGGGAAGGTGCTCGAAAAGATCATCCTCAATAGAATGTTGCGGTTCACCGAGGGCGAAAATGGTCTTTCGAGTAACCAGTACGGCTTCCGGAAGGGGAGGTCCACCGTAGACGCTATCTTGTCGGTTACAAAAACCGCCGAGAAAGCACTCGAGCGTAAGAGGAGGGGAACTCGCTTTTGCGCGGTAGTGACTCTGGATGTAAGGAATGCGTTTAATAGCGCCAGCTGGTCTGCTATTGCCGATGCGCTCTTGCGTCTGGGGATACCGGAGTACCTGTACAAGATTCTCGGAAGTTACTTTCAGAATCGTGTACTAGTCTACGACACGGAGGTGGGTCGGAAGTGCTTTCACATAACCTCAGGAGTCCCGCAAGGTTCCATCCTGGGTCCGGTGTTATGGAATGTCATGTACGACGAGGTGTTGAGGTTAGAGTATCCAGTGGGAGTGGTGATTGTCGGATTTGCCGACGACATTACGCTCGAAGTCTACGGTGAAACGATCGAGGAGGTAAAGTTGACTACCAACCACTCGATCAAGGTTGTGGAGGCGTGGATGCGGTCCAGGAAACTGGAGCTGGCTCACCACAAGACAGAGGTGACGGTTGTTAACAACCTGAAGTCGGAGCAGCAGACGGAGATCAGTGTAGGAGACTGTACTATCCTGTCAAAGCGCTCCGTCAAACACTTGGGCGTGATGATCGACGATAAGCTTACCTTCGGTAGCCACGTCGATTATGCCTGTAAAAGAGCCTCCACAGCTATTGCGGCACTGTCCCGGATGATGTCCAATAGCTCTGCGGTGTACGCCAGTAAGCGCAAGCTTCTGGCTAGTGTTGCTACATCCATACTTAGGTATGGCGGCCCGGCGTGGGGCACCGCGCTAAGTACTAAATGCTACCGACGGAAGCTGGAAAGTACTTACAGGCTTATGTGCCTGAGGGTTGCGAGCGCGTACCGTACCGTGTCACACGACGCTCTCTGCGTCATTACTGGTATGGTGCCTATCAGCATTCTTATCAGTGAGGACATGGAGTGCTTCGAAATGCGCGGCACAAGAGGCATACGCAGGACTGTCAGGATGGCCTCTATGGTCAAATGGCAGCGCGCGTGGGACAGCTCCACCAAAGGAAGGTGGACCTATAGGTTGATACCGAGGGTAGATAGTTGGATTAATAGGCGCCATGGGGAAGTCACATTCCACCTGACACAGGTCCTTACAGGTCATGGTTGCTTCCGACAGTATCTACACCGTTTCGGGCATGCGGATTCTCCCGAATGCCCAGTGTGCAATGGTTTAGAGGAAACGGCGGAACACGTTTTGTTCGTGTGCCCGCGTTTTCGCACAATGCGTGACCGCATGCTTGCCACATGCGGGGAAGACACAACTCCGGACAACTTGGTCCAGAGGATGTGTAGGGATGAGTTTGGCTGGAACGCCGTTTCAACGGCTATTACCCACATCGTCTGGGAGCTACAGAGGAGGTGGCGCGTGGACTCGGAGAATGGCTAGTCCAGATGCAGTACAAGAGGTGGTCCAGGGGTTCGGAGTCGGCTTCGTAGGTCATACCGGTGCCCTGCGGTCGAGATCGACCCTTACAACGATTAAGTGGCCGCGGAGAGGAAGTCCCGGTAGCGGTGCTGTCGTGGCGTCGGTCTACTGGGTTGGATCCGAGCCCGCGGTTGGAAAGGGGTCCCCGGCAAGGGTCGGGGTAGGTGAGATCCTGCTGTCTGCAACCTACGGGTGCATCTGATAGGGCCTGAAGGGTAGTGATACCCTTCCTTGCGGGCAGGTCAGATCGGGTTGCACGTGGGCATCAGTTCTTGATGTCCGCTCAGCAGTAGGGCGCGGGCGGGGTTGACCCTGCCCGCCTTCCGAGGACAAAGGGAGTGGCGAGGACCACTCGGGAAACTGGCTAAGCGCCAGCATGCTACCGTGATGGACTCTCCAAAGCGAGTCATCGATGTTCGTTGCTGCAGGCTACGCAGCTAACCTTGTGGGTGCGATGTGCACTAGCCCCTCTCTGTCAGACCTACACTACCCTAACCTTCTGTCAGGGTGTCTGTTGAGCAGATTATCCCCCTATGGTTTAGAAGAAAAAAAAAAAAATATCCACCATTACCAGGCAGTGCGCTGCCTGGTTTATGCCTATTTCAGGGCCACGATTCATTATCGTCAGGTTAAACGATATGGAAAGCTTTATTGGATACAAGTCTTTGTAATGGCCATGCTTGGAATGTGTACCCCTATTGCATTGCATCCTACTTACGGCCATGTGCAAATGATGTGCCCAGTTGCCTAAATAAGGCTGAATGTAAAGTGGCTGATAGCGGATGGAAGCGGTGACAAGCGAGAGGAGGCAGAGTACAATGAGTGCAACCGCACAAGAACCTAATGGTAGAAGCAGCGATAGTGGGTGGTGCTTTCCGTGATCATCCTCCACCAAAACCTTCGTTAGTAGTAAAGGGACCACGGGAGTTGCTCGATGGATGGCGGTCTGGCGTTGTAGCGCGCAGAGCTGCGAAGAAAAGCGAGCTCAAGTGCTTTTGTTGAAATTAAATGCATGCAGGCGTAAAGCGAAATACGCCTGCAGATATACAAGCACCATAAATACATGCTCATTATCCTAATTATCTCTGGTGAGGAGCGAGCGAGGGAAAAACTGGGTACATTGATGAAAAAACTCTACCTTACAGGGAGTGGACTGTGAATGTGGTTTTATTTTTTGAAAGCGATCCCCTTCCTACTTACGGTGACGCGGATTAATTAGCACTAGGTGAAAGCAAGTAGAACACGAGTGTCATTGTGTGTGCCGAGGGTGAAATGTGATGTAACTAGGTGAAAAATAGTCATGATGCATTATGTTAACTACATAATTGAGGAGACACCGTCATCATAAGAAGGAAGTTCCTGCGCTTATTCAATTATTATATAATTTTTCTAGAGCCCGTTGGCACAATTTCCAATTTCGTATTTCACGTCACATGTTGCTGTCAGCCATTACAGTTGCCGAACAGCTGGTCGAGCTGATCGGTTGCATGAGCGGACGGAATAGCGCTACTCTTAGAGCATCAGAGTGCAATTCTGATATCTGCCAATTCGTCTAGGAAGTCATCAAGAGATTCCTTCAAAATTCCTCCATGGTGTCCTCCAGATTTTTTTTCCAGGGATTCCTCCACAAATTCATCCAGGAAGTCCTCCAGGTATTCCTACAGGAATCTTCCAGTAATTTCTCCTGAAATTCTTCAAGAAATTTCTTGTGGAATTGCTCCAGGAATAGTCTAAGGGATTCAACCTCGAATCCTTCCAGGAATGCCTTCGGAAATTCCTACAGGATTCAACCAAGAAGTCATCCATGAAATTCATCCAGAGATTCCTCCATGAAATCTAGCAGGGGTTCATCCCGGAATTCCACCAGGAAATCCTACAGGGATTCCACCAGGAATCTCAGGGGTATTCCTCTGGGGATTCCTGCAAAAGCTCATCCCTAAATTCTTACAGGAAATAATCCAGGAATCCCTCTAAGAAATCCCCCAGGAAATTGTTTAAAAATTCCTGCACAAATTATTAAAAGAATTCTCCCAGAAAGTACTCGAGAAATTCCCTCAAAATTTCCTCCAGAAATTTATTGAAGAAATTCCTGGAAGTATTCTTTAAGGTATTCCTGGAGAAATTCCTAGAGAGTTTCTTAATGGAATTCTTGGAGGTATTCCTGAAGAATTTCATGGAAGGGATTGCTGGAGGAATTCTTGGCGGATGTCTTGAAGGATTTCCGGGGGGGGAGGATTCCTGTAGGTATTTCTGGAGGAATTTCTGAAAGATTTTCTAGAAAGCAATCCATACGATATTTATTTAAAAAAAAAACCCTAGAGGTATTCCTAGAGGAGTTTAAAAATAAATCCCTGGCAAAATCCCTAACTAAATTCCTGAAGGGATTCTTCGAGGACTTTTTGACAGACGTATTAGAGCAGATCTTGGGAAAATTCATATTAGAATTTATGTAGGCATACTTGAAGGAATTTTTAACAACAGTACGCTGCGAAACGGTGAGCCGATAAAGAGAGCGTCCAACATAGCTCTGGCCGTCACAAGTTCCTACCTCATGCTTCCACGGGTCAAGAGATGACAAAAAACCGCCAGCTAAGAGTTGTGTGCTTAGCTGGTAGTACAGCCTGATCGCTGTTGTCCTTCCTGACTTCAGTTAGATTGAGGAGGTACGATCCGAGCGTCTGTTCACTAAAGGAGGTGCGGCTCAAACAGCGTCTGTTCTGGCACTCAGCAGCTGAGTATAAAATGCTGCCCAGCTAGATCCTAGGTGGTAGCCCCATCAGCGTGGTCGTCCCAGTGTTGGTTGGGATATTAATCAGAACTGGCACAATGACCCTCCGGCGAGACAGGAGTGTTGGCGTAGGGCCAATTAGTCACCCGTAAAAATCCCGATTGCTAAGAACATAGGAGAAAGTACGACTCGATATAATCGTCAAAGATCCACGCGATGAAAAAGGACTTTGATTGGAAACTTGGAACATTGAATTGCAAGTAACTTGGTTTCGCAGGATGTTACAGGATAATCTTCGACTTCGTGGCGTTGCAGGAACTTTGTTGGACTGGACATAAAGTGTGAAAAAGCGGGCATCGAGCGGCTACATCTTACCAAAGCTGAGACACACCAATGAACTTGGAACAGGATTTATAGTGCTGGGCAAGATGCGACAATGTGTGATCGGGTGGCAGCCGATCAACGCAAGGATGTGCATGTTAAGAGTTAAGGGCCGTTTCTTCAACTACAGCATCATCAACGTCCACTGCCCTCACGAAGGAAGACCTGATGACGAGAAAGAAGCGTTCTACGTGCAGTTAGAGCAAACATACGATGATTGCTCGCCGCGTGACGTGAAAATCGTTGTCGGTGACATGAACGCGCAGGTAGGAAGGGAGGAAATGTACAGACCGGTAAGCGAGCGAAACAGCCTGCACGCCGTATCTAATGATAACGACCAGCGATGCGTAAACTTTGCAGCCTCCCGTGGTATGGTAGTCCGAAGCACCTTCTTCCTCCGTAAAGATATCCACAAAGCCACCTGGAGATCACCCGACCAACAGAAAATCAAATCGACCACGTTCTAATCGGCGGTAAATTCTTCTCGAATATAACCAATGTCCGCATATACCGCAGTGCGAATATAGATTCGGATCACTACTTAGTCGCTGTATGCATGCGCTCAAAACATTCGACAGTTATTGCGGAGATTCCACCTGTTTAGACTCCTGCGCGAAAATTAGTTGTGTGGATTTTTCTTGCGTGGGCACACAGATATAAAACCAGACCGCGTCCTGGTGAATATTTTACGCTGTGTTGTTAGGTACACATGTGGTGTAAGGTTTGCATTGTAAACAAACAATTATAACGCACCTACGCTGAAAATGAGCCTAATCATTTATTTGCGTCAAGGACACGAATGCACCCCGGTGTAAAGAGTCATTAATAAATTAATAATAATAATAATTATTTGCGTCGGAATCTATAAATCTTCACAACGGGCAATATCACCACGCGTCGAAGTCAAACGCCGCGGCTCAACATCGAGCAACTTCGTAACGTAGAAGTGGCTCAAGACTACGCGCAGCAGTTAGCAGTGGCCCTACCAACGAAAGAGCAGCTTGGCGCAGCTACACTTGAAAATGGCTGGAGGGACATATGATCGGCCATAGGTAGTACCTCGGCTACAGCACTAGGCTTCGCGACTCTGAATCACAGAAACGACTGGTACGACGGTGAATGTAAACAGTTGAAAAACGAGATGAATGCAGCATGGGCGAGAATGCTGCAACACCGTACGAGAGCGAATGAGGCACGTTACTAACAGGTGCGGAACAGGCAGAACTCAGTCTTCCGGATGAAGAAGCGCCAGCAGGAAGAACGAGATCGCGAAGCGATAGAAGAGCTGTACCGCACTAAGGACACACGAAAGTTCTACGAGAAGTTGAACCGCTCGCGCAGAGGCTTTGTGCCACAAGCCGACATGTGCCGAGATAATCACGGGAATCTTCTCACGAGCGAGCGTGAGCTGGTCGAGAGGTGGCGGCAGTATTACGATGCGCACCTCAATGGCGACGTTGCAAGTACCGAAGGTGGCGTGGTAACAGATCTAGGAGTATGTGCACAGGACGAAAGACTTCCGACCCCTGACCTTCAACAGGTTGAGGAGGAGGTTGGCCGGTTGAAAAACAACAAAGCCCGTGGAGCAGATCAACTACCAAGCGAGCTTATGATATACGGCGGAGAAGCACTGGTGAGAGCACTACACTGAGTCATTACTAAGATTTGGGAGAGGAAGGAGGAGGAATGGATGGAAGGTATCGTGTGTCCCATCAACAAAAAGGGTGAAAACCCGCATAACAAAAAACTGTTTGTGTTAATCTCCACACAGTATGTCTCCTTTATAACTTTCTGTTACTGTACCACGAACAAGTGTTTCTCTGTTTAAAATATGAAACTCAAAGCATCCGACCATAAAGAACGGTCTATGAACACCATACAAAGTTGTAACAATTTGTCATATTGTGCAGAAATTATCGAACAATATAGTACCGAAAACTCAAGAGGCATGGTGGCAATGCAGTGTAACCTTTTCTCAAACGGTTTGCGATTTCATTTGCGCAACACACTTACACATGTGCATTTCACTGTATGCCACTTGAGTTCAACAGTTTGTCAAATAGTAGCTTTTATTAGTATCTGTACCGATCGAACTTTGCTGTTTGCAGTTAGAAGAAAAAAAAACAAAATCTTTCGCCCGCAAGTTGAGTGAACAACAAACTCAGAACTTGCCTCGGAAAATGGTTTTAAGCGCTTGGAGCGGTCTGGATGGAACAAGGGTAAGTTTTGCACGACTTATAAATTTAGTTTTTGCGCTATATTTCATCGGATGCTAATTGATTTGCAGGATGCCGAAACTTCAATTCAATTCCAGGAACCTGATCCGGCCTGACTGTGCGAGGAGTCCCGCAAAAGAGAGCAGCGGAAGATTCGCCCTGCTGGGGCGGAAATTTAATGCTCCTTGCAATTAAAAATGGACTCTCACCACAGTAATCTCCAGTTGTTCGATTAATAATCGTAGGTATTAACAAGCCCAGCCTAAGGGCGTTGGATTTGTTTAATAAAAAAATATCCAATGAACGTACAAAAGCTTTTATTTTTTAATAGTTTAAATGTAGCCGAACCATATATTATAAGCTTGAAATACAATGGAAAACCATAAATCAATAGTAACCCATACAGTATTCGTTTTTCTTCTAGATTTATTGTTTAACTGTTCTATAACCATTTGTTATGCAGTGAATTGTCTGAAAATCTGGATAATATATTGATCATATCCTTTACTGTATTACTAAAAATTTGTTCGAGAAAACGAGCGATTTTTTATGGTAACCTATCTTAACCGCCTATTCCACATACTGTTATTTGGCGGATTACCGTTTGTCAAACAGGCAAATCTGTACATGGAATGGTTAGCTTACTGTTATCGCCGATAGTCTGAGAAATGGTTAAATTACAATTGCTAATGATCATATACAGTATGAGAAACGTTGCATTTACAGTTTGTGGTTATGCGGGAAGTTGGATAGTGGGAACTACCGCGTGATCACACTACTGAGCGCCAGGGATGGAAAATGATGAAGATTGCAGCTGAGCAGACACAAACCAAAACAAACAAACTCGTGAACAACAGGGACCCGAGAATACTCGCACTTCTTTATTCGTGAGTAAACGAAGCTGGTAAGCACTCGCATGTGATTCGCGAAGCTTCGAAAGTTTTTTGCATTTTGACGAAAAACGCATTTTAACGACTGACAGTGCTGCTTTTCAGGAACAATGAAGCATAAAGCATTAGTTTATGTTGGATAATCACATGATTTGCTATTATAACCACAACAAAATGTACTTCCCGCACCTCCACTAGTTTTTCACGAATAAAAGCTCATGAGTGTTTCTGTTTTTGTTTTGCTTCTTACTCACGAAGCAGGCGGGTGCGAATAAACTCACACACTGTTTACTCTCGGAATCGTGAGTAAGCCTTGTGTTGGCTTTACACTCGCGAATTGCTTCATGAGGAGAGTAATTCCATCTCTGCTGAGCGCTGCCTACAAGATACTCTCTCAAATTTTATGCCGCCGACTATCACCGATTGCAAGAGAGGTCGTGTGGCAATATCAGGCTGGATTTATGGGTGAACGCGCTAAAACGGACCAGATATTCGCCATCCGCCAGGTGTTGCAGAAATGCCGCAAATACAACGTGCCCACACATCACTTGTTCATCGATTTCAAATCGGTGTATGATACAATCGATCGAGAACAGCTATGGCAGATTATGCACGAATACGGATTCCCGGATAAACTGACAAGGCGACGATGAATCGAGTGATGTGCGTAGTTCGAGTATCAGGGACACTCTCGAGTCCCTTCCAATCCCGCAGAAGGTCACGGCAAGGTGATGGTCTTTCGTGCTTGCTGTTCAACATTGCTTTAGAGGGTGTAATAAGGAGAGCGGGGATAAACACGAGTGGGACGATTTTCACAAAGTCCGTTCAGCTGCTTGGTTTCGCTGATGATATTGATATTATTGCTCGTAAATTTGAGACGATGGCGGAAACGTACATCCGACTAATGAGTGAAGCCAGACGAATCGGATCAGTCATTAATGTGTCGAAGTCAAAGTACATCATGGCAAAGGGCTCCAGAGAGGAATCAGCGCGCCTGCCACCCCGAATTTATATCGACGGTGATGTAATCGAGGCGATTGAAGAATTCGTGTACTTGGGCTCACTGGTGACCGCCGACAACAACACCAGCAGAGAAATTCAGAGGCGCATTTTGGCAGGAAATCATGTTTACTTTGGACTCCGCAGAACTCTACGATCGAATAAAGTTCGCCGTAACACGAAGTTAACCATCTACAAAACGCTGATTAGACCGGTCGTCCTTTATGGGCACGAAACATGGACCCTACGTGCAGAGGACCAACGCGCCCTTGGAGTTTTCGAACGGAAGGTGTTGCTTACCATCTACGGCGGAGTGCAGATGAAAGACGGGACTTGGAGAAGGCGAATGAACCACGAGTTGCATCAGCTGCTAAGAGAACCAACCATCGTCCACACCGCGAAAATCAGGAGGCTACGGTGGGCGGGCCACGTCATCAGGATGTCGGATAGCCATCCGTCCGGGACAAGAAAACGTGGTTTGCAGCTAGATAGGTGGATCGATCAAGTGGAGGACGATTTTCGGACCCTTCGCTGAGTGAGATCCGATTACTATAACCCAAAAAAATATATAATGTAGATAAAATATGTTTTAGAAATAGGTAGTAGTGGAGGTTTTTGAAGAGAAGTTGTTAGACGGCTCAAGCAAACATCACTTCGGGTCGGGTTTGCTAGACCAATAAATTCTGTCACCGTTCTTGTCGGAAGCTCGCGTGTATGAAACAAGAGCACTACACACCAACCGACATCGCTCGCCTATCACACAACTGGCATACAAAACCGGCCGCCTAAGCCATAAATCATCGCCAATAAACATCAATTTAAATTCGATAAAACAAATAAAAATCTAATTTAGCAATCAAATCACAGCGCCACATCGGAGCACACAATTCAATTAAAGAACAATAACATTAAATTTGCATAACGACGGTCGATGGATGGTATTCTCCTGGTCTGCGGTCCGTTGCGCTGCCACTCACACGCCGGAGAAGGTGGATACCGGTGCGCTAAAAAGAAGCGAGATGGATAGACAAATGCCCGGTTAGTCAGCAGCGGTTGATGACAACCTTCCGAAGCACAACCGCAATCTTAGGGTAGTACAAATATAGAACTTGAAACCTTCCCTGTAATTAAAGCTGTAGTGGTCAACATTATTCGCTGACGATACTTGAAGGATCTGATATTTTGAATGTTTCCCTCTGTGTTCGGGCCACCCTAGCGGTGCTTATACGACGTCGATGACGAAAGTACCATGTGAATGGGGGTGGGTAGAACTTTGCCGGTCTCGCTCTTGGCATGGACGACGGATGGATAGACGAATGGACGTCGTTTAGACTGTGGTGTTTCGCGAACGATTGAAAAATGGCTCACCGTTCTGCAGTTCTGTTCTCTATTAGGTGAAGAAGGACTTGTCTCGATTATTGACGCGATGGGCTCAAGATGAATGTGTGCAATGAATTTAATGGGGTATTGTTCATTGGCTGTGCTCAGCAGTTCTTCATCGCATTACTCTTTACACATGAGCTAATTGTCCGACCAGACCATCGAACGACTTGAAAGTTCTGGATCGAATTCTCTCATTTTGACATGTTTTAATTAAAGTGACAACTAAACGATTGGAGTATTTACCACGTTTCGACAGGGCCGTGTAGAAAACGACCATCTTCTCCTGTACCACATTACCAAGTGTGAAACGTGTTCCCAAGTTTCTGCATATGCAAAGGCACTGTGAACCAACGTACGATGCCTCTAATTCGAGTCGAGAAATTTTGCTGACAGTTCCGGGCTTTCCAATAGTATTGTAGTGTCGTGTCCTGGCCCCGGTGTGCCCGGAAGAAACACTCACGTTCCTTCAATATCAGACGAAACCGTCGTCGTCGTCGGTTGGTTGGATCTCTCATTTCTATGCAATTTGAATGAAAGAAGGAATTGTCCGTTCGTTGCTGCTGCTGCTGCAACTGCCTGTTTCGAAACGATATTTTCACATATTAATGTTAAGGTTTTTGTTCCTGGTTTCTCATTTGGGATCCCGATCAGTTGCCAAGCGATTCGTTAGGGGATACGACGGCAAAAAGTGAGGGGAAAGAATCGACTGCTTAGTGATGCAAGCAGATAGGTGTGGTTGGAGTTTCACTAAACGGAAGGTTACAGTGTTTTAGATATTGAAACAAATCGACTAAGTAATCGATAGAATGAAATTCTTGTAGTACTTTTACGGCAGATAAACTTTTAAAGATATCGATTCCATCGCCGAAATCACTTTATGTGAAGGTCTTACATAGTGCTGTTACTTTGCTGCACTACAAATACCGAAACTCAGTATTAAGGCCTGAGTATCCTCTGCTGTGCGTAGGAGTCGTTTCCTTTCTACTCGGTCCATGATTATGTGTCTCCAGTTTCGTACTCTGCGAAGGGTGCGCAAATCGTCCTCCACTTGATCGCTGCTCACCACGTCTTCTTGTACCGGTGGGATGACTCTCGAGAAACATTTTACCGGGTTCATATCCGACATCCTGATGACGTGACCCGCCTACCGTGGCTTCCCGACTTTCACGGTGTGAACGATGGTTGGTTCTCTTAGCAGTTGATGCAGCTCCTAGTTCATTCGCCTTCTCCAAGTCCCGTCTTCCATCTGCACTCCACCGTAGATGGTATGCAGCCCCGAAAACTCCAAGGGCACGTTGGTCCATGCTTCGTGCCTATAGAGAACTACCGGTCTAATCAGCGTTTTGTAGATAGTTAACTTCGTGTGACGGCGAAATTTATTCGATCGTAGAGTTCTGCAGAGTCTAAAGTAAGCTCCATTTCCTGCCACAATGCGTCTCTGAATTTCTCTGCTGGTTTCGTTGTCGGTGGTCACCAGTGAGCCCAAGTGCACGAATTCTCCAACCACCTAGATTTCGTCACCGTTGATAGAAACTCAAAGGGGGGGGGGATGATTCCTTCCTGGAGACCTTTGCCATCATGTACTTTGTCTTCGACACATTAATGACTAATCCGATTCGCCTGGCTTCATTCTTTAGTCGGATGTACGTTTCCGCCATCATCTAAAATTTGGGGGCTATAACATCAATATCATCAGCGAAACCAAGCAGCTGAACGAATTTCGTGAAAATCGTTCCACTCGTGTTTATCCCTGCTCTCCTTATTACACCTGCTAAGGCGATGGTAAACAACAGGCACGAAAGACCATCACCTTGCCGTAACCCTCTGTGAGATTCGAAGGAACTCGAGAGTGTCCCTGATACTCGAACTACGCACATCACTTGATACATCGTCGCTTTGATCAATCGTATCAGTTTATCGGGGAATTCGTGTTCGTGCCTAATCCGCCACAGCTGTTATCGATCGATTGTATCATACGCCAATTCAAAATCGATGAACAAGTGATGTGTGGGCACGTTGTATTCGCGACATTTCTGCAACACCTGGCGGATGGCGAACATCTGGTTCGTTGTAGTGCGTTCACCCATGAATCCAGCCTGATATTGCCCCACGAACTCTCTTGCAGTCGGTGATAGACGGCGGCATAAAATTTGAGAGAGTATCTTATAGGCAGCGCTCAGTAGTGTGATCACGCGGTAGTTCCCGCAACCCAACTTGTCGCCCTTTTTGTACTTAGATGGGACACTCGATACCTGCCATCCATTCCTCCGGCAATACTTCCTCCTCCCAAATCTTGATAATGACCTAGTGTAGTGCTCTCACCAGTGCTTCTTCACCGTATTACAGAAGCTCGCTTGGTAGTTGATCTGCTCCAGCGGCTTTGTTGTTTTTCAACCGGCTTATCTCCTTCTCAGTCTCTTGATGGCTAAGGGCTGCAAATCTTTCGCCCTGCGCACGTACTCCTATATCTGTAACCACACTACCTTCGGTGCTTGTAAAGTCACCATTGAGGTGCTCATCGTAATGCTGCCGCCATCTCTCGACCATCTCACGCTCGCTCGTGAGAAGATTCCCGCGATTGTCTCGGTACATGTCGGGTTGTGGCACAAAGCCTCCGCGCGAGTGGTTCAGCTTCTCGTAGAACTTTCGTGTGTCCTTAGCGCGGTACAGCTCTTCCATGGCTTCGCCATCTCATTCTACCTGCTGGCACTTCTTCCTCTGCAAGAATGAATTCTGCCTGTTCCACGCCTGTCTGTTACGTGCCTCATTCGCTCTCGTACGGTGTTGCTGCATTCTCGCCCATGCTGCATTTTTCTCGTTTTCCAACTGTTCACATTCGTCGTCTTACCAGTCGTTTCTGTGATTCGGAGTCGCGAAGCCTAGTGCTGCAGCCGAGGTACTACCTATGGCGGATCGGATATCCCTCCAGCCATCTTCAAGTGTAGCTGCGCCAAGCTGCTCTTCCGTTGCTGCGTTGTAGGGCCACTGCTAGCTGCTGCGCGTAGTCTTGAACCACTTCTACGTTACGCAGCTGCTCGATGTTGAGCCGTGGCGTCCAACTTCGACACGTGGTAATAACTGTCGTGAGTTTTGAGCGCATGCATACAGCTACAGTGATAGACATTCGTTAAGCCGAGAACAAAAAAAGTGTCAGGAAACTCATTCAAAAGATTTTATGATAAAACTTTTTTATCGTAGTAATAGTATATCTAGTACAGTTTTATAAAAATGTGATACATTAAACTTACCTATACACTGAAACAAAACCGAGGGTAAAACCCTTCAAATTTCATTTTTTTGCCTAGACATTCGTTTAGCCGAGGTAAGTGAAAAATTGGTTTTCAATAGATTTTTTGCAATTTCGTGAGTATATTTCGAGAATATACTCCAAGGCATTTAGTTTTTGACGTGTTAGCAAGATATTTGACCTTAAAAGTTTATTTATTTGTGAAATTCAGAGTAATATTATAAAAAAATGTCCCGATAACGAGAAGCAAATGCAAGATTTGGTTAAATAATTGGCATATTTCATTCAATCTGAAGAAATATATTATAAATGAGTCTTAGTTGCAAACCACATTCATTTTTAACATGATTTATTTGAAAAGAATGTCTAAATTATGAAACAAGTAGTTCATGCTAGAAATTTGAATACTTTCGGTGCCATTTCTCGAAATATGAGCCGTCCAATGTATATTATTTCAGCCAGAATACAGTCTAGAAGATATTGGGAGCTACTAGAAGACGTAATCCTAGTAAACGCTATGATTTATGCAAGTGAAACCATCATATTTCATCAAAACAATACTTAAATACGTGATTTTTTTATGGTTTGTGTTATTTTTTTTCTGTTAAAAACGTTGTTTTTCGCAAAATTTCAACCTGCTTTGGTCATGAAACTTTCATTAGATTCTTTTAAAACACTTCCGATAAAAATAACTACATCAAATCTCAATTGAGAAACATTTAAAATATTATGACATATTTATATGAGATGCATGCAAAATTAATATGGCAACACTTCCAAAAACAATCTAATTCATGATTTACAAGTCGATCCATAATGCAGATCACCATACAAAATGACTTTGTTGGATATTTTTCGAAATTTGATAGTTTTTTATTATGGAATTCTAAAAATTGTACAATTCGGCTAAACGAATGTCTAGGCAAAAAATGGCATTTGAAGGGTTTTTACCCTCGTTTTTGTTTCAGTGTATATATAAGTGTGATGTATCACATTTTAATAAAACAGTACTAGATATACTATCACTACGATAAAAAAGTTTTATCATAAAATCTTTTGTATGAGTTTCCTGGCACTTTTTTGAATTTTTTTTTAGCCTCGGCTAAACGAATGTCTATCACTGTACTAAGTAGTGATCAAATCTATATTCGCATTGCGGTATGTGCGGACATTGGTTATATCCAAGAAGAATTTACCGTCGATTTGGTTTTCTGTTTGATGGTCCGGTGATCTCCAGGTGGCTTTGTGGATATCTTTTCGGAAGAAGAAGGTGCTTCGGACTACCATACCAGGGGAAGCTGCAAAGGTTACGCATTGCAGGCCGTTATCATTCGATACGGCGTGCAGGCTGTTTCGCCCGATTACCGGTCTGTACATTCGCTTCCTATATGCGCGTTCATTTCGCCGACAACGATTCGAGCAACCATCTTATGTTTGCTCTAACTACGCGTAGAACGCTTCTTTCTCGTCATCAGATCTCCCTTCTGCGGTGAATACCACCCTCGAAATGAATGCTACCAAGCATCCATTGAAATGTTCTAACTATTGTTAGGTTCGAAGAACAAACAAAATAAATACTGACGGTAAGCTGGCTCTTGCCTTCTTAATGTGTCAGCCATGGAACAAACAACATCTTTTTATTTCCAATCCATAATCACTTCAATCCGTTTAAGACAACTGATATCGTATAAACGGTGATAAAGTTAATGAACGGACATAATACCTTCATGTGGACAGTGCACGTTGATGATGCTGTAGTTGAAGAAACGGCCCGTAACTCTCAACATACACATCCTTGCGTTGATCAGCTGCCACGTGATCACACGTTGTCGCATCTTGCCCAACACTATAAATCATGTTCCCAGTTCATTGGTGGTTCCACAGCTTTGGTAGAAGGTAGCCGCTCGATGCCCGCTTTTCCACTCTTTCTGCCCAGTCCAACAAAGTTCCTGCAACGCCACGAAATTGAAGATGCGGGGATGTAATTCGTCGTACATCCTGTGAAACCAAGTGACTTGCAATTCCATGTTGCAAGTTTCCAATCGTAGTCCTTATTTCGTCGCGTGGGTCTTTGCCGATTGTATCGAGTCGTATTTTCTCCTATGTTACATATTTGCAATGGGGATTTTTACGGGTGGCTTATTGCGCCTACGCCAACACTCTTGTCTCGCCGGAGGACCATCGTGCCAGTTCTGTTTAACGTCCCAACCAACACTGTTATGACCACGCTGATGGGGCTACCACCTTGAATCTAGCTGGGCGTGATGCAGCATTTCATACTCAGCTCCTGGATGCCAGAACAGACGCTGATTGAGCCGCACTTCCTTAGTGAACAGATGCTCGAGTCGTACCTCCTCAATCTAACTGAAGTCAGAAGCACAACAGTATCCAGGATGCACTACCACTACACTTTGTCAACTCTTGACCCGTGGAAACACCGTTAGGAACTTGTGACGACCAGAGCAATGTTAAACGCTCTCCTTATCGACTCACCATTTTAGAGCCTAAAAGGGCTAGACAGCTACCCCCTCACTTTTCGGAGTACTCACTGGAACAAAAACGTTGATCAGGCGCCCCTAGGAGGATCAGAATAGATGCAGGGACATTGTAGGCCTACGACCAAAGCTTCCATAAGCGCTGATTACTTTGTCTTCCTTAAGGTTGTTCGCAGCCCGGGTGGCTCCTTTAGGGGGAAGGAATACGAGACCTCTAAAAGGGGTATTGTGTACGCGAACCATCAATGCTACGCATAACCAACGAACCTTGGAAAATTCGACGTATTGTTTAACAGCCGCTGTTGTATAAAATATTAAATATAGGTATACACATATGTATTTATGCTGTAGATATGGATATTCCAAACTACTTGTTCCGGCACTGTATGTCCGGTGGAGAAACTGTCTAGTTATAATAAAATAATAGAATTTGGCTTCCGAAGAGGATCCAAAATTCAAGCAGAGAATGCCTTACCCCAACTCGTCGCCCATACGGTTTGCATTGCTGCGCCCGTTGATATCTAGCAAACGATTGTCTCGATGAGCTCAACGTCGTCGTCCTCCGTATTGTTCTGACAGACATGCTCCTATATAGCTGACACCCTACCGCGATGATGGCCAAAGTCTGTGGCTCCGGGTACCCACCTACAGCTCCGCACACACCGCTCAAATTTTGCTACCGGTTTGTTCGAATTTCGGCAAGTAGCAAGACACGTCGTCGCATACTCACACTGTGTAGGATATCAGCTCGGTTGGCTCAAACGAGAAAGCAATACTCATTGCATTCAATGGCACCCACCATCATCCCGGCAAAACCGGCGCGCGGCTGGCTGTCGGGACGAACGATACGAGAGCTTAATAGAAGATTTCAAATTCAATGTAGTGTATGCTTAATTAAATTTTAACTATTGGACTATTTAAAGTGGAATAATTGGTTTCGTTATTCCATTTTCTGCGAGGATGTGTTGCTTGCTGGTGCGCCCGCTCCATTCTCGTTCACCGCGTTGTTGGTGTCGGTTTGCATTCGAACGTATTTCGGGGATTCTCGTGTTACACTGTGAAGCGGGTGCTTGCCTGCTGTACCGTAAAACGAGGGGATTTTGATAAAAACTTTATTTCAGTCATTTCAACTTGCCCGGTGTACCTTACATAACCTCAATCTTCAATTCAATTAAACTTTTTATTCCTCAAATCCTGAACGTTGTTTTTTTTTATATAGGCCGTCAAGACTAGAAATTTGAATGACTAAAACGATGTTAACATGTCGTATAATCCTGATTATTTTTATCTTGTATCTTACCAAGTATAATCGTTTGTTGAACTTGTTAACACAACAACTTCCTAACCATTTCTTGGATGATCGATCTAGATCTAGAGCATCCATTAACCCTCCTTTTATGATGTTAAGCTAGGTGCACCACGATAGCGTAGTGCACGTTCAGCGAGCCTGTGTGGGCCATGTTGACCTCAACATTCTACTAGGGTAAAACTTGAATCTCATCAAAACTACCTCGCCTTACGGTACATTCAATTGCGCTTAATTTGCTGCCCGCAGTGTAACGAAAAACACATTACCGGCGGTTGATTTCGTTGGTACCCAGCATCGCCCGGCACAAGGAACACAGGATTCGGGGGCAGGGGGTCCATTCTTTTTCCTGGATAGAATTAGGTGGTCCCAACGTTGTTGCCGCTTCAATGCACCACCGCAGCACGTTTTCGAATGGGTAGCAGCCGAGAGAGAAAAACACGACCGGCAGCAATTCGAAAAACATAAACCCATTCGGACTTTAGTAGAGAGGATTATGTTGCGATTCGCCATACTCCGAAATAATCGTCCCCATGACAATCGGACTGCTGTGCGCACATTGGTCGGGCTCCATACAAAGGGGCAGCCAAAACTCTCAAAAAACGAAATTGATATTTTTAAACTTTTTTTTACCTTATAACAAAGATAATGTATTGTAGTTTTATGATTCTTAATCAAAAACATACCAGCTTTTGCATTTCAATGACATTTTCACTGCCAAAGTGGTCTAAGTCATAAAATTGAAAAATGAATTATTCGAAAAAAGTAAAATAATAATATTTTGAGAATGGAATATATGTTTTATGTTATCCAGCATAAGAAAGCTTGTTATTGGACTGTTTGAATGCTCGTATGGTGCAAAATAAATATGTCACAAAACTTTTCAAATTTTCATATATTGTACCATAGGAATTTTGGTAATTTTTAAGTTGAAAAACGGTTCGTGTCGTCACGTGTCGCCGCAATTTCGAATAGTACATCTTAAACATCATGCTTAGGGCTGCATAAAAACGTTTAAACTTTTTGCAGAAATTTGCAGTTTTTCGAATTAGAGCTATTTGAAAAAGTCATGTTTTTTCATATATCTTACGTTATTTTTCCATTTTTGACTGAAATAAAATTTATCTTCCTACATTTTTCACACGTTTTGAACAAACTTGATTGGATTTGATTAAAAGATGATCATTTAATTAAGTTCAAATTGATTTTCTAACAAAAAACCCAAAAAATGTGGGGTTTACTGATTTATACCGTTTTTGAAATTATTGAAGTTACGTAATTTTTGAATACCCCTTTTTAAACACTAAAAATACTATATAACATATCTAGACAACCTATAACTTCGATTAAACACATAAAAATAGTTTTGGCCGAACTTTATCTTTTTCCGACCATTGTGGTGCGGTGGCAAAGCTTTACTTGGAGCGCCGCACGGGTGGCAGAGTATTGAATACGATATCGCGTGTTTCAGTGCTTTTGTTGGTTAATTCGTAGGTTTGGAAGGAACTGAAATTGTAAAATCGGGATTAAGGTTGTAAGAATGAAAATTTCATCATAACGCGTTTGCATCCGTTTTTTTGGGTATTACCTCTAGTTAATAAAATTGAAGAATTCTCGTTAGTGCTCTGATTCTGCTAATTTGTGAACTAAGGAATTTTTGCAGGAGATCTTTTGGCTGTTTTTGCTACAGGAATTGCTTTGGAAATTTCTGAAGAAGTTCCATTAAGAATCTCTTCAGGAGATTGGATCCATTAGATAAACTTTCAGAGATTTCATTGGCAATTTCTTCAGCAGTTCCTTAGGGAACTCGTTCTGCACTTCCGAGCTTTCATTCTATTCCGAAGTTCCTTCGAGAAATCTCTCTTGAAGTTCCAATGTAAAATCCTCCAAGAGTTCCAGTAGAAATTCTCCAGGTGATTCTTTGAAAAATCCATCAAAAATGTCGTTTGTAGTTTCTCCCTCAAACATTTTATTGGGAATTTCTCCACAAGTGTCATTGGCCATGATCAGAAACTCCTCTAGGAATTTCTTCTTATAAAATCTCACGGAATTCCTTCAACAATTTGTAAGTATCGGGTCAGCCAATCGGGAGCGTCTTAGAGACTCCCCGACTCAACTGCCTCAGGGCCGGCACGCTTACCTAAGTTTACCGCGGGACAGGGAACTTTCGCACTCGATTTACTAAAATAAGGCTTATATTTCAGTTTCTGGGTTTCTTGGACACTGTGCACACTTTATTACCTTACTCCTTTCTATCCTCACTCCTCCCCACTTTCTTATATTTTAGCTAACCTTTTTCTATTGTTCGGGGCCCCTTTCTCTGCAGCAACCTCCTTTCTCCTCACCGCCGGCTGCCGGTATTCCTTCCTTCGGTGTCCTTGGTACCGCAGGTTCTTCTGGCCATGTCTGGCCCACGGCGTGTGTATGGGAAAAGTTTTTAATAAAAAAAATAGGCATCGTCAAATTTTTCGCTATTCAAAAATAGAGGCTTTCAGCTTTCATTTGCAGGGTCCCTCAAAAAAATCCACCGAGGGATCCTGAACAACTTTTTCAGAATACTGTTTTTCCCCATACAAAATGCACGGTTCCAAATTAATCCCTATTTCTACTTAACAAACATACCCAATTTTTGTATGAAAAAGTTCCCCCGATGGAATATTTCGATGTTGGGCTTGAATGAAAGCTGGTAGCGTCAACTTTCACGTAGCGTAAAAATTAGCGATGCCCATTTTTTTGTAATAAATTTGTTCTACCAGACACACCGTGCGGCCGCGTCTCTAGCCTTGGGGTGGCTTTGGGGTACAGCTGCAGCTGAATATGGACCCACCTGCACGTCCTAGGCTCCCGATATTGGACGGATCGGCCTTCGGTCAACAACACTGCTGGAATCTACCCGGTTGAAGCACCAGGACGTGGTAGTGCTGTTGTGAAACGGTTGGTAGCTTCACACTGAAACTACGGGGTCCTAATAAAATAGACATACAAATATCGGTGTAAGGGAACGGGTTGACGTCGGTGGTTGAGTTCCGTTACCTGATGTCCTCTTTTCGCACTTTCACTCCACTTTACTCCCAAGCAACACACTTGTTATAATAGAGTTACGACAGCGCAAGTTTTGGTTGTATAGAAGTTTATTTTACGTAATTCTAACATAGTGTTGAAATAACGTAAAATAAACTTCTATATGTACAACCAAAACTTGCGCTGTCGTAACTTTTATATAATATGTGTGTTGCTTGGGCTCCTCTTCTAGCTCTTCAATTTGGCTCACTTCAAACTACCTTTCTGGATTTTAAACTTTCCGTTGGTTGGGTTTCAAACTGGTTTGATCAACGTTCACCGGGTAAGAGAAAGATTTTCGATCTTTTACCAGGCTTCAAGGTCCATGACCTCGGCCCTCGGTCATTGCCTTTTTGAAGTGCATCGTTCGTAGTGGCCCCAATACGCCACCCCTTATGGCCGCCCATAACTGCACTCTTCTCGACCTCTGGTGGTGGGTTGGTGAAGCTCGGTGGGAGGTATGCTGCATTTAAGGTGGTTTTGCTTATTACTGTCCTAGCTGTATGCTAAGTGGGGGACTACTGGGGGGAATACCTATTTCTAACACGAAATCTACCTGTTCTATATATATTCGAATTTAAAACACAAAATCACTTCAACACAACCAATTAACAAACCAAACACTTACAAATTCTATTAAAAATTTGTTCAGGAAGTCCTCCACAAGTTCTTCAAGAAATTTCTTCAGGATTTCCTCCAGGAGAGGCTTTAGGAACTCCTCCAAAGATTTCCAAATAAACGAATTCCACGACTGCCATGATCGCTTCTGTTTATTTTTTTTTTTCGTAGGGACGCCAAACTCTACGTCTTTCCGGCATTATTGCTTCAGAGAGGAACTACCCAACAAACAATTTTGTTGTTCAAGAGTGGAATAAACCACTCTTAAGCAAACTTTAGCTTAAGAAACTGTTGTTCGACTAGTTCTGTTTCTTGGGTAGTGCACATAAAAGGTTAGCTGCGTAGCCTACAGCAACGAACATCGATGGCTCACTTTGGATAGTCCATCAAGATAAACGCATCCTGGCCCTTAGCCAGTTTCCCTACCAGTTAACCTAGCAAAGGTATCACTACTCTCAGGCCCTATCAGCTGCACCAGAAGGTTAATGACAGTAGGGCCTCCACCTGACCCGACCCTTACCGGGGACCCCTTCCCAACCGCAGGCTCGGGTCCAACCCAGTAGACCGACGGCTTCTCTGGAGCAATGCCTTCTTGGTGGTTCCGGAGAGACGTAGGATTTGACGACCATAAGATTGTGTTTAATGGGTCGAGGAGAGAGTAGACCTGGGTTTTACTTTTGTTGTAGAAGAGCAAATTTTCCCCCCATGGGTTAGAAGGAAAAAATAGAACGACGCCACGACAGCAACGCTACCAGGATTAATCGCTGTAAGGGTCGATTTCGTGTCCCACCCCGGGAGCTATTGAACATCATCGCTTATTGCTACGACTTTCGGTTGTTCACAACCACCACCTCAGTTATTATTATTGACTTTTTATCATAGGGAAATACAGCCCAAGGCTGGTTTATCCCCGTACCACCGTGAGCCAACTCTAGTTTCTCGGATCACATTCACGCTTCCACAACCTTGATCGAGTGGATATTAGTCAACTCCACTTTGATTCACCATAGACTTTCAACGTAATGTCGTCAGCGAAGCCGATGATCTCCACCCCCACCGGAAACTCTAATCTTAAAACCTCGTCATACATGACAGTACATAACACCGGACCCAAGATAGAACTTTGCGGGACTCCTGAGGTCAGTATACTAAAACATTCTATTGAGGATTATCTTTTCGAGCACCTTCCCCGCCATGTCAAACCAGCACATTGGTCTATTTGCCGACGGGTCTCTGGGTGGTTTTTCCGCCTTTGGTAATAGAACCAAACTATGCGTCTTCTAAACTTCGTCGCAGTATGATGTCCTCCACCTACGAGGGCTTGGCCTTGGGCCTTGCCGCCTTTTCCTCAACTCGCTGCCTGCTGTTGTTGTATTCGATACTGTAGCGAACCGCCAGGTGATCGCTCTGAGTAGCTAGCTTCTAATCTCCAGCTCGAACTACTGGGTGGGTCAGGACTAGAAAAAGTAACTTCAATTATCTACTCCGCACCGTTCCGACTAAAGGTACTCTTGGTACCGACATTGGCCAGGTCGACATCTAGTACGATGATGGCGATATCCGTCTCCCACTCAGAAACCACCTGACAAAGCAGTTGCTGAGCCGCATCACTGTGTTTCAGGTTCAGCTGCGTTACCTGCACTGTGATTTGTTTATTGCGGCTTTCTTGAAGGCCGGGCACCTTGGACCACCCGTGTTGGGTGCTGTTGTTCACGGATTTCCCATTAAAAATCAGACAAAAATGAGTGGATTCGAGCAGCCTCGTGCCTTATGGCCTTAGGAGTCGCATCTCCTTGACAGTTTGCTCCTGTCAGGACTTTTGAGTCCCATGACTAGTGTCTTGGTTCCAGACACCTGAAACAAACCTCCGGTGGCTCGTGGAAGGTCAGTTGGCATACGCACCAGCCTACCGTGGTTTTACTTACTTCACCGGACTTTTTTTACGTCCGCCACAGGTACCAAGGCTACCTGTCCCCCCTGCTCCTGAAGCTGAACGGCCGCGGTGGCCACCTGAACCACGCAATGTTGACGCAGTGCCGTGGCAAGCTCTTCCGCTTCTGTGACCTCGTCTAGGTTCTTCACCTTCAGAGTCGCCTCTGCTGTAAGAGCCCCCACCTCGACCCCTTCGCCCTTGCGTTCCTTCTCACGCTTGAACTCTAGGACCATTTCACTCGTACGAGTATGTCTAAGACTGTGCACGCCGGCTCCCAGATCCACCATCTTCGCATCGTCGCTTCGCATCGTCCTCAAGACGACCGAGTACTTATTACTGTTTGTTATTGATGACGAGCTCGTCGCCTTTTTTGCGCTTGGCACCTACTCTTCTACGCCTTCTTGCTTTCGTGTCCTTAGTCTCCTCGACTTGCGGTTTTTTTCTTCTTCCTCTTCCGCTCGACTTTCGTCCAAGGGGGGGTCCTCCCCTTGGTTCGCCCTACTTTGTGGTTGCTGAGGGCCTAACAATGGTCGCAACCCCCTTGTTGCGTCCACCGCAAATTGAATTGTATTTTTAGCACACAACACACCAACTGAACCATTGCATTGTGTCCCACTACACAACAAATGATAAAAAATAGCCATTGAAGTCAGTTACTACCGCCTCTTTGACCCGTGCGGTCGCGAAATACACGTTGTACAACGAGCGACGCAGTGAAGTGCCCATTCTTGCAACGACCGAAAACCCCCCAGTGCAGTGACCATTCCTCGCGAACCAGTGACCAAACTCCGAATCTGTCCACTCCGTCGTTGTCCCGCGGCTGAGCTCCGAAGAGGATTCCCTTGCGTGGACATATTTTTGGTCCTTCGAACCGGATCGAAGTTGAACCAGTCGCGTTGTAGTGAAATTAATTCTCGTCGCATGGGCAGCCTCACCATTGCTACCGTTGTAGCACGCGTTGCTGTGACTCTGGTGCTGGGTTGTCTATCAAACGTTGGGCTTTCCGTCGCTTGTCTGTGTGAACTGGTACGGTGTGCAGAAATTGATCGCCGCGCGAGTGACAAACGTGTCGATCGTGGTCAGTGAACTTTGACCGAGGAACTGTACAATAGAACCAGAAAGAAGCTGTAGCGTGTGTGAAGCGGCTGTGCACAAAAGGCCAAAACTGACAAAGTAAGCGTATTTAGCGCTTGGTTTTTGGAATCGTTTTCGGGTTTGTCGACAAAACCCGCACCTTTTTTGCTGTCGTTTTCTCGGGATTGTCGTCAAAACTCGAGCCTTCGTTTCCAGGTTTGGCCGTTAGAACCTGTGCCATCGCGTTTCCTGGTTTGGGCGTCAGAACCAGTGCCAGCGTGAATAGGGCTTTGAAGCATTGGGTCGGCGTGGCTTCGGTGAGTACACCATCTAGAGTAAGCAACTTTTTTGAATTTGGTGTGGTGGAGTGGATTGGCATCGCTTTTCTGGATTTTCGCTTATGCCGTGGTGGTGTTTGCTTATTGCGTGGCATTCTAAGCTAGAAGAATGTCGCTTCGAGAACACTCAAAGTTGATGAGTGTCACTGTGGACGCCATCGAAACTATCGAAAGGTATCGATAATTATGATGCCACGGTTGATCGAAGTAAAATCGAGTCGAGGTTGATGAGACTGGATCAATTGTACAGTCGATACGAAACAGTGTCTATTGAGGTGGAACTGTTGATGGAGGACACAACGGAAACCAAAGCTACGTTCATCAACATGCGCGGTGAGATGGAAGACAGGTATTATGGATTACGCGACTCCCTCACCTTGAACAAACCCGAAAAACACATTTCCCCCCACACTTCTCACGTGACTTCATCTGTTGTTAGACTGCCCAAGATCGACCTTCCGACGTTCGATGGTGAGATCGATAATTGGATCCCCTTTCATGATGCCTACCGTAGTCTGATCCACAATAATAAGGATCTGGCTGCTGTCGACAAATTCCACTATTTGATAGCGGCGCTGAAGGATCCAGTAAAGCGATTACTGAATACCACGAGCATCACGGGGGACAACTACAAGATTGCATGGGATCGTTTAGTCAGTCGGTACGACAATAAGCGCCTCTTGATTAAGAACCACATCAATTCCCTTTTCAATGTAGAACCTGTTGAAGAGGAGTCTTCTGCTGAAATTCTAGCACTGGTTGATCATTTTCAATGACATGTGAAGATTCTGACGACGTTGGGAGAGCCAACCACAGAATGGAGCTCTCTGTTAGTGCACATGGTGTGTAGTCGCTTGGACCAGAGCATCTTGAGGGACTGGGAGAGGTCATCCAGCAACAATAAGAAGAAGATTCCAACATACAGTGAACTGATTACTTTTTTGAAGGATCACGCTAGGATCCTGCTTTCACTGAACAGTGGAAGCATTACACCTCTTTGTCCAATGGAGAAACCACATCAATCTGGTGCTTACACCGCAGCCGTTTAGAAGCCCTCTCCACCGAAAGCAACCAGTTGCATTGTATGCAACCAATCCCACCGCATCTACGACTGCGATGAATTCAAACGAATGCAACTAGAGCAAAAGCAAGACACCGTCCGGAGGAAGAAGTTGTGCTGGAACTGTCTGGGGTCCAGTCACTTTAGCCGTAAATGCTCGTCCAAATCCTGTCTTAAATGCAACGAAAATCACCACACTTTGCTGCATCCGTTCTTCCCCAATGACCGTTCCACTCGACCCCAATCAAACCCACCAGATCAATATGATTGCAAAGACGAGTCTGTGATTCCTGCACTGTTGTCAATTCCCTCTCCACTTGTCTCCACCACCACACCCGCCGCCCAACAGCCTACTTTCAACTCGTCAAAAACAAGCCTCCCAACAGTCTTGCTGTCTACAGCCGTGGTAAAAGTCCATGGCCCTTCGGGACGGTCCACACTCGTCCGAACTCTGCTGGACTCTTGCTCGGAGTCGAATTTTATCACCGAGCGGATTGTTCAGCTTCTGGGACTGAATCGACGAAAGCAGGCAGCTGTTATCGCCGGAATGGGTGGATTTACAGTAAACAGTCACCAGTGCACCATTGCCACATTCAGTTCCTACTCGAACACGTTGACGTTCAGCATTCTTCCCACAATCACCAACGATCTGCCCGGAAAGAGAGTTGACACTTCCGATTGGGACCTTCCTTCGACTGTGATCTTAGCCGATCCCGATTTTGCCAAGCCACGGAGCATCGACATGGTTATCGGTGCTCAGCTTTTCTTCAGCTTTCTGCGAGAAGGTCAACTATCTGTCGCTGCCGGTTCTCCGGTGAATCACCCAATTCTCCAACGCACCGTGCTCGGTTGGGTGGTCAGTGGTCCTGTAACCACAAATGACCAGGCACAAAATACAAGACCGCTCGCTCTGCTGTGCACCACTGTTCGTCACGTGAAGCCTCAACAACCTTATAACGTTCGACGGCCTCTGGGAGGTCGCGGTCCAGTCGAGGAACCACTACTTCCAACAAATCGACATTTGCAAAATCGTAAACTCCAGCAACTCGTGGTCCAACACCGCACTCTTCGAAAACCAGCGTTGATTGGGCGTTTCCATGCTGATTCTTTTGAAGGACAACCACGAGTCTCCGCTCAAGTGAAACATGAGCCGTATAGCAAGAGTATGCCCTGGCGCAGATAGACCGGTCCCTGTGGCCAAGGATGGGAACACTCACTTGGAAAGCGTTACATTCACTTGCAGTTTTCTCATCTCAGAAGCCTGTAATCAAGAAACGATGTATGTACGACTTTTACCTTGTGATTTCGTCTAAAACTTTGCCGAATAGAGTAGGGGTCGCACGCGAATCCCAAGGTTGTGACAGAGCTGTGGAAGCGACTCTCCACGAGGTGAGTGTAATTTACATTCACCTCGTGGAGAGTTGCCTTCGCAGCTCCCTCACGGCTTCGGTATGCAAGTGCGACCCCTACTCTGTTCGGCAAAGTTGTAGACGAAATCACAAGGTAAAAGTCGTAGAAAACTGCAAGTGAGTGTAACTCTTTCCATGTGAGTGTTTCCATCCTTGCCTGTGGCTAGACTTGCATTTGGCGCAGTCTGCGACGGGCCAGCCTTTTCAGTCCCACCCTTTCCAGCTTTCCGGGACGCCTGGCTGGGGTCCGACTTGCTGGCATTACTGCCGACCATCGGTGGCACCGCCAGACAGCTCCTCACCTGACGGCTGCCTCGCCCGCTTCTGCGAGTTCATATCGAAAGCAGTCGCATCCGCCACACCTTTTGGGCTTCCCGCGTAAGCGAAGGTCTCCATCTGGGTAGACTTCATAACCTTTATGTTTGCCGGTTCAGTCGCTGCTACAGTCTTCACGAGTCTGTCGTGATCTCGCTTAGCATCGACCATCGACTTACGAAGTCGCAACAGGGTCGTTTTCAGGTCTTTACTTATGTTGGACTTAGTGGACGCAAAGTCGATGATCTTGCCAAGCTACGGCTAAGCCACCTCAATCGCGGACAGCTTTTATCGCTTTTGGTTGATGGCCCTCATCAACCACGTTCCGTCCAATATTTCCACTGGCAGGCTAGCCGGGGAATGGATCGGAGCTCGGAGCACAGCTTCCCGCACCTGATTCCTCGCTTCTCCTTAACGGAGATCGAGCCAACCCACTTCTCACATATTTGTTGTTTTTGACTTGATTTCATGCTTAATCCTACGAGTTGCACGGGGAAAGAGGTCCACCACGCAAGAGGGATTAGTAGTCCTATTTTCAGCTGGCGGCTATGCGCGTCAGGTCCCGGTACTGTAATCCATACTGCCCCATGCTTCTGCTTCGGCATATGTGCAATTTCAATTGTTGTGGTCTATCTCGGAATAGAAATTATAAATTACGCACTCATATGTGCCCATACTTGTTTCAAAAAAGCCAAATTATCGAAGAAATGTTTACCCAGTATCATCATCATCATACTAAGCTATCGCCACTAATAAAGATTCAATTACTGTCGGCCGCAATATGCATTCATGCGAAGCATATCTTTCCCATCATCGGCCACCACTGCCAGGGGAACTAATTAAACGGATAGTTCACATTGTACACCGAAAACAGGCATATTGAGAGGCCTCATCATCCGCGGAATGATTGATTAACCCATTTCCGCCCAGTGATCTATTTATAGATCAGATGCCTCAAACGCCCAGTGATCTATTTATAGATCAGTAACTTTTGCGATAATCGTGGAGAAATGAGGCATATTGGAAGACTGGTGTCTTCAGCAAAGTTGTTGAGGAGAGCAAGGACTCTCCGATAGTACGTAATTTAGTACGTATTCACTCCAGTAGGTGGCGCTAGTGATCATGAAACATTTTGCTTTGATAAGTGTTGCGTCAACAGCCATTTTCAATACCGTCGCGCTCGTATCTCGAGAATGCAACTACATAGAAAAAAAATGTCTTCGGCAAAGTTGATCAGGACATCAAGAGCTATCTGATAGTGACCAAGTTAATTCTAGGTTTATCCGCTAGGTGGCGCTAGTGAGCTTTAAAAACATAAAACATCTGTATCTCAGCAACCAGTTTACATAGAAGAATTTCGTCTTCGGAAAAGTTGATCAGGACATCAAGAGCTATCCGATAGTGAACTAGTTGGTTCTAGGTGTATCCGCTAGGCGGCACTAGTGAGTCCTAAAAAATAAAACTTATGTATCTCAGCAACCAATTTACATAGAAGAATTTCGTCTTCGGCAAAGTGGATCAGGACGTCAAGAGCTTTCTGATAGTGGACAAGTTTGTTCAAGGTTTATCCGCTAGGTGGCACAAGTGAGTCCTAAAAAAATAAAACTTCTGTATCTCAGCAACCAGTTTACATAAAAGAATTTCGTCTTCGGCAAAGTTGATCCGGACATCAAGAGCTACCTGATAATGAACAAGTTGGTTCTAGGTTTATTCGCTAGGTGGCGCTAGTGAGCTCTAAAAACATAAAACATCTGTATCTCAGCAACCAGTTTACATAGAAGAATTTCGTCTTCGGCAAAGTTGATCAGGACATCAAGAGCTATCCGATAGTGAACTAGTTGGTTCTAGGTTTATCCGCTAGGCGGCACTAGTGAGTCCTAAAAAATAAAACTTATGTATCTCAGCAACCAATTTACATAGAAGAATTTCGTCTTCGGCAAAGTTGATCAGGACGTCAAGAGCTTTCTGATAGTGGACAAGTTTGTTCAAGGTTTATCCGCTAGGTGGCACAAGTGAGTCCTAAAAAAAATAAAACTTCTGTATCTCAGCAACCAGTTTACATAGAAGAATTTCGTCTTCGGCAAAGTTGATCCGGATATCAAGAGCTATCTGATAATGAACAAGTTGGTTCTAGGTTTATCCACTAGGTGGCTCTAACGAGTCATTGAAATTCTTAACTTCTATTTCGCAACAACCAGACTTCTTAGAACAATTTATTCTTCGACAAAGTTGTTGATCAGGGCACCAAGAACTATCCGATAGTGAACTAGTTGGTTCTAGATTTATCTTCTAGGTGGCGCTAGTGAGTCCTAAAAAATCTTCACTTCTGTATCTCGTGAATCAGACTACATAGGAAAATTTTGTCTTCGGCAAAGTTGATCAGGACATCAGAAGCTATCTGAAAGTGACCAAGTTGATCCTAGATTTATTCGCTAGGTGGCGCTAGTGAACTCTAAAAACATTAAACTTTTGTATCTCAGCAACCAGTTTACATAGAAGAATTTCGTCTTTGGCGAAGTTGATCAGGACATCAAGAGCTATCCGATTGGCACCTAGTTGGTTCTAGGTTTATCCGCTAGGTGGCACTAATGAGTCCTAAAAAATAAAACTTCTGTATGTCAGCAACCAATTTACATAGAAGAATTCCGTCTTCGGCAAACTTGATCAAGACATCAAGAGCTTTCTGATAGTGGACAAGTTTGTTCAAGGTTTATCCGCTAGGTGGCACAAGTGAGTCCTGAAAAATAAAACTTCTGTAGCTCAGCAACCAGTTTACATAAAAGAATTTCGTCTTCGGCAAAGTTGATCCGGACATCAAGAGCTATCTGATAATGAACAAGTTGGTTCTAGGTTTATCCACTAGGTGGCGCTAGCGAGTCATTGACATTCTTAACTTCTGTTTCTCAACAACCAGACTTCGTAGAACAATTTCGTCTTCGACAAAGTTGTTGATCAAGGCATCAAGAACTATCCGATAGTGAACTAGTTGGTTCTAAGTTTATCTTCTAGGTGGCGCTAGTGAGTCCTGAAAAATCTTAACTTCTGTATCTCGTGAATCAGACTACATTGAAAAATTTCGTCTTCGGCAAAGTTGAGTAAGACATCGATAGCTATCTGATAGTGTACAAGTTGGTTCTAGGTTTATCTGCTAGGTGGCAGTAGTGAGTCCTAAAAAATAAAACTTCTGTATCTCAGCAACCAGTTTACATAGAAGAATTTCGTCTTCGGCAAAGTTGATCAGGACATCAAAAGCTATCTGATAGTGCACATGTTAGTTCAAGGTTTATCCGCTAGGTGGCGCTAGCAATTGAGGAGCCCAGAATCAAAGGGGTGTAAGTAACCATTTTGTCAATTTTGAGCTGAGCATATCATAACATTTTTCAAGCTTTCAGAAACTTTTTTAAGATTATTTCTCCGATGATTGGAAAAATTACAATAAATCAGAGAAAATTGGGTTGATTTTAAATCTCCATACATTTTGTATGGGATGAAAAATTGGTCAAAAACTTTAAACCTCATTTACTCGAAAGTGGGTTTTTGTCACTTACACCCCTTTGCTTCTAACCCCCTCAACTCATAGAAATTCTTATTTTCTATTTCTCAACAACCAGACTCCTTAGAACAATTTCATCTTCGACAAAGTTGATCAGGACATCAAGAGCTATCCGATAGAGAACTAGTTGGTTCTAGGTTTATCTGCTAGGTCGCGTAAATGAGTCCTAAAGAAATCTAAACTTCGGTATCTCGTGAATCTGACTCCATAGAAAAAAAAATCATCTTCGGAAAAGGTAAGCAGGGCATCAAGAGCTATCTGATAGTATACTAGTTGGTTCTAGATTAATCTACTCGATGGCGCTAGTGAGTTCTAAAATTTCAAAACTTCAGTATCTCGAGAATCAAATTTCAGAGAAGAATTTCATCTTCGGCAAAATTGATAAGGACGTCAAGAACTACCCGATAGCGCACTAGTTGGTTGAAGGTTTAACCGCTGGGTGGTGCCAGTGAGCCCTAAAATTTTTGAACTTCTGTATCTCGAGAATCGGAATTAGAAGAATTTCGGATTCGACAAAGTCGATCAGGGCATCAAAAGCTATCCGATAGTGACCAATTTGATTCAAGATTTATCCACTAGGCAGCGCTAGTGATTTCTAGAAATTCTTAGCTACTGAATCTCTAAAATCAGGTTTCATAGAAAAAAATCGTCTTTGGCAAAGTTGATCAGTACATCAAGGGCTAACCGATAGTGAACTAGTTCATTCTAGGTTTATCCGCAAGGTGGCGCTACTGAACTCTAACAATTTTGACCTACTGAATCTCGAGCATCAGCCTACATATAAAAATTTTGTGGATTTTTTTTCCGCAAAGTTGGTTAGAATACCAAAATTTATTCGATGATAAACTGTTTGATTTTAAATTAAGCCGGTAAGTTTCCATTTGTGCAAACTAAATGTTTGAAGTTTTTGTATTTCAGAAATCAATATAGAAAATACTCATAAGTATTTGAGAAACATTATTAGAATTATAAAAAAAAAACAGCTGTGGAAAAATAGTTTTGCTTGTTTTTTATTTTATTGTATTGTCTTACCACTGAAAGTTTTCACGATTAGTAATGGATTTTATGCGGTATTATCAGTAAGAGAAACGCCCACGTATTTACTGTTTCTTGTTGTTTATTTCATTACAAAATCTTGCTTGATACTCGCTTTACATCTGTTCGGATTCAACTTGAATGGAATTTTACAAAGCATGTTGTGCAAAGGGTGACATTACATTTAACACAGTACGTGAGCGGTCGGCCTGCACAATTTTGCATCTGACATCGCCTCTGATTTGCGCGTTTTGCAATAGTATGTCCACGTTGATCTAGCCGTACTTGGTCCAAAACTCTTTTGTGTGCTCTCTGGACAGAAACCGGCCTTCCAGCTCTCTGTTTCATGCAATGTCCGAGCTTCAAATACGGTACAGCAATATTCCTTCGCACGTCCTTGATGTTTGTAGGTCCCAGTTTATTTAGGATAACGAAGGTGTTGGTAACAGCCATATCTATAATCCTCGTGAAAAGCGGCCAGTACCATTTTTTACCACGAATTGATATTGAAAACTTTTCCAAAAGCCAATCATGGTGATCCACTCCTCCCATGCTTGCGTTGTAATTATTTATCAAAAGAGGCTGTCCAATCAGCTCTACTTCATGCGCGTATTTTTTCCTTCTCGACGCGGAAGCTAATGGTTCTATTGTGTCGTAATTTGATCCGACTGTGACACAAGTGTTGTCATTCCATTTAACGATAGTTATTTGATTTTTCTCGTCGAAATGGAAATCATAAGAACCTCGACCACCTTTTCTTAGTGCTTTGTCGGACTGAAGTGGACATTGTGCTGTTCGGTTTTGTCGCATAGTACCTGTGGCACGAAAACCCATTTTGCTCAGTTTTACGAACAAATCATATAAACTGAAAAAGTTATCAAAATATATCACGTGGCTGTTTGCGTCTTCGACGATTGACAGCATTTTAGTTACAACTCTGGTTCCAAGGGGTTGTGCACTTCCTTCAGCGCATGTTTTGCCGCAGTACAAATCAAAATGATAGCAGTAGCCGTCACTGCCGCATAAGGCCCATAGTTTGTAGCCGAACCTTATGGGTTTTCCTCTGATAAACTGCTTTATCGGATGACGGCCGTAATACCGCACCATCATTTCGTCGATGGATAGGTTCTGATCGAACACACTCCATTTTTGAAAGCTCGAATTCACGATATTTATGATTTCCCGCACCTTGAACCCTCGATCGTCCGTATGGTCTTCAATGAGATGATTATTCGCAAAATGGAGCATGCTCTTTATTTGCAAATAACGGTTGCGTGACATAGCATTTTTAACCAGCGGTACCATCAGATCGTCATCCTCTGACCAATAGTCACGCTCACTAGGAAGTGAATGGTATCCCGAAAAAATCAAAATGCCAATAAATACTTTCAACTCATCTACTGTTACTGTAAAACTGGGACAACCCTTCACTTCATGAGCATATCGAGTAGTTTCTGTAATAATATACTCCAGCAGCTTTTGCGAAATAAATTCTTCAAAAATTTCCACAGGGGACTTCCCTTGCAAGCAGTTGGAGAGTTCCTGGAAGTTTTGATGTGCCGCTTCCCCTAACTTTTTGAACCCATACTTGGGAGTCTTTTTACCCCAAAATGCTGGACACGCCTTTTTTGATTTCTTTTTTGGTGGATGTTGAGACAAGTCAATCTTTGCTGTAGGACTCCTCGAAGGTGAATTCTTCCTTCCACCCACTGCGTCGTCAGCGTCGGAATCTTCTTCACTTATGTCCTCACCAGAAGAATGTATCTCGACAGGTCCGACGGCATTCAGCTCAGCATCCAATCCATCATCATCGTCACTGGAATCGGCATCGCTAGATTCGCCAATCGCTGGTGGCAAGGCAATTATATCTTGCTGAATTTTACCAAAAACCAAGTGGTCGATGGCAGCTCCAATGGTTTTGAATTTCATTTTATACTATTTATGTAGTAAATGAAAAAAGTATTACTAAAAGATGCAATAATTTATAATTTGATACTTACCAGTATAAAATAACCGCAATCTGTAAATACGCGACCAGTGCAATCAAAGTCGCATCAATGACAAAGTGAGAAATTCAATGAATGTTTAGTTGTGTTGAATGTGTTTGTGTGATAACCATCGTATCATCACGTATACCAGATTAATGAATTGTGTATTATATAGAAAAGTTTTTGTTGTTTGAATACCGTGGTAAACAAAACAGGACACATCTTCAATTTGTCGTAGTAAACAAATGTGGGATTCGTGGCCGTGCGGGTAGCGGCGTCGGGTTACGTACAAAAGGCTGAATCACATAAGGCTGAATGATCAAAAGGCTGAAACACATAAGGCTGAATGATCAAAAGGCTGAAAGCATCAAAAGGCTGAAAGATATCAAAAGGCTGAAAGATATCAACATGTTGAAAAGTTTTGAAAGTTGTAGAGAATCGAATGAAATGACATTTTGGACATTTATGGCTAATCTATTGGTCTTTGATAAACATTTGACTCGACTTGAAAATGATCATAGGAAACAAAAGAATCTTTGCTCGAAAGTACATTTGGTCAAACGGTCATTTGGTCAAAACCCATTTTACGGAAGAGGAAGTATATGACATTCAATCGATTGGACTATTCATCGAATTGACATCTGGTCACGTGAGCTAACTCTAACTGATGAAAAGACATTCAAGTGGAACATAATCTTATGGATTTCGGTATCATAATGTCTATGTTATTGTACTTTCTTCAGTATCATATCGGCCAATACCCCGTTAATACTAAACTATTTTAGCTCAAATTGACAAAGGATTTCGCCAACAATTTATTTCCACTTGTTTGAAGTATTATGTGTGTCAACTCGGAAACTAGGTTGAATGAGTCTTAGATGTAAACAATTGTTCAGGTAATTCGGGTAATAAGCGGTAGTTGAGGCAAAAACTATTGTACCTAACTGTTGCTCAAAATGTTTGAACTTTGCTCAGTTCTAAATTTATAATGCATGCGAGCTCTAAATTGAACACTAGCGAAACCCGCGAAACTAAAATGGTCATACCTTCACATGTTTCCACAGCACAGATTTCAAACATTTTGAGCTCATTAGATTCAGAAATTCTTCTGCTATTGGAGCCGTATCTGAGCGTACCAGTCCGGTCAACATGGGTTTTGGAAAATCCGGATTTCCAATCATATGATTTAATACAATACAGTAACGGAGTTATTGGCATGAATTATCGAAAATCATAAAATTGCCTAAACCAATAGAGTCTGATCATCGGTCCATCAGTTGGCCATTTCTGATTAAGTTTCTCAAGGAACTCCGGGTGACTAAACAGGTTTATTAGCATCACATATCGACAGAAACTATTTCCCCCAATGTTGTGCGCATAAGAATTCAGAACCGATTTGCAGCACTGCAGTGTGAACGCGTTCAATTTGCATTGAAGTTCATACTCGGCACACTGCGATTAAATATGTATATTTGAACATGCAAATTGAACGCGGCATGAACTGGATAGGACTGAACCCGTAGCATGCTGACTAACATGTTACCCTGGTATCTGTGATACTAAATTGGTCATATTTGCGCCATTTCACCCTTCAAGTTTGGCAATCTTTTGGGCTAATTCAATCTCCTTTTATTGAAGAGTGAACCAGTCCCATCGTGTGTTTCAAAAAATCTAAATTCCTGGAGCTGTATTTCAATATCCGAGACCACAATGTCGTATCAAAGGATCTATGATGCATTTCCCTGTGACATAACATAATAACGACCAAACATGTAGATGCGGCACAAGGTTCTAGTCCTAGGAAAGAAGACACATAGGATTTAATTATGAAGATAAGCGCATGTGAACTCAGAGTCGAATGGGAACCGAGCGGGCGCTCAAGCAGCAAAAGCTCTCACAGGCAATGCTTTGTCGACCAAAAAATTTAAAGTGCTCAGTTTTTCGTTCACGTTCTGTTCGAATACAATACTGCTTGAAAGAATAGCCTATTTTATAAGAAGGAGAAACTCCTGGTAAAAAGTAAGCAGCACATAAATTATGGTTCTTTCAACATTTTAAAAGAAGGAAAACCTTTGATAAAAAAAAGATGCAGCTATAACATTCAAACACAGTAAGAAAAGCCTATGTTCAAAAGAAGGGGAAATCTCCGATGAATCGTTTTTAAGGAATATGCGCACGCAGAAGCTCGCTGCATTTTACACATTCGTAAGAATGCCAACATTGAATATATGCAAATACCTCAAAAGAACAGCCTATTTTTAATAGAAGGAAAAATCACTCACGGGAGAGTTATTAGTATGCAGATATTATCATCAAACCTTTCCGCTTGGTCGTTATACTGTACTATTTGCGGCCAAAATACTTACTCTTCCATCAGAGATTTTTCCCGCTATTTTAGAAAGGCTGTTCTTTCGAGGTAAATGCATAGATCATAATTTAACCATTCAACTAGGCTGCCTAGTAAACCTCCTTAGCATTAAATCATTATAACCCATTCGCCTTAGTGGCATTTGAGGCCTGATATCCTTCGGCATAATGACACAGCACCAACGGGAACGATATTTCGGCAAATGCCACTTCGGGGAATAGTATTCCGGAAAATATAATACCTTGTGTAATACCATCTTTTAAATCATTAAACTCTCAGCTCAGATTCTATAGAGTTCATTATTATGCATATTTCAAGTTTTGGAATTTGCCATGTTTTCAGCCTTCTGTCATTTCAGCCTTTTGAAATTTCAGCCTTTTGTTACATATCCATAGTTTCAGCCTTTTGTATTCAGCCTTATGTGCATTCAGCCTTTTGAAATTCAGCCTTATGTTACCATCCCGCGGCGTCAGTTGTCTAGAAGTTTCGTAAGCCTCGGAGTGTAGGTTCGATTCCCACTCCAGCGAAGCAAAACTATTTGACAAACCGATTTTTTTTTCAATGGGCTCTAGGTGTTATGTATGTTGTCCGCTATCTACTAATAGTAATTTTATATCTGAGCGACCTCTTGCTGAAGACGGTGTGAGTTGTCACACCACCAAACGGGACATGTTGCTAGTAACACCCACGAAAACACACTCATGGGTAGAGGAGCTATCGACTAAGACTGAGAATCACTCGATGAGGGATCGTGACTCGCTGAGCACTATAATTGAGAACGTGGGTTTTACATTATTAGCTATATAATCAATTGTTGACGATATTGGTAAAGCAGCTTTTACGATAAAATATAACTGCATGACAACTGATTGATAACAAAACCAGCTAGGTATCAAACAGCCGGCTTATTTCATATTGACGACTAAATATAATATTGAACAAAATATAGTATAATATAATTAGTTATCAACGAACGTGCCTGTAGCACTTGAAGTTTCCGAAGGACGAGTGCTAAGGATGGTCTTTGGCACTGTAAAAGATAGCGGTGTGTGGCGGTAGAGGGTAAGTCACGTGTTCGCTATGCTCTGTGGTTGCCAAAGCTAGAAGAATACGGTGGGCAGTACATGCTTCTAGAATGCTGAATATCAACCCATTATGTATAGAAATTATTAGAATGATGCATGTTGGACTGCATAAAAAACGTTAACGCTGTCCATTGAAGAAACAACTAGTACATTTTTTTAGTTATTACTAATGTTATCCGTTTCTGGAACATTTTAAACTGTAAATTTTCTATCATTGGATTACCAACTATTCGTTGTATCATTATAAGCCATCTAAAACAGATTGACATAGCTCATAAAAATTGGGTAGCTGCGCAAAAAAAAAATAAAAAAAAATTTTCAACGTTTCATGTGCATATGCCCCACTGTGTATTTAAACGAAAATTTCACCGTAGATTTTCGTTTAAATGACGGCAATAGCTTTCTTTTATGGATTTGAGGTACTCCAGAAAAAATCAGACATCTACTGTGATTGTGGCATAATTCGGGCGTTAATGGGTTAAAGAAATTCCTGTCCGAACGGATGCGCATAGTTACTCAGTTTGTGTTGCATGGTCGGCACCGCGACTCGAGCCCCCTAATACCGGGAACTGGGGCATCGTTAGTAGGTACGTAGGAGCTATACGCACATGCATCGACCGATACATTGCAATCAGGAGAAGCACGGCTCGGACGATACTGCTGCTAGCGGCGGCTGACGCCTAGCTTGGCCAACTAAACACGGCATAAATATCCGTACGCATTCCTTCGTTATCGAACCACCTCCTACACAACGGCGAGGACGATGCACAAGAGGTAAACTAACTCGTTTAGCATTTGGTTGATAATAGGACGCTTCTTCCCCCATCCAGAGCAGGACTAGCACTACAGCTCGATGGAAGGTTCGCACGTATGTGCTTATGTACGCAATGGTGCCTTTGTTATAATTCTGATCAGATTAAACTCAGGCCACGCGGAAACTTGTTTGCCGAGATTGGCACATGTGCGCCTGTCGGTATCCGGCGGTACAGGTCATCCTGCCGGGCCCTAGCGAATCTTGTATAATCTAATAGAATTTTAACCCAAGTTGCCGAGAGCAGGAAAGCCAATCAGGACATGGTCCAGGCCGCCGTAGTCAACATCAACGGCTATAATTCTTAATTAATTTAGTCTCTCACGATTGTGTAACGCTCTTTTCGTCGATAGCCGAGACGCATTTCCCAGCACACGGGGACGTCGAAAGGCTTTACACCTGACGATCGTTGGATGCTAGTTGCAACATACGTGCGGTGTTGCCAGGATTAAAAGGGTGCGAAGGCATACCAGTACTAAATATAGACTGTTTCAGAAATTATAAATACACTTTGTTTATTAAATTAAATGAACTGTTCTAATGATTTTTACCAACTTCTTTCAGAGTATAGCATATTGTACTCCATATTTTTATATTTCCCTTCAATTGTATTGATATTTTAAAGAACTGTCGAGTTCTCTAACAAATTACTTAATTTTTCAAATTTGCATTTGCACAAAGGTGTTTTTCAATGATTTCAGCATTATTTATCACTAAATACCAAAAATTATATTAATTTTTATCACATTCGCTTTCTCAACAAGTTGTCTAAGGAATGCCTTGATCAAAATTTGGGAAAAATCGATAAAGGCATTTCCACAACATTTTTTCGGAGATCAAGTTTCTCATTTTTTAAGGTTTTCTACGGAACATAAGAACTCTTAGCTTTCCTGAACGCATTTAATCTAAACAAACTTATTTTTTCAGCTCATTCGATCCTTCAGATGGCAAAGTTGGTCATACCATAACAACGAATGCAGTAAGCAGTAATTAAGACATTCGTTTGCTTAACGTTTGTTGCTGCTGGTGTTGTTGAAAAATTTGAAACAATAATTTTTGTTTTGAGAAGGCCCGTAATGGTGGTTCTTGATCAAATATTCCAGTAAAAATTACTCTTACCAATAGAGAAATATCTTTTATTATCGATACAGCAATTTTTATTGTGTTTGGAAATTAAATATTTTATCTGTGAGATTTTTTTCTTTTCTACTATGCTACATTTTTTGACCACTTTGTGCAACTTCAAATTTTAATCATCTAGTTTACAGAGCCCTATTTTTTAACTTTTACCAGAAACATCAACAAAATTGGTAATATTTGCTACGTTAGCATGTTTACTATAAGAGCTAGAAGAAACTTTTTTGGATTATATGCTCAAATTGAAATGGCAGGTTATTGTTACTGTATTTATAATTTCTGAAACAGTCTATATGTACAATACAGTTTTCAAATTAAAACCTTCAATCGAAAATCAATCCATATCTAAATCCAATCCAAATCCAATCCAAATCCAATCCAAATCCAATCCAAATCCAATCCAAATCCAATCCAAATCCAATCCAAATCCAATCCAAATCCAACCCAAATCCAATCCAAATCCAATTCAAATCCAATCCAAATCTAATCCAAATCCAATCCAAATCTAATCCAAATCCAATCCAAATCCAATCCAAATCCAATCCAAATCCAATCCAAATCCAATCCAAATCCAATCCAAATCCAATCTAAATCCAATCCAAATCCAATCCAAATCCAATCCAAATCCAATCCAAATCCAATCCAAATCCAATCCAAATCCAATCCAAATCCAATCCAAATCCAATCCAAATCCAATCCAAATCCAATCCAAATCCAATCCAAATCCAATCCAAATCCAATCCAAATCCAATCCAAATCCAAATCCAATCCAAATCCAATCCAAATCCAATCCAAATCCAATCCAAATCCAATCCAAATCCAATCCAAATCCAATCCAAATCCAATCCAAATCCAATCCAAATCCAATCCAAATCCAATCCAAATCCAATCCAAATCCAATCCAAATCCAATCCAAATCCAATCCAAATCCAATCCAAATCCAATCCAAATCCAATCCAAATCCAATCCAAATCCAATCCAAATCCAATCCAAATCCAATCCAAATCCAATCCAAATCCAATCCAAATCCAATCCAAATCCAATCCAAATCCAATCCAAATCCAATCCAAATCCAATCCAAATCCAATCCAAATCCAATCCAAATCCAATCCAAATCCAATCCAAATCCAATCCAAATCCAATCCAAATCCAATCCAAATCCAATCCAAATCCAATCCAAATCCAATCCAAATCCAATCCAAATCCAATCCAAATCCAATCCAAATCCAATCCAAATCCAATCCAAATCCAATCCAAATCCAATCCAAATCCAATCCAAATCCAATCCAAATCCAATCCAAATCCAATCCAAATCCAATCCAAATCCAATCCAAATCCAATCCAAATCCAATCCAAATCCAATCCAAATCCAATCCAAATCCAATCCAAATCCAATCCAAATCCAATCCAAATCCAATCCAAATCCAATCCAAATCCAATCCAAATCCAATCCAAATCCAATCCAAATCCAATCCAAATCCAATCCAAATCCAATCCAAATCCAATCCAAATCCAATCCAAATCCAATCCAAATCCAATCCAAATCCAATCCAAATCCAATCCAAATCCAATCCAAATCCAATCCAAATCCAATCCAAATCCAATCCAAATCCAATCCAAATCCAATCCAAATCCAATCCAAATCCAATCCAAATCCAATCCAAATCCAATCCAAATCCAATCCAAATCCAATCCAAATCCAATCCAAATCCAATCCAAATCCAATCCAAATCCAATCCAAATCCAATCCAAATCCAATCCAAATCCAATCCAAATCCAATCCAAATCCAATCCAAATCCAATCCAAATCCAATCCAAATCCAATCCAAATCCAATCCAAATCCAATCCAAATCCAATCCAAATCCAATCCAAATCCAATCCAAATCCAATCCAAATCCAATCCAAATCCAATCCAAATCCAATCCAAATCCAATCCAAATCCAATCCAAATCCAATCCAAATCCAATCCAAATCCAATCCAAATCCAATCCAAATCCAATCCAAATCCAATCCAAATCCAATCCAAATCCAATCCAAATCCAATCCAAATCCAATCCAAATCCAATCCAAATCCAATCCAAATCCAATCCAAATCCAATCCAAATCCAATCCAAATCCAATCCAAATCCAATCCAAATCCAATCCAAATCCAATCCAAATCCAATCCAAATCCAATCCAAATCCAATCCAAATCCAATCCAAATCCAATCCAAATCCAATCCAAATCCAATCCAAATCCAATCCAAATCCAATCCAAATCCAATCCAAATCCAATCCAAATCCAATCCAAATCCAAACCAAATCCAATCCAAATCCAATCCAAATCCAATCCAAATCCAATCCAAATCCAATCCAAATCCAATCCAAATCCAATCCAAATCCAATCCAAATCCAATCCAAATCCAATCCAAATCCAATCCAAATCCAATCCAAATCCAATCCAAATCCAATCCAAATCCAATCCAAATCCAATCCAAATCCAATCCAAATCCAATCCAAATCCAATCCAAATCCAATCCAAATCCAATCCAAATCCAATCCAAATCCAATCCAAATCCAATCCAAATCCAATCCAAATCCAATCCAAATCCAATCCAAATCCAATCCAAATCCAATCCAAATCCAATCCAAATCCAATCCAAATCCAATCCAAATCCAATCCAAATCCAATCCAAATCCAATCCAAATCCAATCCAAATCCAATTCAAATCCAATCCAAATCCAATCCAAATCCAATCCAAATCCAATCCAAATCCAATCCAAATCCAATCCAAATCCAATCCAAATCCAATCCAAATCCAATCCAAATCCAATCCAAATCCAATCCAAATCCAATCCAAATCCAATCCAAATCTAATCCAAATCCAATCCAAATCCAATCCAAATCCAATCCAAATCCAATCCAAATCCAATCCAAATCCAATCCAAATCCAATCCAAATCCAATCCAAATCCAATCCAAATCCAATCCAAATCCAATCCAAATCCAATCCAAATCCAATCCAAATCCAATCCAAATCCAATCCAAATCCAATCCAAATCCAATCCAAATCCAATCCAAATCCAATCCAAATCCAATCCAAATCCAATCCAAATCCAATCCAAATCCAATCCAAATCCAATCCAAATCCAATCCAAATCCAATCCAAATCCAATCCAAATCCAATCCAAATCCAATCCAAATCCAATCCAAATCCAATCCAAATCCAATCCAAATCCAATCCAAATCCAATCCAAATCCAATCCAAATCCAATCCAAATCCAATCCAAATCCAATCCAAATCCAATCCAAATCCAATCCAAATCCAATCCAAATCCAATCCAAATCCAATCCAAATCCAATCCAAATCCAATCCAAATCCAATCCAAATCCAATCCAAATCCAATCCAAATCCAATCCAAATCCAATCCAAATCCAATCCAAATCCAATTCAAATCCAATCCAAATCCAATCCAAATCCAATCCAAATCCAATCCAAATCCAATCCAAATCCAATCCAAATCCAATCCAAATCCAATCCATATCCAATCCAAATCCAATCCAAATCCAATCCAAATCCAATCCAAATCCAATCCAAATCCAATCCAAATCCAATCCAAATCCAATCCAAATCCAATCCAAATCCAATCCAAATCCAATAATAATCTAATTTTTTTTTTTTTTTTTTGCTAGGTTTCTAGCTGCACTCTGAATAGAGTTGAAACGTCTACACTAGACCCGAAGATAGAAAAGACTACGTAATCTTTCAGAAGCAGTTTGCCAGCCGTACGCGGAAAATGATATCCATTAAGACACTGTTGCAACTGACTCAGAAAGTTACGGTAGAAGATTGGAAAGTTTTCAATTGGTCAGTCATTCAGGATTTGCCTATGTAGTGTTTGTGTTTGTTTCCTGGTTTGATTTTGTGGTATGGTTAGATATGTTCTTCTCCTCGTTAAGTCAGTTGTCGTATGTTTGTTTTTTTTTCATCGAATCAATCGAACCCTGTATGTTAGAATATAGTCGATTCTGTGTCAAATTGTTTTCTTGATTTCGCTAATCGTTTTCTACTTGTGTTCATCTCTTGTGTCCTTAAATTGTCATCGGTTCAAAATCCACAGAAACATGTAACTGAACTTCTGAACATCTAAGAGATAATTAAAAATAATTCGTTCAATTGGGTTGTTTAATGAATAAAATATTGCTATTTTCTATAGCCTAAGCAAAAGAGCTCATTTTTCTGAGTATTACGTCAATTTATTGGATTCCAATACCTTTTTTTTGAAGGTCAAATTAACAAAACAGTTTTAACTTTCGTGGATAGAACGACAGTTCAATCGCTAAAACGACAGTTCGACCCGAACAAAAAAAAATTTCCCATACAAACTTTAAATGCATTTTAAAAATAGTTCCTGGACTCCAAAAATTATGAAATTTTGGATTTAGACTAATACTGGGGCGGAGAATCCGATTATGAAATAATCCGGGTACCCCTAAAGAACCCAATTGTCCTATCCGTCCTACCTAGATGAACCATGTTATTTTCTCAAGCGTAGCCTAGAAATGTCAACCTAGTCATACACAAGTAACGCTGTTCAGTTAATATGAAGCAGTCAGTTTTTGTCCAACATGTCACGTCGAACGCATTGACGTCAACAATGCGTTTAAGTGTTCGCACGTTAGCTTCGAATCTATCAGCACAATTAAGTGCTGCAAATCTCCTTCCCACTTTTGATTCTTCGGTCGATTTTAATTGCTTTATTTAAAGAAAATATGACCAACTAACATTGTAAAAATTCGAAAAAGCGACTAAATAAATTACTAATCAAAATCAACCGAGAAACGTGGGAAATAGAGCCCAAACAACATTTTGAAGTCAGCTGGCTGTAAAAGGTTCCAAAACCTGTCACAAATCCTATAATACTTTTATTAGGGTTTGTAACGATCATCAAAACCTTCTCAAATCCAACCGACTTGGAACTATTGCTTGGGAATAGACTCTACTGAGCCCCGGCGGTTCCTCCTGTTTATCGAGCATGTCTGATGCATATGATCAGCCATACTCCATCTGCAGCAGCCGGTTCGTGATGAACCGTTGGAGGCGCATTAAAGTGTTAAAAAGGTGATATGTTTCACTAAAGAACACTACATTACAATAATCAAAATGAAACTCCTTCACTTTAATACCGTCAACCCCTGCGAACTTGGCCAGGGAAATCCAATAATAATCTAATTCCAACCGAAATTCTAATCAAAACCAAAGACGATTTCAATTGGCAACACTGAAAAACTGCGCCCTGTTTCCATCGGAATTCATTATCTGAATTAGAGTAAAGTTAAGACGGACAGCAGCGTACTCCGTACTCCGTTCCAATAGTGGAACTGACCAGCGCCATCCCACCATGCGCTCCGAAGAGCCTCGCATCTGTCCCCGTGTCGGGACGAGAAATTGACCGCGATTGTGCGCTGCAGTCGTTACGACTGACGTACTAGGTACACTCTCGTACACCTGCCGTCCAGCATCCCAGTAGGACCGTTTCTAACCGTCAATCAGTGCTTGTGTACTCGGTAGCTCCCAGTACACCAACAACGTACTGCCTGGATGGCTGGCTGGCTGGCTGGTAAATAAACTCAGTAATTGCAAGCATCCGACGGAAGCCACTCGAGGGACGAGTGCTCCGGCTCGGACGAATGGAACTCATTCGCATGTTTGAATGTGGCTTTTCCGCCGTTGTTGTACAATATTTGATTTCGACGATTACTGGATATTGGATAGCTTTTTCGTCTCCCCCGTATGGACATGGGCGGGCATTAGCGTGCTCGTTGGTAGCCAGCCCGGGAGAGAAAGATCCAACGGCAGGCAGGTGCGGTAGTTAAGGAGCCTTACCAAATTTCAGCACTCATTTGATAGAGGTTAGGACGATGGTTCCGTTTCTCACCGTTGTAAGCAGGATTGAACGTGATGGGATGGATAGTACCTCCTACATTGATTGGTATCCTATGGTCACTCCCATTATTGGACGAGAAGCTGTTGGCCCATTTCGAGCCAATCTACGGATCAATGGCAACGCTGGCGGCGATGCATGGTAGCGCAATCAAATGAAACCAAGTACAGTCCTCATTAGCATCGAAGAACCGAATTGTTTCTGTCATTGAAACCAGATAGACTTTACCTTGGTTCGCTATTTGGTAACTTCTTATGTGAAAAGATAGGAAAATTGGGTTTACAAATTCCATTGAAAGAATTACCCGACCTTCAAAAAGTAAGCAGTACAAAATTTGTTGTGGATTGGCATCTAAGCCGAAAGAAAGATAGGTTTGTGAAATAGGAATGTTCAAGATGTGGCTTCGGAGTCAGTTTGACTTTCTATGCCGCAAAATCATTACCTTTTCTGTGGCTTAATTGGTTAAAGCGCTGGTCTAGCGAATACGAAGCCATGGATTCAAATCCCACCAGAACGCAATTTTTTTCCTCAACTTTCATCTCTCAATTTGTCAATTAGCAACATTTCGTGCCTTCTAATTACGAGTTTTTCCAGTATGTTTCAGACATACCAGCAAATCTGGTAAAATGATAGTAAAAAGGCAATATGTGTCAGTTGTCTAATATTTGCCAATTAACCTCGCAACGTTAGGCCAAACATCTTTACGCAATCAATGATTGATCTTTGTCCCATTTCTAGTTGAACTGTGTTTAATTCTACATTGACAATGCTTTCGACCGCCCACGAAGTTGCTGACCTGTACCGGATTATCTGCTGTATATTGTTTTCGCTATTCTTTATTCCGACATACGTACTACGTGTCCAGCACACTGAAGTCTGCCGTATTCTTGTTTCCCACAGAGAATTGTCCGCAGCACTTTGATGCCAGCTGTTAAGCTTATTTTGTGGTTCAATGTTTCACTGTACAATGGTACAATCGTATTCGATTGTCCAGGGATTTGTAAAAAATTGTCTTCAAGTACTCCATTCAAAGAAAGCTGCTGAAGGATTCTTTCAAAAATACTCCTGAAGGAAATTTATAAAAAAAAAACTCCTGAAAGAGTATCATAAAGAACTTCTGGAGGATTTAAAAAGTAGCTCCTGGAGGATTTCTAGAAGAAAAAAAAACTCCTGAGAGGTCTTTGACAGCAACATCTGAAGGAATCTTAAAAACAAATCCTGAGAAAAATTTTGAGCTTAACCTTCTGGAAGATTTCTAGAGTAAGATCTGGAGGAGTTCTGGAAGACTCCCGAAATTAACATTTAGAACCCAGACAACATTTTGGTCTGTATAATTTTCATTATACATCACCATTGATAAGATTATAGTTTATAAGATAGTTGAATTTCTAATCTAGTCTAGTAAACTTCTTGTGGTAATTCAAAAGGAACTACGGGAAGAATTTCAGAAAAAAAAATGGAAAAACTCCCGTAGATATTTCTGCAGGGAATTCTGGGTGAATCTCAGTAAAAGCTCTTTGTGGAGTTTTAAGAGGGTCTCTTGGCTAAAACCCAGAATGAATTCCATGTGAATTCCAACTCTTGCCGGAACTTCTAAAGGAATCTCCATAGAAACTCCAGTAGCAAATTAAAAAGGCTCATTTGTTTGATTTCTAGAAACAACTCCTGCAAAAATCCCATAAGTCAGCTACTCTCAACGTGTATACACTCTACTAAGGTGGCGCAGTCCATGATATGTACAGGTAGTAGAAATCAGAAAATATGGTGACGTCACTATTTTTCTTCTACAATGCGCTGATATGTGTTATTTCAAACAAACTTAATATAAAGATGAACTTTATGATTGAAATGAATGAATCTAATAAAAACGAATAGGAACAATTAGGATTTATTTATTTCTGAAACAAAAACTCTTAACTTCAAATGTAAAATGGAAGTAGAGTGCTTTTTAATTGAGCATGTAGATAAATAACCATAGACTATCTACCGTCCGATCATGGTGGAGTTAAAGCACTGGGTTCATGTTTAAACCACAATTGTATCGCGCCAAGCAAACTTTTTACATGTATTGAATTGAAAATAATAAAATCTATCCATTATCTACGGGAACGAAATATTGCCCCTTGGAAGTTGCTATGAGCATTATATTCGTTTTTATTTGAAAGAACATTGTGTTCTTAATGTTGCGGTATTTGTTCCTATTTTTGCGGTATCCTATTGAAATCATATGGGATGACGCAACAACAGGAACACAGCAGCAAACATATTAAGGGAAATTTTTTTTAATTGGTTTTTGGGCAAATCTTAAGCACACAAATGGTGCAGTCTCATAAATTAAGCATTATACATCTATTAAAAATACCTTTTGGTAACATTCCAGTCGAAAAAGTGCTCAATTGTCATTACCGCAACATTCGGTACTACCACAACGAAGGGAACAATTACCCTACACACCTAGAAAATATCATGTAATTTTAAGTGTCCTGAACCTGACATATACGAGCATCTTCAAAAACGTAAATTTAGAGGTTATAACATGTAAATTTACGTCTTTCAAGACACCCAAAATAAAACTTATTTTTTCTTAGCGTCTAACAATCGCTAGAACCGATTCGACAGATAAAACATAGAAAAGTAAAATATCGTTATGCACGAGATTCGAACATCGGATCTGCTGATCGTGAGCCACATCTCTTACCATTTCACCGAGTTAGAAGGTGGCGGATGAACGTGATACTGATTCTACGTTTCTGGTGAAACAGATTTGTTGACATCTAACGCAATCAACCAGCACTTACATGATGCGCGTAAAATTGAGTCCAATTTGTGATTCAGTCTTGAAAACATTTACGTGCTTTGGTGATTCCGTTTCGTGGAATTTTCAAAATTTCTAAGTGTGTATATAAAATTTTTTGAGGTTTTTCTGTTTGGGAAAACTATTTCGACAGCTTGTAGAAGCAAATTCAAGTTGGATGCAATAAGCCAGAGTTCTTGATCCGATCTATCAGAAGCACTTTCTTCAACTCCAGCCTGCTTTAGTTGTTCACTTTCACTGCCTTGGTAGCTCGTTAGCAGATTGGTGACAATGTCTTTTCGCTCTTTGGCCTGATAACGTCGGCATCGTGCACTGATGTCATCATCATTCAGGGGAACGAATTGTTGGAACCGTTCAAATAAAAAAAATTTCAGATTAATCCACCTAGTGGTGATAGTGCCTTTCTCGTCGAATATGTACTCATGATCTTTACGTCGACATTAGCCGATCCTGAGAACACTTATACGCTTAATACGATTTATGTAAAATTTGACTCCTTATGAACCAAATTGTGCACAGTAATTTAAGACGCCAAAGAAGATTGGACAAACTTTATTCAGTGTTGATGCGATCAAATTATAATTTTCCCTTCTTTTTCTTCTTCTTTATGGCTTTACGTCCCAACTGGGACTTGGCCTGCCTTGCTTCAACTTAGTGTTCTTTGAGCACTTCCACAGTTATTAACTGAAGGGCTTTCTTTGCCTGCCATTGCATGAATTCGTTTATTGTGAGGCAAGTACAATTATACACTATGCCCAGGGAGTCGAGAAAATTTTCCTGACCGGAACGGGAATTGAACCCGCCGTCTCCGGATTGGCGATTCATAGCCTTAACCACTAGGCTAACTGGAGACCCCTTTTCCCATCCTACTTTATATTAACACCACAGGAATTTGAAATGGTGTGGTTTGATGAGATTACTTTGGTTACGATTTTGTTTTCTTGTACATATATGAAGACTTTGACTATTTTTTTCACTTTTAATCTTACCCAACGTTTACCAGGCTATCAAAAAGCCACGATTTGATTTTTTGCTAACATTGGTTTTGTTCACTTTCGAAATTCCACTATTTTCAGTGCCGCATGCTTGGGATTGGTTCAATTGTACGTTTGACCATTTCCGGCGGACACCTGGAACCGATTCCATGGCACTACTGGTTGTCCCAAATATTGTATATGGCTTTTTCCTTGTCAACTAATTATCAGGCTGCCTAAAAAGCCGCAAATTGATGTGTTCTATGGGGAGCATCCATTAAGTACGTCACGCTGAAATTGGAAATTTTCGAAGCTCCCCCTACCCTCTTCGGACTGCTCGAGAGTTAAAATAGCTTGTCACAGATTTACAACCCCCTCTCCCCCTAGGATTGTGACGTACTTAATGAATGGCCACATGCATGATTTTGGTTTACTCCTATATTTTGCGTCTGAGACTTTTTGCTAAAAAAAACTGTCAAATAGGTTATTGACAAAGCCGCGATTTGGTGTGTCGCATGCGTAGGTTCGGTTCACTTTTATATTTTACCACTTATGACAAGACACCCAAAATCGGTACCCGGACAGGACCTGTTGTCCCAGATTTGGTCAGAGACAATTTTTTGGCTAACCGTTCATCAGATTATCGAAAAAGCCGATGTATCGCATGCATGGGCTTGGTTCACTATTATATTTGGACACTTCCAGTGGGACATCCGGAACAGGTTCCGGAACACTACCTGTTCAGATATGGTCGGAGACTAGTTTCTTGCTAACCTTTTATTAGGTTATCAAAAAAGCCGCGCTCTGATGTGTCGTATGCATTGGTTTGTTTCACTTTTATGTAAGGCGATTTCCGACGAGACACCCGGAACTGGTTCCGCAATATAACTGGCAGTCTGCAATGTGGTCAGTGCATACTTCCTTAATAACCGGCCATCAGGGTATATTTTTTTTCCTCCCCTGTTGGGGAAATTAAGCCACTGGGGTATTGGAAAAGCCGTGATTTGATGTGTCGCATGCATGGGTTTGGTTCACTTTTATACCTGGTCACTTCTGGCGGGACCCCCGGAACCGGTTCCGGAACACTACCAGTTCATATATGGTCTGATACTGTTATCCTGCTAACCTTTCATTAGGTTATCGGAAATGCCACTGTTTGATGTGTCGCATGCATAGGTTTGGGTCTCTTTTATATTTGGCCACTTCCGTCGGGATCCCCCCGGAACCAGTTCCGGAACATTACCGGTTCAGATATGGTCTGGTACTGTTTTCCTGCTAACCATTCATCAGGTTATCGGAAATGACGCTGTTCGATGTGTCGCATGCATGGGTTTGGTTCTCCTTTATATTTGGCAACTTCCGTCGGGACCCCCCGGAACCGGTTCTGGAACACTACCGGTTCAGATATGGTCTGATACTGTTTTCCTGCTAACCTTTCATTGGGTTATCGGAAATGCCACTGTTTGATGTGTCGCATGCATAGGTTTGATTCTCCTTTATATTTGGTAACTTCCGTCGGGACCCCCCGGAACCGGTTCCGGAACACTTCCGGTTCAGATATGGTCTGATACTGTTTTCCTGCTAACCGTTCATCAGGTTATCGCAAATGCCACTGTTTGATGTGTCGCATGCATGGGTTTGGTTCTCTTTTATATTTGGCCATTTCCGTCGGGACCCCCCGGAACCGGTTCCGGAACGCTACCGGTTCAGATATGGTCTGGTAGTGTTTTACTGCTAACATTTCATTAGGTTATCGGAATTGCCGCTCTTTGATGTGTCGCATGCATGGGTTTGTTGCATTTTCGTGTCTAGCACCTCCCAAGGGTACCAGTCCGGAACACCTAAATGGCCATAACTCGGGAACGGCTGGACCGATCCGAACCATTTTCAATAGGAAACAATGGAACTTTATGCCGAGTCGAATGAACCATCGGTCATTAAAATCGGTTGAGGTTTACTACCAAAAAGTGATGTGAGTTTTTTGTACACACACATACACACATACACACGCACGCACACACACACACACACATACACACATACACACATACACACACACAGACATCATCTCAATTCGTCGAGCTGAGTTGATTGGTATATGTGACTCGACCCTCCGGACCTTCTATCAAAAAGTCATTTTTGGAGTGAACATATAGCCTTTCCAGTACACTTAGTGTACGAGAAAGGCAAAAACATCGGTGAACATTTTCAGAACAAAACTAATGGAATTTGTGTCTTACTATATTTGGTCAGAATGTTCCGACCAGTGCTCATTAGGCTTTTCTTTACGTTGTGTTTGTGAGGAATACATCTGAGGCGAAATGCTGGGAGCACACGTAAAGCGTTGTTCCGGGATCCCGGACGAGCCCACAAAACTTCACCCATTTTGCTCGCCTCTGCCGAACTTTCGGGAACGTGTGAAAGCTGATGTAAACTTCGCGGTTTTTGGTATCTTCTGCTGAAATAGCATACACATTTACTGCACACCGCGGCATTTTCGATTGATTTAGCTTGAATCGACGGAACTTGCACCAAAACCAAAAAAAAGTATTTTCCGCGGACTACTTCGCGTATTCCAACTCTACTGAAGGGAATTCAAAACATAAACAAAAATAGTGACGTATAGGCAACCAAAGCAATGCATGTGTGTTCGTAACATTCATCAACTTGACATAGATTTCACGCACACTACAACGCTGATCCGCGCCACCTTAGTAGAGTGTATACTAGTATTGAGTTGTCCAAAAATTGTCTCACGTAACCTAATGCAAGCCTATTCATATACGTGAGAACAAAAGATGTTTACAAAGTTCTTACAGATAGATTAACACGGGAAATCTGAACACAAACCACTACCACACAGGAATCTGGATTGATCAATGGGACAATTATCAAATTCTCGCTCCAGTTGACTTTTTTGATTCCATTTAGATCCCATATCAACTGTGCAAAATTTCAGCTCAATCGGTGAAACTATAATTAAGCGCAAGCGGTTCAATGTTTTCATAGGATTTACTATGGGAAAAGTTACACTTTCAAACAAAAAAATCCCAGAGGTCGCCCCTTGTCACCTTAATTTAAATCAATCAACGCTTCTTGTAGAAAAACCATTTATGAAACTTTCCTTCGAAGACCGCAAAACGATTGGATGCTTGTGGAAAAAGTTATTGATTTATTACCCATTAGTGATACAACGAACGGCTTTTTGTTTTGCTTTATTAGCAGCACTGTATATGCTGCCTTGGATGCTACTGTTTCTGGGGGTCCCGCCACCCCATGCTACAACGGCAGCAGCAGTGCTGCTGATAAAACAAAACAAAAAGCCGTTCGTTGGATCACTAATGGGTAATAAATCAATAACTTTCTCCACAAGCATCCAATCGTTTTGCGGTCTTCGAAGGAAAGTTTCATAAATGATTTTTCTACAAGAAGCGTTGACCGATTTGAATTAAGGAGACAAGGGGCGACCTCTGGGGTTTTTTATTTGAAAGTGCAACTTTTCCCATAGTAAATCCTATGAAAACTTCGAACCGCTTGCGCTAAATTATAGTTTCACGATTGCGCTGAAATTTTGTACAGTTCATATGGGACCTAAATGGGATCTAAAAAGTCGACTGGAGCGAGGATTTATTTTTTCCAAACAAGCAAGTCCCATACTAGTGTATACACGTTGAGCTACTCTATCCAAGCAGCACACGTGTCATAAAGGAGTATCGAACTGCGCAGGATTTTGGTTTCGCAGGAGCTATTTACTTTCATGTTATTAACCCTGAACAAACAAAAACCTGCACTGTCGACAGTCCTTTGTGACATGTGTGCTGCTTGGGTATTAAACAAAATTTCCTAATTGGATTCCCAAAGATAATCATGTGGAATCATAGGGTGGATCTGACCCAATGTAGTGTAAATCACATAGGGTCTGACCAACATCTACGGCCTATACAAATTTTTAAAAACCCCAATCAATGAAAAGTTTTGAAACAAAAGTCAACGAGAAGGTAGGGGAAAGACTGAGCTGTACAAGAATGTGCTTACTAGAACCCTAGAAGGAAGCCCTTAGCAATACCCTACAATAATTTAAACTCATGTCCAAGATTTTTCAAGGGACTATAGTATAAGTATAAGATTTCCTAAAGGTACCTCAAAAGAAATTCCTAATGCAATTCGTGATCGAATTATTGAAGAAAAATTCATGCAGCAATTCTTGATGTAACTTAAAAATGAAATTCCAAAGGATCTCTTTAAGAATCCTCGGAGAAACTCCTGCAGGAGCGATTTCAAGATAAGTTTCTGAGAAAACTTCAAAAGTAACGTCTGTAGGAATGCCAAAAGATTATCGAAAATGACAGGCAAAGAGAGCCTTTCAGCACTAGTGGAGTCTGAGTTTATTCCGAGATATCAAGGAGTCAGTGTTGATAGTAGGGTAAACAGGTATAATATGCCCCCCCTAAGCAGAAATGGCAATACATCTGAAACTGGCGCCTTATTCCATCTATTGTTCAATGCAAATCGTTGTTACTAAAGTTAGTGAAGTGTTGCATGCGAACTTTGACTTTGGAGAGGCGGCTATGGAAGCTTTGAAACGTTTTTCGAAAACGTTCCAAAATTTGCCTTTTCAAAACAAACGGGGCAATACGCCCCATCAAAAGAAAAACGTCCAGCCCCGTGATAAAAATGTCCCAGGGGATAATTCCATCACATGCTTATCTTAGGAGGGTCTTTCAACAAGTGTTTAACTGCATAAAAGTTACAAAGTAACACAAGCAAACAGAACTAGCTTCATTTACAATGAAGCCAGCTCACAAGAGGTAAAATATTACGCCAAAAGCCTCGATTTCAGACTTTTTGATATTTTTATTGCTTTTCTGTACTAATCCACTAACGGATCAGCTTGATGGCAATAATTCTTCAATATTTAAGGTTTTTAATCGATCACGCATGCGAAAAGCGCTTGAATCGCTAGAAAATGAAGAGGGGCGTTTTGCCCCGGTGGGGCGCATTATACCCTTTTACCCTACTGATGTTCTATGACTACTAAACATCCTACCGTCGTTGGGGGTGAAAATGGGTCAAAAATGCATACTTCCAAATTGGGATGGTAACATAAAGCTGAATTTTAAAAGGCTGAAATTAAGAAACTGACACATAAGGCTGAAATTATAAAAGGCTGAAAATACGAAAATTCATATACAAGTTACAGTATTTTTTTCCTTTTTTTATTTATGCCCCAACTGAGATAAAGCCTGATTCTTAGCTTGGCCTATCGTGTAATAGGCACGGAGATACTCAATGCCAAAGGCAGTCAAGAAAATTTTGACCCGAAACAATGAAAAGTTTTTGGCCTGAATCGAACGCGTAGTCCTTAGTTACAGTTATTTTTCAAACTGAGCTTAGTGAGCCTTTTCATGATAATGCATGCCAAACAACACAAAGAGGTACTGATAATATTTAAATATAGTTGATTTTTCCTTCTTTAAACATGAGCTACTCTTTCGAGTCATGTTGTTTTGGATATGACCAGTCGTAAAACTTTCCGATACTGAAGCATGTTCCCCCAAAATAGGTTAATTTTGCCAACTATGAACTAGGAGGGGACGGTAGGACGGTCAAACGTCAAGTTCAAACAAAACCAATGCGAGTGCCACGGCTGGGTAATCGACCAACAAAAAATAAAAATTAGTGTATGCACATAATTATTGATGGTGATTAACCTGGGCTTGTTAGGGGAATATCTGTAAATAAAAAGAAAATCGCGTTAAGTACTGTTCCTTTGAATTCCACTAAGAATTTGCATCCTCTGACGGATACGTATTTCGACCTCAACTGTAAGGTCGTCTTCAGTTGAGGTTGAAATACGTATCTGTCAAAGGATGCAAATTCTTAGTGGAATTCAAAGGAACAGTTCTGAACGCGATTTTCTTTTTATTTACATAATTATTTCCAATTAGAGTGATACGTCTGTTTGATTGAGTTGTTTGTGTTGAGGTTAGTCCTTGGGCTGGTTCATTTGAAAACTAGGCGAATCACTTTTACAGCCGCGCAAGGGCTGAAAGTCTTTGAAAAAAAGACAAATCAATCAATCAATATTTCAGCCTTATGTTGCTTCAACCCTTTGATGCATTCAGCCTTTTGAAATTTAAGCGTTTCGTGTTTCAGCCTTTTGTTATTTAAGCCTTTTGTAATTCAGCCTTTTGCACGTAATCCTCCAAATTATTTGTTTGGGGTGAAAATTTGGTCAAGGAAACCTTATTTGTTCCCCATTGGCAGCAAAGCAAGTTGAAAGTTATGGTTCAAGTTGATTCTACTTAGTTATAATACATTATATGATGGTATAAATCCACCTAAAAGTGTGGTGTTTTATCGAGCCTTAAAAGTGTAAAATGCTACTTTTAAGGCCTCATTTTCAAGTTTTTTTCGATAAATTATCAAAAATTAATTGATTGCTCTGGAAACCTATTTTTTGACAGGAACTGCTGGCAACTACGAGGATGACACCATAAAATTTTGGATTCGATATTCGTAATTTTTTATGAGATATTTCAGATAATGTTTTGACCCAAACTCGCCCTCTGATCCATTGTCACCCCCAACGACGATATCGTTAAAATGAGGAAATATGAACAAACCTGTGATTTATAAAGCAAAAAAATCAAGCAACATATATGTAGAACTAAGGACGTGCTTCTTCAAAATTCCGTTCACGAAAAACATTTCTTCGAAATAATTGGTCTGAAATGCATTTTGATTGGACACATTTGAATTCAACTAATGAAGCAACACACCTCAATATTTTTTCGATACTAACCGTATCCTTTTGGGAATGCCATCCTGCAAGTAACGAATCATATCAACTTCCGTCGAAGACCTCAACGCAGTGTAAAATGAAGAGATGGTATTTTAACTAACCACTCTTGCTGCACATTCTCGTCATTGGTAGCACGTTTTTTTTCTGTCAGAATCCCCGTTGGTTTGAATGTTGGAGGATTGCACCAGGAGAATCATACGGTGCAACAACATGATGTGCTGTTTCGTCGTCGATCGCGTCGATGGATCATCGGGTATACCTCTTCACCATGGATGTGTAGAGAAAAAGTCAACAGTCAGCCCAAATAACAAAAAGCAAAAAGCTGACCAATCAGTGATTTTCGATATCGTTAGAGTGATAAACGAAAAGATTGAAAGCAAACAAAGCGCAAATCAAGTCATTTGGTGGGCGACGAGAAGATGGGCAATGACGACGACGCAGTCCCAAATAAATTGGCAATTTTCGTTTGTGTTGATGCAGGGAAGGAAAATGAAATCTGAATTCAACATAATGTTTTTTACTTTTCTAATTTCATACAGGGCAATATGTACGATTTTCGTCAGTTTTGTTCTCTTCGTCATGGGCTATTTTCTAAAGCCTGTTGAACTGAAGTTTTGCATCTTAACTTTCCCTACCAAATTGCATTATATAGCCAATTTTCAGGCCAAATTGCCGACAAAACCAGAATATAAAAATCCATTATCCTCTCACTTTTGAGTATGTCGGGAGTGGGATTCGATCCCAGATCCTCGGCGTGATAGTCTTGTGTTCTAACCACCACACCAGGTCCGCTTCACTTCAACTAATAAATAGCGTGCAAAAACGAAAACACTGTTGCGTTATGGGTTATTGATTTTTCGTTTACAAAAAGTTATGTTTACATTCTCTCTGAAATTCAACCCTTTTTCAGTGAAATTAGAAACAGAACCTGTTTAAGAAAAGGTATTAGTGGATAAGCATCGGAGTCTTCTATGTATCTTCTAGCGTTCAATTTCGGAGCACGTGGTTTTACAACCAATACTTCCTCAGCTATGCTCAGTATGTATAGCACAATTGCTTTGATTTTGTCGTCTGAAGCGGCCAATTAGCAACCGCGAAAAGACATATCATAACGAGCTGTGGCAAGACAATATTCAACGTTCCAACCGTACATTCCTAAGCGTAGCATTTTTTTCCTCTTTAGTACGTACACCTCCCAATTGAAGAATTTCAGGAAGTCAGGAAAAAACGGATAGTTCGATGAAACAATTCCCCAACGTGCATCATCGTCGTCAGTTCGATGTCCGAGAGAAGCGAAAATTGCCAATTTCCTCATGCATCTTTCTGTGTGACATTTAAAACGTTCCGTTTTCTCGAGCTCCGACCAATATGGCACGCCGCGTTCGCTTCACAGTCCAGACAGTTTGAGTCGTGTTTGATTTCCTGTCACTCAACAATAACTCATACCGTCATGCGATACCGTCGTCGACGGTGTCCGATGATTGGAATCTTCTGTATCCCTGTGGATGACAATTTGGGACTGTCAGATTTTCTAGAATCTAGATAAAAGAAGAAACAATTATATGGTAGATGAAAACTGTTTCCAAGCAACTAGTGTAAGGCCGTGAGTTACATATTTGGCCCGTGCACTATAAAATTGATCGAAAGAAATTATAAAAAAAAAACCGTTCTTATGTATATTTTTCAATAATATTTCCAATAAATGAAACTCAGGTTTTGACATCAATTAAATCAACCACTTGACCACTGTGCAAAAATGTGGGTGCACCTAGTGGTGGCAATCCGAAATCGGGATACCATAATTGAACCACCAAAATTATTCATAAGGACAAATAAGGCCGGAAATGCGTTCCGAGCGTTATCGCTCCGGAAGCAGTGAGAACGAAACAAGGCAAAAAAAACGTCACAACACTCGCACCTGAGCCGCAGTCACATCATCCGAAGTCGTACGATTGCGTAGGTAGGCCCAAATTTTTGTCACCAGTCATCAAGAATTCTTTTTTTTTTCCGAATCCTCACATAGGCGCACAATGGGACTTTTAATGGCACTTGAAGTTAGGTAATAGTGACCAAACATCAATATGATCAATTTTACATGAAATTAAGTTGAGCCATTACCAAATTTTACATAATAAATGTTACATATATTTGCACCGTGTGCGATTGATAAATAATAATTTTTCTGGTAGCAAAAACTAGGTCGTTACGATGTTGCTGAGAACATATCCGATACTTAATTTTGCGTTAAAAGAATGTATCGAAAAACATCTTTAGCAACATCGAAGATGTTTTATAAGCGGCCATTTTTTGCGCTTTTTCGATGATATAAGTGTACGAAAACAAGTTTTCCTTATTTGGAACAAAACTTTCATGTTTATATGAAACATGTATTATATGTATACATCATTGTAACAAATTGTGTTACTTGGGATGACACATGATATGCCAGGGTAATTACAAATTGCAGCTCAAAGTTCATTGTGAGAAAAACTACTGTTACTATCAAGAGCTAAACTTCAGGATAGTTTGGATAACTCTCAATGTCCTAAAGGTTCATAATAATATAAAGTAGACTTCAGATTAGTCCAGTCACCGCGATTGATTATGAAACTTTACTCAGTATGTCAGATATAGCTAATTTTACGAGTGTAGACCTGAAGTTCTGAACTCAAAGATAGTTTGGCTAACCTGGAATATTCCCATAGTGTCTTTATATAACATTTCAGATTTCAAGAGTTTCCCGGATCTCAGCAGATTATGCAATGCTATCATTTATGGTGACAACACATAAAGTTATTCTTGTAGATTTGAAGGACTTCATTATAGAACAGTTTGGCCAAACCTGAATGTCCCAAAGGTTTATAATAAGCTAGTAGACTTCAATAAAGGTCCAATTCAAAAAACAAAACTTAGTAAAAGTTACTTACTTACTTACTTTCAGTCCTGGGCACCCACGGTGGTGCAGTGAGCCGAAAAGTTTCTCCTAAAAATATGTAACAACTTTGCAGAACATTACTTTATATTATTTTCACATTTTCACACTCAAAATGCCCACGATCTAGCCCACGATCGTATTTTTTGTGATTTCAACCTCTGTGCTATAGCAGAACTAAACAACACCCGCCTTAACGTGAAGCAGCAAAGGTCCGACTCACGGTGCAAGCGTCGAAAACGAAGTACATGCTGGCAGGCGGAACCACGAACGACATGGTCCCAAGCAACACGACTTGTTGCTGAGCCAGTAACAGCAACCTCAGTGCAATTTAATCACTGTCCGTATTACGGACGACATAATACAATTGCTTCTTCTATGAAACCCGAAAAGCGCAGATTCTGAATTCTTATGCAACATAAACGAGCGGCAATGATAAAAAAAAAATTAAAAAGAGATTGTGTCCAGACTCGAACCATGGACACCACGAGTATTATCAACTCACCTTACACTACGCCAAGAGCTCTGTGAAAGAATCGATACTCAACGCACCATAAAACTTACTGAAGTTACTTGTTACTTTATTGCACCTTTTTTGCCACAAGTTAAAGAACCGTCAAAATAAAAAGACGCTCAAGTTTTCTGCAACGCATTTGGAACCTAATCTGAACAAACAAACCAGAGTTAGATGATGATTAACCTGGGCTTGTTAGGGGAATATCTGTAAATAAAAAAGAAAGCGTCGAGTCAAGTACAAGACACTGAAGTTGAGGTCGAAATACGTATCTGTGTGGATGCAATTTCTTAGTGGAATTCAAAGGAACAGTACTTAACCCGATTTTCTTTTTTATTTATTCAGAGTTAGATGTTTCATGCATGTTACATAACACATTTTATGTAAGCTGACTGTATTATCACTTGCGAGCAATATGTAAGCTCCGCCTCCACGAATCGATGTCAAACACGTGGTAATTTGTGATTTCTATGAAACAAAGCCGCAACTTTACGAATTTCGTGGTTTAAGGACAAGGTATTTGGAGTACATTGCTCAAAATTTCTAGAGCACCGTTTTTTAGAACCGTTGAACGGATTTGGATTAAAATGCATCACGCTGTTGACAACCACTGAACAATTAACGTGATGCATTTTCATCCAAATCCGTTCAACGGTTCTAAAAAACGGTGCTCTTGAAATTTTGAGCCATGTACTCCAAACACCTTGACCTTAAATGCAACTCAACTGACAGGATAGAAGTTTCGTGTGCTTCTAGCGCAACTCATTTAGACCCAAGCATAAAAAGCCACATTCTGGATGATGTTGCAGGGGCTGCTTGGGTAAAACCTAGGCAGCAGTGTTACAATATACGAGGTGGCGCTCAAAGAACACTAAGTTGAAGAAAAACTGGCCAAGTTCTAGTGGGAATGTTGACACAGAAAAAAAAGAAGAAAAAGGACTTAAGAAAATACGGATATTGTCAAACTAATAAAATACGGCAAGTTGTGTTTGGCTGGTCACATCGCCGGAAGAAAGCTGTTTGCATTTGAAGAAGTCATAAAAGCACTAAACGACTCAGCGATTGGCACATGTCCATGTCCAATGGGGAAGGAAGTTTCAATCAGCGAAGTTTCAACGGTCCAAGTATCCAAATAAAGAAACTATTCCACAGGTATGTGTCATGAGATTTCGCCGTTTTACCTCAAATGCGCCCACTGTGAAACGCCGCAGCGCAGCTTAGCCTCACAGAACTCATTCCAGGACAAAAGGCTATCCCACAAGTTTCCCGAAAAAATTAAACTGATCCTACATTGAACGAACTCCGCCCGTTGTGGCGGCGGACGGGTGTCACACAGGTGTCGCACAACGGATAATGGAAGACGACAAATAAAAGCAAGAAAACCGGCATGAAATTGAAAAATTGCATATTACCGTTGCCACGAGAGGTGGATACCATCGGCCAGGAGGGACTGCATTCGACTGCAGTGAGGCGTGCATTTTTGCTCCAAGCTCCAAACACAAACCATCATGAGGGTGGACGGACGTTTGGTCAACCGGTAGTCGATCACACCACGGACCACGAAGCGCCCGTTTATGGGTGGTGGTGGTGGGTGGCGCGAGGTTGACGAGCAATTCCGGTGGACAGACGACGAGACGCATCTGTGAATCTTTTCCCTAAACCAGTTTTTGAGCACGCGGCAAATTGAAATTGAATTTGACATAGCAGCATCAACCACACGGGCACAAACCAGTGGCAGTGTCAACCATGGTGTTCGTATGGTGCCAAAAGCAGCCATTTGGACAAATGAAATGACATCCGGCCAGGAACGTTCATTGAAGCTCGTTCATTTTGAAAATATTGTAAATTTTTCATGAAATGTCACAGCATTTGCGTATCTTTTTATTTCAAGCTATTCGCTTCCGACCCTATGTAAACCAGCTATAATCTCGTCCTTCCAAGCAGCCTGACTGTTTTGAGCTTATTTAGAGACCTTCTTAACTTCAATACTTCATCCAGTATTAGTGACCCTGTTCCTGGTTACAGCTTCGTTGTTATCATTTATCAAATCCAACAGATCTCCACAAAAATAATGAAAATGTGCGCAAAAAATAGGCTTTTCTAAATCGAGCTGAAATCTTGTGCAGGTGCTATGAGCCAAAATGGAATTAGAAAAATAAATTGTAGCCAATTTAAAATGTTGCATCATACTGCATAAGATTGCTTCTAAGCATTTTTTAAATTTCTGCATATCGTTCCGATCCATGCATTCCAGCGTTTAAGCAACCATAATCAATTACCCCTATGCGAACTTCCACAGTTTTAGACCCTCCTTTTTCTGTAATATAAATAATTTTTGAAATAGATGATTTGAAACATCTATATATTTCAAAATGCAGTGGCATACGTGGGACTGTGCATAACTCACGAACGGAACGTCCGATTCGGACGTCTTTGTTTTGTTCTCTTAGTTTTTATCCAAGGAAGCATTATGAGAAATCGACATTTTTTTTTAATTCGATCTTTAGACATTTCGAACGGGGGTCTTGACAGAGACATGAACATGGAAAACAATAGAAGGCAAGACAAAGTTTGCCGGGGAAAGCTAGTTCTATATATAGTCATCTTCTGATGACCATGAAAAAAACCTTTTGAAATTTTTCAATCTGCCCTCTGTCATTTTTTTAAATTTTTGCATAAAGTGTCAATCTTTGTAACCGAATACTTCATGACAGAGCGCGTACTCATAGTTCTTCCATCAAGCTTTATCTCCAGAGCGGTGATCCATCACGCGTTTAGACTAGCGCCATATTTCTCGAATTGCCGGAGCCTGCACAAATGTCAGCATTCTAAAATGGAACGCGCTTCCAAAATAGATTTACACTTAAATCCCGGGTTGTTTCGTCTAGAGCCCACAATTCGGTTCGCTAGACCAGCTGGTGCAATTGCATTCCGCAAACGTTCGTCGTGATGCATCAACCCGAAGTGCAGCACCTAGTAGGTAGTGCGGAACATAAACGGCGGCGCGTCGTATTGGTCCTGCTCGCTGACTGCAGTTGCTGGCACTGCTATCATGTCACCGACCGCGAGGCAAGCTTTTGTGAGTACTTTGGATCGTGTTAAGCCGACTTCCTGGTTCCCCTCCAGCCATTAAGCGCCCCACGCGAACATCGGTGTGAAAAAATAACTGCGATACCCTACTGTTGGTCGGTGCGGCACACGTGCTGCGGCGGCAAGTTGCAACATCCATCCGAAAGTTGAATAAATATGTACAATTGGACAATATTTCTCATTGGAGCCCGAGCGAAATCCGGCTATTCATCATAATTTATCATGCAGAAGGTGTTTAAATTTCATGTGACTGAGAGCAGCTGGTTTTTTGGGGGGGAGGCGTACGATGGTGATGCTCTAGTCGTCTACGTTCGTTTCACTCTGGGCTGGTGCTAGAGGAGTGCATGCATGCTGCTAGCTGTCTGATTGTTAGGTATTCTCGATGATGGTTTATGAGATATGGAAGATGCATCCGTTCGAGGTTGAGCTCATTTGGTCGAGAGCGAGAGTTGAACGATTCGTCATTCATGAAGGTTTTGTTGTGGTAATGCTTTCGGTTTTCAGTTGAGTGAACTGAATCTGTTTAATATCAATGATGATATGTTAGCACAAACGATTTGCCAGTAGATATATGACAATAGGAACTATCAACAATAATGAATAAATGCAAAACGAAACGCTAATCGCCAAGCATTTTATGTATACATATTTCAATACTCAATTTCAAACTGATGCGGTAATTTTCATTAAACATACTGTGATACGAACATTGTTTGAGAAGCAATGTCTCTAAACAGTTCAGTTATCTACTCCTGTACAAATATTTAGATGACTTGCTTGTTCGATTGACGTTTCGATTTGATTGATCCATTTTTCGTCTATATCAAATATAACCGAGTATTCCCTATTAAATGGTGGCGAAATTTGAAGAACGTTCCAAACTTTCGTGCTCAATTTTCGATTAGTGCAAGACACTGTTCATCGAACAGTTGCTTGATTTTTAATCAACCTAAGAATCTTTGGAGCACTTGGTATAATGCGAAAGAGCTGCCTAATAGGTATCTAAGGAGAGACTGTGAAATCACGAATGGTCTCCGATTCCTAACTTATTTTGTACGGTCCTAACTGAGCTGTTGTAATCAAATGACTACCCTTGGAATGTTGGGATCCCTTGAAACAGGACTGAGCTTCGTGACCATTGGATTTTGCTTAGCTGCAGCAGTAGACTTATAACTAAACCAAAAGATACATAGCTTTTTGTCTCCAATGCATCGGTTGCTGGTGGAGAGAGCTACTGTTCACCACTCAAAGGACTTCCCAGCAGGAGGGAGTCTTATTTCCATATTTTGGCAGATTTTGATTGAGCTAAATAAGCTAAAAAGTTTTGTTAACAAAACAATTGACTTTCCATTATATGCTGATATCACAACATAAAAATTGTTCCTATAAGCGAAACCCTCCTCAGCATTTTTTTTTTCGACCTACTGTTCATTCGATCTTTTGTCTTTCGACGTTTTGTATTTCAACCTTTTGACCTTGTACAGTACATGAATTGAAATGTTAAGTTTTCATTTAGACCAACACTTGCGCATTATATTTTTGAGTTTAGAAAGCCATCTTTACAGATTGGTAATTGTATAATTAAATAAATGTTAAAATTTTGTAATCATTGCTAATCCAAAGAAACTACAAGGGATTAGAATTATACTAACTGGTTGTTGTAGAGAGTCGCATCTATGGTGCGATAAACCAATAATTGAAAGCTGATTGCATCTTCGCAGCTTCAATGCTGAAATCAATTTATTATTTTATATAAACTTTACATTCTTACAACTAGGGTGCCTGTACCAATTATGGCACTACCTAAGGAAAAATATTTGTACAAAAATAACGAGAAGATCAACGAATGTCACCAATATGTTAAAAGATAGTTTAGTTTCCATACTTTACAGGAAAAATATAAAAACGGAGCCAAAACTACTTTTAGTATTTATTACAGCGTGTGCCAATGATAGGAACCCTGTACCAGTTATGGCTACATTTTTTAACTTCGGTTCCTTTTTTTTATTTGCATGCATTTCTTATGGGATTAGCCATAATTGGTACACTATGGCGAAAAAGGGTGCAAGGAAGCCGAAATTTTAAGGAAAATGATTTATTTCTACCATAGTTTGAGCAAAATGTGGACTTTAAATTAGTGCAACAATCTTTTGTGAACGTGTTCTGTTGTTCACATTTTTTTATTGTTGATATATATCGTTAAAGGGTGAAAATCAACTATGGCGAATAAATGGTACTATAGCCATAATTGGTACACTTACCCTATATTTATATACGTTTTGGTATTTTACTTCGCACTTCCCACAGAACTACGTCCTCAACTAACAATGCTCTATTCACTTTAAATTTATTTATTCTATCAAGGCAGTGTTGCCAGTTTCATGCAAAATCAGCACAACACTGGTAACTATGGGAACGACAACCAAGGGTCGTTCATAGAGAAGAGCACAGGAAGGTTACAGCGGCCTTCAGGGGGTCTCACGGAGTTTCTGCGGCATACCAGAAGATCTGAGGGACGTTTCAAGTGGGTACCAGGGGATTTCAAGGGGTACCATAAGGTATCCGAGCGTTTAAGGGAATCTCGGTGGCGACTCAGGGCGCTTTAGGGGGTCTCGGGGGAGTTCCAAGGACTCTCAAGGGTGCTTCAAGGGAAATCAGGGACGTTCCAAGGGATGGCAAGGGCATTTCAGAAGGTCTAAGGGGGACTCAAAGGAACTCATGGGGATTTCAGGGGGTTTCAATGGCTTCACAGGTAGTTTCCGGGAGTTTACAGGGGGTCTCTGGGACATTTCAAGGGGACTTCTTGAGGGTTCTAATGGATCTCTAGAGCATTTCCGGGAGTCTCAGGAGCGTTTAAGGGGGACCCAGCAGGTCTCAGAGACATTTCAGGGGTTCTTGAGAGTGTTTCAAGAGGTCCCAGAGGGTTTTAGGGGGTGTCAGAGCGTCTCTAGGACGCTTAATGGGACTTTGAGGTCTCAGGGACATTCCTGGGGGTCTCAGAGTAGTTTCAGAGGGACACACGTGCATTTCAGGGGATCTCAGAGGTGTCTCAGGAGATCCCACGGGGGTTTCAGGAGGGTTCCAGAGCAGCGATGGGCGATATTGAATCGATGTATTCGACGTCAATGTTTTTGTTTCGAATGATCGATTTTGTAAGTCTGCTCCGACTAGTTTTCTATACTTTCGATATTTTAATCGAAAATTTGAGGTTATTTACTTAAGAAAATGAAAAAAAACATAAAGTTACATCTCGGTTTTAATTTTTAAATGCTTTTATCAATGTATTCTTTTAATTTTTATACCAGCATTGATAACATAACATCAATTCAAAGCATTCGATTAAATCAATGAATCGATGCTGCAGGCCAAATTTAAATCGATTTGATAAAATCGTTGTTTTACACAGATAAAAATAATGGCGTCAACTTTGTCATGTAAATTATGATTTACATGATATAAAGGGTGATACGGTCAAAATTTGGTCACACAATTTGTTTCATAACTTGAGACTGCGTACACCAAAACAGCTGATTTTTGGATCAGTAATGGTACATTATATGTAGCTTTTACCATAAAGTTTTCATCAAAATCGGTCTAGTTTTTGCGGAGATATTGTTGAGATCTGCAATTTTAAAATTTTGTGCAAAGAGGATTCACAAATAGGAACACATTTTTACTGTTTTATTTATAGAGCCAGAGATACTTAACCGATTTAAATGAAAATTTTTCTGTATGTGAGGTATGTATATCAAAATGTTGTGTAAAAATTTCATTCAATTTGATCCAGCCATTACAAAGTTATATTTGCTTAAGTGGCACCCGGTCAGTTTTTTTTTTCATATTCAAACTGCTATAACTTTGAAAGTATTCATACAAAATGGCTCAAAATTTTACTAAGAACATATTTTCATAATAGTATTATACTGTAAAATTTTGATAAAAATCGGAGCAGTGTTGGTAGTTCTATAATCAAAATTGTGCTTTACTTAAATTTCCGAAAATTTACTATGGAGCGCCTTTGTACTAAATTTTAAAAAGGTAGGTCGATGGTTTTATCTATATATCAACCAATACTTAATCGATTTTTATGAAAATTTTATGGTATAAGCTACATATAATATAGTATTACTGGTCCAAAAATCAGCTGTTTTGGTGTACGCAGTCTAAAGTTATGAAAAAAATTGTGTGACCAAATTTTGACCGTATCACACTTTATCATGCAAATTTGTGTAATATGTCATGTAATCATTTTGAGTCATGCTGAAATACATGACATATAATGGAATATGGACGTAATAATAATTCATGACATTTACATCATATGTCATGTAAACTTCTATGATATCACATACTCCAATCATGTGCATCATATGTCACAGAATTTTACACTCTTTTTTTATCTGTGTAGCCAAACATGCCCAATGCAATTCCAGAGGGTCTCTGGGGCGCTTCAGTGCGTCTCACGGCGCTCCAAGGGATCTGAGGGGCCCAGTGGGCCTCGGGAGGGTACATGGAGATCTCAAGAGCATTTCAGGCGGTCCAAGAGTATACCTGACGGTCTCAGGAGCATTTTTGGAGGTCTCAGAAGTATTCAGGGACGTTTCAGGGGGTCTCAAGGGCATTCCAGGAGTTCTCAGAGGTGTCCTGGGTGGTGCTTCAGAGGGTATTAGTGGGGTCTCATGAGCATCTGAAGGTCTCAAGGGCATTTCAGGAGGTCTCAAGGGTATTCCAGGAGGCCACAGGGTCGTTTTCAGGGAGTCAAAGAAGGCTTCGGGATGGTATCTGGGGGTCTGAGGGGCGTTCCAGAGGGATTCAGAGGTTACCAGGAGATAGGGTCTCAGAAACGTTTCAAGGAAAATCAAAGGGCTTTTGATGGGGATTCGAGGGAGTTTCATCGGGGTTCCAGGGCATTCCTGGGGGTCACAGCGCGCTGCAGAGGGGGTTATCGGGGAATTGCTTTATGTGAATACCTTTAAGTATTTGTTTTAAGAAAATTCTTCGAAAACCATTTAGAATTTCTCTGGAGATTATATCAAAGATTTCTTAAAAAATCCTTTAGCAAATTTATCCAGGGATTGCTACTTGTGAAATTCCACCATAGTTCCGTCAGGACCTTCTACAAAGACTCCTGCGGTAATTATTATGGGGATTTTCTTGAAGACCCTACAGAGATTCGTTGAGGAGTTTTTCCAGGGGCTCTGTAAGAAACTTCCTCATGCATTTCATTTTGCGGTTAGTCCATTAGTCAAGAACATTTTCTTTGGGCATTTTTCCAGAGAATACTATAAAAATGGTATTCATTAAACTTAAACAAACATTTTTCGGAGCAAAGATAGTCCCTATGGACACGAACAAATAAGTATTACATGTCTATAGTCTGTGAAGTGTATTGTAGACTTTGTATATTTTGCCGATCTGAGCATTAGGGGATTTTTTTTATTATCGTATAATTTCATAAATTACTGGAAAACCTATCCCTCCAATTGAGTAAATGTGCTCGGAATTCATCATTGGCTCAGCTCCCTTTTCACGAGAAAATAATTAACTTTAAAATGGCTCAATCACTCAATCAATAAGCGTGAGATGCCGTTTTTCCGCCATTTCCCCCCATGCCAATCAATACTAAAGCAAACTACCGACAACGGATATCGATTGCGGATCACGACTTGCTGACGCAGAAAAACGGTAGGTAGGTATCGGATGGAAATCGTAATCACACACATCATTCCACGCAGCACGCTATCTAAGGGCTTTCGTCTCTTCTCGCTGGAAAGCCACATGGTTTGTTTGGTACTTTGAAGGTCTTTCCGGTAGGGATCTCTCGGAAACGGACCAGCGAGTTTCGTCTGGTAGGTGTAGGCAGTAGTCCGAGCAGTCCAGCAGTCCAATCCGATGAAGCGTGCTGCATTGGCGCGCCGTTTCTCAATTGGTCCGTCAAACGGAATCCCGGTAGCTGTGACAACTGGGGCTCTAGTCGAGAAGAAACGAAAGATAATAGACGGAGTGATGCAAGCACAAAAAAAGAATCGAATCGAGTCGCAAGAACAACATCGTTATCCTTGCCGCATTGTTTGCATATTATCCCGGCCAATGCTGACAATAACAAGGATTTGCTGATACGTGTCTAACTATCGCCTAGCAGGGAGGGATCTAGGAGGGTGAAATAATTTCTACATTGTTTGTATATTTTGAAATTGTATGTTGATCAATTAACTTTAAAATAGCAACTGAAAGCTTCGTTAACTATGTTTGTTATTTACTTGTTGACCATTTTTTCTACTACCTCGGAGATATCCTCTTCTACCGTAAGACTGCATCCTAAAAGAAGCCTGTCGTGTTTGGTTCTCTCCTACTAATAGCTTGATCTTTATTTTCGACGCATTCATCACCATGCTACTTCGGATTTCGGGCGGGTGTACCGCGCTACCTCTGTTAAAGTTTGTTTTGCGATTGCGTTCATGTTGACAGAAAAGCAAACAAATTGGCCTGATTTCGTTAATAACGTACCGTAGCTAAGCTCGTCGTTTTAAACCTTCCAGAGCGATGTTTGAAAAAAAAATGAGAAGCCGCCGCTCATAGAAGTTTCCGGCTTGATTATGTGCGATAATCTACGCCGAACGGGCGCTGATTAAAGTACTGTTTCCACCTTTCAATAACTTCACGGCCGTTCGCCAAAAGGCTGCCGTCTCCACCGGATCCTACCTAAAGGGCTTGAAGCAACCAGATGTCATCTATGTGTACGTATCGAAACTGAAGGCAGCGTTTCCTGACTAGACCTGTGCACCGCAGCGCCACGCCGCCGCCGTCGACACTATTTATCCCACGCTGACGCCGACCGAGGTATCAGCGGTGCGGCATACGCCGCTGTTTGTCACGCCACCGATTTTCATTTTTCGCGCCGGTGCACGAAGTTTACAACAGAATCTCCTTTTTACAACAAAAATCTCACGATCACTATCATAAGAGTTTCACAGCAATAGTTGATTTCAATTTTCTCATCTGTAAATGTAATACGATCATTAGCGAAAGAGAAATTCGATGATTCAAATTTGATTACTTCTGTAGTCATAGACGCTAGTCAAAACCATTCTCTAGCAGATTACCATGAGATTATCCAAAAATGGATCATATATCCAAAATTAACTAAAGCTACGTCCTCATGATATTAAAATTGAAAAAAAAAAAGTAGATTCTAACATATTGAAGTCTAGTCTATGGAACTTTGGTCTGTCTATTTTTTTATCTTTCTTTTGTTTTGTACAAATTCTGCAGCAATGATGCAAATTATCACCTCACTAGTGCTCATCACAACTCATCAACTGTATATTTATCGCGTGCGATTGAACTGTGCACTGATCAGCGATGACCAGCAGCAAAGAGGTGGCAAAACGAACATGATGTAAATCACAAACGATTTTGCACACATCTGACTGTGCCGCCACACGCTCGCCCGAACAGCCGAACCATACCGAATAGATTGGTTTGCGAAGCTACGGCACGAACGCTCGACACGCACACAGAAGCAACATTCGCATGTACCGATACCATACTAATATAGCTTCCAGCCAACGATGCTTCGCGATAAGCTGTCGAAAAGCATCGAAAGCGATGAAAAGAGATGCTTGGCGAGAACGCAACGGCTCAACGACGAAAAGGAAGAGTCAACTATGCTGATAAGTGTTGAGTCCGTTCGTGTGCTACTCGTATGGGAGGTTGATTGAATAAAGCGAGGATGGGTGAAAACGTATTCGTTGTCGAAAGCAAATCGCATCATTTCGCGAATGTTTTCATCAAATAGCAAGCTTGTTCTGCAGAAGAATCTTATTAAGACCTTTTGAAGACCTGGGAGGATTTTCGGCGTGGCAGTCGCAATTGCAATCAAACGATCAGATATTCTCCTTCATCCGACGTTTCGATGTGTATTACATCTTCTTCAGGGAATTAGGGGTGTTAATCGCTTTCGTTTTGAAAGGCTTTGTGGAAGCATAATCCGTCCGAAAAACTATTTAAAAAACGTTGGAATCGACTTCTTGAACACTAGTTATGTTTTTGCCGAATCCGGTTCGCACTTCTAACAACACTACTAACGGCCAATTTGTTTAAGCTAGAATATCTGATCGTTTGATTGCAATTGCGACTGCCACGCCGAAAATCCTCCCAGGTGTCCAGATACCTCAGTCGAAAGCTGCCTCCAAAAAGACCTTTTGAAGATATGGGATTTCAGGGTATCCATTCAAATACGAAACTCTTAAAACTTTTTTGTAATTTTTCATTAGATTTCATTCATCATTCATCCCTCCGGAAGTTTCTTCAGAGATTCTTTCAGAAGGATTCAGTGATGCCTCCAGGAGATCCACCAGGAATTCCTCCAAATATTATTCAGGGATGCCTCCAGGAGTTTCAGCATTGATTTTTTGTTCAGAAGATCTCTAAGGAAGATTTCTACAGAAGTTCCTTCATGGAAAACCCCTTCAGAAATTCTATTAGTAATACTCACGGATGCCTAAGAGATACATCAGAGATTCATCCAGAAAATCCTTCCCTTCAGAGATTCTCATAGGAGGTCCTTCAGAAATTAGTCTGAGAGTTCCTTCAGGGACTCCTGAAGTTGTTTCAGGAATTCTTACAGGAGTTTCTTTGGGAACTAGTCCAGGAGTTTCCTCAGAGATCCCTCCAGGAGACCCTTCAGAAATTCATCTAAAATTCCAACAAGGGATTTCTCCTAACGTTCTGTAGGGATCGCTCAAGGAGATCAATCAGGGATCACTCCGGGTGTTTAATCAAGAGTTCCTACTAGCATCCCTCCTGGAATTTCTTCAAGAATCCCTCCTGAAACTCCTTCGGGATTCCTCTTGGAATTTCATCGGGATGCCTCATGAAAATTTTTCAGAGATTCTTACAGGAGTTCTTTCAAGGATTGCTCCGGAAGCAAACTCAGTGATCTCTCCAGGAATTTATTCAGGGATCTCTCCAATAGCTTCAGGAGGATTCAGGAATGCATAAAGGTGTTCATTAAGAATTCCTTCAGAAATTCCCTATGCTTCGAGTTCACTCAGGTATCCTTCCAGAAGTCCCTTCAGAGATTCTTTCAGGAGCATTCACTATTGCTTCCTGGATATCCATCAACAATAAGTGAGAAATTACTTCAGGAATTCCTGAAGGAGGTCTTTAGAAGTTAGTCGAGGAGTTCCTGCAGGCATTGCTTCTGAAATTCCATTAGAAAATCCTACAGGAGTTCTTACAGAAATTACTCCTGGAGTTCTTTCAGAAATTTTTCCAGGAGTTTCAGGGATACAGAAGTTCCTTCAGAAATCTCTCCATGAGTTCATTCAGAGAATCTTATAGGAGGATCCAAGAAGACATGCAGGAGAATTCAGGGATTCCCCCTTAAGTTTATTCAGGGATTCCTATGTAAGAATTCCTTTTTAGTTTCATTCAAGGATTCCTGGAGAAGTTCCCACTGGGATTCTTCCAGAAGTTCTTCCAGGGATCGCTCCGGGTTTTTTTTTCAGATTGTAGATTGAGATTTTTCCAGGAGGACTCACGGGTGCCTCCAGGAGTTACAAAAGAGATTTCACCAGAAGCTCATTCAGTAATTCCTATAGGGAATCTCGTAGGACTTCCATCAATAATTTCCTCAGGAATAAAATTTGGAATATCTCCAGGATATTCTTGAGGGATCTTTCATGGAGTTTCTACAAGTATCCCCCGAGAATTTCTTTTGGAGTTCCTCCAGGAATTCTTTAGGGGATACTTCCTGCAAATCCTTCCCCCTACTCGCAAATATTCCCTTTGGAAGATTCCGCTAAAAACTCTTCGAAAACCCTGCCTGGAATTCCTTCGGATGTTCCTACCGGATTCCCCGTTGGAATTCCTGCAGGGATTTCTCCTGTAATTTCTTTGGAGATTCATTCTGGAATTCCAGAGGTTCCCCTGGACTTTTTCGAGAATTCCTCCTGGTATTCCTTCGGGAATTTCTCCTGTAGTTCTTTCGGGGATTCACCCTAGATTTTTTTCGGGGTTTCCTCCTAGACTTTCGGTGTTACCTCCTGGAATTCCTTTAGAGATTCCTCCTAGAATTAATTTTGTAATTACCTCAGGAGTTTATTTGGGAATTCTCCTGATATTCTGTCGTGGATGTATCCTGAAATTCCTTCGGGTTTCCTCATGGAATTTCTTTGATGATTCCTGTTAAAATTCCTTCGGAGATTTCTCCTATATTTCCTTCAGGAATTCCTCTTCCAGGAATCCTCCTGGAATTCCTTCGGTGATTTCTCCTAGAATTCCTTCGTGGTTCCTCCTGGAATTTCTCCTGGACTTCCAATGATGATTTCTCTTAAAAATCCTTCGGGGTTTCATCTTGAAAATCACTTGAATCCCTTCTAGAACTACTTCGGGATTTCCTTTAGGAATTCCTTCAGTGATTCCTCTTAAAATTTCCTCTAGAATTTCTTCTTTGAATTCCTTTGGTGATTCCTCTGGAGATGTTTTTTTAATTCCTCCAAGAATTCTTTCTTGAATTCCCTTGGAAATTCCCACTGAAATTCGCTTAGAGATTCCTACTGGAATTTGTTTGTAGATTACTGCTGGAATCCTTTAAGGATTCATGCTGGAATTATATTGGGGATTTCCTTTTGGAATTCCTGCGAGGACTCCTCCTAGAGCTCCTTCGGGAGTTTCTCCTGGAATTTCTTCGTGGATTTCTCCTGGAATTCCTCCGCGGTTTCTTTTTGGATTCCTTATAAAATTTCTTCGTGGATTCCTTCTTATATTCCATCGGGCATTTCTCCTTGAATTCCTTCGAGATTTCCTTTTAGAATTCCTTTGATGATTCTTCTTCGAATTCCTTCGGGGATCCCTCACAGTATTCCTCCTGGAATTCCTCATCCAATTCCTCCGGGGGTTCCTCCTATAATTCCTACGAGGTTTCATCCTGGAATTCCTTCTGTGATTCTTCCTTATATTCCTTCGAGGATTTCTCCTGAAATTCTAATGGGGGTTCCTTTTGGAAATTATTTGGCAAGTACAGAAATACACAGAAATAAAAATTTTCAAAAAATAATATTCTTTTGGGGATTTCTCTTAAAGTTTCTTCGGGGATACCTTCTAGAATTCCTTTGGGGGTTTCTTCTTCGAAGATTTCTCCTAAAATTCCTTGGGGGTTATCTCCGGTAATTCCTTCGGCATTCCCTCTTGAAATTCTTTTGATGATTCTTCCTAAAATTCCTTCGGGGATTCCTGCTGGAATTTCTTCAAGGATGGGATTCTTTAAGGAATTCATTCTGAAATTCTCTCGGAGATTTCTTCTGGAATTCTTGGAGATTCTTCCTGGTTATTTTTCGTTGAATCATCCAAGAAATCCTTAGGGGTTTCCTTCTAGAATTTCTAAAGATATTCCCACTGGAATTCCTTTAGGGATTCCTGCTGATATTCTCTTGGGATTGCTACTTGAATACATTTGGGGAATCTTTCAGGAATACCTTCGAAGGGTTTCCTCCTGGGTTTTCTTCTGAAATTCCTCGAAAATTTCAATAAGAGATTTCTTCTGGAGTTTCTGCCGGGATCTCTCTAAGAGACGTTCTTGAATCTGCTTTATGATATTTGACATCTGACATATGTTTATCACCTCAATTCATCGAAAAATCCTTAGTTCACCTCTGGAATCCGTTGGCGCTGGCCACCCACATTGTGCATTGCTTGCCAATCGGAGGAAAAGATAAATCTGCACCAATCACTGCAGACACTTAATCGCATCAATTCCAAATCCAGTAGCCTCTGTGAGCCGCACCAACAGCAAGCACAAGCAATTGTTTGACGAAATGTTGCTAGTCGCTGCTGCCCTGCTCCCGTCAATCACTCCTACACTTCTAATGGCCTCACACCCTTGCCCGGATTGCCGTACCAGACAACCAGAGAGGTGTTAGAGATAGCCAGCCAGCCAGCCAGCATCGATAACGGTGCGGAACTTTGCATGTGCAGAATCAGGAGGAGGGCAGCTCCGATGGAGCGTGAAGCTCGAAATATGATGAATAATTCCGGCTCACTGCCAGCGCCTTCGTCAATCAGGGAAAAAACCATCCCGGGCCAACTAACAACAACGAGACGATGATGTCTGCAACAGGACTCCGAGGCACCCTTACCCCGCCCCCTTTCAGAGCCCTTGGACGGCTGGAGAACAGAGGAATGCAGCATGTGTAGAAATCGATGAACCGAAAGAGAAAAATTGATTGTTTCGATACCTACGAGCGCACCGTTGGATGAATGTGCCTAATTTATTTATAAAACTGCATAACAGCAAATAAACAAAGCCCGAAAATAAATAAAGTGCCAACGACTGCGATCGACGACGACGACGACGATGGTGGAAAATTTCGGTTGCGTTTGTTGGCAGCCTCAGCGAAGTCGACGACAACAACGTGATGGGGCAGGGTGAGATCCGGTTAGACCACGGGTATCCTGCAATTGCAGCAGGGCCACACACAGCTTTCGGTGCATAGCTACCCGGGAACGGAACCGGAGAAGTCCTTCGTTATGGCGAGCAATTGCTATTTTGCTGGAAGCGCGTGTAGGCTTCTGCCTATGCTACTGCTGCTGCTGCTGCTACACAAGGTGCGAGAAAAAATTGGTCTGCTAGCCGTCGTAGGCATTCTGTGAAGTGCATATATGCGCTATAGGGTGAACCAAAATGGAACAAAAATGTGTGCTATCTTGTATTCAAATTTATGAAATATTTTGCGACAAAGCAAAAAAAAAAATCAAGTTTGTCTATAATTGATAGGATTGAGTTGTTTCTAATCCATTTCATGATTTAATTTATGAGCTGCAAAATTGTGTGTCGACAACCTGGAATATCCAACGAAGCTCTATATAGTGTTCATCTTATCATATGATTTCACGTATCCGGCGATGACAATAGCCGCCACCCAGTGTTGCATTTGAACGCGATCAACTTGCGTTCATGTTCAAATTCGGCACGCTGCGATCAAAACGATTTGAACATTGTTCAGTTCAAAATTTGGAACGCGAGCGAGCTCGAAATTGAACGCACCTTGAACAATGAGCAAGAACTGCACCTGTAGGTATAATGCCAACATGCTAACATGGTACCCTGGTACCCGCTAAACTAAAATGGTCATATTTCTGCCATTTTTCGCCAATTCTTAGCAATCTTGAGCTCATTGAATTCAGAATCTGACCTTCTATTATGAGGGGGAACCGGTCCGGTCACCGTGTGGATTGCGGATAATCCGTATTTCGGTGCAGAATCTTAACCCGATGCCACAATGTCCTAGGTCGTATGGCGCATTTTTCCGTGCAACAACGAGTGTATGCAAATGCGTCACCATGTTCTAGGAGAGAAGGCTTACAGGATTTGATGATGCATAAAGTGACGCATCCAAGCTTTTATTTACATAAAAGCGCGTCATAAGGACCGAGGCGTTGTCACCCCGGACGTTTCGATCCGCTCCCTTCCCAACCCCACAATGCAATGTACGTATTGCTAATATGGTATTATGTGGTACAGTAAAGGGCCATGTTTCAAGAAGTCTGATTTCTGTGGAACTCTAAACGACTGCACCGATTCATTAGCTTTACATATTGATAGAATAGTGCATTCGAACATTGAGCCGAATGGGGATCTGAACGGGCGTTCTTGAGCAGTGAAAAGCTCTGACACGCAAGTTCAATGTTTACTGCGTTCACGTTCAAAAAACTGAACGCGTTCAGTTCATTTTTGGCTCGCGTTCAGTTCAAATGCAACACTGGCGGCGCCACCTTTTGCTTATAAGAACTACGTGCTCATCTGGTAGTGCAGCCTGAGGCCTGTTATTCTAACTTCAACTTGATTGAGTAGGTGCGTACCCAAGCATCTGCCCATCAAGGAGATGCAGCTCTAACAGAGCCTGTTCTGGCACTTAGTGGCTAAGTATAAAACTACATAAATGTATCGTGTCAATCCCGGCCCAGCGCTATGTAGGTAGTGCGACCCATGTAAGAGGCCGTTCATTAATTACGTAAGGGTTTATGAAGGGAGGGTGGGGGGTTTGAGAAATCTTACGCGCCATACAAAAATATTTGGACTTTCATACAAAAAATCTTACAAGGGGGGGTGGGGGTGTCGAAAAATCGTAAAAATTGCCTTATGTAATAAATGGACAGCCCCTAAGGTAGTACGTTGTACTTCATTACCTATCGAGGCAGAGGGACCTGCCCAAGCAAGCGAGATTCTTAGGGTCAACATGAACTCTTCCAGAGTCCAAGAAACTGTTGTCACGTTCTGCTGGAGTTTGGAGCTTTCGACAGGAAGTCTTCTCTTCATAGGCTTCATAGAGTTTCGGAGGCAAACGTACGTCTGACAGAATAATAGATCATTGGGCGTAAACGGTGCACATATGCTGTGGTCTTCAAAGATGACCTAGGACGTCGAGGACTCGTAGCGGTGTTCCTTCACTTGTTTTATTGAGTGAACGCACTAAACTGATGCTTCTTGGCTACTTCCGAGGTTCATCAGAGATTATAACGGCTCGTGGTTGATAAAGCCGAAACGATATACGCGCGTGTTTCCAGCAAGACCATGGTAGTGGGTAAGATTCCCGGGGTTTGTCTTATTACAGAATGTGTATTGAGTTTTCCAGAGATTTATTGGTTAAAATACGTGAGAGATAACTACATTTCGCTAAAGAAACAAGTATAATGATGATTTAGTTTGTTTTGATCAAGTTGTTAGCGAAAGAGTCGGCGAAGAGATATCGATCAAGTCAGCTAGGCCCTAATGAAAATCATTGTCGAGTTATCTATAGTCCACTGTACGAAGTTACACTGGCCTGCTTACTCTCACAGAAAATTTGAGAACAGAACGTTTGAGCGGTGCCACTCGCAATCACAACACCACTCTTGACAAATGACATGATCCAGGTAACAATTTGATGTTGATTAAGCGCTTCTGTAGCTTGTGCAAATCAGCCTTCATTTGAACAAAAGCTGAGCAAAGGAATTGTAATCGTTTGTTCAGCTCTTAAACATCCAGTTTTGGTGATTTTATTCAACCATAAGTTGATTTAAGCTCTTCGGGTGGCTGAATTAAGGTTGAAGAAGCGCTTATATCCAGAATGGGAATAATTTATTATTCTATTTATAGAACAGATAAGGATCAGATGAAGCATTGGAGTCGCTTAATCATCTTTAATGTCCCACAGAGGTCTAGCCAGAATTACAATTAGGCTCTTGTAGGCGTGGATGTAGGATACAGTTCATAGTGGCTGAAAGAGAAATATATAAATATAAAATATTTATTATTATTGAGAATCGAACTTGGGTGCATTGATTCATAGTCACTTACCTTAGCATCTGCTCCACCTGGAATGGTACGGGCTTAGTGATTCGTGGGAGAACAAGTCATATACTGCCATGTCTGATTAAAGGTTGAACAGCTTTGAACCAAGGCTATGCTAAGGTTGAATAAGCGATGTAAGTGCTGGATATGAACGCATACAAATACATGTCAAAACATCATTGTTTTGTTTACAGTTCAGTGCTTCTCGATTTTGATAATCGTGAAACTCTGGTAAAGTCAAGACAAAATGAATAAAAAGACAGGTAAATATCCTTAAAATACTACTAAGGCATGGATAGATACATGTTCTTTTTTAGGTAACGCTGGCAGTTTCGACATGAAAACTCCACATCTCTATCGTCATCTCGCTATTGGTGTTTTATAATCCGCAAGAGATCTTTTAAAGCTTGTTGCCTAATATTGTCGGGCCGCCACCAAACCGGACGTCGCACAATCAAGTCGCGACGCGACCCAACTCGCGACGTTTTTGAATCATGTCAAAAGAAGTGCGCATCCTTCCCGTTGTTGTCAGCAACACAGCGCATTAGATGCAAAACAGTTGCGACACTTGTGGACCAAGAAAATAACAAATTTTGATTGAATGTCTGTCTTGATTCCAACCGGATAGACAATATTTTGTTCAATTGGCAATTTCTATGCTTCTCTTGTTGGTTCATTGTAGATGAACCATGATGATAAAGGGCCGAGTACTTCTTACGAGCAATCGATTTCCTCTTCCGCCGCCTCATCAAGTTGCGCATCACGAATCACCACCTTCACTGCCCACGGAACAGGAACCTGCCAATCTCTTTCCCCTGGTAAATGATTAATACTAGGGATATCATTGATGCCTTAAAATTATTCAAATAAAAATATTCAATCAAACGATACTGTATCATTTGCATATTCCGTGCAGGTTGCTTTTCGATGTGGTGGCTTCTGCTGCAGTTATGAAATCCAGCGTTCGATGATCGGAGAGGACAAAATCCTTTTTCTATGTTTTTCGAAAATAACACTTTTTCACATTCCTCTAGTATTTTTTTAAGTAGTGATATTTCTGTTGTTTTTGATATTTACTCTGTTTAATGCTAAACCTTCAATATTGAAGATAAGCCGAATAAAGCAATGAAGAGTGGATGGATACACTTCTATTGAGTATCATATTCAGCATACGATGATAGGCTGTACAAGAGCCTCGTTATAGCCTAAACAAACTACTCTTCAACTTGATATTCAGCCTACAGCTTATTCAGCTATTGACACCATTAACCAACCATTGTTCAGCTATGATTCTCACTGTTCAGCTACCATTGTTACTTGGGGATAGTTGATGGTCGTGGTGAAGTCCTGCGACAATCGATGATTTAACCCGTAGGCTACGGGGCTTACAACAAAATTTCAAACCGCTGCCAAAGACGCAAACATCAATATTTTTTAATGAAATTTTGAGGTTCACTTCACTATTAGTTGTAGTTTCAATATGCTGGGAGCCACAAAAATTGGAGCCACGAGGACAGTTTTATTCCAGTGGACGTCTGGGTCAGGAGGGGTAAAAATTGCATAACCTTCCTTTTAGCAAGGCCCCATTAGTTGGAATTCAAATGAATTCATCTGAAAAGTTGTTAGTTCTATGTATTATTGTATATTACGTCAGGCCTGGGGGTTAAGAAGTATATAGGTGGTGTAGAACTTTTTCCAGGCCTCCAAAATATTTTCAATTTTGAGTCTAATTTCTAAGCCCTTGTAAAAGATTTTGAGGCACGCAAGAAGTAGATTTTTCTGTCCTAAGCTAGGTCTTAAGCATATTGAATTAAACTATGAGTAAAACTTGATGGTAACATACTGTTTTCGTTAGAAAAATCACGTTTTCCACGAAAGTAACAAGATTTTACATGAAATTGCCTACTTTTAGGCGTTTAATGTTTCACAAAAGGTACCGCATTTTTCGCCTAAAAGTAGGCAATTTCTTGTAAAATCAGGTTACTTTCGTGGAAAACATGATTTTTCTAACAAAAACAGTGTGTTACCATCAAGTTCTACTTATAGTTTAATTCAATATGCTTAAGACCCAGCTTAGGACAGAAAAATATACTCCTTGCGTGCCTTAAAACCTTTTACAAGCCCATAGAAATCAGACTCAAAATTGAAAATATTTTGGCGGCCTGGAAAAAGTTCTACACCACCTATATACTTCTTAACCCCCAGGCCTGACGTAATATACAATAATACATAGAACTAACAACTTTTCAGATGAATTCATTTGAATTCCAACTTATTGGGCCTTGCTAAAAGGAAGGTTATGCAATTTTTACCCCTCCTGACCCAGACGTCCACTGGAATAAAACTGTCCTCGTGGCTCCAATTTTTGTGGCTCCCAGCATATTGAAACTACAACTAATAGTGAAGTGAACCTCAAAATTTCATTAAAAAATATTGATGTTTGCGTCTTTGGCAGCGGTTTGAAATTTTGTTGTAAGCCCCGTAGCCTACGGGTTAATAGAAATAAAATTTTTGTGTTGCCTTTTTCATAAGTATTACATTTGAATTTAGGAACTGTTAGGAACTGTGGCACATTACTATTAAGATTTTTGGTAGATTACTACTGGGTTTCCTGGTGGTACATCCGATGTATCTGATGAAGGTTCAGTAGAATTTCGAAATGAAATTTACTGCTTGCGTGATAATAGATATTTCCTTTTTCTGTTTTTAGTTTCTAGCAATACCAGTTGGATTACTGAGTTGCGATGGGGATCTCGATCGGGTTGCATTGTTCGAAGGAAAAAGTGAAAAGGGACTCGTGCTTGGGGCAGTTGCGATGGGGATCTCGATCGCGTTGCATTGTTCGAAGGAAAAAGTGAAAAGTGACGCGTGTTTGGGGCAGTTGCGATGGGAATCTCGATCGGGTTGTATTGTTCGAAGGAAAAAGTAAAAAGTGACGCGTCTTTGGGGTAGCTGCGATGGGGATATCGGTCGTGTTAGTGTTGCATTGTTCGAAGGAAAAACTGAAAAGTGACGCGTGTTCGGGGCAGTTGCGATGGGGATCTCGATCGGGTTGCATTGTTTGGTGGAAAGAAAACGAAAAGTGATGCGTGTTTGGGGCAGGTGCACATTATCCTTCCTTGTGAAGTGATGAAAATGTACAGTATTGCAAAAAATTGAAGGAGTCAAGGAGTGGTTCCGGTCATCCGACGACATGCACAGATAAAAATAATAAGATTTACACGTCATGTAAACTTCAGTTTAGTCATGTAAACTTAGTGTTATGATGGTTTACATGATATATCATGTAAATTTGTGTTATATATCATGTAAACACACAGAGTCATGCTGAATTACATGACATATAATAGAAGTTTACGTGATATTTTATGACTTTTACATGATATGTCATGTAAACTTCTGTGATTTCGCACGCTCCAATCATGTGCATCATATGTCACAGAATTTTACACTCTTTTTTCGACATGTGTGGAACTGGGTGAGATCATTCCGATTTTTTTCTTTACATCCCACAGTGGCTGATTTCGTCATTTTAGCGCGCTTAATTAATAACTTTTTTACTATGAAGTTTAGAGTCATGGTGTCTTCGGGAAAGTTTTTCACTATAATAAGGAGCTTCTTTTGAGCTTCTGTGAAAAATGATCAATCCCCTTAAAAGTGAGATAGAAAATTAATTTTTTGAATTTTTCAAGATACGAGGTTGGTGTCTTCACAAAAGTTGTAAAAAATGTAGTTTGGAGCAACTTTGCCGAAGACACCAAGTTTGTAACTCCGTTACTTTTCAAGATACGTTACGTTTTCTTTCATCAGCCCCTTGAAAAAGGTTTTTGCGCAATAACTTTCTAAAAATTGATTCTACAATTTTCTCATGTTCTACAAAGTTATAGATAATGGAAAAACACACAACTTTGCCGAACATGACATCCCGCTAATTCCAAAATTAAAATAGTTATAACGGTTTTCATTGTTTTTTGGGCCATATTTCAAGCATATATAACTTAGCTATAGGCAATTATATGCAAATTTCCTTTTACGCATGTGAAAGTACATGTAATTGCCTCTCTTAGAAAGCCAAAATCATCAAACTGTAAGAAACTGTAAGATGGTTTTTGTAAAGAAACTTACATCCATTTATGTTACTCTTATATGGGATTTATATATATTTTCAACATATTTATTTGACATTTCATGTCAGCTTGCATTTTTATTGTTATTATAAGCGTGTGTTAATATAAAGAAAGGTTTGTGGTGCATTTTGGATCATTCGTGAAGTACGTTAAATAAAAACTTACCATCTAATTCTTTTGTCTTACTAACTCAAGTGCTCCACGTAGTTCACGAAAAAAGCGAAGGAAGCGCCATTTCTTAAAAAAATCCAAACATGCGCGTGACATATTCTGTCAACGCTCTCACTAGTACATAACTATGTCTACATTGGTTCATAGTAAATTATTAATCTTATTGCACTTCAAAGTAAGGCTGCTGCTAAATCGTGATCCGACGAAAGAAGTTTCACTTTATGCGTTTTTTTTTCGTGGACTGCGTGGAGCATTGCGAGTTAGTAAGAAAATAGAAGTAGTTGGTGAGTTTTTGTGTAACGTATTTCATGAATGATCCAGAATACACCACAAACCTTTCTTTTTATTAACACACACTTACAATAACAATAAAAATGCAAGCTGACATGAAATGTCAAATAAATATGTTGAAAATATATATAAATCCCATATAAGAGTAACATAAATGGATGTAAGTTTCTATACAAAAACCATCTTACAGTTTCTTACAGTTTGATGATTTTGGCTTTCTAAGAGAGGCAATTACATGTACTTTCATATGCGTAAAAGGAAATTTGCATATAATTGCCTATAGCTAAGTTATATATGCTTGAAATATGGCCCAAAAAACAATGAAAACCGTTATAACTATTTTAATTTTGGAATTAGCGGGATGTCATGTTCGGCAAAGTTGTGTGTTTTTCCATTATCTATAACTTTGTAGAACATGAGAAAATTGTAGAATCAATTTTTAGAAAGTTATTGCGCAAAAACCTTTTTCAAGGGGCTGATGAAAGAAAACGTAACGTATCTTGAAAAGTAACGGAGTTACAAACTTGGTGTCTTCGGCAAAGTTGCTCCAAACTACATTTTTTACAACTTTTGTGAAGACACCAACCTCGTATCTTGAAAAATTCAAAAAATTAATTTTCTATCTCACTTTTAGGGGGATTGATCATTTTTCACAGAAGCTCAAAAGAAGCTCCTTATTATAGTGAAAAACTTTCCCGAAGACACCATGACTCTAAACTTCATAGTAAAAAAGTTATTAATTAAGCGCGCTAAAATGGCGAAATCAGCCACTGTGCATCCTAGAAATAGTTGAGGTAATTTCGCCAAGGCGTGTTCATGAGGACTCCTGGAGTCTGGTCATATCTGCAAATTTATATTGTAGCTCTGGGGCTGACCCAATATTGAAGCAATAAAAATGTTAGAGGGAAGTAATTGCAGCTCACAACAATAAATGAGCAAATTAAAAATAATTGACTAAATTACCTCAACGACCGTCGATCACAGGTAACACATGGGACTACTCATAGTAAATAACATAATTCGAAAATAGCTATCTAAGCTTGAAAGTTTATTCTCCGAATACTCTAAGTTCAATACTGTGACAAACGCGCGACTATTTTCGTGCGTCGGTCAGTTTTCTCAGTAGGAAAATGGGATCACGAATATGGAATGCAGAATCAGAAGCGCGCCATAACTTTCATGGGAAAGTTGGTTTTCACGATTAAGTAAACGATCAATGCGGTGACGCGTTTAATATTGAACGATCGTTGACGTATGTACATTACCCTTACTATCGCGACCAAATAAATCATAATCGGGATGAAGATCGTGTCGTGTATTTTCATATAACTAGCCGATCATATCACCTACCAAAGGTGGCTCCAAGATCCACACCTTACCCTACCCTACTAACAAATACTCCTTCCCGAGACAACTGTGGGGATGCTGTGGATTCCACGGTTTCTAGTAAGAACGGTTTTCGAACTAACATTCCTTCCCCTTTCCCGATGACCGTAAGGACGTGGCGGGCGCCGTTATTGACTTTTAAATAATGAACTCTCGAATTGTGCACGTTGAGAGTTTGTAGCTAGTCCCAAGCACCATTCATTGGTTCTCTTTGCAACTTCGATTGTTCTGGTCAATCACCGAGTAGCAAATACGATGAGTACGGTTATCTTTGCTTTCTAGCAATACCAGTCGGATTACTTTCTTCAGCGTAGATTGTGGGATTACTTGTGCAGGGGGTTCCATTCTGAGCAGTTTCTAGCTACATATATACATTTTGTGAACAATTTTTCTTGATTGCCACCATTATTTCATAAGACAGCTAATTTTCTTTCGGATTATTCCACATGGCAGAGGCCGATACTGGCCACATCAATTCACTTCCGGCGTTATTCATCTCACTTATTGAATTTACCTCGACAACATGATCTTACGTTTACGCAAATCTCATGAATTAAAGTAAGTAGTTGCTCTAATATTATTTTTTGTTCTTGTAGTTGAATTTTCCGTGTCAAATGTGACAATAGTTCTTATATTATTATTATTATTCTTATTATATGCAACACGTATTTCAAAATTTACACAAATTCTACATAGCATGGTCACGCCTCCGCTCGATATCAATCAAGACCGGGACACCCTAATACGCACACGTGCACCGGGGCATCGCAGCATGACGGAAGGGTTGAGAGTGCACCGTTTCGCGGTAGCCAATTATTTTGATTTGGACATAATGGCAAACAAACTTGTGAATTGAATTTAATCATTCCGATTTGAGTTTGATTCGCATGCTGTACCTTCCTCACGGTGTTGTTGGGTGTAGGTATATGAAGGATTGTTGTTCTTGCTGGGGAATGCACACAAATATTGGCGTGGCAATAGGCAGGCAGGCCTCCTATAGGAAGGAAAGAAAGCCCTTGCAGTGGCTATTGCATTTGCTTAAAGAACGATATTCAGTGAAAGGAAGAATTTTTCAAAAAATATGTAATATGTCGGCCAAATTGCATGTAACTTATCTTTTCTATCGAATTTTATCACGAAAATCAAGCTTGATCCATGAAATGAATCGAAATATTAGACATAATAATTTAACAATGTCTGAACTTTGGCATGCTTTTGGAATTGTCTGGTCAATAATCCTCGAAGAATCTTTCATTAACTTTACCGTGTACACGGGAACATCTGTCGGCCGGACTAACAAGTGGTCTAATATTTGGGCTCATATATAGAACGCACTATGATACCGATAGTCTATAGTTGGATTCTTACGATATTCAACCTTACTGCATATCATCCTAGCATCCTTACTAGCATCTCTTTCCAACAAACCTCCAAAAAAAATCCAACATCTGACTACAACGATGGCAGCCAATTGGTCAACTTTCGAGAAAATATAACTTTTAACGAGATCCACATTTAGTCGTTTGCCTATACACACACACTCTTCATTCACTGTTTGCACTCGATTCGGTCAGAAAACATCATCCTTTTTTGTATTTGGCGATGTTTCGTTACTGGTAAGCCACCTTCCAGTCTTCCGCGAATCAACAGTGCACTGTTTCGGCAGAAACGTTTCCTCATATCCACCTTAGCGCGCTGGACCAACCAAAGTACATCCCACAGAAGCTCTGGTGGATATAGCAGAACCCCTGCCTAAATGGGACCCCCAAAACGCGAATATTTATTTTCAAAGCCAACGTTCTTCTGCGGGCTGCAGCTAAAATTGCACTAGCAGTGCGGCGGCGATGCAACCTCATCCTCATGCGAATCATTTCGATATGCCCGTGCTACAGTGGGGTACCTTGGCCGACCAAACGACGGTCACTGCTGCATGTACCGTAATTCATGGAGAAGCTGATAAGCGAAACGATATGGATGGAACTATTCAATAGCCAATAATAATCTCAATGGGAAAGTTAATAATTATTGATATTCTCATAATTTTGGCTATGGGATCGTTGTGAGGAATTATAATATTCAACTTAAACCGAACATTTCAACTTAAACTGACAAAGAATCCTTCATAACTCCACATAAGCTTAGGAGCTTTCCGTAAAACACGTGGCTCTTTTTTCTTAAAAAAAATATCAATCTTCCATCGCTTTACGGTACTTCCGTTCGTTGCATTGCTCACTCGATCTACCCCCGGTCCCATCGGTCGGTTGGTATGAGAGTTGTTAGTTTAATGCAACTCGAGTCCACTCAATTGCAAAACTACCAGCATGTTGGTTAGCTGGTCGTCGTCCTACGAACCAACAGCAACCGCGTCATGTGTGGAGACTGGGTACCCCCGTTCATCAACGACGACGACGACGACGACGCAGCAGTCGGTCCGAGGCAATGCAACGATGCACCGACTTCAAGCCAGTTAAGCCAGTTTAGAATCCTACGAGGACTTCATCATGGCTCAATTCGTGATTTGGCAAAATCGCGAAGGCCTCGGAATGGTACCTTACCGGCCAGCCGGCAGCGCCAGCGGTCCAGCATGGCGCGACACTGAGCTTAACCGCGCTATGTTGTTTTTATTCCGCTCGGTGGATCACGTTTCGAGCGCGCTCTGGGATGGTGGCTGGAAAAAGAGCTGCACGCAGTACCTAGAGCTCTCGAATTGCAAACGATAACAAAAGCATTAGAGAAGTCAATCGAACTCGGAAAATGGTGTGAGCTTGAGCACACCACTGCAGCAACAGGACTTGGTACGGTACGGATGGAGAGTCTATTTTCCTAAATCCTCACTATAACATTCGGGGCCCACCGGCGGTGGCCGTCCGTCCGGTCTAAATGACCATTTCCGCCGATGGAGTTCAAATCATAGGGATATTCACGCCGGTTCGATCGTTCCCAGCTGCGTGAAACAAACGATTTTGTTATAATATTTACCGAGTGCGAGAATTTGATTAGCTGTGAACAGAAATTCTAAACTTAATTTAGCTTCCAACCGGTACGACCCAATGTGAAGTACGTGTGCAATAGTTGGGTGCTACCTATTTAATGGTATTGCTGACAACTGCAGTATTGATAGTGCTCAAAACTTAGGCGATGTGGAATAGATAGCATAGTAAGCTAGATAGTGGGTATATCATCTAGTTTAATTGAAACAGTGAGCATGGGACAAGCAGCAACGGTTTTTTTGAACAGGAAGCTGAAAATTGTCTTGGAAGTATGTGTATTGTAATTTTTAGTGATTTTTTAAGGAAGTTGTTGAATAATTTTGAAATACACTGGAACCTCCATTTAGGTAGGATACATTTAGGTAAAATCTGTTTAGGTCCCTCCATTTAGGTAACGTTACAAAAATGGAATTTGATTGTGATCGGAGCAGTTGGAGTACTCAAGATTACAGATAAAGTTTTTTAGCGGGAAAAAGGCAGAATTAAGCGTTAAGGAATGTTTACGGGGTGTTTAAAGGTTAAAAGTTTAAGAGCATCTGAGAACTCCCTGGAGCTTAGGCCATCTGATCTACAAGCGTTGTCAGTGATCTATTGGAGCATTATGAATGGAATTTTTGCTTAATAGCCTCATGATGCTATGTGTTGTCAAGTAATTAGTTCGTTGTCAGTTTGTGGATCTCCAAGAACATCCTTGCGTATGAGTCATCGGATATACCAATAATTCTTTAAGATTCTTCAATAACTCCCTTGAGTATAGGTCATCGAATCTACGAGGGCTACCAGTTGTATCTAAAAGCAATAATAATGAGGTTTATACTCACACAACCCCAGGCATCTATGTTCTATCAAGTGGTGGATTCTATGATTGTATAGCATATCCGAAAATTCCTTAGAGTTAAGGCCATCTGATCTACAGCGTAATCAGTGATCTATTGAAGTATTATGAATGAATGGCTTGCATAGCCACATGCAACTATGTGCTGTCAAGTGAAGAGTTCCCAAGCAGCACACAAGTCACAAAGGAGTTTCGACAGCGCAAGTGTTTGGTTGTATAGGAGTTATATTCATGTAATTCTAACCCAAAGGAAAAATAACCTGGAAATGACTCGTGTCCATTGGCGGAGCCAGCATTTTCTTTCTTCTTACTCACTCTCCTAAACGTACACGAGAAAGAGAAAGATGAAAGAGGAGGCAGCTTGCCCCCTCTTTCATCTCGCTCTTTTGCTTGCATGTTTGGGAGAGTGAGTAAGAAAAAAGAAAAAGCTGGCTCCGCTAATGCTCGTGTCTAACTAAAAACCTGCGCTGTAACTTGTGTGCTGCTTTGTAACTTGTGTGCTGCTTGGGTTCGTTGTCAATTTGAGGATCTCCAAGAACTTCCTTGAATATAGATCATCAGATCTACTAACCTTTTTTTTTGGCTCTTAGAGATTTACGACTAAGGTTCATATTCACACAACCTCATATAATTATGATCTATCAAGTTTCAAGATCGAAGAATCTTTGAGGGTCTCCAAGAACTCTCTTGAGTATAGGACATCCAATCTACGAGGGCTGCTAGTTGTAAATAAGAGCATTAGGAATGAGGTTTATACTCACACAGCCCGAGGCATCCATGTTCAATCAAGTGGTGGGTTCTATGATTGTATAGGAGTATCCGAGAACTCCCTAAAGCTAAGGCCATCCCAAGTAACAATCGGCATGCCTTGAAGGTTTATTCATGTTTTATCCTAATTTTATACGAGCTTGTGAAAAATCTAGTTGTTCTATATTACTTTTATGTGGTAGTTTTTTTTTTACTTTGCACCTTTTTCATTCCATAAAATTATCATATAACTTCTGCTATAAACATCTTCAGTTACCTAGAGACTCGCAAGTAGTCATGAATTGGTTTTATCACTTATTATATACCATTTAATTAAAACTTGCATTTGCGGTTGTTTTCGGAGAGATTTTTTTTGTAAACAAATACACAGAACTGTGAGGCAATGCATAAAATCAACAAAAGATTGTTACTTGGGATCTGATCTACAACTGTAATCAGTGAGCTATTGGAGCATTATGATTGAAATTTGTGCTTACACATCCTCATGTAGCCATGTGCTATCAAGTGGTAAGTTCATTGTCAGTATGAGGATCTCCAAGAACTTCCTTGAGTATAGGTCATCGGATCTACGTATTTGGTTGGTAAGAGATTTACGCAATAGAGGAAAAATTAAATGGGCTTCTATATTCCCTTGAAACCGCTCTGAAGACCATTGAGATGCCATGAAACTCTTTGAAACGCCTCTAGAAACCCCATGAAATCTTAAAGAAATTTACCTGAAAGCTTTTGAACCCCCCTGAAACCACTGAAACCTCCTGAAACGACCTAAAATGCATTGAAATGCCTTGAAACGCTTCAAAACGCCTCCAAAACCCCCATGAACCCCTTAACCTTCTTGAAACGCTTTAAAACGCCTTGAATCGCTTTGAAACGTCATGGAACGCTTTGAAACGCCTCTTAAGCCCCTATGAAACCTGCGAGGAGTTCACCTGCGAGCCTCAGAAGCCCCCTTAAACCCTCCTAAAACCTTCTGGGACGCCCTGCAACCCATTGAAAACCCTTGAAACGCCTTGAGACGCTTTGAAACGCCTCTAAACCCCCTACAAAACCTCCATGAAATTCACCTGAGAACCTTTGAAACCCCCTTAAGGCCCCCTAAACCTCCTGAAGCGCTTTGAAACACTTTAAAATGCCTCTAAAACAACTTTAAAACCTGCGTAAAAATCACCTGAAAGCCTGTGAAGCCCTCCAAAACGCCTGGAAATTGCTAGAAACGCCTTGAAATGCTTTGAAACGTATTGAAACGCCGCTGAAACCCCCATGAAACCTACGAGAAATTCATCTGTGCGCCTCTGAAGCCCCCTAAATCCCTCCTGAAACCTCCTGGGACGCCCTGCAACGCATTCATATGCGTTGAAACGCCTTGAAACGCCTCTGAGTCCGCCATGAAACTTCTGTGAAATTCTCCTGCGAGCCTCTGAAACCCCATTAAGGCCCCCTTAACCTCCTGAAACGCCCTGAAACGCATTAAAACGCCTTGAAACGCCTTGAAGCATTTGAAATGCCTCTAAACCCCCTTTAAAACCTCGGTGAAATTCACTTAAGAGCCTCTGAAGCCCCCTTAAATCCCTGTGAAACCTCCAGAAACGCCCTGAAACGCATTGAAACTCCTTGAAACACTTTGAAACGCCTCCGAAATCCGTATAAATGAAACGCCTCTATGCCCTATGAAACTTCCGTCAAATTCACCTGGGACCCTCTGAAAGCACCCTTAAACCTCTCGAATCCTCCTGAAAGGCCATGAAACGCCCTGAAACGCATTGAAATACCTTAAAACGCTTTAGAACGCCTTTGAAATCCCCATGAAACCTCCGTGAAACGCACCTGAGAGTTTCTGAAGTCCCACAAAACCTCTCTTAAACCTCCATAAACACCCTGAAATGCCCTGAAACGCCTTGTTATGCTTTGAAACGCTTCTGAAACTCCCGTGAAGTTCACCTAAGAGTATTTGCAGCACCCTAAAAGCCCTCTGAAACCTTGTTTGAAACGCCCTGAAATGACCAGAAATGGCTGTAAACGCCTCTGACCCGTTCCCCCTACAAACTTCCTTGAAATGCCTCTGACCACCCCCCCCCCCCCCCCTTTACATCTGAAAGCTTCGACCCTCCCTCTTTGAATCTGCAAGCCACTTGCTCTTCTTAAACTTCTTTACAACCTTGAAATCCATTTAGGCAATGAACTGAATCCATGTGGGCAATGAATCAATTTAGGTAAAAATTCTATTAAGGACAGACTTGTTAGAAGCCCAAAATGGCCGCCACAATGGCCGACTTTGGCACCTACTCACGATTTCGAGCGCACAAATCTCTTCGTAAAGAAAACCAGCGAACCTGATCTTCTTATTTTAAGCTTATAACAAGTGAGCAAGAACGGAATAATGAAATGTACTGTTGTTTGAAGCTTACTTCTTGAGATTTGTGCATTTGAAATTCTGATGCACTGTTGAAGCGGGATTTCAAGACGTTTGTCCTTAAGGCAGTCCCAACTCGTCACCTAAATGGAGGTTCGAGTGCACGCCATTACAACACCGTAAAGTCTTCGGCAAAGTTTTAGAGTATTATTCTAACTATATTTAAAAGGTATTTTTGGTAGCTTTTCGGTGCAATTTTGTGGATATTGTGTATCATTAACACTGGATGATTAATCTGGAAAGTACATTTTTGTTTTTACATTCATTTTGAGAAAGTTCCATCAGAAGCTGCTAGAAGACTAACGAGCATCCTTATGTGAATTTTCAAGTTAAGAAAGGAGTTTCAGAAAAGTTTTGGAAAAATTCCCGCGGGTTCCTAGGAACTTTCAAGAGGGATTCAGTGATGTTTCAGAACAGTTCCAATGCGTATCAAGGCTTGTCAGCGGGTGTCAGTAGGGCCCCATGGAATTCAGGGGAATTAAGGTAACTTCAAAGCGTTTAGAACATTTCAGGAAGTTTATTGGGATTATAATGGGCTTTCGAGGGATTTTCAGAGAAGTTTCAAGGCATTTCAAGGCGTTTCGGATGGTTCTGTGGTTTTCGAGTTTCTGAGGGATTTGGAGTAGTTTCCGGAGGTTTGGGGATGGTGAGAATTTTATAGATGTTTCAAGGCGTTTCAAAATGTTTCAAAGGGACACGGGGTTTTCAAAGGAATTTAAATGCATTTAAGTGGATTTCGGGTGGCTACAGAGCATTTCCGGGGGATATGAAAATAATTTCTTCCGGAAATTTCAGGAACCTTACAATAAGATTTCAAAGACTTTTTTCGGGGTTTCAAGAGGTATGAAGGCATTTGAAGATGTTTTAAGTGGGTTTTAGGGAGCTTTCAAGGTAGTCTAAAAAGACGTTCCAAGATCAAGGGCCGCCCAACAAACATTATTGTTGTACAACAGCTGAATTAAGCTTGATTGTAAAAATTTTGGCTGAATAAGCGGTTATTCAGTTGTCATTGTTACCTGGGCGATTCTTCAATTTCAGCATAATCAACGTGCACAGTGCACACTTCGGAAGCACTGATGATTACAAAGACGCATTCTAGGCGCAGTTCAAACGCGAGTACGACCGCAGCTCAAGCTATGACGTCAAGATCGTCATATGATAGGGGCTGTCCATAAACCACGTGGTCATTTTTTTGGGACTTTTCTGAGAAGCTGATCAAACTGACCAAAGCCACGATGAACGGTGTGCAAAACTGCGTAAAGGTTTCAGGTGAACTATCCAGTTAATTAGGATCCCACCGGGAACTGTGACAAAGCGACGGAGTCTTATGCCTAAAGTTTAACATCAGCCTGGAATGTGTAATGCGACGTCTATTTGTATGCTTTGAAGACATTATCGCCAGAACATTTGAAGTTGTAACAGAGCTGTACGTACACCCGCACCTGAAACGCGAAAACGAGGAACATGCAAGTTACAGACATGAACCATGATCGAGGGGACCTGCAAGGACTAGAATTTTTCGAGCGACACAATTTAAGAACAATCTTCATACCGGCGAAGATCGCTCAAGAACGATGTGTGGTGGCGAAGAATGAATCACGAGCCTACGGTGAACCCAGGTAGGCTAGGCATGTTTCAAGAATGCCGGACAACAATCCTTAAAAAAAAAAGATTATCGCCTCAGATCCAGTTGGTTCAAAAAGACGAGTAGTGCAGAGTGGACCAGGTAGAACATGCTCTAGCCAGCATCGGGCGTTACATAGGATGGAGAGGGGCAGCCACAAGTATTTCAAGCCTAACTTTACCAAACACCGTATCTAACAAAATCCATGAACGGAGAAAATCGAAGGGGAACTTTGCTGATCCCATAGCGACTCATACGTTGAGCATTTCAGAAACGTGAAAATTCCGGGTATTTTTACACAAATCATCCTCAAAGGTGAGTGATACAAGTAGTGCTGAACGAAATTCAGTGCCTCATGTGAAAATCTATTTTTTGTTTAAATATGCTACATACGGTGTTTGGTTAAGTTAAGCTTGGTTTTGGCGTACTGATGTTTATTGATGAAGTAAATATATGTTTTTGGCTACAGTATGCGCAGGGCCGAAAACAAAACTCGTTGTATTCTATTGCTCCTTATATATAGCTTTGCCCTAAAATAAGATAACAAAAATCAGTAACAATTACATCTAAGACTGATAGTAAACGTTAATTACGCAATAAAAATATGTCGTCCCAAAATCATCAGAAACAATCACAAGTACCAATCAGCTAATATTTGCGTAACTTATGGCCTCATTTGACAGCCATCAAATTACAGACATCTACATACATACTCATGATGGTTCAGAGGGGATCATCAGGCAACGAGAAATAATAAACTGATTACAGCCAATAATCAACGCCAAACGTTGTTGGACGGGAAAATTTCACGAGCCAGACATGGATGAAGCATTTTTACTTTTACATTCTTCGAAGGGTGTCCTGATTTCTTGTCGCTTATTCTAGGAACTGACATACAAACGACGGAGTTTCAAGGATGTGAGTGTTATTCACTACATTGGTCTTATTTTATTACCATTACTTATATTGGAAACAGACAGTAAAAAAATCTAATCAAGGTCCCGAACTATTCCACGAACTAAAGCAATATTGAAAATAGTGCTATGATTAGAGCTGCACCAAATATGTTTTTCCAATACATGTATCGTCTGTGAAAACATTCAAAGCAACGAATCACATCCAAAAAAAAGGTTGATTTAATAAATGGGCCCTTGCTATATTTATGCATGTTTACACACATTCATTCTCCTCCGATATACGTTCGCGCATATTATTTTCGATATATTAAATTGATTTTTTTTCTCTCGTTCATGATTTATTGTATTTATCGAATGAGAATGAAAAAAGAAAGAACTATAGGGAAAAAATAGGCTCTGGGTCGAACACAAACACGCCGACATATCCGAACGTTCAGGCAACACGAGAGGCAGCGAAAAATTGGCGATCTGATTTTTTCCGCCGTTTTTCCACTCCATGTATGAAATTTACCCATCCCCCATCAGAGAGCGTAGAAGCCCATCAGAGAGCGTAGAAGCCCCAAAAAGAGAATGGTAGCCGATATTGGTTTCGAGCATGGGCGTGTGTTGTGGATACACCCTTTCTTACTGTGATTTATTCGAAGCGACATTGAATCAAGCAAATAATGTCAAAAACTCTCCAACCAGCATCCCGACAGACTTGGCGAGACTCAAGCATACGCAAAAAAAACCTTGAATCATATTATCTTCCATTCCGCTGGCACCGAACGGAAGCGTGGCGGCTGGTGACACATCATCGTACAGCTCGGTACTATGGTGGCATGTGTGTACATTATTGGGAGGCCTATGATAAGGGTGTAAATTAACTCCACTGATGGGTCCTACCATCCAACCAACCAACCAACCAACGAACGAACGAGTGGAGTTGGGTCGAGCTGTGATGAAATTATGGAGCATCACACTCCCGATGACAATGGTGGTGTGCTGGGAAGTTTATTATTTATGTTGTCAATTTCAACATTGTCTTCGAGTGGGAGGTTATTTGGTTCAGTTGGTAATGGAAGCAATAAGACATTAAGCTGAAAGGGTTGTGGGCTAATGAAAAATAGTAAATGTTTCACCTAATGCAATATATAGGTTCCTTCATATGCATTAACTGAGTTTAAATAAAAAAGCATGATCGATCATCGACGAATTCTACCAATACTCTATTGATAAGACTGATTTGCCTGTCATATATATATATATATATATATATATATATATTTTCCAAAATCTAATCTTTTCAAATGCTGGCGTGAGTGAGAAATGGACAAATTGGAGCTGAACTTTACTTCAGGTTAGTCACTACGTCTTCGATTCTTCTCGTGGTGTAGTTGGCAACGCGCCTGTCTAGTGCTAGTGAGTAAGAGCCGTGAGTAGGGGAACAAAGCCCAAAATGCCAAGATGGGGTAAAATGGCCCAACTCATAAAATCATTCCTGAATGGGACTTGATCATTACTATAGGTGAATGGTGTCAAGATATGTTTGCATCGAACGTTCTTCTGGAAGCTAGGCCACCAAACCCACGAAAAATCTTTTGATTTCCCAATGAAAATTGGCAACTTCTGGTTTTTCGTGCTTGCAATTAAGGTTTTTTGGTGACTTTATTACCAGCCAAGTGTTCCCAACGAGATTGAGGCACACATGGAGACGCATGGTTGTTGATGTCTACGCTATCCGTGTGAGGGGTCATTTAAATATTACGATCATCGTTTTGTGGGGAGTGGGTAAACACTCCATTTATTGAGTATACGAAAAAAGCGGGACAGAGGGGTGGGGGGGGGAAAGGAGTCGGAAATGCCCGAAAACTGATGGACGTAATTTTTGAATGTGTTCATGAAGTGGCACCTTACCCCATGGCAGATGGCCTTTTTGCACCACTTCTGTTTTACATATCAGTTTTTAAAATCGCTGAAAATCGATAAAAATACAGTAGTTTAGTGAATAGTTTTGCTGAAGTATTGAGCAAATATTGCCTAGTTGATGTTATCACTTTGAAAGCCTATTATCATTGAAAATGCTGAAAGTTTGAAAAATGCCATTTTACCCCACTTGACCCTACGAGTCTCACGAATAACTTTTTCGCAAATTCCACTCCAATTTGTCCATTTCTCACTCACTCCAGTATTTGTAAGGATAAAATTTTGAAATTCAGTAAATCTTCTATTTTTTTAACGTTCCTTCCTGTGTTATGTTGCCCAGTAAGTTCCAAAGAGCATCGCTCTGCTTCAGTTCGCCTAAGGTTACGAACGTATACTTGATGTAGATCCGTCAAGCGTTGAACGCATCAGACTAGTTAGCTTCGCTCCGTCATCTTGAAATCAATGACCAGACGATGAGATGATGGTAAATGATTCAAGAATCTGTCACAGAGTGAACATCTGATCCGTTGTTGATCAGCCCTCATAAAAAAAAACCTGCCTGATATTCGCCTACGCAGGACTCCTCCATCAACCTGTTAAACAGACTTTCAGATACAACTTTGTACTCTGAATTAAGAAGTGTTATTCCTCTGTAATTGACACACTTCGGACAATGCCCTTTCTTGTATAGAGGTAAAATGAGACCATCCAAGCAATTAGCAGGCAACTCTTCTTCCTTCAATATCCACAATATAATAAGGTGTAAGAGTTGATACAGCTGCTCACTACCGTGCTTGGGAAGCTTGGCTGGGAGTTCGTCCTTCCCAGCAGTCTTATTGTTATTCAGTCCTGGCTGTTCTGACCTCTTCTAGCGTTTAAGGATCCAATTCTGTTTGTCACACTGCCTTTACAACTGTTCAACCGTTGAGTTGACAGCATTTTGATTTACCACATTCCATGCTAAAAGGAGGTATGTTCGAAATATGTCGGCAGTTTTCTAACTAAAAGCTGTTTGAATTTGAAACCTCATGCATTCTCTTTTATCACCGGTATTTTATAAAAACACAAATTAAGCATGAACCATAAGGAAATCCATCTAAATCATAAATAGTTGCATCGAATATTACAATACAATTTCAATAGCTATAATCGTAAATCAAACATGACTAAGAGATACAGTGTTGAACTCCTGAAAAGCTTAATCCCAAACTAAATGAACACAATTAAAATGCACCCGATAGGCAGCCGCAGTAGCAGTGGTAATCTCTGGAATTAAAAAGGAAACCCTTGCCTTTCCACCTACTTCAAAACGACAATACTAGCGATGTACGGTTTCGATTGCTCACCACGGTTTTGGCGGCGGGCGGAATCCGAATAAATGTCGATAATATGCATTTATTATTTCATAAAATTACAATTGTCAGCCGCTTTGCTGCGAGCTCGCTGCAACTTGCAACTGCCACCGACGAGGGTAAGCCTCCATTAACAACCTGTTCAGCTGAATACCACAATGCGATATCCGATGCCTGCGGAAAAATAGCATCAGCAAATGGTCGCAACTTTTAACCGCATGCTGGGAGGAGCTTACCGGAGGAAAATTTATCATTATTGTTATATCATTGTTATTATCCTCATTATAATACAACTGATTTACCATGAATGGCCATCGTGGTACGGTACTTGTTCTGTACTCCCAAAAAAAAAAACGAGGTAATTGTTAAACAGCCTACCACCCAGCCACTCACAACTCCATGGTCAATTTTCGCAGCGACGCGGGTGGAACGAAAACGAACCTCCAGGTGATGTATTTTTTAATTAGCTTGTTACAAGCAATAATTGAATTCTAGCCACCAGGTAATGAATCATCATTCTTTCGATCGCTAGCATAATAATGGTGCTTTTTAATTATTAAATTAATTAATTAATTAAATTATTATTATTCGCGCGGTCAAGCCTCCAGCATTTGGCACCGGGTCACCATAATTGGATGTTGCGACCGGGACGGACAACAATTTGGGTTGGATTTCGTTCCCAACTAGCACCGGAAAGTGGCGCTCATTGCGCTCTAACTGCTGGCTGATTGTTCCGTTTTTGCGGTTTTTAGTTCGTTAGTTTGATGGTCATTCACCATCCGTAGCCAAAACCCAGTCAGGCTTCCTGCACCGTCCATCGGTCGCATCGGTGCGAAATGGAACTCTGATGATGTAGTTTAATAGCCTTTGACAGACCTTATTATTATTTCGATTATTATAGTTTTGGCACCTGGTGGAGTGCACCACACTTTCCACGTGGCAATTATTGCCCCAATTTGCACATGCAGAAGAACAATCACACCTACACGAGGCCGCAGAGTTGCACACCGGACGCTGCTGACGAGGAAACTGATGGTTGTGGTGTGCAATTGTGTGAAATATAGATAAATTTATTGAGGGAAAAAGAGGAAAGACCAGTACGTGCAAAACAGATAATATATGTACCCCTGTGATGAAGGGTTTATCGGTCGGTATGATTGTACAAATTCAGCATCTGCCAGAGCATGATAGCAAGGTATAATTGAAATTTAATGCATCTACTTCTAAAACTACAACTGCTCTGATTGAATTATTTATGAGAAATCGTTTTGCAAATGAATCTTTTTGAATGAGAAGCAGTTCGAAAACCACGTAGACCAAATTTACTAATCACTTTGCTTTGCTTTGCTTTGCTTTGCTTTGCTTTGCTTTGCTTTGCTTTGCTTTGCTTTGCTTTGCTTTGCTTTGCTTTGCTTTGCTTTGCTTTGCTTTGCTTTGCTTTGCTTTGCTTTGCTTTGCTTTGCTTTGCTTTGCTTTGCTTTGCTTTGCTTTGCTTTGCTTTGCTTTGCTTTGCTTTGCTTTGCTTTGCTTTGCTTTGCTTTGCTTTGCTTTGCTTTGCTTTGCTTTGCTTTGCTTTGCTTTGCTTTGCTTTGCTTTGCTTTGCTTTGCTTTGCTTTGCTTTGCTTTGCTTTGCTTTGCTTTGCTTTGCTTTGCTTTGCTTTGCTTTGCTTTGCTTTGCTTTGCTTTGCTTTGCTTTGCTTTGCTTTGCTTTGCTTTGCTTTGCTTTGCTTTGCTTTGCTTTGCTTTGCTTTGCTTTGCTTTGCTTTGCTTTGCTTTGCTTTGCTTTGCTTTGCTTTGCTTTGCTTTGCTTTGCTTTGCTTTGCTTTGCTTTGCTTTGCTTTGCTTTGCTTTGCTTTGCTTTGCTTTGCTTTGCTTTGCTTTGCTTTGCTTTGCTTTGCTTTGCTTTGCTTTGCTTTGCTTTGCTTTGCTTTGCTTTGCTTTGCTTTGCTTTGCTTTGCTTTGCTTTGCTTTGCTTTGCTTTGCTTTGCTTTGCTTTGCTTTGCTTTGCTTTGCTTTGCTTTGCTTTGCTTTGCTTTGCTTTGCTTTGCTTTGCTTTGCTTTGCTTTGCTTTGCTTTGCTTTGCTTTGCTTTGCTTTGCTTTGCTTTGCTTTGCTTTGCTTTGCTTTGCTTTGCTTTGCTTTGCTTTGCTTTGCTTTGCTTTGCTTTGCTTTGCTTTGCTTTGCTTTGCTTTGCTTTGCTTTGCTTTGCTTTGCTTTGCTTTGCTTTGCTTTGCTTTGCTTTGCTTTGCTTTGCTTTGCTTTGCTTTGCTTTGCTTTGCTTTGCTTTGCTTTGCTTTGCTTTGCTTTGCTTTGCTTTGCTTTGCTTTGCTTTGCTTTGCTTTGCTTTGCTTTGCTTTGCTTTGCTTTGCTTTGCTTTGCTTTGCTTTGCTTTGCTTTGCTTTGCTTTGCTTTGCTTTGCTTTGCTTTGCTTTGCTTTGCTTTGCTTTGCTTTGCTTTGCTTTGCTTTGCTTTGCTTTGCTTTGCTTTGCTTTGCTTTGCTTTGCTTTGCTTTGCTTTGCTTTGCTTTGCTTTGCTTTGCTTTGCTTTGCTTTGCTTTGCTTTGCTTTGCTTTGCTTTGCTTTGCTTTGCTTTGCTTTGCTTTGCTTTGCTTTGCTTTGCTTTGCTTTGCTTTGCTTTGCTTTGCTTTGCTTTGCTTTGCTTTGCTTTGCTTTGCTTTGCTTTGCTTTGCTTTGCTTTGCTTTGCTTTGCTTTGCTTTGCTTTGCTTTGCTTTGCTTTGCTTTGCTTTGCTTTGCTTTGCTTTGCTTTGCTTTGCTTTGCTTTGCTTTGCTTTGCTTTGCTTTGCTTTGCTTTGCTTTGCTTTGCTTTGCTTTGCTTTGCTTTGCTTTGCTTTGCTTTGCTTTGCTTTGCTTTGCTTTGCTTTGCTTTGCTTTGCTTTGCTTTGCTTTGCTTTGCTTTGCTTTGCTTTGCTTTGCTTTGCTTTGCTTTGCTTTGCTTTGCTTTGCTTTGCTTTGCTTTGCTTTGCTTTGCTTTGCTTTGCTTTGCTTTGCTTTGCTTTGCTTTGCTTTGCTTTGCTTTGCTTTGCTTTGCTTTGCTTTGCTTTGCTTTGCTTTGCTTTGCTTTGCTTTGCTTTGCTTTGCTTTGCTTTGCTTTGCTTTGCTTTGCTTTGCTTTGCTTTGCTTTGCTTTGCTTTGCTTTGCTTTGCTTTGCTTTGCTTTGCTTTGCTTTGCTTTGCTTTGCTTTGCAAAGGTGCAAACACCTTTTAAAATGTTATGAAATATTTCAAACATGTTGCTTCATTTTGTGGACGAATGTGATCATTACAGTATTCACCGCAATACAGTGTAAAAATCTATGTTCTTCTTCCGTGGATAACCTAAAAAAGTCTTTCAAAATTCGAATATAATGAATCTTTTCAACGGCTAAAAGGCTAAGTTACCCAATTTGTCACCTTGTTAACGCTCAATTCAGCATTAATGTTTCCTAGTGTGAAGCACGTCTCTGTCACGGCAGCGATATAACTGCCATTTGCTACTACACGCAGATGACTACCTTAAACTACTATTATTATGTGAAGATAGTCCATATCTTCGCGGCCGGCATGGTGGGTGCTGCTGGCTGAGATCTGCCGAGATAAACCACCATCCTGACGGCGGGAGTGCATCGAGTAAAAGACTGAGAAAAACCTCAGCTCTGAAGAAACATGCCGATGACGAAGACGTTGAGCGAGAACAGAGTCTCTAGTGAGGTACCGACCGAACCGAGTTGTCGTCGACGTGTGGCAGGCGCAGAGCAGCAGCAGTAGCAGCAAGACACATCATCTTATAATCGTGCCTCGTTAACGGCGGATTAGGAAAGACGTGTCCTGAATCGGGAAACATTTATTTTTCACCCGAGCAAGTTATCTTCAACTTCAACAGCGCTGTTGGCTGGTTGGCTGGCTGCAAATCACCCGCACCCTCGAAGTTGATTTCCATGGGCCCGACTGGAGGGTAAGATGATGGAAAACCACAGAATTCACGACGATTGCTTTGCACTGCCGCCACCGACCGCAGCAGCAAGAATGGCAGCGAAAATCACTGGGAAGAAAAATCGTCCTAGTCGTCGTATCCCACAGCCCACGAAAGCACGGCAGACTCAACATAGGAAGAAAGTGCGAAGGAAAAAAAATCGAGCATGCAAACTAAATAAAGATGAAGCTAATATATTACTTCTGTGTGTACCATTCAAATTTATTTAACGTTTGATTATTATTCCTGGCACCCCTCCGGCCGATGTCGCTCGTCGGGATTTGACATTCATGGCCCGTAATGGCACTTCTGATTCGACACTGATTTGATGAGGTTGTTGATTTACTCAATTTATGGCAGTTTGTCTACGTAGTTACAACGAGCTACGCGATAATGAAGTCAATTCGCGGCGTTTGCCTCGTTGAGCTGGAGATGACCCGACAGTAATGTAAGGGGGATATATAGTGTTTGTAGCTTGATTGTCGATATGCAAATGTGGTTGTGCCGACATCAACGGTTAATTTAGGGAGGTACTGTGTAATGTTGTGACTAGATGATTGGTTTGATGTAAGTACACCAATTTTGTATATTGATTTCGAGTCTTCATATGAAATTTTTATAAATACACTGTTGATGGGAAGAACCAACTGTATTCTGTACAACTCGGATTTAACGGCAACGCAGTCTTGACAAACCAGAACGAGTTGTCTAAAACTGGACAATCGATCATAAAAAACATAAGTAAGAAAAATTACCTCTGCAACGCAGACCTTTCATTGATTTCGAAGCAAAACATTCAAGTATTTTATGAATGATCGTATTAATTACACTTCAACAAACATTATACCGGTGATTTTAGGTGCTATCCTCCCACTCATCAACAATACTTGCACAGTGGGGAAATGCTCAAATTTCCACTGATGAAGCGTAACTGAAATCAGAACAAGGAAGGCTTAATCCTCCTATATGGTGAGCAGTATGGGTCCTGCCTCAAAAACGTTATGCTATGAGCTGAGCCGTATGATCGATTCTTGTTTTGCGCAAAACAGAAGTATTGTTTTTGATGTAGATATAAAGAAAATTGCCAAATAATTGCGAAAATACGCTGCATGATCGACAATTTTGGATTTTCCTAGGATTCATGTTCATAAATCAATCAGCTGTTAAGATTACGGTGTCATTACTGAAATCCATGTAAAATGTTGAATGTTTGGAAATGTATAAAAAATCAAGAATGTATTTTTGTTGCCACTAATTGTTCCATCATATCCTATTGCGCATCTGGGGTTGCTTTTGATTATAGGATTAAACTTCAATCGACGGAACACAAGGAGAGAAATAGCCATTTGTGAAACGCACAAAAAAAACGAAAAGTTTGAATATTCATCAACGCTTATTTGTTGCTGCAGAGCTGAAAGGCGATGCTATCTCAAGTATAAAATAAAATCATTCAACAGTATTAGGGACTATGAAATACGATAATGATCCAGATTAATATAACTAGGAGATGCTGCTCATTTCAAGCCAATGAGTCAGAAGAAAGTAACAGTGTCTGCTTCCAAGCTGTTTAGCTCTAGAAATAGGGGTTTGAAGTTACTAACACTACCGCAGATAATAACCATGATTGTTATAAAGAAGTTGACCATATTTGTGTCTTAATAGCAAATGCTGTACAAACGTTTTTCGAATTATTTTAAAGCATCCTTCAATTGAGCAAAAACCAGGAATTTTTCCCTCATCTGTAAAGCCTGCGTTCATTATTAAGGAATATTGTGGTATGACCCATATTTAATTTGGTGCTGGTAAAATATCCTGTCACAATCGGGCTATGATGGACAATGGATTACTGCACGAATTTATACTGGCCTGCTTACTCCCACACGAAATTTGACGTTTAAGAGGTGTTTGCACCGCCCAAACGCCAAATTTTCTATGAGAGTGAGGCCAGTAGTACACAGGGTCAAATATTTGATAAGGGAACAACTCAAGAAACAACATCAGTTTGACACTAATGAAAATTCGATCGAGTCAAACAAGATGTTTGAGCATTGGTTTCTTTTTGGACAAATATTTGGCCCTGTGTACTAACAGCTTAAGGTGAAACATCAAGAAATCCCATTACAATTTTGCATAGAAACTTCAGAGGCACAAATCTGACGAACAAAGCATCGATCCAAGCCGCACTTGTTTTTCCTGGCTTTGCTCACTTGCAAAAAGAGACAGCTTTTCCAAATCGGGAACATTTGTTTACGAATTTTCAAGATTGGTGCTCTTGAAAACGTGAGTAGGGGACCAAGTCGGCCATTGTGGCAGCCATGTTTGTATTCTCTGAAGTTTCTCCTTAAAGGTCCCGTTAAACATGACAAATATTTAACCAAACAAACCCAACAAATAACCAACACTGGTCCACTGCACGAATTTATGCTGGCTTGCTTACTCTCACAGAAAATTTGACGTTTGAGAGGTGCCGACACCGCCCAAACGTCAAATTTCGAGTGAGAGTTAGCAGGCCAGAATAAATTCTTGCAGTAATCCATAGCAAATATTTGCCATTAAGACAAACAGCCCCCTTAAGCTGGACAGCATAAATTCGTGCAGAAGTTCACCTCGTAACACCTCGTTTTATAAAATTTATTACAATATGAGCCATTTTACGAAGTGACAACAATGTTGATGATGATATTGGTTTTCACGGGTTATTGGACGCTACCTCCTGTCAAAATTCATTCATAAAGTCGGCTCGTAAAATGGACTATTGGGATAACTTCGCCAAATTTCCAAGGGCTCTAGAAACATTTTACCGAATACCGCCAACCTGTGATGGGACAGCACTCCACAGTTGCAGAACACGGCTTTAAAAATCACAAGGCAGGCCAGTAACCTGTGTAAACATACATTTTGAATGTAAACATGTGACGTCATTCTAATCGTTTTTCACATGATCAAATTGATGCGAAGTACTAGATCGCCTCTGAACGATTTGAATTACGTCATCAAAAAACTGTCAGTTTCCCGGAAAATATCACCTTCTAAATATTGTACACCGTGTTGCATAGTAGATGTTCGACAGTTTCGTTTTCCGTTTGACAGAAACGACACTCAGAGGATTGGATTTTCCCAGGGGGATGACGAAGGGCCAAAATCATCTACCCAGCATTCGATTAAACATGGCGTCCAATGTTTTTGTTTTGATTGCTTAATTCATGGAAAAAAGCGCTGGAAACATCGACACTGCTTCGCTGCCACATATAATATCGTGCAAAGTGATAAAGAAAGAGAAACAATCATCAAAAACAACGAATTCGTTCGAAATGTGTAATTTCCGAAATAAGCACTAGCAACACACGAGCCACACACCCGAAAATCAAGAACAAGTGAGGGTAAACCGACCAGAAAGTGGGTACCAAAACGCGCCGTACCAAAAACGATGATGGGTGAAGCGGCGATGTACCGAGTTTGACAGCTGTGTCACCCCACTGGATTTTCCCAATCATACTCAGATGATATTACTCGGGCAGTGACCAGTCATCAGACCAGTAGTTACTCTAAGATCTCGTTTGTTTAGATTCAATATGGACCTGGCTTTTTCTGCACTGGGTTTTTGAATCGCCTGCTTAGATTTTTCCGTGGCATTCCAATTAGATTCGACCGTGGATATTTCCCAAGTTTTTAGTTTCATCCATAGAGCACACTCAGGAACTCCACAGAAAGGTTCAGGGCCTACAAAGCTTCATGCCGCACCCTTTCTGGCAAAATTGTCGGCGTTTTCATTTCCCAGAACTCCACAATGACCGGGAACCCAGTAATACCTCGTTCTTACTGGCCAATTGTTTCAAAGAAATAATGCATTCCCACACTGGCTTTGATTGACAAGTGAAAGCTCTTAGCGCATTTAGAGCCGCCTGACTGTCCGAAAAAATACAGATCTTGGCAAACCTTTAATTTCTTTTCAGACAAATGTTGGCACACTCTAGAATGGCTTGAACTTCCGCTTGAAATACAGTGGGACTGCATCCCATTGATATAGCCTTCGATACCAGGGCCGAAAATACCAGCTCCTGTATTTTCTCCCATCTTGGACCCATTAGTATAAAACACAATAGAACCTGGACGTAAACTTGGCCCACCAGCATCCCAAACATAGCGACATGGTTTCACCACTTTGAAGGGAGCATCATAGTTGGTCTTCGTTATCATCCAAACTTCTGTAGTAACCAGCTCTCGGTACTATCGTATCACACGATAGTAGTTCGCAGTTGTTCACTAATACATGAATAGTGGCTCTGTATAAAATGTAAATACCAACCATGAAAATAAAAAAGTTGATCTTTGTACTTAAACCTAACAAGACGTGCGTGTTTCAATCCTATCCAGAAATGGCTAGAATACCTCGGGAGAGACTTTGTGGTGTCCAAAAGACTTATCCTATGAACAGTAATCACAGGATATTACTACTTCTACTGTTTTTATGTCCATGTTTAATTTGAAGTCTTTGATGATCCTCAAATGTTCAACAACCCAAGCAACACACCTTGTTATGGAGAAGTTTCTCGTACTTTTCCAAAACATTTTACGGCCATGGAATAAAGTTGTGGCAACATGTTTCATGACTTTTGCATGACCGAAAAAGCGCACGTTTTTTGTTATGCAAAAGTTTTGACGTAATGAAAACAAACTTAATGAAAACAAACAAACATGTTAGCGAGATGTTATGAAATTCATATTATAGCCTAAAGACGGGAGCATTTTTTTTGGTGTTTATTACTTTTAAAATACAAAATTCGAACATTACCTGACAAGCATGAGTAATTATGAGAACACAAATACATGAAAGTATAATTGAAAAGAGCAAAGAAAATCTTGAGATGAACCAGACTCAAAAATAAAATGGAGAAACGTAGACCTGATAAACAATCCAAAGTTAAGTGATCTCAAGGCCAAAAAAGTGTGCGCTTTTAAATTTATCGTGGATAATGACATTTTACCTCTACAAAATTGATGCGCTATTCGATCGACTGAATATTTCTGAAAATTCTTGTTTATTTTTCAACAAGAATCAATATGGTGGTAGCATCAAAAGGCTAGCACGAAGAATATACAGTGCCAATCAAAAACATTCTAACATGTGATTTTTAAGTATTCTTTTTTTTTTCAACAAACTTATCAACAACGCATTTTTTATTTATACTCCTCGGTTGGGTCTACACAAAGATAATCGATGAATGGATGTAATGCACCAATTTTTCGAATAATGTTCTTTCATTTAATAATTTAAAATAATTTTGGACTCTCAGAAGCTACAGGATGCTTTAGAGAACATTGGTGGTAGTAAAAGCAATTGTTAGAATTTTGCGGCAAATATTTTAGATGTTACTTCTGGTTGTCTCTTGTGTTGCTGTAAACAATATTCATGCGTCAGAGGCCAATTTTCGCATGCTGCTATCAAATAATTTCTATTTATTTGTTTCGATAGTGAATATTTTTTGACATACACTGTAACTGACAACACATCGCCTAAGCAGCACCATGTCACGGCCGCGAAAGTTTTGGTTACACAGAAGTCACTGTGACTTACATCTAGCATTGTTGCATTGTTGCCTATAGTGGTTTCTGCTTGCGTGTACGCACACGTTGCATCACATGAACACTACTTGAGATACTAGTGAAAATTAGTAAACAAAAATCAGCTGTTCCCGGCAAAATCAAACGAGCGTTTTTGCAACCAGTAGATTTGCCAGGGGGAGCGACACTAGTTTTGCCAAGCCAAAAAACCTCAAAAAAAGCTGAAAAAAGCTCAAAAAAGTCGCTAAAACCCACAAAAGTTTTGCGGGTTTTGCCGGGTTTTTTCGACTTTTTTTGGCTTTTTTTGGGGTTTTTCGTCTTGGCAAAACTAGTGTCGCTCCCCCGGAGATTTGCATTAGTGTTCGTGACACCGCTGCGAGACAATAATTTGAACGATGAACGTCTGTCAAGAAATGTTTTATTATGTTTTTTAATATGTCATCCAAAAGTATTGGAAAACAACATATGACAAAAATCTTAACATTCCATTGGGAGTGCATCTAAACATCAATCAGCTGATTTGCACAACAACATACGTCACATAAACATACGGAAAATGGTACAATTTCGTAAAATTGAATCGTTCTTCGTCGCTGTGTCACCGCAGTTGGATGAAAACATACATAAATGCATCCCTCTCGTACGGTCGTACGCTATGAATAAAACTCAACAGCACTCGAAATGAGAAAGTGGAAGACAAGGAAATTTCGTCGCTGAAGCGGAGAAGACGACGTTTTCCAGCAACATAACAAAAGTAAAAAAAGAAGGAAGAGATAAGCGTTTCGGCAGTGCGGGAGACTGAGGATAACTGATGAAATTCGTTGAGGTGCTTCTGGTGATTGACGACGGTTCGGGGAATGTGCGGCATCAATAGCAGCCCAAAGCTGGAGGAGAAAATCCACAAATCCGTCTCCTCCAAGCGGAATCTCCTTTCGCTGAACCAAACAGTGGAACTATTTTGATCTGACGGGTTCACGAGCGAATGTAAACAAACATTTGTGCGTATTTCATATTATGAAAGAATCTTGTTATACGTTTGGTTGATAAAACTAAACTACAACATATTTAACAAGCTTGAGTGACAAAACCATTGCCTGGTGGCGAGGCACATAATTTCAGAGTTTGTTTTCAAAAAACATATTGGAAACATGATTTTGGATGCACATGTTTTCTAAAAACTTGTGAAAACTTTGTTTTTCCTAGGGATGTTTTCGAAAAACTTTTATGTAACATAATTTAACACTTCAGATTCTAGTTTAATTTAAAAACACTTCACTAATACTTCACTTTTGCAAAAGAAAATAAAAAATGACGGAATTTGCTCGTCCTTTCTAGTTTTTCTTTAAAAGAGTTATTCATTTTTTACTTTCTTTTGCAAAAGTGAAGTATTAGCACAGATAACAGATGTTTATGCTAGTACAAATTTTTCGCAAAATCCTGTGTAAATGTTCAAAACGATATACGTTGGCTCACTACCGCCATCTACTCAACTGATTGCGGCATTACATCTAACTTGAATGCAAGAATAGTTCAAAGTTCCACTTTCATTCAAGATCGAATACAATCTTGAATGTAAAATTGCGTAGTGCATGCAATCTTGAAAGCGATCACTGACTATCGATCACTGCGCCATCTCTAAATGATTGCCACATGAGTTTCAGCTGCTCGTTACATTCAAAATGGCTGTTGAGCATTTTTACACACATTGCCAATATGAGCATAAACGTCTGTTATCTGTGTGTGTCTGAGTGTGTGTGAATCTCGAAGTGTTGAGCGTAGATCGTAATTGCTCTGCTGTTTAGTGCATCGTTTTGGCGTGTAAATTAGCCTGTAAAATCTTCGAAAGGGCTTCAAAGTTGGATTTCGTCGTCCTTGCTTTAACACATCTCGATTTTTTGTGAAAAAGGACCGTAAACCCGATCAACATATCAAATCAAATTGTACAAATTTGCATCAACGGATGAACTTCTGTTTCGATATGGCTGCGAATACCTCCACACATAAAACATCGCAATGCAAAAAATGCCTAGATGTGATTGCCGTCGGTGTCGATAGAATCCAATGTCAAGGGCTTTGCAACGGTCTCTTTCACGCCGCTTGTGTGAAGTTGAGCCACGAAGTCCTCATGCAGCACCTCAGCACGGTTTCAAACTTCTGTTGGCTGTGCAATCAGTGTATTGAAACGATACGCAAACAACGTAGTGATCTGATGGCCGATCAACAGGATAAAAATGGAACTTTGCCTAAGGCAAACGAAGTTTCTCGCATTGATGGGGAAATTGCCAAACTAAAAGAAGAAATTGCTTCTCTTCATTATTCACTGCATTCCATTACGCCTCGCGTTGAAGCAAACAAAACCGAGGATCCAAATGCGCATCGTCCACTTGCTGAGTCATCGCTATTGTGTCTGTCCGATAATCAACAGAGCACACAACACTCGGGCCGTCTTAGCAGCGCAGCTGTGGAACAGCGTGCTCCCAACGATAGATTCTGGCTATTCTTCACAAGGGTAAAGAATTACGTAACCGAGCGACAGATTTTGGAATTTGTTACCGATTCGCTAGGAACCGATGATGCTGTAGTCAAGAAACTTGTTCCTGCTTGGAAAGATACGCTTTCGATGCCATATGTATCGTTCAAGGTTGGTGTCGACGTACGCCTGAAAGAAACTGCACTTCTGCCGTCTACCTGGCCGGCTGGATTACGCTTCAGGGAGTTTCGCGAAGATGTTTGGGAACCACTGTAAAAGATTGGCATGATATCACTGGACTTCTACGTATACGTGTGTTGTAAAGAAACTGTAATTTTATGATCAATGTGACTATTCTGTTTGTTGTGATTCGTTTGTTTATAATAATTGTGTCAATTTTTGTTTTTTTTATATATTCAATTAGACCTAAGGAGTCCGTTGAATTAATTGCAATAAATAAATCTGTGGTATTAGTGAAGTGTTTTTAAATTAAACTAGAATCTGAAGTAACAAGTTCTACTAAAAGCTCTAAAGTAATAGCAAAGTGATAATTTAACATATTTTTAGCTGCAACTTGTTTCGATGTGCTACTTGGGAAGATCCCTGTGCGTCTAGGACTTTATTGTAACGTATAAACTACAGGGCACTTTTTGCCGCTTGTAGTTTAACAAATTGATGTAATGGCAGTGTATTAAGAAGGGCATCCTAATCAACTGATGGAGTGCTTTTCATTGCTCCTGTCATAGATATAGGGTATGTGTGTCATCAGTAATTTCACGCTCCCATATTCATGCATCCTATTCGAAAACAAGCGATTACGGCACCGATTGTTTCCGTTCTTTTTGTTTTCATGCGTGCTCACTTCCAACAAAAATACAAAATCGAATCGGCCTGAATTTGAAATAGGGAGACAAGGAGTAAGAGAAGACTGGTATAAAAATGAGCACTTGAAGAAAATAATTGCGATTGCCTATTGCATAATTTCGAGAAAAACGCGTAAAAACCGCGTTAAATAAAACAACATTAAAATCGCGTAAAAGGATGAACTCGGTGTTTTCAGATACTAACTATCTAATTTGGGTGATTACTGATTATTCAACCTTTAGCTGGTTTGTGATTCTTTAAAAGACTGATTTAAGGCTCAATATATGTTTCATATCCGGGGAAATGTACTTATGTGGCCGAATAAAACACTTCACACCCGGACATTACGATAATAAAAACATGCACATTTATTATCATCAACTTTGTACACAATTTACACAATACTACAACATATTAAAATCTATTAAAAGTAATACCGCGGAGAACGCGCGCGGGTAGCACCTTGCTGCTGTTGCAGTCGATGACGTTCTGTTGTTTCTGCTGCCGTTCATCGTCGTCGTCGGCGGCGGCGGTCGTCGTCCATCCGTCGTCGTGATGGAGACGAGCCGAGCCGATCGAAAGGGTACACGAATGCTCGTTCACAACAATATGCTTAATCAGCAATCAATCAAATGTCTTTTGCGGTCGAAAATTAAAAAAAAAAACTTTATTTAATCGGTAAACCGAACCTTTCTACACACCTATCTAAAGCATTGATGTATTTTTCGTATTCACTTACACTTCCGATCAAAAGTTTCATATTATGGGCCCATACTCCTGCCAATTAACGTTCGATTTCAAGAACCAAGGTCTCATTCAGAAGATAATAAGTCAAAGAAACTTTGTACATGATTCAGGTGAAAGTTGCCAAATTTTCTAAAAAAAAACAAATTCAAACTTACGGCAACACTGCCGCTGGGCATTGGGTTGACCAAATAATCTATTTTCTGTGGAGCAGACCTGGTATGATGGTTAGAACACTTGACTATCACGCCGAGCACCAGAGATCGAATCGCACTCCCGACAAACTCGCTAAATGTGAGTTCTTCCTTCGGAAGGGATGTAAAGTGTGGGTCCCGAGATGACCACCTAGCTTAGGGCTAAAAATCTCGTTAATACAGATAAAAAAACAATTTTCTATTGGCTTTCAACTGCTTTCAGCTAAACTACGCAAAATAAATCTAGTATAGAATTTATTTAGTAAATTTACTATTCATGTTATCGACCAAAAGTTTGGGGTCACCCCTCAATATCTAGTAGGTATCAATAACAAGAACGGGGTCACTTTAGTAAAACAGGGAAAAGTGATTAGTTGATATCTTTTTCATCTTTCATTCAGTTTCAATCATTTTTGGCCCTTTTTAAAGGTATTATACTTAACTTGCTCCAAACTTTTAGTTGATTTTCCTAGGATTTTTTTGCTAGGTTTTTAAACTAAATTCAACAAAACGCAGTTGAAAGCTTATAGAAAATAAATTATTTTACCGCTCTTATCTTAAAATTTGGTCACACCAATTCCCAGTGACACTGCCTTTAGTTTATTTGGCATTCTTGTCAACGACAGAATGACAACGACATTTTTTTAAACACAATTTAGCGCTGATTTCGAAACCGTGCTTCAAAAAATTTTAAGTAGAACAGTTTTCAAGTTTTATAACTCAATATTGAGTTTCAAAACTTTTATAAATATGGAATTTACTAAAATTCAAATATATTGCGTTTTGTTCAACCTATTTTAAATCTTTTTTCGCAAATTAAGAGCTGAATATAATACCATGTGATCATCTGAATGCAGGTTTTGCGTTAGATTGATGAAATTCAAGATATTGGCGAGTTTTAGGGACGATCTCCTTAAATTTTAGCAAAATTTTCAAAAATATATGAAGAAATGTATATTTTCCGATAAGAAAAAAAAACAATTTAAAAATTCTTTCTCGTTGTTTATATGTAGGTGAGTTACAGTAAAAAAAATCAGCTAAATCGGAGCATTGATTACGGAGGATGAGATGTGTGAAGTGAACTTAAAAATATAAGAAAAATCGATTTCAAATCATCCACCTTGTATGGAAAGCCGAAAAAAAATCCGCTCTACTGTAATTTTTTTCCTTCGCGTTTTCGAACTCTGGGCATGATTCTACACCTAAAATGATCATCAGTTTACTGAGTTCAAAATTGCTGTAAACTAGTGTTGTCGTTTGAATAAGACCATGGTTCTAGAACTAGGACGTAAGCTGGCAGAGATGTGAGCCCTAAACAATTTTGATTGAACAATAGTTTAATGTTTTATTTTTAGCTGTTGCTGTTTATTAATATATATTTTTTTTCTAAATTTTCTCGTTTTAAATACATATTTTATAAATGAAGAATATATACCTTCAATCGTGGCATATGTAGTTTGACTGCTAGGTGGATTATGAAGTTTTTTTTTTGAACGATTATTTATGGAAGACGCGTCAAAAACGACAGCCAGTGGGCCTAGCGGGCGGGCAGGTATCGGTGTAGAAAACAAAAACACACCAAACAGCAGCGATATCTGTGGCGTCCAGCGAACAATTGCTGCATTGTTGTGATTTCTAGGACTCGACGGGTGTGGTCATCGGCGGGTTGCTGCTGGCCGCCAAACTCAGTATGGTGGCCGATTTATCTGATAGTACGGTCATTTTAAGGGTGGAAGAGGAGGTGGAAATTTCCCTGTGATGAAATGAACAAAAAAAAAAGAAAAATCCGCTATTCAGCAAAGCTAAAATAACACAACAAAACCATGCTGGGGGGTAATTTTGGTTATTTGATCGATGTGGAAAAGTACATATGTGGGGAGGGTTAGAGTGGTAGGATAGGCCAACAATTAAAAGGTCCAGAAGGTACAATTAGCTATGTTAACCGATTGGGGTTGTTGAAATTAACTGTAGCAGGACTGTAGCGAAATCTGAATGATAATGACTTTTCACGTGAATGCGGATTTCTAGAACATGTATAACTGTAATGTGTGGATTGTGGAAGTACTCGTATATCACGTAGAAGCTGAGAAGCATGCTTTGTCCTAGTAAGAACGTTACGCCTACTAGAAAAATAAGGATATATCCTTATTAGTGTCAGAATGGGAACACAATCAAAGTCTAATATTTACATCAATATCCGATCAAAACCGGTCGCTCTCACCACATTCGTTAACTACTGTCTAAAACCGATAACATACGTATACTGTCTTCAGAAATCAGAGGGCATTTTCCTAACGAGCCAAAGTGAACCGGCACCGACGAAATCGTTGTCCTGTGATGGCCAGCGGTTTGCGTTTCCGCACCAGACTTCAGCGTACCTACACCTCACTTCGCCACTTGACGACGCTCGTCGGGATTCGAAAATGGTTCATTGTGGAACGTAATACACCTTCATTAGTGAGAAATAGTTCTCTGCTGAATAGAAAGTTGATGATGATAATGATGATGAAGCGTGGTTGAATAAGCTTGTCTCCGTACGCTGCCGCCGCCGATGATGGGGGAGTTCTCCTAAAAGTTGGCTGCTCCGAGCTGCCCGAGTGCCGCACGTATTGTGGGGGAGATGTCGAACGGAACGGAACCGAACGAACCGTTTGCCAGCAGTCATATTCTATCGTTCTCTCACCTCAGTACGCTTCACGTGCTCGCTCGGGGTGGGTTCAGAGGTGTGGATCTATTCTGCTGAATGCCTTGCTCAGTTGACTGCAGGCTCTGGCCCTCTAGTCTGATACCGACCGTGGACCTGGGGTACCGACCACGAAACCGGCTGATAATGAGAGGACGTTAATTCCGACGCTATTCTCCGATGCGTTTTCACCGTATTCCTGAGCTGATACTCCGGCCCAAGCTGTGTGGGCAGTAGTAGAAAGCACACCATCATCAGGAGGAATCCGATGCTGCTCAAGGCTTGAGTTGCAGCAGCTGTGGGCAACGTTGTGCTGCTGGACTACCTCTTCAAAGGCGACATGAGGCCATTGTTATTTGAACATGTGCCATTCGGCAACAAGGACGTCGTAGCCGACGACGACGATGATGATGGGGCAACGATGCTGAGGTGGTATTTTCGGATGCCTGATCAAAAGACCCGGAGTCACCGGGCCGATGAGATTAGGTTTAATTGCAAGGGTTTTATTTTCTGGACGATAATTAGAGAAAATGTCTAAGCACCATGCTGGATTCGGCGGGGAAGCAGGATGCTGCAACATGATGAGATAGACACAATCGCTCTCGTTGTTGACGAAATTGAAGAATGTTTCGTTTTATCTTTGAAAAAGGAGGTTTTTACCACATTCCTAGTCAAGCACAAACACATTGGTATGATTTTGAGCAATCGTCGTTGCTATCGTTTCACAATTATCTCATTGCAACCTAATTTAACTTTCATTGTTTTCAACAATACTGTTTTAGGTTATGAAACCAAAAAATGCCAACCAAACAATATTCAAGCTTTCTAAATAAATGTCGTATCAGATATCTACAAGAATCATTATCATTATGCCCCTTGGCCTACTCCCCTAAATTACTGCTGCGATTTCTTCAGGAGTTTCCCTGGGATTGCTCCAATAATTTGTTCTGTGATCCCTTCAAAAATTCCTCTAGATATATATCCCCCTGGAGTTTCACAAGTAACTTTTCCAAAAAATTCTCCAGGAATCCTCCCTGAAATTTGCTTATGGATCATCGTCAGGGATTACTCCGAAGATTCTTTCTGGGAATTCTTCAGGAGTTCCTTCTGAGATTCCTTCAGATATACCCGTTATTTTTTCAATTCAAAGATTCCTCCTGAAATTTATACATCTTGGTTTCTTGGCGGGCTTGCTCCATGAATTCCTCTAGGAATTTCTTATGGGATTCCTCCAAAAACTATGCTAGTATTCCTCCTGGAATGATTCCTGAATGTCGTCTAAAAACTTGTGCTGTGATCTACGATTTAAACGGCTACGCAGTATTTTAATATGGGAAAACGAGGTTTATTATTTGCCCGACGTTTCGACACTTGGGTTTTGTTTCATCTTCAGGGGTAATTAATTTTTCGTTTTTGGTATTAAATTTCGTCTAACTGTAACAGTTTCGTAATGTCACTCGGTCGGCGCGCATGTGTTCGTTCTTTTTTTATCATTCCGTGCCGGTGTGGTGTTTTCGCGCTTCTTTAACTCGACGTTCGACGTCGACATACACAGACAACCAGCGATGGAGACACATAAATATGTGAGCTCGTTTCATGGTATAATTCTATTGTGAATGTTCGTTGTAAAATAACATGACTTAGATAGTCGTAGACTTTTTTTTGTATTCTCTAAAGCACACTTTGTATAGTCCGTCACTTCCAGTAACGGCGCTGACTCTAATTTGGCAGACTAGATTAAGTTTTCAGAAGAAACATTAATCGATCATCTGACGTATTGTTTACTTTCCGTGTGAAGCGAACAATAGCGCGAAAGTCTTCACGGCATGATTTAAAATCAAAAAGTTATATGACCAAAGCAAATCATGATCCTACGATACATTCTTTAGGAAATATAACTGTAAGCGTCGCATTCAATTTATTCCTGCGTGGATTGAACTAAAGACTTCTACTTCATATTGTGGTTGAGACGCGCGATAATTTTTTTTTTATTGTTTAAGTTGGGAAAAATGGTCGAGAGTATCGTGTTGTTCTTTGCTGTGCATGCATCGCTCCTGTCTGGAGTGAGTATCGCAATTATCTCGCGCGAAAACGAAAACATTAGATGCGCAGGTGTTGCGTTCAGTTTATTCCTGCGTGGAATGGTCTTAAAGTTTCTACTCCCAGATGGGGTGGAGACGCGCGACAAGATTTCTTTTATTAGATATGTTTTCGTATTGAAAAGTGGACGATTGTGCGCGAAAGTTAGTGTTTATTAATCCATTGTTAAATTACATCACCAACCATAGGTGGCTCCCAGATTGACAATGTACCCTACCCTACTAACACAAATTCCTTCCTGAGACAAACTTGGAGATGCAGCGATTCGCGGTCTTTATAACAACGTTTGTCTCACTAACATTCCCTCCCATCCTCGATGACCGCAAGGACGTGGCCGGCGCCGCTATTGACCTTACTATAATTGAGAGCTTTCAAACTGTGCACATTGAGAATAGTAAGCTAGTCCCAAGCCCTATTCATTTCTTCCTTGTGCGATTTCGATTGCTTTGGTCAATCACGGAGTAGCAACTACTAATTGTGTGGTCATCTATGCTCATGCTCATGTTTCGTCTAACTGTCGAGTTGTTGTTGGTACATGACTTATTTGGTGTGTCCAGTTTTGCAACGGACTGTACGCGTTTGGCGCAAATTTACTTCTGTGTTTGAAGTATCCTTTAATTTTTTTTCCTTGGTTTCCTACAAAAACTTCGGTCTCGATCATCAATGAATTCTCCCAATTATTTCCCTAATAAATCCACAAACATGTTTCCGAAAAATCGTTTTATGTATCTTTTGTGGGTTTTTTTTTTGACATAAAAAATCCTCTAGGAATTCCAAAAAAATATTTAAGGAGTTTCTACTGGGATTGCTCCAGTAATTTCTGATTGAACTCCTGCAAGAAGATCTGATTCCTTTAAAAAAAATCCTGCAGTGATTCCATTTGTGATTCGTATTTTCCTCGAATTCCTCTAGGATTCTTCTAGAAATTTCAGTTATTACTACTCAAGAAGTTCTTTTAGGCATTCCTCAGAAATTCCTCTAGAAAATTAACAAAAAAAAACGGGAAATACATATTCCAGGTATTCCATAAAAAAAATATTTTGAGAATTTTTTATGATTTCTTCAAAAATTCCTTCGGAAATTTCTCCAGCACTTTCTTTAGAGTTTCCAGGAGTTCCTCACAGAACTTATCCGCAAATTCCTCAATAAATTTCCACAAGGATTTATGGATATCGTTTTTCATTTGGTTGAAGCGCAATCATTATAAGCTGCGAAAAGCCTATGTTCTAGAAAAGATTTAATGTCAAAAAACACGTAATAATTTTGCGGACATTTATTATACCAACAGAGCCGTAGCAAACGGTTGGCCAGGTTGACCCCCGCCAAAGGCGCACGCCTCTGAGGGGTGCCGAAAATGTCTAAGTCTAAGACTTTTAGACTAGAACTAGGCAGAATAATATTACATTCTATCTGATTTCATGTTATCAAGATATAAATAGTTACTGTGTCTGAAATTGGTCTTGTATTTTATAAGGTTATTTCCATGAACTTAACCTTAACCTTCTACAGATATTTAGAGTTTCTTTTAATGCTTACCATTATTTTTTTCTGGAAATTTAACTATTTTTCTTTTTTTTATAACCATTTTGTTATTTTTTTTAATATTTGTTTTTCAAAAGTGCTAGTTTTGAAAATTTCCAAGGTCTACCAAATATTTTTCTGGAAAAAAAAATTCATCGACCGCACTGGAGAATGCCTTGAGGCTATTTTCAAGGACTTAAATTCATTGAGATGTTTTGCTGTATTTACTAGAAGTATTTTTTAAATGAAATACTGAAAAGCGTGGTTCAGCCAGTTCGCTTTGGTGGCTGGAAGCAGATTGAATGCTTTCACAAATCAGTGATGGAGATATAGCTGGAGGTACATGAATGGGTGAGCTCGTTGTAGAGTTCATTTTAAGTAACATAGTATTGCAAAAAAATAATCGTAGACGTTTTATATTGTTATCTATTGTATATTATCACCCTTAGCATGATGTTTTCCAACATCGAAGTATGGACGTTATGAGTGCGAACATTTCTTACTTGAATAAGAAGCCTCACTTGATTGAGATTGGTTCACGGAAGTTGTTATCTTCCGTACGATCAATGTTTTAGCTATCAAATCGTTTACGATTCTTTCTCTTAAACATGGCAACATGGCACATATAAGACATAGCAGTAGAATCACATGAGGTACCTTCACATAACAAAAAACAAGATTCATTCAAAGATTCTATCGCGCAAATTACTTTTGAAACAAGTTACACCGTCGCATGAGTGGACAAATGGCGACCCATTTGACGGTTTTCCTGATTTGAACAAATTGTTATCTCCTGCCCAAATCTGGCTCGTCATCAAATGTGTCTGACTGGACATACGAAAACCAAAAAACCCAAATTAATCCACCTAGTGGTGATAGTGCCTTTCTCGTCGTATATGTTCTCACGATCTTTCCGTCGACGTAAGTCAAAGTGTTCCCGAATCCTGATATTTTCTAAGAAAAGCAAGCATTTTATCAACGCCATCAATGAATTAACTTATTGATGGCACATAGTCCGACGTTGTGTTCAGCGTATAAGCAGAGCTGAATAATATCAGATTTCTCAGTTGACTGCTTGAGTACCTTCACTAACATTGGGAGCTGATCAATATCAAGACGATACCAACAAGCTAAGATATAACCTTTTACACAATCACAGATCACTTTGCGGTCTTCGATAAAGTTTTTTCTGCACATTCTAGGTTATATTTTACTGGCAGTTGAAAACAAGAACGTAGTGAGTATAGTGAGACGTCTGTTTGTATGTGGGTTTAATATGTCAAGATTTTGTTCTCCTACACATATTTATCGCTTGCATTTATTTTATATACTTTCGTAGTTCCGGCGAAGCATCAAACGCTGGTTGTGCAACCCTACTGGTAGTCGCTAATGTAGTATGAACCTATTTTCTAGTTAACCGTTCCTCAGGTTATTAAAAAAGCCGTGATGTTGTGTGTCACATGTAACATTTGGTTACTTTCCGGAGCACCACCGGGTCTCCCAAATATAGTCTGATGCAATATCATTGCTAACGTACATTAGGTTACCTAAAACAAAACCACGATTTGATTTATCTTATGCATGGGTACAGATCACTTTTACATTTGACCACTTCCAGTGGGACACCCAGAACTAGCTTCGGGACACTACCGGTTGTCTAAAACATGGCTTCCTGGGCATAGTGTATCACTGTACTTGCCTCACAATATACAAATTCATGCAATGGCAGGAAAAGAAAACCCTTTAATTAAAAACTGTGGAAGTGCTCTAAAGAACACTAAGTAGAAGAGAGACGGGCCAAGTTCCAATGCGAACGTCGAGCCATAAAGAAGAAGCAGTTATCAAAAAACCTACTATTTGATGTACTGTCAAACCCCGCGTATTCATCACTCTTTAATACGACACTTTTTAATTTGTACATCGCTCATTCGAAATTTGTTGAATTAAATGTTGATCAAATGTCACAGTGTAATAGACTGCAAATACGAATAATACGATATTGTGATGTTACTCACACTCGCAGCGGCTCCTCGTGTAGCTGTTACTTCCGAAAGTTCTAATTTGGTGCTTTCTGACATCTGATCCGGTTGGTGATCAACCGCAGTGAACCTCGAAAGCCAACAATCGTAAAATGAACAAGCTATCAATTCGTACCACCACAATATCTGTAAGATTTGTGTTCAAAAACAAAGTATACAATCTGAACAAAACTTAAATAGAGTTAGTTTATCGAATTAAAAGTTTACCCAGGTAATTTGACAGCAATCATTGTCGAATTAGCGTGGTTTTATGGTACTACACGCATGGGTTTGATCCAATTTCACATTTACCACTTTCGGTTCTCATTTTACCAATTACCGATTGTCCCTGATGTGGTCTTAGACTAGTTTCATGCAAATTATTAATCAGTTTTCCTAAAAAGTCGCAAATTGATGTAATGCATGTATGAGTTTGGTTCATTTGTGTATTTGTCCGCTTCCGTCTGGGCACCTGGAATCGGTTTCGGCACACTATTGGTTTTCCAAAGTATGATCTATGATTTTTTTTCTTGATAACCGTTCATCAGCTTACCTAAAAAGCCATTTAATGTGTCGAATTTATGGGTTTGGTTCTCCTTTACATTTGACCAGCTCCGATGGGGCAACCGTAATCGGTTGCGGAACACTACCGGTTGTCCCCAATATGGCCGGAAACTTTTTTTTGGCAAATCAAGATGCCTAAAAATCCGCGATTTGATGTAAGCGACACATGGGTTTGGTTCCCTTTTATATTTGGCCATTTCCGGTGGAACACCCGGAACCGGTTCCGGATCACAACCGATTCAGATATGTTCTGAAAATATTTTCCTGCTTACTGTTCATCAGGGGGTATAAAAAAAACCACTATTTGATGTGTCGCTTGCATGGGTTTAATTAACTTTTATTCTTTGACACCAACGGCGAAACATCTGGAACCGGTTCCGATAAGGTCTGAGAATGCTTTCCTGCTTATTGTTCATCAGGTTATCGAAAAAGCTGCGGTTAGATATGTCGCATGCATGGTTCAATGCATTAGTTCAATTTTATATTTGGCCACTTCCGACGGGACACCCTGAACCGGTTCCGGGACACCCTGAACCGGTTCCGGGACACAACCGGTTCAGATATGGTCTGAGAATATAATCCTGCTTACTGTTCATCAGGATATCAAAAAAGCCACTATTTGATATGTCGCATGCATGGGTTTCATTAACTTCTATACTTGGCCACTTCCGGCGGGACATTTGCAACCGGTTCCGGAACACTACCGGTTCCGATATGGTCCGAGAATGTTTTCCTGCTTACTGTTCATCACCTTATCGAAAAAAACGCGGTTTGATATGTCGCATGCATGGGTTTAGTTCACTTTTATGTTTGGTCACTTCCGGCGGGACACCCGGAACCGGTTCCGGGACACTACCGGTTCAGATATGGTCTGAGACTATTTTTCTGCTTACCATTCATCAAGTTATCAAAAATGTCGTAGTTTGAGAGGCCGCATGGATGGGTTTGTAGCGTTTCCATATCTGCCCCCTTCCTGGGGTACCGGTCCGGAACACCTAAATGGCCATAACTCCGGAACGGCTGGACCGATCTGAACCATTTTCAATAGGAAACAATGGGACCAGATTCCGCGTCGAATGAACCGTCGGTCATTAAAATCGGTTGAGGTTTACTGCCAAAAAGTGATGGGAGTTTTTTTTGTACACATACACACATACACACACACACACACATACACACACACAGACATCACCTCAATTCGTCGAGCTGAGTCGATTGGTATATAAGACTTGACCTCTCCGGAGGCTCTATCAAATTTTCGTTTTTAGAGTGAACATATAGCCTTTCGGTACACCTTGGTGTACGAGAAAGGCAAAAAGGTAGTGGATAAAACAAACACCAGTTGGAATCTTTTGATCACTTACTCGGAGAAAGAAAGTGTCCCTTTTTCGGGGACATTCCACATGTGAACCATTTTCTTGAGCCGCTCCAACAGTTGAAATGTGATGCAGCACTAAATGATGCGATAATAGCTTAAAGATAGTGTGTCGTCCACGCTACGCTGCTGGTGGTCCAAACATCCGCAAGCAATTTTCCGCAAATCCTCAACAGTTTTCCTTTTTTTTCGCTTTCCAATTTCCCTTTCCACGCGGAATTCGGGGGAAGAGGCGAACGCGATTCCTTACTTCGTGCATGTGGTGTGGATCTGCGAGTTTATAAAGAGTCATCCTCTGCCGACCGGTAGGGGTGCTCCGTCGCTTTCCTTTGCCAGTTTATAGTCATTGGGCGATAAAAGTGAATCGTTTCGCCACCCACTGCAGATCGCTTCGCTCCCTGCTTTGGAAGGAATGGATGCGAAAGTTCTGATGTTCGTCATTTGTCACCGTGCGGTGAGTGGGTGGGAGGCAAGGAAATCGGAATTGCCAAGTGCTTCTTTTTATATGTGTGCGCTCTCAGCATAATGCTGTCTTTTATTGAGAGGTGATTAAGGGATCAATTGTCAATTACTGCTAGCACACTTTTTATGGGTCCATTAAGTACGCTGTGTGATATTGGCAGGGGTATTGGGTGAAAACTATTTTCGCTACGATGAAGTGCAATGGCAAAACAAACAAATAAACATTGGAATTTGGTTACACAAAATCGTTAGAATGGTAAACGAACTAATAAAGAAAACGAAATAGTTTCTCATGTATATACTCAATCTTGTAGAATAACTTCGATACAGAATTTATGTGTTCAGAATTTTCGTTAGCGCGGTAGCTTTTTGAAGATTTTGCTTCAAAAATAAAACTTTATGGCATGATGTTTTTACCAAGGTTTTTACTGAGAAAAAGCCTGCTTTTCAGAATATGTTGAATTTGAATAGTAATGCTATAGAATCCAATCCAAAAGTACGTGGAATGATACGTACAGAAGTAAAACAGCGAACCCGTTTCTTTTAGGAACAAAAACGTCACATTTAAAAATCGGAATACAAAATGGAACAGCTATGCCACAGACAAACAGACGTAACACTTGTGAAATTTCCATCGACCACGCCTTTGACGATCATTTTAAATTTTCATAGTTGTGGCTTTCACAACCAGAGGCGCGCACATCGTTTTTCTATGCGTTTGACTTTTCACACTAGCGCCTTCTGTTGGCGATATTGCACAACACAGTGATTCGTGCAACTTTTCCACCAGGTGATGGTAGTGTGAACTGGGCGATGGATTTCCATGAAAATCGTTCAAGGTGTTACGTCTGTTTATCTGTGGCTATGCCATACTCTTCTACTTATTTTAGAATAACGTCCTTACTGTTACAAATCTTGCTTCTCAGATGAGTGCTCCATTCTTCATTACACCAACAAACCTAGCCATCAAAATGTTTGACACCCTAAGTAACACACATGTTATATAAAAGTTACGACAGCGCAAGTTTTGGTTGTATAGAAGTTTATTTTACGTTATATTAACACAATGTTACACAAGAATTACGTAAAATAAACTTCTATACAACCAAAACTTGCGCTGTTGTAACTTTATTATAACATGTGTGTTGCTTGGGACTTTTCAGGTCATTTTGACAGATCACACACATGCACGAAAAACACGGATACGGATCATATATTCTACTTTATCGATCTTGTTGCTGTGCTTTTCGTGCTCATGTTACATCTATCAAAATGACACGAGAATTGTCAGTCATTTTGAGGTAAGGTTCATTAGTGTAATAAGGAATAGCCATTTAGCATTTGTATATTGTCCGACAGGCACAAAGATACTCCAAGAAGTTTTCTTAAGAACAAGGAGGTTTTCATAACATACGGTGTCACCCACGTGGAACTTTCAGAGAACTTCATTCAACCTCATTAATCAGAGCTTTCTGAGGTGAATAAGGGAATGTGTATGTATTTTTTCATGTGTTTATGATTAATTGAGTATAGAATGTTACAAAGACGAGTTCGATCAAACTAAATTAATGACGTTGGTTTCGCCAGATCTTCGAGAGGAGAATTTCTAACAAAGTGTCTCTAACCGAGAATTACCAATCGAGAAACTCTTTGAGAATTTTATGTTACTCTTGGATCTTGGGAAATTGCTGAGGGAATTTTTGAAAGGTTTGTTAAAGTAATTTCCAAATTTTGGAAACAAAAAATCGCAGTATTCTATGAAGTTTTTGTTAGAAAAATCCTATAGGCAATATCTGACTGTATTGCTAACGGAATTTGTAAATAAGTCTCAGAATACCATTTTAATGAACTTGTGATCTATAAATATTCCGACCGAAAATTTTTTCGGGAGATACTCCATTTCTTTCAAAAGTTCAGCCAAAAATCCTCTAATAAATCAACCACAAATTCTCTTAAAGTTTATTCTTTCAAAATTCTATAAATTCTTTTCTGCCTTGTATTGCAATATTTCAAATTTAATCTTAAGTTCAATTTCCTATACATATTTATTATTATTTCTTTAACTCTAAAAAATAATGATTTTTATTTTCGTAAACAAGTAGACAATCCGTTACGAACAGTTCCCGGATCGACCTGAAATCTAACCCGTCACTTTTAGCATGGTCTTGTCGAACACACACCCGTTTACCGCTTTGGTTATAGAAGCCTTTATGCCGTACTGAAGAATCACGGAAGTGCTTCCAGAAGCTCAACGCTGACTTCAAGCCGTCAGCCAAAATGTGCAGATATAAGGACTTAAACCTCTTGATCGACCAACGTGAGGTGATTGAAAGATGAAAGCAGCATTTTGATGAACACCTGAACGAAACAGAAAACGTAGAAACGAGGGACCAAGACAGCGTATGTAACTAATTCGTCAGTAAGGCGGAAGATGGGAAGCTACCAACTCCTTCACAGAGATGAATCTAGAATGCTATCCAACTGCACATAACAATATGAAGCAGCTGAAGTATTGTAGGTATTACCGTAGAACTCATCAATAATGGTATTTCAAAAGAACTAATAAAAAAAGTCCGGAAATATTGGCTTTCTGCTTGCACTGGCTGGTTTTTAGACTTAAGGTGACGAAACAGAAACAGGTGGTTTCGAAGGACGGAGTAGTTTGCCTTATCAATTAGTTCGAAATTTCCAGTGATCGCTATTCTAAATGCCAACAACAAAATATTATCCTCAATCATCTCCGTCGTCTATTCCTAAGATTAGTAGGCCAGACCTTTGATGTATGACAAATCCTCCAAAAATTACGGTATATGAGATACCCACGCATCACTTGTTCATCGAATTCATACGACAGCTACGGAAAATTGTGGATAGGTGCAAAGGCTGCAATTTCATGGCTTTTCTTTTTTTTTTTCGCAACAGGTTTTAACGATTGAAGCTTATGCCTAAGCATGAATCATTATCCTTTTGCTGATCTTGAACATTAAAATCAAATAAACCTCTTCAAAATGACAAAAAATTTAAAAATCACGTGAAAAATCGGAAATGATGTAAAATATGCTTATCATTGCTAAGATTTTCTCGTAAGTTAATTTCAAATTATTACAATTTTTCCATCCTAAGCCAATAAAGACCACGTAGAAGACTCTATTTGACCGAAAAAAAATGAGTTTTGTAAAAAAAAAGTTTTGGAAATAATTTTAACATAATCAGACCCTGGGAGTAAAATGGAAAATCGGTTCAAATTTCACCAAAATTTCATTTTTCCTTTTTTTGTGCAACACTCCTGAATCATCAGCCATCATACATATCGTGAGATAGTTAAAGTAAAAAGTTATTAAAAAATATCATCAAAATATAATTTTCATCCAAAACAGTGCTTGTTTTCACACTTTTGCAATAACTACACTTATTTCAAAGTTTGTATTAAAAGTTTGAAAACAACAAAATAAAGGTTTCGTATGAAATTTGATAGTTTGTAATTAAAAACATAGATATAATATGCTGTTACATAACTTTTAACGACTTGTTCATTTTATCCCACCGATTTTTTTCTCGCTATTTTGTGAAGAAAATAATCAAAGAAAACAATATTTTTTAAATGCAATCCCTTACAAGATTTCTAGAGTAGAACCTCCCATGTTACTCGGAAAAGCAGATGGATTTTGCCGCATTTCCACTGGAAACGACCAAAATGCTTAGATTGTCCACTTTACCCCCACAACCCCTACAACATTGTGATAGAGCGGGGGTTTCAGACCTTTTGCCTGGCGGTGCACTTTTGGAAAAACATATTGCTATGTGGTGCGTCCGTTTAAGAGGGCTTGTTTATATACTATCTAGGCTCTAAGGGGGAACGGGGTGCCTCTAACCAAGTCTGCGCTCCGCACACGTTGTGTAAATTTTCTATAGACAAAAGTCTACGAGACTGATGAAGCTCGCTATGATAGGAATAGTTGTTCAACCTGTAACAATTTCCGTCAAAATTTATTGGAAATTTTTGGGCAAAATTATTTACAGGATCTTCACATAATGTTGGCGGGATCTTGAGAAAATGCAGTTCTTGCCAAACAAATTTGAAAAACATATTGGTGATGAGAACTTCAGCAAAGTCGAGTCCTGCGTTTAACCTTGACAAATTTCTTTTGATTCTTCACAAATATTTTCTGAAGATTATTACTGGACTTTGCAGGAGAATCCGTATTCAGCACTTTCTTACGTGACTGGTAAGCTTTTGGTACTTTCAACTCAGTATTCTATTTAAGAAAACAAAAATATCTTGCTTATGATGAACTTGAGCGTGTTAGTGGAATACCTGTAAGTAAAAAGAAACTTGGGTTAAGTTCTGTTCCTTTCAATTGCACTAAGAATTTGCATCCTTTGACAGATACGAAATTCGACCTCAACTGTAAGGTCATTGTGGGGTGTGAATATAGTTTACTGTTATTCCCCTTGCCTGTCCGTCCCCTAGCAAACATCAGTGACAGCCAGCACCATGACGACGCAGTCAATGTGAAGCTGCCTCATTGAGGAGAGGGGCTTTGGCGGAGCAAGTCGTATTCATCGTGCGCTTGAGGATTATGCCAAGTGATTCTACTGTAGTTTGCTAAGATGGCGGGGAACCGATTGATCCAGTGAGTTACGCGATATTCACATTGGCGATCCTGCCAGGAGTGCATCATAATTTATTTAAAGTTAATCAAAAGGTAGGTAGAATCACTTGGCATGTAAACAGTGAGAGCAAGTGGGTTGTTTGTGTGTGTAAAGTGTTTAGTGCTACAAACGAGGCGAGCTGAGAATTCAGAGAAGTTTTTTTTTATGCGCGCCGTTGTGTGGATGTGTACGCAACGGTTCGAGCACATCCACATACACCACACCCTGGTGCGGTGGTATGGTTGACTCTCGTTGTGGACTGATAGCACGTTATAGTTTAATGGGTGGTTCGTCAGTCGATCCTTGCGTGCATGCTTGATCATGTTCTTGCTCGGCACTTGTGATCACGCTTTCGTAGGATGGTTCCTCGGATTGTTCATGCGCATGTTGTCGCTCGGTGAAAAAGTAAAGGCAAACAAAATTATTCTGCATAAAGAAAATGCAGGGACGTGTAATGAAAACCGTCCATAAAAATGGCGCGTTGGACAACCGCCGAATTTTTTTTTCTGCATAAGGAAAATACAGGGACGTGTAATGAAAACCGTCCAAGGAAAAGGCGTTGTTGGATAATCGCCGAAAATGGTTCTGCATAAAGAAAATGCAGGGACGTGTAAAGAAAACCGTCCAAGAAAATGGCGCGTTGGACAACCGCCAAAATTTTTTTCTGCATAAAGAAAATGCAGGGACGTGTAATGAAAACCGTCCAAGAAAATGGCGCGTTGGACAACCGCCGAAATTTTTTTCTGCATAAGGAAAATGCAGGGACGTGTAATGAAAACCGTCCAAGGAAAAGGCGTTGTTGAATAACCGCTGAAAATTTTTCTGCATGAGGAAAATGCAGGGACGTGTAATGAAAACCGTCCAAAGAAAATGCGTGTTGGACAACCACTGAAAACTGTTCTGCATAAGGAAAAGACAGGGACGTGTAATGAAAACCATTCAAGAAAATGGCGCGTTGGACAACCGCCGAAAATGTTTCTGCATAAGGAATATGCAGGGACGTGTAATGAAAACCGTCCAAGGAGAAGGTGTTGTTGGGTAAAACGGGCCTAAATGTGATTGTTCTGTCTACTGCTGACCACTGCAGTTGATATGGCCGTGCCCATTACCTGGTAATAAGTCTAGTAATCAGCAATGGAATGGGCCTTTTACATTTGACGTTTTAAATCAGCTGATTTTTTCGGGTCTTTGACGGTTCTTGTATGGAGATGACAGGTCCGGGTTAGCAGCTGTTGTTCAAATTTAGGCCAAGAAAATGCCTATCCTCCTCAAAAACGAAACAAGCAGACAAAATAGATTTGAATTTCGCTATCCCATTGGAAGCTTGAGCAGGGATGGCAATGAGACATCGATAATGGCAGTAACAAAATGAAACTTTTTGTGACTCAAAACAAGTGAACAATGGACGAGGAAAAATTGTGAGACCAAACAAGGACAAGAATAGCAAAATCATCGATTTGAGTGGGAGAAGGGCATATTGGCCCTTAAGAGCTCATCATCGCTCAATCAGAAAGAAAAGGAGTGGGAGAAGTTAACAAACTTGCTAGAAAGACATCTTTTTTTTCGGAGAAGAGGGAGAATGTGGGGTGTGAATATAGTTTACTGTTATTCCCCTTGCCTGTCCGTCCCCTAGCAAGCATCAGTGACAGCCACCACCATGACGACGCAGTCAATGTGAAGCTGCCTCATTGAGGAGAGGGGCTTTTGCGGAGCAAGTCGTATTCATCGTGCGCTTGAGGATTATGCCAAGTGATTCTACTGTAGTTTGCTAAGATGGCGGGGAACCGATTGATCCAGTGAGTTACGCGATATTCACAGTCATCTTCAGCGTTTCGTACTTGACTTGTCTTGGAAATCTCAATAAATCACTTACAAATTCCTAGTTAGATTCTTGGTGAATTCCTAACTAGAAACAGTAGCTTAAGGACAAGTCCGTTAGAATACCAACATGGCCACCACAATGGCCAACTTTTATACCTACTTACTATTTTAGGCGCACAAATCTCATGAAAAACTAATACAGTATGTGGCAGGAAAAAAGCGAATGTGTTTTTCAATTTTAAACCACATTTTGTCTATGTGACCAATCTATGTTTTAACGTTCCATGATCTCTAACAGGCAAATTTTCTGTAAAGCCACTTATTGTTTTTTCATTGATCACTAACTTTTACAAGACTGTGCCTGAAGTTGAAAATAATTTGGATTTTCAAACCACAGAAAAGAACACGAGTCGCCAAATTCCACAGCTGATAAAATAAATAATTAAATTTTGTCTATAACATCATCAAATGTACGTGTTGATTTCAACTAGTATGTGTATGAAACTGCATGGCTCTGGATTAGTATGGCGTGGGTTTTAATCGTATTCTATTTAAAATTGTGAGTATGGTTCTACCCCATTACCCCGAATGCCACTACCCCGAACGCCATTACCCCGAACGCCACTACCCCGAAAGCCATTACCCCGAATAGGCCATTACCCCGAAAGCCGTTACCCCGAATGGGCCATTACCCCGATCGCCACTACCCCGAATGGGCCACTACCCCGAACGCCATTACCCCGAAAGCATATTTTTAGATGGGTTATTCTGCTGATGGGTATTTTATATTTTTATTAATTTATTAACATTACTGACATCTTTAATACCAGAAGATATCATTGTAAAGAATAACCTTAAAACAAAATAATGGAATAATAGGGTCTGGGACCATTTGGGCAGGAGCACCTATTTTGGGCACTTGCTGCTATAACTAAGTAAATTTCAATCCGATTGAGTTGAATTTTGGAACATAGCTAGATACTGTGCCTTCCTGATCGTGTTTCAAAAATCAAGTCAATCGGTTCATAATTGATTGAGTTATAGCAGCAAGTGCCCAAAATAGGTGTTCCTGCCCAAATGGTCCCAGACCCTACGTATTAGAGATGATCTTGTATGAAATAGAGCTGTCAGCAAAGGTCCTTCAAATACTGGCTATCGATATTGGCTCATTAGGCTGAAAAGACATTTGGCTAAAGTATCACTAATAAGTCTAATGATCATTAGGCGAGATCGAATAATACAAATTGCAAAATAGGCCCGGAAAGAACATTTTATAGTTAGAAAAACAAAAAATCCTTTAAGGAGGAATAGACGATTTGGTAATAAAACTCAATAACAGTGTAACTTAAAAAAAATATCTTAAATGTGAAAAAAATGTGATTGATAGGTTGGCCGCCAATAAGGTCTGCAAGGATATAACTAGAAAGAACAGCATATAAATTAAAGAAGGGCAAATCTCCTATGGGAACATTCATAAACTACGTAGACCGAATTTTGGTCACCTGGGTCCTCTCCCCCTCCTCATCGTAGAATTTAAAAAAAAAATACACCGTCTTCGGCCAGAGGCTGTACATTACTAATATTAGACAATGGACAACACGTATAACACTCAGTGTCCCGGTGGAGTACAGTGACCCCATACCGATGAATCACCTTAATTTTTGTACACTATTTATGAATCACCATGTTGATCAAATGGAGTGATCCATAAACTGTGGTCATTTTTGCCGATTCATAAATTTTGGGGTCACTGTATTTTCTGTTTTGACGAAAAGTTTTCCTCGACCGGAGCGGGAATCGAACCCACACTCCGAGGCATGCGAGATACCTAAACGACTAACGCCGCTAACCGCTCGGCCACGAAGTCCACGATTTGTTCATACACAAATTTGTAAATTTGTATAGAGCCTAGAATTTGGATAGACCCTCTCCTACTTACATAGTTTATGCACGGCCCCCATACTTAAATCTGCAAAGGGCAACATGGCAACCAAACAACTCTGTAACAATATAAGTCGAAAGAACAGCCCAACTTTAGAAGAAGGAAAAACACCAGATGGAATTAATAGAGATATGTCGCCAATCAACCCGGTAACGACGTAACTAGAAAGAACAGCCTATAAATTAAAGAAGGGCAAATCTCATACACAGTAAGCAGCTTTCACTCCCAGTAAACTATATAAATGCAGCTAGAAGAACAGCTTTTCATGAAAAGAAAAGTTACAGTTTAGTCGCCAGAAAAAAAAATAGTTAATTTGGTCCAACAATGCTGGATCTACCTTGCTAAGTGAACTGAACTGAATATCTAAAATCCAGTCCAGTACTACAATCTTGAAAAAAAATATTCAGAAAACAATTTTAGGGCTTGATGTTCTGGAAACTCAAAAGAAAATCAAAAGAAATCTAGTTGCCAGTTTGGCCGCAAGTCAATTCTGAAAAATTTTACTTGAAAGAACAGCCTATTATTCAAAGAAGAACAAATCCGCTATGGAGTTAGTTATTCGTCTGCAAATAAACTACGTAACACCATAGACTAATTTCAAGACCTCGATGTACCAAAGAAAACCATTAAATTTTCTGTGTTCAGTCCGGTACCCAATAAATATTCATTACCGTGTAATTTTTCCGTGTAAATTGCCTTTTGTGTGAATTATATTTAGCGTGTTACACCGATCTGACAGCTCTGACAGTAAGGTACTAAACATAAATTACGTAAAGTGGGTACCGAGGATTGCTCACAATCTGCGAACTTGACTGCGGAAAAAATCGCGACCATGACACCGCTGGTAACACTCAAACTCGAAAGAGCAGCATCTGATGAAAAAAAGGAAACATTTGTATAAAGAAACTAACAGTTTGGCTACCAAACAACTCTGCAATAGTTCACGGTTGGAAACTGAAAACTCAAAAGAACAGCCTATTTTTAAAAGAAGGCAAATATTGGAAGAAGTGTAGTTTGATAACCAGCACAATCGTTTGCCACCAGTTTACAATCGTGCTTGAGGCCAACCAACTTTTAAAAGAAGGGAAAATGTCAGTTTCAAATACTTGTAGTTTTTATAGCCATAGCTATACGTTCAAAAGAGCAGCTAGTTTAAAATATTGAAAATTTGTCTTTACTTGTCTTCTTAATTTCATTGCGTTTGCTGCTTTCGTTTTCACGAACCTTACTTTTGCATGAAGCACAACATACGGAAACCTAAGGGAAACGGAACCTATCTTAAACAATGTGCTCCCATTGTCATGCTATCTACAACGAAGTAAATAAGAGCTATTTGATTTGTGTTTTATTTTTATATTTTTTTTACTCGTTACAAAAAGAAAACGGAAAAAATCGATACCTAAATCGTCTGTTTAAGAATAGAATTAACATAGGAACATAGGATGGAGAAGAGTATTCATACCTACACTAGTTACTGATTACCCTTTTCTAACTTATAACCACCTTTCTTCTTCTTTCTTCTTCTTTTTATGGCTCTACGTCCCCACTGGGACTTGGTCTGCCTCGCTTCTACTTAGTGTTCTTTGAGCACTTCCACAGTTATTAATTGAAGGGCTTTCTTTGCCTGCCATTGCATGAATTTGTATATTGTGAGGCAAGTACAATGATACACTATGCCCAGGGAGTCGAGAAAATTTCCCCGACCGGAACGGGAATCGAACCCGCCGTCTCCGGATTGGTGATCCATAGCCTTAACCACTAGGCTAACTGGAGACCCCTTTAACCACCTTTATCAACTTCTAATCGGTCACCACTTTTTTGGTGATCTCCTGAACGATTCGGGGTAATGGCCCTTTCGGGGTAGTGGCTTTCGGGGTGATGGCTTTCGGGGAAATGGCTTTCGGGGTAATGACCCATTCGGGGTAATGGCTTTCGGGGCAGTGGCCTATTCGGGGTAATGGCATTCGGGGTAGTGGCGTTCGGGGTAATGGCGTTCGGGGTAATGGGGTGGAGCCGTGAGTATATAAGCAATTTGGACTTATCACCATTGGGCGCGCAGTTTTTTGACACTCACTTGCACGGCTTACATTATCACAAGTTTAAAATCAGAAGTATGTTTGATTGTTTGATTGTTTGTTTATTTTCGACACTTTACACCAGATGGTGCATTCATGTCGTCAAATCAAAATCAAATGTAAGGTAACGATGAGTATTACACAGCGCAACATTGTTTTGTCTCAAGAGCAAACTTATGTGTCTTTGACAGATTTTGGGCCGCTGAGTCCGAATCCGGGCTCAGATTTGCTCCAGCACGTCACAATTTTGAGCTATGCATCAATTTATAGGGCAAAATATGCGATTTTGGGCTTTTTTGATCGCAGTCCATTAAGCATGGAAATATTTTTTGCAATTTCTCATCGTAATAGGCTGTTTTATCTCATGCCAATCTGCCAGGAAAAGGCCTACTTTCCCACACCAAATTAACGGTGCTGTAATAATTCATTACAGCACTGATTTGCGTTGCGTAATGAACCATTACAGCACTGTTTTCAGTTTTGATCAAATTCTTGATGGTTTCTGGACGCAGGTTAGAAAAAAATGTGACAACTGCACAGTGTAACCTGCTATGATCAGATTTTCTTATACATGGCTATGAACATCAGTGTGCAGTTTGATGGACAATTTTCGATAAAAACTATCCTGAAGTGGTAATTTATAAAATTGCAAAAAACATTGTACGTAACTCGGTGCAGAACTCAATTTTTACAGCACTCGTTGTAATTATCCAACTCGGCAAGCCTCGTTGGATAAATGTACGACTCGTGCTGTAAAAATCTTCATTCTGCACCTTGTTGCGTAAACTACTAATTTAAGCCATCAAAGGGTAAATTGATCAATTCACATCTAAATTAACGACTCATACAAAATATTTCGTTTTACCAAATCAAATCTGATAGATTAAAGCATTTCCAGATGTCCATTGACCAATTTACCCTTTGATTGCTTTAAAAATAATTTCATTTTATTTTCTATTGCTAGAATATAGACATTGATTGATACACTGTCATATAAAGTCATATATACCTCAAATTTAGCCTGTGACAGCTATTTGTAATTTTCTCATTTTTTTTCTGCCACACCCTGTACAAAGCCGTAATAGAAAACTAAATAAAAATCAAAATGATATGATGATCAGGGCAAGTTGCAACGATGTCGGAAAGCAACCCTGAAAAGATTGCATTTGTAAGAAACCTGGATGGCACAAGACGACGTGAAGTACGGTGGATAACGTGGGTTGAACAGGTCGGGAATGAGCTGGTGAGAGTAGGACGTTCCCCCAAGGGAAAGAGAAACAGCTGCCAACCGAATTTTGCGGCGTGCAATTGTCTGATTGGATAAAGTTTTCTGCCAGTTTAAGAGGGAAGGGTTATATAAAATAATGAAAAGAGCTCTTTAAAGTAATTGATTTAAGAAGCAGTTCCATTTGGCGATTTAAACTGCTAAAAAGGCCCAAAGAGATCTTGTTTTGAAAACCCGTGATAAAGTTCCAATTAAGTTCACTATAAGCTACATATCTATGTATTGCGAGATAATTATTATTATTTTCTAAACTGTCACACCTCCCTGATCCAACCCACATGAATACAAATCATGTACCCTTTATGCAATGTTACTTCTTTGTATAAAATTAGTCTTAATTAAGGGGGGGAAACCCCTCACGGGATACTAACTACCATCCTGCCTTAGGCAACACCTATGACATTCTCTCTGGTTTTCAATCTACCTTCAACGCCCACATCCACTCAAAACGCTAAACGTTTTTCCTTTGAAGCAACAAACCTCCTTTGTACCTATGAACCAAACAACTATTCCTTCAGATTCCAGTCAGTCTCCGGCTGGCTGTTGATGTGTTTCTGAAGCCCTGGCTTCCGTTGGTTGTCCGCCCCCATAATGGGTAGCTCTGGGCGAACGCAAAGGAGCGTGTACTTAAACTTTTGCCACACATGAAAAGAGCGTCCCTGTGTGATCCACACTACCGTTTAGAGAGGGTTAGGTCCAGGTGAAGTCGACTGCGAAATGCTGTCGTTGTCGCTCGTTGCCGCCATCCTTCGGGATTGCTTTGTCACCATCACCTACCTCTCAAGGTAAAGGGAGGAGAAGATAAAAGTGTCATCACCACCGGGACCAGAAGAGTGGATTCCTCGTACATGAAAGAGTGTATCCTTTTCTTGCTTTGTGGTCAACTGTGTGTATGCTTGTACCTTCGTTTGATTGTCCTTAATTATGTCGGTAGAACGAGTTTTTATATACAGCAGCTACGTGTTAGCATGTCGCTAATGAATTTTCCGACAAAAATAATTAAATGTGTTAATTTTTGTTGGAAAATAATCAGGCCGGATTGGAGCCATTTTAGGTATACACTAATATTTTTCAAGGCCTTGCACTAATGGCCATAATCGCAATATAGAGGGACAAAATTAACTGCTCCAAAACTTAGCATTTCCGGTACATGGTGCTTTCGAGAAAAACTTTTTGTAATAATCAGGAGCTTTTTTTGCCAAGAATTTAGTAGTTCACAATTTATCCCCATAAATGGCACCTCCTTCTAATTTTTGAGCTTTACGTCCTTCACAAAAGTTGTATTTTTTGATAAAATAAACAACTCTTTCATAGACAAGTTTATAGACGTCAAATTCCACAGCCTACTGTTTTGGAGTTATTTCAAAAATAAAATTCTATAGTTAAAGATCAGTTTTTGAGCTAATTTTGGTGTTTTTACAAGAAATCATGTGAATCTATCTATATATATATAAATGGAGTGGCATACGTGGGACCACGCATAACTTGCGAACGGATGGTCCGATTTGAGTCGTCTAAGTTTTGTTCTGTTAGTTTTCACCCAAGGAAGGTTTATGAGGCCTAAAACATGGGAAAATTGAGAGTTTTTGAAAATCGCGTCTTCATACATTTAGAACGGGGACTTGGGCGCTTGGCTAGGGACTTCAAACGTCAAAAAACGCAGTAGGCAAGACAAAGTTTGCCGGGTACAGCTAGTATATATATAAAAATGCAGTGGCATACGTGGGACCGCGCATAACTTGCGAACGGAAGGTCCGATTTTGGTCGTCTTAGTTTTGTTCTGTTAGTTTTCACCCAAGGAAGGTTTGAGACAAAAAACATAGAAAAATTGAAAGTTTTTGAAAATCGATATTCTTTGGATATTCTATACATTTTGACCGGGGACTTGGTCTTGCCTGGAGCCTTGAAACGTCAAAAAACGCAGTAGGCAAGACAAAGTTTGCCGGGTACAGCTAGTATAAAATATTTCCTGATGCAGATGTGTCAAACAATATCTTTCGGATGGAAGTTGGTGGGATAAAAAAAAAAAAAAAGTTTAAGAAAAAAATAACAAAATCGAAATATAATGTAGTTTTCAAATCATACTGGGCAAACTTACTGTCACCAATTTGAAGAGGTATGTTTTGGTAGTTTTGAGATAATTGAACTTTTGTAATAGTATTAGTGAATTTGATGTCAGCGTCTAACTTTTGACCGTGGCATTATTGAGAATTGGTTTCTACGGGTCTGTTCCAATTGGAGAATTAAAATTAATTTTCACTTAAACTTGACAGTTCGATAATTATTTCCTTATGAGAACTGTCAAGTTTAAATGTCGAACTGTTAAAATTAAGTAAAAATTAATTTTATTTCGCCATTTGGAACAGACACTAAGAGAAAGTTGTTTGTTTTGACAAAATAAGCAACTCTTTTATAAACGTCGAAGTTCCATGACCAAAGAAATAGTTTGAAAACCATCGATGGTGGCATTCTAGTGGCGGTAAAAAAGAAACTGAAGGCAAGTGTCATAGATAGCGATCTTTGGGGTAGCGTCGAGCAATTATGGGTGCGTATTCAGTTTTTTGGTCGTACCTTATTTCTGTGCGGCATCTACATTCCTCCTGATCGAGCTCGTGATGAAACTACTATCGAAACCAACCCGAAAACGGTCTACTTCGCTGCCTCTCGACTTCTTGATGGTTACAGCACGGTGACTCTCAGATAAATCAACTTCATTACAGTGAGTGAGTGAGTGCTCGATCGCTGAATCTGCTTGGTTGATATTGCTCCGCTAATTTGTAACGATAACTGTGTATTCTTGTGCGCTTAATTACTTCTGATTGTTGAAACGTGTAATGTTCGCCGGAATTGTATTGCTGTTTCAAATTCGTTAGTACGAAAAGCGTCAAGCTACGATAAAACTTAAAAGTTTCCTGTATACTGCAACCAAATTTCCAACCGCCATCTCAAAATACAGTGAGTGCTTTAGTTATTCATAATGCAGTTTTCATGAATGCATCCAGATCCTGCTGGAGACAAATTGCGTCTTCGATAGAGTGAATCATCCGGTAGATTTTCAGATCATCTGCGAAAGACAGACGGGGTCCTTTCAACGTGTAGTTGACATCATTGAAATAAATCAGGAAAATCAACGGCCCACATGGCTGCCTTGAGGAATTCCGGACGTTGCATGAAACTCAGCAGATTGGAATCCTCTGATCGAGACAGTCAATTTCCTAGCAGTTAAGTATGAACTAAGCCAGCGCAGGATATTTCCGCTAATGCCAAATCTTTCTAATTTAGCTATTGCTATTGCGTGATTGATCTTATCAAATGCTGCAGATATATGGCGTCCGTTTGTACGTTTTGCGCGAAGCTATCGCCAATGAATGACGTAAGACACAGAAGATTGGTGGTTGTAGTTTTGCCTTGGACGAATCCATGTTGATCGCTGCTTAGATGACTTTCGCAGTGAGGTAAAAATTTTCGCATTTTTCCAAATGGACGGGAACACTCCAACTGACAGAGATAAGTTGAACACGTGGCGAATAGGAACGAGCAGATTTTCATTATTCCTCTTCAGGAAAGTTGATGGAATACCATCTGGGCCAGGTTTCCTTGAAGATTTTAATCGCGAAGCGGCGCTGGAAATCATTTCATCCTCAACGACGAGCGTAGCCCAGGAATCGTTAATTAGCGGAATGTTGTTAATGGCCTGATTAACGAGGGTTTCAGGAATCGTCTCATCGCAAAACGTACTAGCAAACTTCTGAGCGAAGAATTGGCAAATCTGTTGAGGTTCCGAAGCGGAGTTTCCATTCAAAGTCATCGTTGAAGGTAGTCCAGACTCCTTTCTCTGCTCGTTCACGTACCTCCAAAAAGACTTTGGTTTCGATTGGAGACTGCGATGAATTCGTTGTTTATAGTGGCTGTAGCAACGTAGACTGGTTAACTTATAAGCCACGTTGACCCTCAAGTAATATTCACGTGCTGAAAAAAATAAGGTACTTAGAGTAGTGATACAAAGCAGCTCTCCTATCGGATTTCAGAATACGGAGCTCACGGGTTTGCCAAGGTAGATGGTTAGTGACATGCACCTTCTTAGGAACATGTCTCTCGATCTACATCATTTGCATCGAGAATATCATTCCATTGAATATATTCAAGATATTCCAGAATATTTCGGTGGTCGGCTTTTTGGAAATCGTAGGATGCCGGAGCAGCTATTTCAGTATCGCAGGACTTGTGGACAATGAGCTTAAGCATCAACGGAGGATGATGATGATTAACCTCCTTTACCAACGGCGATGGAGCAGTAGCTATGAGCGGAGCAACATCTTGTGCACTAACGAAGCAGAGAACAAGACTTCGGAAGCTCTCATTGGTAATTATTTATTAATTAATTTATTAATTTATTTGGGTGTTCTTTCAACTGACCTTAATGATCTTATTGAAGTCTTAATTCTAAATAACAAAATATATGAACAGCAAACTGACAAAATTGAAATCTACCAAGGACAATCCACAAGCAAAAACAGAAACTAGACAATCATCCATTCAAAACACAAAATTAACGACTTTAACCCTAAAAGGGATACCTTCATGGCCTCAGTTTCGTCAAATCGCTGAGTGTGTTCCATCGAAGACGAGCTCTGAAAGGCGCCTGGGGTCCAGTACTTTAGTACGATCAACAGTTTCTAAACACTTACATACAAGATTTTCTATATCTAGCTCAGTGGTATTGCGATCAATATTCGTAACAAACAGAGAAAAGGTATCTACATGATCATTTTGCGCTAATGATAAATTATCACTCATAGTATTGCACACACTTCTTTCTTTCGTTCCGTGAAACAGATGACCATTATGTATCGGTCATGATGATACGGGAGTTGAGTGTTGTTCAACGTGTTGTCGGCTGTGTCTCTCCGGCTGAAGCTGTGTACGGGCGGGTATCATCGTTGCGAGAGTTTCCATAATTTCGGTAACCTTCGTTTCGCACACAGATTGATGCGAGCAGCAGGGATCGGCTCTTGGATCGGCTTCTACATTGTTTTCATCGGCGTCACGAGAGATGCAGAAGTCCAGTAAGCATTCGTCGCACATCCGCAACACGTTTTTGGAGAAAAGAGCTCGCATTGTTTCATCTGTTAATCCGACACATGCGGCATGATAGCGTTTGGCGCACTTTCCCTCGCATACTGTATAACGTTCAGCTTTGCGATCAATAATGTGTGAGCACGTATTGAACTGGTGCACGCTATGTCCAAAGGGAAGAATTATGAAAAGTGAATGTACCTCAAAATTTATTCGCTAGAACCATATTTTTGGACCTCTAGATTCAGAAAATGTGTGGTTTAAAATAATCCATCTTGGGTTTTTTCCCATACATTTTTATATGGGACGAAATGACTTTTTTCGATATTTGTATGGGAAAATAGAAAAAAAAAATCAAAAATATCAAAAAACTCAAGATGAAATATTTTAAACCGCACAGATTCTGAAACTAGAGGTCCAAAGCTACGATTCTAGGGAATAACATTTGAGGCATATTCGATTTTCATAATACTTCCCTTTGGACATAGCGTGTGGTGCATATTAAACCGAATAGTGGTTAATCCCGTTAAGTGCTCCGTGATTTCGTTCGCTCGAATTCGTAAACCTATAATTTTCCAGTACAAGCTCTTCGACACCGTGATTCAGCGTGCACATGATGTGAAGGATCTGGGGGTGATTCTGGATTCACAACTAAGCTTCAGACAACATGTTTCCTTCGTCGTTGAAAAAGCTTCTAGAACGTTGGGCTTCATATTTCGGATCGCCAAGAACTTCACCAGCGTGTACTTGAAATCTCTGTATTGTTCGCTCGAGTATTGTAACGTGGTTTGGAATCCTCATCATCTAAGAGGAATAGAGAGAATAGAATCTGTTCAGCGCCGTTTTACCCGCTTTGCTCTCTGCCGACTCCCATGGCGCGATCTGTTGCGACAGCCTACAGCTGCGCTGGAACGTTGCACGAGCAATGGTCATTGCGGACTTGTTGCAGGGAAGGATGAACTACCCCGCCCTCTTGCAGTCCATCGATTTGTATATTCGTCCAAGAGCACTGCGGAATAACGTGATGTTGCGACCTTGGTTTCGGCCTCCTTTGTGTAGGACTGTGTACGGGCAGCAGAGTGCCATTACTGGTTTGAAACGGGCGTTTAAAAATGTAGCCTCTGTGTCCGACTTTAACCTTTCCAGGGAAACGATCAAGCGAAAGTTTAAGGCTGTATTTAGATTTTCTTCATGACGAATAATGCTATTATTTTTTGGGCGTGTTTTTGTTTGTAATTTTATTATTTTACTTTTATTGTAACAACGATAGGGAAATTAGTTAGGTTAAGTTATATATACAGGGGGTGGCCAAAATGTTTGGGATAGGCAACTTTTTTCTCCCTCAAAAAAGTTCAACATGCTGTAACTTTTCATAGCGTGCATCAAAAAATCTCAAATTTTGACTGTTTGTCATTCTGTTATATGTGCATCATTGGTACAAATTTGGGCTCGATTGAATAATTTTTCGCGAAGTTAGAACCGTTCGGGTAAAACACAATTTTTTAGACAACTCATTTTTTAGCTGTCATATCTCGGGAACCAGTGAACCGAATTGAATGATTTTTTTAACGTTTATCAACAATATATGGATTCTTAATACAACGTTATAAAATGTAATATTTTCTCACGGCGAATTATGTTATACCAGGTTGAAATTTTTACCCATATAGAGGAAAATAAGCCAAATTTACAATGCCACACAGAAATTACTAAATCTAAATAGGCTCCAATATATCTAATTAAAGATAACTTGAAAACAGAAGTGCAAAATCTTTGGACATCAACACTAAAATTTATTGACAATGACTTAAAAAATTACATTTTTTCGACAAAAATCCAAAAAGTGTCAATCTATGATAACTTTTTTCAACGTCAAAAAAGTATTTATGCTTTAATAGTTTGTGAAGCATTTGTATATTGTTAGTGTACGTTCAAAATTTCATTCAATTCGGTTCACTGGTTTCCAAGATATGACAGCTCAAAAATGAGTTGTCTAAAAAATAGTGTTTTACCCGAACGGTTCTAACTTTGCGAAAGATTAATCAATCGAGCCCAAATATGTACCAATGATGCACATATAATAGGTTGACAAACAGTCAAAATTTGAGATTTTTTGATGGACTCTATGAAAAGTTATGGCATGTAGAACTTTTTTGTGAGAGAAAAAAAGTTGCCTATCCCAAACATTTTAGCCATCCCCTGTATGTACATCATTAGAACCTGTGTTGTCTGTTGATGTCATACAATAAATAAATAAATAAATAAAGCTACTGTTTCCGGGTTATTATAAGATAAGCATTATTGATGTTTTTGAGACGGGCTTGGTGGTCTAGTGGCTACCGCTTCTGATTTATATGCAGAAGGTCCTGGGTTCAATCCCTGGCCCGTCCCTTTCCTCCTACTTTGTATCTTTCTATATACTTTCTCTCTGCTCTCTACACATACAACTCATGTATATTAACATGTTCATAGCCATCGCTAGAACAGAAACGGGTTGAAAAAGCCGTTTCCCTTCCTTCCAAACTTTCACAGCACAGTGTTCTCAATCCTATTAGAAAACGCCTACAAGCAAGGTTGCGACCATTCATTTGCAAAGATTTACATTCATTTGCTATTATTTCAGTTCAGAAGCATGCTATTGAAAAACAATGTATAGATGAATTTAACCTTGTAGTTTTATCTGAAAGTTTGAAGAATAAAACTGGGGCTGCACACGCATACCAAAGTCGTGAGCGAGCTGTGAAGGCAACTTTCCACAGCGTGAATGTAATTTACATTCACCGCGTGGAGAGTTGCCTTCACAGCTCGCTCACGACTTTGGTATACGTTTGCGACCCCAATGTTATTCGGCAAACTTTCAGATAAAATTACAAGGTGAAATTCATCCATACATTATTTTTCGATAGCATGCTTCTGAACTGAGATAATAGCAAATGAATGTAAATCTTTGCAAATGAATGGTCGCAACCTTGCCTACAAGTTAATGCAATCAAGCGATCTGTGCCGCACATTTTCAAAATAATGAAAACACACAATTCTATCACCTTACCCTGGTATCCACACACCAATGTGTGAACCTTCTGCCAACCAATTCCCACCAACACTCCAACATCCGCATGAATTTGTGCTGGCGCAGAGGTATATTCAGCCAGATGTGGATACAAACGATTGCAATCATCACTTCCTTACCCTTCCCCACATTGACCAGCAACCTGACGTGGCAGGCGCCATTGTCGCCTAAAAATAGAAGATCACCAACGCTCACACACTGAAGATGTCTGCTAGTCCCCGGCAGATATCTCATTGGTTCCTTGTGTGAGTGTGTAGCTGGTCTGGCGATACTGGAGTAGCATCTACGGGCGGTCAATCAAGCTCAAGCTCAAGATAAGCATTATTGATGTTTTTGTGGAGTATATGTTCAGATTACACTACATTTGCCAATAACTCAAAAATAGTAGGCCGTGGAATTTTGACGTCTATGAAAGAGATGTTTATTTTGCCAAAAAAAAAAATCTCCGATTCTCTGGTGTCATGGTCGAAAGTTAGACGCTACTCGTAACGGAGAAGATGAACATGGCGGGCAATGGAAGTTTTCATGTCTTTTCTGTTTCAACCTCCATTTGGATAGCTACTCTTTCCACAAGTAATTGGAATGAAAGCGTTAATAGTTATTTATGTAACGAGTTGCAAAAAGTTGTTTTTTTTCAGCACGAGTCGTACATTTATCCGACGAGGCTTGCCGAGTAAATACGAAGAGTGCTGAAAAATTGAATTTTGCAACGAGTTCCATACAACATTTTATGCAACGATTTTTTTCATTATGCAACTCATTTGAGTTGCATAATGTCCATAATGCAACTGAAAAGAGTTGCATTATGAACATTATCAAACTATTTTCCATTATACAACTCATTTCAGTTGCATAATGAACTAGTTCGGAAAAATTGGCCATTATGATTCCAAAATGAGTTATATAAAATGTAAATTATAGACTGTTTCAGAAATTATAAATACACTAACGATTAGCTGCCATTTCAATCTGAGCACAATATCCAAAAAAGTTTCTTCTAGCTCTTATAGTAAACATGCTAACGAAGCAAATAATACTAATTTTGTTGATGTTTCTGGTAAAAGTTAAAAAATAGGGCTCTGTAAACTAGATGTTTAAAATTTGAAGTTGCACAAAGTGGTCAAAAAATGTAGCATCGTAGAAAAGAAAGAAATCTCATAGATAAAATATTTAATTTCCAAACACAATAAAAAATGCTGTATCGATAAGAAAAGATATTTCTTAATTGGTAAGAGTAATTTTTACTGGAATATTTGATCAAGAACCACCATTACGGGCCTTCCCAATACAATTTTTTTTGTTTCAAATTTCTCAACAACACCAGTACCAACAAACGTTAAGCAAACGAATATCTTGATTACTGCTTACTATATTCGTTTTTATGGTTTGACAAGCTTTGCCATCTGAAGGATTGAATGAGCTGAAAAAATAAGATTGTTTTGATTGAATGTTTTCAGGAAAGCTAAAAAACTGTGTGGTAGTTCTTATATTCCGTAGAAAACCTCAAAAAATAAGAAACTTGGTCTCCGAAAATATGTTGTGGAAATGCCTTAACCGATTTTTCCAAAATTTTGATCAAGGCATTCCTTAGACAACTTGTTGAGAATACGAATGTGATAAAAATTTAGATAATTTTTGATATTTAGTGATAAATAATGTTGAAATCATTAAAAAACACCTTTGTGCAAATGAAAATTTGAAAATTTAAGTTATTTGTTAGAGAACTCGACTGTTCTTTAAAATATCAAGACAATTGAAAGGAAATATAAAAATATGGAGTACAATATGCTATACTCTGAAAGAAGTAGGTGAAAATCATTAGAACAGTTCATTTAATTTAATAAACAAAGTGTATTTATAATTTCTGAAACAGTCTATATGATACTGAATTGCAAAGTTTTTAACATAACAGCTTTCAGTATGCAATCTAAGAATTATCATCTGATATTTTCGCATTTGGACCCCTGTGTAGTAGCCCAACTAACAATCACTCATTTAATAGGCACCATTATGACGAAATAATTCAGCATAATGTTGAATAACATTTGAATTATTTTCACGTACAACCTATGTTCGGGTTTTGTTCACACAAATTTGGAGAAGTTATAAAGCATCATGTTGTGCACCAACTTAAGTTTTTGTTGTTCAAAGCGTTTTAAAAATGTACAAGAAAGTTGTTATTAAGCTATGGCAAAAATGACTGAAAATAAATAAAATGCAAAAATGTTGAACTCTCACGAGAGTAATTATTTGCTCTCATGTTGAGAACACCTATTATGAAATAAGAATTACACATAAAATTACCTAAATCCGGATTAGTACTCGAGACCTGTCGATTGCCAGCCGCATGCCTTCCTATCTGCGCCATCCTAGAGATGGTGAGATGCAGCACCCAAAGCAAAACATAATCTTCCCATGACTCAATAATGATCACTCCTGAACTTGTGTTCAGCAGTGGTGAATTAGCACAGCACATAGTAATCAACTGAACAACGCCTTATACTTCAACAGCAGTTCAGCCAAAAACACGTGTTTTCCATTCTGACTTCGCTGTCAGTATTTTTATCGCACGGTGAGAAAACTTGTATCGAATGCGGCCAAAAAGTGTTGGTCCTTATTGAAGATATTGTTTCCAGACGAACTAATTGCGATATGATTATGTTTTTATTTTTATTATTAAATATCGATCTTTAAAAATTATTGTCATATATGTAGTGCGGTATGGTCTTGGACATGGTGCATTCACAGCATCTGTTCAGGTAATCTACTCATGCTCAGTTGAAGAAACGTTAAGCATTTTTTTATTTATGCTTTTGTCAGGGAATCTTGATATTTATTATGTTCAATAAATAGTGCATAAGGATGTTTAAGGATACTTAAAATGTGTCGATTTCTGAATGCTGTTTGGTTATCTAGGTGACTGTGGGAACAATAATGAGTAAACACGACAGCACTGAAATTTCAAATGCATCGATCCAAGTGTCTTGTACAATCGAACTACTGCGGAAGATAAAAAATATAATAATCAAGGTACAAGATATCTTGTTACAGACTAATAATAATAAATAAATCCCTCATTTTTACGTGGATTACGTCTCTTGGCACTCAATCTACATAATTCTATTCCGTTTTATTTTACGTGATTCGTTTAAAATTTTGGTTCTTTAATAACTTGGTTGTCTAAACAGTTTTAGCCATGATTTATCCCATAATCCGAACAAAGTTACGAGTCAAACTATGACGGGCTGAAGGCGTTTATTTAACAAGTAAAAAGCATATTGTTCAGGAGCATATGCTTATCGATACATCAGCTTAATAAGATGCAGACAAATGTTTTGTTAAACGTTTTTGTTAAGGAATCAATGCTTGTCGAATAAATTTCTTGTTAAACTTTTGAAAAGTGTTTTAATTAATCATTGTTGTTAAGGATGAGGGAAGTCGAACATTGATTATTTTCTCAATTGAAAAATCATTTAAACAGTAATGTGTAGAGCATAATTTTAGTTCAGCTTTCATTACCATTATTAAGCAACAATTCAGCAAGCTTGCTTGTTTGTGACTTGCAATTGTTAGTTGGGAGGATAAAACTGTGCAGTACTTAGCAAATGTGCTGTTTCGAACAAATTATGAAATCTTCTTCAATGAATCCTCCAATTGTTGAACATACTGACAAAATAACATTTAATTCATCTAAACCAGACCCGCACGAAATTGCAAATTCAATTACGTAAACTAATGACTACCGTTCAGCTTTGCTGACAGCAACCGATAATGGCCGTCACTAGAACTCCGGCACGTGGTCCGAGCCAACGCGTCCTGATTGAGTGATTATGTTTTAATAATTACAGTTATTAGATCCTAATCACCATTATGTTGTTGAATGTCCTGCTTTCCAGGACGGATCCAGTTTGCGGAAGCACACATACACAATAATCGACCTGCTCATGCAGATCCTGAAGCCTTGCAGTAGTGCGGCCCACTCAAACAGGCCTAGAGGAAATCGTTGGCCGACAGATTGCGGTTTGTATACAATGGCAAGCTGCAAATCGCGTGAACAAATCCGGAAGCGTCCTTCTATTGTCAACAAGCAAATTATTAGTGTCCAACACTTCCCTCACTCCGGTATTCACTCATACGTCGAACCTCACACCAAACAGCTATCTAGGCACATACCGGATGAGCAGCTCTCGCACTGCCAAACATTAGTTTACGATCGATGATATTTTAGTGCCAAACACAGCCCGACTTCACTTCGTGTTTGGTTTGGCATTTTAATGCGGGTCAAAAGTGTTGCTGTTGATCGAAATTTTTGGCCGCACTTGTACAAACAAGCAGTGATTAGGATTTTTTATTGATTAGCGACGACAACATGGCGAAATAATCGTCATTTAATTCGGATTCGACCATCATCAGCAACACACTGCCCGGTTTAACCCGCCCCTCATCGCATCATTGCTGTAGTAATTTAATTTGCGGTTCGGGGGAATACAAAACCCCAACATTAATGAGATGAGAAACAACATTTCCGGCAGCAAATTATCGCAGACCATCGGGCGCCTCGCAATCCAAATTGTGGCGATTGGGTGCAATCTATCACAAAGTTAAGCTCGATAATCTCTCGGAGCAATGAAGGACGACGGCTTAGGGTATGGATAGTTAGTAAATTTTATGGCTATTCACCAGCAGGTCTCCATTTGGAAAGTTATGGGCCCAATTACTGTCGAGATAACAAAATAAACTTGAATACCGAAAACAAAACCTTTTGGTAGGGCACTGTGGTCTCGAGGAACCACACCTTTGCTTTATGAAATTAGGCTCAATATGTTCAATTCCCAGTTCCACAATCAATAAACTTTCATCAAGCCGACACAAATCGTCGATTTGCACTGATACTTTCCGGAGCAAATGGTTTGATAGGGGAACGGTTACAATACGGTATCAATAATACAACATTAACATCACGTGCTCATCATTCAACCATCAGACGTACTAGGAAATGCATCATCGTATGTATAACAGCAGTCAATTTATTTCCTGCTTACGAAGCGCCCCTGTGTACAAAATAACTGAATAGAATAGAATAGGTAAATAAATAATAAAATTAACAAAAAATACGTTAGATTCAATAGATTGAAAATTATTATTTTTCAAGAAGAGGAATAACATTGTAAAATTGGGATTGTGGTATCGACAAAGGAAAGTCTTATTCATGTATGAAAAGAGAACCCATCCAGTTTGGGAACCACTACTGCATCTATATAGTTGATGCGCGTCAATTGGCAGTAGTGTGAATTGGAGGAAAACATATCTATCAGGCTGGTAGGATATTGGTTCCCTTATTAAGCATGTGGCTCCCATTTTCATCCCACAAAAAACAAAGGATTGAAGCGCTATTTGTTTTGTTTTTTATTTTTGTATTTTTTGTTAGAAGTGAGCACCCATGAAAACAAAAAGAACGGAATCAATCGGTGCCGTAATCGCTTGTTTTCGAATAGGATGGAAATGGGAGCATGAGATTACTGATGGCACACATACCCTAAATTACTTAATTTATTTTATCCACTGTTATCCAGTCTCCCACAAAGCACAAATCGGGAAAGCAATCATAGTCGATGATTTTTCTTGCCATGATTCCCTTTTTATGTTGTTAGTTACATATATGCCACCGAACGAGGACTGTGTCTTATGCTTATGTGAGAGTGTAGTTATCTCAATCTGGTCTACTTTCCTAGCACGTGGCCAAGAGTAATCGTAAAGTTTCGGTAGGAGATGGGTGATCTGTGTGTGGTTTCTTCTGGTAATGGTGATGATGATTGTATCAGTTTTGTTGGCCACTAAGTTGGAAATGGTTCCTTTGTAGAATACTATCTGGAGCTATTAATCGACGACTTCTACAAATGACCCTAATGATGGCTTTTACAGATGCAGTTGATTTGTTCTTCGTTAATTTGAGTCGTGGTGAGTTTGAGTGCATAGTAATTCAATGATATATAATAATAAAAGGAAGAGGCCTAGAAATAATCATTTGGATGCAAAACATATGTACATCGAAGCTTTCATTCCGATAATGATTATAGGCTTAAAAAAAGAATCGAAGGATTATACACTTGACTATACTCCCAATCATTTGTAAATGTTCATGTAAAGGTAACTTAAAATTGAAAGATTCATTCATTAAGCACTTATTATTAGAGGGCCTTGCCCGGGATTTCCCGGGACAAAAATCCCGGGATATCCCGGGATCTGAAAAATCCCGAATCCCGGGATATTTTTCAGAAATTCCCGGGAATTCCCAAAAATAAAAAATGGCAATACTAAAACAAATCTTTTCCCTTTGAAATCTTTTTTTTTTGTCAATGTTTCCTTTTTTCCATCCAATTCTACGCTACCTGTCAGGTATAGTTTATTTCTACTTAAATCAAGTTTAGATGAAAGTCCAACTAATTAAACCAAAGATATTGTGGATGAATTTATGTCAATCATTTTTCATTTTTTTTACTTATTCGTTTATTTGGAAGGCTCGGGCGCCACATGGGTATAACTGAGCCGAAATCTTTTGTTTTTACATTGATTTTACATTTTACAATTTATTACTGCCTTTCTATTTTTCATTTATGTGGCGTAACATTACAATTATAATCAAACTGAATCAACAGACAGAATATCGGAATGTGAAATAAAATGATTTATTTTAAGCTAGATTGTTCTGGTAGTATTCTTGGAATTTATGGAAATGTTCAACATTTTTACAATATGTGAAATATGTAAACTGTTGCAAAAATTTTTAGATGTTTCTGGAGTTATCCAGGAGTTAAGTCCAGGCGAAATTTTCTGCGGAGCTCATTTCAACAATCACTAGAGATAATACAAGTGATAATTTTGACAAAATTTCTAAGATTAATCAGTAATTTATTTACAAGAAGGAACAGCACACCATTCTTAGATCTTCAGCAGAAATTTCTGTGATGATTTATGGCGAAAAACAGAGCGATATCGAATTGCAAAAAAAAAATAAAGGGAATCGTACAATAAAATCGAAGAATATAATTTATTACCTTGTCATCCTGCCAAATAAATCGAAAAAAAAGATCAATGCAATGAACTTTCGGGATAGAAATGCTGAAATGGAAATCATAAATAAATTTTCGAAAGAATTTTATAAGGATTTTTTTTTTGAAGATATTCATATCAGTTTAACAAGAAGTTTGTTGAGAGGGTCTGTCTTGAATTATTCAGGATTTTTTCACAGTTTCTTCAATGTATTTCACCAAAAAAACTAATCGAAATTCTGAAATGGTAACATGAATGTATATCCACATATAATTGAAATAGTCACACATTTTCTTAAAGAAAAAAAAACAAAATGCGGACAAATAATACCGTCGTGCGGGGTTACTTTTGAAATGCGGGGCTACTTTGGACACTTTCGAATGTGGATTTTTTGAATTCGAAATATGGTTCAAATCTGTTTGATGTCTTTGGGACTATTACGAAGCAATAGTTTTCCCTCCATTTGGTTGAAATTATTTTTCAAACAGACCGTTTATTGCTTGGCAGGACGCGAAAATACATCGAATAAATCAATGAAATATACATTACGTATCAAAACATTTGGTCTGTAAGCATTGTTTCTACAGTTCATAAATTTCAAAGGGTTGATCAATTCATTCAAAATATATCAACATAGCATATACAATCGAATATTTGTATCGTTATACATTATAAATGACCATTTCACCCAAATAAAGGGTTGATGGTCCTTTTTTTCAGGCTATTTATATAGCAATACCACGCTGCTCATAACACCAAAGGTAGTACGGAACCATCTTCAAACGCATAAATTTATTGAAATCATGTCTGATATAGTATACTACAGTATTGGTACAAAGTAGTTTTCTAAATAAACCTGGAATTTGAAATGCAATTTTGTTTAAGATAAAAATGTCCAAAGTAGCCCCCATCTAGTTCTATATGAGATGTGTCCGATTGGTGTATGAACAACTTTTTTGTTTATTGATGGATTTAGTTCAAATTTTGCATACATCCTACATACATACTCACAATTATTATGTGTAAAAATTGTGGAAATCCATTCACTACTCTGGGAGTTATAATGTCATAAAGTTGAAAAATCATGAAAAAGTGTAAAAAGAAGCCCCGCACGACGGTATCTTGAGAAATTGCCGTTTGAAATTTTCAAATCACCATTCTAACACTGCCATTTTAATTCCCTCATAAAATTCTCAAGCAGAATTCATGCACGTCTCAGGGTGAATTATAAGGGATTACTCTAGAAATATCCTTAAGTTCTGTCAAAAAATTCCTTCGGATAAGTAAGGCAGAAGTTAACCTATAGCCCAAGTTAACCTATTGCGGAGGAAGATAAACTTTATTTGAAAATTTTCAAATACCTTTGAATGTCTCCAACTGCCCTCACACAATCGAATGTCTATGAAATATGTATTTTCTTTCAAATATAATGGTTATTGGTTGAACGAATTTAATTAAAAGTGCTTAAGAAATCTTTCCATTAACTTTTTCATCGTTTTTTAGAAAACTTAGATTTTTCCCGGGATCCCGGGAAAACCCGGGATTTGGAAAATAAAAATCCCGAATCCCGGGATTTTTTTCAGTCCGGGAAACAAGACCCTCTACTTATTATAGATCTACCGTAAAACGGGATAACTTTGATAGATTTCAGCTAATTATCTTAATATTTTTCCATATAATATTATTTCCCCTAGTTTTATATTTTTAAAACAAGTACTGGAGTGTCAGTTATCAATTGCAATTGAAAGATCAAACAATTTTAAATATATTGGGTGACATTATTTTTTTTTTTTTCATTTGCGCGAGAACAATATTTTGGCAATGTTTACACTCAGCCTGAGAAAGGTTACTATAGAAGTATTTTTTTATCTGTAAGCAGTTTCAGTCATATAAAAACGATTCAGTATTTCACTGCCTCATACTTTCCTGCATTTGTTTTTCATGGGTAATTTAGTAATTTTTTATTGTATTTTTTGAATTATTTATTGCTTTTTCGATATTTTTATATTAGGAGGGTTCACTTAACAGCGTAAACTGATTAAACTGTTTAAACGTCGCAATCACCAAGGCAAACTTTGATTATTTCATTCGCAAAATCATGAAACATTTCAAATAAGCAGAAAATCATGGCTTACGCAGCAATTTAATCTGTTTAGTGAGAAGCCCTATTGTGAATTTTCTAATTTATTACGGAAAAATCGTACTTATTTATGCAAAATTCGAAGTTATTTGATGGGAAAAACGGCTTTTTTTATTGCAACAGTTAATTTATTCATTGCATTTTTGACGTTTTTAATTGCTCAAAAATCAATTATTTATGAAAACTTTTGATTTATTTATGCATTTTTTTGTTTATGGAACTTCTGTTATTTATTACTGCTTACCCCCTGTTTCTTTACTGGGACTTTTCGAATTATTTATGGGAAATTTTGTATTTATTATGGAACGTTTTATTGTCAGCCAATCGGGAAAACTTGGCTAACTAGCTCTTATTTAACACGATAGAATTCGAAATAATTTATCACACATTTTGTCAGTAATCTACCGAAGCATTACAATGAGCCCGTAGCCGTGCGTCACCAAGGTTCTAATCGCACCATGCTGTGGGGTGAGGGTTCGACTCTTCGTGAGAGTAGTTTCTTCTCCGTATCCACTGGTGCATGCTCCGTGTGTCCCTTGTCTAGTGTGAAGTTTCATTCAGTCTGTACAGCCTCTGGCTGAAGACGGTGTCCGCGTCTTTTATGATTTTTTTTTTTATAGAATTTGGTACAATTTTTGGAATTCAACCAGCTGACTACACGCCAAAATAGTATAAGGCATCTACTAAAAGTATCAGGAATATATTACAATTATCGGTAAGAAAGTCATAAGAGATCTTGAAACAAGTTTGTAAAAATAATTTGAGGAAAAGTTTATGTAGTTTGCAAGCATCCGCCAAAAATGTTGCCATTGCTAAGGGACCTGTAAAAAAAATATCACCAGAGAATCGAAGTACATAAAATTGAGGGTCCACTAAATCAAGGTTACCTGTATCGCACCTATAAAGCCTGCGCACTTTAGAATCGGTACGCTTTCAACCGGCTGTAACCTAGAAAAAAATGTTGCTAGAAGCCAATGAAGCTTATTTATTGTGATTTGTAGGAAAAATATGAAAAATTCAGTTTTTATTTTTTTCAAGCTAAAATTTTGACCTAATTGTGAAATTCATGCCATTCTATTCTGCACAAACCAATGATCGTCAACATTTGCAAATTTCACAGCTTACGGGCTGATATTTCCACAAGAAACAAAATCATGTTCATCAAAGACATGCTCAAAACAAGTTACGACATTAAACTCTTGACAAATATGGTTCACAAGACCATAATAAACTTATAGCCTTATTGTACATTCACGCTATATTCAAGGCATAATTTTACTCAAAGTAATTTTTTATGAAAAAAATATTTCCTGGGATCGTTTTTGGGTCTAAAATTCCTCAATTCAAGTGGTGTTCGCGAAGATGCGCTTCCAACGTGGGCAGCAGCATGCTGAGATGCGCAACCAACACCAACCATCGCATCGGAACCGTCATCGATGACCGTCACGAAGCACGCGCACTCACCCGAGCCGACGGGACAGCAGCGACCAGCAGCGAGAGAGTGAGTGCGGTGAGATCCAACCGTGAGAGCAGCAGCGAACGCCGCCGCCGTAGCCATCATCATCATCATCGATACTCGTCGCCCTGCAGTCAATGTGATGGTTTGTTCCATACACGTCGCGTGGGTTCTACGCGCGCGTAGAGCCTTCCACGTGGTTCTGGAACGTTAGGTTTTTGGTATATATATGCGACCCGTTCGCGGTCGCAAGTCAGTTGTAATTTAAGTGTGGAATACTTACGAGCGTTCGCGTGGCTCGAACAACGCGAAGTGTCAAGTAAAATGTAAATAGCAGTAAAGAGAGAAATAAAGTGTTAAGTGTAGTGAAAGTGATTTTTCCCTCGCGGTCCGAAATTCCCCGTTCTCTCTTCTGCCGTGTTATAACCCCCCCCCCAATACAGTCCAGTGTTCTACGCCTTAAAGTCTTGTGTTCATTGCCGAACACAATTTGGTCCTTCGAGCCGGATAAGGATCCGGTAGTGTGTAAAAGCGTTCCGCGTGGCTTGAACAACGCGGTAGTGTGTTGTCTAAAAAGCGTTCCGCGTGGCTTCGACAGCGCGGCAGTGCATAGAAGCGTGCACGTGGCTTCAACAGCGTGCTGTGCAGTGAAGAGCGTGGACGTGGCTTCGACAACGTCCGTATCCGTGTCGGTCCGCGAGTGTAAACCGTCGTCGCGAAGTGACATAATCCGTCGTTCCGGAGTTTGTGTGTTACTGATTCCATCCGGTTCGACAAGCACGTCGATTTGCGTGGTAGATCGAGTAAATTCGCCGTCCGTAGTGCTTCCTGCCGTCACTCCGGGCATTTTGTGATAGTGCTCCACCCGTTGTGGCAAACGCTTCGGTTCCGAGATCTTTTAAGTGATCGACTTCACCGTTGCGTAGTGTTTTGTGTCCGTCGCTTCGGAATCATTGAGTGATTGTTTTTTCCTCCGTGGCGACACACGCGTCAGTTTCGGTGATCGTACTCCTTGAAGTTTATCGTTTCCCGCCGTAGTGTTGAGTGTTGCTGCCACCGCTTCGGACTCCGTGAGCTACCTCCCACACGGGCGTCGGAATTCCTGGCCACATCCCCGTGTTACTGATCCCGTGAAGGATTACATCAGGATGCCACCCAAACGGACACCGGTGAAGAAGGTGCCTGATTCTGCCGAGTGTGAAGCCCAGCTTGGGGCGCTAGTCCACAACCGTGGATTGGCACAACGAAATGTGACCAGAATCCTAACCATCCTCAAGCAAGCCGAATTGGACAGGAATGAACTCAGCCCAGCCCAAGTCAAGGTGTACCAACGGAGTGTTGAGACTGAAAAGGCTGAGTTTATCAGGTTGCACCAGGAGATTGTTGCCCTGTCCCCAGCCGACAAGCGCGATGAGCAAGACGATCCCTACCTGCAATTCATGCACCTGTACGAGGAGGTGTCTGTGCTGCTCGAGAGCTGGAACGAGAAGCTAACTGCGCCCCCAACCCAGCAGCAACCGCGTGTCACCACCAACCAGCAGCCGATCGTCGTACAGTCTCAGTCTTTCGGTGCTCCATTGCCTACTTTTGATGGCCGTTATGAAGCATGGCCACGCTTCAAGGCTATGTTTCAGGATCTGATGCAGCGCTCATCAGATTCGGACGCGGTGAAGCTGTACCACCTGGAAAACTCGTTGAAGGGAGACGCCACCGGCGTAATCGACCTAGAAACGTTGCAGGATAACGATTACCAGCGCGCATGGGACATCTTGGAGGAGAGATTTGGCAACAAGCGGCTAATATTGGAATCTCACATCCTGGGCCTGTTAAACCTAAAACAGATGGCAAGGAGATCGTCGAAGGAACTCCGGAGGCTCGTCGATGAATGCACCCGCCACGTGGAGAAGCTCATCAAGCTTGGTCAACCGCTTGCAGGAATGTCGGAGCTACTCGTGGTGACTGTACTCACTGGCGCATTGGATGACCAGACCCGTGAGTTGTGGGAAGCTTCGATTGACCAGACGGAGCTTCCATCGTACGAGCAAACGATCGAATTCCTAAAGCAACGTTGTATCATCCTAGAGAGATGCGAGGATAGTGCAACCCCTGTATCCACAAGCACCAAGATCTCCAACCAGAAGCCGCCAGCGTCTAAGTTTGTACCTTCCATGACATCAAATACAGTGGTAGTGTCGTCGACGTATGTATGCGACTTTTGTGCCGGACAGCATCAAAACTTCAAGTGTCCTGTGTTCCAAAAGCTGTCCGTGAATCAGCGTCATGCCAGAGTGAAGCAGCTAAGCCTATGTTTTAATTGTTTAAGAAAGGGCCATCGCTGCTTGCTATGCTCCAACAGCAAGTCGTGCATGAAATGTTCAAAGAGACATAACACGTTGCTGCATTTCGAGCGCAAGGGGAAACGTTCAGATGCACGGAAGCCTTCCGAAGCCATCCCAGTCTATACCACCCTGGTAAGCAGTTTACCAGGCAAGGGTACCCAACCAGTGCTAGTAAGGAAGTTGACGAAGAACACCGCCGACTGTCCACGAAGAGATAAACGGATAGACAGCACCGTCCAGGTTCCAGAGCATACTTTCCAGCAGTTAGTGAGGACATTGCCTAAAGGATATGAACAACAAAAGACCATAAGAGTTGGAACTGCATTCCAACGGGCGGGAGTATGTTCGCGAAGATGCGCTTCCAACGTGGGCAGCAGCATGCTGAGATGCGCAACCAACACCAACCATCGCATCGGAACCGTCATCGATGACCGTCACGAAGCACGCGCACTCACCCGAGCCGACGGGACAGCAGCGACCAGCAGCGAGAGAGTGAGTGCGGTGAGATCCAACCGTGAGAGCAGCAGCGAACGCCGCCGCCGTAGCCATCATCATCATCATCGATACTCGTCGCCCTGCAGTCAATGTGATGGTTTGTTCCATACACGTCGCGTGGGTTCTACGCGCGCGTAGAGCCTTCCACGTGGTTCTGGAACGTTAGGTTTTTGGTATATATATGCGACCCGTTCGCGGTCGCAAGTCAGTTGTAATTTAAGTGTGGAATACTTACGAGCGTTCGCGTGGCTCGAACAACGCGAAGTGTCAAGTAAAATGTAAATAGCAGTAAAGAGAGAAATAAAGTGTTAAGTGTAGTGAAAGTGATTTTTCCCTCGCGGTCCGAAATTCCCCGTTCTCTCTTCTGCCGTGTTATAACCCCCCCCCCAATACAGTCCAGTGTTCTACGCCTTAAAGTCTTGTGTTCATTGCCGAACAAGTGGCCTAATTTAATTCATATCGAAACCTGGATTATTTTTGGAATTATTAGCAGATTTCCCTAACAGTAGTCGGAAATTAACAGTCATAAGGCTAACTCCTCATAATAAGCCTAAAATAAAACAGTTTTCATGGATAAATCACTGAAAACCGTATAGATTATGGGACTATAGATGTGATTCTATGATCACAAATTAAAAACCACTGAGTTGATTTAGTTTTATTAAAAAAAAATCGTTAGATATTTCACGCCATCAAAACACATCCACGAATTCCGTCAACAATAGTCCATACAGCTTTCGAGCCACGATTATTAATATTGTTCTGCATCATATCATTCGTTTCTTGTATACCAATACTATTCATATAGTATCCTTCCCATATGCGTATTTGCCGAGCTAAAGTTCATACGAAAACAACTTTTTTGACCTTAAATAGCTATGCAAGCCTTTGACTTTCCATAAAACCCTTCAAAGGCTTACCATAGCTATATTGGAAATTTTAAAACACTCATGGAATAGTTTACCTCCCTTAATCAACAATCATAATACCAACAACTATTCTATACTGCGTAATTGGAAGGTTTGGTAATTATATATTCCTACACAAATTTTGAATATGACAATGATTGGTTTTTGCTCAATGTGTGCAGAAAAACCTGGCACTGTTTACGAATTCAGATCAATAGTTCATCTAAAAATATAAAAACAGCAAATTTTATGTTTTTCCTACAAACTACAATAGATAAGCTTCAATTGCTTCTAACAACACTTTTTTCGAAGTGACACCGTTTTTGATGGGCAGGCGGTTGAAAGTGTACCGATTCTAAAGTGCGCAGGCTTTATGTTTGAAGATAAGATTACTTACCAGCATTAAATTGTGTTCAAAATGGCACAAGCTGTCCTTTTTGTTCATGGAAAAAAACGCAAAAAATCAAAGAAAAAATGCACTTTTTGGTGTAAACGTTCTCCATAAACATTATTGAATTTTTAACATACCCAATGCTTACATCGACCTGAAGAATTTCAACGAAAATGGAGTAAGTACCTATTTCATATTTCATCAAATTCAACTCTACTATAATAATTGACGTTTGATAACTGCAAAATGTTTACGTTTCACGTACTGGAAGAAACTGCGACGACTGATGGACGTCAAAGACTTGTCCGTTTGTCTGAATGTTATCTAAGATACATTCAAAAAGTGCATCGCTATCATCACTGTGCAACCATCATCTGCTTTGACAGAAAATTACGGGTAACGTAGCGATTTTAGTATTTTATTTTTCGAGATGATGTACTCTCAGTTTTCCTATGTTTATCGTGTGGGTCTGGGCAATGCCACAGCCAGGCTTGGAAAGCGTCATTTTCAACACGATTCGTCACGTGATTTTTACAGAAATGCCTCTCTCAATGTCATTGAATCGGGAGACGATGACCAAAAGAGTCAGTTCCGCAGTGCGAATATAGATTCGGATCACTACTTAGTCGCTGTATGCATGCGCTCAAAACTTTCGACAGTTATCACCACGCGTCGAAGTCGAACGCCGCGGCTCAACATCGAGCAACTTCGTAACGTAGAAGTGGCTCAAGACTACGCGCAGCAGTTAGCAGTGGCCCTACCAACGGAAGAGCAGCTTGGCGCAGCTACACTTGAAGATGGCTGGAGGGACATACGATCCGCCATAGGTAGTACCTCGGCTACAGCACTAGGCTTCGTGACTCCGAATCACAGAAACGACTGGTACGACGGCGAATGTGAACAGTTGAAAAACGAGAAGAATGCAGCATGGGCGAGAATGCTGCAACACCGTACGAGAGCGAATGAGGCACGTTACAAACAGGCGCGGAACAGGCAGAACTCAGTCTTCCGGATGAAGAAGCGCCAGCAGGAAGAACGAGATCGCGAAGCGATGGAAGAGCTGTACCGCGCTAAGGACACACGAAAGTTCTACGAGAAGCTGAACCGCTCGCGCAGAGGCTTTGTGCCACAAGCCGACATGTGCCGAGATAATCACGGGAATATTCTCACGAGCGAGCGTGAGGTGGTCGAGAGGTGGCGGCAGCATTACGATGAGCACCTCAATGGCGACGTTGCAAGTACCGAAGGTGGCGTGGTAACAGATCTAGGAGTATGTGCACAGGACGAAAGACTTCCGGCCCCTGACCTTCAAGAGATTGAGGAGGAGGTTGGCCGGTTGAAAAACAACAAAGCCGCTGGAGCAGATCAGCTACCAAGCGAGCTTCTAAAATACGGTGGAGAAGCACTGGTAAGAGCACTACACTGGGTCATTACCAAGACTTGGGAGGAGGAAGTATTACCGGAGGAATGGATGGAAGGTATCGTGTGTCCCATCTACAAAAAGGGCGACAAGTTGGATTGCGGGAACTACCGCGCGATCACACTACTGAGCGCTGCCTACAAGATACTCTCTCAAATTTTATGCCACCGTCTATCACCGATTGCAAGAGAGTTCGTGGGGCAATATCAGGCTGGATTTATGGGCGAACGCGCTACAACGGACCAGATGTTCGCCATCCGCCAGGTGTTGCAGAAATGCCACGAATACAACGTGCCCACACACCACTTGTTCATCGATTTCAAATCGGCGTATGATACAATCGATCGAGAACAGCTATGGCAGATTATGCACGAATACGGATTCCCGGATAAACTGATACGGTTGATCAAGGCGACGATGGATCGAGTGATGTGCGTAGTTCGAGTATCAGGGACACTCTCGAGTCCCTTCGAATCTCGCAGAGGGTTACGGCAAGGTGATGGTCTTTCGTGCTTGCTGTTCAACATTGCTTTGGAGGGTGTAATAAGAAGAGCGGGGATAAACACGAGTGGGACGATTTTCACGAAGTCCGTTCAGCTGCTTGGTTTCGCCGATGATATTGATATTATTGCTCGTAAATTTGAGACGATGGCGGAAACGTACATCCGACTAAAGAGGGAAGCCAGGCGAATCGGATTAGTCATTAATGTGTCGAAGACAAAGTACATGGTGGCAAAGGGCTCCAGGGAGGAATCACCGCGCCCGCCACCCCGAATTTATATCGACGGTGATGAAATCGAGGCGGTTGAAGAATTCGTGTACTTGGGCTCACTGGTGACCGACGACAACGACACCAGCAGAGAAATTCAGAGGCGCATTGTGGCAGGAAATCGTGCCTACTTTGGACTCCGCAGAACTCTACGATCGAATAAAGTTCGCCGTAACACGAAGTTAACCATCTACAAAACGTTGATTAGACCGGTCGTCCTCTATGGGCACGAAACATGGACCCTACGTGCAGAGGACCAACGCGCTCTTGGAGTTTTCGAACGGAAGGTGTTGCGTACCATCTACGGCGGAGTGCAGATGGAAGACGGGACCTGGAGAAGGCGAATGAACCAAGAGCTGCATCAGCTGCTGGGAGAACCAACCATCGTCCATACCGCGAAAATCGGGAGGCTACGGTGGGCGGGTCACGTCATCAGGATGTCGGATAGCAACCCGACTAAAATGGTTCTCGAGAGTCATCCGACCGGTACAAGACGACGTGGAGCGCAGCGAGCTAGGTGGGTCGACCAAGTGGAGGACGATCTGCGGACCCTACGCAGAGTGCGGAACTGGAGACAAACAGCTATGGACCGAGTGGAATGGAGGCGGCTACTATGTACAGCAGAGGCCACCCCGGCCTTAGCCTGACCGGTAAGGTAAGTAAGACCAAAAGAGTCTAACAATATTCGCTCATTTGTTGGTCATGACGGAGCGTGACAAGGTTGTTAACAGGGCAATTACCAGCACATAGATGGATTTTGTTATTGTTTAAATCCTTCAAATCATAAATACATGCCTCCTCTATCTATTAAATACAACGACTAGCCTAAATTTGCTTGGACCACGGGAAAATTTTAATTTCAAAACAATATGGAAGTTTTCGTCATGACGCTTGATTATTGTGAAATGACATGACGAAGAGCGCGAGCGCTCGTTTCATTTTGTGACGATGAAAAGGCCTACTTGTTCATCGTCATGGGATGGTCACGACCAATAACAGGACTGGCCACAGCCTTAATCCGGGAAAGCCAATAGTTTTGTGTGATTTCGCTCCATATGATGGATTTAGCATTAGCATTAGCATTAGCATTAAGCGAGTCGCACAAATTCGTAGGTGGTACAGTCCTAGATCGCTGTTATGAGGGTTGCCTCCTTTCCGTCCGAACCAAAGCACAAAGATTTGGGACTAATCTTTGACTCTTAGACAAGACTGACGCAATCCTCCAATGGTCGAGCACTGTCCTGGCCACGTCCTTGCGACTGCGAATGGGAAAGGATGGTTAGTTTTGGACACCTATGAAAGATGTAGGTGTTGTTAGTGGAAGGGTTAACTCCAAAGGATACGCTTGGTCAACGTTCAGGCACACCATTGTTAGACTGCTTCGAATCAGTTGTCTGCCCAATTCATCCTGGTTTCCTCGTCATCTTGATGGCATTTGGTTGAATTACCATTAATCTGAAATATAAAATTATATTAACATCGTTCGTCAAATAAGCTACATATTAGTGATACGCTCGCCACAATGATTTCGCTCCATATGGTGGATTTGTTCTTAAACGTTGTTATAAAAAAAATGCATCCATACGCTAACCAAACTTATCTTGTTGGACAATTTTCAGTTACCTGTATCAAAATGTTCATGATGCTTGCCAAGCAAAAGGGCTTGAAAAGTGAGTTGTAAGAATTGTTTGAAAAATACCATGAAACCAAAATGATTTTATTTGGATTTTGTGATATCTAAGATTGTCCTCTAAACAATTAGAGTTGGAAATATTACTTAAGGTGCAGATCTCTACTAGGTGTGGATCAAGGGGAGGACGATTTGCGGACCCTTTGCTGAGTGTGGGACTGCAGACGCACAGCTATGGGCCGAGTCGAATGGAGACGACACCTATGTACAACAGATGACACATTAAGGCCTTATTCTGACCGGTAAGGTAAGTTGGATGTCTAGGGTAAAATGGCCAAACCAAAGCAACCAAAAGTTCGGATAAAACGGCATGTTTGGGCTTAATCAGCTATTCGAAGGAATACGAATAGCATTCTATACAGCCCACTTTTTAAGTAATTAACCGTACTTGAGTTCATAAAAAGTATACCTGTGCCGCTGTACGGAATACTGTTCAGCTCAAAATAAGCTTCGATGAAATTGAAAAAAAAATGAAATTTGCCCTCAGAAGTGATTAATTATTAAAGAGATATTAGTGCCTATGGAATCCCAAATGCTCAATTTCTTGAGTTACATTTTTATGTATTTTACTTACTATGAGACTCGAACTCGTGTTTTCCTCGTTGAAAGCCGACGCCTTACCAATGCTCCATGTATGCGTTGTTGAGCACTGATGGGTTTTAGTCACGCAAGATGTGGCCGATGAGCTCGATTTCCGAGTGATTTAATTGAACGAGAACTTCTCCCGAGATCCACTGTCTCCGAAGATCAAGTGAAATTCACTTTTGGTACGGTTAATATTTATACGAACTTTAAGAAGTAAGTTCAAAACAAGTTCAAAACGGAACATTTCAAGTTGGTGTTATATGTCTAATTGAACCAAATTTGAACTTTAGAGGCACGCAAAAATCCAACCAGAGTTCGATTAATATTTAATTGAACTCTGCTCTAAAGTTCAAAGTAAGTTCTTCTGAACCTCTTCTCGACTTTAATGTCGCTTTGAAGAGAAATTAAAAGCATGTGCAATGTGCATGTACAATTACTTCCAAGTTCATAAACAATACATGTGCAACTTTTTGGAGAATGAAGTTCGACGAAGCCAGAATTGAACTAAATGTGAACTTCTTAGTCCGCTCTTCAAGTGAAATCCGAGTTTTTGGTTGCTTGAGAATAGCCTCATTAGTTAGGCGTTCAAAGTTGTAACAGCAACTAAACCAGTGATTCCCAAATAAGGAGCGTAATCGCCCCTTGGGGCGAAAATCAAGCCCAGGGAGGCGAAAATTTGAAAAATCAAAATTGGGGGCGAAATACTAAAAAGGGGGACGATTTTTTCAATGATTGGAAAACATCAATAGCATTGAATTACAAGTCGAGAATGCCAACTAAATCATAAAAACTCCCTGACATTCAAGCTTATAGTTTAAGTTTTGTCTAGGATTATAGAAAAAATGCTGTCACTATTAACCTTCCGTAACTCGCGCGGTTGACTACCTCCGTCAGCACCACGCTAATGCTGAGTACAAAAAGCGAGATTTTTTCAACGTGTTGTACAAAATACAACAGCGCGATCGCTCGAGGGTTAAAATCGACTTTACATAATTATTCGAATTTATGAAGAGTCCACAAATTGCTAGAAAAAAAAAGAATGCTGCAGTTTCTGTTATTCTAGAAATCTAAAAAAATGTATTCGGATACACCTGTAACGAACATTCGTGAATCATGATTAGTTTTGTCGAAAGTATGAAAAGAGCATGTTTTTCTTCGAATTGATGAGCAAAGTTGGGTTTCAATTCGTAGGCAGATTTCTTCATGGAATTTTTAATCAAAAACATGAGGTTCGGACGAATTTCAGAACACTTCTGATGAAATTCGTAACACAGTGCTAACAAACAAATGTTTATATACAGTGTTTGAACATATTTCAGAGAAGCTTCTCGGCGGAATTCCAAACTTTACTGAAAGTTAATTTGAAAACATTCAAAAAAATCTGCGTAAAATTCCGTTCAAATTTAGTCCTGAATGCAGCATATTAACTTATTTGACAATTTGTTTAAAACACAGGAAGCATTAAATTTATACGAAGCGCGTTGGTTTGGATCTGGATTTGAATTTGGAGAAAAGTAAACTACGTATGAAAATGCATGGTTATTTTTCTGATTTGCATTATTTTCACATAACGTATTTTTGTAATTGTTTTCAAATTCTCCACCAGTCTTATTTGACTCTTTTGACCAAACATTGACTTTCAGTTGTTGATAAATTCCATTTAAGATCAATGGTAAAACATCTAGTTGGGCAGTGTTCATAGGTGTTCATAGTCCGTTATATTTCGATTAACCAATTTTCAATTAACAACGATTTGAGAAGTATGCACAAACATGATATCAATAATTATGTAAGCACAATTAAAATTCTTTATATTTTTTTTCAAATGCGGAAAATCAACGCAGTTACAAAACAGTTTGGCGAAAATGAGATTGACACAGATTTAGATACATTAATTGGCACTACTATGTTTGCCACAGTAGTGCTTTTAAAGGCTTTAGTTAAGCACAGCTTCGGCCTTCTACTATAGAAAAATATAATCTCACCTAGGGGGGCGATAATATTTTTTTGCAGCTCTAAGGGGGCGATACCTCCACTTCATGAAAATATTCAAAAGTTACGCCTATCCCGAAAAATGATTTTCAGACCCCCTTTCCCTTCTCTGTCCTGCTTTTTCGTATACTCAAACACATGGAGTATCACACTTTTACCCCCCTAAACGATGGTCATCATATTTGAGTGCATAGCGTAGACATCAACAACCATGCGACTCCATGTGTTTCTCAATCTCCTTGGAAAAACTTGGCTGCTTATAATATCACCAGAAAACCTTGATTGCTAGCAAGAAAAACCGGAAGTTGACAATTTTCATTGGGAAATTAAAAGATTTTCCGTGGGTTTGGCTATTTTATGCGCTATTCACTTATAGTAATGGTCAAATCACATTCGGGAATGAATTTATGAGTTGGGCAAATTTACCCCATCTTGGCATTATGGACTTTGTTCCCCTACTTACAACTTTCTCAAGTACACAGAACAGTACAACAGAACGCATAAAATTCAGGGACATACATATGATACACATATTATTAATATTACTTAAGTTAAAGCATGTTTCCATAGTTGTTTTTTTTTTTTTCGGTCGATGTGGAAAATCTCAGTCCTGGAAGATGGCCGCCATTGCCTTGACTTTGTCAGCCTTATAGTAAAATCAGATAAAAATTTTAAACTGTACAAATTACATTGAATTGAAAATTTTAAATATTACTATATTAGTTCTAATCTCATGATGATGTAAACCAGTTTACGCAATCCATCTAGTTGAACTTCAGTAAACTACTTGCAACGCTAGGAGCTTTAGCACACAAAAGCTCCAGAGGTTCGCGTACTAAAACAGTTCCATCTACGCTTTCAACCCAACACCGTTATGAGCTTTCGGATAACATAAAGTGTAGTTGTACATGACAAACTGGAACTATGCGGATAACATAAACTCACTGTTAGGCTGAAGTGATGGTGTGCGTGTATTCCGCGCATAATGTTGTTCTTATGTTGTCACGTAGGACAACATAGGTCATCTGTGCAAGAATGGATTGTTTTTTTTTTTTTTTTTGGTTCTGATGTGTATCATTTACATCGGAAACTTTATTAAATTTTGCACGTGTTGTTCGCTATGCGTTTCAAGAATTAAATAGATCAATAATTAGATGTTCTTTAATTTAGCCCATGATTGTTAAGTAAGCATTAGGAATACCTACACGCTCGCGTCAGAATACCCATTTTTTCATTGCTATCTCTGTCGCTCTTCAAGAAGCCCCATTTAAAAATACCCATTTATAAGTTGGGCCGCCCAACTTGAAAATGGGTATTTTTAAATGGGGCCTCTTGAAGAGCGACAGAGATAGCAATGAAAAAATGGGTATTCTGACGCGAGCGTGTATAATTCAATTTACTAGCAGAACATTTTGTTCTGTTTATAAACAAGTCTCAAACTGATATGCGAATATCTCTCGTTGCGCCGGTTTTCTTGGTAGTAGTACGACCTAGTACATCGCTTCCAATAAACAAACAGAGAGTGATACGCCTCAGCGAGTCTCTCTCCTGCGTTGTCTATATTGAAAGAACAAACTGTAGATCGCCTCAACCTATACCGTTCCGGACGTTCCATCACACTAAGAACCCTCCCTATAGCTGCTTGTCGCAGTCCAGTACGTGCATTCGGGCCGTATTGATGTTTAATTTCATCATCCACCCGCTTCACCGTCATCTCGCGTGCGGCGTCATAAATGCCTATTAACTTTGAACACATCAAAACTCCGCTCTCAGTCCGTATCAGAACGCCATAGTAATACTTCAGTGGTCCAGTACAGCGCAGTTCATTTTGTATTTCGTGCAACGATTCTTCCGACCCGATCACTTCCATGTTGTATTTCCCGGCTGATAATAGGCATTAACCGAGCAGCAATAAATGCCTTGAGATAGTAACGCTGCTGATAAGCGACAGTTGGATGTACTTCGCCCAAGTTCGATTCCGGTGCTGGGGAAAAAAGTGAGGCTGCTCCCGTGTTTGTTCAGTTCGAATGCAACAGTTACAAGTGAAACACTGATTGTAACAAAAAAAAGTGTAACGAGCTCTTTTGTGTGTTATATAACTCCAGAGTAGTCCAGAGACGCCGTCCCGTCATCAAGCATGTTCGCTCGTTCTTATTGTAGTGCCGTAAAACAATAGCAAACGAGTAAGTGTGCCGTGTATTGCTTGTACCGAAATCGAGTCGGCTCGTTGCGCATAGGAAGTGTACAAACCGCCTATACTGCAATGAAGTTCAACTTGCACTTTTGATTATTATTAATTGTGCTGTGAGTAGTTGTCGCCGTCCATCGAATAGTGTTGCCCGTAGTGCTTTGAACTTCTCATTGAGGGGTACGCCGGAACCGGTTTCAGTGTAGTGCAGTGATCGTCCCGCCAACGTGCCTTGAGCGGGGTCAGTCGGAGATTTAATGATCTCCATCAATTAGAGGTGCGCACTTTTTGCCTGCGTGCTTCACATCATACATATTCAAGGTCAGTATAAAGTTCGCGAAATGTTCTTCTAGAATAGCTTGCTATGTCTCACTTATGCGTTAACGGTGGTAAAAACTCTGAAAACTGAGTAAAGCGTAATTAAATTACCGGGTAACTAGGTGGACGAACGATGGAGGTGTAAACAACAAAGTGGGCAATGGGATCGAAGGTCGTTCGCATTGACATGGGATGGTTGTTGATATGCTTAGGAAAGAATCGTCTGAAACGATTTAGGCAGGAAAAACAACAAAAAGTGGAAAATTTATCATGCTTGTTTGTCAATAGAAATTTCCATTAAATAGAATGAACTTGAAGGCATTCGTTTATTGTTATTTATATTAGGGGATGAATGTACTCACTAAACAGATTAAATTGCTGCGTAAGCCATGATTTTCCGCTCATTTGAAATGTTTCATAATTTGGGAATGAAATAATCAAAGATTACCTTGGTGATCGCGACGTTTAATCAGTTTACGCTGTTAAGTGAATCCCCCTATTAATACAAACTAGTCGGTATCCTTCACTAGATATTAGCGGTATTTAATATGGCAGCCATATTTTTTTTAATAATCGATCAGGATTTTATTTGTGTTTAAAATTGTGCATTGAAAAATCTTTAAAGGTATCTCTGTCGAAGAATTTCTGAAGAAATCTCTAAAAAATCCCAAATGGAATTACTGGAAAGTCACTGGAAAAATTCCTGGAGAAATTATCCGAGGATTTACAGGAGTATCTGAAGGAACTCCGTATTACGGTAATTTCCGTATAAACTTCTAGAAGAGATTCTGGATAAATCCCTGGAGTAATTTCTGAAGCAATCCCTATTCAAATATCCGAAGAAATTTATGGAGGGATTCCTGGAGTAATTCTTGGAAGAATTATTGGAGGAATATCTATTAAAATATTTGAAAAAAATCCCTGCTAGTATTCCGTATAAGAGTTCTGGAAAATTATGGATTCTGATAGAATTTTGAACACCAAATTCTAGTAGAATTTTAGGATGAGTTCCGAAAGAAATCCCAAGATAAATTCCATAAGCAATACGAAGAGATAATCCTGTAGGAATACCAGAGACGAATCCCAAGAGAAGAAGCCCTATAAGAAAATCCATAGAAGAACCCCGGAGAAACCCCTCTGAGATATTACTGGATAAATTGTTTGAGTAATTTCAAGGGAAATCCTGAGAGGCATCCAGAAAATTTGTTGCAAGAAACCTTTTGAAGGATTTCCGGATTCCTGGATGAATCCTCGGTATTTTTGGGAATCCCAGCAAGAATTTCTCAAGAATCCTAGGTGGAAATTTTTAAAGAAGCTCTAGGACAATCCCCAGATAAATTCCTGGATGAATCCACGGAGGTGGAATTATGGACAATTTCCTGTTGAAATTCCTGAAAAATGTCCTGCAGGAATACCAGCAAGATTTTCTGGAGGAATCCCAGTAGGAGTTTCTGAAGAAATTCTAAGAAAAGCATCTGAAGGTATCACAGCCCAAGTATCATTTTTTAGTCAAATAAAATAGCAGAGGTTCTTAGAACCATCATAAAACCTGAATAAAAGGTATAAGGTTTTATGCCGGTTCTCAAAACCTCTATAAGATTTATTGGTCAACAAAATGTTACTTGGGAGGAGGAATGCCAGAACAAATTCTTGGGGGCATGTCAGGGAGAATTCCTGGAGGAACACAAGTAAAAATTCGTGGAAGAATCGCATTTTCCATATAAGAGATTCAGTTAACCATCCAAAGATGTTCAAGGGATTTATGCGTTTGCCTTGTCTATAACCATGTTACGGTTTTTCATGACGAAAAATTAATGAGTATTACTAAAATCTCTCTGTCAACGTCTCCCGATCCGATGACATCGAGAGAAACGCTTCTGTAAAAATCGCGTGGCGATTCGTGTTGGCACTAGTGCACTCTAATACCGTCCATAGAGTAAGATGGGGCAAAAGTTCGACCCTAGTTGAAAATTCAATATTTAAAAAAAAAACACAAGCATCTAAAAATAAATGAATACCGTTTGGTGATTTCACCATATATGAGCTTAAACTTTGCTGAGCAAAGTTACGCCAAATGTCTTTACAATTTTAAGTTACAACATGTTTTGTAAGTGTGAGTCCAATTCGAGCTCTTGCCCCACCGCTGGGGCAAATGTTCGAGTTTAGCTAACCGAAACACAATATTTTCAGACTTTAGTAAAAGGAATACCTAAAACCAATTAACATTTGATGTTTGATGTGGAATACACTTTAAAGTTAGATCTGGATTGTACCCAAATTAGGGTTAAATTAACCACACCAAAAAATAGTAGTTTTTCGTCAAATTCAGATAAAACGGCATTTTTTTATAACTATGGCCGAATTATCTAACTATTTCTTTATTTTTAGAGATAATATATTCATTTTCATGAATGTTAGGTTTTTATCTGAAGCTGCCACATGACTCGAACTTTTGCCCCACTATGTGTAAAATATGATTTCCAAATCTTTTTTGCAAAAAGTTATACATGCTAAAGCATCTTCAAAGTATACCAAAATAAAAAAAAAGAAGTCCAAATTCATTACTAATTCCAATCCACACGTTGGAAGTACCATCGCAAATTACTTTTTTTATCAAAAATAAACATTTAGTCATAACTTTTCGAAACATTAATCAATTTTCATAATTTTTGGAGTGGAAGACTCTTATTCTTAAAGGTTTCGAACAACCTTGACACCCAAAAAGAATTGAGCTCAAAAACTTCAAACAAACCAACTCTAGCCTCATTCGAACTTTTGCCCCACTCTACTCTAAGTTTTAATAGTAGTTTACGCAACAAGGTGCAGAATGACGATTTTTGCAGCACGAGTCGTACATTTATCCAACGAGGCTTGCCGAGTTGGATAATTACGACGAGTGCTGGAAAAATCGAGTTCTGAGCCGCGTTGCGTTCAACGTTTTTTGCATTTTCATAAATTACCCTTGAGGATAATTTTAAACAAAACTTTTTCATCAAGCTGCACACTGATGTTCATAACGATGTTCAAGAAAATCTGATAAAAACAGGTTATGCTGTGCAGTTGTCACAATTTTTCAAAACTGCGTCCAGAAAGCATCAATAAGTTGACCAAAACTGAAACCAGTGCTGTAATGGTTCATTACGCAACGCAAATCAGTGCTGTAATGAACCATTACTGCACTTTTAATTTGGTGTGGGAAAGTAGGCCTTTTCCTCTCAGATTTGGGTGAGGTAAAACAGCCTATTACGATGAGAAATTGCAAAAAATATGTTCAGTAACCATAGATAACGTTACTTTGTACATTTATCGGATATGCCTTTTTGATACGAGTGTACATCTGAAGTTCTGATTTCTGAGTAGTTTGGTTGGTCCATAATATCGCAAAACAATGTTGGAATTATGATCCATTCAATTCAAACAATTCTAACAGGGTCATAAATTGTAGTGGAAAAAAAGTTCAGACAATAGTATAAATTATTACTATACTGCTACACATTTGACAAGGATCAAATTCCAGGACAGTTTGGATGACCCCAACGACGACTCCAAATGTACCAAAAGAAATAATTATACAAATCAGTTCTTGTAGCTCCGCAGCCCTGATAGTTTATTCAACGATACTTTGTAAAATTCCGAGCAGAAGAAAAAAACTCAATAATATCGTATTTTGATACAAAGATCAAAAAAAGATATGTATTTGTTCGAGATAAGAGGTGAAAGTACAGAAAATAATATCTCAAATTTACTCCTGGAACATCGTCATCATTTAGCTCTTGGTAAGATCTAACCAAATGCATTGAATTATTTGATTGATCTTCAAATATCAAATTTTGGTATTGGTTAGATGGTTCAAGAACATGTTACAGTACTGTTGAGAGTGTAGACTTGATGTTCTGATTTTCAGAGTAGTTTGATTGAAAAGAACTTCATACAATCTCAAGGGGGTCATAGATAATAGTTGGATATGTGATGATGGCATGATGGAGTCTCCAGTTTGCCTTGTGAATAAGGCTTTGTATCGCAAATCCGTATACGACGGATTCGATTCCCATTTCAGTCGGGCACTTTTCCTCGATTTCCTTGAGCATATGTAGTTTATCATTGTACTTGGCTCACAATCAGTGCTGAAAATTTCATTTTGTCATATATGGATTCAACCACCTACAGCTCATTTTAGAAGCTGAACCTGAGAATATGGTATATGAAAAACTTGTGCGGCTAGAACAGTTCTGCAAGAAAGTCACGGAAAAACCGCTATTTTTCGAATATTTAAGGTAAATGTCACGTACTACCTTTCAAAAATGCCAAATGATATTCACCGCGAATATCATTGGCATTTTTCGAAGGTAGTCCGTGACATGTACCTTAAATTTTCGAAAAATAACGGGTTTTCCATGACTTTCTTGCAGAACTGGTCTAGCCGCACAAGTTTTTCATATACCATATTCTCAGGTTCAGCTTCTAAAATGAGCTGTAGGTGATTGAATTCAGATTCGACGAAATGAATTTTATGCAATTCAGTATCGTAATTTCTATTTTATATAACTCATTTTGGTATAATAATGGCCAATTTTTCCGAACTGGTTCATTATGCAACTGAAATGAGTTGCATAATGAAAAATAGTTGTATAATGTTCATAATGCAACCCATTTGAGTTGCATTATGAACATTATGCAACTCAAATGGGTTGCATTATGAAAAAATCATTGCATAAAATTTTGTATGGAACTCGTTGCAAAACTCCATTTTTTCAGCACTCTTCGTATTTATCCAACTCGGCAAGCCTCGTTGGATAAATGTACGACTCGTGCTGAAAAAATCAACTTTTTGCAACTCGTTACATAAATAACTATTTCAGCACTGCTCACAATATACAAATCCCTGCCACGGCAGGTTAAGAGAGCCCTTCAAGTAATAACTGTGCAAGTGCTCAAGAACATTAAGTTGAAGAGAAGCAGGCCATATTCCAGTGGAAACGTAGATCCCCAAAGAAAGAAGAATATGTGGTGTACAGTTCATAGCTAAAGTCACTAATGTGACGGCTGAAGATATCAACAACTAAACGCCAGGAAAGTCTGGAATATCCCATTATATATTTTAATTTATATCAGTCTTCAAGTAACTTCTGCAATTTTAGTTGATTTTGCAACATTACTCTGTAAAGCGGATATGACTACTGTTACATGAGTAAATCTGAAGTTCGGCTTCTCGGAGTAGTTTGGTTGATCTGGAACATGTCAAATAAATTTTGGAATGGTTCATACAATTCCAGAAGAATTATATATAACAGTTGAATATGTTTATGTGCGTAATATGCTGTAATATAATTATTGTAATGGCTATGGATATCAAGTCCTAAGCTCCAAGACAGTTTGGACGATTCTGTCAATGAGTGGCTTCCGTTATTACGGCATTACAGCCGGATTACAGCCAGATTTCGTAAATAACAATTTGTTGTTAAAACGAACAAATATACTCTTGTAAGTTTGAAGGACTTAATTTTAGAGCAGTTTGGAACACCTAGAACATCCCAAGGTGTGAAAAACTGATCCATATTGATAAAGAAAGCTATGCAAATGTGTACGAATTTTGTGGAGTGGACCTGGAGTGATTGTTAAAGCTCGTGTCTATCACGTCGAGGATCTGTGATGGAATCCCATTCCCGACATACTCACAAAAATGTTAGTTCTTCCTACGTAAGAGAAGTACTGCCGTGGTCCTTATATGAACTAGCCCAAGGCTAAAAATTACGTTATTTTCAATTAAAAAATGAATGCAAGTAAACCATATTGAAAGTTAGCATTAAACGTCACTCATGTATCCATTACAAGATCCATTATTTTGTTTCTTCCTAACTTCCTGGTGTTCAGGATGTTCTAGGATATCAATGATGTCTCCAAATCAATAATTCATATTTTTTCTAATAGTATATTAGGTTTGCAATAACTTTTCCGAAGACAGAGTTCACTTTTATCGAGTGGATTACTTTATACAGCCAAATTTGGGAGGGGTCATATGTAGCCCCAAAGGGTTAAAAATGTCAAACTTGAAGAACAAGTCAAATATAGAAGTCTTTTCCTTTCCATACGATTCTGACCTTTACTTCACCAAATGAATCACAATTTGTTTCGTTTTATCTGAATGAAGAACAAAAATCATAACCCAAATAAACAGGAATCGTTATGTCCATTTTCCAGGCTATTTATATCGCATAAGCCTGAGTATCTGTGCCATATAAACAAACGACCAGGCAACACGCAACGAAAATGACACCGCATTGCAAACAAAAGACCCTGAACTTGGGCAGACAGTCAGTGAACTGAATTGTGACCGTTGCGAATGCGATCACTTTCACTTATTTGTTCTGTACAGTCTATATGGAGCAGTACCCCTTTCGGTGGCATACCTACTTTTGGACAGTTGGAAATTGAAGCTTTCCTGTGTTTGACGACACAATAACGACGCTTGATTGCACGCTTATTCTGCCCAAACGTGGTAGAGGAAACAAAAGACGGTTCTGCCGAAACAAAAAACATCGTAAACGGTTTATCATATTATCTAATCTAATCATGCCGGCCAGTGCCGGTTGTGAACGCGTGAGTTGCCATGAGACGGTTGCAACAGATTAGTTTACGATTCTGTCGCTGTTCAGTTCAGAGCCAAAGGCGTTTCTAACATGATCGTTATCTTATCACCACGCACATGTGGGCTTCCCTCTGATTTTATCTATGCATTTTAAACCATCAGTAAAAAGATTAACAGTGTCTCCAGCCGACCTGCTTGATCCATTCCTTAATTGAATTGTAGCCAAACAAAAACAATACCGATTGTGATCCTAAACAGTTGCATGTTGCTACCCCTACTATCCCACACAGGAAACGCATACCAAAGCATCGACAAAGAAACCACAGTACCTGCAGCAGCTGAGTCAGAACTCGCGAGGATGTCTCACGATACAGACGAAAGCAAAGTTCGCTACCGGCGAACGCAAAGCGTGACCCGAGCCGAAGAAATCACCAAAAAGGAATCGAACCAGCGAAAATCACAACCGGATAAACCGTGAGTATACACATAGAAAGCAAATATGAAAAACAGTTTTTCAAAGACCCTATGACAAAGTATTCAAAAATACTTAATTTCGGACCGAACTATCATAAAAATAAGTAAAATGTCCTACAAGCTTTGAAAACTAAGCAATTAATGACATAAGAACAAAACACATTAGAAAATTCATTTCATCCATTGGGTTTATGGTAGTATGGGTTATGTAGTATGATAATAGTTATTTATGTAACGAGTTGCAAAAAGTTGATTTTTTCAGCACGAGTTGTACATTTATCAAACGAGGCTTGCCGAGTTGGATAAATACAAAGAGTGCTGAAAAAATCGAGTTTTGCAACGAGTTCCATACAAAATTTTATGCAATGATTTTTTCATAATGCAACCCATTTGAGTTGCATAATATTCATAATGCAACTCAAATGAGTTGCATTATGAACATTATACAACTATTTTTCATTATGCAACTCATTTCAGTTGCATAATGAACCAGTTCAGAAAAATTGGTTATTATAATATCAAAATGAGTTAAATAAAATATAGATTATGATACTGAATTGCATAAAACTCTTAATTAAATGGATGACATTCATTACTTGAAAATATGTTGTATTGCTTTTTACATTTATATTTATTTTTGCTTTTGCATATTTATTACTTTTTATATTCCAAAGAAAACACTATTGGTTCATATTTTTTCAATGTTTCAAGTTTATATTTCTTTTTTGTAAATTTATGAAGTTTTCCTGCACGCAGCACAATTTCCATTTCTAACAAGACTCTGATCCTAGCTCTGTTCTCAAGATGGTCAAACCACGTGTGGTAAACTACAAGCGACGCCCTCATATCTTACTGTTCCCCTGCTGACTGCCGTCTACATACATCTTATCAGCAGTGCTACTTTGTGCATTTCTTTCAGTCGCTTCGAGTTCGTTAAGTGACAGAAAGAATGCCACCGCCATGCACCAATCGGTATTTGTATCTGTAATGGGTGTAATGTGTACACAATACGCGGGGACCACCGATGCAATTCTGTCTGCAAGTGCTATGCGCCGTGCCGCCCCGATTGGTGTGATTAATTTTGTGAAGTCACTCGGGGCCGGCATGGATTCTCTGCCGTGTCATCGTTAGGTTGAATGATTATCAGAAAGCGACATTGGAATATATACTCAAAACAACGTGATTCACCCAAATGGAGTGCTGCTGATTACATAATTAATTGGGTGGTATAAAAAGAAGGGTTCGCAAGTTCCTGAATTTAACTGACACCCTCCGCATCTTCAATATTTTTTTTCAAATTCAGAATAACGAATATTGGTAATTTTGATTGACGTAGCTGGCGTTAGTTCTGCGATAATTAGACAGCATTCTGATGTTTTAGTAAGGATTTTTCTCGGAATCGCAGGAGTTTTTACAGAACATTTATAACATATTATTAATTATTAACATATTCACGCAGAAAAAAATATTTTAAACTCAAAAATAAAGTGCTTTGAATCAAAGAAAATAAACCATTGAACCACGGCTTAATACCATTTTGCTTTGAATCAAATACATTTGGTATTTGTTTCAAAGCATTATTTTCATTGCTTTAACAATCAAGCCTACGCGGCACTGATTGTAGTTTCAAATACTTGTTGACTTTGAATCTATCACATTATTGCTTTGAAAGTAAGTAATTTTGCAATTTCAAAGACTATATTTTTTTGAAACAAATATCCATGGACTTAGATTCAAAAACAAAATGTTTTTGTTTGAAAGTGAAAGCGAAATAAAAAAAACGCGAGCGATAATCGAACACGGATACTGCTATAATATGCTATATTGATAAGCGAGTTAACGTTCACGACCAAATCTGCTCTTGAAAATCTGAAGGTAAAACTGAATCACCTTGCTCATATTGGCATTATGCATTCTCCAATATTGAAAACAAAGAAATATATTTTTGATTCAACAAACCTCGCGACTTTGAAACAAAGTCTCTTTAAATTTGATTCAAATATGTGTTATTTTTCTGCGTGTTATATATTATTAACATTACATTAACCTATAACATATTATAGGGCCCATATAGCCGAGGCGGTAAACGCACCGGTATTCAGCATGACCATGCTGAGGGTGACGGGTTCGATTCCCGGTCGGTCCAGGATCTTTTCGTAAAGGAAATTTCCTTGACTTACTTGGGCATAAAGTATCTTCGTGCCTGCCACACGATATACGCATGCAAAATGATCATTGGCAGAGGAAGCTCTCAGTTAATAACTGTGTAAGTGCTCATAGAACACTAAGCTGAGATGCAGGCTTTGTCCCAATAAGAACGTTACGCCACAGACAAACAGACGTAACACTCTGATAAATCCCATCGTACACCGATTTACCGGTCTTTTTCAAAATTTGATAGTTGGCCAACTGCCCAATCGTGGCGCTCGCGTCGTTTTTGTTCGAGTTTGACGTTTGCTCACTACCGCCATCTAGTAGGTGGTCGGCCAAACATAGTCCTTTTAGCATTGGGCGAATATGTTTCCGTGACTATGATTTGAATCGAAAACTGTTCAAAGTGTTACGTCTGTTTGTCTGTGTTACGCCATGAAGGAAAAAAAAAGAATGAGGGGATTTATAAGCATAAATATAAGCAGGTCTCCTGAAAACTTTCAAATCATGCTTCCTCAAAAAATAGTCTAGGAATTTTCTATAGACATTCTCCTGTATACAATTTCCTTCGAAGAACGTTTTTGACTTCCAGAAACGATTATATTGAAAATAGCCCAAAAATCATATGAGGTAATTCTATTGTTTTTTTTTTTTCTTCAGAAATTCATGAAGATTTTTTTTTTTCAAAAGTTTTATCAGAGATACCACCTTAAACCCCAGCAGCCACACAGTGGAGCACCTAGTACATCAAAACTGATCAAAATTATTTTGACGCATTTTCACAACCCAAATGCAATCCAAATTAGTAATGAAACGTATTTCATAGTTTTCGTATTTTTTTTTATTTCGTAATTAGGGTGACCCATTTTATGATTGTAAAAGTCAAGATTTTTCGAAACTAATTTTTTTCAAAAAATCACAACTTTTGAACCAGTTGACCGATTTTAAACTTCTTTTTTATGCTTGAAAGCTGTTGAGTTCTAGTTTTCAGCAAAAATACGTTCAGAGGGGCAAATAGTGTTTAAAGGCAAATAATATCATATAATAATATAATTATCACGATTTTTTCAAAGTGTTGCAACTTTTGAAATCGGAAACACCCGGAAGGTTTTCTTTCTGCATTTGAAAGAGGAACAATAGTTTTATCATACACTAAACGCAGATTTTCCGGAAACAGCCGGAAAATCAACTTATTTCATTTTGAATGTACGGTAAAGGATTCCATCAAATAGTTTTTTCAATATTTTCATTGGTCGGGGTTCTGCTAAACCGAACCAAAGACCATTTTTTAAAAAAATGATTTTTCTTAACCTTTGGATGAAGAATATGATGATCTACCTTCAGTGTAAAAATCCAGTAACTCTTACAGCTCTTCGTGGAGTAAATTCACAATTTCTGTATGGCAGAACATACAAAAAATGAAATTGCACCCAGCCAGAGTGAACTGTAAACCATTTCATAGAATCAGCGAAATATTTTAGTATTGATCTAGATGATGAACATTTCAAGTTTTCCTCATCGCCGTCAGATTTATAAATTCTAACCGACTCATAGTAGCAATCTGTGAGAGAATTGAACACGTAATTAGAAATACGGGTGTTGGAGGATCTAATTATATGTCGATGAACCTGATCGCCGTTTTTCCAAATCACATTCAGCCAGAGTGAACCGAATCCACTGCATTTAAAAATCAATTTATTCTCAACAATTCAAAAATCAACTGGTTTCAAATACCTGCGTTATGTCGATACACGTTATACTGATACTTTAACACAGGAGCCGTCATTGAACAACAAGGATAATAAGAATAATGAAGATTGAAAAAAATCAAACACTTGGTTCGCTTTGGCTGATCGAAAAATGGCGTTTTCACGAAAACCATCCTTTACAAGAATGTTTAGAACTTGATGCTGACTTAACGACTGACCTTCAGCTAGTTAAAATGACCTAGAGGTAACGCGCTTGGTTATCACTCAAATGATCCAAGTTCGAATCTCTTCGTATTTTTGAAATTTGTTTTGTCTTGGTTCACTTTGGCAGAACATTTTCATGGTTTTCTTCGACCAGCATAAATTTGAAGTACACAAATTGCTCCACTTTTACACCTCAGGACGTCAGGACATGCAAGGACATCATTTGACATAATCACTCTTGCTCTGTGCCAGCACAATGCATGGCCTATGAAAAAAAAAAACATGGGTGGCAATTGCTGAGCTGGGAGGGCTTCCGCCGTTCATATTTCAAACTATCTTGAGACCTCCGTGCTACAGTACTATACGCGTCCTCTCTGATTCATGTTAAGGATTGTGAGTGATAATTACTTCAACTTCAGACGATGAAAAATCGAGATTTTTTTCACAATCCGACTGGTTTTCTCTGAAACAAAGAAACATAGTCAGCCACACTGAACTAATGTTTTTGTTCAGCCAGAGTGAACTGAGTGCAAAGTACTGAGAAATCAAATGTAATTATATCAATGATTTCAAATATTCTACATGTATTCTTCATCTCTGATGATTTATAAAGGCTTGTAAGTTACATGTGTGCGAAAAAGTTTCAAATTATCTTAGCTGTTGTTTATTTGTGAGTTTTTGAACTTTAAACTTAATTATCTCGGAATAAACATTTTGGCGCTTAGTTCGGTTTAGCAGAACCCCGGCCATATATTGTATGTAAATTCAACGTCAATTCGTTTGGGTTTCAAATTAACAGAATAACAACATTAACCTTCTTTAACAAACTGCATTGTTGAATTGATTGACTATCAATTTCATTCACTTTGTACGGTCAAAACTAGCACGCGCTGTGAGTTATATCAAAGAAAACGGCTTAACTTCAGCTTCACTTAACCTCTTCTGATAAGCGTAAACAAAACATTTGTACACTGTTTAGCTGTCAAACGATTACACCACAGACAAACAGACGTAACACTCTGATAAATCCCATCGTACACCGATTTACCGGTCTTTTTCAAAATTTGATAGTTGGCCAACTGCCCAATCGTGGCGCTCGCGTCGTTTTTGTTCGAGTTTGACGTTTGCTCACTACCGCCACCTAGTAGGTGGTCGGCCAAACATAGTCCTTTTAGCATTGGGCGAATATGTTTCCGTGACTATGATTTGAATCGAAAACTGTTCAAAGTGTTACGTCTGTTTGTCTGTGATTACACGATAACTACACTTGGCAAAAACACAACGGAAAACCCAATTACTTCATTTTGAGTTTTTCCACTTATGATCAGGTTTTGATGTGATTTACTCCAATGTGAGCCACCACAAAAATTCTCAATTAGTTTTCCTCAGGATTTTTCAAGGAGATTCTTCTGCAATTACATAAGTAACTTTTGGTGTTTATTTTATTTATTTTTGTTTTAGCTACTTCTGGGACTTTAAGGCAATCCTGGTTTTCTTGGTGATATTTCAACTTAAATTCTTCCAGGAAGTCCGTCTGAGAATCACCAAGGAATTCTTTAAGTGATTTCTCCTGAACTTTTTAATAACATTCCTCCGGAAAGTCCTTGTAGGATTTGTCAGCTTTTTTTTGTTCTGTGCAGTCCTGTGAGCCACCCAACAAGATCAATTCCCAATCATCCACACACTACTCATGCTGAAAGGCCATTCGTCTCAAGCGGTGGCTTGTGAGAGTGAGTGCCCTATACGCTACCACGGGTGAAAACACTCAACTATAGAAAATTGATTGGAAAATCAGCCCTGTCAGCTCTCGCTTTCAGCTCGCTGCGTGCTAGTTAGGTTGTCCCAAAATTACAAATGGTCAAAAAGCTTGGGGGCTCACCCTGCAAATGATAGTTAAAAGGGTGTTAGAATTAAACTTTTGTATGACGGAAACTTTCAGAAATGACGTTTAGAGGTCGCCCGGCGAGATTTTTGAAAAATGGCCATTTCCGTAATAAATTTCATAAAAATACAAATGATATCACCATAATTCCTAAACACAATCAAGACAAAAACTTGTTGAGCATACGTGATTTTTTTCTTTGTATGTGTTTTGGGAAGTTCATATGTGGCATTTTTAGAAAAATACCTAAAAATTCAAATTTCACCAAATAGTAAAGAATAACTCTAAAACGGATAGAAAAAACACCATGCTGTCTTCAGCAAAGTTTTTCCTCATAAAATTTCCTATCTTTTTATGGAAATTGTTTTAAATTAGCATTAGGTTCAGATTCTTTTTATGATGGGTAAAATGCGCAGTATATCAAAAAATGACAAATTTTGGTAAATTCAAAAATTCAGTATCAAAAAGTTACCTGCAAAACATGTCGTTTATTATTTTTCCCAAGAAGTTTGAATTCATATCAATCTGTAAACAATATAAAAATAGTGGGTAATAAAAAAATTTTCAAAAATCTCGCCGGGGCGACCTCTAAACGTCATTTCTGAAAGTTTCCGTCATACAAAAGTTTGTTTCTAGCACCCTTAGCTATCATTTGCAGGGTGAGCCCCCAAGCTTTTCGACCATGTGCAATTTTGGGACAACCTAGTGCTAGTGTGAGTATCCGTGTTGCTGATCGGAAAACAAAATGACAGGAAAACCAAAACGGAGAAAATTAAAAAAGCAAAATATCGTTATCATAAAGGCCTGTCGAAAAATTGCAGCACTAGTTCTGGGATCCCTCCAGAATGCCTTCTGTGATTCCTCCAGAAGATCTCTATGAGATTTTTCAAGGAGTTTTTTTTTTATTAATTTAAGGGAATTACCACTATGCGGTATTCGTCTGCTCTTCAAAGAATTATTCTTTGAAATGTTTACTTAATTTTTACTAGAATTTCTCCTAGATTCAGTACTAAGGTTTTTTCATTAATTTCTTGTAGGATTTCTCCAGAATTTTCATTTGAAATTCCTTTTCTGTTAGATTCACTTTTCTGTTAGATTTCAAAGAGTTATTTTTTAGTTTATTCTGAATTTTCTTCTGGGATTCCTCCAGTTGATCCCTCGTGTGTTCGTCCTGTTGATGCCTCTAAATTTTCAAAAGAAACTTCTTAAGAAATACCAGAAGGCATTGCTGGAGAAATCCCAGAAGGAATTCCTTAAGGACAAGGTATTTGGAGTACATTGTTAATTTTTTTTTTTTATTCTTAATCGCTTAACCTAATTACAGCTCTATTGTCCACTAGGGCACTACGTGAGCGAATTCAATTCACAGCTGCACTTACATTTTTTGTACAGCGCCTAGATGTATATTTTATTCTACTTTATCGAACTGGTTGCCTTTCTGCTGCTTTCACTTTTCTACTCTATACATGGTAGAAGGATGAGCACAAGGATGATGGATGGTCGTTGTTCCTTTTCAGTCCGATTGGGGGTCCATTATGAGTAGCGGTTCGCCGATGTCCAGGTATCCGGGTCCGTTTGAGCCACGGGGCTCAGAAGAGGGTCAGTGTCAGCCGCTCTCGGGGGAAGAGCAACTGACGAAAAATTGCAAGTGCCGGGGTTGGGAATCAAACCCATGACCATCCGCATATGAAGCGAACGCCATTAAAAATTTTTAGAGCACCGTTTTTTAGAACCGTTGAACGGATTTGGATTAAAATGCATCACGCTATTGACAACCACTTAACAATTAGCGTGATGCATTTTCATCCAAATCCGTTCAACGGTTCTAAAAAACGGTGCTCCGCAAATCCGCGGAAGATTCCAGAATAAAGCCAATTTGTGTCCATGGTTTTAAATTCAAAGTTGGTATCCTCGGCGATTCATACGTATGTGAATCTTCTGTTCAAATGATCTTTAATTAGAAACTTGGTGATATAGTAGGAAAGTGGAACCATCTCGACAGGGCCTCTATTTTGGGGATTTTTCTGCTATAACTTTTCTCCAATTTGAAGCAATTGGGTTTTTGCATGTTTTCGACAAAAGGCGTTTTGTACTGAAAAGTTTGTTCAAAATGTTTGACGAATATCTTGATGTAGATACAAACCCTGCCACAGGAAATTATGTGTGAACATATTCAGTAACTATTCTTGATTATTTTTCATTGATTTCTCCTAAGATTTCTACCAGGTTTCATCTTGAAGTGCCTCCCGAAAATCAAGTGCTGATTCCTCCGGACAGATTCTTTCAGGAATTTCTCCATGATGTTTTTTTTCAGGAAATTTTTCCGGATTTCTCACAGCGACTCCACCCACGATTCCTTCTATGGTTTCTTTTAAATGTTTCTTCTGAGTCATCTTCAAGGATTAACGCGAGGATTGCTTCAGAGATTCCTACTGAGATTCCATTGGTGATTTCTTTAGTAACTCACCCAGGATTCCCTCGGGGTTCTTTCATAGATTTTTTTCGAGATCCCATCAGGTATTCTCTAGGATTTTTCCTGGATTGTCTCTCAGGATTCCTTCTTCTCAAATTCCTTCAGGAATTCTTCCTAGGATTCCTTCATTGATACCTGCCGGAATTTTATAATTGATTTTTCCGGGCTTTCTTCAGGGAATCCTCGTAATATTTATTCAGGGAATCTTTTAAGGATTATTCCCTTTAGAGTTTTCTCCCGGAATTCCTTCTGCGAGTCCTTCGTTGATTTTTTTAGGGATTCAGGAGTCCTTCATTGATTTTCCCGGGATTTCTTCCGGCATTCTTTCAGGTATTCCTCGCAAGATTCTTTCAGGGATGATTTTGAGAATTTCTCCCGTTTTTTTTTACAAAACTGTCCTAGGTTTTCGAGAAGGAACCCAAGTAACCAAAAGTTTCGCTTCCCATGGCAAAATGCACTTTCAAGTTCAGAAAAAGTTCCGAATGGTTGAGAGGCTAACGATGAGCCTTGCTGGAACTTCGGACACAAGTTTCGGCAAGGCTCATTGTAGCCTCTTAAGCAGCCAGAAAGTTCCATTCAGAACTTTATCTGAACTTCGCGGAACTTTAAAGCTGCTTAAGATGCTTTGCGGAGCTTTGTCGGAACTTTCAAGTTCATAGAAGTTCAGTTCAATAGCATTGTGTTTCAATGAAGGTTAAATATCATTTTTTGCAGAAAATACTTAACTGTTTAAACTTAAATGAATAAAAGATAAATTTCGAGTTATCAAATCAATAAATACTAGGCTTATACGAAAAAATATGTCGCCCACCGGATTCAAACCAATAGTCGCTGCTTGAGAGCCCTACGCTCTACCACATTGTCAAAGTTACGATTGAGTACAACGGGTGAAGTCTGACTTGAATCGATATTCTGTCGGCAGCTTGTTTTGCTTACTTATTAGAGTGGGTCAACGTTGTATGGAGAAACTTTGAATTTGATCGTGTCAACCTGGAACAAAGCTTTTTCAATCTATATTAGCGTCCAAAACAACTGTGCAAAATTTGGGAGCGATTGGTTGTGTCCTTGTATTCCGCATTGCAATTGAAATTTGTATGGAAGTTAGTATGGGAAAATGTACTTTTTTGCATTCTACTCGTAAGTTGAATTCTTTTGTCTAATGCTATGTAACTAATGACGTTAAAGTATAGCCTAGGATATGCCAAAAAACTTTGCCGAAGACCGCGAAGTGATCCGACGCTTGTGAAAAAAGTTGTTCGCCTGGTAACTTAGGCCAAAAATTGAGATTTTATTATTGATGTTATTCCATTACATGTTAAATGTTAAGCACCACTGGGCAATCTGCACGTTATAACTTTTTTCACAAGTGTCGGATCACTTCGCGGTCTTCGGCAAAGTTTTTCGGCATATCCTAGGCTATACTTTAACGTCATTAGTTAGATCTATTTAGACGAAAAATTTCAATTTATGAGGAAAATGCAAAAAAGCACGTTTTCCCATACTAAATTCCATACAAATTTCAATCGCAATGCGGAATACGGGGAAGCAACCAATCGCTCCCAAATTTTGCACAGTTGCTTTGGACGCTAAAATGAATCGAAAAAGCTTTGTTCCGAAAAATCGACTTTGTTGACCCAGTCTAAACTTATACAGTAGTGAAATTAGCTTGACATTGTAAAGTGTCTTCAGCAGCGCAACAGTAAGTCAGCAAGCTATCACGCAGGAGGATCAAGTCTACATAGGGGAGCGACGTGCGTGAAAATATAATAATCTGAAGCAATTACAGACATAAATCACTATACCATAAACAGGTTTATGATTCTGAAAAATACATTTTTGTTTCTGCATGAATTTTAACAAAGTTCTGTCAGAAGCCTGTCAGATCCAGCTACCTTATGTGAACTTTGAAGTTTCAAAATTACTTAAAAATGAAGCTGCTTAGAAGGCTAAAGAGCAGCCTCGAATTAGCTGCTTAATTTATAAAGTACCCTCTTATCTGAGCTTTTGGTTACTTGGGAATTCTCAAGGGATTCCATCAAGGATTTCCTCCCTGCATTATTTCAGAGAATCCTCTCGCGATTTTTTTCAATAATTTCTTCCGAGATTCATTTGGGGATGTCTTCGGTTATTTTTTACCTTCGGCAATTCTTCCTGGGATACTTTCGGGGTTCTTTCCAGGATTCTTTCATTGATCCTTATCGCTTTTTTTAAGCAGTAGCGGTGTATCACAAGTTCTGGAATAGTTTTTCGTTCTAATTAGGCGCGCAGCATCACTTACATCACATCACTTACCTGGAAGAGCTGAACTATCCTCCCGGCCGACGGATAAGCGGATCAGGACGGTCATCCAACAGCGCATCGCAATGGAGGTGCCGCAACACGGAGGCCAATTTCGGTGGAACTTTTCGCACATTGTGGAAATAACAAGCAGTGTTTTTCCATAAGTTCTGTACAAGTACTTCGATCTGATTCGGCGCGCAGCATCGCTAACTTCGGTCAGACATATACCAGCATCTTACCAGGAAGAATTGATTTATCCTCTCGACCGACGGAAGAGTGGGCCGTGGACGTTATTCACAGCACGTCGCGATAGAGTAACAGCAAGATGGAAGCCAGTAGCAATGTTTTTTTTTTTTTATAACAGGTTCTGGAACAGTTGGACTAATCTCTCGACTGACGGATAAGCTGACCATGAACGGTTGTCCAACAGAGCATCGCAATGGAGTTGCAGCAAGATGGAAGCCAATTTCGGTGATACTTTTTGCGTTTTGTGGAAGCCAGTATCCTAGTCAGTAGCAGTGCTTTTTCGCAAGTTCTGGAACAGTGTTTCGATCTAATTGGACGCGCAGCATCACTAACTTTAGTAAGACATATACCAACATCTTACCTGGAAGATCTAAACTATCCTCGCGGCGGACGGATGAGCGAATCATAAACGGTTGTCCAACAGAACATCGCAATGCGGCAGTAATTTTCTTCATGGGTTTTTCCTGCGATTCCTTTTTGCCAAAAATTTCTCTTGCAGGACTCCTTCAGAGATATTTTTGGTATTTCATCAGGAATTCATACCGGGATTCTTTCATTGATTCCTCCTGAGATTTTTTCTCTCGAGATTCTTTTCAGGAATTTTTGAAGGATTATTCTTAATACATCAGGAATTGCTCCAGAACTCTTTCTGGGCTTTCATCTGAGATTTCTTCATGAAATTCTTTTATTTATTCCTCCCTACACAGACAATTAGTATCATTGTCTTACAGAATGAAAAGGTTTTATTTAGATCAGATTAGAGTGCGAGCGTAATCAAAAAGTAAGAATTTAGTGAGGTAGATAGACATTTCTGTAGTAAACCATAAAGTAATCTTGACAGTCTTTTTTTTATTCTTTTTGAGTAATTCTCACTCGTTAAGTGTGTCTAATATCTTCACAGTTCAGAATGTTGAGCTGAAATGGAACATGAGAAAATAATCAGTTGTTGAGGACTTATATTGAAGTTTTTTTTTCGTAACTACACCATAGACTTCCACTTTTTCGAGAAATCATGATTATTTCATTGGAACTTATCAGTAATAAAAAAAGAAAATTTAAATTGTCAGACACCTTAGGCGTTAACGGGTTAATTTCGCTCAAAAGATAGTTGATTTAATACTGTCAAACACCTACGTGCCAGTGTTCAGATGTTCGTCGAAGTTTTGCTTCCACCTTTTGATTGACATATTATCATATACACTTCCCATTTACATAGTATCGTAGGAGAACCTCCGTCTTTTCTCGAGATTATGCCAACACCCATATTTACTGTATTTGCAGTGCACTGTTCTACACACGCATTTTTATTATTTATGAATTGGGAACCGAGGCGATTAGAATCGATCAGATAGAACCAATTTAATTTGGCTGGTGCTGGTCGCAAATCACTAGATCCTCTGTGCTACGCGCTAGGTGAAAGCCTTACTACTGTGTATATTCATCGTTTTCTTGATTCAAGAGACAATTGACGAATGACAACCAATGCTCGTTGACATCATATTTCTTTTTTTTTTACTTAAATAGGAATTATCAACCATGATTTATTGTATCACTTGTACTCCAATTCTAATGACCATGTTGGCTCCAGAAAAAAGCATGTTTTGCTTTTGCAGTTTAACCCCTATACATGCGACAAACCATCCTTCCACGAAGCTAACCCATTATCGGCGATTCCTTCTATTCCAGATGCCACCGACCGCGGGATTCGCTATTCTCCTGGAGCTCGGGCTTCGACAATTTCACCGGCCTAGTCAATTGGGGCTTTCTGCTGCTCACGATGGGAGGCTTTCGGCTAGTTTTGGAAAATTTTATCAAGTACGTAGCAAATTTACTTCCGCCCGATTATGTGAAGTTTTTAACGATAGTTTACGATCTTGCTAGATACGGTATCCGAGTGGATCCGGTTCAGTGGTTCGTGGTGCTCACGGGGAGAAACGAGGGCCAGGGACATCCTTCGTTGCTGTTGGTTTTGTGTAAGTTGAAGATTGAGGTAATTTAAATTGATGGATAATTGAAACATATTGTGTTTTACAGATTCAATAGTTCCTATAGTGATATGTTTGATGGTAGAGAAAGGTTTGGCGTCCGAAGTGATCATGGAAAGTGCCGGCATGGTGGTGCACGTGGTTAACATTCTAGTGCTGGTGCTTATTCCCATGGTGGTGATTCATGTCAAAGGGCAAGCATTCAGTCTGGGTAAGTGATGTATTATTTAGCTATGTAGGAAGTTAATCACACTTTGTGGTATTGCTTAATCGAACAATGCGAATGACCCAGCAACCTTGCACTTGAAAACGAGCTGTAGCGTTCACGTTGACTGTCGTTAGTTCACACACACCTAACTAGTAATTACAATTTCCAGTTGGCGCTATGACGGTTTGCTTCGTGTACTGCATCTTGTTCCTAAAGATGTGGAGTTACGTTCAGGTGAACCTGTGGTGTCGCACTCAATACAAGCAAAGCAAGAAGCGATCCGGTCGTCGGCAGAGTATTTCCATCGCTCAGCTGCGTAAGTATTCCAGTAATCAAGAACTCTAATCTGGCGGCACGCCGAACTAATCGCCAACACACATCGATAATTAAGTATAATTAATTTGAAATTTGTTCCCCATAATTTACTCATATCGTTAGAGAATGACCAATCAGGACGTGCCGTCAACGGAAACGGCGTGGCATCGGGTGCTGAGAAAGACAAAGTACCCAAGCTGGTACACTACCCGGACAATCTGCACCTGAAAGACCTGTTCTACTTCCTGTTGGCGCCAACTTTGTGCTATGAACTGAACTTCCCACGTACCTCGCGTATCCGGAAGCGTTTCCTAATCAAACGGATTCTCGAAGTGGTTATCGGAGTTCATATTGTTATGGGATTGTTCCAGCAGTGGATGATACCCTCGGTGAAGAACTCTTTGGTCCCGTTCTCCAACATGGACCTAACCAAGATGACCGAGCGATTACTCAAATTGGCGGTATGATCAGCATATTCATAAACTTCGTCGACTTCGACTCTTCACATAAACATATAAATTTTCATCAAAACTATAACTCTGAAGTCGACTTATGTTCAAAGTATGGGCCCATAACTTGACAACCTCATCTGCTTTACAGATTCCAAACCATCTGATGTGGCTGTGCTTCTTCTACCTAACTTTCCATTCTTTCCTAAACCTGATGGGAGAGCTGCTGCATTTTTCCGACCGTAACTTTTATAGTGACTGGTGGAATGCCAATAATATCGATACGTTCTGGAGAACTTGGAATATGCCTGTTCACAAGTACGCATAAGCAGACTAAATACCAAAAAAAAACTGCCTAACTAAAACCCCAAATCTCTTGTTCCAGATGGTGCGTCCGTCACCTGTACATTCCGGTCGTGGAGATGGGCTATTCGAGAATTTCTGCGTCGGTGTTCGTGTTCTTCATCAGTGCCTTCTTCCACGAGTACCTGGTGAGCGTACCGCTCAAGACGTTCAAGATCTGGGCCTTCATGGGCATGATGGCGCAGATTCCGCTCTCTTTCGTTTCGAAATTCATGGAAAAGCAGTACGGAGCTCGGTGTGGCAACATCGTTGTGTGGGCATCGATCATCCTGGGTCAGCCGTTGGCAATCATGATGTACTACCATGACTATGTGATTACGCACTACAACGACGTCCTGGCGTAATGCAGCTACCGACCTACTTATACGTGGAACTATGTTCCTCTACGTAAGGTGTACTACTGAATAAAGAGACGAACCAACGAAGCATATCGATTAGACCAAATTAGATATATTTCGATTACACATCACTCACTGATGCACAAAAATACGTGTCAAAAAGCCATACATCACAAGTCTATTCTTGCATTTTCGTGGTAAACTTTTTTCTTTGTACGTTTATTATTTTTATAATAAAAAAAAAAATTGTAAAAATCGAAATCGTTGACCATTTTATTTAGAATGGGCAGACCTCGTGGTTTGAAGTTCCCTTCAGTTTATTTTTTTTATAAATCGTTCGTGTAATACCCAAAATTACCATTTTTGTTTGGTGGTTTATACATATTTTGCTGCTTGGGACTAGCTACACAATGTCAATATGAACAATTCGAGAGTTCAATATTTGAGAGTCAATAACGGCGCCGGCCACGTCCTTACGGTCATCGGGAAAGGGAAGGAATGTTACAGGGGAAACTCAAAATAACTGGGACAGGTAAAATTTTCACTTTTCAAAAAATGTTCAACTTGCTGTAAGTTCATCAACTAGTTGTGTATCAGTGGACAAAATTTGGAAAAGATCGGGCTATTTTACACGAAGTTAAAAAGATTCTAGAAAAAGGTATAATTATTCGATAGCCAACTTTGAGCGGTTATATCTCCGGATTCAATGAATCGAATGCAATGAAATTTTGATCATTTATGACTTATAAAATAAGTTATTAAAAACATGTGACTAAACTTAAAATTCTTTACTTCTTGAGAATATTTGATGCCCTTTTCGAAAAGTTACAGCGAGTTGAAAATTTTTTGAAAAGTGAAAATTTTACCTGTCCCAGTTATTTTGAGTATCCCCTGTAGTTCGACAACCGTAGTTACTAGAAACCATGGAATCCACAGCATCCCCACAGTTGTCTGGGGAAGGAGTATTTGTTAGTAGGATAGGGTAAGGTGTGGATCTTGGAACCACCTTTGGTAAGTGATGCGATCCTCTAGATGCACGCCACGGTCTTCATCACGATTATGATTTATTTGGTTGCGATCGTTGCGATGACCACCCCACACAATAAGGGTAATACACATACGTCAACGATCGTTCAATATTAAACGCGTCAGCGCATTGATCGTTTACTTTACCATGAAAACCTACCCACGAAAATTGTCGCGCGCTTCTGATTCCGCATTCATAATTCGCGTCCCCAAGTCCCTACCGAAAAAACCCACCGACTCACGAAAACAGTCGCGCGCTACGATCAACGATCAAAAAACGATCAAATCTGACTATACATGTCAATGGTTGCTACTCCGTGATTGATTTGAGCTGGTACCAATTGCACTGAGATCCAAATGAATAAGGGCTGGGACATTCCACTTATTCTCAAAGTGCAATTCTAGCAACTCATACATTTTTGGATCAATAACGGCGCCGGCCACGTCCTTATAGTCAGTCAGTTGGGAAGGGAGAGGAATGTTAGAGTGTGCTGGTTGTTGCTACTAAAGACCGAGAGCACCTCTGCATCCCCACAACCAGCACGGACTGGGGTATTTGTTAGACGGAAAGGATGGGAGATCTGGGAGTCACCGTTGGGTCGGTGATGCGATCCATGGATAGGGGATTATTTATAGTGTTCGTAAGGTGATAGATTGTGTGGTGAATGAGGTGAATAAGGTAAAGCGGCACAGCACGCATAACTTGTAGGCGTTATATACACTGTGCAGTGAGTGGAAATTGGAAGGGAGGGAAACGACTTTTTTCCAATTCGTTTCTGGCTCTAGCGATGGCTATGAACATATGAATATACATGAGTTGTATATGTAGAGAAGAGAGAGAGAGAGAGGAAGTGGATAGAAAGATACAAAGTAGGATGAAGGGGACGAGCCAGGGATTGAACCCATGACCTTCTGAATACGAATCAGAAGCGGTAGCCACTAGACCACCAAGCCCGTCGTATTGAACTTAAAGTATACGGAGAATAAACTTTGAAGATTTAATAGCTCTTCACGGCTTTCCTGGGAAGCTGACTAGACTGATTAAAGCAACGATGGACGGTGTGCAAAACTGCGTAAGGGTTTCGGGTGAACTATCCAGTTCATTCGAATCTCGCCGGGGACTGCGACAAGGTGATGGACGCCGGGGACTGCCTACTCTTCATCATCGCTCTGGAAGGTGTGATGCGACGAGCCGGGCTCAACAGCCGGGGTACGATTTTCACAAAATCCGGACAATGTGTGTGCTTTGCGGACGACATGGATATTATTTGGAACGGTGGCAGAGCTGTACACCCGCCTGAAACGCGAAGCAGCAAAGGTCGGACTGGTGGTGAATGCCTCAAAAACAAAGTACATGCTGGTAGGCGGAACCGAAAACGACCGGATCCGTCTGGGTAGTAATGTTATGATAGACGGGGATACTTTCGAGGTGGTGGAGGAATTCATCTACCTCGAATCCTTACTGACGGCTGACAACAACGTGAGCCGTGAAATTCGGAGGCGCATCATCAGCGGAAGTCGGGCCTACTACGGGCTCCAGAAGAAACTGCGGTCGAAAAAGATTCACCCACGCACCAAATGCGCCATGTTCTTCTTCTTCTTCTTCTTCTTCTTCTTCTTCTTGGCGTAACGTCCTCATTGGGACAAAGCCTGCTTCTCAGCTTAGTGTTCTATGAGCACTTCCACAGTTATTAACTGAGAGCTTCCTCTGCCAATGACCATTTTGCATGCGTATATCGTGTGGCAGGCACGAAGATACTCTATGCCCAAGGAAGTCAAAGAAATTTCCTTTACGAAAAGATCCTGGACCGACCGGGAATCGAACCCGTCACCCTCAGCATGGTCATGCTGAATACCCGTGCGTTTCCTGCCTCGGCTATATGCGCCATGTACAAAACGCTAATAAGACCGGTAATCCTCTACGGGCACGAGACATGGACCATGCTCGAGGAGAACCTACAAGCACTCGGAGTTTTCCAGCGACGCGTGCTAAGAACGATCTTCGGCAGTGTGCAGGAGAACGATGTGTGGCGGAGAAGGATGAACCACGAGCTCGCTGCACTTTACGGCGAACCCAGCATCCAGAAGGTGACCAAAGCCCGAAGGATACGGTGGGCAAGGCATGTTGCAAGAATGCCGGACAACAACCCTGCAAAGCTGGTGTTTGCAACTGATCCGGTTGGCACAAGAAAGCGTGGAGCGCAGAGAGCACGATGGGCGGACCAGGTGGAGCGTGACTTGGCGAGCATCGGGCGCGACCGAGGATGGAGAGCGGCAGCCACGAACCGTGTATTATGGAGAAATATTGTTGATTCAGTTTTATCTTGTATTTGATGTAATACTAAATAAATAAAATGAGCTCTTTACAAATTATGTGTTTAAGAGCAGTCCCATGCGTTACCTGTGATCGACGGCCATTGAGGTAATTTTACCACACAGGGAAAAATTTCTACTCAGTGGCTGAGTTGGTCTTACTCAGAAATCGAAAAATCCTTTGTTTTCTTACTCAGTTTTCGTTAAAAGTGGGACAACCTATTGCCAATGGGTTGTCCCACTTTTAGCCCAAACTGAGTATCAAAACAAAGGATTTCTCGATTTCTGAGTAAGGCCAACTCAGTCATTGAGTAGAAATTTTTCTCGGTGCAATTGCCTCAACAATGTTTTAAGAGTTTTCAGTTGGAGCTGCGTGACAGCTTATTTGTCAAGGCTGAACCTGTTATTCAAATTTGATCTCTACAAAGACCAATGTTTAGACGAGTAGGCTATGTTGCCCACTTTAACACTAGTTTTTACATTGTGACTATGTAGTTTTTATAAAAATTTAGCATTTTCTCCAGTAGATATATCAGCCCTTAGTCATGTCCACCCTTAGTCATGTCAACCCTCAGTAATGTCAAGTCTATATAGCTATTTTCATAGGAATTTAAACCAACTGAATCTGAAGCACTAAATAAGTTTATCCACTGTCTGTCGCGCTGTCATACCACCACCGCACCAAAATGGTAATGTTGTTTTCTACAACCGCTCAACCACCCCCCCCCCCCCCCCACCACTTCGCGCAACGCTTTTCCGTTCGTTGTTTTCAGCCTTTTCAGAGCGGTTCACTTAGAAAATTACTTCTTGGAAATAGCATATAGCACAAATCAGTCAGCACAGTCTATGTTGACAACTGTACTTATCTAGGGTATTGGTTCCCTTCTTAAGCATGTGGCTCCCATTTTCATCCTACGAAAAACAAAGGATTGAAGCGCTGTTTGTTTTGTTTCTTATTTTTGTATTTTTTTGTTAGAAGTGAGCACCAATGAAAACAAAAAGAACGGAATCAATCGGTGCCGTAATCGCTTGTTTTCTCTCTCTCTCTCTCTTCTTGGCGTAACGTCCTCACTGGGACAAAGCCTGCTTCTCAGCTTAGTGTTCTATGAGCACTTCCACAGTTATTAACTGAGAGCTTCCTCTGCCAATGACCATTTTGCATGTGTATATCGTGTGGCAGGCACGAAGATACTCTATGCCCAAGGAAGTCAAGGAAATTTCCTTTACGAAAAGATCCTGGACCGACCGGGAATCGAACCCGTCACCCTCAGCATGGTCATGCTGAATACCCGTGCGTTTACCGCCTCGGCTATATGGGCCCTTCAATCGCTTGTTTTCGAATAGGATGAAGATGGGAGCATGAGATTGATGATGGCACACATACCCTATATAGCGTTTAAATACCAAATGAAGACAACAACTTTTGCTGCGCTAGCACCTATGTTGGTAGCCACCTACACACAATGATAGACAATGATTTTAATATGTTATGGGTTTCTAATGATAGCTTTGAGAAGATGTCTGCTTTTTCCATTACAAATTACGTTGTCCAGCTAGTAAAAGAAGTTTTTGTCATGTCAAGCTGCATTGGCGTCAAAAATACGTCCAAGTAATTATCGATCACACGTTAGTTCTGTAACTCAGCACCATTATATGCTACACTTTCCTACCCAGTACAGATTGTTCATATGATTTCGAAAATTTGAATGATAGTAAGCATTATGAAGTTTCCAAATAATATCATTGTAGGCATTCGAAACATTTACTTACAAAACAATCACGCAAACATTAATATTAAAAATGAGAATGTTATTCGAGTTTCAAAAACTATGTGAGTGAAAATCAATAGTATTAATTACTGCATATTGTTTAAATATTTGTCAATATCAACCAAACAATACAGAAAATAAATCCAAAACAACAAATCAAAGACGTGTTCCAAAAAAGTTGATAACAATCGTCACTAAATAGCTTTCATAACCCTTCAATATATGATGATAAAAGAAATCAAATGTACTTAGCTTGATTAATTCGATATCGTGGTATCCGACTGAATGCTCCGACGTTGGATTTGGTGCACATGAAAAATATAGAAAAAAGTATTATTAGTGGTTTGTGATACTTTCACGACGGCCATTCAGAATGGTTCAACGGATGCAGATTAGAAAATTATCTCTGCAGGCCTGCTGTCTAACAGCGATCATCAAACTCTGTAGAAGATAAAATCTTAAATACACGAGCATAAAAAAAACAACAAATAGGTAGACGAACGCAAAAAAAAATATGATCTTCCATCCGATCTTCAAGTGATCCTCACAAGCAACATCTTTCGTTTAGGCACTTTTGAATGTCCGTATGAAACTTGTTCACACAAGAAATCCGCCTCGACCAAGTTGGCAGAACGCGCCCATACCCCATTCTGAACAGAAGGGCTTTCTAAATGTTTATTTTATGCTGCAATTATTTTTATCGCTTCCATATTAGGTCAGCATCAGAGCTACAAGATTAATTTGCAGAAATTATCAGACTCCAGGAGTCCTCGTGAAAACGCATTACAATGACTTACTAAATTACCCCAACTCCTTCTAGGACGTAAAGAAAAAAATCGGAATGATCTCACCCAGTTCCATGTCTACGAATGACCACAACCACTCATTGACTTCTTCAATTTTCTGCAACACTGTTGGCTACCAAGTGTGCATCCATTTTCATCACTTCTCGAGGAAGGACAATGTGCACCTGTCCCAAACACGCGTCACTTTTCGTTGCTTACGCCGAACAATGCAACGCGACCGAGACGCCATCGCAACTGTCCCAAACACGCGTCACTTTCCACTTTTTCTGTCGAACAATGCAAAGCAACCGAGATTCCCATCGCAACTCAGGAAGCGATGATCATACACATAAAGAAAAAACCCCATTCTCTATGATCGTCGTTCCTATCCATAGAAAACATGTCATACGCTCAGTATATCAGTAGCAGCTTGTGTTCTAAAAGCCGAGTTTAGGAATAAAGTTAACTTGCAAAATTACAATATTTTTCCAACGCATGATTGAAATACACACATACCGAATAATATCTCAGTGAAGAAGATAGCGCACACTTATGGCAATAAACGTCATAGGCCTTGACTTATCGAGCATTTCTGATAAATATACCGAATACATATGATCAGCTGTACTGCATTTGCAGCAACCGGTTCACGATAAAACGTTGGAGGCGTATAAAAATGTAAAAGTTGATATATTTTGTGAATTTTGCGTAACTCACCGGAACAGTTTACTAGACCGGAACAGTGTTTTACTAGAGAACATTATACTCTATTACACTACAAAAGTCAAAACGAAACGCCGTCACTTTAATATTGCAGATTACACCCCAAATAGGACTATCACACTCTATTGGGACGCCTAAAATGAGTGATAAAAGTGTACATTTACCTCGAATCATCTTTTCATTTGTGAATCATCTTTTATTTATCCAACGTGGTCCTGCGCCGCAATCACACTTTGAAGGTGTGTGAACACTTCCCCAATCTGGGGTGGTCAGCAACTGCAAAATTGCAACTGAATCGAACTCAGCAATGCAGCGCCGACTGCGACCACGGTTATCAGCAACACTTTGAATAATTCGGATCATTCAAAACACTCCAAATTTAAACTGATAAATAATTGTCTTAATTCAATACCGTATTAAGAGACTAGTAATAATTGTCACACAAATGCTTTGACAAAACGTTGTTAACTCTCATCAACCGTCACAATATGATACAATTTCTTCTCCTCTTCACTTATCGGCACGGGTGCCTTCGAAAGCGGATCCTTTCCTTCGGATGACTTTGGAAAAGCAATAACATCTCGAATCGATTGTGCATTACACAGAAGTGCAATGTACCGATCGAGTCCTACCGCAAAGCCACCATGCGGCGGACATCCGCATTCTAATGCATCCAATAAATGCTGGAGATGAGCATGCTCGATCTGCAGGACCTCGTCCAGAACCATCTTTTGCAGCGTACCGTTATGGATTCGAACCGATCCACCGCCAATCTCCACTCCGTTCCAAACCAGATCGAACGATTGCGAACGGATCGAATGTAGGTCTGTTTTCGCGCGCAGTTTCTGCAAATCCTCCGGATGGGGAGCCGTAAACGGATGATGGACACTTTCCAGCTGGCCGGTTTCCTCGTTGGGCGCGAACATAGGAAAGTCGTACACCCACAGAAGGTTCTGATCGGTCGGGGAGCGTGTGGGGACGAGTTTTCGAGACTCCAGACTGTCGTAGAATGCGAGCCGGATACGACCCATCATGGTTTGCTGTTGTTAAAAAGGAGAGATTGAAAGTATGCTTGTTTAGCACTAAAACATTTAAGTAAATGAATCCTACAGCATCTGAGCGACTGCCTAATCCCAGTAGAAGTAAGTCTCCAGTTTGGAGCGACAGGTGGTCCATAAGATTTTTAGCTACATTTTCACTTAATAAATTAACAATTGACGATGTTAACCAATTCTGAAATTGTACAAACGATTAAATAACATTGATACCAATGTTTGCAATTAGTTTAAAACTCACATCTGTTATCGCACTCAACACGAAACGGCAATTCTTGTGCTCTTTCGAAACTGCTTCTAACGATTTCTTAAGCGATGAAGGTGCCGTGCTAAGAGGATTTTTAGCGACGATTGCAAAAGCACCAAAATCTTGCTCACCATGCGCCAGCGACAGGTTCGAATTCAACTTCACTAGGCCTCCAATGTCTTGCAGTTCGAAACCGAACCTAGTATCCGGTTTGTCTACCCCGTATCGTGTCATGGCCTCATCATACGTCATACGTTGGAACGGAACCTTCAATGGCTCCTCGGCGGAAGGCCACGAACTGGCAAGCACACCTTCTAACAGGCTCATGATTTTGTCCCGATCGGTAAAGGACAGCTCAATATCGAGTTGGGTGAATTCCGGTTGACGATCTGGTCGCGTTGCCTCGTCCCGATAACAGCGTGCAATCTGGAAGTACCGATCGATGGCTCCGGACATCAGCATCTGCTTGAACTGCTGCGGACTCTGTACCAAGGAATAGAAATGCCCTGGTTTTCGCGTAGGAACTACAAACTCTTGCGCACCCTGAAAAAGTAAGGGAAAATACATATGCAGTTAGTATTGAAAGCAAAGAAACTCCTTAGAAACCCGCACATTTGAAACCCGTGGAAATGTTTATTAAACACTATGTAACACTACACCATAACGGTGACCCATATTGCTTATCGAACTTACCCCTGGCGTTCTTCTAAAAAGCGTTGGAGTTTCCACTTCCACAAATCCGCACTGATTGATCATGTATTCGCGTATTTTCATGATAATCTGTGATCGAAGTCTCAAACTACGCTGCATCTGTGGGCTCCTGAGATCGATGTATCGATGCTCCAGACGCAGGTTTTCCTTAGCCTTGTTGTGCTCTTTAAGATCGATGGGCAATCTACTTCTAGCTTCGTTTAGTACTTCCACCTTTCGAAGTACAACTTCGATTCCTCCGGTTGCTAAACGTGGATTTTCCTGTCCTTTGGGACGTTTGACCACTTTTCCCTCCACCCTCAAAATACTTTCGAAGGGAATATCGTTCAAGTTTACCTCGCTAGCCAATTCATCCGGAATGAATATCTGAGTGCTACCATAGCCATCTCGGAGCGTGAAAAACTTGTTCAGTCTGGAAAATTCCAACCATCCACAAATGGCCACCTCTTGGCCTTCATGGGCAGTCCGAAGCTCACCGCAATTATGCGTACGAGTAGTAAATTGGTTTACAGATAGTTTTTCTTCCGATGATTCAACTACCCGTTCAAAATTCAGGTTCAAGCTATTCCCTTGAAAATTGCCACTTGAAACCTGTCGAACGGCATTCCGGAAAAATACTGCTGGATATTGTTTGATCTGGCTGTGGGTGGAACGTCTTGCCTTACAGCTCTTTGTATTTTGATCGATTACTGAATAGTTTCTCTGAAATAATACATTACTTCAATGCGACACTGATTCTTCATTTTATTTGTGCTTCAGCATTTACCTAGCCAATATAAAATTTAAGGCTAATGACTTACCCAGCTAGTGGTCTGCAACAGGCGATTAGTTCTAGAACCGGGCTGAACGACTTGGGGTGCTGAAAGTATGTATCTTGATGGCTGATGCATCATATTTTTGATTATTAACGTGGATATCATTATAATTTATCATATGTTCCCTTTTTTCGTAAATCACTACTGATAATCACACGATTGCAAAATAAAAATTTAAATTTCCATCAGTTTAGTTTCAAAACAAGCTCCGGCAGGTCTGATTGACGTTTCCATTACCCGACGTCTCCACTAGACAGAAATGTCTTGCCATTTTGCTGGACAGATGTGTCATGACAGAAATGTTCTCTCGCTGTTTGCATGGAAAGCAGCGGTGTTGATCATTTCTGTTACGTTTTCTCTTTCTGGCAGCAAAATGGCAAGACATTTCTGTCTAGTGGAGACGTTGGGTTAGGGGTGGTCATGATTCATGGCCACATCAGAATTGATAATAGAGGTAATAAACTATAGAGGAAGAATGTCGCTGGCGTCGCTGCCGAAACATCTCTTGCTGGCGGAGATAGGCCGGGCTATAAGTGTCAAAGCGAAAAAGTATGCAGTTTGACAGATAGATACCCGACATGTTTGCGAGCGAGAACAAAGGGAACAGCAGCGACATTCGTCCTCTATAGTTTATTACCTCTATTGAATTGATAGGCGAGCGCACTCCAAAAGCATACACGCTTAGCCCAATTTCGTGTTTAATGGGTATACGCATGCAGTATATATTACCCGTTGCAAGAAAATAGAGAGCGAAAAAGGTGCAAAATCGCTAATAGACCTCCGCTGGTATGTTTAATCGTTATGGTGTCTTCTACAATAAGTGCGCGGATTGGCCAAAGAATTGAGTTGTCCAAAAAATGTCTCACGAAACCTAATGCAAGCCTATCCATATACGTGAGAACAAAAGATGTTTACAAAGTTCTTACAGATAGATTAACACGGGAAATCTGAACACAAACCACTACCACACAGGAATTTGGATTGGTCAAATATTGTGGATTTACCGGCTACTTGTATTCTACCGGTCGCTTCAGTATGGCCTCCAAAGTAGCCGTTTTATGAAAAAAATAACTTTAAAATGTTTTAAAACATTTTTATTGTATGCGCTATTTCTCGTTGCCACTAGCTATACAGCGACATTCATTTTTTGACAAACAAGTTGATTTTTATATGAAAACGGCTACTTTGTAACGGTTACTCAAGTAACCGGTAGAATACAAGTAGCCGGTAAATCCACAATACTGCGCCGAAAACACCGAAATGATTTTTCTTAAAGGCGGAGATGTAAACGCTTGGTTGAATAACTGAGAATTAATATAATGAGTAGCAGAATGGGACAATTCGACACTGATTTTTCATTTGGGCCTAACTGACATTTTTGAGTTCTCTTCATCGATCCTCTCTTTGTGTTAGCACAGAATGTGTATTGAGTTTTCCAAAGATTTTTTGGTTGAAATGCGAAGAAGACGACTACATGTTGCTATAGAAATAAAAAGAATAATGGTTTTGTTTGTTTTTATCGATTTATTAGCGAAAGAGAGAGTCGACGAAGAGAAATCGATCAAGTCAGTTAGGCCCTTTTATGTAAAATCATTGTCGAATAGGCCTTTTCATGTGACAGACCCGTGCATGCATTTGTTTACAAAGCTTGAACAACAGCTGCTAACAAGAACGTGTCATCTTCATAGAAGAACTCTAGATTGAGTTTAAATAAGGGCGAAAGTAACATGAGAGAGTTCTCTTCATCGACTCTCTCTTCTGCAAATTAAAGTGACAAGATGCAAATTCAATCGAACTTTTTTACACTCAGATGCTAGATTGCATCGCAATCTAGCGATTTATGACCAAAAAGTGCAACAATACTTGCATCTTGTCACTTTAATTTGAAGAAGAGAGAGTCGATGAAGAGAACTCTCTCATGTTACTTTCGCCCTTATTTAAACTCAATCTAGAACTGTCAAACGCCCGAACAATCAGCTGATTTAAGACGTCAAATGAAAAGGCCCATAGAGATAAGTGACATTTCAACACACGAACACTACCGCGAATTTTTCCTCACACAAATCTGCCTATGATCGCATAATTGTCCCATATGAATAGGAAACCCAGCAAAGATGGGACTGATATGCGATCATGGGTAGAAATGTGCACGCAAATTCAAAGGCTATTCAGATTGCATATGGAAATATTACCCAATCGAATTGGGTAAAACGGGTAAATAATGATAAAACTAACATCCGGGGTAGGAGTGCAAATGTTTTCCTCACAGTTTCACAACTACATCTACAAAAAAGGCACGCATACATTTGAACGTGATTACCTCTATTGACAGCGTGTAAGGTCAGAGAAAATAGGTAGAGAAGCGAAGAGTGAACAGCCGCCTGAATGGCAACACTTTTTCTGTTATGATTTCATCGCTCGGATGCTGGCAACTGCCGCAAAGCAGATTAATCCACCCATCGAAGGTAGTGTCTATCTCGTATACTGCATCAGAACATGATTTATGCTGCTGTTTTATTAACTAGGAATTATCAAATCTAGATTGAGTTTAAATAAGGGCGAAAGTAACATGAGAGAGCAGTGTTGCTGAGCAGCGATCGAACTGGCGAAGCACGATGAATTTTACTCGGCATTGGCATGATATTCAATGAACAACACATTTCTTCATTCGGTAGCTTTGTTCGTAATCTGAGAATGAACCGAAAGCCCGATCGTCCTAAGGTAATTCATTCCCGATCTATGGATCGTTCAAAATGAAGAGCAGTGCGATTCGCAGTGGCTGCTCTTCGCGAAGAGCAAGAAAAACATTCATTGCGATCAGGCGTCGACGCGGCGGCACCATCAATAAACCTTCCCCTGTTTGATGCAGGCATGGTTTGATTGATCCACAGCAAAGCGCTGAGATGCCGTGATGCTTAAGTTTTTTAATTATTGAAAGAAAAATGGGCCTACATTACAGTGGAAAACAGATCATTTTTGCAGTATGACACTCCACCGCTGACTTGGCCAAGACGAACCGAAATGAAAACAAACTACCGTCCTGAATCGAGCTTTAAACAGCTGTATACTTTAAACAATTGTTTCCATTTGCGGGTTAAAATATGCATTTTTTCTCGCAAGCTAATGCCATTGCATATAAATCAACAGTTGTGTTGTGTTTGAAATCTCTTATAATCTTTTTATCGGAAATTGAGAGCTGTGCCAAACTTAAGTACCTTAAATTGTCCGCAATTTCAATATGTACGGTAGTTGCTGTTGTCAAAGTTTGCACCGAGCAGCGCCATCGCCGACAGCACACAGACCGTAGTGGAATGAATGCCACGACGAATAGCGTTTGCTTCGTTTGCTTGAATGCTTTTCAATGTGGTCGTGTTGATTTATTCGTTCGTTCCTCCATTCGTGTTGCTTGAATTGTATTCACGATGCGAAAATAGAAAATGAACAGCAGCGAATTTTGGATCGCGAAGATGCTTAAATGAATGCTCGCGAAGAAGATTCATTGCAACATTGTGAGAGAGTTCTCTTCATCGACTCTCTCTTCTGCAAATTAAAGTGACAAGATGCAAATTCAATCGAACTTTTTTACACTCAGATGCTAGATTGCATCGCAATCTAGCGATTTATGACCAAAAAGTGCAACAATACTTGCATCTTGTCACTTTAATTTGAAGAAGAGAGAGTCGATGAAGAGAACTCTCTCATGTTACTTTCGCCCTTATTTAAACTCAATCTAGAAATTGATATTCCAAAATGGAACAATTTTCATTAATTCAAGGAATCAATGTTATTTATACTGTTATCCATGATATTTAAAAACTTTGGTAAAAATATGTTTCAAATGATTGCAATACTTATCTTCACTTATGCGGTAATCGTCAAGGTTTGTTGATTTTGCTCGATAGGATACCAGTTTGACGGTTCGATAAGGTATTTTTGGCTTCACACTCTTCGCTTCTCTACCTATTGTGGATTTACCGGCTACTTGTATTCTACCGGTCGCTTCAGTATGGCCTCCAAAGTAGCCGTTTTATGAAAAAAATAACTTTAAAATGTTTTAAAACATTTTTATTGTATGCGCTATTTCTCGTTGCCACTAGCTATACAGCGACATTCATTTTTTGACAAACAAGTTGATTTTTATATGAAAACGGCTACTTTGTAACGGTTACTCAAGTAACCGGTAGAATACAAGTAGCCGGTAAATCCACAATATTTTCTCTGTGTAAGGTCACCTAAAAACGGAACTCGTTCACACCTATTCGCATTCCTATCCCTCTTATTGATTTCGCCGTGGTTTTATTTTGACACAAAAGTGCATCGCGGTGCATCCGAAAAAAGTCTTTCCCGGCGGGTCGTGTTGTCATTTTTGTCTCATTCGTTGACTGCGTACGTAACCGTGCGGATTGCGTTTTTTTACTGCGCTGATCTGGTGCAAATAAAAAAAAAGATCTCTAGCACAGACGGTGTGAGTGTGTGGCAAAAGGAGAATCCGTGTGGTGACAGTAGATAAAAACGTGGATTAATCGGTTAGCTGTTCTTCTACATTTCGAATCTTACCGGAAAACCGAATTTTGCGTCTTGTACGTTTGAGAAGGCATCAGATTTGGCACAGGTGAGTGACCTAATCCTTGTTTAGCTGGGGCTCCAGTCATTCAAAGCGGATGATGAAATTAGAATGCAAGTCTCGCCTGGTTTGCTCCTAGCTGGCTGTAAGTGAGTAATATCTCTGCAGTAGAGGGTGAGGAGCGGGGTGAAATGCCACACATCGCATGCAGCAACGCGATTAGTACAAAAAGTGAAAGTAAATCAATAGCTGAACCAGTTTGTTGTGCTTTTTTTTGTTGCAGGACGAGAAAATGGACACTTCACTAACCGCTAAGCAGATCCGGAATGCGTTCCTGGACTTCTTCAAGGAGAAGGAACATCTGTATGTGCATTCGTCGTCGACGATTCCCTTGGATGATCCGACGCTGCTGTTTGCCAACGCAGGAATGAATCAGTTCAAGCCGATCTTCCTCGGAACAGCCGATCCGAACAGCGAGATGGCCAAGTGGGTTCGTACGGCCAATACGCAGAAATGCATCCGCGCCGGCGGAAAGCACAATGATCTAGACGACGTTGGAAAGGACGTATATCATCATACGTTCTTCGAGATGTTGGGAAACTGGTCGTTTGGAGATTACTTCAAGAAAGAGATTTGCACTTGGGCTTGGGAGCTGCTCACCGATCGGCTGAAGCTCCCGAAGGAACGATTGTATGTGACGTACTTTGGAGGACATCCAGAATCGGGGTTGGAACCGGATTTGGAGTGTCGTGAAATCTGGCTCAATTTGGGAGTCAAGGAAGAGCACATTCTGCCGGGAAGCATGAAGGACAACTTCTGGGAGATGGGGGAGACCGGACCGTGTGGCCCTTGCTCGGAGTTGCATTTTGACCGCATTGGAGGACGCAGCGTTCCGGAGTTGGTCAACATGGATGATCCGGATGTTCTGGAAATCTGGAACTTGGTGTTCATTCAATTCAATCGCGAACAGGATGGCAGCCTGAAACTGTTGCCGAAGAAGCACATTGATTGTGGTATGGGCTTTGAACGTCTCGTATCGGTAATCCAGGACAAGCGATCGAACTACGATACCGATGTGTTTGTGCCATTGTTCGAGGCCATTCAGAAAGGAACGGGAGCTCCAAGTTATCAAGGCCGTGTTGGTGCAGATGACGTCGATGGCGTGGACATGGCCTATCGAGTGCTTGCTGACCATGCTCGGACCATCACGATTGCTCTAGCTGACGGTGGTTTCCCGGATAACACTGGAAGAGGCTACGTGCTCCGAAGAATCCTTCGTCGCGCAGTCCGGTACGCCACCGAAAAACTCAACGCCAAGCCAGGATTCTTTGCAACCTTGGTTGACACTGTCGTCTTTCTGTTGGGAGATACCTTCCCCGAAGTGAAGAAGGACCCTCAAAGCATCAAAAATATCATCAATGAAGAAGAACAGCAATTCTTGAAGACGCTGACACGAGGCCGAAATCTCCTGAACCGAACCATCGCCAAGTTGGGTGATAGTAAGGTTATCCCGGGAGATGTCGCTTGGCGTCTGTACGACACCTACGGATTCCCGATCGATCTGACCCAGCTGATGGCCGAAGAAAAGAACATGACCATTGATATGGAAGGCTACGAAAAGGCCAAGCATGAGTCCTACATCCTGTCGCAGGGTAAGGAAAAATCCAAAGCAGCTACCGTCGATTTGGACGTGCACGCCATTTCGGAACTGCAGGAGAAGAAAGTTCCCACGACGGACGATTCCTTCAAGTACCGCTATAAGGCCGATGTCGATCCTATGGCGGAGTACAAGTTTGAACCTTGCAACGGAAAGGTTCTGGCGCTGCGATCCAACAACACTTTCGTCGAGGAGGTGCAAGCCGGTCAGGAGTGCGCTGTGATTCTGGACAAGACCAACTTCTACGCCGAAAGTGGCGGACAGATCTACGATCAGGGCTATCTGGTTAAGGTAAGATTGTATGAATTGTTGTGGCTTTCTCAGCCTAAGAGCATTGAAACGGCTAGTTTGGCATAGCCCGACGTTTCGGTCCCGTGTATTGGACCTTTTTCAAGGGATAAGCAGTCAACCGTCTCTCGTTACGTCGGGCTATGCCAAACTAGCCGTTTCAATGCTCTTAGACTGAGAAAGCCACAACAATTCAACATTTCCTCCCAGTCGTATACCTCCTCCAAGTAAGATTGTATTTAATTCGTTGATTATATTTACTGTAGGTATTTATTGGCCGTATATTCTAAAAAACATTGGAAATTTTAAACTAGCAATATGAAATTTTTATTCGAATTTTAACATAGGTATTTGTTAGTTTTTGCTTTTTTCCTAGTGTTCTAATCCCCTTAAAGCGGAATATTACATTACTCCAAGTTCCTTCTTGTCTTCAATCTTTGAACCTTTGATTCAATTCCATTTTCTCTCGGATGGTGTGATGCCAATGTGTCTAGTTCTTGCCGATTACTTTCTGCTCAGCCAGGCACTTTTATTGTCGCTTTTGATGGTAACCAGATCGGTAACTCCTAGGAGCTCGGTTTCTTTTTCCACCATTTGACTTCCTGAGTTAAAAATTATCCTTTTTTATTTAATTTATATACTTTCCAACATCTTTACAAAAATATGCTCAAAAATTACATAAACATCTTTCAAGATTTCTGAGAGTTTCTTCCAGGATTTCTGCAGAAATTTTTCACGTGTAAGTATCTGTTGGAGTGCAACCTGATATGTTTCCAGATGCTTTGTACACGAATTTCTCTTAGTGATTTTCTGGGATAGATTTCCAGCAATTTATCTCGGGATTTTTACGAGATTCTTGCAGAATTTCTATGGACTTCTTCCAAAAATTATTCCTTGAGGATGTCAAAGTTCTTCCTTGAATGTAGTCAATAATTCCTCTCTTGAACTTAGAACTTTTGTTCGAGATGTCTACTTTTTCTCGGAGTTTTTTTCTCTGAAGTTCATATCAACAAAACTTAGCAGAATTTCTCACAAGGCTTCGCCTGGATTTCTTCGGATATCTCTCCGGCTATTTCATACAACTATTAAGTAAAGAAATCCCAAAACGAGCATCCAGAATCTCGCCCTCCCCCTGGATATTCAATCTTGACGCGATGGGAGGGCTTAACCCATTAGCACTTTAGTGCCAGTTTATTCACCACCGCTTGGACTTTGAGCTAGATATATCTGGTTTACGAGTTGAGCGCAAGTGAAGGAATCGGCCGTAAGTGCTAATGGGAACCAAAGGAGTATCCGTTGTGCATTTATCACAAGTTCAAGACAAGTTATAATTCAGCTTGCATAGGCCAATCTTTGTATTCATTGAATTTTCTCCAATTTAACAATAATTGTTAAATTTAACGTAACGCAAGAGTGAGTAGGGCATTCGGTACCAGCCCTGTGTGCCACGTAAACAAACGTTTTTTCGCGCTCCGTTTTTTCGAGTATTTTTTCCGTTCTAGTCGAAGTAATATCCGCGAATCGGCATCCTGAAGTCGCATAAGGTTCCCCCGGACCCTCCCGGGCACAATGCGGCCGTGAATACGCCGCACAGATTACTCCGGAGCCAAAGTTACTCCCGAAACAAGCGAGGCCTAGAGGTGGATCAAAACACCAATGAACACAATATGCATCCTCCGCGCGCGAAGAGCCCGTACATGAACGAACTATCCTCGGGGTCGTCGATTGTCGGTACCAAATCGTGGTCCTCTTCTCAAGAACTGGTCGGCCAACCTCCCAGTTGTAGCAGCGGTAGCAGCTCCCTGCACCAAGAAGTAAACATTGCGGTAAGCAATGCATATGAAATACTGCCAAACGAAGAGTGTGATGACGATCACGAAGAAATGCCGATGCTAACTCCCGTCGTGACTGCAACAGCTCCACCACCTAAAGTGAAAAATGTTCGCCTTCCCCCTATTACGGTAGTGAACCTAACCACCAAACACCTGCGGGATGTGATGTCTAAAAATGATATTGCGCAAACCGAATATCATATGAAGGCGACCAAGGCGGGTGTTAAGCTGCTGTGTATGGGAGAGAAAAGCTTTCGTAGTGCAATGAGTGCACTGAAAACATCGAACATCCAGTTCCACACCTTCACCCCAGCTGCCGAAAAACCAGTGAAAATAGTTCTTTCGGGATAAGCTATTTTACGAGACGTGCTACCGATGGGCCGCTCATTGTTATTGTTTACATTTCTAGATTGAGTTTAAATAAGGGCGAAAGTAACATGAGAGAGTTCTCTTCATCGACTCTCTCTTCTGCAAATTAAAGTGACAAGATGCAAATTCAATCGAACTTTTTTACACTTAGACGCTAGATTGCATCGCAACCTAGCGATTTATGACCATAAAGTGCAACCATACTTGCATCTTGTCACTTTAATTTGAGGAAGAGAGAGTCGATGAAGAGAACTCTCTTATGTTACTTGCGCCCTTATTTAAACTCAATCTAGATTTGATGTTTTTGTTTTCGCGAAAAGTAGCATAACATGTGGTGAGCGCCAATCAGATTTTTGCTGACAGAAATGTTTTGATTTCTAATGTGGCATGTATCAATCCCCGAGGTGCATGATATCACTAGCAGATAAAAAAAACCTCCCCGCGGTCTACGGATATTGATTATAGTGGGCGGATAGACGCATTTTTGCAGATGAATGAACCCCGTTTATTTGATGGGCCTGTGTCACATGTTATGCTAGCGAAAATGTAAATAAATGGGCCCAGCGGTTGGACTTCAAAACTGGAAAACATTCAAAAAACAGCTGATTTGAAACGTCTCATAAAATGCCTTATTATCGGTTTATGACATCTCCGAGCTTGAGGTAGAGGTTGCTTCTGTTGGCATCGTACCAACAGAGATTAAACTGTTTTCCAAGAAGGTTGTTGGCCTGGAGGAAAGTGCACTGTACCTACTGCACTTTATTAAGGGATCTGCAAAGCTCTCGGAATTGCAGAAAGTGAAGGCACTCTTCAGCACCATAGTGCAATGGCGCTACTTTGAACGGAAATCGACAGATGCTGTCCAGTGTCACCGTTGCCAACAATTCGGACATGGAATGCGGAACTGTAACCTGGTTCCTCTGTGTGTAAAGTGTGGCGAAAAACATTTTTCTGCCGAGTGTAAACTCCCCAAGAAGGCGGACCTGGAGCACAGTGATAGGAACGAAACTCGTGGATCCATCAAATGTGCGAATTGCAGTGGCCAGCATACTGCAAATTTTCGTGGGTGTCCCACCCGCAAAAACTATCTCGAGAGGTTGGCGAAAATGAGAGCTGAGCGGCGGAATCCAGCCCCTCCACCACCGCGCTCTTCGCAAGGCCGTCCAAGTGGCCCAACAAATTCGTACGCCGAAGTGCTGAAAACCCAAGGAACCAATAAAGATCTTTTCACGATGTCCGAATTTCTTGCTCTGGCGAGAGAAATGTTTAACCGGCTGGCGAAATGTCAAACAAAACAGCAGCAACTTTTAGCTCTTTTCGAGCTTACGACCAAGTATGTTTACGATGCCTAATCTAAACTACTTGCGTCTGGCTAACTGGAACGGTCGTTCCGTTCACGGTAAGAAAATGGAACTTTTCGACTTCTTGGAGAGACACAACGTGGACGTGGGAATCGTTACCGAAACCTGGTTGCAGCATGCTTTTTTCATCCGAGATTTTCGTGTATCCGTTTCGACCGCAATTCCAACGACGCAGAAAGAGGAGGAGGCGTGATGATTGTGATCCGTAAAGGCATTAGGTTTATCGAGCTCAACATTTCGACGAAGGTCATCGAAAGTGTGGGAATTTCGATCACAACGTCAAACGGAAATCTACTAGTGATCGCCGCCTACTTTCCGGGTGCGAGGAGACGTTCTGTTTGGACTCAATTCCGTCGAGACATCGCCAAGCTCACAAGACGAGCTGACCCATTCTTCATAGCCGGAGACCTGAATGCACGGCATCGCCACTGGAACTGTTCTAAGGCTAACAAAGCAGGCACGTTGCTGTATCAAGAGGCAGCTAGCCGCAATTTCTTCGTCCACTTCCCAGATTCCTTCACGTTCCTACCGTCAGGTCGTGGCCGCCCATCCACTCTAGACCTAACCCTCTCAAACAACTTGCTGGACATGACCAAACCGGTCACGCTCAACGAATTGTCATCAGACCATCTCCCAGTAATGTTTGACGTCAGTCTCTCTGGCCCAATCGCAAACATAATACCAAAGGTCCGGTGCTATTCGCGGGCAGACTGGCCTCGCTTCCAACGTGTAGTAAATTCCAAATTAGACCTGTTGGATCCGGCTGTCACAACCCTCAACAACGAAGCTGAAGTTGATGCTGCCATAGAACTCCTGACAACGATTGTAATGGAAGCTGAAGCTGTCTCGGTCCCCGAAGTTCGGAAACGAACCTATCAAGTTGCAGAAATCCCGGAGAGTACTCGAAGATTGATCGCGCTGCGGAACAAACGCCGTCGGCAATGGTACAGAAGAAGAGATCCAATCTACCGTGATATAGTACTATCGCTGAACCGCAGGATCCGAGAGGAATGCGACGAAGCAAATTTCAGCAGATTTAAGGAAACGCTTCGAACATTAAACGGCGATCGCGAAACATTGTGGAAGATCACTAAGGCGTTGCGAAAATCGTCAAAGTGTAGCCCCCCGTTGCGTCACGATGACAAAATGATCGCTTCTCCTCTAGAAAAGGCTCAACTACTGGCAAGAAGCTTTGCTCGTGCACATATGAACCAGATGCCAGACGATCCAGACACTGCTGCAGCGGTGAACGAGTCGATTGTCCTCATCGATCAGACGCATCTAACTGGAGATCACCCGTGGCTGATTCGTCCAAAGGAAGTAATTATGTGCATTAGAAGGCTCAAATCCAAAAAGTCTCCTGGGGGAGATAAAATACGGAACTGTGTGATCAAAAAACTTCCGAGAAAGGCCCACATTTTTCTCGCCAAAATCTTCGCTGCCTGCATTCGTTTAGGATACTTCCCGACCAGCTGGAAGCACGCCGTGGTCATCGCCATCCCGAAACCGAATAAGGACTCCTCGATTCCGTCGAACTATAGGCCAATCAGTTTGCTGTCCTCGTTCAGTAAGCTACTGGAGCGTGTGATCCTAAATCGTGTTGAACAACATTTGGAAGGTACACGGATTGTTCCCGATGAGCAGTTCGGGTTCAAAAGAGGCCATTCCACCAATCACCAGCTGGCTCGGCTAGTCAGGGACATAAAAACCAGCTTCACACGAGGTAAGTCCTCTGGGATGGTACTTCTAGATGTCGAGAAGGCATACGATTCTGTTTGGCAGGAGGCAATTCTGCACAAGATGCTACTTGGAAATTTTCCAATGTACATATTGAAGATTATCCGCTCCTTTTTGTTAAACCGCTCCTACCAAGTGTCTGTCAATGGGCATTCATCTGATCGCCACGAAGTACCCTACGGTGTCCCACAAGGTGCTGTGCTGAGCCCCACGCTCTACAACATCTTCACCGCTGACCTGGTGATGCTAGATGATGTCCAGTACTATCTCTTCGCTGACGATACTGGCTTTATTGCATCAGACTCTGATCCGGTTATTGTGGTAACCAAGCTACAAGCGGCCCAAAACGCCATCGAGAGGTACCAAAGAAAATGGAAGATAAAGACTAATGCGGACAAATCCCAGGCGATTTTCTTCACTCGGAAACGAAGTCCACAAAAACTACCGCAAAGTGAGATCTCTGTTTGGGGACGCCAACTACCATGGTCGGACGACGTAGGATATCTGGGCTTAACCTTGGACCGGAAGTTAACATTTGCTGTCCACATTAAAAACACTTTAAGTAAGTGCGACAAGCTTACGAGAATGCTGTATCCGCTGATCAATCGACGGTCGCACTTGGACACAAATTCGAAACTTTTGCTGTACAAGACTGTATTCAAACCAGTGATGACATACGGTTTTCCCGCGTGGTTTCACTGTGCAGCTACCCACAGGAAAAAGCTTCAGGTGAAGCAAAATCGGATTCTGAAAATGATAATGAATTTAGATCCATTCCACCCCACTGAAGATGTCCATTTCACTGCAAGGATGGAGCAAATCAACGAGTGGTTCCAACGTGTGCTCCCAAAGTTTTGGATGGGATGCGCCACATCAGCAAATCCGCTGCTGCAACGTTTACCGCAGAGACTGTGATATTAGGTTTAAGTTAACTTTTCCTCTAACTATCCCAACAACCCTTTATGCTATTTCAAAGGTTTTTTTGCGCTTTTTCCTTTATCTTTAAATTAACTGAATGAACTAGTTCTCTAATTTGTATAGATTGCTTTACTAGAATTATATAGCTGTTGCAAGGAAAGCCATATCTCAGCTTATGGAAACAAATTGTACACTAAACAGAATTAATATTGAATAAATAAAAAATGAAATGAAAATGAAGAGTGAGTAGGGGAGGCCTCTGCGTTACACTCATCATTCATTACTTGAAATCGAAAGTACACAGGACAGGGGACGCTAGGATAAGTTGACTTACAGCCTTACAGATTAGATTCATTACAATTTGAAAATTATGGACTGATTAGGTAAAGATAAAACTGTTGATTATAGGAGTTTATATTTGTGTTTCTTATTTTTATGGGTTTTGTGAATTTATAAAAGTTGACAAATAATCATTATCATTTTTCAGTTGACTGAACTTTTTTGTTTTTATATCTTAGACGGTATTATTTCACTGATAAAAAAAGCAGGAATTTAGTTAGGACTTAGGACGGTTGACAATGTAAAGGGTTACGATGGATATAATATTACTTTGGACTGAGATGATCACAGATATGCAGAAGACGACTAGCGAAATTAGGAACACAATTTGATACATTATGGACTATATTTTGACAAATAGGGTTTGACAAATGTCTTTACAATATCGAATGGAAGCTCAAAAAGTGTTATCTAACACTAATATGAGAGTTATTTGGGTATGATGCTGGTGCTGCCAATGACTAACATTGGTTATTGACACTATTGATAATCAGCTTGAAATAATTTTCAGAATGTATTATAAAATAATTGAGGATATTATCTGAATATTGTTCGGGGAAGCTGTCAGAAAAACTAGTTGCCCATATCGGTTAAAAACGCTAGCTCTGGTAGCTGTCTTCGAATAATTTTCAGAAATATCAAATGTTTAAAAATTAGCTACGACACATTTTTTTTTCTTTTTGCTCTTTGTATATTTCTTAAGAATATATTCCCATATATTGGCCCCTATATCCGAGGCGGTAAACGCACGGGTATTCAGCATGACCATGCTGAGGGTGACGGGTTCGATTCCCGGTCGGTCCAGGATCTTTTCGTAAAGGAAATTTCCTTGACTTCCTTGGGCATAGAGTATCTTCGTGCCTGCCACACGATATACACATGCAAAATGGTCATTGGCAGAGGAAGCTCTCAGTTAAAAACTGTGGAAGCGCTCATTGAACACTAAGCTGAGAAGCAGGCTTTGTCCCAGTGAGGACGTTACGCCAAGAAGAGGAGGACAAAGAGCAAAAAGAAAAAAAATGTGTCGTAGCTAATTTTTAAACATTTGATATTTCTGAAAATTATTCGAAGACAGCTACCAGAGCTAGCGTTTTTAGCCGATATGGGCAACTAGTTTTTCTGACAGCTTCCCCGAACAATATTCAGATAATATCCTCAATTATTTTATAATACATTCTGAAAATTATTTCAAGCTGATATATAGTACTCTGAAGGCGTTAACATAGACATAGGGCCTGATTACGAGTGTCACTTCATGGTGAAAACAAAAAAGTGACACCGGTAATAAGGACGGTGAAAGTGATTCCCATTTGATTAGCCCACAACTTTTTCACCGTGAGTTCGCAATGTGTCACCGTGATCGATTTTCACCGTGAAGTGACACTCATAGGCCCATAGACACCCTTTTTTATCTCTGAATGTTGCCCAGTGTCCTCGGAGATTTTTGATTATTGAAATATTGTTCAATTATCAAATCATGTTTGGAGCTTCCATTCGATCAAAACACTAGTGCGATGGGGAAAGTTAAAAACAGTATTTTTAAAAACTACTACGACCCAATGCTATTTACTACACACTTTGCTCAAGTTGACGGCATCGTCTAGTCCATCGTGAGTATTGGTCCTAGTAGGGGGAAAGTTGGGAAAGGGTCCAGGCTTTGCTATCAGCTGTCCTGCAGCTCCACCTGGTCACTCTTCAAAAAAAAAAAAATCCCAAAACGAGCATCCAGAATCTCGGGACAATTTAAAGATTCCGGGAATAATTCGGGGAAAATCTGTAAAAAAATCTCAGTCGGATCACTGCAAGAAATCCGGTACGACTACGAGGATAAAACTGACTCTGAAAGCAGTCACGGGAAAAAATTAATGAGAAATATCAGCAACAGCTGCTACAGAAATCCCAGAAAACACTCCGGAAAAAAAATCTTAGGAAATCTTAGTCCAGGGTAATTCAAAAAGAACTCTGAAAGGCATCCCAGGACCAACATCGGAAGGAACCTTAAGTAGAAATCTCAGGAATGGCTCATGTAGCAACTTCGACAGAAACATCGGTAAGATCTCCTGGAGAAATCCCAAGAGAACACCGGAAGGAATCGCGTAAAATCTCCAAGGGGAAATATGAAAGAAATTCCGCGACAACTTCTACGATTTATCCCAAGGAATATACATATAGACAAATCCCACGAAAATTTCTTTGAGCAAAACGCAGGAGGATCTCCAATAAAATTCCACAAGGCACTCTTGGAGCATTACCGGGAAAACTTCTGGAAGAAATTCTGTGTCATCCTCGTTGTGAAATTCTGTGTCATCCACGAGATATCGTGGACTTTTGAACTCCGGCCGATTTCTCGTGGATGACGCAGAATTTCTTTCAGAAGTTTTCCCGGTTATGCTCCAAGAGTCCCTTGTGGAATTTTATCAGAGATCCTCCTGCGTTTTACTCAAAGAAATTTTCGTGAGAATTGTTCGAACGCTTAATCACTGGTTTCTCTATTCTAAATTTCGTTTGCTTTTGTTAGGTTAACGACGAGAGCACCGAATTCAACGTCAACCTGGTGTACAACCGTGGAGGCTACATCATCCATATCGGTGTCGTGGAAGGAATCCTGCGCGTCGGAGATGAAGTCGCCTGCCACATGGATATCCTCCGTCGTCAGCTAACGATGAAGAACCACTCGGCCACCCATGCTCTGAACCATTCCCTACTGAAGGTCCTCGGACAGGATACCGATCAGCGTGGCTCGTTGGTCGTTCCGGAGAAGCTCCGCTTCGATTTCACCAACAAGTCCGCCATGACCGTCGAACAGGTCGCCGAGTCGGAACGGCTCACTCGCGAAGTGGTCAAGAAGAACATGCAGATCTACGCTAAGGAGTCCAAGTTGTCGGTCGCTAAGAGCATCAAGGGTCTGCGATCGGTCTTCGACGAAGTATATCCGGATCCGGTTCGTGTGATTTCTTTCGGTGTTCCTGTGGAAAACCTTGAAGCCAATCCGGAAGGTGAGGAAGGAGTGGAGACCTCGGTTGAATTCTGCGGTGGCACCCATTTGCATCAATCCGGCCACATGTGGGACTTTGTCATCACGACCGAGGAAGCCATCGCCAAGGGAATTCGCCGGATTGTCGCTCTGACTGGACCGGAAGCTCTGAAGGCTCTAAAGAAAACCGAATTGCTCGAAAATGAGCTCAACGCTCTGAAATCCACCATTGAAGCGGACAAAACCGGAAAAGACTCCAAGGAACACGTCAAAAAGATTGTCGAGTTGAACGAAGACGTATCTCAAGCGGTCATTCCCTACGTCAAGAAAGACGAAATCCGTAACGTATTGAAATCGCTGAAGAAAACTCTCGATGACAAGGAACGTGCCGCAAGAGCAGCCGTTTCCACAACCGTCGTGGAGAAAGCTAAGGAGCTGTCGGAAGCCAACAAGGAAGCGCTGTTCCTGGTCCACCGGATGGAGGCCTACAACAACACCAAGGCGCTGGACTCAGCCCTGAAGGAAGTTCGCAAAATCAACCCGGAACAGTCGGCACTGTTCGTCTCATCCGATCCGGACTCGAAAAAGATCTTCTGCTTGGCCTCGGTTCCCAAGTCGGCCGTCGAGAAAGGACTGAAGGCCAACGAGTGGATTTCGCACATTTCGCCGAGCATGGGCGGCAAAGGCGGTGGCAAACCGGAATCCGCTCAGGCTTCCGGTGGCAACTTCGACAAGGTGGAAGAGATTTTGGAACTGGCACGCCAGTTTGCTGCTTCCAAGCTGTCGTAAATCATTGAGGCACCGAGTAAATCCTACACCGGAAGTGCATTTTTAATCAATTAGTTTTGGATATCAAGATAAGTTCAATTATTGGAATACTTGCTACTTACATTATACAATATCCACACATAATCTAAAACGCAGGCGATTTTTCCTTTTTTTTTCGAATAAACTCCAATGAAAGCTAGTAACATTCTGTTTATAATTTTGTTTATCTGAAAACGATGACAAGGTGGCCACCCATGACTTATCTGATAAGTCGTTCATGTTATGAGAAGGAAAGGGTTGAGAGAAACGGAAATTTGCAGTAACGCCCGTATTATTCGTAGGTTGAATACATTAGGAGGAAACAAAAGAGCAGAGAATGCTATTTTAAAGTGCAGTAAAAGTCAGTAGAAAATCACATGGGAATTTCTCCAGAATAATGCAACACATATAATACTTACAGAAATACTTATTTATTTATCTTATCGATAACCTTACGACGACATCTCGGTTAGTCGAGTTTAAAACAATTCAAAATTACCGTTAGAATGCCTGTCCGTCCTTCATTCTTCCTCCCATCGTGTGATCCTTAGGAATCTTCCGCCGTCGGAAGCCAGAATGCCATATTGGTACAGGCCGATGCAAGCATCATGAACTTGGGATTGAACTGCACACATTGAATCGGTCCCGGATGGTCACCGTTGAGGACGCATATCTTGTACCCAGTGTCGGCGTTCCACACGTGAACCCGTCCGTCCGTGCTGCCGGAGAAGATGAACTGCGAATCCGGACTGAACGATGCCTCTATGGGAATGCCTTTGTTGTTTAAGTGGCCTGTGGAGAAACATTCAAAAAATGCAATGAATATGGACCCATAAGCCGATGCGCTAAGCACGTGGATATTCCCGGCAAGTTAGGGAACTTTTCGTGTTGAAAACATTTTTGATTTCTTGGGCTGATTGATCTCTATTGAATTGATCTATCGTCATCTGTTCATTAGTAGAGGACGCTTTCAGATAACAACTGTGGAAGTGTCATAGTTCAGAAACAGGCTTTGTCTCAGTGGGGTTGTTAAGCTAAGAAAAAAAAAAACCATCGTTCCAACTTACCGGTAAACGTCTGCAGCGGCGTTCCGTGGAAGGCGTCAATCAACCGAATGATCGATCCGTTCGTGCTGATCAGAATGGTTTTTCCATCGCGCGAGAACTTTAGCCCTGTCCAGTCGCACTCCTTTTCCTGGTTCAACTTGAACGTCACAAAGGGTCCCTTATCGAACGACCGCAAGTCGTACAGCTTGATGCTCTCCGAATTAACACCGGCAGCAAAAATCAGCCCCTCCGGATCGTACGCAGCCACTGGACGTCCATTCAGGTGCATCACGCCCTGACAGTTGGGCGACCGTAAATCCCACAAACGAAGCGTTTTGTCCAACGAGCCGGACAAAAATGTGTCCTCTACCGGGGAGATGTTCAAAGAGATGACCTTTTTTGTGTGCCCGGGGAAATATCGAAGGTACTTGTTGTCGTGAAGGCTCAGATATCGAATGGTATCGTCCACCTTTGTCGAGCTGTGAATTGCGGTGTTGTTTGCGTGGGTGAAATGAATCAGATCCACGCCATACTTTTTAGAATTGACCGTCCGTATCTGGGTTCCTTTCTCACAATCGAACAGCACAATCTGATCGTCTTCGCTACAGCTGATCAGCATCTCTCCATTGGACGAATAGTCGATTGCGTTGATTTTATCCGTGTTTTCGCGGAATACTTTCGCCACTTTGAAGCTACGAACGACCGAATCGGTCAGCTTCATTTTGACCACGGCAGACATTTTGGTGACTCAAATTGGCCTTCGCCTGGCGAAGGATGCACTATTTTCACAAGAAATGGAAATTACCAGCCCGTTTACCGGAAAATACCTGACAAAAATACGATTTTCTGTATTTCCGCACCGCTTGTTGTTTGGATTAGCACGTAGCGGCGTTGGTTTTTTCAATGCGACTCTTGAAATGTCAAAAAAGAAACGCCATCGAAATTTGCCGGGCGAAACCGGCGAAATGCGTGCAAGCAAAGCGAGGGATAGGATTCGAATGAAAATCGTGAACGTACTCCACGCTGTAATGCACTTTTAGACTGGTCCGGTTTTACGAAAAAAAGTGTTGCTAGTCGAAAAGTGTCGCAGGGATTCAGAAGGCTTGCGTCCGGATTCAGAATAAAACGATTTTTTTTGTTTAGAATGAGGAATAGCAAGGAATGCCAAACATTTTTCATGTTATTATCCTCATTCTCTACAAATCCAACTTCCGAAAGTCGAAAATTCTGGGTTTCAACTGCACGGAGAATACAAAAAAGTGGACATACGGGGAAGATTAGAGGAGCACTCAGCCAAATAACCTTAAGATTTCCATAAGGCCCAACTTATGAAACGGCCTTTAAATAATTCATAATGATTCGGATGAATTTCATAAGGTCACTCTATGACGTAAAATCGTCTCACAGCTTGGCTTTTATTGATGTTTAGCAGCATGGTATACTCAAGCGTCGGTAGCCGCGTGGATAAAACACGGGCTCGGTGATCCCGACGTTCATGGATCGAATCCAGTCTGCATCATTTTAAGATTTTTTTGTTCTTTTCATAAGTCTATCTTATGAAATTTGTCATAGCAAGCACGATCAATTTTCATAAGGAATTCTTATCCCTGATAAAAAACGATCATAGAGATACAACAGAATGTAGTGTTACAACACGCTGAAATGAATGGTAGTTACCATGATTTCAATTGTTTAAAACGATAGAGTAACAACAGACCCTATGGTTTTCCACCATAGCATGTATTGTAAATGTCACTTTTACAATAGAAAATGGGGGTTGTTATGTATCTTTACCATAAAAAAATCCAAATTTTCTGGAGCAAATTCAAGTCAACTACCATTCAATTTATGGTGTTTTTATTATTGAAATATCTAGTGCCATTCATTTTATGTGCACATATTGTAGTTCCAATACATAATTTTCAGCAGGAAAATAAGTACACAGATTTGTTGTTGAACAATCAACTTTATCATTATTCAATGGAAGTTTATGGCGATTTTATTGTATATTTTTATCAGGGATAGCATCCATAAGAATTAGTTATAGCAAATTTTCATAAGGTATTTCGATGAATTTCGCTAGGTTTTTTCGCTGAGTGAGGAAGGGTCTGAAATTGCTGAAAAATGAGAGACGTCATATATATTTGAAGCGTACTTCAGTTGGCTTGATTTGATCTGTTTTAGCCATCACGGTACTCAACTTTTACCATTGTGCAAAAGTGCATCAGTGAAGATCCGTCATTCACGCTAAAACTGCTCAGCACTAAAATGTGTAAGACCTACTCATAAGTGCATAATTTCCGGACCACACAAAAATGTGTGACAGTTACACATTCTCAAAAACCAGCTCGTACACTCGTCTAGATGCGAAATGTTGATTTTTTTTTGTCTTCCAAGGTCACTAGTAAACCTAGCTAGATTGGCGTACACAAATTTTTGCGAATTTAACGATTTTGCGGACACTGGAGCTGATTTTGTAAATGTGCAAGGGTTACACATTTTTGGTGTGGTCTGGAAATTATGCACTTTAGTGCTGAGCGGCGTTAGCGTGTACTCACTAATCGCCGGTGTTGTAATCGTTCAAAACCAAAAAACATCCAAAAATACGTAGTTTTTAACTGTAAGTAATGTTCCCCTCGATGCTGAGAAACCTGTGCCATCGAATACCGGCCCGCCGGACGGTGCTGCTGCTCGAAAATGCTAACTTTTCCTCCCAACGTGTGGCGATCGCGCTACGAAGCAGGAAGGCCAAGTCGGAAAAACCTACCGTAAGTATTCGGATTATTTCAGGATGTTTCGGATAAAATTCAAGGTTTCATGTCTTTCCGCAGACACAATACTTCGTGGACTGCAAGCACGTTCGAACAGTCGGCGGCAAAGGTGGTGATGGTTGTATCTCGTTTCTGCGGCTGTGGTGCAACGAGAATGCCGGTCCGGATGGTGGCGACGGTGGAAACGGAGGACACGTGGTGCTACAAGCTAGTTCCGATGTACGAGATTTGAACCACGTAACGACGCTGCTTTCGGCAGAAGAAGGCGACAAGGGACGGAACAAGGACTGCCACGGCAAGAATGCCAGTCACACTGTAGTAAAGGTGCCACTGGGGACGATTGTTAAAACCAGCAACGGAAAAGTGGTTGGCGATCTGGACGCGGAAGGGACAATGTTCGTGGCTGCACGCGGCGGAGCCGGAGGAAAGGGTAATCACTTCTTTATAAGCGATTTGGAACAGGCTCCCCAGGTGGCGGAGTTTGGAGGACAAGGCGAGGACAAATCATACATATTGGAACTGAGGAGCATGGCACATGTGGGATTCATTGGGTTGCCAAACGCGGGGAAGAGTACACTTCTCAGAGCGATTTCCAGGGCGCGACCAAAAGTTGCCTCCTATCCTTTCACCACCCTAAAACCACACTTAGGGATGGTCCAGTACGACGATTACGAGCAAATTGCCGTGGCCGACCTGCCCGGCTTGATCCCCGATTCCCACAAAAACAAAGGCCTTGGAATTCAGTTTCTAAAACACGCGGAACGGTGCAATGTCCTTCTGTTCATCGTGGATGCATCTTCCGAGGAACCGTGGAATCACTATCACACTCTGATGCACGAGCTGACCATGTTCAGCGAGGAATTGGCCAACCGCCCAAAGATGATCATTGCGAACAAAATCGATCTACCGGAAGCGGAAAAAAACTTGGAGCTGCTGCAGCACCATGTGGACGTTCCGGTGATACCGATTAGTGCAAAAGTAGGAACAAATGTTTCCGAGTTGCTCAAAGAAATTCGAGTGGTCTATGATGCCATGAAAAAGGAGAAAAAGCAGGAAACAGAACAAAAGCCTTAGAGAACAAACGTCGAGTTATAATACGTTAGATATTTAACCAAATGTAAAGTAGCAACTAATGGGTTATCGTTTACAATAAAACGACATATGTATACAGAAGAACCGATGTAAAAATACCAACCCAGCTTCGAGATAGAGCATCCTGAAGATTTAAACTTCTTTCCGATACACTCCTTATGAATTTATTAAGGTACACCGGGGCAAGATAAAACGCGAAGTTTTGAAATACGTTTCAATAAAATTTGGAAATTTATCCTTTGCTAAAAGATTGTTTGAATCGAAAACTATGTGTTATGGCAATCAAATTGTTTATCATCATTAAAAATCATGATAACCCGTTGTTTCATCTTATCCCACTCGTTTCAACTTGCCTTGGTGTACCTTATCATCATTATAATCATTTTTTACTGCCAATGCTTTGAAGATCCTCGAGTAGGAAGATTTTTATGGGAATTTGAGTATTATTAGTGACTTCTTTACAATTTCCTCGTCGGATTTCCGGTTAATCTCCCGTTAGCTGTTGAGGTTTGGAATCGCCTATCCGACGATGGGTGACTAGATCCGTGTTCCTACCAAATATTCAATATAATACTGGTTTTATCAGGATTTTTTCTAAAGATTCCATTATAGATTCCTTTTAAATAATTTTCCACGGGCTCCTTTCAACTGCAATTCGATAAGAAATATCTCCCTATAGTTCCCCTCGTACTTTTTTTTCCATAAATTTCTTTAAAAATTTCTCCAGAGATTCCTCCAAAAATTTTCCAAAGAATTACTATACCCAACTAACATTTTCAGTGCTATCAGCTTCAGTCATTTGCTTTCTGCCTTGTAACAGGATTATTGAAGCAGTGACCGCTGAATAAAAAGACAGCTGGTTAAAAATAAAGCTCAAGCTAATACACAGCTGCAAAACAAGCATACAACTACCCAGCTCGGTTTTCTGAAACCAATTACTAGCTGCTAGAGCTGCCTTTTGCTCCCTACTTATTATTATTATTATTATTTTTCTTAATGAGGTTTTCAACTCTTGGTTGGTTCGCCTCAAGACTCCACACTAACAAAATGCCTAGTTGCTACTATACAGTATAATTTATAATGCTGACAAATCTACAAACCAGCAGCTCTTTGAAGCTCGTTATGTGATATTATTACAGCTAGAAGCTGTAATAAAAAAAAGGTTGGTGTAACACGGCTTGTCGGATGTGACCAGTATTGTCAAAACAAAATACTTTACTGTGTGAAGAATTAGCAATAAGTTAAAATTCACAAAAAAAAAAAAAAAAAAAAAAAAAAAAAAAAAAAAAAAAAAAATACTTTACAGCTACTTTACAGTGTTGTGAACTTATTCTGGTTGCTTTTATTGCACTTCAATCCAACTCCGGAAATGTTTCCGGAAGATGAGCTAATCGAATAGGAGTCCCAACTCTGGCCCAACCAATAAAACAACTGCTTTTTGCAGTAAGAAGAGAAAAGAGGTATGACTTGGTGGCATAGAAACTGCTCGCATGTGTTGGGGAGACTGAGTAGACTTGATCCCTTTTTTTTTGCATAACGTGACGACCCATACAAAAAAAATTGAGGTCTTATAGAAAAAGTGTGACATGGGAGGGGGTTGGAAATGGTCGATTTTTGCGTGACATAATTTGTGTGTCACCCCTAATGTGTATGTAATCCTCGAGGGATCAAGTCTCCCCATGTCACTGTTGTATACACTAAGGTGCATTAATTAAAATATTTATATAACAGCCTTAATCGGATAAATACGTTTGATAGTATGGTAAGTGGGGGCAGGATGGGTCACCTAAGAAATGGATCCCTATAACATTCTGAATATAAATAGCATTTCTCTGTTTTCTATCACGACTTCCAGATACACTAGTCAGCTATGATATAAGGGTATAGAAAGGTCATACAGTTTGAAACCTGCTTCTTGACAAACAATTCTGGAGCTCGATTAGAATAGGTCGTATGTGCTTTTGTCGATATAAAATTCGATCAGTTTATTTTAGTCATTGTAGCAATATGGCAGATATTTTGCAAACTTTTAATGATGGAACAGAAAGCCTGTTTTGTGAGGATTCTGCTGTATGTATCAACTTTGCTCAATTTCAACGGTTTTCGCTATAATAAGCGAATCCAACTGATCGAATTTTTAATCGACAAAATCACATACGACCTATTCTAATCGAGCTCCAGAATTGTCAAAACATGACCCATCTTGCCCCACCTCATTTCTACGGGGGCAAGATGGGTCAGCTATCAGAAATTCGATTTTTCTCCAACAAAAAATACTAGATCTTCTATTTTTTCTCTATACATCTAAGCTTCACATACGTACAGATTACATGAAAGAAGTGTTGAAACATATCGGTAGATTATTCTCAGAAATAGAATATTTTTATTCAGGTAGCCATAAAAAACTTTGAAAACTTATATTTTTTGTAGAAAAATATTAAAAATATGTTCACAAATTTTCAGCGCTCTAGTCGCTTCTATAATGTAGGTCACATAATAGCCTTTCTATGAAAAATAAAACATTTTTAAAAACTATGCAAACATACCGAAAAATTAGGGTGACCCATCTTGCCCCGTCTACACATTACACGTAGTTACATGGAATGTATAGCATAAGGAGTATAACGAAAAAATATTTTGTTTTTATTTTAAAAACAATATATCACTTTTTTGTGTATCCACGTCGTTCATCTGGGAAAATTATAGAAAGATTCAAAAAATAAATAGTACGATTGAAAACGGTACTGACCCATCTTGCCCCCTGACCCATCTTACCCCCACATACCATATGTTATTTATACTAGGGTATTGGTTCCCTTATTAAGCATGTGGCTCCCATTTTCATCCTACGAAAAACAAAGGTTTGAAGCGCTGTTTGTTTTGTTTCATATTTTTGTATTTTTTGTTAGAAGTGAGCACGCATGAAAACAAAAAGAACGGAATCAATCGGTGCCGTAATTGCTTGTTTTCGAATAGGATGAACATGGGAGCGTGAGATTACTGATGGCACACATACCCTATGTGCTGTGAAATTTTGACACGATTTGGTTCAATTTTCACAAAGTTATTGAGATTTTTCGGAATCGCCTAAAAGATTTCTGAAGGTCTGAAAACAAGCCATTAGTCATTAAAAAATAATGCAATACATACACAATCAAAATCGCTTGTAGCCAAAACATTGTCGTCTGTCCAGATGTAGTTTTGGAAAAAAATATACTAGAAGGAAACTGTTTTTGGTCCCGTAACGTGGGTAGATCACCTTAGAACGGTGCGCTACGGTGTAAGATCTACCAAATTGCATCTAATTTTAATCTTACTATTTTGCTGCCAAAAGTGGTAGCATTCCAGATTAAAATTTGATGTATTTTCGTGATGTTTATATTTTAATTAATGTTTTGTTTTTAACTGCTAATAAACCTTTTGTTTCAGGGGGATTCAGGTAATTTTATTGGATAATAATACCATTTTTGAAAAATAGTAACCGTAACCAGCGTATCACTTATGCTATATTTAGTATCTATTACTTAATCCTTTATTCTCTTTTCAGTGAATCCTACCGCCATTCCTGGTGCACTAATCAACCTTTTTTTTAGCAAATCATCGTACACATCACCATATAAATATTTGCGAACATATTTATACATCTATATCGTGTTATCTGGAAGCGTTTGGTACGGGAGGTCCACGCTTCCATCTTTCCCTTTGATTTCAAGGTGTAGAATGTTTTCAAATATTGACTAGGTATGTTGAAATCGTTCTATCCCTTGAAATATTCTCTACGGTACATGCTGCGCAGTTGGCCTGGCCGTTAGACAAGAAAAATGATAGACTTGAAAAGTCTTCATTTTCCAGGATGCATTCAAGTAATGGCTGCGTTAGTGTGAGATTAGATTAGATTAGATGCTAGAAGGAAACTGTTTTTGATCCCGAGAAAATATGGGGGGAACAAGTCTCCCCAGGGATCAAGTCTCCTCAGTCTAGGGTGACCATATGGAAAACAAGCGAAGGAGGACATTTAGACCAAATTTGGTTGAAAAAGGAGGACATTTGTATAAAAAGGAGGACGCTTATTAAAGCAGCAGTAAATGCAAAACATATTTTCCACCAGTCACTTTTTTGTATTTGACTATTGTTGCACACTCCATGTTATTCTTATGAGGTGTGCAATATCTGGCAAATTTTTAGCCGTGCAACAATTGGAAAATTACCCTATAATGCATTTAACTGACTAGCATTTCTTCAAGTGTATCCAGATTATTCAATAAGCTGAATTGGTCGGGTCAGAAAATTAATTGAAATCTCAAATGACATCGTTTCTAGTAAACCTACTACATACATACATTTATTTGTTCCACATCATTAAGACAAGACATAATCAACAATAGTACGCCACAATACTCGGTTTGTGGCTGCCGCTCTCCATCCTCGGTCACGCCCAATGCTCGCCAAGTCACGCTCCACCTGGTCCGCCCATCGTGCTCTCTGCGCTCCACGCCTTCTTGTGCCAACCGGATCAGTTGCAAACACCAGCTTTGCAGGGTTGTTGTCCGGCATTCTTGCAACATGCCCTGCCCACCGTATCCTTCCGGCTTTGGCCACCTTCTGGATGCTGGGTTCGCCGTAAAGTGCAGCGAGCTCGTGGTTCATCCTTCTCCGCCACACACCGTTCTCCTGCACACCGCCGAAGATCGTTCTTAGCACGCGTCGCTCGAAAACTCCGAGTGCTTGTAGGTCCTCCTCGAGCATGGTCCATGTCTCGTGCCCGTAGAGGATTACCGGTCTTATTAACGTTTTGTACATGGTGCATTTGGTGCGTGGGTGAATCTTTTTCGACCGCAGTTTCTTCTGGAGCCCGTAGTAGGCCCGACTTCCGCTGATGATGCGCCTCCGAATTTCACGGCTCACGTTGTTGTCAGCCGTCAGTAAGGATCCGAGGTAGACGAATTCCTCCACCACCTCGAAAGTATCCCCGTCTATCGTAACATTACTACCCAGACGGATCCGGTCGTGTTCGGTTCCGCCTACCAGCATGTACTTTGTTTTTGAGGCATTCACCACCAGTCCGACCTTTGCTGCTTCGCGTTTCAGGCGGGTGTATAGTTCTGCCACCGTTCCAAATGTTCTAGCGATAATGTCCATGTCGTCCGCAAAGCACACAAATTGACCGGATTTTGTGAAAATCGTTCCCCGGCTGTTGAGCCCGGCTCGTTGCATCACACCTTCCAGCGCGATGTTGAAGAGTAGACATGAGAGTCCGTCACCTTGTCGCAGTCCCCGGCGAGATTCGAATGAACTGGATAGTTCACCCGAAACCCTTACGCAGTTTTGCACACCGTCCATCGTTGCTTTAATCAGTCTAGTCAGCTTCCCAGGAAAGCCGTTTTCGTCCATGATTCTCCATAGCTCTGCGCGGTCGATACTATCGTATGCCGCTTTGAAGTCGATGAACAGGTGGTGCGTTGGGACCTGGTATTCACGGCATTTCTGGAGGATTTGCCGTACGGTAAAGATCTGGTCCGTTGTCGACCGGCCGTCGATGAAGCCGGCTTGTAGTAAACCTACTGCAACTATTTTTAAAATGCATTTAAATTCTGCATGTGTTTACTCGAGCTGTCATTCTATTCTATTGAGTAATGATAGATCAATGAAAATTTCAACTGTGTATGTATTTATTAGAAAAGCAAAACAAAAATATAGGAGCGCAATAAAATTGTGTTATTTTCATTAAAATAATATCTTCGAATTAGGAAAAGAGGGAAAATAGCTTTGTTTTAATCTTTTTTAGAATTTCGACTGTTGATGATTATGGTGGGAGGAATAGTTTTTCGGATATTTTTCGGATATTCCATCCGCCTCTTGCGGCGACGATACTTTACGTCTGGGACAAATGTGGCCTATGCTGTGGGCTCATACGGACGAAAAAACGGAGCATAGTAAATTCCCAGAACAAGGCGCAATATAGCGACCGAAACGCCGGAGAAGCTTAAGAACCCGTTTTTGAGTTATTCTTCCAAAGACTGAACGCCATTCCTCCCAACATTTATTTCAATCGTTCAACTACCCAATTATTTGTTTTCCGCTGTATAACAGTCGAATTGAAGCAGCAAACGTTGAATAACAAGTAAGCAATCTAGAACAAATCATAAACAAATTCACAACTGCTTTAAAACCATCTTATAGTCTCGTAGTCTTACAGTCCTGGAATGAAGAACTTGGAATACTTTGACTGCACTCCAACTTCTGGAGATTTGCCAGATAATTGATTATCATAATTTTGAAAAAAGTTAAAAAGGAGGACATTTCCGAGGGAAAGGAGGACATTTGATTTTTAATCAAAATGGGGGACATGTCCTCCTTTAGGATACCATATGGTCACCCTACCTCAGTCTCCCCTGTTAAGTTCTCCAGATTCATTGGTGTAGGGCTTGCGTAGAAGCTTCCGTCCACATGTACAACACAGTAACTCAGCATGTAGCCGTATTGAGGATGCTTTGTTGACGTTTACATCTATCTATCTATATCTATCTATCTATATATATATAAATGAGTTTTTAGTCCGTTTGAGGCAACAAAACTTACGAACGGGTGAACCGATCAGGATAACTTATGCAGGGTTTGATTCGTATTCATGGTGGTTGTGTTTATATGCAGAAAAAGTTACGAAAATCATTTAAAAAAAAGTATGAGAATTGTGAAAATACTGATTTTTGATGAGCCTGGAACAAATTCAGCGTGAACTAAATTAAATCAATCTAGAGTGCGTTGCTGCGATGACCTTAACAGTTGTCAAACCACCGCAGCTTGGCAAGACAAAGTTTGCCGGGACAGCTGGTATGTATATAAAAGTGGCAAAATAGTAGCTAACAATAGCGCTGATCTTTCCTTGTCAAATCTTTACGATGACATAGTTTCACGTTACGTAATTCATGAACGTTGTCCAGGTTAAACTCCACCTAAAAATTACTTATTTCATTACTGGTAGTTTTTGATCCTACTCTCCCTATCACCAACTCCAGGATCCCCTCTCCCCTCGTTTTGGGACGTATTTTTTGTGTGTCCCCTAAAATTACATATATACCGCTACGTTTTCGCTCACCAGCAGTCCATTTTTCTTGGTTTCCTGCATTCTGGAAATCCAAAATTTATGTATCGCGTGGGACTGATATGCGGTTCTTTTTCCGATTCAAGAGCAAAGGAATCGCATATGAGTCCCACCGCGCATGTTTTATTTCATTTCTTTCATTTATTTAAGATTTAATGATGGCATAGTATGAAGACCATTTACCTTCTTATGATTCCAACGAAAAAAAAAAAAACATTTAGTGTATACAAACATTTTATCATAATATTGATTGTTTGAACCTTTTATCGTGGTTTTCTCGACTTGGTGATTTTGCAAATGGGACTGATATGCGATTTAAGGCAGTACAGCACCCCGGCGTTAGTCTGACCGGTAAGGTAAGTAAGAAACCATTACACAGTAAAACCGCTCAGCACTAAAATGTGTAAGCCCTACTCATAAGTGCATAATTTCCAGACCACACAAAAATGTGTCACAGTTACACATTCTCAAAAACAGCTCGTACACTCGTCTAGATTCGAAATGTCGATTTTTTTTTTGTTTTCCAAGGTCACTAGTAAACCTAGCTAGGGTATTTGTGCCTATCTTAGTCTCATTAAGGATGTGCAACATGAAAAATCACTCACAGCGCAATGTATACGCTTCAAACTTAATGATACAAACCTTTAACACACGTGCTCACTTCCACTGGTGATCCTACGATGCACTAGAGTGGGATTTATCTTCAATATTTGATTTAATTGCGATCACAAATCGCGAGCCACTCGTACCTATCTTCAGCACACCGTAAAATTTTCATCTCATCGCGGTCCACCGGGTGGCCCCTTTTTCATCTCAACAGTTTTTACAGCAAATCCACAACCACTCTCACATTTTCTCATCGTAGAGCATTCTGCACTCACCCACTAACGCACTCCCTTTCCCTAGCAGGTGACAGTTTCATTGTGATTGTTTTTCTCTCTCGCAAAGGAGAAGTCACAACAATGTGCGGCGCGACGAATCGTCTATGCTCGCTCCCCACGTTTTGCACTCGCATACATTCACAGCTGATTGGCAAATCAGTGCTGCCGAACTGGATGATAGATCGTAAAGCTTGAGCGGTAGCAGCATGTTTAGATGAAAACCAAACCAAATATTTTGAAAGAAATGGCGTTGGAAAATGAAATTATTGATCGATTTGCGTAGAAGTTCGATTACCAAGATGTTAAACCAAGAAACGACCATATTCTGATTGAAAAAAACATCGTATTTGTAGTGACCAAATCTCATTCAATTAACTATTTGTTTCTTGATGTCTGGCACCGCTGTGATGCTTGCTTTGGTGCTTCGGCAGAGATGTGCGCCGCGGTTTAAACATCATTTTTGGTCGTCGGCGGCGGCGGCGTTAAAAATGAGATTTCAATTTTTCGCTCTTTTACATCTCATATAGCGAAACATTTTAACAAACTATACTTTGCATATGAGAATGTAAATACACTAAAACCTCAATTTATGCATGTTATTTTTATGCACTTTTTAATTTATGCACCTTCCTGGATAAAAAATGACCATTCATTACATGGTAAATATTATTAACATATGACTGGTTTTATTGTTCACAATAAAACACATAGTAGATATATTGTTACTTTTTACAATAGAAATCAAGCCCATATAGTTCGTACAATAAGTGAACATTAGCTTTATTAGTGACTAATTGATTCGATTGTTTTTCAATAGTTCTATAATCATTAAAAGTTATTATCAGTAAACATTAATTTAATTGGTTTTTATATAGTTGCAAAGTTGCCTGCAAAGTTCTCATGGACCTTTTATTAAAAAAGAGTTTATTTCTCAATTACACTTAAAAACAATTAGTAACAAATAAATAACAATAAATATTATTGTTGCTTGGATCAGGTTTGTATAATCAAATACAAAATCACTTGACATATTTTTTTTTTAAGTTTTCGCGTTTTCGTTTTAAATTTGAGTACAGTAGATGTTTCGGTTATCGAATGTTATTCGCTGAAGCTTCAACGACTGACAGACGTCAAGCCGTGTTGGCAGAGGAAGCTCTCAATGAATAACTTAAGAAGTACTTTAAAAAAACTATCTGAAAAGCAGGTTTTAGCCAAGTGAGGACGTTAAGACAAGAAAAAGATGAACAATGATTTTACTAATGTTTTCCAATAAATTAAAGGAATCTAGTAAACAGTAATCTACCATTGATAACAATACAAATACAATTTGTGTAATGGGGTCAATTGAACCGATGTTAAAATAAACATGCAATAATATTTGTTGTTATGTAAACAGATTTCGCCTTTGAAAAACCAAAGAATTCATATTTCTCGGTAACATTTTTCTCCAGCATTTACAGATACTAATGGCCACATGAATTGTGAACGATTTATGGTATGGATCATACGACCTGAGGTCTGACTTGTGATATTTGGCAGTTATTTGAAAAGATTGAAGATAGATCTTATCAACAGCTGCCAAGCAATACATACCAGACATACATCAGAGTGTTTGATTCTTATCATAAAATGTGCATATCATTCTGGCGGACGTTAGTGCTCGTAAATGCTGGATATAAATGTTAGCGGGAAATATAAATTCTATGGATTTTCAAAAGCGAAAACTGCTTACAAATAACAACAAATATTATTGTATTTTTATTGTAACAACGATTCATTTGACGCCATTCAATTAATTGTATTTGTATTGTAAGAACAATGAAAAAACATTAAGATATATTGTTATCTTTTGAAAATTGCCCTAAAAATGTCTCATAAAAACACAATACATTCTATTGTTTTTCGCGAAAAAGTGTATGAAAATTTTCTCAAAATTTTATGGTTAAGATACATAACGACCACCATTTTTTATTGTAAAAGTGCCATTTACCATTCGCCGAATGGTATAGAACAATAGGGGTGATGGTGAGTGTGTTGTGTAAATTACAATATGTTTAATGGTGAATATTTTTCGAAAAAATGGTGTTGTAACAATAAAATTTATCGTATTTTTATGATACTTTTTATCAGGGTTATTTTATGACCTGCATAAATTAAGGGAAAGCTACTCAGAACCAATATTATGCATAAGAATATTTAATAATGACGGTAACTATTGCAACGGTGGCTAAAGGGTGTTTATAAGGATGAGCAAATGGAAGTCACAGGGGAGTTTCAGGGGGTTTCCGCGAGGTACCAGGAGATCTCCGGGGGGTTTTTGGGGGTCTGAGGGGGTTTGCGAAAGCATTGCAGAGAGTTTCAGAGGATTTTCGACGGAGTTTGGAGGCGTTACAGGTACGTTTTCGGGGGATTTCGAGGATCTCACGTGCGTTAAACGGGTGCAAGTGGGTCTTAGATGGATTCGGAGGCGTTAGGCAGGCGTTTTTGGGGGTTCAGATGCGTTACATTGGGTCCGAGGGGATTTTAGAGGGATTTTGGAGGCATTTCAGGAAGTTTCAGAGCATTTTTGGCGGGATTCAGAGGCCTTACGGAGGCATTTTCGGGGGTTTCGGAGCGTATTATTAAGAGGAATTTTGGGGTTTGGGATTCAGAGGCGTTACGGAAACATTACGGAGGAGATTTCAGGGGTTTTGGAGCGTCGCAGGTGCTTTACATGGGGTCCGAGGCGGTTTAAGGGGAATTTTGGAGCCATTTCAGGAAGTTTCAGAGCATTTTCGGCGGGATTCAGATGCGTTACGGAAGCGTTACGAATGAGTTTTCAACGGTTTCGGAGCGTCGCAGGTGCGTTACATGGGGTCCGAGGGGGTTTTAGGGGGATTTTCGAGGCATTTCAGGAAGTTTCAGAGCATTTTCGGCGGGATTCAGAGGCGTTACGGAAGCGTTATGGAGGAGTTTTTTATTGCCAAACTTCCCTCATTTTATGCTTTTTTTAATTTATGTAATAACTTGTAATTGCGCACTCGTATATAGTGCGGCAGACAATTAAACGTTCCATAATAAATAAAAAAAAAACATAAGGCGCAGTCCACAAATTACGTAACGCTCTTGGGGGAGGGGGGTAGTATGGCCAAGCGTTACGGCCCATACAAAAAATTTTGGATTTCCATACAAAAAAGCGTTACAGAGGGGGAGGGGAGGGGCAGTCGCAAAAATATCAATTTTAGCGTTACGTAATAAATGGATGCTGCCTAAATAATTCTTAAGTTATGGCATGAATTGAATTATTAGGACCTGAATTCTTCAGATTTCAAGCTTTCAGGAGCTTTTTTAAGATAATTTTTACGACGATTAAAAAAAACTTATAATAAATCGGAGAAAATTGGGTTGATTTTGAAATTCCTCACATTTTGTATGTATGTAATGAAAAATTGGCGAAAAATTTTAAACCTCATTTACTCGAAAGTGGGTTTTTGTCACTTACACCCCTTTGCTTCTAACCCCCTCAATTATAAACGAACGTCGTTATGACGTCACGCGGGGAAAAGCATGCATGCTGTCATTGCATGCTTTATACACCTTGTGTGAAGAATATGATATTTGTTAGGATTTTTATATGATGATATATAAGTGACTAAAAAGTAACTAAAATCTCAACAGGATCATTGAACGAAATATATAATTATTCGGCAATAAATGACATGCATTCATTTTGGGAGCGTTTAAACTTAAACCGATTATTTTCTGAAGATTATTGGGGAAATTCTAAGTTCGGCGGCGTGATGAGTTTTAAGCTGACGGCGTGCTAGAAAATCAAAACATCCGGCGGCGTGAAGTATTAAATCTCGACGGCGCACATCTCTAATCTTTGAGACAAAATGAGATGAATATAGGTACTAGGCCGAAGAAGGGGGCTTTTACCCTAGATTGCTGTACAAAAATATTTGCGAATTTAACGATTTTGCGGACACAGGAGCTGACTTTGTGAATATGCAAGGGTTACACATTTTTGGTGTAGTCTGGAAATTATGCACTTTAGTGCTGAGCGGCGTTAACGTGTACTTGATGAATGATGACAATCCTGCATTCCTACATACAAAAGAGTCAAAAATCTAACAGCACACCCTGCAACAGAACGTTTTATCCCATCCCTAAAAAGGATATATAACGAGAATATAGAATTTCAGGGGTCTGTAATGATCCTTGAACTACATTTGCATATGCAAGAGATAAGATGCGTCTCTTCTCATCTCCATTATTTCCTTATTCAATTTCATCACGCTACCAGATACCATGCGCCTCCATCGTATCGTGCAACACATCACGTCATACTTTTACAAAAATCAACACAACCCGTAAAGCCAGCACGAATTTATATCGTTAGGTATGTTTGCATTTCGCACATGTTCTGAGGCATGTTCTTTTGTCGCTAGGCAGCAACATTGCTATCCCCATTTCCAAAGACGGGGGAAGACGACGACGGCTCCAATTGACTGGGGCGACCAGTTGCCTAGCCTGCGAGCGAACACACCACGGACGGTCGGGAGTCGGGACTTACTCATCAATATTCACAGCAACATGCGGTCTGTTTACTTCCTGTCTGTTTTGTGCCCGGTGTCCGCAAGGAAATTTGTCCATGTCTCCACCGCTCCACACCGCACCACACCGGGGCGGTTGGTAGTTATGTTATGTGGATGTGCGTGGCTACTGGATTGGTGTTGGTAGTTCTCCGGTGAGAAAACTCTTCTATGCGAGCAAACAATCGATGGGGGCTGGTTGGAAGGGATTTGGGGGGTTGTAATAATGCAGGGGTATGGTGTAAAATGCAAACTGTATCTAAAAGGTTTCATGTTTCATTGTACTTATTTATGTTAAACTTATATGTTAGTTGAAAATTGTTTTCCAATTTGTAAAAAATTGAAATACTTTAACTTTCTGTAAATTTTACGGTCATTCCAATCTATCTACATAAATAAAAATGGAATGGTGTTTGTATGTCACGAATAGACTCGGGAACGGGCCAACGGATCTACACCATTCTTTCAGTGTTCCATTCGTGCAGGACTCCGACGTGTTCGTACGAAATAATAATTGAGAAAATCGACCGGGATCGCACCGAAAACGAGAAAGTTTTAACTTCCATTTTGCGGGGCATTTTTTTGCTCAGCTATATGTCAAAAAACACAGTAGGCAGGCAGAACGACGTTTGCCGGGACAGCTAGTTGACAATAAAAAAGCTAAAAAATACACTCATCACCCTAACCCTGATTGGGAGGTCATTTTACGCCATTCTTCCTCTCTTGACATCACAACGACGATATCCGGTGGAGGGCAGACATTAGCTGAAATCATTCAGTTTCAGCTGCTTTGGAGGCCGATCTAAGCAAGAAAATGAGAAATGGAACACAGATAGCTAGCTAGCTAGATATAGTCGGTCCTTATATTATTGCCACAAGTGGGTATTGAAGCGAGTGAAGCAATGCGATGGTATAGAGTGGAGAAATATGAATGACGCGTCGACGGTAGCCAAGAGAAGGACCCGGCGGGGAGTGACTGTGGGAATTTTGGGTGGCTAAAGTGGGCTGGATCTTTTGGGTGTTGGGTGACGTATGCCTTTAACGCGATTCAGCTGGTTTGTACCGATTCTCTCTTTCCGTCGTCTGTGAATGTCAATTCGTCGTGTTCGTCTGTTTTGTGCCCGGTGTCCGCAAGGAAATTTGTCCATGTCTCCACCGCTCCACACCGCACCACACCGGGGCGGTTGGTAGTTATGTTATGTGGATGTGCGTGGCTACTGGATTGGTGTTGGTAGTTCTCCGGTGAGAAAACTCTTCTATGCGAGCAAACAATCGATGGGGGCTGGTTGGAAGGGATTTGGGGGGTTGTAATAATGCAGGGGTATGGTGTAAAATGCAAACTGTATCTAAAAGGTTTCATGTTTCATTGTACTTATTTATGTTAAACTTATATGTTAGTTGAAAATTGTTTTCCAATTTGTAAAAAATTGAAATACTTTAACTTTCTGTAAATTTTACGGTCATTCCAATCTATCTACATAAATAAAAATGGAATGGTGTTTGTATGTCACGAATAGACTCGGGAACGGGCCAACGGATCTACACCATTCTTTCAGTGTTCCATTCGTGCAGGACTCCGACGTGTTCGTACGAAATAATAATTGAGAAAATCGACCGGGATCGCACCGAAAACGAGAAAGTTTTAACTTCCATTTTGCGGGGCATTTTTTTGCTCAGCTATATGTCAAAAAACACAGTAGGCAGGCAGAACGACGTTTGCCGGGACAGCTAGTTGACAATAAAAAAGCTAAAAAATACACTCATCACCCTAACCCTGATTGGGAGGTCATTTTACGCCATTCTTCCTCTCTTGACATCACAACGACGATATCCGGTGGAGGGCAGACATTAGCTGAAATCATTCAGTTTCAGCTGCTTTGGAGGCCGATCTAAGCAAGAAAATGAGAAATGGAACACAGATAGCTAGCTAGCTAGATATAGTCGGTCCTTATATTATTGCCACAAGTGGGTATTGAAGCGAGTGAAGCAATGCGATGGTATAGAGTGGAGAAATATGAATGACGCGTCGACGGTAGCCAAGAGAAGGACCCGGCGGGGAGTGACTGTGGGAATTTTGGGTGGCTAAAGTGGGCTGGATCTTTTGGGTGTTGGGTGACGTATGCCTTTAACGCGATTCAGCTGGTTTGTACCGATTCTCTCTTTCCGTCGTCTGTGAATGTCAATTCGTCGTGTTGGTTTATGTCTGTGAAACCGAGAGGAAAGAAAGAAAAACATCAAACGAAACTTTTTATTCCTTTCGTCCTGGTTCAGTGTGGAATCGGACGTTGGGCGTGAAAAAGCACGTTGGTCGCCGGTAATACGATACAGTAGTGTCTTTGTGTTTGACTTTTCTGAGGAATTGTTTCCGATATCGGTATGAAGCAATATAAGATGGATTAACGTTGAAGCATTCGTCATTTAAATCATCGTCATCATTAAACATTTGAAAGCAGTTTTTTCGTCCAAATCAAACATTTTTGCAACGAAAATGGATTCACTGTGATCCACATGAGGAATAGAATACAGTGAATACATTTTCGTGGTCGTTGTCTTGATTTACAGCGAAAAAACTGCTTTTCTATTTCCGAAAAATGATGACGGATGCTTGAGCCTTAACAGTTATTGAAACATCGATTAACCCTCCTTTGGCATTAGGGTCATTTTTGACCCAAACCGTACACTACGTCAGCGAGCTGCTGCCAACGTGATGCAAAAGGAAGGTTAAGTTTGGTGTTCGAAGTCGTTTTTGTCTGAAAACGTGATCTAGTGAACATTTGTGTTAACCAACCATTCAGTGCTGGCAGGTTTGCGGTTTTTTATAATTGAACAACTGTTACAATTGATGATTGATGAACGAAAATAGCTGCAATGCAAGCGAAGAAGAAAGAAGTCGGAGCTAGTAAGCATAAAATTATAAAAAAGTACGACATAGTGAACATTACTAGTTGTTTGTTTGGTTTTTGTTTATTACCGGCACAATTGTGCATTCGGATCGTAAAATAAATATTAATGCTCATTGAATTGAATTTTACATGTTCAGATCTGTCACAAGTTTTTGCAAATATGTCATAATTGTTATAAATTAAAACTTATTAGATCAAACCAGTATATGATTACTGTTTATTAATGGTATTAACAATTGTATCTACTTTAAAAAATAACAAAAATCGAGATCCGTTTAGAATTTTTCATTGCATGTCATACGTTACAATGCTAGGTAATGAAATTAGACACCTTAATGCCGATAGTCCATTTTACGAGCCGATTTTATGAATGAATTGACAGGAGGTAGCGTTGTTGTCACTTCGTAAAATGGCTTATTCCGTTTATTTATATTTCATTGAACCATAATACTGTTTTGAAATTTAATCTCATTTTGGTAATCGAAAATCTTGGGTGCTTAATAGAAATATTTTCAACTTTAGGAATCTCTGGAGAAATTAATACTGTGAGGCTGCCTTTCAAGAAGTATCTGAGAATATTATACATGCGATCGGTGAAGAAATTACAGAGTGCTAGGTGAATACCACATTCACAAGTATTCTAAAACTTCTTTGTTATCCTAGTTTTTTTTTTAAGATTTCATCCTACTTGATGTCTTCTAGGGCAAATATGGACTTAACCATAAACTCTTATTTTGAATCGTCGAAAATTCCGTCGAATTGAACAAAGAACGACTGTAAAAGTTCTATCTATCCTATCTTGCTTGTTATAGAAACTACGATCATCCACGAATACATTTTTCATGTTTTTCCCACAAATAACTTTACACATTTTTACTAAGGAATTCGCAGCTTGATGAATCCGCAATAATTCAGAGAGAAATTTCGGAAAGAATCCGTAGAAGAAGAAACCCAGTTATAATCGGGGAGAATTACAGCATAACTTCTGGAGCGCATCCCTTCAGGATTCTCAGGGGGAGTTGCAAGATGAAATCTGGTAGGGTAAATGTACCAATAGTGGTGCTATTAGTAGCTCCTTGTGCTAAAATAATTGAATAAAATTGATAAAACCAAAAAATAAAAAGTCTGAAAACGTTAATCGATAGTTTTTCACTTAAATTTTCTAAGAAAAATGTAAAAACCATTGTTTATTTCAGTTATTGCTAATAAATCACTTGCACCAACTATAGGTACATGGTTCCTATTATGGAGGTAAAATTTAACATTGGTTCCTATAGTGGCGCATCCCATTGAATTCTTATGGGACCCACCACTATAGGAACACTGCCACCACTATAGGTGCAAAGGAGCAAAAAAGTTAAGGAAAATAATTATTTAAAATAGGTTTTTTGCCAAATCCTGAACACAAAACTGAATTAATGTTATTAATTAGGTATGATGCATCTATTAAATATGCCATTTGTAAGCTTTTTGGTCGAAATAGTGCTAAATTGCCACTACCGTTACTATTGGTACTACCTCCACTAAGGGAGCTTTTACCCTAGGAATCCAAAGGGAATTGTTTAGAGAAATGGTCTGAATATATTTTTTCACCTCAGTGCCACCTGTTCGGATGGTTTTTCACTCATAAATTACATTACCGAACTAAGTTTAGCCTGTATTTAAGCATATTTGCAGAGTATACCAAAACTGTATTTTTTTTTGTTGGGCTGAGATATGATACAATCAAACCAATTACACTACAGCAGTACAGCACCATCTTGTGAGAAAACTTCTAACTATAAAACTTTTGACAATAAGATTCATTTTTTTTTCGCCAAAGATACGAACTTCAAATTCTTGATGAAGTTCCTCAGTTTTTAATTTTTTTTTAAACGAGACGAACAACGTTATTAATTAAGAGGAAACAAACCATCATCCTTTACCAGTAAATCAAAAGCAGTTTTTTCGCTGAAATCACAACCAATTTCAATAAAACTTTATCACTGTACTCTACTCAGCATCTGGATAACAGTGAAATAATTTTCATTGACGGTTTTTGGATTTCTAGCAAGAAAACTGCTTTTTAATAATTGATGATTACTGATGACTGAATGAAACAAGATTTAACTAAATATTTATCAAAATAGCTCAGATTTGTCTGAATATCAGATTTCAAAACATTCATTCTACAAAATGATTTTGAGATAATTCTTGCAATACCATTCTCTAAGAGAAATTAAAACATTTGTAATAGAAGTTAGTAACCCAAATGCATGCCCAAATGTATACAATGGAAGATGGAATTTTAATTTATCTTTTGGCGCGCTTATCTTAGATTCTTAGTTTGTTACAATGGGAACGCGCGGCCCCACCCAAGAAACAATTATTATTTTAAAAACATGTTTCTTTAAAAAGCGTTATTAAGCTGCAAGCTGAACAGTATTTGATTTACTGGAGTTGCAGCTCTACTTCAACTCTTGTTCGACCAGAAATGAGAATCTATTTATCAAAAAACCGGTCTATAATCATCATGAAACAATGATCGTGCTAAACGTTGTGCAGCTGTTGTACAACGTTTAAACCATCAGCATATAAGAAATTCTTTCTTTACGTTTCTTAAATTAAGTAGTATGACGGTTTGTTGTTTAAACAAGAAATATCTTAAAAATCATTATTGCAGATTAGCTGCTGGGTTCATGATAGCAACCACATTTTGACAATTATTCCTCACTAATAGAATCAAAACATGTTAAACAACCTGTTCTTTGAAATTTTGGTAAGCAACACACGGATTACACCATTCAACACCAAATTTTGTTATGGGATGAGAAAAAAAAGAACAGGGGTTTGGAACCCTAGAAGTGTCATAGTAAAAGAATTTTCGGAAAATATTGGACCGGGCCTTCGCAGTTTATGACCGATGTTTGTATGGAGAACTTGGGGTGTTCAATTGACATGTGCATTAGAATGCTCCTCTCCTCTTCTTGGCGTAACGTCCTCACTGGGACAAAGCCTGCTTCTCAGCTTAGTGTTCTATGAGCACTTCCACAGTTATTAACTGAGAGCTTCCTCTGCCAATGACCATTTTGCATGTGTATATCGTGTGGCAGGCACGAAGATACTCTATGCCCAAGGAAGTCAAGGAAATTTCCTTTACGAAAAGATCCTGGACCGACCGGGAATCGAACCCGTCACCCTCAGCATGGTCATGCTGAATACCCGTGCGTTTACCGCCTCGGCTATATGGGCCCATTAGAATGCGCTGTGCATATATTTATAGGCGTTTGGCAATAACGAAACAAACCAAAATACCGAAAACCGAGGCCCACACCTAAACGACTGACACCGCTAACTGCTCGGCCACGAAGCCCACAATAGGTATTATAATATGTAGGTGTTAATAGGTATGAGAGTTCTGGAGACCCAAAGTTGAGCCATTTCTATGGAAGTTCCACTTTTTTGCGCTCCGTCTCGAATGGGATAAACGGTGTTTGGCTGTGGATCAGGATTCAGGAACAACTCTGAAACCTCTTGAAAACTCCTGGAACGCTCCTGAAACGCCTTGGAATATTCCTGACTGGAAAACTCTGCAACCCCGTGGAAAGTTTCTGAAATTCCTTGAAAACCTCTTTTGCGCTCTTGAAACCCCCGGAAACATCCTTGAAATTTCCTAGAACTTCCCTGAAACCCCCGGAACGCCCCTGAAACTGCTGGGAACCCGTGGAACGCTCCCAGGAACGAACCGTTGAAACCCAGGAACGCTCCGGTCAACTTCCAAAACGCCCAGGAACACACCTAAAATCTCTTGAAACCCGTGGAACACCCCAGAAACCGCTAGAAAGCGGCTGAAATCCCATAGAATATTGTAGAGATCTGTAGGAGTAATTTGAGTCTTTCGGATATAACTGTATACAGCTTATACAGCTTACTTATAAGTAAAATAGTAGTACGCGAGAGCAAATATTTGACAAGAAATGATTTCAAGAGTAAACATCCTTGATACCAATAAAAAATTCGATCGAGTCAAACCAGATATTTGAGCATTGATTTGTATTTGGTCAAACATTTGACCCTGTGTACCAACAGTGTAAGTCATGAAAAAGAATGAAGCCTGTATGTATCCGCTACAAACGGGACACAGAAATACGTCAATCTCTGCAATGGAGGAGACGTAAAAAATGCTCAAATTTGGCCTAGGAGCATCTTCAAATGCGTTCATTTACCGTAACTTTAGACCTTTAGCCAGTCATTAGTGATCACCCCTTATTTTTCCGATTGAACTTCTGGAAGTAGTAATCCAATAACCACACAGATCGGAAGAAGAGTGTTAAATTCTGTGACATATGATGCACATAATTGGAGCGTGAGATATCATAGAAGTTTACATTACTTATCATGTAAAGTTCATGAAATATCACGTAAACTTCCATTATATGTCATGTAATTCAGCATGACTTTGAGAATTTACATGACATATAACACAAATTTACATGATATATCATGTAAACCATCATAACATTAAGTTTACATGAGTAAAATGATGTTTACATGACGTGTAAATCTCATTATTTTTATCTGTGCATAAAATTTGGTAGGCGTATTATATGTGCATATAATTAGCTACACAGATCGAAAATAGAGTGTAAAACTCTGTGACATGTAATGCACAAAATTTGAGTGTACACAGAAAAAAATATGTAATTAAATTTCAGCTAGAAATCATGCACATAAAGGGAATGCTAGAGTTAGTGCACTTTTACATGAGATATAATGTAAAATTCCATTACCATCGTGTAAATTTACACCAACCATCGCGTAAACCATCATGGACTACAACCGGTTACACGACTATTGGTGGAAATTTACACGAGCGTAACGTAATTTTACATGATATATCATGTAAATATGCACTAACTCTAGCATTCCCTTTATGTGCATGATTTCTCGCTGAATTTTAATTACATATTTTTTTCTGTGTAGGATGTAAAACATGTACATGACATATCATGTAAATGTCATGTAATTCAGCATGACTCAAAGTGTTTACAGGACATATCACACAAATTTACATGATTTATCATGTACACCATCATAGCATGATGTTTACATGACCAAAATGTAGTTTACATGACGCGTAAACCTCATTATTCTTATCTGCACAGATCGTAAAAAGAGTGTAAAATTCTGTGACATATGATGCACATAATTGGAGCGTGGCATATCATAGAAGTTTACATGTCATATCATGTAAAGTTCATGAAATATCATGTAAACTTCCATTATATGTCATGTAATTCAGCATGACTCTGAGAGTTTACATGACATATAACACAAATTTACATGATATATCATGTAAACAATCATAACATTAAGTTTACATGAGTAAACTGAAGTTTACATGACGTGTAAATCTCATTATTTTTATCTGTGTGTGTACTACTGTGGAAATTTCTTACAAATTGGCAGAGCGGCAGAGGTATTCACTAGTTATGAAAATCTCATATGAAAAAAAAAAGACACGGACACCGTCTTCAGCCAGAAGCTGTACAGACTGAACGAAACTTAACACCAGACAACGGACACGACACACATTACGAGCACCAGTGGATACGAGGAAGAAATATTTCTTGCGAAAAGTTTCACCACTCGGAGCTGGAATCGAACCCTCACCTCTTGATATGGTACGGTTATACGCTTGGTAACGCTAATCGCACGGCAACGAGGCTTCAATACGAGGCTCCAATACGAAGAATATTCACAAACACTCACCGGCACCATTACCGATAACTAACCAGTTGATCAAAATTGATAAATTTTCTGTGGTGATTTCAGGGTTCCAGGCATAGGAAACCCGCACAAGGGGGAGAAGGGAGGGGGTAGAATATACCTCATTTAACGTAACGTACTGACTGGATGCTGCCTATATTCAAAAAGTACTTACGCCCTTACTACAAAACATAAAAAAATAACGGTACTGTTAGGAAAGTTGGCACGGAGAAGGCTGGGTATGATGCGCAATTCACATCCCACTGTGATCCACTAGCATCTGCCCAGCTTCTCCTATCCCTACCTCCGCGTGGTACCGGCTGGAAACTACAAGCAACCTTAGGGAAGATCGGGTAACCAACCCCGGTGGAAACTTTGGTCGTAAGCTGACAGGGAAAGGGGGGGGGGGATGTTGCTTCCGCAAACCTGAGCGTCTGTTCTCCAGGAGGAGCGGTTCACAACAGCGTCTGATCCCCATGTTAGGGGCGGCCGATCTACGTCCGAGTGCCAGGGAAGGACTCTAAGCTCAACTGTGCACTGTGGTCCTCCGGAAAGTAGGGGGTTGGTGTCAGGCCCTACGAGCCAGCCGTAAAAAACCATTGTAACGGAAAATCAGCAACAGAATAATACGAACCGAGACCAACGGCAACGATCCCAGCGAACAAAAAGGACTTGCGATTGGAAACTTGGTACGTGGAACTGCCGATCTCTCAACTTCATGGGAGCACCCGCCCACACGCCGATCTACTGAAGGACCGCGGGTTCGGCATCGTAGCGCTGCAGGAGGTGTGTTGGACAGGATCCATGGTGCGAACGTTTAGAGGTAATCATACCATCTATCAGAGCTGCGGCAACACACGCGAGCAGAGAATAGCTTTCATCGTTCTGGGTGATATGCAGAGGCGCGTGATCGGTTGGTGGCCGATCGACGAAAGAATGTGCAGGTTGAGGATCAAGGGCCGATTCTTCAACTGCCCAAGTCACGACGTCAAGGAGATCATCATCATCATAGGAGATTCAAACGCTCAGATAGGAGGGAGGAGGAGGAATTGAAGACCGACGACTGGAAAGTTCAAAGCCTACCAGCAGACGAACAAAAACGGCCTACGACTTATTGATTTCGCCGCCTCCAAAAACATGGCCATATGTAGCACCTTTTTCCAACACTGCCTCCCTTATCGTTACACCTGGAGATCACCACAGCAGAGGGAATCTCAAATCGACCACGTTCTGATTGACGGACGGCACTTTTCCGACATTATTGACGTCGGGACCTATTGTGGCGTCAACATCGAATCCATCCACTATCTGATGATAGTAAAATTGTGCCCAAAACTTTCCGTCATCAATAATGTACGGTATCGGCGACCGCCACGGTAAAACCTAGAGCGACTAAAACAACAGGATGTTACCTCAGCATACGCGCAGAATCTCGAGGCCGCGTTGCCGGACGAGGGTGAGCTCGATGAGGCCCCTCTAGATGATTGCTGGAGTACAGTGAAAGCAGCCGAGAGTACCATCGGGTACGTGGAACGGAATTGACGAAACGAATGGTTCGACGAAGAGTGCAGAACGGTTTTGGACGAGAATAACGCAGTGCGGGCGGTAATGCTGCAGCAATTAAGAGACCCGCAGAACGTGGAACGTTACAAACAGAAGCGGAAACAGCAGACCCGCCTTTTTCGGGAGAAAAAGCGCCTCCTGGAAGAAACGTTGTGCAATGGAATGGAACTACTGTGCCGTTCCCAAGAAACACGGAAGTTCTATCAGAAGCTCAACGCATCCCGCAACGGCTTAGTGCCGCGAGCCAAAATGTGCAAGGATAAGGACGGAGGCCTCTTGACCGACGGACGTGAGGTGATCGAAAGGTGGAAGCAGCACTTCGATCAGCACTAGAATGGCGTGGAGTACGTAGGCACGGGAGATCACGGCAACGGAAGAGACGACGATGTCAGATCAGTGGAGGACGGAAATGAACTAACAAAGCTAGCAAAGCAGCTGGTACGGATGGTATCGCAGCTGAACTCATGGAAAGAAGGGGTAATCTGCCCCATTCACAAAAAAGGCGATCACTTGGAATGTGAGAACATCAGAGCGATCACCATTATAACTAGACCAACATGTGAAAAGGGCGGATATCCAAAATGTTAGAATCGAGAAAAACGCTTGCAAAGTTTCACAATCTAAAACTAATTCCTATTTAACACTTTGTGCGTGTGCACTCAATCTTTTTCGTTGTTTTAGAAGAAAACACTAACCTCTTGGTGATTTTATGTCAAAAAGTACAAACAAGCGTTTTTCCTTGAAGAAAATGAATGAAATGAAAATTACGCCCAAATAGAAACTCATTGGTCATTACGCCCGACATGCTACGCCGCTTGATCGCCAGCACTGGAATTACGCCTGGTCAATATTACCTAGAATCGATCGCTTTTGTTGTTACGCCCGAAGAAATTTTGTATCGAAATTAGTGGAATGCAATAGATTTTGAACCTAATCCACCGCAATAAATTAATTTTGAAGCTTTCTTAACTAAAAGTAACTAATTCAAGTTTATCTGACATTGGACAATGGAGGAGGAAGGAAATTTTCTCTTGACGTTGCCTACGATGAGTGGTAAAAAAACAATGAGTAAAATGCAATGGAAATCAGATTTCGATTGAAATCTATATTCTAGCTCTTATCTATGAACAACAACTCTTTACAGTTTATCTAGTATCGTACAGCAAAGGAGGGAGTTGTCCCTGCCATTGTTCAAAATGCGCGTTGAAAAAAAAAATATAGCTACAGTACCGATGGGGAAGCGCAGGCAGCATATTATGTTCCCAACAAGCCCGTGCACAACGGATGGGGGTTAAACTCCTCCCATTGCCGATACTCTATACACAACCCAAGCAACACACATGGTTACAATACAGTGACGGCAGCGTATGTAATGGTTGCACAGAAGTCACTGTGACTTACTGCGCAACTTTTACATACGCTGCCGTCACTGTTTTGTAACCATATGTGTTGCTTGGGAAGGCCTCCTTCACCCTTTGCTAAAATTGGGTAAAACCCCTCCCTTGTCGCCTTTTCTGTGCACGGGCCTGGTTCCCAATATCACCTTTTGCTGAATCTACCTGCTGTGACCTATGCCGGTCAATAGATTTGAGACCATTTTTATCACTGAAGCTTTACCAGCTGCATATCATCCAAATCCTTTGGAGAAAATATATCGTGAATAGACATTGAAGCCATATTATCGCCACTTATTGCAGTCAGTCAACGACTTTATTGAATTTTACGATGAAAAACGCACGATTTGATCTTGGGCGTAAGAACCATCCGTGCGCAACAAGAGCAATAAGTGCGCGGCGGATTTCCACTCAGACATTTTGATGGGCGCCGAAGCACGACGTAATGACGAAGGCTTTTCAATAATGGTGTAAGTAGTTTGGGGCGACTTTAATCAAAAGTGGGAGTAAAAGTTTTGTGTAAATTTGATAAATATGAATGGCGAGATGATGTTCTCGACTGCTTATTCAACAGTGTTAACAATTTTGTGCATTTTTTCAAAGGCGCAAGATCATTGGCGGAACAACCAAATGAAGTGATCAAAATCAGATGTGGAAATCCGCCTTTATTTAAATTATTGTTTTCCAGAAGTGGAAACTCATTTTTGAGCTAACGTCAGGAAAAACCATATGTTTATGAGTTGTTTCATCAAACTATGCTGAAAAGTGATTTTTTTACATTTTGGCTCTTCCGCCCTTTTCAAATGTTGGTCTAGATAAATGCTGCCTACAAAATGCTCTCCCAGATCATCTTCCGTCGTCTGTCACCTAAAACGAATGAGTTCGTGGGAAGTTATCAAGCTGGCTTCATCGACGGCCGGTCGACAACGGACCAGATCTTCACCGTACGGCAAATCCTTCAGAAATGCCGTGAATATCAGGTCCCAACGCAATACCTGTTCATCGACTTAGAAGCGGCATCGACCGTGCAGAGCTATGGAGAATCATGGACGAAAACGGCTTTCCTGGGAAGCTGGCTAGACTGATTAAAGCTTATGGGATGAGAAAAAAAAGAACAGGGGTTTGGAACCCTAGAAGTGTCATAGTAAAAGAATTTTCGGAAAATATTGGACCGGGCCTTCGCAGTTTATGACCGATGTTTGTATGGAGAACTTGGGGTGTTCAATTGACATGTGCATTAGAATGCTCCTCTCCTCTTCTTGGCGTAACGTCCTCACTGGGACAAAGCCTGCTTCTCAGCTTAGTGTTCTATGAGCACTTCCACAGTTATTAACTGAGAGCTTCCTCTGCCAATGACCATTTTGCATGTGTATATCGTGTGGCAGGCACGAAGATACTCTATGCCCAAGGAAGTCAAGGAAATTTCCTTTACGAAAAGATCCTGGACCGACCGGGAATCGAACCCGTCACCCTCAGCATGGTCATGCTGAATACCCGTGCGTTTACCGCCTCGGCTATATGGGCCCATTAGAATGCGCTGTGCATATATTTATAGGCGTTTGGCAATAACGAAACAAACCAAAATACCGAAAACCGAGGCCCACACCTAAACGACTGACACCGCTAACTGCTCGGCCACGAAGCCCACAATAGGTATTATAATATGTAGGTGTTAATAGGTATGAGAGTTCTGGAGACCCAAAGTTGAGCCATTTCTATGGAAGTTCCACTTTTTTGCGCTCCGTCTCGAATGGGATAAACGGTGTTTGGCTGTGGATCAGGATTCAGGAACAACTCTGAAACCTCTTGAAAACTCCTGGAACGCTCCTGAAACGCCTTGGAATATTCCTGACTGGAAAACTCTGCAACCCCGTGGAAAGTTTCTGAAATTCCTTGAAAACCTCTTTTGCGCTCTTGAAACCCCCGGAAACATCCTTGAAATTTCCTAGAACTTCCCTGAAACCCCCGGAACGCCCCTGAAACTGCTGGGAACCCGTGGAACGCTCCCAGGAACGAACCGTTGAAACCCAGGAACGCTCCGGTCAACTTCCAAAACGCCCAGGAACACACCTAAAATCTCTTGAAACCCGTGGAACACCCCAGAAACCGCTAGAAAGCGGCTGAAATCCCATAGAATATTGTAGAGATCTGTAGGAGTAATTTGAGTCTTTCGGATATAACTGTATACAGCTTATACAGCTTACTTATAAGTAAAATAGTAGTACGCGAGAGCAAATATTTGACAAGAAATGATTTCAAGAGTAAACATCCTTGATACCAATAAAAAATTCGATCGAGTCAAACCAGATATTTGAGCATTGATTTGTATTTGGTCAAACATTTGACCCTGTGTACCAACAGTGTAAGTCATGAAAAAGAATGAAGCCTGTATGTATCCGCTACAAACGGGACACAGAAATACGTCAATCTCTGCAATGGAGGAGACGTAAAAAATGCTCAAATTTGGCCTAGGAGCATCTTCAAATGCGTTCATTTACCGTAACTTTAGACCTTTAGCCAGTCATTAGTGATCACCCCTTATTTTTCCGATTGAACTTCTGGAAGTAGTAATCCAATAACCACACAGATCGGAAGAAGAGTGTTAAATTCTGTGACATATGATGCACATAATTGGAGCGTGAGATATCATAGAAGTTTACATTACTTATCATGTAAAGTTCATGAAATATCACGTAAACTTCCATTATATGTCATGTAATTCAGCATGACTTTGAGAATTTACATGACATATAACACAAATTTACATGATATATCATGTAAACCATCATAACATTAAGTTTACATGAGTAAAATGATGTTTACATGACGTGTAAATCTCATTATTTTTATCTGTGCATAAAATTTGGTAGGCGTATTATATGTGCATATAATTAGCTACACAGATCGAAAATAGAGTGTAAAACTCTGTGACATGTAATGCACAAAATTTGAGTGTACACAGAAAAAAATATGTAATTAAATTTCAGCTAGAAATCATGCACATAAAGGGAATGCTAGAGTTAGTGCACTTTTACATGAGATATAATGTAAAATTCCATTACCATCGTGTAAATTTACACCAACCATCGCGTAAACCATCATGGACTACAACCGGTTACACGACTATTGGTGGAAATTTACACGAGCGTAACGTAATTTTACATGATATATCATGTAAATATGCACTAACTCTAGCATTCCCTTTATGTGCATGATTTCTCGCTGAATTTTAATTACATATTTTTTTCTGTGTAGGATGTAAAACATGTACATGACATATCATGTAAATGTCATGTAATTCAGCATGACTCAAAGTGTTTACAGGACATATCACACAAATTTACATGATTTATCATGTACACCATCATAGCATGATGTTTACATGACCAAAATGTAGTTTACATGACGCGTAAACCTCATTATTCTTATCTGCACAGATCGTAAAAAGAGTGTAAAATTCTGTGACATATGATGCACATAATTGGAGCGTGGCATATCATAGAAGTTTACATGTCATATCATGTAAAGTTCATGAAATATCATGTAAACTTCCATTATATGTCATGTAATTCAGCATGACTCTGAGAGTTTACATGACATATAACACAAATTTACATGATATATCATGTAAACAATCATAACATTAAGTTTACATGAGTAAACTGAAGTTTACATGACGTGTAAATCTCATTATTTTTATCTGTGTGTGTACTACTGTGGAAATTTCTTACAAATTGGCAGAGCGGCAGAGGTATTCACTAGTTATGAAAATCTCATATGAAAAAAAAAAGACACGGACACCGTCTTCAGCCAGAAGCTGTACAGACTGAACGAAACTTAACACCAGACAACGGACACGACACACATTACGAGCACCAGTGGATACGAGGAAGAAATATTTCTTGCGAAAAGTTTCACCACTCGGAGCTGGAATCGAACCCTCACCTCTTGATATGGTACGGTTATACGCTTGGTAACGCTAATCGCACGGCAACGAGGCTTCAATACGAGGCTCCAATACGAAGAATATTCACAAACACTCACCGGCACCATTACCGATAACTAACCAGTTGATCAAAATTGATAAATTTTCTGTGGTGATTTCAGGGTTCCAGGCATAGGAAACCCGCACAAGGGGGAGAAGGGAGGGGGTAGAATATACCTCATTTAACGTAACGTACTGACTGGATGCTGCCTATATTCAAAAAGTACTTACGCCCTTACTACAAAACATAAAAAAATAACGGTACTGTTAGGAAAGTTGGCACGGAGAAGGCTGGGTATGATGCGCAATTCACATCCCACTGTGATCCACTAGCATCTGCCCAGCTTCTCCTATCCCTACCTCCGCGTGGTACCGGCTGGAAACTACAAGCAACCTTAGGGAAGATCGGGTAACCAACCCCGGTGGAAACTTTGGTCGTAAGCTGACAGGGAAAGGGGGGGGGGGGATGTTGCTTCCGCAAACCTGAGCGTCTGTTCTCCAGGAGGAGCGGTTCACAACAGCGTCTGATCCCCATGTTAGGGGCGGCCGATCTACGTCCGAGTGCCAGGGAAGGACTCTAAGCTCAACTGTGCACTGTGGTCCTCCGGAAAGTAGGGGGTTGGTGTCAGGCCCTACGAGCCAGCCGTAAAAAACCATTGTAACGGAAAATCAGCAACAGAATAATACGAACCGAGACCAACGGCAACGATCCCAGCGAACAAAAAGGACTTGCGATTGGAAACTTGGTACGTGGAACTGCCGATCTCTCAACTTCATGGGAGCACCCGCCCACACGCCGATCTACTGAAGGACCGCGGGTTCGGCATCGTAGCGCTGCAGGAGGTGTGTTGGACAGGATCCATGGTGCGAACGTTTAGAGGTAATCATACCATCTATCAGAGCTGCGGCAACACACGCGAGCAGAGAATAGCTTTCATCGTTCTGGGTGATATGCAGAGGCGCGTGATCGGTTGGTGGCCGATCGACGAAAGAATGTGCAGGTTGAGGATCAAGGGCCGATTCTTCAACTGCCCAAGTCACGACGTCAAGGAGATCATCATCATCATAGGAGATTCAAACGCTCAGATAGGAGGGAGGAGGAGGAATTGAAGACCGACGACTGGAAAGTTCAAAGCCTACCAGCAGACGAACAAAAACGGCCTACGACTTATTGATTTCGCCGCCTCCAAAAACATGGCCATATGTAGCACCTTTTTCCAACACTGCCTCCCTTATCGTTACACCTGGAGATCACCACAGCAGAGGGAATCTCAAATCGACCACGTTCTGATTGACGGACGGCACTTTTCCGACATTATTGACGTCGGGACCTATTGTGGCGTCAACATCGAATCCATCCACTATCTGATGATAGTAAAATTGTGCCCAAAACTTTCCGTCATCAATAATGTACGGTATCGGCGACCGCCACGGTAAAACCTAGAGCGACTAAAACAACAGGATGTTACCTCAGCATACGCGCAGAATCTCGAGGCCGCGTTGCCGGACGAGGGTGAGCTCGATGAGGCCCCTCTAGATGATTGCTGGAGTACAGTGAAAGCAGCCGAGAGTACCATCGGGTACGTGGAACGGAATTGACGAAACGAATGGTTCGACGAAGAGTGCAGAACGGTTTTGGACGAGAATAACGCAGTGCGGGCGGTAATGCTGCAGCAATTAAGAGACCCGCAGAACGTGGAACGTTACAAACAGAAGCGGAAACAGCAGACCCGCCTTTTTCGGGAGAAAAAGCGCCTCCTGGAAGAAACGTTGTGCAATGGAATGGAACTACTGTGCCGTTCCCAAGAAACACGGAAGTTCTATCAGAAGCTCAACGCATCCCGCAACGGCTTAGTGCCGCGAGCCAAAATGTGCAAGGATAAGGACGGAGGCCTCTTGACCGACGGACGTGAGGTGATCGAAAGGTGGAAGCAGCACTTCGATCAGCACTAGAATGGCGTGGAGTACGTAGGCACGGGAGATCACGGCAACGGAAGAGACGACGATGTCAGATCAGTGGAGGACGGAAATGAACTAACAAAGCTAGCAAAGCAGCTGGTACGGATGGTATCGCAGCTGAACTCATGGAAAGAAGGGGTAATCTGCCCCATTCACAAAAAAGGCGATCACTTGGAATGTGAGAACATCAGAGCGATCACCATTATAACTAGACCAACATGTGAAAAGGGCGGATATCCAAAATGTTAGAATCGAGAAAAACGCTTGCAAAGTTTCACAATCTAAAACTAATTCCTATTTAACACTTTGTGCGTGTGCACTCAATCTTTTTCGTTGTTTTAGAAGAAAACACTAACCTCTTGGTGATTTTATGTCAAAAAGTACAAACAAGCGTTTTTCCTTGAAGAAAATGAATGAAATGAAAATTACGCCCAAATAGAAACTCATTGGTCATTACGCCCGACATGCTACGCCGCTTGATCGCCAGCACTGGAATTACGCCTGGTCAATATTACCTAGAATCGATCGCTTTTGTTGTTACGCCCGAAGAAATTTTGTATCGAAATTAGTGGAATGCAATAGATTTTGAACCTAATCCACCGCAATAAATTAATTTTGAAGCTTTCTTAACTAAAAGTAACTAATTCAAGTTTATCTGACATTGGACAATGGAGGAGGAAGGAAATTTTCTCTTGACGTTGCCTACGATGAGTGGTAAAAAAACAATGAGTAAAATGCAATGGAAATCAGATTTCGATTGAAATCTATATTCTAGCTCTTATCTATGAACAACAACTCTTTACAGTTTATCTAGTATCGTACAGCAAAGGAGGGAGTTGTCCCTGCCATTGTTCAAAATGCGCGTTGAAAAAAAAAATATAGCTACAGTACCGATGGGGAAGCGCAGGCAGCATATTATGTTCCCAACAAGCCCGTGCACAACGGATGGGGGTTAAACTCCTCCCATTGCCGATACTCTATACACAACCCAAGCAACACACATGGTTACAATACAGTGACGGCAGCGTATGTAATGGTTGCACAGAAGTCACTGTGACTTACTGCGCAACTTTTACATACGCTGCCGTCACTGTTTTGTAACCATATGTGTTGCTTGGGAAGGCCTCCTTCACCCTTTGCTAAAATTGGGTAAAACCCCTCCCTTGTCGCCTTTTCTGTGCACGGGCCTGGTTCCCAATATCACCTTTTGCTGAATCTACCTGCTGTGACCTATGCCGGTCAATAGATTTGAGACCATTTTTATCACTGAAGCTTTACCAGCTGCATATCATCCAAATCCTTTGGAGAAAATATATCGTGAATAGACATTGAAGCCATATTATCGCCACTTATTGCAGTCAGTCAACGACTTTATTGAATTTTACGATGAAAAACGCACGATTTGATCTTGGGCGTAAGAACCATCCGTGCGCAACAAGAGCAATAAGTGCGCGGCGGATTTCCACTCAGACATTTTGATGGGCGCCGAAGCACGACGTAATGACGAAGGCTTTTCAATAATGGTGTAAGTAGTTTGGGGCGACTTTAATCAAAAGTGGGAGTAAAAGTTTTGTGTAAATTTGATAAATATGAATGGCGAGATGATGTTCTCGACTGCTTATTCAACAGTGTTAACAATTTTGTGCATTTTTTCAAAGGCGCAAGATCATTGGCGGAACAACCAAATGAAGTGATCAAAATCAGATGTGGAAATCCGCCTTTATTTAAATTATTGTTTTCCAGAAGTGGAAACTCATTTTTGAGCTAACGTCAGGAAAAACCATATGTTTATGAGTTGTTTCATCAAACTATGCTGAAAAGTGATTTTTTTACATTTTGGCTCTTCCGCCCTTTTCAAATGTTGGTCTAGATAAATGCTGCCTACAAAATGCTCTCCCAGATCATCTTCCGTCGTCTGTCACCTAAAACGAATGAGTTCGTGGGAAGTTATCAAGCTGGCTTCATCGACGGCCGGTCGACAACGGACCAGATCTTCACCGTACGGCAAATCCTTCAGAAATGCCGTGAATATCAGGTCCCAACGCAATACCTGTTCATCGACTTAGAAGCGGCATCGACCGTGCAGAGCTATGGAGAATCATGGACGAAAACGGCTTTCCTGGGAAGCTGGCTAGACTGATTAAAGCAACGATGGACGGTGTGCAAAACTGCGTAAGGGTTTCGGGTGAACTATCCAGTTCATTCGAATCTCGCCGGGGACTGCGACAAGAAGATGAACTCGCATGCCTACTTTTCAACAGCCGGGGAACGATTTTCACAAAGGTCAATTTGTGTGCTTTGCGGACGACATGGACATTGTGTGGGGGCGAAAGAGCTCCCAATGCTTAATGTGACAGTGGCTGAATGTGAGCTGAACTCTTGTGCGTTGTCTCGCATCAGAACTGTCACAGCAGGCGAGCTAACCCCAACAATCGCCATCTTATCCTCGGGCTTTTTCCAGCAGCAACCAGCACCGGAGTCGGACGTGCGAACATCGTGGTCATCATACTCTTTGGCCCGATCCTGGGTGATTCCTTCCGGCTATATTCGGCTCTGCACAGACATTATCGCCAGAACATTCGGAACGATGGCAGAGCTGTACAGTGTACACCCACCTGAAACGCGAAGCAGCTAAGGTCGGACTGGTGGTGAATGCTTCAAAAACAAAGTACATGCTGATAGGAGGTACCGAACATGACCGGATCCGTCTGTGTAGTAATGTTACGATAGACGGGGAGGTGGTGGTGGAATTTGTCTACCTCGGATTCTTACTGACGGCTGACAACAATGTGAGTCAGTCGTGAAGTTCGAAGGCGGAAGTGGGGCCTACTACGGGCTCCAGAAGAAGCTGCGGTCTAATAAGATTCACCCACGCACCAAATGCACCATGTACAAAACCCTAATAAGACCGGTGGTCCTCTACGGACACAATACAAGACATGGACGATGCTCGAGGAGGACCTGACATCACTTGGGGTTTTCGAGCGACGTGTGCTAAGGAGCGCACAGTATCTAGCCATGTTCAAAAATTCATGTCAACCGGTTTGAAATTTACTGAGTTATAGCGGCAACAACAAGAACAACAACAACAACAACAACAACATCAATAATAATGAGAAAAAGAATGTAATTCTAGGTTTCAATTTACAAACAGGCCTTTGGCATTTAAACTGCATTGCATATAAAATTCTTTATTAAACTTAAAAGGGTTAACCAAATCCATGAAAAAACTTCAATAAATATTGTGTAATAGTGAAAACCTTCGATATTGTATACTTACTTGCAAATGTAAAATAAAAATACCTAATGCAGATGTTTCCAGTCGCACGAGATATTAGGAAAATCCGTCTTACAAGTACAAGTCAAGTACAAGTCAAGTACAAGACACTGAAGACGACCTTACAGTTGAGGTCGGAAAACGTATCTGTCAAAGGATGCAAATTCTTAGTGGAATTCAAAAGAACAGTACTTAACCCGATTTTCTTTTTACTTAAGATCAAGATGTTCCATCATTCGTTAGGAAAAGTCTTGAAAATGATGAAATGATAATGATCCATGAAATCTGGCAACACTTCAGCACCGGCATGACTAAGCTCTGACTTAGCGGAGAGACAAAAAAAAGTCTATCACTGAATTATTAATCTTTTCATCGTCCTTCTTTGTTGACCGTAGGCCGTTTGACCCGATGATGGTGCGTTAGGGGTATGCGGTGTCACAGTTGCATACCTTCATACCTACTACCCCAGGGTCCACTTCGTTGATGCTTTCCTGGCTTAGGATTCGGAGATTTGCCCCCTTTTGGTAGTGCATACGTATCGAAGTGGTGTTTCCCTAGGCCTTCCGCTTTTCCTCCACGGTTGGTCGGTAGCGCGGAGAAACGAAAAAAAGGACTACACTAACTGTGGTGAATGAAGTAATGCGAACCGTCCACGGCAACAGGACCCGTCGTTGTTTTCGTCGTCGGTCGCTTCAAAGGCTCAAGCCCGGCAGCGGAAAAGCAACAGCGAGAGAGGTGACACTTGGTCGGAATCGATATGGACGTGATTCATAGGGATTAGGGGGGAATGGGGTGCTGTTGTAAGGTCGGGTTGCGATGGGGTGGTGTGGTGTATGCTGTTGGCCACCGTAAGGCATGGAACGTCTGTGCTCATTCGCGGTACGGTCTTTGCTGGTGAAGGAAGTCTGATCGCGCTCGCTGGTTAGCTTGCTGCAAGGATAAACTTCATCAGCAACGACAACGACGACGACGACGACGACGGCGATAACGACGCTGGTGGCGGCTCCATCAGGACGGATAGAAAGTTTGTTAATGTTAGGTTTGCGTGTGCCGGAGGCAGAGAAGCAGTGTGAAGGTGAATGGGTTGGGTATTAGTGCGGGCTGTTGAGCAGCTGATAACGTTTGTGGAGTATTGAGGAAACTCAACAATGTGAAACGGTGCCGGTGTGCGAATGAGAAATCGTTAGTCTATTTCGGTGTGTCTTGTTCTATACTCGGGAGCAGTTTTGTACAAGTGACCTATTTTCTGCAACGGAAATAGAGTGTCTGTGGAATGGAGAGCAATAGGTGAATGACGAATAGCTGGAGTGTTGGAATTTCTGGCAGTGGTTTTCTGAAAGGAAGAAGCGAACAAACTGAAGTAGCAGAAGTGGCTATGAACAAAAGTTCGACATTACTTGGATGATATGTTGGCTGATTTGTCAAAAAAGTTGCACAAATAATAACGATAATAAACTTTTCTATTCGATTACATGAAAACAACAAGTCAACTGTCGTGAGATCTAATACTAACATTAAGGCCTAACGAAAAGATAAACTGACGTAAAAGCGTAGCGTTTAGCTAATCATTCATAACGAAATAATATTAGATGTTAATGAAAGATATTCCGAAACTAGTCAATTCAAAAGTTGATGTACATTAAAGGTCTTCTGTATCGCGTCATCAAACAGTGTAGACATACAATGGCTACTTGTGGGGAAACTGGCTCAAAATGTATCTATGAAATAAATAAGATCAAAATGGTCTTATGCTTAAAATCATTTCTGAATGTCTATTTCAGTTAAGTATATATAAAACATGATAAAACATTATTTGCTTATTATGCTCACTATTTGATGCATTGTTGTTGAAACTCATGGAGACGCATGGCTATTGCTGTTTCATTTTACATGTGAAGTTATAGTCCGTCCCTTGAGCTTTTATGGTCAGGTTAGGTACTACTGCACAGATGCAAAAATGGGAGATTAATTCATTTCAGTGTTCGGCTCATTGCACTGTTTTGAAAATATAGATTGTGAAGTATATGGAAGCGTCTGCTGCGAGTTTATCTATTTTACTCCATGCATACACATGACGACATTTTTGTTGGATTTTCCGTAGGGGAGACTGGGGAGACTTGATCCCTTTTTCTTAATTTACCTGTAACTTCAAGAAAAACACAAAACTTGATCCGTTTTTCGTACAGAATAGAAGCTAAACATCTATTGCAAGTTTATACACAACAGAAAGACTTTAAATTATTGTTAAAGTTTTCAAAACTGTGTTTATATGGAGGCATGTCTTATGATGATTTTTTTGAAAATGGGCCACAAATGATCCCCTTTTGAGCACATGGTTAATTTAAAGGGAAAATAACTCCAGGAGCTTCCTATTCATTTTCATTTCAAGTTTTCTCGTATTTTTGATGAGTATGGTGAATTTGAAATTATAACATTTCCTTAAATTTTTAAGAATATGCCGTATTTTCAAAATGGGGAGACTTGATCCCCCTTTTCATGGTTTGTACTAAAGTTTTAATTATCTGACACATTTTATCGTTGAATATACTAGAATTCCAAGTAAATAGAGGCTTCCGAATAGAATTTTATTTTTCACATTGTAAATGTGTGTGTAATCCTCGAGGGATCAAGTCTCCCCATGTCACTGTTGTATATACCAAGCTGCATTGATTAAAATATTTATATAACAGCCTTATTTGAATAAATACGTTTGATAGTATTTTATTTACATTATGTGCTCTAAAATTTTGACACGATTTGGTTCAATTTTTACAAAGTTATTGAGATATTTCGTAATCGCCTAAAAGATTTCTGAAGGACTGAAAACAAACCATCAGCCATTAAAAAATAATGCAATGCACAATCAAAATCAATTGTAACTGTAACATTGTCGTCTGTCAAGATGTAGTTTTGGAAAAAATATGCTAGAAGAAAACTGTTTTTGATTCCGAGAAAATATGGGGGGAACAAGTCTCCCCAGGGATCAAGTCTCCTCAGTCTCCCCTACATACACAACCTAGTGCTGTTGTTGGTTCTTGAATTTTATTTCCCATCCGTAGTATGACGTCATCCTTTCGGAAAGGAGCGGCACTTCGGCCCTTGGTACTGGAGGCATGCTTGCTTTCGTGCCAAAGCCACATATTTCGAGAGCAATCGAGCGAATGACGACCGGCGAAGATGTGGTCGGGAATATTAAATTTTCGCGTGATGCAGCTCTTCTGGGCTGGCATGACGTTTTCGGTTTCGTTAACAAAAGGGACGAAATTGAAACGTTTGTTTGAGGGAGCCTTTAAGTCCATCGAATGTTTGCAGGAAGTTTTATAAAATAGGAATAAATCAAATTACATCCTACTGAGTGAGCACTCTTAAATTTTTTATGGAGATTTATGCCCCAAATTGTACTAAAAGGCTATATGTTCACTTAAAAAACTAATTTTGGACAGTAGGCTCGGACAGTCGAGTCACAAATACCAATCAACTCTATTCAACAAATTGTGATGTGTATTTTTTAAGGCACTTCCCTTTTGTCAATTTTACGGATTATATTTCGAATTGAACAGGAATTTTAACGCATTGTTTGCTACTGAAAATAGTTCGGATCGGTCAAGGCGTTCCGGAATTGTGAATTGTAGTGATCCGGACCAGCACCGGTGAACTGGTCATATTGGGGAACTAAACACAATTTGTTTGTTTTTTTTTATTTCTATATTTTTTGTCAGGAGTGAGTATTTAAAATAACAAAATAAAACTGAAATAGTCGGTGCTTAAATCGTCTGTTTTTGGTATAGGATGAACATGGGGGCATAAGTTGAATGCCATCATGTGACAAATCAAAATGCGCCGAAATTTGTAAACTTAGCATGGTTCACGAATTTTATGCGGAAATCATCAATGGAAACCAGAAAACCACAATGTCGGCCAAAAGTTCAAGAGGCCACTGTTTTAAGAAGTTTAAGGCTTCATGCAACCATGCAATGTGGTTTTATTTGATATGGAGAAGAAGCCCGGAATCAATGAAATTGTAACCAGAATATCCAAGGTGTCGGCCTAAACTCAAGATGGCGGCTCTAGTTAAAAGTTTTAGCCCAAAAAAATGGATAAAATGCAAAATGGGTATATTTCGTATGATGAAGATGTCCGGAGTCCGAAAATAGTGATCAGAATATGTAAGATGGCGACTCAAAATCCAGGATGACGACCAATAACACAGTGCAACTTTTTTTTTGTCTCAAGAGCAAAGTTATGTACCTCTGACGGATTTTGGGCCGCTGAATCCGAATCTGGGCTCAGATGTGCTCCAGCACGTCACAGTTTTGAGCTATACCTCAATTCATGTGGCGAAATATGCGATGTCTGGCTTTTTTGACTGCAAGCCATTTAGCATGGAATTTGTTTTAGGCTATCAAAAGATAAATTGGTCAATTAACATCTAAATCAACGACTCATGCCACAAAAGTTCAGCCTATTGGACGCAGTGGCTTAATTTCCCCTACAGGGGAGGAATAAAACGACTCATGCAAACTATTCCGTTTTACCAAGTCAAATTTGATAGCCGTGTGAGAAAAAATCAGGGTCGCCTATTTTCCCGGAAAACTCAGGTGGAAATTCTTTGTTTTCCCCTGACACTACTTACTTTGAAAATCATAACTCAAGAACGAAGCATCATCGAAACAAAGTTTATCAGCAATACAAAAAAATATGAACTGGAAAAATCTTTGCACAAGATTTTCCTCAGTTGAGAAAATTCGTAAAGAAAAACCGGAAAAACAATGCCCGAACTCGTGGAAAACTTAAAAAAAAATATTTTTGAGAAGGTTATTGCATAAGCTTTAATCGCTGAAATTTTTGGAATGCATTTACTCTTCTGTTTTTGAGTTATGCCCAATTTTGTTGAAAATGTCCAAATGTGTCATATAAGCTTTGTCTTTGAAAAATCATAGCTCAAGAACGAAGCATCGTAGAAGCAAAGTTTTTTTTAATGAGAATGAAAGCAAATTTTCTCAGGAGTCAAAAAAAATATGAAGTGGAAAAAGTTTTGAGAAGGTAATTTTATAAGCTTTGATCGTTGAAATTTTTGAAATGCACTTTTTTTTCTTTACCGATTAACTGATTATTCTGGAACATCAAACTGCTTTAAATACCTGGATCTGGAACTTTCTAGAAGCTGCTGAAACGTTAGAAGTATCAGAAAGAATACGAAAACATACCTTCTAGAATTTTCTGGAACACATGTTTGAATGCAGTTGGAAAGGAGTTGATGAACGTTCATGAAAAATTATAAAATGGACCTTCTTAAAAGTTTTGGAACATGAAAATTTATTAAATTTCGAGAACTTTTTCCTCTCCTTTCTACTATATAAAAGCATGCGACCAGTAGATTCGACAGTATTCTATGAACCGACAGACGTTTATGTGAAAATATGTTGTAGTGAAGAAGTGTAACTGGAACTTTAAAAACATTTTTTTCCTAGCTAACGTGGCTAGCCACGTCGGGTCAGCTAGTTTAGTTATAAATAATGTTAAAATCGTTAAAAATCACCTTTGTGCAAATGTAAATTTGGAGAAAGAAATTAATTGTTCGAGAACTCGACTGTTCTTCAAAATATCAAGACAATTGGAAGGAAATACAAAAATATGGACTACAGTATACTACATTCTGAAAGAAGTTGGTAGAAATCATTAGAACAGTTCATTGTATTTAGTAAACAAAGTGTATTTATGATTTCTGAAGCAGTCTACATATATTCCAGAAACTGTAAACTCTAAATAAGTTTTGCCAAGCTGAAAGTTTTAGCAAACAATTTGCTGAAATTTAGCAAAATTTGTCAATTTGTTCAGTATACAATATAGAGTATATACTGATTACTATCCGTCAGAAAGGTTTTGGAATTTGCCGGAAATTCAACGCAAACTTTTTCTGAATCTTTCAGTTCGGCAAAATACAGCAAAAAACCGCTGTAAGTATTTGGTGTGTGTGCTTGACAAATTTCCAAGAAATCTGTAATTTGTTAGAAAGCTGTAACTCTACCAAAAACTTGTGAGCATTGCGAGCAAAAAATTGGATTGTTACTACTGCCATGCATAGTTGTTATGCTACCCATTATGATAAAGTACATACAATCTCAAAATACTGAAGTTAAGTTCGAATATTTGTGAGAAGTCAAAATATTTGAAGTTTCAGAATCGAATATTGAATTTTTAATAAAACAGAAAAACCTTAAATTGATCAGTTTTAGTTATATTCTAATGTTACATTTTTCAGTTCCACTTATTGAAAAAATGAAAGTAAATGCCCATAGGAAAATTCCTCACACTTCAGTCTTGCTAGTTAACGATGCCATAACTACTTTCATGGAGTGAAAACGAAGTGACCTGATAATCTAGTTACTTGAGCATGAGCTGCAATTAATTCCACGATGACTTATTCGTTTCTTGAACATGCCGCCTTTTGGGTTGGCGCCGGGTTGCTAAACTTCTCACTGTGGTCCCCTCTAGTTTAAGCTCCAATTCCCATTGGGTCCGAACACACTGAACATACACGTTTTGTGAAAACTTTAATAAATTGATTCTGTCCAATGTAACTGAGTAAGTTTGATATTTTGAGTGTAAAATGCTGCTATAGTTTAAGGTTTATGTCACCCTCCCTTTTGGAAAATATTGGCCATATATTTGGAATTTTTAAAGGGGATGCTGACGATAAAAAGAGAGCCCGCAACATTTCTCCATGTTTAATTATATGTTTGTTCGGACATTTTGAAAAAATAGACTTTTGTATTCCACTAGCTGATGATCATTTTTGGTGTAGAATCATGCCCTGAGGTCGAAAAGGCGGAGGAAAAAAAATTACAGTAGAGCGGACATTTTTTCGACTTTTTTTCGGCTGATGATTTGAAATCGATTTTTGTTCTATTTTTAAGCAAAGTCGCTCACTTCATACATCTCATTCTCCGTAATCAATGCTCCGATTGAGCTGATTTTTTTACTGTAGCTCGCCTATGCCAAATGAACGATGGGAAAGAATTTTTATTTTTTTTATTATTGAAAAAAAAATACATTTCTTTATATTTTTTGGAAATTTTGCAAAAATTCAAGACGATCGTCTCTTAAACTCGCTAATATCATGAATTTCATCAATCTCTCGTAAACCCTGCATTCAGATGATCGAAAGGTATTGTGTTTCGCTTTCATTTCACGGAAAAAGATTTAAAATTGGTTGAACAAAACGCAAGATATTTAAATATTAGTAAATTCCATATTTTAAAAAATTGTAAAACTCGATATTGAGCTAAAACTCAAAAACTGTTCTACTGAAAACTTTTTGAGGCACGGTTTCTCAATCAGCACTAGATTGATGTTAAAAATTTTTGGTCATTGACAGAAGTTCACGACTTCCGTTTTATTTTGTAAACTAGTGTTATTGTAACGTTGTAAACAGGACCCTGGGCAGTACGGTTTGCAGTGTAGCAAGGGATGGTACGTTAGTCATTCAACGACCTGCTTGAATAATAGTCATGCTTACTATACATTTCAATGATTACGGTCACACATTCACAAAATAAGCCCCCAAACTGCAGTAGAGCCGCAGTTCTCTATCTGGAATCGATACCGACCGCCTTTGAACAACTGGCGTGATCGTTCACCACGTTGATGGTGCGATGATTTACTGTGCGACGTGCTGACGGGTTGAGGGGACTAATGGAACCAAATTCGTACCTACATGTTCGTGTTGGCTTGGAGTCACGCAGGATTATGGAAAACTGAGTGCCATCACGGCACGCTCGATGCAGCAAACAACAGTAGCCAGGGTGAGGTATTGATATTGGAGAATGGAGGATGTGAATATTTGGCTTGTAAATGATGGTTTATTACAGTTATTATCCTGTACATAATAATATAGACAGAAGATGGTTTTGGGTGAGGTCTTTAAGCTAGGTTTTAAATCTTCTGTGTTTATGATTCGAGACATGTAATTGGGTTCAATGATAAATACGGCTGATTGGACCGATAATAGGATAACTAGGAAAATATTCATGTTTTTCTTCGCAGAACAAGATATTATTGGGAATAGGTATTCGAATTTTGATTCAGTCTATGTTTACTTCTCAACTTAATATGCTATTGACCTTTGGTTCTTTAGACGTTCGTCCATTAGAATAGTACCGACTAACCACTTGTTGTAAACTTCGAAATTCTAGAAAATGCTTGAGATTACTTGAAAATCAGTCATTCATTAGGCATTTAAAAAATATGAAGTTTTTTAGGTGATTGCTGCTTTAAAGCAATCTATGGAGTTACCATCAAACAATCTCTAATCAGATTCGAAAGTCAGCTATGTGGTCCACAAGCCAAGATGTTACTTCTATGTGCAATATTCAAATTTCGTTCCCGTGGAAAAACAACAGAAAGGTGTTCAACTGAACAGGCGATAAGATCATTAAATATTTATAGCAAGATTTTCGAACGCTGAGAAGTACGGCATCTGTGTAAGTGTGGAGGATTCATCACACTCCACGGTCGCCGTTGTACACATCCGGTCGCTTCCGGGCACAAGAATTGCTTTGAACCCGATGGCGCACAGTCATATGAGAGCATTCCACGTGTGTCAGCTAATGAAATATTTAAGATATGTAGCAGACCTCCTCTGCCACAAAATGTACCACAATCGTTTTGTGCTGTGTACAATGTAATTGGTGTACCGTCTCAAACCGTGGTGTAGTTCGCATTTAACCTAACTAGCCACCCGTTTGTCGTTTTGTCGGCGCGATGATGATACAACACATGTACCTACCTAGTCCCATTTTGTACTTTATCGTCAGGCCGAGTAGACCTTCCGGAATTCGCGCACTGCTCGTGGGTCGGTCGGACGCTGTCGACTGTCGGCACATTGTTTGGGGAAGCAGAAAACCTAATTATCACTAATAGAGTGGAAGTGAAAAATAACTATGAAAATGAGCTAATTGGTGCCACGGAGAGTGTCATAAAGGGCAATTACATTAATCTCTCTGGGAGTATAAAGTTGGGAAGTGATATTGTATCCGTTTTTTTTTCATCAAGGGAGTTGAATCATGAAAATACATATTTATGGCGTGGGACGCTTGAGGATTCTCTCCAATTAATTTTGATAGAAGTTGCTAAGTTTTTGAAAAGTTATATCTATCGAGTAACTGTTTTTTCATTGTTTCTTTTTATTGTTGCAGACAAGGTTGCAGTAGAGAGCACCGAAGAAGAAAGGAATCTATTTCCCGAAATAAAAAATGAGCTGTGATAATCTAGAATAAAGTGCTTACCCAACACCAGTTAAATATTTGGATGAATATAACTAGAAGTAGCAAAACAGTAGAAAGAGTTATATACGATTCGTTGAAGTGGAATAGTGAAAAGCCATGCTGTCCAGCAACAAAGGCCAATAGAGTGGAAGTGGAAAATAGAGTACCCTTAACTTGTCTGTAATCGCAAATCAGTGTTCACGTTCAGTGATGTTTTGTGCTTACGTGGTAGAATCGAGAATCAGATCAACACGACAGGTTCAACAAAGGCACAAAGACGTTCTACCTTGAGCAAAAAAAAGGAAACCGTAAACAGTGCACAAAGTGCACCGCATAAAGAAGGAACTGGGAAAACTCTAGGAACGTCGACGGGCACAGGGTCCCAGGTCCGGTACATGGAACGATAATATGGATTTAATATCGCTTCCACCGTGCTCTCGACGAACGGACAGTGGCAAGATGGTGGGTGGCGGTGCCGCGGAGCACCATCATCAGCTTACCATCATGACCGGAAACGGTGCAACTGGTGGCCTTTCGCCCACGTCGACGACGATAAAGATCTCCACCACGTATCTGAAGGTAAGTTGGCGGTGGGGTGGAAGAAGTTATTCTTTGCAGCAATTGTTGTTGCCAATAAAATACACCACCTTGCCTAGCGAAAGTGGAAGTCTATTGCATTAGCAAATTGCGGAGGCTTTAATTTATTTAATAGGATAAAAATTGTGACAATCCTAAAATATTTTTCTTAATAGGTGGCTTTCTAGTTATTGAACCTGTATTTTTTTAATACACTATACCTGAAACACATTTTTCAGGTATTTATGTAAGAACAACAAAGATTTTATTCTGAGTGTTTCAGTGTTTAGTTGGAAGAAGATTACGAAATGATAAATTCTGCAAAGCGGCTTTGACAATTGACGCTCATTACTTTGGATGCTTAAAATAAAAATAATTAAAATGAAATGAAAACAAAGATCAATTCCTTAAGCCATTGCATTTCATTTATTTAGTTAACATCAAATTCATGATAATACTGAATCAACAATTTGCCGCCATATTACAAACTCGATTTGCAGCTGCAGCTCTCCAACGTCGGTCACGCCCAACACTCGCCAGATCACGCTCCACCTGGTCCGCCCATCGTGCTCTCTGCGCTCCACGCCTTCTTGTACCAACCGGATGGTTAGCAAACACCAACTTTGCAGGGTTGTTGTCCGGCATTCTTGCCACATGCCCTGCCCATCGTATCCTTCCAGCTTTGGCCACTTTCTGGATGCTGGGTTGGCCGTAAAGTGCAGCGAGCTCGTGGTTCATCCTTCTCTGCCACACACCGTTCTCCTGCACACCGCCGAAGATCGTCCTTAGCACGCGTCGCTCGAAAACTCCGAGTGCTTGCAGGTTCTCCTCGAGCATTGTCCATGTCTCGTGTCCGTAGAGAACCACCGGTCTTTTTAACGTCTTGTACATGGTACATTTGGTGCGGGGGTAAATCTTTTTTGACCGCAGTTTCTTCTAGTAGGCACGACTTCCACTTCGTATTTCACGGCTCACGTTATTGTCCGCCGTTAGCCGTTAGTAGGGAATCGCGCCACTTGGGCGGTGGCTTCTATATTCGTCTGTTTTCCACTATAACTCAGTCAAATTTGAACCAATTGACACAACTTTTGGAATGTGGTGAGATACCCGAGCAGAAGAAAATAACAAGTGAATAACATATCAAGGTGTTAATCTTAAATACTACCATACCTGGATATGCCCTTCACTAGGTGGTAATAAGAGGCAAAATAACAAAAATGAATACCAAAATTTTGTTTAAAAAACGCCTAGAAAATAACAAGTCTTGTTATTTCAATAATGAATGCATACCTACAATTTCAAGTGCTGTATTTGTTATTCCAAAGTTATTGAATAACAAACTAATAACATTTCTTGTTATTAAATGTTTCATTTGTTCGATGACTTCATGATGTAACAGCAAATCTTGTTCATCGGTTATTTTCACTGCTAAACCAACAAATACTACAACAATACCAAACTCTGCTCAAATACCTCCAACTGTTATTGTGATGTTCTCATAACATTTCGTATAATAACGCAGCAATAACAATTTTAGGTATTAGAGCACATGTTGCTCTTCGCATGGTATTTGTAAGGTATGCCCTTCTGCTCGGGTAGGTATAGTATCTACCCGTGTACAACATTTCAAGTCAATTGATTCAAAATTGACTGAGTTATAGTGGAAAACAGACGAATATAGAAGCCACTGCCCAAGTGGCGCGATACCCTAGACGAATTCTTCTACCACCTCGAAAATATCCCGTCTATCGTAACATTGCTGCCAAGGCTTGTCCTGTCTCGCTCAGTCCCACCTACCAGCATGTACTTTGTCTTAGCCGCATTCACCACCAGTCCGACCTTTGCTGCTTCGCGTTTCAGGCAAGTGTACAGTTCTGCCACCGTTCCAAATGTTCTAGCAATAATATCCATGTCATCCGCAAAACAGACAAATTGGCCGGATTTTGTGAAGATCGTACCCCGGCTGTTGAGCCCGGCTCGTCGCATAACACCTTCCAGGGCGATGTTGAATAGTAGGCAGGAAAGTCCATCACCTTGTCGTAGTCCCCGTCGAGATTCGAATGAACTGGATAGTTCACCCGAAATCCTTACGCTGTTCTGCACACCGTCCATCGTTGCTCTTATCAGTCTGGTAAGCTTCCCGGGAAAGCTGTTCTCGTCCATGATTTTCCATAGCTCTGCGCGGTCGATACTGTCGTATGCTGCTTTGAAGTCAATGAACAGGTGATGCGTTGGGACCTGGTATTCAGGGCATTTCTGGAGGATTTGCCGTACGGTGAAGATCTGGTCCGTTGTCGACCGGCCGTCGATGAAACCGGCTTGGTAACTTCCCACGAACTCATTTACTTTAGGTGAAAGACGACGGAAGATGATCTGGGATAGCACTTTGTGGGCGGCATTCAAAATGGTGAACGCTCGAAAGTTCTCACACATTAACTTGTCGCCTTTCTTGTCGATGGGACTGATTAGGGAACGTCCATAAATTTTAGGGGGGAGGGGGGGTTCAGTAAAGTGTGACAACCCATACAAAAATTTCAGACGTCTCATACAAAAAGTGTGACATAGAGGGGAGGGGGGTTCAAAATGGGCAATTTTTGTGTGACGTAATTTATGGACGCTCCCTTATCCCTTCCTTCCTTAAGCCCTGTCGTGTATTACTAGGAAAAAAAACTTGATACAAATGAGCCAACAGTCTTCCTATTAGATCAATACTGTAAGAATTTCCAGATATTCTTGATGGTTTACCTAATCACTTTCATCATTTCCCGTACCTTCTCTAGGAACTTTGTTCAAGAACTTTCTCCAAAAATATTTTAAATGCACTTGCTAGAATACTTTTCTTCAGAAACATTTGCCAAGACCAGCTAGGACATTTTTGAAGAGCTTCCTCAAGCATCTTGCTGTAGGAACTTTCTTTCAGACGTTTCTCAAAAATTTCCTCTGGAAATTGCTCTTGGATCGTACTTTAAAAACTTCCACCAAAAATGTTCTGCATGAAGCTTCTCGAGGATTCTCACCAAGAAGCGTCACCTGTTCTGTGGTTTAGTTGGCTAAAGCGCAAGTCTAGCTAATACAGGGTATGGGTTCGAATCCCAACAGAACGCGATTGTTTTTCACAATTTCATCTCTCAATTTGTCAATAATTTATATTTTGTGTCAAGGTTTTCTCAGTACGTTAAGTCGTATAAGCAAATTAGTACATGTTGTAAAGGGCAACATAGACATGTGTACCCTAGTTGCGTCTCAACGACGCAGTTAGTCGCTTGGGCGTTCGCCACAATCGAGCTCTAGACGCATTCAACGCCTAGGTATGCGTAGTACGAGTATATGACTCTCTCGATACTATACAAACAATTCGCTCTCGCTTGAATAATTAGAAGGCACAGCCACGAGCGTGTTGAGAGGTAGCCACCAAGTTTGGAAGACTATTTATTTCAGAGAGCTTTTTTCTGGTGCTTCTTTTATAAAGTTTCTACTGGAACTACCTCTAGGAACTTTCTCCAAGATCTTTCTGTAGGATATTCATTCCAAAACTTTATCCTCAAGGAACTTCCTCAGAAATATTATGCAAGAACTTCCTTTCGTAGCTTACTCCAGGCACTATATGTTCAAGAATAACGTTTAAGACCTTTCTTCATGAACTTCCTTCAAGAGCTTTTTTTGAGAATTTCCTCCAGCAATTCCATCAAGAAACTTTCTTCAGGTACTTCCTCTAAAAACTTGTTTCCGAAACATACTGTAAAAAATTTCTCCTAGATTTTCGATTCACTTTTTTCTCATGATTTACCTTGTGAATTTCTTCAACAGCTATCGCCATGAAGTTTGTGCAAGAACTTACCTCCTTCAGGTATTTTCTCTAGGAACTTTCTTGAAAAAGTTTTTCTAGGATCCTTCAGGAACATTATTTAGGCACTTCCTCCAAAAATTTGCTTGTTTACAAGTTTTTTTCAAATATTTCCTATGAAACTTTCTCTAGAAACGTCGTTAAACAAAAGTAGTTTACTTCATAAATATTGTTCAAGGTCTTCTTTCAAAAAAGTTCTTTTTGAAACCCTTCCAAGGATTACTCTCTGAAGGTATTTCTTGAAAGGAATCTTTGGAGGCTCTCACCGACTGAATTCTTTGAAGCAAGCTTATTGGGAATTCAGAGAATCATCGAAGGAATCTTCGGAGTAATCCATGAAGGAATGAGTGGAAGTTTTGCTGTGGAAATCACTGAGGGAATCTTTGGACGCATTATCTGTATGAATACCATAAAGAACCCAAATGAAGTTCTTGAATAAATCTATTGAGGAAGCCCTTAAATAATCCCTTAAGAAGTTCCTTTCCTACAGGATTAGGATTCCCTTGATAAATTTCATAAGAAACGTTAGGAAGTGTTCCTGTCAATATTCTTGAATGCATCTGTAGTGGTATTTGTGAGAAAGCTATTAACCTTTCGGAACTCGCACGGTTGGCCACCTTGTGAGGCAAGGACAATGATACACCCAAGTAACCATATGGCACTATTATTCGCTTTGCGTGCCAATATTGTGCTAGTGTAAAACTAGTCTGCTCCATATTAACCGTATAGTAGTCCGATATGGCCAAAAAGGCGCAATATAGTACTAATGGTTACTTGGGCACTATGTCTAGGGAGTCGAGATTTTTTTCTCGACTGGAACGAGAATTTAACCCGCCGTCTCCAGATTGGCGATCCACAGCCTCTACCTCTTGGCTAACTGGAGACCTCGTACAGAATAAGTTGAATTCCAAATACATAAAAAAAATTAAAAAACAAACTGGTAAAAAAATTTGGTACTGATGAAATTCCCAAGAAATATTACCAAAAAACCATGACCAAATCTTTTCGTAACTTATATTCAATCATCTGATACTTTTGAAGATTACTCGGAGACAGCTACCAGAGCTAGCGTTTTTAGCCGGTATGGGCAACTAGTTATTCTGATAGCATCTCCAAACAAAAATCAAATACATAATATCATAAGTTAATTCGTTATACATTCTGAAAATTTTTTCAAGCTGATTATCAATACTGTTAGAATGATCCGACGTTGGTCATACACAGCACTGGCATTATCCTCAAATAACTTTCTCATAACTGTCACATAATAGGTATAAGCTTCAATTCAATTTTGTGGACAGAAAAAAAACAGTCGAACCCCGTATGTTAAAGAATAGTCGTTCAAGTTTTTAAATTGTTCTCATTTCGTTAATCTTCGTTTTCTTCTTTTCTGTATTAATCTCTTTTGCCCTTAAATTGTCATCGGTCTGAGCCTCACAGAAACATGGAACTCCTGACCTTTTTTCTGTTGGTGTCATTACCATCTAGGACAGAGGTTCCCAAACTTTTTGCTACCGCGGCGCCTTTTGAAATTTTCACAAATTGTCGCGGCGCACCAACAACTTTTTATAAAGAATTTTAACAATTTTAACAACTTCAGTTCAAAATTTCAAATATAAATCGTTAAAAATCTTTTAATGTCATATTTTCTTATAATTGAAAAAAAAAAGATTTTTAAAATACTTCTTAAAGAAAAAATTATTGAAGATTCAAAGAACTTAACACAAATTTTAGGTTTCTGGAGGACTTCATTGCAAAGCTTTAAAATTTGTGAAATAAAGCACGGTAATCTACGTGCTTTAGGGAAAATATATATATATAAATGTTCAGAAGCTGTCAAGACGGCTGACAGTGACGGTGAGGGGTCATTTTTTGTATGCGGAGGGACACAACTAAAAAAAGACGGTTTTCAAAATCATGAACAAAATCGAGATAGGGGAACTTACGTATTCTCGGCAGTTTTGTTCTCTTCGTCATGGGGGTTTTTTTGAAACCTGTAGAGTTGGCCTCAAATCCTTCCCAACCAAGCTGAGTTATATGCCAACATTTTAGGCAATTCGGTCCACAAAAACCCCCCATGACGATGAGAACAAACCTGCCGGTAATCCCCATCGTCACCCTATAAATTGTCTCAGATTTTTTACGATATGTGTGGAATATGATAGTGATGTAAGTTAAAAATATCGTCCCAGAACGTTTGAGACAGCACGAAGACCTGGAGATTGACAATGATTACACTAGTTTACAAAATAAAACGAAAGTCATGAACTTCCGTCAAAGACCACAATTTTTGAAGCATAATTTAGCGCTGATTTCGAAACCGTTATTCAAAAAATTTAAAGTAGAACAGTTTTTGAGTTTTAGCTCAATATCGAGTTTTACAACTTTTTAAAATATTGAATTTAATGAAATTCAAAAATCTTGCGTTTTGTTCAACCAAATTTAATTTTTTTTTCCATAAATTAAAAGCTGAATATAATACAATTTGATCATCTGAATGTAGGTTTTGCGTCAGGCTGATGAAATTCAAGATATTGGCGAGTTTTGGGGACGATCTCCTTAAATTTTAGCAAATTTTCCAAAAATATGTGACGAAATGTATTTTTTTCAATAAGAAAAAAACAATTTAAAAATTCTTTCTCAACGTTTATTTGTCATATCATATGTAGGCGAGTTACAGTAAAAAATTCAGCTCAATCGGAGCATTGATTACGGAGAATGAGATGTGTGAAGTGAGCGATTTTGCTTAAAAATAGAACAAAAATCGATTTCAAATCATCAACCTTGTATGGAAAGTCGAAAAAAATTCCGCTCTACTGTATTTTTTTTCCTTCGCGTTTTCGAACTCAGGGCATGATTCTATACCAAAAACGATCATCAGCTTACCAAGTTCAAGAATGCTGTAAACTAGTGTTATAGATGACAATATTATGGAAAGAACTTCAAAAAAGTTTGTTGAAATATTAACTTTGAATTACAAGCCATTGATAAAATCGAAAACTAAGCAGAATGAAATGAAAAGTTTAACCATTTGAGAGTCTTTACAAATATTCTCAAAATCCCGAAAATTTCAAAACTTTGTAAAAATCCAGATGTTTCATGATAATAGGATTACGATAAGGAATTACGAAAAACATTCGTGGACTTTGGAATATTTAATTTTTAATTGAAAATTTAGAAGAGGGAAAACCACTTAGAGTGACTTTATTTTTAAGTCTTCCTCAAAAAGGCAGGACATTGGTATAGAATATAAAAAAGGCTGAAAGGTGACACTAGTTTCACTAAATAAAACATAAACAACAAAAAATATGTTCTGCCTTCATTAATAAGAGTTTATTCTTTATGTTTTGCTTCAAGAGACGAACCATCCAAGGGCTGAAAGTCTCTTAAATAAAGACAAATCAACCAATCAATGTTTTGGCTCAAGAGCCTTGCGGCGCACCTAAGAAATCTTCACGGCGCACCAGGGCGCCGCGGCGCACAGTTTGGGAAGTACTGATCTAAGAGATAAACAAAAATATCTACGGTCAACTGATATGTATTCATTTCTACAAAAACTATGAAGGTGCCGGGGCCCGTGGCGCAGTGGCTACACGTTCGCTTCAGAAGCGGATGGTCATGGGTTCGATCCCAGCCCCGGCACTTCGTCAGTTGCTCTTCTTCCCCCCGAGAGCGGCTGGCACTTGACCCTCTTCTGAGCTCTCATAGCTCAAACGGACCCGGAACATTGGATATCGGCGAACGGTATCTGAACGGGGCAACCATCTAATTTTCATCCGAAGGAAATTCAGATAGTTAAGGACAGATTTGTTAGAGTCCCAAAATGGTCGCCACAATGGCCGACTTTGGCACCTACTCACGATTTCGAGGGCACAGATTTCTTCGTAAACAAAACTAGTGCACCTGATCTTTTTATTTCAAGCTTATTGCGAGTGAGCAAGAACAGAATAATGAAATGTACTGTTGTGTGAAGCTTGCTTCTTGAGATTTGTGCGTTTGAAGTTGCACCGTGTAAAAAAGTGGAATCGAGATCAGTTGTATGCCATCAGACGATAGAGACAGTCAAGATAGGCTCCGTAGCTTGGTGGAATGAGAAGCGTCGCACACTTGCGATTCTATCCACCGTTTCTTTCATTACTTTCGTTACTTCCTCCTAGTAGTTTTAAGTGCACCGATGAAAAGCCAATAAAAGTTAATTATCATAAAGTTATGTGTCTATCAAACCTATAGAAAACAAAACTATTACTCAGATAATTCGAGTTCTGTACGTAATGCCAGACATCACCAAACAGCTAGTCATTTGGTCGTTGTAAACATGCTGAGTAACAGCAATGAATGATTCATTTGGTTGGTTTTCTGCGTTCCAATCGAACATGACAACAGTTTTCCGTATCTTCCATTAATAACTATATTCTCCCTTTGCGCTCGGTTGTCTCTATTTACCTAAAAAGTTAAGTAATTCTGACTTATGGCCTGTTCGAGTGCGTGCCAAACTGCCAACATCGTTCTTTCCCCATTCTTGGAACCCTAAATCTAATGGAGTAAAAACTGAATTTGGTGACTCGGCAAGCCCACGGCCTGAAGTGGATTGGATTCCTATCGAGGTCAATAACACGGTGCCGCCACCAGGTCGGAGCCATGGCGTTCAGAGAGTTTCATCAGGGTCCGGGCGGATGGGTGACGGACGCGAGACCATGCGTTGATTCCAATAAATAACCCATGTTTGTTGTTTCCGATTCGGTGAACAAGAATTTGGTTGGACCTACAGCCTAGTACATAGTCATGCATGATTGAGCAATTTATTGAAGCTTAAATATGATTTTGTCTCTTTCCACAGACACCGGTCAAGACGGATCAGGACATTTTGGAGAACTCCATGCTGGAGGATGATCCCAACTCGAACACCATTCTAAGCACAGAGGCAAGCTGTGGGGCCATCGATGCCAACGGAAAATGCCTCGATGGACGCGACAGCCTGGCAAAGCGACCACGATGGGGACCACAGCACAAAGGGGCCCAGGAATTAGCTAAACTGTACAGTAGCGGTAAGTGAAACTCGCTGTGCTGTACGTACCTACCTACAATCGTGATGATAGACTGCGTGAAAGCTGCTGCTGTCATGTTATGTTGCTCGGATGTGGTTGGCATACGAGTGCGTTAGCGACCGGTTGAGTCGTAATGTGGTTCGTTTATAGTAGAAAAGTGGGTGCCTATACGGACTGGTATCGGTTAGATTGAGGATCGTTCACAAATAACGTTCAAAGCGTGCATACAAAGCACCGTGACTTAAATATTCCGGATGAACATAGCATTTGAGCTACACCTGGGTTGTTCTAGTGTACCATGAAATATGCCTAGCTGGACGAGATGCACCATCGTGTGCCGCTCTATAATAGTGTAATTGTTACGATTAGCGAAAACGGCTCCGGTGAATCTGACCGGGTCGGCTGCCACCAGTTGTAAGTGGTGCACCGCAATGGGGTAGTTCCCTAGGACGAGAACATACACATTGGGGCTGTTTGTTTGCTGTTAATGGTTTCAGGCCGGGCACCGTATCGGTTTATTGTGCACCACAAGCGAATGGTCGGCACCGGCCATCCAATCTGATTATGATGCAATTTGGGTGATGACGTCCCTGTAGGTTGTTTTGTCGGTTGGTGCTTATCCGGTATTGAGAGCCGATGTAATGAATTTTAATTTACTAAAATTTCGAAGAACGTTGAATACACTTTTGTGGATGAATACCGTTTACACATTTGTGCAAGCGACGTAAAAAGTGTTACTTTCCAATCAATACGTGGATAAAATATAAAACAGCCACTGAAAGGATTGGATATTACACTTCCCAATGCATTACCAGTAGATTTATGATTGCTTTACCTTGAATATACAATCAATACACTGTGTTCCGAATTTAAAGAAAATAATAAATAAATTGTAAGGTTGACATGCTTTGATAACCATGTACAAATTTAATCGTCCGATAGTTGCGCTGTTGTATTTTGTACAACAAGTTGAAAAAGGCTCGCTTTTTGTACACAGCATCAGTGTGGTGCTGGCGGGGACGGCCAACTGCGCGACCAACGGGAGGTTAACTATGAAGCTTAAATTGCAAGATGTCCATCTATCCACCAAGGCAATACATTCATTGCTACACCCGATTTTTTTTGTGAAAGTAAAGAATATCCATCGTCCAATTGAAATTCGATTGACCTTTTCCTCATTTTGTTTCGGTCAACTATGCCGATCAACAATGGAAAAAAGTTCACAACACACTTGAAATGTCAGCAACCGTGCTCGAAATAGCTTTGCTACCATTCACCTTTTGAACTTGAGTTTGCCAAGAAGTATTTATAGTTTGTGACCCCTTCACTAGCTAGCACCGGCATACACTTTGTGAGGGGGCGTCAAGCAACAATATTATGCTTCCACTTTCTTTTGGCACGGGAATTCGTACATAAAAACATGTACACACGGAACGAAATTGGTGCCGGGCGACAGGTGACCGACTCACCTATATAAAGGATTTTTGTGTTGGTACAGTATACGCCGGATCACAGAATTAGGTACAGGAACTTGAAGTCTGGTAGGCGTAAGAAACAAACGAATTATGAATAACATTCTCATAAATACCAAATATGGGGGGTTCACTCGCTGCCACCAGGGCCGGATCTAAAGGGGGGCCGGGGGGCCCGGGCCCCCACATTTTAGGGGCCCCCACAAAAACCTTTTTATGGTTGCCAACATTAGCATTATTTTTCATACTGCTTAAGTACTGTTCGAAAATAAGGAAAAACATTTTTGGTTATCTCTCCGAGGGGCCTCCACATCCGCTCGGGCCCCGGGCCCCCACAATCCTTAATCCGGGCCTGGCTGCCACCCTCGTAGTTTACGAGTACCATGACTGTCGACGACTCTTTGATTGAACTTCAATTGCCATTGTCATTAGTTTACTTTCCCTTCTTTACTACAGTTCAATCCCTGAAGACTGATAGCTAATAAATAAGTTTAGGAAACATTTTTTTTGGTTAATATTGACTCACCCATTGCAGGAATTAGAAATTGAAAATCATTCCAAACAAACACTTGATGACAAGTTACACTCTGAGACGTTACACTTAGTTGATGGAATTTGTGCGAAAATGACAATGTTTCAGGAGAAATCATTTCATTTATTTATTTAGTATTACATCAAATTCAAGACAAAACTGAATAAAACAGTTCGTGGCTGCCGTTCTCCATCCTCGGTCACGCTCGATGCTCGCCAACTCACGCTCCACCTGATCCGCTCATCGTGCTCTCTGCCCTCCACGCCTTCTTGTGCACACCAGATCTATCGCGAACACCAACTTTGCAGGGTTGTTGGCCGGCATTCTTGCAACACGCCCTGCCCATCGTATCCTTCCGGCGTTGGCCACCTTCTGGAAGCTGGGTTCGCCGTAAAGTGCAGCGAGCTCGTGATTCATCATCCTTCTCCGCCGAGTATGCCGAGTATGGTCAATGTTTCGTGTCCGTAGAGGACCACCGGCCTTTTAAGCGTTTTGTGCATGGTGAATTTGGTGCGTGGGTAAATCGATGCGCCTTTTAATTTCACGACTCAAGTTGTTGTCAGCCACCAGTAAGGATTCGAGGTAGACGAACTCCTCCACCACCTCGAAGGTATCCCCATCTATCGTAACATCACTACTCAAATAAAACTGGTCATGTTCGGTTCCACCTACCAGCCTGTACTTTGGTTTTGAGGCATTCACTATCAGTCCGACATTTGCTGCTTTGCGTTTTAGGGGGGTGTACTCTGTACAGCACTGCTATCGTTCCAAATGTTCTGGTGATAATGTCCATGTCGTCCGCGAAGTACACAATTTGACCAAATTTTGTGAAAATCGTTCCCCGGCTGTTGAACCCAGATCGTCGCATCAAACCTTGCAGAGCGATGTTGAAGAGTAGACATGAGAGTCCATCACCTTGTCGCAGTCCCCGGCAAAATTCGAATGAACTGGATAGTTCACCCGAAATCCTTACGCAGTTTTGCACACCATCCATCGTTGCTTCAATCAGTCGATATTATCGTATGCCGCCTTGAAGTCGATGAACAGGTGATGCGTAGGGACCTGGTATTCATTTCTGGAAGATTTGCCGTACGGTGAAGATCTGGTCCGTTGTCGGCCGGTCATCGATGAAGCCGGCTTGATAATTTGCGTTGCGTTGCGTTGCGAGGTAATGAAAAGCCGGCTTGATAATTTCCCAATAGGAATCCTGCTAGAAAAATGTATGGTTATGGTTAAAAACTATTGTTAGTTTTGCTAATATTTTCCTAAAAAAATGTAAACTATTTCTTGGAAAATCATTATAAGATCCTATTCTCAGAAATATTTAAAGAATCTAATAAATCTTGATTCCTAGTTTTTTTGTGGTAGATGTTTTAATAAAGAATATGAGACTTTTGTGTCCTAGTTTTCTTTATCAAAATGTCTAAAATGGTAAAAAACAATTTTTACAGCTTTTCGTTTGCCACATATATGTGTTTGAGACTCTACCCGAGCAGGAATGAATAACTGCCACATAACTGGAGCATACCAAAGTCAGGTATCATACCAAGACAAGGTATTGGTCGGTTATTCAGATATTGAAAATAACATATTTTGGTATTTTGTAGATATTCATGAAATAGCTCAACGAGTTATTGGTTTGGTGTTGAGGACTGCTTGAGGCATTATTTAATTATGGAAAAATCGCTATTTGTATGGGAAAATCGTCGATTATTATTTAGGTATTGCCATATGTCATTATTCACGCGTTATGCACAGAATACACACCAATTATTATTTTAGGTATTTTACCTCTTATTCAGGGCTACTTAATACCTCATTCAGGTTGTAGGTATTCGGTTTTCCATACCTGAGTTAGTTATTCTTCAGCTATTTTCTCCTGCTCGGGTAGATAATCAAGATCGGCCGGTGCAATGAATTATAAAACAAGATATGTAATAAAAACACACGTTCTACAATATGATTTAAAGTAATGATAATTCAATACGGTTAAGTAGGTGAATATTTGATTTATTATGATTGTAGGCATTTGCCCATTATCTTGAACTATTACAACACATACATTCATTTCAGGTCAATTATTCTAAAAACTACATCTAATTACATGCTTATTTTTTTTCTTTGGACATTTCAACATTGAACTGATTTCGATTAGCATGAAGCATAAATGAGTTTATGCGATACATGGGTTCATTCATGGTGTAATTTTGAACTCTATTTGGAATTTGAAATATTCTATAATAATTTTCAGAAACTTTTCATGAAATTTTTGCTGCAAAATAACTAGAGTTAATTATTTTCAGATGAAATGAAAATTTTTGGCAGTGTTCCTCTAGGCATTTCCCTACTTCATTATGACGATTGCGTTGAGCTTTTTATTGGTGTTAACATTTTTGGAGGTATTATTTGAGAAACCTTTAAATGAATTTCTTAGTGTTTTTAGGGCAAAAATAAAAAAAAAAAGTTAGTTTGGATATTTCCTAGAATGACTATAGTCCGAATATTATTATGAAGATTTTTATTATTGTGATTTTTAGTCACGTGCTAGTTCATCTAGGTCCCTTTTTGAGGATTAATTCACAACTTGTGAGTTTGTGGGAATGATTCGATCCTTGATTTTCGGCGTGATAGTCACGTGCTCGAACCATCAACCAGGACCGTTCCTGGTTATGAGATTTATAGAAATATTTGTAGCAGTTTTTTTGACTTCCTAATTTTTTGTTGAGTTTTCGTTACAATTATTTTGGCTCGTAGGACCAACCCCAAAAAAAAACCCGGAAGCCGATACTCACTGGCACTCTGATGGTTATCAGAAACTCATGTTTGGAAGAACCCAGCCCTCCCTTGTCTGTCAGCGACCGATCAAATTTTTTACTGGGGTCGGTTCCACGTCCTTCTGTTTCTGCTCGTAGCCCGGCACCACGTGATAGAAATAGCAGGTTAAGATGACAAAGACCCTAATCGGGTCTTTCTATTCATCCAACATTTACCAATCAGTTCGTTACCATATTAAAACTTTATTTGAAATCTTTTGCTTTTGTATAACAACTTTATTTTCATAAACGAAGTTATGTCGTTATGCTCAAGGTTGCGACCATTCATTTGCAAAGATTTACATTCATTTGCTATTATCTCAGTTCAGAAGCATGCTATCGAAAAACAATGTATGGATGAATTTAACCTTGTAGTTTTATCTGAAAGTTTACCGAATAATATTGGGGTCGCAAACGTATACCAAAGTCGTGAGCGAGCTGTGAAAGCAACTCTCCACGTGGTGAATGTAAATTTCATTCACGCTGTGGAAAGTTGCCTTCACAGCTCGCTCACGACTTTGGTATACGTTTGCGACCCCAATGTTGTTCGGCAAACTTTTAAATAAAACTACAAGGTTAAATTCATCCATACATTGTTTTCCGATACCATGCTTCTGAACTGAGATAATAGCAAATGAATGTAAATCTTTGCAAATGAATGGTCGCATCCTTGGTTATGCTTATTGCCTTTTGCAAATAAGCTTTTGCCACTTTAACTCCCTAGTCTTCTAGTCTACACATGACGGATTTCGCGCCAACTCGAACAAATGTTGGCAGCACCCTCTCAGATTACAACGAAACTTTCTTGGTGTGTAGACCTTGCCCAGATAAGCCACTTTGCATACTCATTTTTCTAATTTTTTTTTCTCGACTGACTTTTGAAAAGGGCTAAACTTTTTTTATGGATTTTTTAAAAATGTTTTTAATCAAAAAATGACTACTCCTACAAAAAAGTGTTGTATGGGTGATTATCACAAAATAAGTCAAATTTTAAGAAAAAATACTGAAAAAAATCCAAAATGAGCCCTACACTGAAAAAAATCATTTATAAAAATTCAAAGTTGATTTAAAAAAAACACCATTTTTGATTTTGATGAAATTTTGTCTCAAAACAGGTAATTATGTTCCCTACCAACCGTCCATACATCACAAGATGGGCACTTTTAAGGAAAAAAAGTTTTTCTAACAAAAACTTTTTCTTGTTTGTTTTTTTTTTCAGTGTATTTTGTTATCAACAATAAAACCAGGGATGGCCATAAAAATCCCAGAATCCAATGAAACTCAATTTTCTAGGAGATTTTGTGTTATTTATTCAATCATTTGGAAGGGTTTTCCTATACATAAAAAACTTCAAAATATTACAAATGTATTTTCTTAGGAAATGTAATGTTTGATCGCAATATGTATTGAAGTGCACTTTTAAATATACAATTATTTATAATTATGAATTTTTCAAATATATATATATGTGTCTTAGAGCCAATTTCAAACATGTTCTTTTCTATTTTTTTCCGATCATACTAAATATTTTTGGTTCATCTTCTGAATTAGAATACCTGTTTGCCTTTACTTTGTCGCCAGGAATAGGCAAAAAACTATGGAATTTCTGAGTGCCTGGTGTTGTTTTGGCGTTATTATATATTTCTTCGAGATCTTCTGACATTTTAATGTACTGTTCAGTGGATACGTAACAGAAATTTAATTTAGTTATATTTTTATCTGTCTGTACAACTGCCCAGTTATATAACTCTCGTGGAGTTGTTATGGTATTTCCATAATCTCGAGCAAGACTTGCTCTCTTTGCCATTCGCTTGAGAGTGCCACCAATAGCATCACATGGACCTTTACCGTGGGACGTTGCAAAAAAATGCCATTCTGCTCTTAATGCATGCTTTGACTGGAATCTACATAGACTAGCAAAGTTCTTCTTATTTTTGTATTGTGATGCTGCCCCATCAGACATAAAATAAATTTTAGAAAAGTTCGTAAATTGTTTCATAAAATCTATCATTTCTGAGATGAACAACTGGACCGCAACTGTATTGTGAGCCATTACTTCCGATATGACAATGAAGCTAACATTTACAAGTTTATTATCTTTCATATAGTAAATTTCAAATGGGTGTATTGTTGCTTGCGAGTTGTTCCAATGATATCCTTGAGCAGCGTTTTGAATTATGAATGAATAGTTTTCAGAGAAATCACAAATCGCAAGAATTTCATCATCCTTTAATGTATCTTTTTTATTTCTGAGAAATGATGATTGTTGTTTATGAATAAAGTCGTGTGTTATAAGTTTGTCAATTTTATCAACAAGATACGGAACAAATTCATCAACGGGTTTAATAATCGTTTCTAAATTACAGCGATCAGTATTCAACCACTGCTGAAATATAATCTCTTCTTTGTCATTTGATTCTAATATCAATGTAAGTTCCTCTTCAATGTGTTCATTACAAGCACACTTTTCACAAGCACGGAAAAAGCAATTATCTGTTCTGGTGGAAATATCGCAAAGCATTTTTTGTATTATTTCATCTTGTGACACAATTCTTATACTGTAGAACATTAAATTTACATTTTCATGAATAGTACATATGCATACATTATGTATACCAGTAGAATCAAGTAAAATACAATGCTTTGGTCGCAACTGTGTAAATACTGTGAAACCAATATTCACAGTTTTGTACATATCTACAAAAATCATATAAGCCTCTTTGAGCGACATCATCAAAAGTCGTTTTTGAACTTGTTGTTTTTTTCCATTTCGAACCTCAGAAACAAAATCATTTGTTCCTGGTATTGGCCTGCTGATATCATTATCATCAAAAAAATCTCTTACTATTTGTTTTGTATCGTCATCAATACCATGCCCCCTTCTTTTTTCGGTGGTACAAAGAATACCCTGTTCATAAACAAGATCCTTCACCTGCCTCGCCATATACATTGGTGCGTTAAACTCTCTTGTGATTTTATTTACCGACCAAGACTTAGGAAGTACAGATAGTATTTTAATCTGTTCGCTTCTGTCAGTTGTAGGGTGATTGAACTTATCCTTTAACTGCATAATTATCTCGTCATACGCCTCCACTTTGCCAACATCCGTTGAATCTATTCCGAAGATATTTTTTCGAACTGCTTTCGTAATCTGCAATGATTTGTTTATGCGATATTCCATACTTCTCATGTTTCTAGATGAGATTGGCGATAAACTCAATGTTTCAGCAATGGTATTAAACTTCTCAATATTATGGGGACCCTGTAGTTGATCTGTTGACGGAATTGACTCCAATGATGGAATAGATGGTACCATATCTGTAAGATAAAAGTTAAGGTTAACAATATAATAATGAATGCAGTGGAAAGTTAATGATAGTTATTTATGCAACGAGTTGCAAAAATGATTTTTTTTCGCACAAGTAGTACATTTATCCAACGAGGCTTGCCGGGTTGGATAAATACGAAGAATACTGAAAAATGTAGTTTTGCAACGAGCTGCAAAATGAGTTATATAAAAGAAGCTAACACGTTGAAGGCTTACTTACCCAGCTCATGTTCGATTTGTTGACCACTCGTTGACGGTTCTGGTTCTGGAACATCATGATGTTGCTGCCCACTAAATGATGGTTGCATAGTTTCGTCGTTTCCATCCGATCGGCGTTTTTTCGTATTCGGGCTTCTGTTGTGACTTATCAATCCACGACATGACTCACAAATACTCATCGATTCGTCGATTTCATGTGTATATCCCATGGAATGAATTTTATCTATCAATCTTAATGACATGCCCCGTAGATTATGACGGTTGCACTTTGGATTGTTTATTTTTGCACTGCACTTGAATTTGTTGAATTTTGATTTATACGATTGATCCATTACTTTTCAGAACTGCCTTTAATAACCAAAGAGAAGTAACACGTTGAATGATACCGATTCATTTTCTTGTTTTGTTCATATTTGCTTTAGGTACAACTCTTGATTTGTTTTTTTTTCGATTAGGTAGTTCGAATCTAATAAATAGCCTTACCTAATATTAGGTAAGAACATGGGGTAGAAACGTTTGCATAGAAATTACAGCGGCACGTATGAAATGCGTGTTCTAATTGTATATTGTTTCATACTTCTAGAGTGCTGCTCCGTGAATATGGGTGCATTGCATTGTCGCATATGACACAATAAGTTTCATTGCATTTTGAGATTACTAGATAACTCTCTCTCTCTCTCTTCTTGGCGTAACGTCCTCATTGGGACAAAGCCTGCTTCTCAGCTTAGTGTTCTATGAGCACTTCCACAGTTATTAACTGAGAGCTTCCTCTGCCAATGACCATTTTGCATGCGTATATCGTGTGGCAGGCACGAAGATACTCTATGCCCAAGGAAGTCAAGGAAATTTCCTTTACGAAAAGATCCTGGACCGACCGGGAATCGAACCCGTCACCCTCAGCATGGTCATGCTGAATACCCGTGCGTTTACCGCCTCGGCTATATGGGCCCCTTACTAGATAACCTTCACTGGTTTAGTTTGTTTTTAAAAAAAAGACACTGAAAAAATAATAATTTGGACATGAAAAAGTTTTTGTTAGAAAAACTTTTTTTCCTTAAAAGTGCCCATCTTGTGATGTATGGACGGTTGGTAGGGAACATAACCTGTCTTGAGACAAAATTTCATCAAAATCAAAAATGGTGTTTTTTTTAAATCAACTTTGAATTTTTAGAAATGATTTTTTTCAGTGTAGGGCTCATTTTGGACTTTTTTCAGTATTTTTTTCTTAAAATTTGACTTATTTTGTGATAATCACCCATACAACACTTTTTTGTAGGAGTAGTCATTTTTTGATTAAAAACATTTTTAAAAAATCCATAACAAAAGTTTAGCCCTTTTCAAAAGTCAGTCCAGATAAATTTTGAAGAAACTAAGTATGCAAAGTGGCTTATCTAGTCTTGGTGTACATACCCAGAAAGTTTCATTGTAATCTGAGAGGGTGCTGCCAACTCCGAATACGATTTGGGCGAAATTCGTCACATACACAGCATCACTTGGAAAATTATAGAATCGACTACTTCTATCTTATTTCTTGTCATTATCAATGCTTGCAGTGAATCAAAGATTCATTACAAATATTGAAGCGGCCAGGCCTACTGTGCAGCGTCATTGACTATTAAGTTATAGAACGGGGACATCTCGTACCAACCGCTCCGTATAGTATGATATATAAAATATAAGCAAAAACGTTGGGAGTGACGTTGCAAAGAAAGTTAGTGTCACTCCTTCTAGGCTCCTCTTCCTGGGATGGGGTATAGGATTTTCCCCTTATGTCCTGGCTCGAAAGCCTAAGTTTAAGCGACATTGCTCGCTCTCTGAAACGAAATAAAAATATGATGATCCCTTCCCCGGTTGTACCAAAAAACAAATTGTAAGCGATTAAATTACGAAACGTTTACAGGACCCACACTATCCACATCAAGACATCTCAAAGAAATTAGAAAGATCTTAAGCTTTCGCTACTTCAACTCCCTAATGAAAAAGTCAGCAATTTCATTATCATATTCTGTGGATGTTTTGATACTGCTTTCGATGTACCCAATGAACAGCTAACAAAGTTAATGTTAATAGGGTTTTTTGCCCTATTCCCGGCACAACATGTAAGCAAAATTATTTAGAACCTAAATTCACAACGAAACGACTGTTTTCAACCACTTCTTCCGTCTGAATCAGATACCTTATTGATTGAACTTGTTGTTAACAGTGATTGTTGTGAAGATTTTCTGCCGGAAAGTTGATTTTGAACGAGTTTACTGCACCTAGTCCAGCACCAATTCTCGGCATCAGTGCCGAACTTCCAGCAAAATCAAATGGAAAATCACTTGGGCACCCATCTTTGTGCTGCCGAAGTGCATCCGTCTGCGAGTAATATTTGTTTTGAGCACTTGTGCGGCTTCAGAGTGAAAGTGTAGCTCATTGACTGTGGATTCCGTTGCGAAAAGGTTGCGGGAGACGATTACCTACGGAAGGGTGTTTGGAAAATATGCGGCAAGTGATATTTTGATTTGTTTTGCTGTGAGGTGCCGGGAATTGACGCGGGTGCCGAAGTAGTTCGAAACCCTATCTTGTACAAACATCTTGAACGAGGTTGAAGCAGTGTCGCGAAGCATCAGCGTACAAGTCACAAAAAAGCTGATAAACACCAAACTTGTATCACCCTGTCTCTGCGGTTTCTGATTCGCTCTCTATACAGTCGCTAACACCAGAAAAGACAGAATCCCATCATAGTCACCCGGTCACCCTTGTTTTGCTACAATCATCCTAACTTGGATACGGCTCATGTGAGTGTCATGACTCTCTCCGTCGCCTCAAGCAGATGCACCCGCAACAGCATGTAAAACTATGCATGTGTATTATCACAAGCACGGTACTACGTCATAAATCCTATTCGTTTTGCATAGCTCAATTTAAACGCACACATTGAGCGCACCACGCAGTTCGCCCTGGCTACGGCAAACGCTCTCACTTCGCCCGTTATGCATCGTTGCTCAGGGAGATTGATTCTCTCGCAACCCGCCTGAAGCATACTCAGCAACTGCTATTGGTGATTTGATGTTGCATGAAGAAGAAGAAGAAGAATGATGGTGTTTTGAAAAAATCCTATCCCTACAACACAGGGGAAGATTTTAAAATGCCTCTATAAAATCTAAAACAAAATCTAATTAAAAACGGTTTGTTGTACGGTGTTAGACTTTGGACGGACTACATATTGAACGTATAAATTTGAATTTAATTTTTTTTTCTTGATAAGGTACTTAATTTGTAGTCCGTTCAAAGTCTAACACCGTACATCAAACCGTTTTTAATTAGATTTTGTTTTAGATTTTATAGAGGCATTTTAAAAACTTCCCCTGTGTTGTAGGGATAGGATTTTTTCAAAACACCATCGTTCTTCTTCTTCTTCTTCATGCAACAACAAATCACCAATCGCAGCAAAGCTGCGAAGGGAGGAACCTACAACATGTTTGTCATTCCAGGCGTGACATGCTAGCTGGTTCGTATCACCTTGGGAAGGGTGACTCTAGAAAGCGGTTCAAGTGATTGTCTCGTGATGGTCGCGATTATTCGCAAGACTGGGTTGAAGTAACGTGTGCGCTGAGCTATTTATAACAATTGTCAACGCAAGTTCAGTAGAAGTGTTAATTTACAAGTAAACATCGAAATAGTTATTGAACAATACCACTAGTTTACAGCATTTTTGAAATCGGTAAGCTGATTTTAATTTTAGTGAATTTAGAAAATTTAGTATCAATAAAACTCTAAAGATGGTTCTGAGATACAAAAAAAGAGTCAACGTAGTTTTTGGACAGTGCCTTTGTGTGAGCTTTTGCAGCACGAGCACGATTTTAAATAATTTTCTTCATATTCGAGATTTTTACATGGTTCAGGTTGATAATTTCTATGAGTTCCCTTTGTAGTGTTTTCGTAACATTCGCTCGATTACACGAGTGCAAAACGCCCTTCGTGAATAACCATTAAATACAAAACCGAGCCAAAGGATTAACTCCAGTGACTGTCTTCCTTGGTTTCCTAAATTGTTCATTGTTCCGCAGTAGGAATGATTAACAGCAGATTGATGATACTCTTGATTGTTATTCGCTCACTCATAACGTACTAATCTCATAATTAGAGAGCCTCACATGCACACCATGTTCACACGATACATATTAGTCGCTTCCACTAGTTGATATCATAGAAGAAAGACGGCGTTTATCGAACGTAGGAATTGAAGAGTTTGCCGCAATGATTCGTTATAGCTCTGGAATTAAAGAGAAAACCTTTGATCTATTTTACCTAATCTTGGATATTCAAATTTGCTTGAAGCGTTAATAGAAATATATTGTGCATGGGATGCTTCAATCAATAAAGCTTCACTTTGTACCAGGATCACCTATTTCTTTCTCAAAACTATTAAAAACAATCGCAGGAAATACGCGGCTTACACTAAACTATAGGGTTCAATCACGCCACAGGTTGTTTCGACACAGTGGCGACAAAGCCGACGACGACGCCACTAGACGCACGGCGGCATACCTAATGGATGGCTCGTGTCGTACTATTGCTGGGATTATGCAAATGTACATTTTGTTATCGATGTTTGGCATGCTGTGCTGGTGACGAAAAGGGCGCCATTACTTTGCTATAATTATCTGACCAGAGCTGACCACGAATGGTTGTTGCCTAATGAAATTCTTAGGAGGACCAAAATAAACAAGCAGAGATCTATTTTTAAACTGCTATTTTTCAAGTTTGCTGATTTAGATTCATGGAGTTAAAGCACAATATTTGGTTTGATTTATTTATATTGAGAATTAAATAGCACATCTAAAATTTAAGAAGTTTATTTCAAAAAAACTCTTAAAATTACAAAATTTTCTAATTGAATTTGGTTTAGTCAAACAATTTGCATTGCTAATGCAAATATTATGTTACACACATCATGATTTATTGGACTGATTTGCTAGCTGGTGTCTAAGTTAGCACAAATGAATAGTAGATGTTCGAATAATACAATAATTTTTCTTCAATTTACAGGTAAACGTACTCAGGAAATTATCTGCATCTACATCTGCATCACGCTCATAGTCATCAACCTGTTTCTCATTCTCAAACACTTCCGGCTGGAGCGGATAAGCAAAGTAGTGGTGGCGGCACTGTTTGGAATTTTGACTGCGGATTTCGGCTCCGGTCTGGTTCACTGGGGTGCCGACACGTGGGGTTCGGTGGAACTGCCAATATTGGGAAAAGTAAGTACCATCCTGTGATCGTTGGGCGTAAAGCCTCATACTCAGCGTGAGTGAGAATTTACCGATTATTGAAATTCCATTTTGCAGAATTTTTTGCGACCATTCCGAGAGCATCATATCGATCCGACCTCAATCACGCGGCACGATTTCATCGAAACTAATGGGGATAACTTCATGGTGGCGGTGCCGATTCTCGCTAAGCTGGCGTGGAATTTCTTCACCCGAAGCAACTCGGAAATTCAGCAGGAGTACGCACTCAGTGCCTATCTGTTTCTGTGTTCTATCTTCATCGCCATGACAAATCAGGTGAGGTGAATTTTTAATAATGGTATGATTTAGTATTGGCGGTTCGGGGGTAGCAATGAACGTATGTATTTCAATCAACAGACCGTTAGCAACGGTGTTTTCTAATTCATGTTTTAGACAGCTTCAAAGTTGGGGGTTCTTTATAGCTGAACAGTATCGGACAAAGCAAGAAGACCAGTAGTCAATTTTTATTCAAAATGTTGCTAGAGGAGCGGACCTGGTGTGGTGGTTAGAGCACAAGACTATCACGCCGAGGACCTGGGATCGAATCCCACTCCCGACATACTCACAAAATGTGGGTTCTTCCTTCGGAAGGGAAGTAAAGCGTGGATCCCGAGATGAACTAGCCTAGGGTTAAAAATCTCGGTAATACAGACAAAAAAAATGTTGCTTTTGACTATATAATGCTTAATTGAACCGATTAGGCTGAATTTTTAATATAGGTCGTGTATTTATGAGAAAAATGTTGCATTTTAATGAATATTGCTGCAAAACTAATTGTTGAGTTTTCAGCAATGTTTTGCTCTAATCCAGAATAGCCTTGTTCCCTATTAGTACAAAATGCTTTAGGGTTTAGGGTGTTAAGACCTATATATTCTCTCATGCTTAGATATCGCGGAAATATGGATGTTGTTAGTAGAAAGGTAAAATCCAAAGATTACGTTTAGCCACCGTTGAGGTATAAAATATATACCGTAAAATGGGGTGCTAAGAACTCATGGGGTATTAAGGGACTCATGTTCACATTCTACTTTGAAAAATCGCCAAACCGTATAAAAATAGATTTACCACAGATAACAGACGTTTATGCTCATATTGGCAATGTGTGTAAAAATGCTCAACAGCCATTTTGAATGTAACGAGCAGCTGAAACTCATGTGGCAATCATTTAGAGATGGCGCAGTGATCGATAGTCAGTGATCGCTTTCAAGATTGCATGCACTACGCAATTTTACATTCAAGATTGTATTCGATCTTGAATGAAAGTGGAACTTTGAACTATTCTTGCATTCAAGTTAGATGTAATGCCGCAATCAGTTGAGTAGATGGCGGTAGTGAGCCAACGTATATCGTTTTGAACATTTACACAGGATTTTGCGAAAAATTTGTACTAGCATAAACATCTGTTATCTGTGGATTTACTAATTTCAAATTCGTTTTAAATGTGTGTTCGAAATAAAGGCTTACTATAAGGATAACCACTCATCAAAATACGACTTCAACTGGACACTAGACATCAAAAACAGAACGGCATTGCTTTTTCTCAATTTCGCTAGCATTGAAACATTCATTTGTAAGGTCAAAAATATTATAAGGAAAAATATGTGAGAAATCTATGGTGTTCTACAACTCGTTTCATACGAAAGTAGGGTAAAATGTTTGATGGTGTTAAGGTGGTTTTTGAACATCGACAAATTTTGTGAAAAAGTCTAGTTTCAAAAACTGATGGGGTGTTAAGCGATGAAATTTCTCATATAACTTTGTTATTTGTATCATGAAGTTGTGATGTGATTGATTCATTTTATAACTGTAACTATTCTGAATGATGTACATATTACGGGTTTTAATTTTGCGATATAAACATCCCAACAGTTGTTATTGATGATAAATTCAACTAATACAATATAGATCTTTAAAAATAAGTGTTAGATAATTAGAAAATTGGTCAAATGTTACAGGCGTTTTTCTTTAGAAAATCATAGTTTATTGAAAAGGTGTTATTACGGGTTCGGGCAAACATAAAAAAAAATATCTTTTACCAGCATTCAAAAGAAGAAGTATTGTTATAAAACATATAAAAAAGGGGTATTAGTTTTGTAACTTTAGAAAAAATAGTAAATGTCCATTTTTTTTCTAGAAAACCATCAATATTTTAAGAACGGAATGACGTAGCAACATTCTCCGCGCACGAAAATGTGTCTTTTTGAAAGCTCTAAGAATTACTTCTTTGACTACTTGAAAAGTGTTGTGTGAAAAGTGAATTCCTTCTGAAACTTCTCCCTATCATTTCTCAACGAACTCTGGAATTATTGCAGGAACGCATTTAATGATTTTAGCAAGAATTCTTCCAAAGATGCCACAAAAAATCTTTTAGAATTTCGTTCAGCATTTTTTTTGATATTTTTACAGGAATTTCTTTAGAAATTTCTCCAGAAATTCATCCAGATATTCCTCCCGGCGTTTCTCCTGTTTCAAGTTCAAATTCAATTCCTACAGAAATTCCTTATCATATTGTAAGGGATTTCCTTTAGCGATTCCTTCAGGGATTTCATCCAACATAGCATAGCGAAGGCGATTGTTCACATCGTGGGTGGCTATATAATGCTCAGCTTCATATGTTATGAAAAATCTAACACGTAGTGTCGTTAAAATAACGTTTGGGATTAACGCCTTTTCTACCTGTTAGCTAGGCAAGAGTAGGAATGTTAGTTTAATATCTATTTGAGAAGATATAGGGCACCCAAATTATTTATTTCAAGGATTTCTCCAGAAAATTTTCTGAGGTTTACTTCAGAAATTCCTAAAGAGTGTCATTCAAAAATCTCTTCAGGGATTTTTTGAAGATAGTCCTCCAGGACTTTTTCCTTGGATTGCTCCAAAAAATTTTCATAAAATTTTTCTAGGAATTCCTCTAGAGCTATCTCAAGAAGTTTCTCCAGGTGCACCTCAGAGGTTCGTGTAACTCTTCCAAAGATTACTTCAGACTTCGGGATGAACCTGCCTACGGCAGAAAACCCCTAAATAAAAAAGAAAAAAAAAAGATTACTTCAGAAATTGCTCTATAAAATTAAGTTCAGTAATCTCTTCTGGAAATTAAATAAAATCTTGGAATTTCAAGAGATATCTCCAGAAATTTCTTTTAGCAATCTTTGAAAAATATCTCCGGAATATTTTGTTCAATTTCATGAAATACATACTCTGTAAAATCCGTGATGGAATATCTATCCCTGGAGGAATCTCTGAAGTAATCCCTGGAGATTTTTCTAAAGGAACCGCAGTCTCGGAGATGAACCAGCCATCGGCTGAAAGTCTCGATAATAAAGATAATAATAATAATAAGAAACCGCAGTAGAAGTACCAAAAAGAAACCTTCTAGCATTTTCTCCAGGGATTCCTGGAGAAGCTCTGGAAGAATTTCCGAAATAATTTTCTTGGCCGCTCCCTTATTTCGCATTGAAAACGCTCTATCGGTACACTTGGAACTGTTCTTAACAAATTGAATTAGCCGAAGATCAACACAAAATAGTGAAATCAGCGTTAACACCTTAATTAAGGTAGAGGCGTGGACCTGGTGTGATGGATAAAGCATGTGATTATCACAACGAGGACCTGGGATCGAATTCCGCTCCAGACATATTCACACAACGTGAGTTCTTTTTTTCGGAAGGAAAAAGGAAGGGAAAAGGAAGAGAAGGGCTAAAAACCTCATTAACACAGATACAATTAAATCGTTTGAATAACATTACCTATTTAAATGGCACTCCAACTGCTACCGCGTACCGTGAATGTAAGGAGGAAATGATGTGCAGGTTAAAGCACGTGACCATCAGGCTTAGGACCTGGGATCAAATCCCACTCCCGACGCGTACTCATACAATGTGAGCTCTTAGGATTTTATGACACATCCAAGCATTTAGAAGTTATTTCGCAAAAAAAAAAAACGCACCGAAAGAACCAAGGCGCTGTGGCCTCGGACGATATGATCCGGCCCCATTTAAAGGTCCCCAAAAAGTTTCTTGAGTATAACTCATCGTATCTACATGCATAACATGTTACCTCTAGCTGGATTGTGGTTAAGGTTTATGCTCACTTAGGCTCAAAGTGCTTCAAGTCTCATGCAACTTTGTGCTGTCAAGTGGTAAGTTAAATGTTTGCTTGAGGATCACCAAGAAATTCCTTTAGTATTGGTAATCGGAACTTCAATTGTAGCTAGTATAAACATTCCTTAAGCTTTTCTGAAATCCTCTAAATTTACTTGAAAGTCCCCTTAAACTCCCGGGAACCCATGTGAAATGGACCCCTCTGAGACTACTTAGCAATCCTTCGAAGTCTTATTCAACACCTTGCAAGCTCCCTGCAAGCTCTCTTGAAAGTTGTCGCTCGGACATCGATGAAGCTGGTTTGATAACTTTACACGGCGACGGAAGATAATCTAGGATAGCTGTTTGTAGGTGGATTTCAAAATAGTGATCGCTTGGATGTTCTGACATTCCGAATGATTTCGGGTAGCTGTTCGATTTGCAAGACCATCCCTCAAAAACTGTTTTGGATATTACTTATGTTTGTTGGGGGCTTCGATTCATCGTGTGAATTTGCATTTCAATTAATGTTATATATCACCTTTCATAATCATGTATTTTCTACGGTGACCCGGTTGGATAACATCGCTGATTGAATGGTGTTATGAAATTACTGTTTATTTACACCTGGAAAATTCTCAGGTGGTGTAACTGTGAGAAGCGATGATTATTGCAAGCTTTAATTGAGTACCGGTAGTGTTCAGTTACAACAATTAAATCAATTTCCATTCATTCAACGATTTGTTTGATACAGTAACGTCCAAAAGCTTATTGTCATAGTGTTAGATATTTGAAGTGATTTCAAGTTAGTTTTTTTCAATTTGAAAAACTGATTAACCTGTGTCCAATCAATTATTTTTATTGTCATAGACATTTCATTGAATTTAGGGTTTTAATCCACAACGCTTAAAAGTGTAAGAAAAAATTGGATTCGAATTACATCTGCACTGCACTGTAACAGGTGAAAAGATTTGAAATTTACGACCAAGTAAACTTGCTGCAGCTTGCTACAAGTTCCCATGCGATTGCTAACAATTTACTTGTACAAAATTGAAATGTTGCAATATTGTGTATGGTATCTCTTTGCCACATAAAATCAGTTGCCACTTGTGACTTTGCATCCAACAGAGCAAACATGAAAGCAATTGAGTTACACCATCAAAGCATAGGTATTCTCAAGATCAGCGCCATTCCTGTCGGCGTGTCCCTTTGGAACCCTGACCAACTTTTCACTTTCGGATCCTACGCGATCATGGCGCAGATGGTCATATACTTCTGGTGCAACTTTTGGACAGTTCACAAATACCGCCATGATATGATCCACGTCATGGAGGTGCTGAACTGTGCGGGCATCGCGTTTCAGCTATCGGTGAAATTTTTCATTGCAGTGCATAACAAAGGCAGAATCCGTGGAATGTTGAAGACCGTTGAAGATGAGCTAGGGTATCGCGCTACTTGGGCGGTGGTTTTCTTCGTCTGTTATTTTCGTCTGTTTTCCACTGTAACTCGGTCAATTTTGAACCGATTGGCTTGAAATTTTGTACACGGGTAGATACTATACCTATCTCACCGCATTCTAAGAATTGTGTCAATTGGTTCAAGATTGACTGAGTTATAGTGGAAAACAGACGAATATAGAAGCCACCGCCCAAGTAGCGCGATTCCCTATATGCACGTTATTCCGACCGATCGAGTCGTGAGGGAGAAGTTGTGCTTATGTTTGCGGAAAAGTACAACATTATTCTTAAAATTCTTACTTTGTTGTATTGTTCGACTCTACCGGTGTTCGCACTATATCCGTTGTACATCTACTATACGGAAGGAGAACTTATTCCATTGTTTATGTTCGAAGTTTCGTACATCGATTGGCACACCACGTGGGGTTACTTGTTGACAAATGTTGTTCAAGTGGTGACTTATGTGATGGGAATCTGCGGAATGATTTTGGCAGATGGACTTTTGGTTATGCTGGCTACGCATGGACTGGCGTATATGGATGTATTCATGATCCATTTGGAAGACTTGGCAACCGTACTGCAGTCGGAGAATGCTGTCGAGAATGAAGTGGAGATAAGCAAGTTATGGAGAGCGTGTCTTACAGAGCATCAAACGATTATAGAGTATATTGTTTACATAGGTGAATATGTTGGACTAAATTAACATTTCAACTGTTACAGATTCTTTGACGATATTGAAAGTGTCAACGGTGGAATGAGTTTAATCCTTGTGTTCACGGGAGTATTTGCAATTTGCGATAATCTTGTTCTCTGTGCTCTGGTTTGTGAGAATTTATATATCTGCATAAGCAAGAGTGTTCAATAGTCATTGTTGTTTTTACAGACGGATTGGTACGCTTCTTATCTGTTTTTGATGGTTTGTTTCGTCCAATTGACTATCTATTTCACGCTTGGAAATGCTGTTGAATTAAAGGTATTAATCACTGACTTTTTGTGCGAAATATATAAAATATTTCATTTCAGAGTGACGCATTGGATGTTGGCGTTGTGAATTTTCCGTGGCATTTGCTTAAAATTGATCACCAAAAAGAATACCTACTTTTAACATGCCGTCTTAGGAAACCGATCATTTTGACTGTGTATGGTTTTTCAGATCTCAATATGGAAACCTATATGTCGGTTCGTATCGTTGAGTACTGAATAATTGAGCTGAATGAAAAATACATGTTTATTTCAGATTCTAAAAGCATTATATCAGTTTGCGATGATGATCTTAAACTTTTTGGCATGAACTACGAGGAGTTACGCATACTTGTTCTCTATCTTTATCTTTATCGTTATCAGATCTAAAACGGGATTCTATTGTGCGAGGAAAGTTGTTCATGTATAAACATGCCTAGTAGAAAATAAAAAGAAAACAAAACATATCTTATTCAAATTCTGGCGTATCCGAAAACATATACATTAGTTAGCATTTTTTAGGATTTTTAGGATTAGAGGCATTATATCAAATTGAAAGTCAAACGTTGAATGACGAAACATCATTTTCCGTTGATGTAAATCTTGGTAATTGCGCATGATGGCCACTGGCAGAGCCTTTATAGTATGGTATTGTCGGGCTTCAAAGATCTCCGCATATCGTTCTGATTCACAGTCTGTTTTTGCGCTGTAGTCTTATGACTTTTTGTTGTACCGCACTCAGCCAGGCCTTTCTTCATAAAGTACTTGTTGCGTTGATCTTGCTAATCTGTGTCTCTCATCTCTATAGAGATGATGGAGTAGTTGGTTCATTGTTTGACACAAAATTTACTTACATTTAATCCGATAACTTTTTTCGATGTTTCAGATTCACAAATGGTCACACACCTACTGGGGTCTCCCGAAGTGGGTGCTGTTCCTGCAGAATCATCACATCATTCTGCCGAGGCGACATCATCGTATCCATCACGTAGCACCACATGAAACATATTTTTGCATCACCACGGGATGGCTCAATTGGCCACTGGAGAAGATAAAGTGGGTTACTCTCGTGAAACAGTTTATGACGCTTCATTAGTAATACTTGTTTTCACTTTTATTTCAGATTTTGGTCCACTTTGGAAGCCGTCATCGAGGTCTGCACTGGCCACAAACCACGGGCAGACGATATGAAATGGGCCCAGAAGCGTACATGATCGTATACGAGTTGGCTGCTGCTGCTGCAACATCACATTCCATTGCTGACCGCGTGTGTTCGTTAGTGAACGCTTCTCATTTCGGAATGCTGAGTTGGATTTTTTCATCACCTTATTTCATTCATGCGTTTAGTAGACTTTGCATGCACCATTTTGCAGATTTTATACAAATGCGAGTAGGAAGGAGCGTAGGAAAATAGCCATGATGATAGAACAACGAAATTTTGATAAATTTTACCTGTAGGATTTAATCAAAAGCAGTCTAGTCAAAAGAAAATCGTTGTAAAAGAGGGGCATGTCGCTGGAAATATATGTAAACGTGTAGCGCATTTTAAAAGCTTCACATCAACAGATACTCAAACCTAAGTAAAAAATGTTCATATACAAACATGGTTGGGATGAACAAGAAGACAAAAATAACAGGCTTTACCTCATGGATTAATTGCGGTGGACTCATGAATTCTATTGCCTATTACAATTGTTGATACTTATTTTAGGTCTGCAAGAAGTCTATGACTATGTTTAGGCTAACATAAGGAGTAGAGCTTGCTGGTATAGTTGTTCCGCACTATATATTGAGGAACACGCTAGCCTTAGTGCAATTATTGAGTTTCGAGTTCTATTTATAGTTGGTCACCCTAATCACATGACCTAGCTATTTTGCTTATGCGATATGAATGAAAGAACCAAAGCTTATTTATGCCTTACGAACGATAACTCATGGAACTAAAAATGAACACAAATGATAGAGAAAATGCACACAGAAATTTGCCGAACCTGGGTCATGCGTCCCCATTATGACTCATTGTTTTACACGATACCTATTGCAATAGAGTTGAAGAGCACTAGCTTAGGGCACTGTTGAACTGTGAAACCCAAGAAAGGAGTGTAGTGTTGAGAGAAATACAATTGTTTAATATTAATTGCTAAGGCGTAAACACACTGCGGCAGCACCATAACTAGATGCTTGTATATTTGGTACAAAATCCTCGCTCCAGGTTTGCAATGCTGTGGTGCTGGTCAAGAAACAAGCTGCAAGGAACTTCTTCGATGAGTGGCAGATGTTGAGAGGATTATTAAATAATTTATGTTTTCTTGAACCGAATATCATGACATGAGCCTTGGGCGTTTATGGTGGCACCATCCCATCCCAGAAGAACAACTGCCGGAAAACTTATTTCTTTCGTCTTGGTTCATGCTCGTTTAGGGCAGCAAAGAGGCTTGCTGTTTGAGTGGTCATTTGTTGCACATTTTGCTCAGATTCTTCTGTGGATGCGGTGGTTGTTTGCTTCGAAGGAAAAGAATTTTATTCGTTCAACCGTTCAAATGGGGATGCATCAAGCGCTTGAATAATTCATCTGGATTCTGGAGAAACAAATTGTACATTGAGATTGACTACCCAAACATTTCAGAAGGCGATCACATCTAAGCACCGCATTCTTTTGTATTAAATATTGTATAAGTCTCGAGAATAGCAGAGTACATAGGAAGCATTGCACGTGCTTAAATAGTTTTTATCATTGAACGTATTTTTTCGCTCTTTGATTATTTAACAAAGTTTTATTCTTTTCAAAGACTCACATTAAACGACCAAGAACATCACTTTATTAGTAAGAAAAAAAAATGACACAAAACTAAGTGTTCACATGCAGCATTAAGTTATCCAACTTATAATAATAGGCATTTACAAACTAAACGAATTAAAAATGCAGATATACAAAAGGCAATTTTAAACGCATGTGCATGTTCAAACGGAATCGTACAATCGTAAATTATTAAACCCACAAACTTCACATAAGTAATTGCTTTTTCTCAAGTAACAAGCTTTAGCATAAAGTACAACGAACCCGAACAAAAGAACCAAACCAGAAAAGAGGATATATTTTTGTCGTCGATATTTTACTGCTAGAATAGACTGCGGCTGCCATGTTGGTAAATTCTGTACATAGTAGAAAACAAAACAAACTATTTATTTTTTTTGCAGTTTTGGCACATGAAATGTACAATAAGGCAGCAAATAATCTGCGATTTTACAAGTTTATAAGCAAATCCAACGTCGTACAACGAAGGTTGCATTAGTTATGAAGGTGAATGTAACTTAATGGCTTGTTGCGATTGAATGGCAATTTTGCTTCAGAATTCTAGAAATGCAGCAAAAGAATGATTAAGCAGCAAACTTTGTTTAATTACACGATGCATAAAATGAACAAATAAAATGTTTTCTTACGTTTGATGACAATATCCTTTTAATTAAGTGCTTGATTGTATGTTTTTTATTGCGTTGGAACAAAAAAAATATTGCTATTAAAAAAAACGTGTAGTTCTTTTGTATCTTCTTTTTGGCATAATGTTCAATCTGGGATAGAACCTGATTCTCAATTTTTGTGAGCACTTTCATCCACTGTTATTAACAATGTAAGGTTTTTGTGACAATTGGCCTGTTTGATTTCGTATATCATGTGATAAGCACGAACTGCTATAAGTTCAAGAAAGTGAAGGCCATTTATCTCACGAAAAGATCCTACTCCAACGTGGAAAGTTAAACAATAGTCCTGTTAAATGTAGTAGCTTGAACATGGTCGAAGTTGCTGCATCTTGTTCCTATCCAATTGTTGACGAATAGGTAGGAGCAGGATGCAGTAACTTCAACAATGTTCAACCTACTTTATTGAACAGGACTAATGAATTGCTTTGTTATCTAGTATTCCTTTAATTATTTCAAACATAGAAAATGCACATTTTTACGTCAAAAAGTTCAGAATCATCATGGCAAATTGATATAGAGCTTTCAAAATCTGCAAATAAAATAAAATTGAAGTTTTCTCATCATGTTCATCATGAAATAATACCAACCGACATATAGGTTTCCAGACTAAGATCGGAAAATCCATACACTGTTAAAATAATAGGTTGCCGCATTCTACAAATTAAAAATAGGTACTCTTTTTGAAGGTCACCATCGAGCAGATGCCACGGGAAATTGACAACGCTTATATCGAGCGCGTCACTCTGCAATGAAAGAAATATTTAAAATCACTGCTCTACTTGTAATACATGAATTATGATTACCTTCAGTTCCACAGCATTTCCAACTGTGAAATAGATTGTCATCTGGACAAAGCATATCATAAGAAATAGATAGGAAGCATACCAATCAGTCTGAAAAATAAACATCGAAAAATGAATATATTCTGACCATAAAACAATAGGAAGCAATCAGTGAAGTACTAGATTGAAAGTAGTGAGCTGGATTTTTGTATGGTGAGATGATCAATTCTCCATTTCTGCAATGAAATGGTGCAAACAGCGTGGGTTATATGATTTCTTGCCTAAATTGATGCTGGTTGAGCAAAAGTTTAGGTAACTGTGATCTTGTATTATTTATTTCTTGCAACTTCAACAACACAGTAACCCAAACTTTTGCTCAAACAGCATCAAATTAGGCAAGAAATCATATAACCCACGCTGTTTGCACCATTTCATTGCAGAAATGGAGAATTGATCATCTCACCATACAAAAATCCAGCTCACTACTTTCAATCTAGTACTTCACTGATTGCCTCCTATTGTTACAAACCAGAGCACATAAAACCAGATTGTCACATATGGCGAATACACCAGTGAACACAAGAATCAAACTCATTCCACCGTTGATGTTTTCAATATCACTGAAGTATCTGGAATACCAAAAAAAGTTACTTTCCGGATAACAATGTACAGCTCGATCAGGTACTCCAAAATAGTCTGATGCTCCAAAAGGCACTCTCTCCAGAGCCTAAAGATCTCCTCTTCATTTTCACTCGCCTCATATGACTCCAGCAGTTTTCCTAGTTCTCCCAAATGGATCATGAATACTTCCATGTACACCAACCCATGCACAACGAGTAACACCAAAAGTCCATCCGCCAAAATCATCCCATTTAGTCCCATTACATATGTAAGTACCTGCACGAAATTGGTCAATAAATAGCCCCACACGGTGTGCCAATCGACGTAAGAAACTTCAAACATGAACAACGGAATAAATTTCCGTTCCGAGTAATAGATGTACAAAGGGTACAGTGCGAATACCAACAGAGTTGAGCAATACAGCACAGCGAGTACCTTGAGCAAAATATTGTACTTTTTCGCAAATATGTACACAATATCTCCCTCCTGACTCGATCGATCCGGATAGCGTGCATAAAGCTCGTCCTCAATGGTCTGTAGTAAACCCCGGATTTTAGTTTTGTTATACATGGCAATGAAAAACTTCACCGATAGCTGAAACGCTATCCCAGCACAGTTCAACACCTCCATCACATGGATTATATCGTGGCGGTACTTGTGAACGGTCCAAAAGTTGCACCAAAAGTAGATGACCATCTGCGTCATGATCGAGTACGATCCAAAGATTAAAAACTGGTCAGGGTTCCACAGAGATACGCCAACTGCAATGGCGTTGAACTTGAGTATGCGTATACTCTGCTGGTATATCTGGACGGCACTCATGTTTCCGTGTATTGTGCAAGTAGGTACAAAAGCTTCTGGGATGAAATGGGAAGTGAGGAAATGATGCACAAAGAGATTTAATAATTGATTAGAGTAAATTAGTCAAATTAGTTAGATATATGGCGATGTCTAAAAGCATGCTTGAGAATTTGGAAGGCTGTTGAGCAAATTATATCACAATTTGTCTGTAGATATAGAATCTTCTATTGTAAATTTGTTACTTGGCGGGTCGGAAGGATCACGCCTAGCGAGCGAGACTCTTAGGGTCGGCACGTTCCGCTGGTCAAGAACCCAAGTAAAACACACTTTTGGCTTTTTACTTTTTATTTTCGACTTTCTGTGTGTGTGGAGTATCGGTGTGTGGTGTAGAACGTTGCGGCCGGCCGGCAGTAGAGCACTTAAAGGAGAGGGGGGGGAGTGTTTTCCTGCGGTTGTCCTGAGCGTTTGGAGGACCGACGGGCTTGAACGGGATGAAGCGGTACGTGGCACAACCTTCGCGCTTGATATTGCCATCGGAGTGGTATGGTGGACGATGACCAATGGGCTCAGCGGGGATTGCCGAGGGCTGCGGGTGATCACGGAGCGTTATGGGCGTCGAAGGCAAGGTCGAAGAGTTCTCAATGCCGGACGGGATTTTTGGCTGTCCAGACAGGCCACCAGCCGAACTGAAAACGTTGTTCGAGCCTCCTATAAAATGCTTACCCCAACATCGCCACAACGAAGAAGCTGTAGCAAATCCATCACGCCAACTTCAAAGTGCAGCTTTGGCCGTGATGGATAACGCGCAGGTACTCACGACAGCATCCACAAAAAGTTGATCGGTTTCGCCTTTTTTTGTCTTGTTTTAGTCGTTCTCCTCCCCATCCGCTTACCGACGCTCTAAAAATAGATTTCCGAACTGCCGCAGCTGCTGCCGTCACAAACACAATCACATTCCGGGTTTGTTAGTGGCAAAAGTGCAGTCGTTTGAATCAATCCATTATTTCATGTTGAAAATACCATATCTCTGTTTGTTTTAACAAACTGTCAAAATTTTCGACAAATGAAAATATTTGTATTATCAAACAATAGAACAGTTCAGTTTAAACTAGAAATCAGTTTGTCGCTCTAGCAAACTGAAAAATCGGTTGATTTGAACTAGAATTTAATTGTGTTTACAATTTATTTATCTGCGTATACAATTTGGTGTCCGAGAAAGGCAAAACAAAACCAAAACCAGAACCTTTTATTTTTAATTATGAAAATCCTAAAAAAAATATTTCTTTTTCCCTTTTAAAAAATCGATGAAAAATAAAAATTCGAGAAAAAATAGCTAGAAGTATTTCGACAATGATTTTCCATAAGGGCCTAACTGACTTGATCGATTTCTCTTCGTCGACTCTCTCTGTCCCTAATAACTTGATCAAAACAAACAAAATCATTATTCTTTTTGTTTCTAAAGCAATATGTAGTCGTCTTTTTCGCATTTCAACCAAAAAATCTTTGGAAAACTCAATACACATTCTGTGATAACACAAAGAGAGGATCGATGAAGAGAACTCGAAAATGTCAGTTAGGCCCAAATGAAAAATCAGCGTCGGTTTGACCATCTTGGGTTACTGGAAGTCAGCTTTCTACAAAAAAATAATGAAAAAACGAAGCGTAAGGTTTTCGGAATATTGAAATATGTGATATAATATAGATCAGCGATGAATATTACTCTCAGTGTATTTTTTCTTAAAGTTCTTCAAATATCCTCAAACATCTTCATTTACATCCAACACACTATTTTCGAGTTTTATTTTTTAAAGAAGATTATTAGTTTTTTTTAGTTAGTTAGGTGAAGAGTATTGCAAAAAAAATGAAAAACATTTTCAGATAAAAGCTCATACGTGAGCAAAATTTGATTTTGAATTGAAAATAGTTGCGTTTACGCGATTCGTGCGTAAATAATCCATTTGGCTACAATCAGCACGGATGGTTATTGCAGTTGCTTACTATTTAGGGTTTTGTTCTCAAGTTCTGGTTTTCATCTATCCAGTTTCATTAGAATGATCAGTAGTAGACAGTGTCAGTTGGTATAGAAGTTTTCGCAATTTCTCATCGTAATAGGTTGTTTTACCTCACGCAAATCTGACAGGAAAAGGCCTACTTTCCCACACCAAATTAACAGTGCTGTAATGATTCATTACAGCACTGATTTGCGTTGCGTAATGAACCATTACAGCACTGTTTTCAGTTTTGATCAACTTCTTGATGCTTTCTGGATGCAGTTTTGAAAAATTGTGACAACTGCACAGTATAACCTGCTATGATCAGATTTTCTTAAACATGGCTATGAGCATCAGTATACAGTTTCATGAACATTTTTGTTCAAGCGGTAATTTATTACCTTGCAAAAAACGTTGTACGCAACTCAGTGCAGAACTCGATTTTTACAGCACTCGTCGTAATTATCCAACTCGGCAAGCCTCGTTGGATAAATGTACAACTCGTGCTGTAAAAATCGCCATTCTGCACCTTGTTGCGTAAACTACTATTTTGCGATCGATTGTAAGATTGTAAGATTGTAAGACACATGTTCTGTAGAGTATATGCGTCTATTATACAACTAATTTTGGTAATTTAGCAGCCATAAAAAGTTATGTATAACATATGTGACACTTGGGATTGTGAGTGTGTTTCCAATTATGCCCCGTAGTTTACAGTTTATCGTAATTCACGCCAAAAAGTTTAAGATCATCATCGCAAATTGATACAATGCCTTCAAAATCTGTAATTAAAAGAAATGATTAGTTTTTTTTTCCTAACCGTACTGCATTACAAAGTACGGTCAAATAAGCTTCATTTTTAAAACTTGATCCCTCAACTTCCTATTGAATTAATTACGTCAAATTTATCTGTTGAAAGTATAGCTTTCGCATATCCAATATAAATCTAGGTACTATCGATAGTATCATAAATCTTTTATCAAAGAGTCAAAACACAAATGATCCATATATCAATAGACTGGCCTAAATACAAACATGTCGAAAAATTTCATGCGTGCCTTTGGATGAGAAGAACAATCTCTGAAAGATTCAGCTCAATCGGTTAAAAACTGAGCTGGCGCAAATGAGTTGAGGGTGTGTATGGGATGTTCATAGCCGCCTATATGATATAGTGTGCAAATTTCGAACAGCAAACATGTGCTGCATGTAACAACCAAGAGTTACTGTTAACGGGGGGAAGATGTCCTCATCCTGCTTTCGTTGCCTGAAACCGCAATTAAATTAAATTTTATCATGATATGGTCTTCTACAAAGTTGTTCATTGAGTATCAACTACAATTCTTTCAATTCTGAGCCAAATCGAACTCGTTAAACCGGCATGCTGTATGGCAGACTGGAGCTCATCCAATTTCCCATATATTTGAACTGAACATCCCACACAAACCTTCAAGTCATTTAATTGTCACAATTGCGCCAGCTCCGTTTTTAACCAATTGACCTGAATCTTTCAGAGATTGTTCTTCTCATCCAAAGGCACGATTCTAGAAGGTGTCCCGTAAATTTTGATTTTTTTTCGTATCATACAAATGTGGGCCGGTCTAATATACCAAGTAAAAAAGACTCATGACCTGTAACGTGTCTTTCAAATCAGTTCCGATTGATATTGGATACAATAATGCGAATGACACAGTTTTGCAATCGTACTTTCTAAAGGCATGATAAGAATGATAATTTAAATTGATACTAACCGACATATATGTTTCCAGACTGAGATCGGCAAACCCATACACAGTCAAAATTATCGGGTGCTGCAGTCTACAGATCAAAAATAGATACTCTTTCTGAAGATCTCTACTGAACATATACCACGGGAAATTTGCAACGCTTATATCCAATGCGTTACTCTATAAAGGAAGAAGGTTTTAATGGGTACTGGTTACAAATAAATTACAATTACCTTCAGTTCGACAGCGTTTCCAATCGAAAAATAGATCGTCATTTGGATGAAACAAATCAGCAGAAATGAATAAGATGCATACCAGTCAGTCTAAAGAAAAAAGTGATGGCCATTATAAAGATTTTGTTTATGGTGCAATTCCAACAAACCACAGCACATAGAACCAGATTATCGCATATTGCGAAGACGCCAGTGAAAACGAGAACCAAACACATTCCACCGTTTATGTTTTCAATATCATCGAAATATCTGAAACTTGAAATATATTAACTTACTGGGTTAACGATGAACAGGCGTAACAGGTACTCTAATAAAGTCTGATGTTCCGAAAGGCACTCGCGCCACATCTTTGTGATCTTCTCTTTATTTTCGATCACATTCTCCGATTGCAATAATTTTGCTAGTTCATCCAGATGTATCATGAATACTTCCATGTACACTATTCCATGTAGAGCCAGTAGTACAACAAGTCCATCAGCCATAATCAGGCCATTGAGTCCCATGACGTATATAAAAATTTGCACGAAATTTGTTAGTAAGTAGCCCCAGACGGTGTGCCAATCGACGTACGATACTTCATACATGAACAATGGAATGAGTCTTCCTTCCGAATAATAGATATATAATGGGTATAGTGCAAACACGAACAGAGATGAGCAGTATAGCGGAGCAAGTATCTTAATTAGAATGTTACACTTTTTAGCAAATTTATACACAATTTCCCCCTCACGGCTCGATCGATCAGGATAGCGTGCATACAGCTTATCCTCAACGGTCTGCAGCAAACCGCGGATTATCGGTTTGTTATACATGGCGATGAAAAACTTCACCGATAGTTGAAACGCTATGCCCGCACTGTTCAACACCTCCATGACATGGAGCATATCGTGGCGGTACTTGTGAACGGTCCAAAAATTGCACCAAAAGTAGATGACCATCTGCGTCATGATCGAGTATGAGCCGATGGTCAAGAATTGGTCAGCGTTCCACAGCGATACACCAACAGCAATGGAATTGAACTTGAAAATGCGTATACACTGCTGGTATAGGTCGATGGCGCTCATGGTTAGCTCTACTGTTCAAGTAGGTACTGGAGCTACTGATGAAAAACGAGTATGAATGGGTTGTTTGAGCACGGGACTTACTCTTTAATTTATTCGTTTAACAAATGGTGTTGTTTCCAAGGATGCGAGGGAATTACAGTGATGTCGAGTATCCATCGCTCAGATTTCTTTTTGTATAACTATCTTCGCACCTGCTACAGTGTAGGCAAAATTATTAGTACTTATTCATTTTCATTAAAAAAAAAAAACAATAGAGTAGAACATTGTTCTATTCTGAACATCAGCATTTAGTAAGTGTAGAGTTAGCTTAAGTTAAAATACACGTTAATAAAAAATCAGAATTCATGCGTCTGTTTTGGCCAGAGTGAAATTCATGGGCATAATTGAAATGGTTTTGATCAGTTTCACTTTTAATGCTAAAAAAAAAACAAATACTAGCTTATTCTTGTTTTTTTCCTGCAAAATATAGATTGTAATCTCTCATTGGACATATTGATAATTTTAATTGGTTTATTGGATTTTGAAAATAATGCCTTGGACTGGGCAAAACCGGTGCCTGTACCCTATCAGTCCACATGTTTGGATAGAGGCTACTGAGCAAAACATTTTGAACATAGTTTTTAAATTTCAAACTTATGTTTTATAACATGGTTAGTTTCTAAAAATATTATAACCTTTAACAAGTGAACACAACTGTAATCGTTATGAAACAGTGGTAATCCATTTAATTGTTGTGGCTGAACGCTACTCGGTACTCAATAAAACTTTGCATTTCAGCCCAGCAGTAATTAAGATAATCATATCCATTTATGTGCGGTCCGTTCGTGTGAAAATTTACCAGATGCTGATATATTTTATAAGCTTTACAGAAAAGTTCCCACTTATCTAGAGGTTACGTTCAGAATAGTTTTTATTAACATACTGCTTAAGCATGACACCGCTAGAAGACTACTATAACATCCGGGCACCATTGATTACCATTTCAAAAATGATAGGTGCTGAAGTTTGGACCTCTGAGAAATACTTAACACCTGCATCGTATATGTTGATGGCCCACATGATTATCTATAATGTTTGTAACGGGTACACCGTACTCACTCAGAACTCGGATCCAGTCAAGCTGATGCAGGTTACAATCATCTTCGGCATTGCTTCACAGTTGATCTTCAAATTTTTCTATGCTATTTCAAAAAAGTACAGTATCCGGAAAATGTTCGATACCGCGGAAGAAACAATTTATGAACGCCACTCCAAAGGCAACAAGGAGGAAATTCTGATTCTCAACAAAACAGTGCGATATCTGGGAATCATTTGGAAATGTTTAGCCGTTGTCTACTCTTCGACATTGTTCGTTTTCGGTATGTGGCCCGTTTACGTGTACTACACCAAAGGGCAGATAGTGCCCCTGTTTCTGTACGAAATTCCGTTGATCGATTTTGAAAGCACATTCGGATACTTACTGCATATGTTCCTACACGTCGACATTTACATACTGGGAATCCTCGGATCAATTCTGGCCGACTACACGTTCATTTTTATTGTTTTCCATGCTGTGGCGTATGTGGATTTATTTATTCTTCATGCAAAGGAGTTGTCTGACTTACTGGTCGAAAATAGTTCGACAAAAGACCTGAAGGAAATTTCGGAGAAATGGAAAGTGTGCATGCGTGATCATCAGTTAGCCACCGAGTAGGTATATGATGATTCTCATATTCGCTTTGAATATTTATGGGTAGAACCAATGTTTTTGTCACTAAAACATGAACTGTTTCAGATACCTCAATGGTACCGAAGACATAGCTGGAACGCTCTGTTTGGTACAGGTATTCTCGTGCGTATTCACAATCTGTGACGCGATGCTTCTCGTTGCTCTGGTAAGAACTATTCATTTCGCACGATACCCAAGGGTTGCCCATCTTTGTTCATTTTCTCTTGCAGACTGATTGGTATGCGGCTGTTTGTTTCTTGATTGTGGTTTTCGGAGAGATAACGATCTATTTCCTGGTTGGAAATTTAATCGAGCTGAAGGTAGCATTTTCCACAACTTGGTTTATGTATCAGTTAATAATACTGTCTGGCTTTAGGTTGATGAGCTCTACGACTCGGTAGTCGGTTTACCTTGGAATTTGCTCGACAACATGCAGCAGAAGGAATATGGTTATTTGCTTGCTCGTACACAAAGGCCACTAATATTGACCTTACTTGGATTCGCTCCGTTAAACTTCGAAAGCTACATGACGGTATTTTACCTTCATCTCCTGGTATTAGTGTAAATAATAATAATAAACTCATTACAGGTTTTGAGAGCTTTGTATCAGTTCTTCGTGATGATTTTGCAGTATGTTGAATAAGCTGTAGAGCAGCATATATTTTTATAGAAGTAATCAAAATTCTCATTTAATTTTTTTGAAATATATTCATTAAGAAAAATAAAAACAACATTTAAATCTACCTAGGTGTCTAGTCTAGTCTGTTCCACATGGTGGAGACTTGGTAGATTTGATCTCTGTTTCTTAATTTGCATGTAACTTTGAATCGTTGGTGTGTTCCACTGTATTTGGAAACTAATGTTTTGTGGCTACTCAGTCTAGACAAAATCAAAACACTGTTATGTTATTTTGTCCGACGTTTCGGTCCGTTTGGGACCTTCTCCAGGGACTCTGGAAATATTTATTTGTTGGTACGAATTTTTATAACTTCTTTTAAAACATTAAAAATTTTTTTTTTTTGAAAAAATGATTTTTACCAATAGTTACAGTGTTCTCGTCCACTGTGGTTCGGCAGCTGTAACTGTCGCATGGATCGAGTTTCTGTTGAACGACAAGATTTGTGTTTGAAATTTCAATATCCTCCCACGCGATTTGTTCTAGTGTACTTACTCCCGCACAATCGCAGCCAAATCGGATGCCCTATCGGAAAGAAAACTCGGTCCAAAGTTAGCACTCTGGAATTTAGTACCTTACCCGAGAACGATCACCATTGCTTTTCGCTTTCCTCTGTGGTATTCGTGTGCACTATTTTGTTTGTTGGTGTGAGTGACTAAAACTATTGAGTTGTCCAAAAAATGTCTCACTAAACCTAATGCAAGCCTATCCATATACGGGAGAACAAAAGATGTTTACAAAGTTCTTACAGATAGATTAACACGGGAAATCTGAACACAAACCACTACCACACAGGGATTTGGATTGGTCAATAGTGTGGTGTGTGTTTACAATTTGTTTCGTTCGTTTGTTTTGATCATTCGTTTCTGCCTCTCGCTCTCTGCTGTTTATTTCGGAGCCAGTGCAGAAACCCCGCATACGCGACGTGAAGGTTGTCCGTGTCTGTTCGTTTGTTTATCGTGTTTGGTGTATTGTTGATGTGGCAGCTCTCGAGTATCGGTAGATTTCTCGCCTTGTTTGTTGTGTCCAGTATTTTCGTCTCGTCTAGCTTGAACGTGTGTTTTTCCCTGGCTGCATGATTCACCACAGCGGTTGTCTCCATTATGTCCACGATTACTGCATCTCTGGTTGTGTGGCCTGCTTGTTGGAGTGTCTGTAGTTTTTTCATGTTCGACTTGTGTTTTGAAATTCTCGCCTTCAATTTTTGTGTTGTCATTCCGACATAGCATGCATCACAGTCTTCGCAATTGATTTGGTAGACAACATTGCTGCGTTCTTCCAACGGAGTTTTGTCTTTGACCAGTGGAAGAAGCGAGCCTATGTTTTTGTGTTGTTTGCATGCTATTTGTGGATTGGGGTATTCCCGTCGGAGAATTTTTGTGACGGTTTGTGTCAGTCCGTGTATGTTTGTGAGTGAGCAATAAGTTGTTTGTTGATTTTCTTCATCATTGCTCACCTCCTTAGCTTGTTCTTGGCTCTGACTCCCAATCACTCTGTTTATAACACGATCAGGGTAAGAAAAACGGATCACGCCGAAAAACAAACGCTTTGTCCTAGTGCATAGACCTAAATATCCCACACACTCCGATATTAAAATTTAATTCAAATGGAAAAAGTGCATTTCACCCCACACTCCCATTAGAACAACTGCCCGGGTGCTTGAATTTCAATTTACGCCAATATCAATGCCCATCGTAACTAACGCGCAAAATTTCGGTAGCTAGAAAAATCGCACCATACATTACTGACCTGGTTTTATGAATCATCGCTCATGTGACGACGGACGGATGGTCGGCCGGGGCAACGATCGCGCAGCGATACGTTGTGCATGATCGTACACGTTGGGTTCGGTTGGTGTGGTACAGTTTTGATTACGCTTGGTTGAGTTGACGACGATAACGATGATGATGGTAATGATGATAATGACGAGTAGGATAGGTAGAGTATGTACTAGGTTTTGGACTTTGAGTATTTACTTTTGGTAGGGTTTTGTATACGCCCAAGTTGGTTCGGGCATTGTTAGGAAGTATCGTGACTATTTCGGCAAGACGAGAGTGCTGGTAGGAGTTTTAGACACGCCCAAGCTGGTTCGGGCATTGCTAGGAAATTTAGGCTATAAATACTGAGGCTTTGGCTTCAGTCGGGGAGTTCGGTGACAACGTTAACGCAGGCAGCACATCGGATAAGTCTTGAGCTCCCATGTGGGACACCTCTAGATTCTGTCCTAAGGCTGTAGGTAGGACTTAGTAGTCGGGTCAAGCAGAAGCTAGAAGTGTCTCTAGATTGTTAAACTTAGTAGTTGGTGAAGAAATACAGTAAATGTTAAGGTGATATAAGAAAAAGTGAATCGTTGTAATATAAGATAAGTGATGGTTTGTGATACTTCAATATAGTTTATTAAAAAGATCGTCGGACTGTAATGAAATGAAAGATATCACATTCCGTGTAGTGTTTAATGCAGCCTCTGGACGGTACAGGGCGCATCACTAGGCGGTGCATGTCGGTAACAAAGGCGCTCCGCAACAAACGCATGTCAAGCGATGAGAGCAATAAAACAAATATCGCTTGCCGTGCGTGTGCCGATATTTCGGCTTTTCTGCTGAAATTTTCGACCCACATCATCGAATTCATGAGCATTTGGACGAATAAAGACTCTTGCCATCCTCAGAGTCGAATTTCAGTTGTAAAACAATGAGAAAATCACGATGTGAATAGAACGAGACAAATATTCCTATCGTTTTTGTTATGAACAAACTCGGGAGCGATTTTGTCATTATCTGCTAACGAAAAAACAAAGCGTTGTTGCCGTGCCTTCTTTGTTGCCTATTTTTCGCTTGTGGTGCCATATTTTGCGAACACTGAACACGATTGATTATATTTGTGGGATAATCATTCGTGTGTAACAGGGAGAAAATCGTTGTTTTGATGGTTCTCATAGTCGAATTTGTGGAGAACATCATCACACGTTTAGCAAAATTGAAGGCTATATTCATTTTCAGGCTGACCGGATGTCTGGAGTGAAAGTTGAGGAATCTACCCGATGCAATTGGCTTCTTGAACCACTCCGTTTTCACCGTTTGATTGTCTAATCTGACCAGCATCATGTCGAGGAACGGAAGTCGGTTGTTTTCCTCCCGTTCTACAGTGAACTGGATATGTTCATTCTGCTGGTTGAACGAGTCCAACACTTCTTGAATATTTCCTTCAGGAAGCGCAAGAAACAGATCATCGACATATTTCTTCAAGTTATTGATAACGATGGGGGTCGAAGCCAGGGCGTTTTCCAACAAATCTTCCATTACGTATTCGGCGATTATCGGTGACAGAGGGTTTCCCATCGCCGTGCCAAATATTTGTTGGTAGAATTGTCCTTTGAGTAGCTGGTCCACAAAGTAGCTGGAATCGATGCAGAATTCCGTGACTTCCCAGAAAAGATCGAGACAGATGGGGGTGTTCTGTTTTAACTCGTTCCAGTGCCGGAAAATGGTCTGTTTGACTAGGTTCTTTGGTATGGATGTGAACAGTGCTACCACGTCGATTGACACCAGCACGTATCCTTGTGGCAGCTCAAGGGAGTTCACATAGTTGCAGAATGAGAACGAACCTTTAATGCTGTACTTACTCGTCAGGGATGTTTTCACGATCGTGCTGACGAATTTCGAGAGCTCGTACGACGGGGCATTCATACATGGAACAACGGGTCGGAGCGGTAACCCTGGTTTGTGGGCCTTCGGTTTGTCGTAGATTTTCGGACATACAGCTATGTACGTCTTCAGTTTAGATGCAGCAAACGGATCAAGGAGTTTTAAATCCTGAATTCGTTTAACGATTGAGTTGTTCTGGCTCTGGTACATGCTGGTAAGGTCCTTCGTTACTCGGCGGTACGTCTGGTCGTCCTCTAGAAAAGCCCTCATTTTCGCCGAACAGATTTTTTTAATGTTTTAAAAGAAGTTATAAAAATTCGTACCAACAAATAAATATTTCCAGAGTCCCTGAAGAAGGTCCCAAACGGACCGAAACGTCGGACAAAATAACAAAGCAGTGTTTTGATTTTGTCTAGACTGAGTAGCCACAAAACATTAGTGTAACTTTGAACACAAAACTAGATCCGATGTTTTCACTTCATGATTTTTTGTTAAAGTTTTCAAAACTGGGTTTTATTGGAGGCATGTTATATAATCCTATCAAATTTTCGTGATTTGTGCCAACGTAAGAACAGTAACGACATTCACAATACGAGCGACGTGAGACGAAACATAACACTTATAGTTCTTACAATCGTCAAGATATTAAAATTTACCTTTCGTCGACCGGTTCCGGGCGTGATGTCGCCCATCAACAGGACAATGTCCGACTGATTGCCTTCAGTGTTCGTACGATGTTCGTACACGTCCGAAGAGAAGAGTCGTCTTCATTCATCAACGGCCTTCGTGTGTTGCTGATGAAAATTGACTCCCAAGCGTTTAAGTGCAACGTTTTTCTTATGCTTTTGACGAGTTTGGCATTATTCCAATCAATTTCATGTTGGGAGTCTACTGTATGCGCTGCCACGCTGGATTCGGTTGCTTTGAGAGACTGGACAGCATTTTTGTGCTCTTTTAAACGGACCTTTACTTTCCGGCGAGTTTGGCCAATGTAAACTGCCGGGCAGTCCTTACATGGTATCTCGTATATTCCGGATTGTTCATCCGGCGGTACCTTGTCCTTAAGGTTGCATAAAAGGTCACGTAAGGTCTTGTGGCTCTTATGTACAACGTGTAGATTTTGTCGGCGAAGGGCTGTTTTTATTTGATTGGTTATCCTGGGGTAAAACGGCAAGCTAATTCTTCTGATTTCTTCTGGGTTCTGTTGAAGGGTGGTAATGTTCCTGCGGTGGTTTTTCCGTTTGTGCTTGAGAGCAGAAGTGGAAAATCTTTGGACATCAACTCTAAAATTTATTGACATTGACGTTAAAAAATTACATTTTTTCGAGAAAAATCAACGTTCAAAAAAGTATCTATGTTTTAATAGTTTGTATATTGTTAGTGTACGTTCAAAAATTCATTCAATTCGGTTCACTGGTTTCTTCTGAGATATGACAGCTCAAAAATGAGTTGTCTGAAAAATGGCGATTTACCCGAACGTTTCTAACTTTACAAAAGATTAATCAATCGTGCCCAAATTTATACCAATGATGCACATATAATAGGTTGACAAATAGTCAAAATTTGAGATTTTTTGATGCACTCTATGAAAGGTTACAGCATGTTGAACATTTTAGTGAGAGAAAAAAAATTGCCTATCCCAAACACCCAAACATTTTGGCCATCCCCTGTAGTGTACCGTAAAACGGGGTAACTTTGAAAGTGCGACAGGCTTTGTATATTTTGTCTTATAACTATGATTCTTTCAATCAGTTAAGTAAAAAGGCAAACGTGGAACAAAACTTTACATATGAAAGTCAATTTCAGAGGTATTTTCATTACAACCAAGCCTGTATAAAGCTTTTTGGCAAAAACTAAAAATTGTCGGTAATTTCATCATTTGTCAACGCCTCAAAACAATCTGTTGTACAACAATGATTTGACTATTTTTTCAACGAATGGTTACTTATTTTCGGTAGATCGATAATAGTAGATTATAAATTTAGCATTTAATCTTTTAACTAACCGTGTTTTTACGAATTGGATCCAATTTTGTAAATTGGGACAGAAATCTTCGTACATCGATAAATGCCCAACCTGACATTGCAACCTGTTGTTTTCTGAACTTGTTTATAAAAATGCAAAACAACTCAAATAAAGAGAACTCAGGGAAGCTGACCTGGTGTGACCATCACACCGAGGACCTGGGATCAAATCCCACTCCCGACAAACTCGCAAAATGTGAGTTCTTCCTTCGGAGGGAAGTAAAGCGTGGGTCCCGAGATGAAATAGCCTAGGGCTAAAAATCTCGTTAAAACAGATAAAAAAAGAGAAGAACGAAGCATCGTAGAAACAATTTTTTTTAATGAAAATGAAAGCAAATTTTCTCAGGAATAAAAAAAAATATGAAGTGGAGCGACCTCTAAACGTCATTGCTGAAAGTTGCCGTCATACAAAAGTGTGTTTCTAACATAATTATAATTTCATAACATAATTTCTTAACACATTCAAGACAAAAACTTGTTGAGCTTACGTGATTTTTTACTTTGTATGTGTTTTTGGGCAGTTCTAATGTGACATTTTTAAAAATATACCTAAAAATTCAAATTTCACCAAAAAGTAAATCATGAATAACTCTAAAACGGATAGAAAAAAAATGCCATGCTGTCTTCGGCAAAGTTTTTCCTCATAAAATTTCCTATCTTTCAATGGAAATTGTATTAAGTTAGCATTAGGGTGAGATACTTTTAATGTTGGGTAAAATGCATAATATGTCAAAAAATGACAATTCAATGTAAATTCAAAAATTCAGTATCAAAAAGTTACCTGCAACACATGTCGTTAATATTTTTTCCAGTTAGTTTGGATATATATCAAGCTGTAAAAAATATAGAAATAGTGGGTATTGACAATTTTTGTACGATAAAAAAAATTTGTTTGAAATTTATTATGAAAAATGGCCATTTTTCAAAAATCTCGCCGGGGCGACCTCTAAACGTCATTTCTGAAAGTTGCCGTCATACAAAAATTTGTTTCTTACACCCTTAGCTATCATTTGCAGGGTGAGCCCCAAGCTTTTTGACTATGTTCAATTTTGGGACAACCTACTATAAAGCCACTAAAACGTGTCTGATACCTCCTGAAACGCCTGAAAATGCCGCTGATCCCCCTCCCTTAGAACTCCTCAAAATCTCTCTGACCTTTCCTCTTTACATTTAAAAGCCTTGGCCCACCGCCCCCTTGCATCTGCTAGCCACTTGCCCTTCTCAAACTTCTTTGCAACCTCAAAACCAATTTAGGTAATGAATTGAATCCATTTAGTTAAAAATTATATTTAGACTGTCCCGACTCATTGCTTAAATTGACGTTTATTTGTATTGTTAAACAAGGTATCATTGAACAACGAGGCAACATTGATCGGCTAAGCCCACCTCATAAAAGGTTCAAACAAACAGTTTTCTACTCACGGGAATTATTTTGTAATCTGTTATTGTTTAACCTCTGAATGACCTGAAATGCATAAAAATGGAGTTTATAAACATATAGCTATCTAGGGTGATAATGGGTATTATTGGCAGGTTTGTTCTCTTCGTCATGGGGGGTTTTTGTCAGCCAAATTGCCTGAAAGTTGGCCATATAATTCAGCTTAGTGGGGAAGGATTTGAGACCAACTCTGAGTTCAATAAGTTTCAAAAAACCCCCAAAGACGAAGAGAACAAAACGGCCGAGAATAGGCAATTTCCCCTATGTAGAGCATGTCCAGTTCAACGCACGAATCGCATAGACGCAACCTTTCTTAATTCAAATGAAATTTTGCTCACGTATGAGCTTCTATCTGAACATGTTTTTCATGTTATTTGTTTTGCAATATTTTTCACCTTACTTTTATAAAGGGCGTTTGTAACTCATCTGATAATCTTCCTAAAAAATGATTACATGAAAACGATTTGTTGGATTGAAATGATGTCTTCGAAGATGATTGAAGAATTTTGAAGCACTTCAATAAAAAATACAAGAAACTTCTGGAAAAAAGTGTTGTAGGGTGCCTTGCCAAGGGTGCAGTTGGACTACGTTAAGGCTCTGATGGCAAGTAAGGAAAACAAATCCTTTTTCTTGATTTTTTAAGGGAAAATAGTGTAACTCTGGTGGTGCTTCCAGATAAGTCAAAAGGAGCTTTGGCAAGGACAAATAACATTTCTCCCCATGCTGGATCTGTCAAAATAAATTGAGGAAAAGGAGAAATTTTAATTGAGTCAATTACTTAGGAACGAAGTTGCTCAAAATAGGTGGTGCTAGTTTCGTTTGATGCAGATTTTTCATCATTGCTTGAGATGAACACTCGAAAACCGGTCAAGGGTTGGAGAAGGGCCTAGCTATCAACGCTGGTAAATAATGACTTTGCACGTCACTGCTGAGCCCACACAAACATATTCATACAAACGAATACCAGTGACAGATAGAGCAAACATATAATTTTCGAAAATGGTATTGCAAGGGCAAGTTACTGTTAAGTTTCACAACACATTTACACAACAATGACCTGGACCACTTAGGACTTTTTCAACTGTTGCTGCAGATGGGGTAACGTTTTCAGATGAATGTAAAACCGAAAACAAACATATACTTTCTTAGTTCCTCTTGCCACAGAGGGGATCATCTGTCTAAATCCATTCCCAGTAGCGGTCCCCAATTGCCCAATTTTCCCAAACATGGGATCCAGTTCAAATATTCTTCTTGATCTGATGTTGACGAGAGCACTATTCTCTGTTATTCCTTTGTCTATTACTATCAATGGTGTACCGTGCTCCCAAAAGCTGCAGTGTAGAGGCAATAAGTAATTCGAGGAAAGCTCTATTTGTTCGCTCACGTAGTGCATGCAGTACGTACAAAGCCCAGCGCTAATTAAATTACGGTCGGTTTACAATGGATAGACACAAGCCTCGGTTGGGTTCGTGTTCAGTAGGTATTTGAATTTTAGTCGAAAAGTGTGGTACGGTGATATAGACACAAATGTTGACAAATTAATTTTCACCATGGAGAAGGTCGTTGTGAGTAAAACCCGAAATGTAGTCAATGGTGAACCGTGCGCTGAGCATGCAACAGATCCACAGTTGTCGGCAGCAAAGGACTCAATTTCATCAAATGACCAAAAAGTGGCACAACGATTTCGAAAATTGAAAATTGAACCACCGCTGACGGCACCCCGACCACCCTCAACACAAAGTGATTGTGACACCGAAGAGAATGATTACGATGAGCATACCGCTGAGAGTGACAATGAACCTGGCATTGGAGCTCAGCAGTACGTGCGACTGAACGAGGAACAACACGTGGAGGCTGTGGTGATCCTAAAAAATGCTGGTACCGAGAACGAATCCGATGCAATGGAAGAACTACTGAAGAGCAACGGGAAACTCAAATTCAATTTGACACCAGAACAGTTGGGTGGAATTGCTGGGGGTGGCACTACCGTCATTGAAAACAAAAGTATTCCGCGAAAGTCCAGTCTCCGGAGAAATTCTGTGTTCAGTAACCAGTCGGACCTGGAAAAGCAGTTGGTAATGGAGAAGCCGAAACCCATCCCGGAGCCGGCCGGAATGTATGATGTTCCCAGAAGGATTCTGATGCCAATGTTTTGTGAGGACCAGGATTTCATGGATATGAACAGTTTTTACGACCGAAACACACAGCTGAAATTCGATGAGATTCTGTAGGTCTACCAAACGAATGTGGGAAGCAAAAGTGTTCATTGTCCTATCGTTTTTATTAGCACCGTGTACGACCAGTTCCCGATGGATTTTCTACCCAGTAAGTACAAGTGCGGTGCCTGCAAAAAACTATGCCACGAGCCACGGGTGCTGGATTGCCTGCATACTTTCTGCAAGCGATGTCTGATAGAGCTGGAGGCAAATTCGAACAGCGGAAGCAACCTATTCTGGCGACGGATCAACGAGTGCGCCAACTTTGACTGGGACAGTAAAGCTAAGAGTTGCGACTTTGAGGGTATGTACTTGTGTTTGTAGCTAGTGACGCTATGTCATACTGCTCTTAGAGTAGGTTTAACAGATTTTTTTTGTAATGGTTTATGAACTGAATGATCAACATTGCAGTGGATTATGCTTTCAGTCGGCCAGAAAGTTTAAGCTTTAATCTAAACAAATAAATGTTAAAGAGAGTTATTATTGCACGATTTGGATTGATGAATTTACGTATTTAATACAGTAAAGTACAATTGTCTGTAACGGAAATCACCTAGTATAGCTTTGTTGTTTTTCTTTGCTTCGGCTCCGTTGTGCTTCAGGACTTTTGTAAATGGCTCATAAAAAACTGAACTTTAGTTTTTTTTGTCTGTATTAACAGGATTTTTAGCCCTAAGCTAGTTCATCTCGGGTCCCACGCTTTACTTCCCTTCCGAAGGAAGAACTCACATTTTGTGAGTAAGTCGGGAGTGGAATTCGATCCCAGGTCCTCGACGTGGTACTCACGTGCTTTAACATTCACACCAGATCCGCACCACTAAACTTTAGTTTATACGAATGAGTGTAAGGGGCTGTCCATAAACCACGTGGTCATGAGGGGGGGGGGGGGGGGGGTTTGGCCAATGACCATTTTGTATGGACGAATAAAAAAATTTGTGTGGACTAATGACCACGCGGGGGGGGGGGGGGGTTGAGAAGTCCCCAAAAAATGACCACGTGGTTTATGGACAGCCCCTAATCAGTTTCGTACCTTTTAATTCAGCCCTATTTTACTTATCCTTCGACATATACGCATATTTCGACTACCACTTGTAATATTCTTCAGTGTCAGTTATATTATATAGTGGATAACTGACACTGAGGAAGATTACAAGTGGTAGTCGACATACGCGTATTTGTCAAAGGATAAGTAAAATAGGGCGGAATTAAAAGGTACGAAACTGATTACACTAGTTCGAAGAGGGTATTCTGTTTAGAGGTTTCGAAAAGTCGGTACAAGGATTTAGTTTATAGTTTTAGTTTAAAAGCCGTGCCTTGAGAAGGACACACTGGGTCATTTTTTTTTTTTTTTATCAAACATAAAGCTATCATCTCATGATTTGCTGCCTTTTGTAGTTGTTTCTGCGAGAATTCCTCGATGTTCTTTTTTTTCCCCGGATTCCAATCCCTGGCATGCATCATTCTTCATTTTGTTAGCCAATCCCACATGTCGTTACTGTGGAAAACCGGATGTAACATGTGGCGACATTGCAATTGCCCTACTGAAATATTGTGCCTATGTCTTCGTGGTACAAAACAGCAGGCGACTCACACGTTGTTCCTCTTTTTTTTCCCCGAACCAATAGCCGCCACCCCCATCAGGTACAAGGTTACATAATACAGTTCGAAATTCCTGGCGGTGAAACACTATCACACCATTCTGGTCGGTGCTGCACAGGACCCGGGTACGTGGGTGGAACAAGTTGGGGGGAATATGTTCGAGTTCTGCTGTCTGTGCACGTTCGATGTTCACAGATTTATGAATCCGCATGTGAGACACGTGCTTTCCGGGAGGTCGTAGTCTGCCGTTCGTTGCTGCGATGACTTTTATTGGCTTCCCCATTCTCACCCCATGCCATGTCGCGGCGGCGGTTCAACACGGATAGTGTGGCAGACACGTGGTGGTGGCACCATGCACCCACCTCACGCTTGCCGTGCTCAGTCCCAATCCGATTCTTTTCACTTACCGCAAATACTTCCCCACATTACGCCGTTACGATGCAATTCCGCTGTTGATTTATTGGAGTTTTTGTTTTGCTATCAGCTTCCTGTTTTTTCGCCTTTTCGATAGTTTTGTTATTGTAGTTGATTCCGCTGTTGGTGGAACGGATTAGCTGTGGCTACCGTTGTTGGTCTGGTTTTGTAAATGGGAGTTAGCGGCACCAGCTAACTTTGCTGGTTGTTTTCTGCACTTTGTGCTTACTGTTCCTACTGCATTGGTGACGTGAAAAGCTGGGGAACGCTAGCTAGGGTAAATTGCCAAATGTGATAGTAGTTTTAAACCAATTTTAGAATCTGTCAAAGGATAAGCATTAGAGGAAGTTGGCGGAATCAAATCTTACAAAAATTGATAACACTCAATCAAAAAGAATAGTTTGCTTAGAGAGTTCGAAAAATTGTCACAAGATCAAATTAAGTACTCTGACCACATCATTTGATTTCGAAACAGGTTCCAGGAACTGTATTAACTATTCTGAATAATATAGTACTTGAGTACAGGCAAGAGAAGTAGGAAGACCCAACCGCTTGGGTGAAAATCAGGTTGTATGGGGCGTAAATTTCTAATATGAAAATTGAGGGCGAAAATTTTGGTATTTAGTAGAGGGCCAACTTTTCAATAATTTCAAATCATCAATAGTATGAAAATCAAGTACAGAGTGCCAACTCGATTATTAAAGCTCCCTGAAATTTTGAGTATTTTTCAAAAATCGTCTTCATTTTATGATACTGTGGACTTTTCTACATATTACTTGAGGGATAGGGCACAGGAATTTTCACTGTGTTCTGACTAATAAGCCTAGGCTCAAGCGCCATTGATCACTCTCTGAAACGAAGAGAAACACGATTTGGCCGACCTGAATCGATCTCCGTTACGAGGATGGGAAGGGATAGTTTCTATATATCGAGAGGTCAGCGACTCACTGACGCTCTTTTTAATAGCAAAGCTAAAGTATACGGCTTTAGTATATTACTTCGAGTGATCCATTACCTGTATTAACGAGATTTTTAGCCCTAGGCTAGTTCATCTCGGGACCCACGCTTTACTTCCCTTCCGAAGGAAGAACTCACATTTTGCGAGTTTTTCGGGAGTGAGATTTGATCCCAGGTCCTCGGCGTGAAAGTCAAGTGTTCTAACCATCACAACAGGTCCGCTCCACAAAGGTACTCCAAAGGGATGGCCACACTTTAAACAAAGATTTTCCATCTTTGAGCATATGCTGTTCCTTCCGGCCTCATTGCCAAGGAACCTTTTGGCATTCCAACAACTGTCAATGAAGTCATCAGATATGTATTATTATTTTAAGCATATGCTCTTCTTTCTAGTTATTTTATTAGAATTTGTTAGCGTTGCAACTGGTATTCTTAATATCAGTGGTTTTTCTCCTTTTAATCATAGGCTATTCTTTCAATTAGTACTGTTAGATAGAATGGTGGACATAGTTCATTATTCTTATTATTAATTTCTATTTTTCGGTCATATGGTCAGAAACCAATAGTTCAATAGAGGTTTTTCCTTCTTTTGGTTATTGACTTTTTTTTTATTCCTGTTCGGGTCTGTCACTGCGACCAGTTTTTAGATCTATTGTGACATTACCCGTATCCTTAGTGTAGTGCATGTCGCATTACTCAATTGCCATTGAAGGGCAATAAAGTATCGATTTTGATACAGTTTTTGTTTTGGTTTCTTAGAAGTTTCTTTTTTATAGAAAACGAAACAAGAGCACTGATAATTGGCCATGCATCGGAAACCTAGCATCACCCTTGTTTACCGCTTAATTCGCCTCATTAAAAAGAACCGGGTTTTAACATTAGCAGCTATACCATTCCAATAATGGAACTTGTGTTCAGTAATAAGGATTCTAGTATGTTCCTTGCGTACTAGCACTTTCCAGTCTTCGAAGAGTTAGTACATACATGGATCCCTAACCCAATTTGATTTCCTTTGCATTGAGTTTAGCCTCAGATGGTGAGGTTTTTAACTACATGCAAAGTAAAGTTGGTAAACTTAGTTTTATTCAAAGACTGGAAGTCATCACAACACCTGTAGCAAGGACTAAATACTATAATTCCTTGAATTACCAGAACACATATTCCAAAATTGAAAAATAGGACGACACTAGATTTCGGTTTGGTAGATCTTTCACCGTAACGCAACCCAAAAAGGCGATCTACCCACGCTATGGGCTCCGTTAAAGATTGAACATATTTTAAACCCCCTCAACCATTCATCCCTCAGCACGGGTCGCCTGACACCTTGGATTGGGATTACCTGTTTGGTGGACTTTTACCCCCGGAACAGGTGGTCCGTAGTGCTATTCTAAGCCGGCAGCTACACGGGTATTGACTTTTAGTCCGAGATTTTTACATAGCGTCCCATGGGTTTGCTACACTTGAATATTCTCTCAATAAAAGCGTTTATTTTTCACTAAGTGATTCGGCTCTTGTTCGGTTCTCTAAAACGGCAATGTTATCAACCAAGCTAGTTCATTACAGGACTAACGGCATGGCTTTCCTTCATTCAAGCAAATAGAAAATTTAAAAGAAAGAATTTTTCCACTCATTCGGGGTAATTGAATTCGGAATAATGGGTCATTCGGGTGATGCCATTCGGGATAATGTAAATCAAAGACCTGTCATGGAGTCAAGAATACAAATCAGTGCTGAAAATGTCATTTCGACATATCTTAATTCATCCAGCTCATTTAAAATGCTGAACCTGAAAATGTAATATGTGAAAAACTTATGCGGCTACGGAAAACCTGCTCTTTTTCGAATATCCGATCCGAATCTTAAAAAAAAAAATAAATGACGATTATTATTCATCACTAACACTAGCGCACAGTGGGACCAAAATGATAAAAGACGACCAAAAGCTTTGGGAGCAGTTAGATGAGATTTAAGCATATATGTGTCTGTCTGTAGAAGATATGATCAGAAAAATCTTTTCTATTTTTGTGCGTGTGCACTGTGTGGTTAAATTGCAAGGTAAATCCGAGCAAAAAATAGAAAAAAAAAATTAAATCAAACATTAGTTTTTTGAACTTTTCTATGATTTATATCGTTAATATCAACCAGACATGTTCTACATGTTTGTAGGTACTGCTTAAATCCACGATTTTGCCGAAGATAGGAACTTTGTAAAATTGAACATTTCAACAGTAAAATAAGTGTTTTTTTTATAAATTTTAATTATTGAATCTCATTTTAATAGACAGTTTTTGGCAGCCATGCTATCGAAATTATAATGCTTTATTATGCCCAAAATAGACTAAAAGTAACCTAACAATCGGGACACATAAAGTAGTTGGATTTTCAATGCTATTTTGATAGTCACTTTTTATTGGAAATATTAAAAATTCACATGAACTGTAAATTCACACAAAAATGAAAAACTCACGAGAACTTCTTTATTTTCAGTTCATTCTAATAGTATTCTCGTTGAAATAGTCTACATTTCTTTCACTGTGTTTAAGTTTACATTCCCCATAAAATAAATATCGCTCATTCAATTTTTATATGCTTTTCACAACCAATCAAAAACAGTATTTTTTTTTATCTCATTTTTTGTGAAATTATCAATTCATTTATTTCAGTAAAAATGCATGAATCATTATGTTTTTCACTTTGGTATGGAATGTTTTGTATGAGAATTTTGTATATTTTTCATTGCAAAATTATTATTAAAACCATACCCAAGTAACATTCTTGATTCTATTTGGTTTTATTTGTTTTTATGATAGTTTTATCAAAGCATTGCACAGTCTAATTGATCTTTCAATAGCTTCTACTGAGCACAACTATTCTTCATATCTGCGGTTTTAAAAGCATCTTCAAGAATGCTTGAAATTCAGTCTATAAAACCACAAATACAACAAGAATGACCTTATTGTCAGTTTTAAGAGCTTCTTGTAGTTATCTGTAACTGTTCTTGAATAAGAACAGTTTGGTAAATGAAAAATTAAAAAAAAAATCCATAAACATCAGATTCCGAGTGTCCATCCGTTATCGCTGCCAACCAGGAACATCCGTCTCGACAACCAACCTTGCGCGGCGCAGTGCCAAAGTCCTTTGGTTTCAGATCCAAAAAGAGTTTGCTCGGTTATCCAGGACGTCGATTCCCGTGAAATTGATGTTGAATTCTTTAAACTGCAGACAATGATGAACATTGTGAAACTCAACACTACTTACCTTCTGGGAACGCTTACCGGAGGAACCTGGCACTGCACCGCATCAAGGCTGGTTCCCGGTTGGCTGCGGTACAGGGCTGCTCATGAAGTTTAATGGATGAGGAAACCCAATTTCAATTGCCGGCTCGTTTTATACCAAAATTCACCGCGATGCGTGTGAATATTTGTTTGTTTACAATTTTATATACAAGATTTATGACGTTATCTGCAAAGTTTGCATAAATCCTCATTAAGAACATCATAAATCGGAGTACTCTTGAGGAACACTTCTTACTCTAGGATAAGTTGAAATTAACTAAACACGGTTTTTTTGGTGTTTTTTTGTGAAGAACGTTATAAATCCAAGTACTTTTGAGTTACGCTTGTAACTCTTGCTTCAGTAGAAAGGAATTCAAGGCGATCTTATGATGATGTTGGTTAAAATCACCGAAAACTAATCACGTCTCCGTGGACTGCAACGGAAGCCATGTTGAGAAAACTCATGAATAATGCTCTCGTGACCTGAATAATAATTTTAAATATTTGATTATCGCATTTTTATCCAAGTGAGCGTCCATAAATTACGTCACTGAAAAATTGTCCGTTTTCAACCCCCCCTCCCCCCTATGTCTAACTTTTTGTATGAGACCTCTGAAATGTTTGTATGGGTTGTCACATTTTACTGAACCCCCCCCCCCCTCCCCCTCAAAACCGTGACGTAATTTATGGACGTTCCCCAAGCGCGTTGCAAGTTTTGGTAGCATCTTGCAACATTTATACGATAAATTTCGCTTTACAGTTGACAACCTTGTTAAACTAGGAAAATGTCTCCAATTTGTTTTAGAAACTAATCCCGATTATAATATTGTATCATTCATTGATGTTTTTCCCAACTTAATTTAACATATTTTTCAACATAAAAGCTGCAGCAGCAACAGAAACTGACCATTTTATAATCGTTTTATCGTTTACTTGAAGAGCTCTGGAAGTAGAAAGTAACTCGCCTAGAGGACATCTTGTGAAGTACAACAGGTTTTATAAGAATCTTGAAATTAGTTCTCCAAGACTATCTTAGGATGGGCCTCTATAGTCTTATAGCGGGTTCATGGTTGGTTTGAGATAATAATGCAGAGCAATTCGGTTTATGTTTGGTTTTAAAGAATAGGTGTTAAAGAATTCTTCAAAAGCATTATAAAATTAATTTTGTTTCTTGGGTAGTGCCTTATGACACCTGATTATTAAGTTAATTTTGGTCTATTTTGGACATAATGAATCATTGAAATTATGAGTCCCGTAACGTGGGTAGATCACCTTGTAATGGTGCGTTATGGCATAAGATGTACCATAACAAATTTTGATCTTGTTATTTTTTAGCTTTGTTAATTTAAATGCAGGGAAATTCTTTTTTTTTGTATTACGTTTCTCATTGTTAATAAACCAGAGTGAAGATCGCCATATCATTCGGTGGCAGGTAGCCAACGTTGTCCGTGTCGTTTTTCTTCGAGCAGAGTGTCAGAATGTCGCGGGTGTGGATATGCTTTTTAAGATAATTTGATTTTTTTTTTCGGATTGTCAACTTTTTTTACTCGTATCACGCGATCTTGTTTTATTTTTATTTATTTTTTTAGCTAGATTGAGATGTTTTTTTGTTGTTGTTTAACGTGATTTTTTGTTTCTTTTTTTTTGTTTTCTTTTGTTTTGTTATGTCTCCAGTCGCCAATTTTTTTGCCTCGTGTTTTATTTGTTTATTTATTTAGGCTGATACAAATTTAATTTTGACTTTATGTCTCCCCCCCTTCAAAAATTTTTGGCCGGATTTTGCATTTTGAGGGGGCAGATAAAAAAATATTTATGAAAATATCGGGTCTTGCCAAAAATTGTTTAACAAATCCGATGAGTTTTAAATATTTTTCAGATTAAATGCTTTTTTATTTTTATCCCCCCCCCCCCTCGACCAGCCCAAGAATGGTGGGACAAAAAGTGAAATAAATATTTGTAACGGCCTTATTTATTTATTACATATATTCACCTGACCTACTCGGGCTGGTGTGGCTTCTACTGGTTTTTTTAGAATGTTCCCAGTAATCACCTTGAGTTGTCTTCAGGAATTCTGCTGGGATTTTTTCAGAAATTTATGTCAGTACTCACCGGGAAGTTTTGCAGGGATTCTTCAGGAATTTCTTGCTAGGCATCCCTTGGAATTCTTGGAGGACTTTCAAGAGCAAATACAGAAGACCGCAAAGTTATCAGACGCCTGTGAGAAAACTTATAACCTAGGCGAAGTGAAGCGAAGTATTAAGATTTCGTTATTGATATTATTCCTTTACATGTACTGAAAAAACAACCATAATGTCTCACCTCACTTTACCTCGGATATATTTTTTTTAATAGGCGTCGTATCACTTTGCGGTCTTCGACACAGTTGTTTGGTATATAGTCACCTACAATCATTGAAAAAACTATGGAAAAATCTTTGAAGGAATCATATCAGAAATTCCTGGAAAGAACTTCAAGAGGATTTCCTTGAGGAATCCCTGGAGGAAATCCTGGATGAATCCTAGGAGGCATTTTCGGAGAAACTCTGGCAGGCATTCATAGAGAGGAATGGCTGGAGAAATATTTTGAGCAATCCTCTCAAAATTCCTCCTAAATTTATGTTGGGATTCCTCCGGAAGTTGCTCCGGCGATTCAATTAGGAATTTCTTCAATGATTCCTCAAGGAATTCCCCTCGGATCAGCAATATTTAAAAGACAATCCACACCGTCTTCAGCCAAAGGCTGCACAGACTGAACACATTACATACATCAGACAACGGACAACACACAGAACACCCAGTGGCCCAGTGATGAATTTTTCGTTAGACGAAAAGTTTTCACCGACTGGAGCGGGAACCCACACTCCGAGGCTTACGATACGCCTAGATGACTGACGCCCCTAACCGCACGGTCACGAAACTGGGATTCTTTCGTGAACTCTTGCCAGGAATTCTTTAAGCATTCTTGCCGAGATTTATCAAGTACTTTCTGATAACATTTTTGCAGTTATTTCTCTTAGCAGATCAGATTTCTTGCAGGAATTGCTTGAAGGATCCCAGAAATTCTTCCTGAAGGATGCCTACCACAAATGCCTGGAAAATCCCAGCAGTATTCCAGGACTCCTTAGAGGAATTATGAAGAAATTCCTGGAAAACAGCATGAATTTCTATAGGTAATTCCAGAAGAATTCTTGATAAATTCCATGAGAAATTCCTGGAGGAATCGTTGGGAAAATCTCCAGAGAAACTCCATGAGAAACATTTGGAGGAAACCCAGTAGGCATTCTTGGGCATTTTCTAGTGGGCATTACTTGAAGATTACCTAGAGGATTTCCTGAAGGAACTCTTGAAGAAATCCACGGAGAAATTCCAAGAGGAACTCTTGGAGGAATCCATGGAGAAATCTTTGGAAAAAAAAATCCTCTTGTAGTTCCGCCACAAATCTCTGTTAGAAATATTTTGCTGAGATTGTTCCAGAGGTTTAATACATTAAAATCCGTTTCTGTGATTCCTTCAACGATTTATGTAGAAGTTTCTTTCGTGATTTCTTCAGATCTTTTGCCTTTGAAGTTTCTCTTGGAATATCAGCAGCAGGAATTCCGGCAGAGATTCCATGAGATATTCCTACTAAGATTTCTTAAGTAATCGCTCTAAGGAGCTCTCCTAGTACTCCTGGAGAATTTCCAAAAGGAATTGTCTGAGATATTCCAGCAAGAGTTCCTGGTGTATTCCACCAGAAACTCCTGGAGTAATCCCTGCAAGAGTTTCTGATTAATTATCAAATGGATTTACAGCTGAACTTAATGGGTGAATCCCTTATGCAGAAGGAAGTTTTGAAGAAATGTTTGGAGGCATCACAGCAAGAGTTTTCCAGCAAAAAATCCTGGAGGAATTCTAGATTCACTCCAGACATTTCTTTAAAATCACTGCCGCGATTCCTACAGGGTTTTCGCCACGGACTTCACAAGGAAATGGGATCGCTGGTAGAGATGTTAGTTTAATGGAAAAAGAATGAATTTAAATGCGAATCATAGTTTAAATAAAACGCTGGGTACCGCAAAACAGTCCTTTTTATAAGTTTCTGACCCAGCGACCCACTGGAATAACTTCTGCTACAGGGACCATCCCGACATTCTCTGTCCACTTCACAAACTAGACATTGGTAGGAGTGTACTGTAAAAACTAATATTCAAATCCGTTGGGTATTCGCTGAATGATGAGATTTTTAGTTCGTTTGTATTTACTCAGGCCACTCCGGGCTAACAGTGTCTCAGTGTCAATCTGTAATGTTAATGTGAAATCCACAATCATTTTGAGTCGTGTGTAATAACTGAACTACAGACCACAGTTAGTACTTTACCCTAGAGTACCGAGAAGCGATTGAGCGTTTGATTTTCCACTTTTTGCCTTCCCATCGCATCATCGTTGCAGCCAACACCACCGCCGATGAAAGCGGAGAAAATGAAAAGTTCCCAGCTGCAGCAGCATCCACACATGAGCCCTCACGTGCCGTCAATTGTGCTGCTAATCATGATGCTTTCAGCGGCGAATCACGTTTCGATCAGATTAGAGCGTCTTTTCAGAACTTCAAGGAGAAAAACTGTTTGAAGTCACCGTCCAAGGAGAGGGTAGGTAATCAACCCCTATTGATTGGCGGGCGAGTACTACAGCTTTTTTCAATTTCCCGGTCACCACCGCTCTTGATTGGATTAAGCTTATTGTGGCCATTCCTTTATCCTGATGACGATTTAGATGTACAGGATTATTACCAATTCCAGGCGAAGGAGAAACCAAAGCTCAGTGTAAAAATGGACCAAGAAAAGGATTTGATTTGTCCCAGCTGCGACATGGCGACGGTGCTCCCGCTGGGAGGGGTGAATCGTTTACCGCCACATTTTGTGATGGCGCGCAAAATTGAGGATATTGTTTCGGCTTGCGGCAATCCCCCACCGAACGTTTTCTGCGAATTGTGCTCCAGTGAAGTCACGGTAAGTAGACCTGGATGTTCATGTGAGAACTGATTACAATTACATGTTGAATGGGCCATAATGTACATACATGAGCCATGTAGAAAAGCAAAATGAAATATAGCGCGGTTTTTTTTTTTGAAAAAATATGTAGCAATTATTGGAGCAGCACATGCGATGAGCGGTCGGATCCATAATCTTACGAGTAACACTGGCAGTTTTGTACATATTATTCGGCTTATAATACTATCTGTCTGGTGATTGAATTATTTTAATTATCATCCAGCGTGTGGCAGATGATTCACATTTTCTAGGTGCACAAAATGCAAGTGCAAATTCATGTTTGGATTACATCTAATTCCTGTGCAAACATGCATTTTCTCTCGTTTCCGGAATACGTAGGCGACGTCTTCATGCTCCACGTGTTCGCTCAAGCTGTGCAACTTTTGCAAGGAGGCCCACCAGCGGCAGCGCAACACGTCCACCCACATGGTTCGTTCGCTCGGGGAGCTGTTGAAAAAATCCCGCCGCAGTGATCCGGAGGCACGCTCGATTAAGTGTCCCATGCATCCGGAGCATCAATTAAAATTATTCTGCACCACTTGCCACCAAGTGATATGCAACGAGTGTACAGTTTTCATTCACCGGGACCATAAATACACGTCCGCGTCGAAAGCGGCCAAGGTCTACAGCAAGTTTGTGAAAAACGCCATCGAACAGACGAAACCGCTCGAAGACTACGCGATGCAATCGGTCGGACGGCTCAATGACATGTCGATAAGGATCAACAGCAAGTGTGAATCGGTCCAGCGGGACGTGGAAGGATACATCGATGAGTACATTGCGGCACTGGAGGACCACCGGAAGATGCTACTGAAGCAAATCGGCGAGGTGCGGGAGGCGAAAATGGCAATGATTATGGCACAGAAAGTGGATCTGGGTAAGTGTAATGTGTGCATGTGTTCTCCACTCGTATTCTAAGTGTCACGGAGTTTGCGAGTACAGTAACACCCATGAAAGTTTATAATATTAATGCTTGTATTTTATCTTCTCCCCCTACCATATTCAGAACAACGCTCCCAAAACGCGCGCACTGCGATTGACTTTGCAGAGGAGATCATCAACGAGGGCAATGAGATAGAAAATTTAATTTTTGTCAGCATCCTGCTCAAACGCTTCGAGCAGTGTCTCCGCTCCAACCGGGCGCTCGACTTCAAGGTGACGGATACGTTGGAATTCCTGCCGGACGAGATGACACCCTGTTGCCGGCTGCAAAATCGGATTCCCCTCTATGGTATCATCACGACCCAGAAGGCTGATCCGAGAAAGTGCTCGCTGGAGAATTCCGCCGAGCTCGGTTGCCTCAAAGTGCATCGGAAGGTTGAGCTGTCGCTTGTCACCAAAGATTACGAAGGTAGACCTATGAATCACGGTGGAATTACGGTACAGACGGACCTTCGCTACCGGGAGGATGAGTCTCGGCCTATCTCACTCAATGTGGTAGATAACCGCAACGGGACCTACGGATTATCTTTTGTGCCGGAGCGAGCAGGTGTGATGAGTCTGATGGTTTCAGTTGATGGGAAACTTATTGAGGTAAGGGTCCTCTTTCGTCGGGTTCCTGGTGCTGTAAAGTGGCTTGTTTATGACTGAAGCGCTTGTTTTCGCTTTTCTCCGGCTTTGTTTAGGGTTGCCCATATGTGCTGAGAATTCACAACTTACGGCCGCACTACGGCGTTTATCATTGCTGTACCTTCTGCTCCAGCAACGGGTCCAAATATAGTACGTGCGCGTGCGGGAGCATCATGCCCGGCGGCTATAGGGGCTGCGGACACGGTCACGAGGGACACCCCGGTCAGCGGCATTGGTCCTGTTGTGGTAGCCTGCTGGAATATTCCGACTGTACGGTAAAGAAGGCAAAGTGAACACGCGTAGCACATGTGTGTTTGGCAGCAGTAGGTGTTACTTTATGATTGCCTCAAGCAAGATGGAAACAGTAAAGTAAACTGAGACAGGTTTCTTGATGATGAAATAAGCTTGGGGGCAAGGTAAATTAAATTTTAGGTATTTTTCTGGACATGTGCTGCATGATTAGATACGTTGTTTATCTTGTTTAAATAACATTATGAGTATTATTGAATATCAATTCTGGGACAGGCAAATTATGTTATGGCTGGTTAAAATAACTGCAAAAATGTTTATTAATATCTAAAATAAATTATTTAATCACTGTATTAGTCAATGTTTATGTTTATATACTATCCTAATAATAGATGCATCAAGCTTCATATGCCAAAATTTGTGATGAATACTTTGCCTTATTCCACTCCATATAGGGTGCGTGTACCAATCATGGCACTACCTAAGGAGAGCTATTTATACAAAAATAACGAGAAGACCAACGAATGCCATCAATAAGTTAAAAGACAGCTTAGTTTCCATAATTAACAGGAAAAATATCGAAACGGAGCCAAAACTACTTTTAGTATTTATTACAGCGTGTGCCAATGATAGGAACCATGTACCAGTTATGGTTACATTTTTTAACTTCGGTTCCTTTTCGCACTATTTGCATGCATTTCTTATGGGGTTAGCCATAACTGGTACACTATGGCGAAAAAGGGTGCAAGGAAGCCGAAAATTTTAGGAAAATGATTTATTTCTACCATGATTTGAGCAAAATGTGGAGTTCGAATGAGTGTTACCATCTTTTGTGAACGTGATCTGTTGTTCACAAAATTTTTCTTGTTGATTTACATCGTTAAAGGGTGAAAATCAACTATGGCGAATAATTGGTACTATAGCCATAATTGGTACACTTACCCTAATGCCAATTTTTTTTTTGACTAAATTCGTTAACATTTCGACAGTGTTTTGAAATTTATATGGAAGTTTATGTGAAGTATGCCCAGTGACAGTTTAGACATGTTGTATTTTTAACCCATATACTCACACAACAATAATGCAACAGTAATTAATCTCGGAATTACCATTCGTCCATGTTTTTGAAGTCAACATCAGTTTCAGGGCAAACATTTGACTTAGGTGTGATTTACGAGTAACATTTTTTACCTCTTCTTCAGGACCACAATTACTTACGAGCTTATTCATACATGTTTTCATTTAGAGTAACATATATCAACCAGGGCTCCTGATTTCCACTTTTCATCTTCTTCCACATTTGAATACAGTTAGCAGCGAATTTTTGAAGTTTTCAAAAAATGTTTATAATTTTCTTTGCTAAAAAATGTATGCATTACATGCAGAAATTTTCTTCTAGTTATGATAATAGCCGCTTCGATCGCTCACCAGCATTCGTCAACATTCGCCATTCATTCATTCGCTTGCGATCCAAACTGCGACGATCGGCAACGAATATCCATGTCAACCAACTTGCGCTTCGCTTCCCACTGATGATGGAGTTGCGTGTTTGATCACGACAATCCCTTTGCTGCATCTTTCTCGATTCGCTTCAGCAAAGAGGAGTGAATATGAATGGAGTGAGGCGAATATACCGATCCTTGATATCAACTAATAAAATAACTTTTTGTTACGATTGCCCTAGTATTTTGTATAATTATATTTTTTGATGGGAAAAATATTTTGCCTTTTTCAATTATTGGTCCTGAGAAGATTATTTGCTCACCAACTTAAAGCTGTGTTTGGGGTTCAGCACGCAGTAGGGTTCAGAGATGTTGGCTCACTTTTATTGACAGCCGCTTGGGAATTACGAGGATGTTAAACGATTTTTATTTGCGTCAAGAGCAAACTTATGTTATTATTTTTTATTATTTATTTTATCTGTATTAACGAGCTTTTCAGCCCTAGGCTAGTTCATTTCGGGACCCATGCTTTTACTTCCCTTCCGAAGGAAGAACTCACATTTTTGCAAGTTTGTCGGGAGTAGGATTCGATCCCAGGTCCTCGGCGTGATAGTCAAGTGTTCTAACCATCACACCAGGTCCGCTCCACAGCAAACTTATGTGTCTCTGACAGATTTTGGGCCGCGGAATCCGAATCTGGGCTCAGATTTGCTCCAGCACGTCACAATTTTGTGCTATACCTCAATTTATAGCTCAAACTAAGCGATTTATTGCAGTAAGCATTGTTAGTAAGTAAGTGCAACTTTTGGAGAGTGACTTATATGGGAAATTTCGTAAATAACATAAAATGCTTAAATATATCGGAATGTAGAATTAGCATCTAAGTTAAAATACACATAAATAAAAATTAAAAAAAAAAATTAAATATATCAAATTTGATTTGGTTAAGTCGTTAATTTAGATGTCAATTTACCAATTTACCCTATGATGTCTTCAAAAAAATATTTGCATATTTTTTGGCTTGTATTCAAACAAGCCCAAAATCGCATATTTTGCTCTATCAATTGGGGTGTAGCTCAAAATTGTGATGTGCTGGAATAAACCTGAGCCCGGATTCGGATTCAGCAGCCCAAAATCTGTCGCAGACACATAAGTTTGCTCTTGAGACAAAACAATGTTGCGCTATGTTATGAAATCATTTGACATCCTCGTAATTCCGAGTTTAATTAGTTAATTCAAGCCTAACTTTACTAAACACCGTATCTAACAAAATCCACGAACGGAGAAAATAGAAGGGGAAGTTCGCTGGTCCCATAGCAACTCATACATCAAGCATTTCAGAAACGTGAAAAATCCGGGTATTTTCTACTATCTACTATCCCCAAAAGTGAGTGATACAAGTAGTCCGTAACGAAATTCAGCGCCTCATGTGAAAATCTCTTTTTTGTTTACATATGTTACATACGGTGTTTGGTAAAGTTAAGCTTAAATTTTTATTTCGCTGTGTAATTTGAGTTTAAGAGGACATCTTTGTAATGAAGATCATTAAAAAATCAAAAGATAAAAATTTACTTCGTCATATGCGCTAGTTCCCGTCACATCCTGTCATGGTAGATAGCCAATCATATCAGATATTCCGACTTACCATCGCCAAGGCCTCATCAAATGAAGCAAAGAAAATATAGGCTATCGATAACTAGTCTCTATAGCACTGGAAATCGAATAATTACGCTAAATTTCACGTTTTCATTCCACTTTACTTGCGACGTCACATTTTTTCTCGTTTTGCGTATGCCGAAGGTAGGGTAAGTGTTTCAATTATGGCTATAGTACGAATTATTCGCCATAGTTGATTTTCACCCTGTAACGATGTAAATCAACAAGAAATAAATTGTGAACAACTGATCACGATCTCGAGAGATGGTGGATTTCCTTAAAATTTCGGCTTCCTTGTACCCTTTTTCGCCATAGTGAACCAATTGTGGCTAACCCCATAAGGAATGCATGCAAATAGTGCGAAAAGGAACCGAAGTTAAAAAAAATGTAACCATAACTGGTACAGGGTTCCTATCATTGGCACACGCCGTAATAAATACTAAATGTAATTATGGGTACGTTTCTATATTTTTCCTGTAAAGTGTGGAAAATAAGTTATCTTTCAACATATTGATGACATTCATTGGTCCTCTAATTATTTTTGTACAAATAGTTTTTCTTAGGCAGTGCCATGATTGGTACAGGCACCCTATATAAGTTGAAGTCAAGCACAAAATCGTTTTTGTATGGGTTCTTAAGAATGCTGTGTCAAATTTTCATAGAGAACCAATCAGTAGAAACAAAGATATAGCGGTTTGCGCCTCGCTCCCTTAAGCGGTACGTAGTTTAAACTTGAATCTTTAAACGCGATTATCTCGTAATTGTCGATGCGGAGATCACGCAAAATGCCCAAATGGTCCAAGACCCTACTGATCGTTCCAGAACACCACAAGGGCCTTTAGTAATGGTTTTGTTTTGAGTTTGTACTTCCATTGGAGTCGTTGGAAGGTAACTACACGTGGTGGAGAAATTCTGAAACAAGCAAACCATTTGTTGCTCATTGTCCTGAAAAGCTTTGTTAAATACCGTACATTTCACTCTTTCGGAAATTTGAAGATCTACATCTGCTGATGACAAACCGCAAGATGCTGTGTATACTAGTGTCACGTGGTAATTGCAGTTTTGAGATTCATCACCTGGCAGCGATCGTATAGTCCTGAACAAGTTTGCCGAACACCGTATTTTCCTATCGTGCTGGAAATTCGCGATTTATCTCACGTAGACAAACAGTAGCGAAAACGGTTCCAACCTCGATCACTGGCTTTTTGCCTTTCTCGTACACTGTACTGGAAAGGCTACCCGAGCAAAGTCTAACAACAAAACGATAGCAAATCGAAAACACGATTTGTAATCAGCAGCAAATTGATATCATATTTTGATATCAGATTGTCTTGATTAATTTCGATTTCAAATTTTGATATCGTTTTGCTGTCATTTAAAATTATTACAAATGTTTAAGTTTTCAAGTCCTTTCAAAACTTCTAGGCGAACTTTCATAAAGCATCTAATGATATACCATCATTGCAATTAACGTATTGCATTTAGGTTTCCATATTATTCGAAAAACTCTAAATTTAACGATTTTTCCATTTTTTCGCACTGATAGCAAAAACAGTAATCAATTTGCCATCACTGATAGCAGGAATTGTTTTCAACTTGCTCTCACAGGAACATTTTTCTGCTCTCATTTTTGATGTTTTAACCGTTAAAACGACCAAAACGACACCAACCTGAGTAATCATAATTTGCAATATCACAACATCAAAATTAGTTTTCGATTTGCTGTCAGATTTTGCTCGGGTATAAGTTCACTGCAAAAATGACTTTTTGATAGGAGGCCCGGAGGGTCAAGTTACATATACCAATCAACTCAGCTCGACGAGTTGAGGTGATGTGTGTGTGTGTGTGTGTGTGTGTGTGTGTGTGTGTGTGTGTGTGTGTGTGTGTGTGTGTGTGTGTGTGTGTGTGTGTGTGTGTGTGTGTGTGTGTGTGTGTGTATGTATGTGTGTATGTGTGTGGTCCAAATAAACTCACATCACTTTTTTGAACTAAACCTCAACCGATTTTAATGATCGACGGTTCATTCGACGCGGAATTAGGTTACATTGTTCCCTATTGAAAATGGATCGGATCGGTCCAGCCGTTTCGGAGTTATGGCCATTTAGGTGTTCCGGACCGGTACTCCAGGAAGGGGCCAGATATGAAAACGCTACAAACCCATCCCTGCGGCACATCCAACTACGGCATTTTCGAAAAATTGATGAATGGTAAACAGAAAAATAGTCTGAGACCATATCTCAACCGGTAGTGTCCCGGAACCGGTTCCGGGTGTCCCGACGGAAGTGGCCAAACATAAAAGTGAACTAAACCCATGAATGCGACATATCAAACCGCGGCTTTTTCGATAACGTGATGAACAGTAAGCAGGAAAACATTCTCAGACCATATCGGAACCGGTAGTGTTCCGGAACCAGTATCAAATGTCCCGCCGGAGGTGGCCAAGTATGAAAATTAAATGAACCCATGCATGCGACATATGAAACTGTGGCATTTTTTTGATATCCTGATGCACAGTAAGCAGAAAAATATTCTCAGACCATATCGGAACTGGTTGTGTTCCGGAACCGGTACCGGGTGTCCCGTCGGAAGTGGTCAAATATAAAATTGATCTTAAACCATGTATGTGACATATCAAACCACGTTTTTTTCGATAACCTGATGAACAGTAAGTAGGAAAGCATTTTCAGACCATATCGGAACCGGTAGTGTTCCGGAACCGGTTCCAGTTGTCCTGCCGGAGGTGGTCAAGTATAAAAGATAACCAAACCCATGCATGCGACATATCAAATAGTGGCTTTTTGATATCCTGATGAACAGTAAGCAATAAAATATTCTGACCTTATCTGAACCGGTTTTGTCCCGGAACCAGTTCCTGGTGTCCCGTCAGAAGTGGCCAAATATAAAATTTGAACTAAAACCATACATGCGACATATCAAACCGCAGCTTTTTTGATAATCTGATGAACAGTAAGCAGGAAAGCATTCTCAGACCATATCGGAACCGGTTCCAGATGTCCCGCCGGAGGTGGCCAAGTATAAAAGTTAACCGAACCCATGCATGTGACATATCAAATAGTGGCTTTTTTGATATCTTGATGAACAGTAAGCAGGAAAATATCCTGATTCGACAATGAATAATGTCAAATTACCTGGGTAAACTTTTAATTCGATGAACTAACTCTATTATAGTTTTGTTTAGATTGTAGGATTTGTTTTTGATCACATATCTTACAGATATTGTGGTGGTACGAATTGATAGCTTGTTCATTTTACAATTGTTTTTTCTTCCGAAGTTCACTGCGGTACGAATAAGAAAGTGGCGTATTAAAGAGTGATAAATACGCGGGGTTTGACAGTACATCAAATAGCAGCTTTTTTGTTTTCAACGGTCAATAAAATGTAACCTAAAATGTGCAGAAAAAAGAAGACCGCAAAGGGATCTGTGATTGTATAAAAAGTTATATCCAAGGTTGCGACCATTCATTTGCAAAGATTTACATTCATTTGCTATTATCTCAGTTCAGAAGCATGCTATCGAAAAACAATGTATAGATGAATTTAACCTTGTAATTTTATCTGAAAGTTTGCCGAATAGCATTGGGGTCGCAAACGTACACCAAAGTCGTGAGCGAGCTGTGAAGGCAACTCTCCACGCGGTGAATGTAAATTACATTCACGCTGTGGAAAGTTGCCTTCACAGCTCGCTCACGCCTTTGGTATGCGTGTGCGACCCCAAAGTTATTCGGAAAACTTTCAGATATAACTACAAGGTTAAATTCATCCATACATTGTTTTTCGATAGCATGCTTCTGAACTGAGATAATAGCAAATGAATGTAAATCTTTGCAAATAAATGGTCGCAACCTTGGTTATATCTTAGCTTGTTAATATCGTCTTGATATTGATCAGCCTTCAGTGTAAGTGAAGGTGCTCAAGCAGTCAACTGAGAAATCTGATATGATAGCTCTGCTTATACGTTGAACATAACGTCGGACTATGTGCCATCAATAAGTTTTAAGTCAATTCAATGATTATTATTATTATTAGCTTTATTAGGGAGATTTTCAGCCCGAGGCTATTTCATCTCCAAGCAATTCAATTCAATGATGGCTTTGATAAAATGCTTGCTTTTCCTAAAAAAATATCAGGATTGAGGAACACTTTGACTTACGTCGACGAAAAGATCGTGATCGCATATACGACGAGAAAGGAACTATGTATCACCACTAGGTGGATTAATTTGGTTTTTTTATATATAATTGTTTTCCGGACAAAAACGGACGAGAAACTCGAACATCGAATGACGACGGATGAAATGAAAGATTTAAACATCTTCATGACGATAATCAATTTGAATTTAGGAAAGTACTCGAGATTGTATTGTTGTTACCCAAACTAACAAATGTGTCCATAACTGGTACAGGGTTCCTATCATTGGCTCACGCCGTAAATAATACTAAAAGTAGTTTTGGCTCCGTTTCTATATTTTTCCCGTGAAGTATGACAACTAATCAATTATTTGACATATCGATGACATTCGTCGGTCTTATTTTTATTTTTGTAGAAATAGTTTTCCTAAGGTAGTGCGATAACTGATACAGGCACCCTACTTGGTAAATCTTAATCGTGTATCAATAAGCATTGGTGATCGAATGTAAAGCTTTTTGTCCCGACGCCAGACCTAATAGGATTATTCAATCGTTGAAGAGCTTCACTAGCAATTTAAATATAAAACAAGCTCGACTGTTTGTTTAGGGGACACCTTGCTTGTCAATAGTCAGATCCGTTCAAACAAAGTCAAAATACAAACAATGTTGGTTGCATCACAAGTCCACCACCGATGGCAATCGCATATTTTGTTTATATCCACAAATAAAATGGCTTCCCGATATAAGCAGAGGGGAGCGCACCAAACTTTTTCTTTCATTCCTGGCATGAAATACCTACCTCAACTCAACCAAGGTTTGCCATCGCTTTGACCGACCACTCTCGCAATCAGTACAACTTCGTACCTGCCACTGCTGTTAAATTTTTCCGTGTTACTTCCGCTGGCTGCACACTGTTGCATGCACACAAATTTACCGCAAAACAAACATATCTCCGAGTACCGGGTTTGACAGAGAAACGGCAACAATGCTATTGTTTGTTTTTGGTTCCTCTGTTCCCACTGCTCTGTTTGTTAGCAATCGGGCAGGTGACGGGAAAACGGTACCATGTGCTCTAGGGAAACGAAAAGGTGTCACGTAAAAAGAGCATCTTGTTGCGAATAAGCAGAAGACCTGTCAAAGTTACACATGACGTTAATCTTCTCAGGGTCTCACGTTCTGTTACAGAGATTTATTTAACCATATGTATCACACAAGTTTATGCCATTCGCGAAACAGGCAATTGACAGGTTCTATCGAAACTGTATCGGCTTGTAGGAAGCCGTTCCTACTGTTCAGCAGGTTGTTCTTACTTTGATCCTATGTAAAGCCCAAGTAACATACATGTCACAGAAGAGTCACGGCGGCGCAGATTTTTGTTGAGCAGAAGTCGCTGTGACTTACTTCTAGCAAGTTGTTGTTTTGTTAAAATTGAACACGAGTGGTAACAATTTGAATGTAACCAATCAGTGCCATAATTCTTTTCGAAGGATGAATTTGAGAGCGTTGGATCATTAATTGCAGTTCCCATCTCGTGATTTTTAAGATTTTTTGAATATTTGTGTTAAAAAAATCTGAGCAATCTGTATGATCAGAAGTGCATTTGTACCCCATCCTTCCCAGAACTGTTAAAAACTTTCTGCAGATTGCTGGCAGAGGTACGGAAAGGTGACCTGGCTGGCTGTGGCTACTGGCAGTTTGTCGCAGTTAGGCCAAACTCGAGTAAAAGCAACAACGTTTGCCACCACAGCTAGCTATGGCTGGCTATTTACTACAAGCAAGCAGAGACAGTTTTAACAATGGCTCGCACTGACAACAGATCTATGCTTGGTTTGAACTTGGTACCTACAATCGCTTGAGGCACCGCACGTTTGGGTTTGCATAAACAAACGAAATTTAAATAGTAGATACCTCCTTCTGAAATTTATTATCCACCGGTGCATCTGTTTTCTGTTGGATCTATCTGTCCAGAAGGGTGTGTGCGTGCCATGTTTTTGTAGCAAATAGGATAAACTGGTCCGATGGCAACTTTTAGAATGTTTTGTTTTTATTTCGTTTACTGTGTTGTGGCTTTGTTGAAATACAAATACGTTTTTACCAATTGTTAGTGTTCTGAAGCATTCTTGGAATTGTGAAATTAGTCTTTGGTTTAGTTTTCTATTGAAGGCGAGCTTGAATTCCTGAAAGTATCATCGGATAAATTTCTGAAGGAACTCTCAGAGAAATCCTTGAATGCGTTTCTGTAGTAATTCTTGCAGGAACAACTAAATGCTTTCTTGAGCATTTTTTGTAAAAAAAATCTGATTTATTTTTGAAAGAAGTCTTAGAGGCGTTTCTGGAGAAAAACTTTGGAGAAATTTTCAAGAGAATGTTTTCATAAGCGAATTCTTGGAGTTCTAGAAAGAACACATGGTGTAATACCTGAAAGATTTTTTTGGCAGAATCTTCGAAGAAATTCATGGAGAAGCTCCTAAAGGAATCATTTGAGAAAATTATGAAAAATTTCGTGAATGAATTCCTAAGATGACTCTTAAAGTAGTTTCAACAAAAATACATGCCGATTGCACGAGGAATTTATATGAACAATAGACGAGAAAATTTTGGAAGAAAACCTTGAAGAAGTTTCTGAAAGTTCCCTGAGGGGAGTTCCTGTATGAAGCATTGGAGAAATATTTAAAAAAAAAATGTTTGAAGAAGTTTCTGTAATTATCCTTAAAGAAATTTTGAAATACAGTCGACTCTCCACAACTCGATATCCAAGGGACCATCGAGTTATAGAATTATCGAGTTATAGAACATATGGGGAGACAAACATTCTCTCGACCAGAAATCTTGAAATTAAGTTTTGGTGATCTTTTTCATCATATATTTTTAGCTGGAAATTCTGTATTCAATAATTTTACTTTTTGAATTATCAACTTTGAGCCCTGCACAGTGGTCCCAAAGCCGCATATGTCTGGACAATATCGTTAATGCTGAAATGATTAGTTTTAGCTATATGCTGTCTTCGGAGAAGTTTCTTCATATTTTTTAGACATTCGTTTCAATATTGGGATATTAGGGTGGTCCGAATAATTTTCAAGACTACACTGTCAACTTTTATTGTTTCCAAATAAATAAAATCTATGTTCCATAAAGTTGAAAAGCTCTTGATTGCAAATAACTTTGCCCAAGAAACTATAATTATATCGCTTATGCTTCAAGAGATATGATTATTTAAAATCAGGTTAGGGTGGCACCTAAAAATGAACTTCTTTTAAAATCATTTTTTTTCGCTGATTTCTCGCAAAAACATTGTCCCGATCACTTTCAGAGTATTCAATATTCAACATGTTTCTCAAACACAGTTCAATATCCTCATTTTGTAGTTATTTTGAGATTTTTCTTTATTTTTGACACTCAATATTTCAGAACGGAGCAAGTGGATTTTCAATCTCTGCATATGAATTACAATTAAAAAGCTTGTAATTTTACCCTTAAACCCTTCAGGAAGCGCGCCGTTGTAAAAAGTACAACGACCTAAAAAAAACCTCGCTCATCGCTCATCGTATACACAGCGAGTGCGGTGTAGTTTTGGGCTCCCACAGGCGCGCATCCTGAAAGGTTATTATGGGAAAAGTTCTTTGGTACCAAAAAATTGAAAATCAACTTGCGCTATTCTGAAATATTCAGTAATCAAAAAGAGAAGAAAACCCTCAAAAACTTTTTGAATGAATGAATTTTATATTATGTACTATATCTAAAGTATACTAGGGGTACTCACTAAACAGATTAAATTGCTGCGTAAGCCATGATTTTCTGCTTATTTGAAATGTTTCATGATTTTGCGAATGTAATAATCAAAGATTGCCTTGGTGATCGCGACGTTTAATCAGTTTAATCAGTTTACGCTGTTAAGTGAATCCCCCTACTATACTTTTGATGACAATATCAAAATATTCTTCAGTTTTCGGGGTTTCAGGAACATTTCTAAGATTATATCTACGATAATTGAAAAAAAAGCGGCGAACATTGGGTTGAATTTGAAACTCCATACATTTTGGCGGAAATTTTTAACCGTTATTCACTCGAATGTCACATATTTATATTGCTTCTAATATATAGTTAATTTTATTGGTATCTGGAATCTGGATGCGGAATCACAAATAAGAACGGAACGATCTGACGCAAAATCGCACTTTTATTCAATATTCCGCACTGAATCGAGAACTTTTAACCGCACAATTCGCAATATCTTGTTCAACCATAAGAAATAGAACTAAGATTTTTGATTCGGAAAAGTTGTTTGGAATTAAGTGCTTTTCAACTTTGTAGAGCATTACATTACTCTATAAAAAAATCACTAAATAGTTGATATCATTATTTGCAAAAAAAATATTGGACCACCCTAACTGATTCATATTGAAAAAATGTGCAAAAATAAGAAGAAACTTTCCTGAAGAAGGCATGTAGTATTAGTTTAGCCGTGAAACTTATCGTCAAATTTGGTACAGCTTTTGGGCCGTGGTGCTTTACATAAAAAGTAATGATTTTTTATTAGCCATTCACATTTTTGTTTTCGTCTTTTCAAGTATGAATCAATTTCAAACTACTCCAAACGATTTCTTAGCTATACGACGCTTTATTATGCACTGGTTATATTGAACTTTCAAGCTAACATCGAGTTATGGAGGTAAAATTATACTAAGTGTGACATCGACCAAAGGAAGCATCGAGTTATAGAAATATCGACTTATGGAGAGTACGATATATGGAAAAATGAAGGGACCGACGAATCCATCGAGTTATAGAAAATATCGAGTTGTAGAACATCGAGTTGTGGAGAGTCGACTGTAATAAAATAAATCCGTGATGGAAGCTCTGGAGAAATTTTGAAGAGGAAATTCGTGCTGATTTTTTTTGAGGTTTACCAAAAGGAATAATGCCTTAATGCAGCGGTTTTCAGATCGTGCACCGCGGTGCACTTGGTGCACCGTGAAGCTTTGCGAAGTGCACCGCGTGTTTTCCAAATATGTTGCCTTAACAATAATGATTAGTGTGTGTTTTGTAAGTAAACCACCCAAAATATATCTTTTAGTTACACAGAATATAGAAGGCCTGATTTAATCATCATAAAACCAAAATAAAATGATTTGGGTTCTATCGTAGTATTAAGTTTCTCACAAAAGTATATTTTTACTAGAAATTGTTGCTTGTTCACTGGACCTTCAATGTAAGATACTAAACAAATGTTTATAGAATTTAGAAAACTACAAATAACATGAAATTTACCAAGCTAATCTCAGAGACCATGCTCATTATTTTCAAAGAAAATTTTATCAAATAATCTTATAAGTTTGGAATGTATACTGAGGGAAATCTTCCAAAAATGTTACCAGTTCAGGAATTATGAATAATAGTCTTAGGAGCTATTTTACAAATCAGTTATGTACTGAAGCAGAACTTTACCGAGTCTTTCACCAGTAGTCCTCCAAAAAAGTGTTATTTTTTTTGGAAAGAATTTCACCTGCTGAGGATCTTGCTAAGAATTCTCAAAGACCTGGACTGGAATTTCGAAAAAAAAAACTACCAGCCGAAAAGTAAAGGTCGACAAGGGAAGGTCCATTTATTAAGTCCATAGTTTTTCGGGAATTCTAGACCCTCCTCCACTCTTTCACTCTATTTTTCTATACCTTATACACGTACTGTTACGCTTTCTTAGATCAATGATATGTCTAGTGTATGTACCAGGAAGTGGCATCGAAAAAACTCTAGAGTTTTGTAACAAACATAAACAATCTTTTAAAAATTTTGAAATAGTGCACCGCGTGACGATTTATTTCTAAAAAGTGCACCGCGAAGGAAAAGGTCTGAAAAACCCTGCCTTAATGAATTTCTGAAGGAATTTTCGGAGGATTTTATAATTAGCGCATGGAATTTTTTTGAACCAACCCTTAGGAGCTTTCCACAAAAAATTCTTCGAATAAATTCTTGAGGAATTTCTTAGAAAACTCGAAGGAATTTCTGAAGGTATTACAGTAGATTTACCTGGAAAATACGCAAAGTGAATTCCTGATACAATTCCTGTAAGAATTGCAAAAAAATGTTTGGAAAGTTTTCTGAAACAAAATCTTTTGAGGAAATCCTGAAAGAACCCTCGAGGCAATTGTCGAAGAAATCTCAGGAGCTTTAAAAATAGAGAAATTTCCGAAAAAAAACCCTTGATGGAATTGTTGTAGGAATTTTTGGAGGAATTCCAAGCAATGTTTTTTCTTGGATTAAAAAAAACACCTTAAATTCTGCGTAGAAATTGTCAAGATAAGTGAAATCCCAGGAGAAACACAATGTGAAATCTCTAGAAGAGGTGCAAGTGAAATATTTAATAAATTACCATCAGTTGTCACCAAAAGGATTCCACGACCTTACATCAGAAATGAACACCTTTCATGGAATGCACAAAGAAAGGTACACCGCAAGATGAAACGCGAAGTTTAGAAATAGATTTCAATATAATTTGTAAATTTTTTCTTCGTTAAAAGATTGTTTAAATCAAAAACTTTGTTATGGCAACCAAAATGTTTATCATCATTATTAAACATTATGTTAACCCGCTGTGTCATCTTGCTCCACCCGTTTCAACTTGCCCCGGTGTACCTTATTGTTTTTAACACCTATGTGCCTGTGCCTCATATTGCACCCTATTTCAAAACTTTAAAAATCTGATTCTCAGCCGTTTCTCAACGAAAATGTGTGAAATTTTGATAGTTGATCACAAAATCCTTCTAGTTTATGGAACCGGTATCATGGTTCCGATTTTTCCCGTTGTTCCGGATTTATGGCCGTGGGTACTGGGGTAACCTCCTTATCAGATAGAGGTGCAACCTATAATTCGCCCTCGAAAACTAGCTTGCGGCATTCCAAACTTCATGATTTTGCAAAACAAGAGTATTGGAGCATATTTCTAGAGATGCTGAATACACTGGTCACTTCTCCGGATGTTCCGGAAATCTGGTGCCCTCAGGGAAGTGGCCACCCCAGCCAGCAATTTGGTTGCTATATCAAAATTGCAACTGAAATAGTCACACATATATAGCACCAAAGAAATCGTATTCAATGCACGAAACAGGCATATACATACTACAGTGGAGGCCATATCGAAACATATATACGATTACTGCGATTCCATCCAACATAATTTACGATTTCTTGAAAAATTCTACGATTTCACCGATTTTATCCGTCTGAATATACGATTTTGCATGATCTTATTACGATTGAGAGTACCAATATACGACTCAAGATTTTCAAATAAAAAAAAAACAATTGGTGTTCAGTGGGAATCGAACTTAGGTCCTTTGAATGAGAACTGCGCGTCATCTCTATTGGCTATATTGCCAAGTTGAAAATAGAGAGTTCAAGGTGAATGGCATGAAACGAACAAAAATTAGCATGACAAGGTGCGAGACTTGTGGTGGGAGCGTTGTTGTTGTACATTGAGTGGCACCAAAAGTGGTGCCGTGCAAGACCCCCGGAATTCACATCGTTGTTGGAATCTATACATCACTTATTGTAAGTCATTTGCTAGTATGAAAACCTATATATTTGGTTGAAATTATTGCTATGTACCATAATTGGAATGCAACAACAAAACAACAAAAATGCAAATTTGTGATGAATACCATTTTTTTTCTTTTTCTCCATCATACAAATATGTAAACAAAACCATTTACGATTTTCGAGATTAAGATTTGACTATTAAAAGTGCAGTAACAATCATATGCGACTGCAAAAATGAATATACGATTTCTAAGATTTCATTCACTTCGTATACGATGCAAGTGTGACGAAAACGATCAATATACAACATTGTTATAGTTGTATACGATTTCACCGATTTTCATCATACCTTTAGGTAGCAAGCTCGATTTAGCAGATTCATATACGATGTGAAGCGACGATTTCCACGATTCAAAGAAATCATATGTACGATACTAGCGAACTTGCAGCTTGACACTCAGAATGTATGTTTTATTCACGATTCTATCCGATTCTGTGCGATCCTACCGATAGTATCTCCCACCTTTTATGATCGGAGACGACTATATGAAATAAAATCGCAATTGAAATTTAATTTGGCATGAAATGCGAGTTTACGCAATCATTGACAACAAATATACATATTATTATACAATTCTGATTCAATATATGAAACTATACGATTTTTTCCACACAATGATTTACGATATGTGGTTGGCTGGGACTTTCTGACCGGTTCTGAAACCTAGCATGCGACATATCAAACTTCATGATTTTTCAAAACAAGACTATTGGTACATGTTTTGAGAGATTTCGGATACACTGGCCACGTTATTGGATGTTCCGGAATCCTGGTGCCCCCAGGGAAGTGGCCACTTTCTGACCGGTTTTGAAACCTAGCTTGCGACATATCAAACTTCATGATTTTGCAAAACAATACATTTGGTACATGTTTTGAGAGATTTCGGATACACTGGTCACATCTCCGGATGTTCCGGAAACCTGGTGCCCCCAGGGCAGTGGCCACTTTCCGATCAGTTCTGAACCCTCGCTTGCGACATATCAAACTTCATGATTTTGCAAAACAAGACTATTGGTACATGTTTTGAGAGACTTCGGATACACTGGCCACATCTCCGGATGTTCCGGAAACCTGGTGTCCCCAGGGAAGTGGCCACTTTCTGACCGGTTCTGAAACCTAGCTTGCAACATATTAAACTTTATGATTTTGCGAAACAAGACTATTGGACCATGTTTCTAGAAATTTCACATACACTGGCCACGTCTCCGGATGTTCCGGAAAGCTGGTGTCCACAGGGAAGTGGCCACTTTCTGACCGGTTCTGAAACATAGCTTGCGACATATCAAACTTTATGATTTTGCAAAACAAGACTATTAGTACATGTTTTGAGAGATTTCGGATACACTGGCCACATCTCCGGATGTTCCGGAAACCTGGTGTCCCCAGGGAAGTGGCCACTTTCTGACCGGTTCTGAAACCTAGCTTGCGACATATCAAACTTCATGATTTTGCAAAACAAGACTATTGGTACATGTTTTGAAAGATTTCGGATACACTGGTCACATCTCCGGATGTTCCGGAAACCTCAGAAAGTGGCCACTTCCCTGGGGGCACCAGGATTCCGGAACATGCGGAGATGTGGCAAGTGTATCCGAAATCTCTCAAAACATGTACCAATAGTCTTGTTTTGCAAAATCATGAAGTTTGATATGTCGCAAGCTAGGGTTCAGAACTGGTCAGAAAGTGGCCACATCCCTGGGGACACCAGGTTTCCGGAACATCCGGAGATGTGGCCAGTGTATCCGAAATCTCTCAAAACATGTACCAATAGTCTTGTTTTGCAAAATCATGAAGTTTGATATGTCACAAGCTAGGGTTCAGAACTGGTCAGAAAGTGGCCACTTCCCTGGGGGCACCAGGATTCCGGAACATCCGGAAACGTGGCCAGTGTATCCGAAATCTCTCAAAACATGTACCAATAGTCTTGTTTTGGAAAATCGTGAAGTTTGATATGTTCCAAGCTAGGTTTCAGAACCGGTCAGAAAGTGGCCACTTCCCTGAGGGCATCAGGTTTCCGGAACATCCGGAGAAGTGGCCAGTGTATTTAGCATCTCTAAAAATATGCTCCAATACTCTTGTTTTGCAAAATCATGAAGTTTGGAATGCCGCAAGCTAGTTTTCGAAGGCGAATTATAGGTTGCACCTCTATCTGATAAGGAGGTTACCCCAGTACCCACGGCCATAAATCCGGAACAACGGAAAAAATCGGAACCATGATACCGGTTCTATAAACTAGAAGTATTTTGTGATCAACTGTCAAAATTTCACAAATTTTCGTTGAGAAACGGCTGAGAATCAGATTTGAAATAGGGTGCAAAATGAGGCACAGGCGCATAAAGCATTGTCCAGTTAGAATCCGGACGCAGATAATCACTTATATCTCAGAGGTGGAATAACAAACAGAAAATGTGAAGCCCTCAAAACAAAGATAATTTACTGTAGTTTCATGGAAAAATATCATTAAAATTATTTAATTTAATTTTTAATACATTTTCTCGTTTTTTCCGTGATTACTTCCTTAAAAATCTGCACAATGGTAGTAAATTTTAACATCAACCCCTTCGGCGGATTTGTTTAACAATCAGGTAATCTCTGTAGTGTCCTGAGACCCTCTACCAATCTGATTAGGATTCCAAAGAAACTTTGCCAAATATTTCTCTTCTTGCGAAATTAAGGGCTATTCAGTGAATTCCAAAGAAGCGAAATTTGAGTGTTTTTCGTTAATAAACACTATCCAACAGTGATGACACCACTACACATCTCAGGCTGTCGTGATAGCTCACCAAATTAGCTCAAACCTCTACAGATCCCTTGTGTGCATTTTTGAAAAGCAGCACGCGATGCTTGAGGTTATCATCTTTGTACACATTTGTTGTCAAAATCGTGATGTGAGAAAACGATGTCCTGAGCTCGAACTTCCTGACAAATCTTGGAATTCCAAGCAGATTTATCCATGAACATAAACTTCAATCTTCCTTGGGCACTTCCTCATGGCATGGTTAACAACATCTGTGCACATCACACACAATGGTTATGGAGACATTAACATTTTTCGCGACTGTCGTACCTGACCACGCTTAATTTTCAGCGTGTTTGTGCAAGATTTTTTTCCTTCACTTGTCTTCAATCTGAAACAACTTTTCACTCGTAGCAAGAAAATCGATGAAATTTTCACCATCAATAGAGGACTTGTTTATGATCAGACTCCTGAAAAAAAAATATGATTATGATCATTGAGAGCGTCACAATAAATTATCCTTTGCGTCCGGATTCTAACTGGACAATGCTTTAGGTGTTAAATTACACACTAGCGCAGTAGTGCTCAGGTCGAAGCATATGAAAGAAAAAAAGTTGCCTAAGTATTCCAAACATTTTGGCCACCCCCCTGTACTTGACAAAAAAATCGAGTCAAGTACAAGACACTGAAGATGACTGAAAGATTTTTTATAGTTTTAATAGGGATTTAACCAGGTAATGAACAATGCTATCAAAAGATATTTTATGAGGCACTTGAAGCATTCTATAAAACCTTCATATGACTGTAATGAAACTAATCAATGCAACTACTAATTTGTTTTATATTATGCTTTATGATGGTTGTCAAGAACACTATAAAATGAACCTCACAAAAGTACCAGAATGAATCGTCAGCGAGTGCACTGTGACACATTAGGTGACCAGAATTAAAAAAAATATTAGCTTTAAATAATATTCCTTATTCATCAATTAATAATTATGATAAATCGTTGTTTTTTTATTTTCTAAACATGTTTTGACGAGCATGATTTATTGTCACCTCAAAATACATCATTTAACATTACATTACATTACACAAATACATCCTTGAATACATCATTTGAAGTGATAAAATATTTTTGGCCGTTTGTAGACGACCACCGTGAAATGTCATTCGTTTTCGACAGGAGCGCCATCTCATGGAATAGCGAAAATCAAAATTTGCGTTATAGAAATATTAATAATTTAACATATGGTGGCTGTGACGAAGAGAATGCCTTCTGCTGCTGCTGCTGCTGCTATATTGCAATTGTAAATTTTCTCCAGCACTTTCATTTTTACAATTGAAAATTTAACAAAATACTACATTGGGGTCGGTGGTGTTGTGGTAAGCGTGGTTGCCTCTCACCTCAGTCGGTCGGGGTTCAATTCCCGTCGACGCCGATGGGATTTTCTGAGACATAAAATCCGTGATCACGTCTTCCCTCGGATAGGAAGTAAAGCCGTAGGTCCCGGCCCATGTGTTGATGGGTTCGATATGTAGGGTCCTCAGGTGTAGTGGCTGTCTCCCTGGGGCGTCGGAATTTAAGGCTTAGCTCCTAGTAGCCCCAGCCGACGTAAAACGCAACTGGCGCCGAACGGTGCTAGTTGGCCAGAATAAAGAAGAAGAATATTTGATGATGATTTTTGCATGCTTGAACTAGAGCTCATTCGGGAAATAGATTCTACCGTGAAACGGCTAAAAAATAATTCACTGCACTTTTTGATGAAACTCATTTATTCGCAAATATCACACTTCTTGAGAGGTGCGTTTGATTTCCACGCCTAATTTTATAACTTTCACCGGAAATCTGCTTTCGCACATACCGTATTGTATCAGGTATCGCCACAAAGTGACATATTGTTAGACTTTCACTTGTAATATTCGATAAGAGACCACTCCGTGCTGATAGTAATGTTAACATTGTTTATTTTTATTTTTCCCACTGGTGAAAAATGAACTCCGGCTGTCAAACTTTTCGAGTACGAATGAATAACAAGCTAGTTTTATTGTCGATTTATTGTCATTCTGAATCTTGCTTGGAAAGCCGCTATAAAGGTGGTCGGTCCACTTGGCTGAAAGGCGAACTTGTAGCGGTTGTCAGAAGGTTAGCTTTATTAGCAGTTTTATGAAATTGATCGGGAGAACCACTAGTAGAACATTATAAAACCAAAAATGTTACTTGGGTTCTCACCCCCAACGACGGTACCACACATTTGAAAAAAAAAAATCAGCATCAAACTAAAATTTAACACTCATCGGTACTAATTTCATGTTGCGAACATTGATCAATATATTTGTATAAACTTGTAACTCTCCACTATTTGTAAGAATATTTGATTTAGATGTCGTGTCAATCTCGGTTAGGCCAATCTAAAAAAAATGTTTAAAATAAAAATGTTATCTACAAGAATCATGGGAATCTGACTGATTATTATTCTTGAATTCATGTAAAATTATTACAGAGTATTCATATTGCATTTAAAAATAGATCTTATCACAAGTTATATACTCATATCTTGTGATATGTAATGCGTTATAGCCAAGCTTGAGCTCTATCGCAGTATTTTGGATAACATCTCTCAATTGAAACATGCAATAGATCATCCAGAGTAGAAGCATAAATTCCATTTGCAGAGCAGCCCCAGAGTGATTTTTTATCCCTTGAACTGCAAGTGCATCCTCTCAATGCTGCCCTTCTCATCTGTTTGCAGGCCCAAAAGCAAAATTTATGTTCCACTTAATTTTCCCGTGCGTATTTTCAGCTGAATTCGCTAGGCTACACAAAACCGGGCCAGCCAGAGAATCCTCGAGTGAATAGGCTTTGGCCAGATCCGTTTTTGCTTCACAAATCTACTGTCTCCACTATCCCGCAGCAGCAGTGGGCCTCCCCATTAAATTTAAACGTTATTCGTCGATGATGGGAACGACGACGACGATGAACGGCCAGCCGACCGACAGTGGGCACACGTGCAATCAAATTAAAGTGCAGACTAATTTATGCAAGCCCCTTCTGGGCACACCACCTAGGTACCTGTTGTTGCGAGAGGTTCAGCTATCCGTGTCACAAATGCCTGCTCCAGTGCTCATGAAACATGGAACTATGGGTAAAGGTTCCGTACCGTACGGATTCCGACGACGAGGACGGACAGGCTCATTGAAAACTATTATTGAAAGTGTTAACAAAACAATACTATAAATTATACCGGCAAATCAGGGGACCCGTGGGGGCTTTCAGAGGATTTAGAATGGAGAAACAATCCCGGTAATGGATTGTGTTTGGTAATTCAAAGAAATCAATTTCAATGCTCATCTATGGCTCAATAGAGCTCCAGCGAATCTAAATGGGGATTGGGGGTGTACGCTCAGCAATCGACAGTATACATACGTATATGTGTGTACTAGAGTGGGTCAACGTTGTACGGAGAAAATTTAAATTTGATCGTATCAACCCAGAACGAAGCTTTTTCAATCTATATTAGCGTCCAATACAACTGTGCAAAACTTGGGAGGGATTGGTTGCGTCCCCGTATTCCGCATTGCGATTGAAATTTGTATGGAAGTTAGTATGGGAAAACCTACTTTTTTACATTTTACTCATAAGTTGAATTATTTCGTCTAAAGCGATCTAACAAATGACGTTAAAGTATAGTCTATGATATGCCGAAAAACTTTGCCGAAGACCGCAAAGTGATCCGACGCTTGTGAAAAAAGTTATTCGCCTGGTAACTTAGGCCAAAAATTGAGATTTTATTATTGATATTATTCCTTTACATGTTAAATGTTAAGCACCACCGTGCAATCTGTACGTTATAACTTTTTTCACAAGTGTCGGATCACGTTGCGGTCTTCGGCAAAGTTTTTCGGCATATCCTAGGCTATACTTTAACGTCATTAGTTAGATCGTTTTAGACGAAAAATTTCAATTTATGAGAAAAATGCAAAAAAGCACGTTTTTCCATACTAAATTCCATACAAATTTCAATCGCAATGCGGAATACGGGGAAGCAACCAATCGCTCCCAAATTTTGCACAGTTGCTTTGGACGCTAAAATGAATCGTAAAAGCTTTGTTCCAAAAAATCGACTTTGTTGACCCAGTCTAGTGTGTACCCTCCTTATATGTGAGTGCTCGCAAGGGGATGATGATGTGTTTTCTGATGGATAAACTTTGCTGTTATACAGATTGTTGCATTATGCTTCATCCCCTATGGACCGGATATGGCTAATATCACATTCTGATGGTTATTGAGTTGTGAGGTTGTGTGTATATATTGCGTTGATGTTATATCTCTTCAGAATTTGCAAATCAAATTAATTGGCTTGAGTCAAGGTTTCTCTGATTGTTTGAGCCACATTTTGAGCAGTACGTGAGCAAGTCTTTCACTTCTTTCTGGCGTAGCATCTCAACCCAACTAACGAGTGAACAAATCCTCAGGCAGGTGAGTTGTAGTTTAAATGAAGGAACATTTGCATAGACCTAAATATTCCCACACACTCCGATATTCAAAGTTCAAATATTCAACTGAAACAAAAATGCATTTCACCAAACATTCCCAACAGCTGCCCGGGGAGATTTTAGATTCAATTTTCATCGTAGGCGCGGCATATTGGAAGCAACGAAAATCGCACCATTCGTTATTGACATAGTTTTTATAACCCATCATCGTCCGGTGCTGGCCGGGTGCGATCGTGTTGCAACGCGTTAGGTCCGGTCGGTGTGATGCAATTTCAATTACGCTTGGGACAAAGATGGGTAATAAACCCGAAAGAATGATATGGAACCGCGACATCATATTGATCGCGCTGGAACAAAGATTGTTTATTTTTGTTTCGATTGGCGGCATACGGCGCCGGACTTGTTTTGCACTCGATTTGTTTTGACTTCGAGTAAACTGAAAAAAAATAATGTGGGGGTATAATTTCAACCAACATGGTCGGCCTGGGCAACGATCGCGCAGCGATACGTTGTTCATGATCGTACACGTTGGGGTCCGGTTGGTATGGTACAGTTTTGAGTTGACGACGATAACGATGATGATGGTACCCGAGTAGAGGAAAAGAACTCAATAATAGCATATTTTAATATGGAGATCAAAAAGTGATATGGGGTTGATTGACATAAGAGATAAAAGATCTAAAAATAAAATCAAAAATTTACTCCTGGAATATCATCATCAAATCATATTTAGATTTTGTAAGATCTAGCCAATAGCAGCGAGCTATTCGTATGATCTTAAAATATCAAATTTTGATAGGGTATTGGTTCCCTTATTAAGCATGTGGCTCCCATTTTCATCCCACAAAAAACAAAGGATTGAAGCGCTATTTGTTTTGTTTTTTATTTTTGTATTTTTTGTTAGAAGTGAGCACCCGTGAAAACAAAAAGAACGGAATCAATCGGTGCCGTAATCGCTTGTTTTCAAATAGGATGGAAATGGGAGCATGAGATTACTGATGGCACACATACCCTATTGTTCAGATGTTCCAGGAACATTTTTCAGATATTATTTTCAGATCTTTTATCTCTTATATCAATCAAGCCAATATCATGTTTTGATCGTCAGTATTTTACCTCTACCCGGGTAATGATGATAATGACGAGAAGGATAGGTAGAATAGGTTTTGGAATTTGAGTATTTACTTTTGGTAGGATTTTGGATACGCCCAAGTTGGTTCGGGCATTGTTAGGAAGTATCGTGACTATTTCGGCAAAAACGAGAGTGATGGTTGGAGTTTTAGACACGCCCAAGCTGGTTCGGGTATTGCTAGGAAATTTAGGCTATAAATACGGAGGCTTTGGCTTCAGTCGGGGTCAGTTGTTGAGGGCCAGTAGTCGGGGAGTTCGGCGACAACGTTAACGCAGGCAGCACATCGGATAAGTCTTGAGCTCCCATGTGGGACACCTCTAGATACTGTCCAAATAAAGGCTGTAGGTAGGACGTAGTAGTCGGGTCAAGAAGAAGCTGGAAGTGTCTCTAGTAGTTCGGTGAAGAAATACTGAAAATGTTAAGGTAATATAAGAACAAGTGAATCGTTGTAATATAAGTGATGGTTTGTGATACTTCAATATAGTTTATTAAAACTGTGTCGGACTGTAATGAAATGAAAGATATCACATTCCGTGTAGTGTTTAATGCAGCCCCTGGACGGTACAGGGCGCTTCACATTAATAGACTCACAGATACATATTTATTGGAAGGGAATAACAGTTACTTCTGCAACAAGTCCGCTTTTGGAACTCATGGGACTCGCTTTTCCTGTCTACTCTCTCAAAATATTGTTTCTAAGTTAATGCTTTCAGTGGACTGGTGTTTATTTTGTTTTGCTGATACTCTTAGGGAACTCACTTGATCGTATCCTCTTTATTAGAGCACTGACTTATTTTGCTAACTGCATCAGAGGTTCTGGGTCATTTGGCCTAACGCCATTTAGCCGAATGCCGTTTGGTCGAAAATGGAATGATGAACTTTAGTGGATATGTCATTATTCTTTACATCAATATAACTCTAAAGAACAGTCTATGGCCACCTTTCTCAAATTATGGGTCTCGACCCACCAGCCCAATAAAAAATACGTCGGAAGAGATGTTGGAGAAAGACTGGCCTATGATTTAAAGAAGGAAAATCTCTGATAAAAAAACAGGTCAGTTTCAATGCCAACTTATCTCGGTAAAACAAGAAAGAAAAGCCTATGGACTTCTGCACTAATATATGCTGGCCTGATTACTCTCACAAGAAATTTTAACGTTTGAGCGGAGCGGCACTGCTCAAAGGTCAAAACTTTCTGTGAGAGCGTGCAGAAGTCTATGCTTAAAAGAAGGAAATGTTAATGATAAAAACAAAAAAAATAAATAGGATCAACTAGAATATCGTAACGTTCTGAATTCGTTTGATAATAATTCGGTCAAACAGCATTCGGCTAAATAACCCATTCGGCCAGACGGCATTCGACCACACTTTTAGCTTACCCTTTCATGAGACTCACTTTCCCCGGCCATTTTCTCAAATTACAGTCTCGACTTCTACTACATTGCTTCCGTCTACACGGTCACCTACAGGGGTGGCCAAAATGTTTGGGATAGGCAACTTTTTTTCTCCCACAAAAAAAATCAACATGCTGTAACTTCTCATTGAGTGCATCAAAAAATCTCAAATTTTGACTGTTTATCAACTTATGATACAGTATGCGGCAGGAAAAAATGCGAAAGTGTTTTTCAACTTCAAACCTCATTTTCATCCATTTGACATTAACCAATCTATGTTTCTATAATAGGCTAGTTTTCTGAAAAGTTAATTGAAAAATTTCCCATTTTGGTCACTAACCTTTACAGGGCGGCGCCTGAAGATGAAGACAACCAGAATTTTCAAACCGCAGAAAATCGCACAGGTCGCTAAATTTCGCATCTGATAAACCAAATTTTTGATTTTCTCTACAATATCATCAAATATATGTACTTATTTCATCTGGTATGTGAAACTACATGGCTCTGGATCAGTGTGGTTTGATGAACATTTGTGCTAATTTTGATACTGTTATAGTCATTTTGTTTAATGACCATTGGTCGCGCAGTTTATTGATATCCGCTTATTAGGCCTACATTATCACATGTTAAACATCAAATGTTCATTTTTATTTTTCAGTGCTAGATTATAGACATTGACTGATACACTGTCATGAAAAAATAGTCATAAATATCCCATATTTAGCGTGTAATAGTGCCTTGAACTTTTCGCATTTTTTCCTGCCGCACCCTGTATGTGCATCATTGGTACAAATTTGGGCTCGATTGATCATTTTTTCGCGAAGTTAGGGTAAAACACTATTATTTAGACAACTAATTTTTGAACCGTCATATCACGGGAATCAGTGAACCGAATTGAACGAAATTTTTAACTTTTATCAGCAATATATTGATACTTAATATTGATACTTAATACGACAAATAAAGTTATACCGGGTTGAAATTTTTATCCATACAGAGGAAAATAAGTCAAATTTACAATACCACACAAAAATTAATAAATATGTTCTTCCTTTAATCTAAATAGGCTCTAATATATCTGATTAGAGATAACTTGAGAACAGAAGTGGAAAATCTTTGGATATCAACACTAAAATCTATTCATATTGATGTAAAAATATACATTTTTTTCGAGAAAAATCCAAAAAGTTTCAATCCATGATAACTTTTTTCAACGTTCAAAGAGTACCTATGTTTTAATAATTTGTGAAGCATTTATATATTGTTAGTGTACGTTCAAAATTTCATTCAATTTGATTCACTGGTTTCCGAGATATGACAGCTCTAAAATCTGGAAAATAGTCTTTTACCCGAACGGTTCTAGCTTCGCGAAATATTGATCAATCGAGCCCAAATTTGTACCAATGTTGCACATATAATTGGCCTCCTAAAGTGGGGTTCAGTTTAGTGAAATCCCACTTCGTATTTTAGTGATTGAGTCGTTCCAGATAAAATTTAATATGGGATCGGGATAGAAAAAATCATTTTATCGATAAATTTACCAAAAAAATTGATGATTAAACTGATGGGGAACTGGTAAGTACCTTTCAAACTTCGAAATTTCGCCAATAGGTCGACAAACAGTCAAAATTTGAGATTTTGATGCACTCTATGAAAAGTTATAGCATGTTGAACTTTTTTGTGAGTGAAAAAAAGTTGCCTATCCGGCTATCCCAAACATTTTGGCCAACCCCTGTATCACATGGATTCCCATTATATGGCAGTCCGTGTTGTGGGAATGACAGAGCTTATGAGATTTCGCCTTGTGAGCGAATATCTCAGGCGTATTACAAGATAGCACCATACTTTATTTGGCAAAGTTGTATAAGTTATCACATGCGATATCTTAAGATCTACATTATTTGGAACAGTGCTGTCTTCGGCAAAGTTGTTCAGTAGGTCAAAAACAGTCTGGTGATTCAACAATTAGTTTGTGATTTCGACGCTAGGTGGCGCTACTCGTCAAGTAAAGTTTCAAACTTCTCTATCTGGAGATCCAGAGCAGTGTCGTCTTCGGTAAAGTTCTTCAGGAAGTCAAGAATTATCTGGTGATTCAACAACAAGTTTGTGATTTTGCCGTTTGGTGGCGCTAGTTATCAAGTAAAGCTTCAAACTCCGCTATCTCAAGTTCCAAAGCAGATAGAAAAGTGTCATCTTCGGCAAAGTTCTTCAGAAAGTCAAGAGTAACCTGGCAATTCATCATTTAATTGGTGATTTCACCGCAAAGGGTGGCGCTAGTTGTTAAGTAAAGCTTCAAACTCCGCTATCTCGAAATACAGAGCAGATAGAAAAGTGCCGTCTTCGGCAAAGATTTTCAGGAAGTCAAGAGCAATCTGGTGATTCAACAATTAGTTTGCGATTTTGCCGCTAGGTAGTGCTAGTTGTCAAGTAAAGATCCTGAGTAGATAGAAAAGTGCCGTCTTCGGCAAAGTTCTTCAGGAAGTCAAGAGCAATCTAGTGATTCAACAAATAATTGGTTATTTCACCGCTAGGTGGTGCTAGTTGTCAAGTAAAGCTTCAAACTCCGCTATCTCGACATCCAGAGAAGATAGAAAAGTGCCGAAGACGGCCCTCTTCTATCTGCTCTGGATCCCGAGCTAGAAAAATTTAAAATTTTACTTCACGTTTAGCGCCACCAAGCGGCAAAATCACCAATTAAATAATGAATCATCAGATTGCTCTTGACTTCCTGAAGAACTTTGCCGAGAACGACACTTTTCTATCTGCTCTGGATCTCCAGATAGAGAAGTTTGAAACTTTACTTGACGAGTAGCGCCACCTAGCGCCGAAATCATAAGCTAACTGTTGAATCACCAGGTTGTTTTTGACCTACTGAACAACTTTGTAGAAGACAGCATCCCAAATAATGTAGATCTTAAGATATCGCATGTGATAACTTATGAGTACTTCCACTGGCTTGAGTACATAGCAAGCACTTCTACATTGGGCCTCTATCGGCCAAATTGCCAACTAATTGGATGATAGTTGGCATTGTGGGGTAGATCTATTCTAGTACTACAACTTTGCCAAAGAAAGTATGGTGCTATCTAGTAATACGCCTGAGATATTCGCTCACACCCCCAATTAGGCGAAATCCCATAAGCTCTGTGAAGAGTAACACTCTGTGAAGAGTAACACAGCGCAAGACCCCCGCCCTCTCCTCTTAGCGTCACGTAATATTTGAACGAACCCATATCTCAGTTTACTCACCTTCTCAATATCAAGTGACTTCTTTTCTCAGTTAATACGCTCGAAAAACTTGCTTTTATTACTTGGATAACTATCTGCCTCAGATTACTCCTTTAAGGAACTCGCTTACCCTGCCTATTTTCTCAGACCATCCTTATCTTTTAGCTTATCTTTTAAAAGGAGTGTAACTCAGGAGTTATTAACTCGCTTTTGGCTCACCCTCTCAGGGGACTCATTGTTTCTGTCTCATCTACCAGATTACTCTCTTTCTCAAACGACGCCTTTTAACAACTTATTCATTCAGGGAACTGCTTTTCTTGCTTATTCTTTTGAATATCTACCTGCCTCAGATTACTCTCACAAGGAACTCGCTGTTCCTGCCTACTTTCTAGGAAGACTCTTTAAACTCTTAGAAAAATGCGAGCCAATTTGATTCGGATGATCACGTCCTGGAAAGCATCCCAACATTAACAGATCTGCGACTGCTTTATAGTTATTACGCAGAACAATTTGTTCATACGGCTGAGCAGTCTTAAAAGCGTTTCCGTGTGCATCGCAAATTTGCTCTGCGCATTGTGAAGAGGATGGAACAAAGTTGGGAAGAATCCCTGAATGAACTCCACAAATAAACTAGAGCTTGATTTCTCCGGAAAGGATTTCTGAAAGAACTCAGAGAAGGATCCCTAGAGAAACCACTTGAAAAACTCCCAGACGAATCACCAAAAGAAGGAATCCCTGAAGGAACTCTTGGAATATTTACAAAAGCAACTCCAGAAGGAACTTCAAAAGAATCTCCTGGAGGAACCCCTAAATCTTGGAGAAAACCCCGAACTATCTTAAGAAGGAACTCTTCAAAGAACTTCCGAAGATATTCCTGAAACAATTCTAAGGAAATTTGTGGAAGAATCTCTTAGGACAGCGGTTTTCAGATGGTGCACCGCGGTGCACTTGGTGCACCGTGAAGCTTTGCTAAGTGCACCGCGTGTCTTCCAAATATGTTGCCTTCACAATAATGATTAATGTTTGTTTTGCAATTAAAGCACTCAAAATATTACTTTTAGTTACACTGAATATAGGAGGCCTGATTTAACCATAATAAAACCAAAACAAAATGATTTGGGCTTTATCGAAGTATTAAGTATCTTACAAAAACTTTTTTGACTAGAAATTGTTGTTTGTTCACTAGACCTTCGATGTAAGACACTAAATATGTTTTTAAAGAATTTAGAAAACTTCAAATAAGGAATCTATCTTCAAAAAACGCGAGATGTATCAATTCACATAAAATTTACCAAGTCAGAAAACATGCTCATTATTTTCAAATGAAATTTTATCAAATATTCTTATAAGCTTGTCATGAATACTGAGGGAGATCTTCCAAAAATCTTACCAGTTCTTTTAAATATTTTCAGGAATTATGTATAATAGTCTTAGGAGCTATATAACAAATATCTTATGTATAGAAGCAGATTTATACCGAGTCTTTCACCAGGAGTCCTCCAAAAAAATGTCATTTTTTGGAAAGAATTTCACCAGGGATTTCGCTAAGAATTCTCAAAGGTCTGGATTGGAATTTCGAACAACAAAAAATCACCAGCGGAATAGTAAAGATCGACAAGTAATAAAGAAAAACAATCAAGTCATAATCATGATCGGTGAAAGAAAATCTTTTCAACGACATGTCTAGTGTATGTACCAGGAAGTGGCATCAAAAAATATACTAGAGTTTTGTAACAAACAAACTAAATCTTTTAGAAATTTTGAAAGAGTGCACCGCGCGACGATTTATTTCTAAAAAGTGCGCCGCGAAGCAAAATGTCTGAAAATCCCTGTCTTAGGAAACTTCTGGAAGAATATATGAAGGAATCCCAGGAAGATTTCCTGAATCATTCCCTCTGGAGAAATCCCTGAAACTTCTGGAGGAAGCCAATAAGGAACTACTGGAGAAATCTATGAAAAAAAATCTAGAATAAATCCCTGAAGAACTACAGAAGTACCTCGCGCAGGAACTTAACTAGGAACCAGTACAAGAACTCCTGGAAAAACTCCTGAAGGAATTCCTAGAAAAACCCCTGGAGAATCGCTTCAAAACTACCCACTGTAGGAATCACCGAAGAAACCTTTTGATGAATCATGAATGGAACTCCAGAAGGAATTCCGAAAGAATCTGCTGGAAGAACTCCTTAAAATATAGTGGAAGAATCCGTGATGAAACTTCTGGTGGAATCTATAAAGGCAATTCTGAGCAAATACCTGATGGAAGAATTCTAAAGGAACTTATGGAGGAAACCCTTAAGAAATTCTTGCAGAATTCGTTCCAATAGGAAGAATTTTTTAGCAACTCATGCGGAAATCCCTTAAAGCTCCTATTGTAATATCTGAAGGAACTTCTGGAGGAAGTCCTCAAGCAACTACTGGACGAATCTCTGAAACCACTGCTGAATAAATCTATGAATAAATATCAGGAAGAATTCTTGAAGCAACTGCACGAGAAAAATTTGTAAGAATCGTTGAAGAATTTTTTTGAGAAATTACCGAAGCCCATAGAGGAATTTTTGAGTAAACTTCAGGAGGAATCCCTGACGAAATTCCATATGGGACTCGTGCAGGATCCCATGGAGGTACTCCTGAATAAATCCTTGAAATAATCCCAGAGGGAATCTCTGAAGAAATTTTTGAAGGAATTCCAAAAGAAATTCCTGGAGGAATCCTTGATAAAGTATTTTTAGCAATTACTGAGGCAACCTGATGAAACTTCTGTACGAATCCTGAAGTAGTGTCTGCAGAAATCTATTAAGAAATTTCTGGAGAAATCTCTGAAAGGGTTCCTGGATCTCTGAAGGAACTTCTAAGGGTATCCACACGGTATCCATGAATGATCTGAATGAGCAATTCTTCATGGAGCGTCTGGAGGAATCCCTGTAGAAATTCTTGGAGGCACGCTTGGAGGTATCCTTCAATGAATTTCTGGATAAATCACTGAAGTAGTACCTGCAGACAGCCCATAGGAATTCCCGGAATATTGGCAGATAGTGTTCCGAAGAAACACCCCTAGGCGGATGACCGTTGATTTGTGTCATGCAGCCAGCAAATCTGCTGACGCTTCCATCAAGTTTTCTATTAAATTTTTATTACATTTTTGGGTTTTACAATAGTGCAAAGAACTCTAAGAATAACAGTAGTTTTATTTTGGAATTTTTTGCAACACCATAGATCACCTAGAATTACCCAACAATTCTCCCAAGTTCCCAATTCGTTGAACTAATAAGGGTGTCGCTGTCGCTGGTTAGAGGTCTTTGGTTAAGTAAATGCTACATCAACAATTCCTCTCCAAATCCCAAATTACGGTGGAGGTGGTTGATTTTTTGTGTTCAACATCACCTAATGGCTACTTAACCGGGATGTAGCTAATCCAATATTGAGTCATTCTGTTTTCATGATCATGTTTATTCAAGGTGTTAGCATTGATTTTCTGTGTTTGTATTATATTATCAGCCTTCATTAATTGCTCATTACTATCTATTTTTGTTGAATTACTCCAGCACTATTATGTCACCCGAATCAATTCAACACCACACGCGCATTCATATGCAAATGTGGTATTCCATACTCGCAAATGAAATTGCCATTCGCCGTTAAACGGAGACCAAGAAGGCGTAAATGCTACTCACGTTCCGTTCGCGTTACCAGCACTCACCAGCAGCACGCGGTCATCAATGCGCATGACACTGGCCAACGAAGCTTTTCCGATGGAAAAGCTTTTACACTGAGTGCTTGTCGTACGGTCGGTCCTTGTCAGGTCTTGTGATGGTTCATTGTTTGAATTTCGCTCAAACTCTGATGTTTCTGATCACACAGGACAAGTTATTATTGCTGGGGGTTGGAGATGTGCTGGGAAGTTCTATATAGGAATGAGGTGAAGGGGAGCAGCCAGAAATTAACGGGTGTTCAATTTAGTTTTGGTTATTCCACCTACACAATATATCACTAACACGTGATTAGCGGTTGCGGCAAAATAATCTCTTAATATGAGGTTTGTATATTGCTGTGTTCGGAATGATTAATGAGAGTTTATGTTGACCTACAGGTTCAATTGAATTGTACATTCGATATTTTGATGATCCGAAAAATGTTATCGGATTGCATGTTTTATTATATGTTGGCTAATGGCAACGCTCAAAGCGCAGCAAAATTTGTTTAATTGAAATTTCTTCGATATTTTATCTTATTTTCACATTTCAAAAGCTTTCAAAAGGCAAATGGGTCAAGCTCTAGAACAGTGATCCTCAGCCTATCTGTCTTTGCGGGCCTAAATTGAAATTTGAAAAGAGACTGCGGGCCGCAAATCATTTAAGAGTTTACAACAATTTTAAAAAATTATTACAAAATCCATATATTTGGTTTAGTTTTTTTTTAATATTGAACAAAAGCAAAGAACTAAACAACCTTGAGTTGTCAGGAGATTGTATTTCACTTGAAAAAAAATCTGAAACTCGTAGAGAATTGAACAGGGGTTTCAAGACCGTAATATTTAGGTTTTGTAGTTCTTTGTATTAATGTTGTGCAATTTTTTAGATTAGTTACTTTAAAGTCATACGAAAAATAAGCAATAGCGACGCTGGCTAGAACAATATGGACCTCTTAAAGAATATTGTGGATAAACTTGCATCTTATTTATAGCGCAGATTGTAGGAGCAGAATTGTTAAAGTCCTAGACACGAACATGGTCAAATTTCTTGTAAAACCCGTGGATCCAGTTTTGACAAATTTCCAAATGGAGTTTCTTTAGAAAGTAATTAGTAACCCCTTATTGAAAAATCTTAGAACTGTAAGGTTTTTTGGGACTTCGTGGATTTTAAGGTACTTCAGAATGGTTTGTAGGGATTTGACGATTCTCGGAAGAAATTAAAAAAAAAACTGCCTGAAAATACTGCTATGGAAATCCTTGACGATTTTTTTAAATTATTTTTATGCGAAATTTCTTAGGAAGCCAATGAAGAAAAACCTACAGAAATAAAGGTGGTAGAAGTGCTGAATATAAAGTATATAGAATACAAGGATTTGTTTTTTCGCCGATAAAAACGAAATGGAAATTATTTTAATTTTATTTTCGTGAAATTTATCAAATTACTAATTATGAGTTCTGCCATAAGTCCAAAATCCACTGCAGAGAACCTGTAAAATTTGACATAAGCTCATTGTTTAAGCGAAACACACCGTTCTTAACAACAGTCTCGAATATTTTCAGAAGAAAATTCGAAAAATTTTACTCCTTTTGAAAAACTCTTCAAGATGGCAAAATTTCATTAGTTAATATTCATTCTCATGAATGTTTTAAAGAAATTTCTTATTTTCATTATGGAATCTATGAGTGGGACACATTTTATTACATATCAAAATCAGTTCGCGGGCCGCACAAAACCTGGTCGAGGGCCGCATGCGGCCCGCGGGCCGCAGCTTGGTGACCACTGCTCTAGAATAAAAACAATCTGTATACTGTTGGAGGTTCTTGTATCATTGTACTTGCTTCACAATATACAAATTCATGCAATGGCAGGCAAAGAAAGCCCTTGAATTAATATCTGTGGGAGTGCTCAAAGAACACTAAGTTTAAAAGAGGCAGGTCAAGTTCCAGTCCAAGAACAAGAGGATGATCAGGAATCGAATTCCGCTTGAAATGCACTCAAAATTTAGAGCTTGAAGTTAGAAATGGTTTAGGTGAGCTAAAAATATGAGCTATTCATAAATCTACACAACTTCTTCAACCTAGTTACATCAGTTCTAGTTTGGTTTTATTGAACTGAAATACAAACATTGCTTTACCATAGATCATGCAGGATCCTCCCTTCGGTTTTTATTTATTGCCAAAATTACAGTTCACTACTGAACATGTAGCAAGTTTGTTGAATGATTTACAAGAGCGTAGCATTTCACCTCTATCTTCTCTCTATCGAATTCCTACCAAACTGAACGGATACTACGTATATCGTTAGAACAGTAAAACTTCTCCTGCTGTGAGCGTGGGAATGCTGCAACCTAACTTGGAAAAGCAATAAATTCTTTTCCAAAAGAAATACACCCACAGAAGTTCTACCTCTCATGGCATACTACTGAATTGGGTTGCCCTGTATTGTTATCAGATTGAACTCCCTGAGTTATTCACCACTTGTGTGCGGTGGCTGCACAGTCTCAGGACCATGATTGGAATGAAACGAGCGATTTCCTCAAATCCATTGAGCACTGTAAAGCTCCCCCGGAATCGGGGAGAGTAGAATTTACTTCGTTCGATTATTTTATTACATTGCCCGCACCCTATCTTGCGGAGATGAACTGTCAAGCCAACCACCACCACCACTGCCGTTATCGCCTTCGTCTTATCAGGGTGGCGATTTGTTGGATCGGTCGTTGTCCGACCCCAACGCGGCAAATGGCTTTCATAAACTTTGGAGAGAAACGTGATCGGAAAAGGGTTAGTCTGCATAGTTTATTGAACTCATTTCGTCATATCTTTGGCATTGTTACATTTTTTTTATGTTTGACAAGGGTTTACATGCTTTGTGAGTTCATTTAGGTTCAATCAATTTTGCTACTGGGAGATTAAGGTTTATAGAAGTGAGTTGGTCGAAATGGGTTAGCTCTGCTGCACTGACTGCACCTTTCAACTTACATGGTTTTGAAGAATGGCGCAGGCAATAGTTCAAATTAGCATTAGAAAAATTTGACTGAGACATCGATTCGAATAGGACCAACAGAATCGATTCATCGATTTAATCGAATGCTTAAATTCGATATTATAAAATGCTAGAAACTTTAAATAATTCGTTTGCAATATGGCATACATGTTCACTGGATGTTTTATTTGTTTAAATAAATTCAATACCAAAATTTGATATTGCACATTGAACATCTCACGTTTCTGGGTCAAAAATGGACATGACTCTATAGATTAACGGCTAAACAGTCTTAGGCTTCAAAAAAACGAGTTTATTCACTCGACGTTTCGATAGGGAAGAGTGTCTTCTTCCTCGTGTCGAAACGTCGAGTGAATAATAAATCTCGTTTTTTGAAGCCTAAGACTGCGTAGCCGTTAATATATAGAGTCAAGATTACAGTCGATCTCCAACAGCAACGGACATGACGTTGGGACAGTACATTCTGGAAACCTTATGAAGATTAAACTTTTTTGAATCGAAAGCAAAATCAAATGGAGAAAATCGATTCGGTCGATTTTTTGAGGCTTAAACATCGATTCAAAACATCGATTAATCGAAACAAAAACATCAATGTTGCGAACATCGATTCAAATTTGCCCAACGCTAGTTCAAATGCTTTTCTCTTCGCTTCTTCCAGACTGAGGTTTTTTCTTCCGAAATAGGCTGCTTCCTCTTCTGATTGTATTGCTTCATCTGCTGAGTAAGTCCCGACAACAAGGAGACCAGGAGCATTTTTGGTGAGTGCAAAATGGGCAGTCGATAATATTGAAGGAGCATCCAATATAGGCTCTGAACGGTTGTAGGACAAAAGGTCGAAGGTCAAAAGGTCGAAGGTCAAAAGGTCGACGATCAAAAGGTCGAAGGGTCAAAAGGTCGATGGGTCAAAAGGTCGAAGGATCAAAAGGTCGAAAGGTCGAAATAAAAAAAATACCTAGGACAAAAGGTCGAAAGGACAAAAGGTCGAAAGGTCGAAAGGTCGAAGGGTCAAAAGGTCAAAAGGTCGAAATTGAAAAAAAAATAAACTAGGACAAAAGGTCGAATTGAAAAATGGATGAAGGGGAACAATGACGATGATACAGAAGATGGGTAACTCTCGCTGAGACCGTCCCACTATTTACACCATGTCTTTAAAAATGTTTAAGGTGGAGATTCTCTGAAAGTCCTCCTCAAAAAAGTAACATAAATGCATTTTGTTAATCAATTTGATGGACCCCCCGTTAGTTAGAGCCACAACCATTTTTGCGGACCCCTCGATTTTTATCAATTGTTGGCTCACTTAAACCGTTATAACTCAAAAGTTTCTCCAAAAACCACCTCATAACAAAATGTTGTTGAAAAGAGGAAAGATAGGGCTACTATTTACAGTTATAAAAAGTTGGGTCGGCCATATTGATTTTGGCCGCCATCTTGGATTTTTATACCAAAACTGTTTTTCTCCATGTTGGCAACCACCGATTTTCAAAATCTTTGCGTCGATCGAAAGCGGGGACATTTTTACACAACATATCAAAAATTTAGAGATGTATCTTTTTCCTATCAAAAGTTATCTGCACTTTTGTTAATCATGACACGTTTTCTTCATACATTTCCTTGCGCACCGGCAACGACACCCAACAGCATCAAAGTTGGCGCCTGCTTGTATACACAACGGCACCTGCAGCCAAATTAGGGAAAATTGGAGGTTCGTTCCCGTTTTTGACTGTTTCTCAATGATGCGGACATTGCTTTTTAAAGTTGTTTGGTGTTTTGAAAAGCTTAAACCTTCAGCTTTCCATTAGTGGGTTCAGGTTTCAAAGAATTGTTCGTAAACACTGTGAAATAATGCTGCATTTATGTAAATAACCGGCACCTGACCCAGTGCGCTAAAGTGTCATGATTTACAAAAGTGCAGATAACTTTTGATAGGAATAAGATACATCTCTAAATTTTTGATATGTTGTGTAAAAATGTCCCTGCTTTCGATTGACGCAAAATTTTTGAAAATCGGTGGTTGCCAACATGGAGAAAAAACAGTTTTGGTATAAAAATCCAAGATGGCGGCCAAAATCAATATGGCCGACCCAACTTTTTATAACTGTAAATAGTAGCCCTATCTTTCCTCTTTTCAACAACATTTTGTTATGAGGTGGTTTTTGGAGAAACTTTTGAGTTATAACGGTTTAAATGAGCCAACAATTGATCAAAATCGAGGGGTCCGCAAAAATGGTTGTGGCTCTAACTAACGGGGGGTCTATCAAATTGATAAACCTAATGCATTTTTCTTACTTTTTTGGGGGGTACCTTCAGAAAATCGCCACCTTAAACATTTTTGAAGACATGGTGTAAATAGTGGGACGGTCTCAGCGAGAGTTACCCAGATCAAAATAACCATAAATCTTTTCTTTCCTCTTCCTTCTTACTTTACATTCTCACACGCAGCTAGGCCTACATCTTTTTAACTTAGTGTTCTTTTAGCACTTTCGAAGTTATTAATTGAAGGGCTTTCTTTGCCTGTCATTGTATGAATTTTTATATTATATTACAAGCATATTTACACTATTCCTAAGATGTCGACAATATTTCCTGACCGGAACGGGAACCCAACCTTTAATTACAGTAGATTAGCTGTTCTTTCTAGTAATGCTTTTTGGCAGTTGTTGACATTATTACTATATCTTTTTTAAATAGAATTTTGCCTTCTTTTAAACATAGGCTGTTCTTTCTAGTAGTGCTTCTTGACATTTTTTTTGTCTAATTACTAATAATATATCCGTTTCTAAAATTGAGCCTTATTTGAAAAAATGGTCGTTCTTTTGAGTTATAATGTCACAGGGAGCATTTAAAAAAACTCGCAATGTTTTCTTCAATGTGACAAGGAGATTTTCAATTTGGTATCTAAGTACTCGCCCAGTAACACTTCAGATCATGTAACAGGAATCACATTAGTCCTTAAGAGTTTTTAAATTAGCATAGATATTAATATATGAAGCAATGAGTTCAATAAATAAGTAAACTATTTCCAATCATGTTTTTATATATATTTTTTTGTAGTAACATATTTACAGCTAAGGAGTGTATCGAAAAGTAGTTGAAAATGTTCAGGATGCTCTATCTCGAAGCTGGGTTGGTCTTTTTATTTCGGTTCTTCTATGAAATCTTCACAATATAATAAAGTTTAGAACAGCTTGAAAAAATTTGAAAAATGTTTAGTATTATTCAAAATGTGGTTAAATGAATATACCTCAAAAAATAAAAATCTGCACAAAAAGCAATTTTATTAGGATTTTTCAACATTTCAAAAATCTGTAGCGAATAAAATTTGTACGAGAAAAAATCTGGAAAATATTGATGATTGTCAACAGTTATGTGCAAATAACATATCATTTAACACCAAATTTCAAAATTCATATTTTCGATAGAAAAATATCCAAATCTACAAAATGGTTCACTCCAAAAAACGTCTATTTTTTGGTCAAACTTGGAAGTTCTGCGTTTAATATCTTAAAAGGTTATAAAATTCCATTTTTGCTCTTACTTACGTCCATAGATTTAAAAACATACCCTATTTAAAAAAAATGCAAATTTTTCATTTTCTATATTTTTTTATTTGCGTAAACATGATTTAAAGGAGTATAGAAAAAAGGGGTTCCTCTAAAATGACCTTTTTCATTTTTAAGAATAGCGCTCAAATGCAGTGGAGATTTTTCTTGAAAAAAAAAAAATAATATTTAAATAATAAAAGATTAATATATTTGCACAAGTTTTGCGAAAGTTTTTCGCAATTTTATTTTTTTACGAGATGTGCAAAATTTTTAAAACATATATTCAGTAATCTAGGTTAAAACCAAGTTAAATTAATATTTTCAGAAAATCATAAAAGTCATTTCTTTTTTCTAGGACTTATACAACATCTCCAAACATAAAATTACCTCAAAGTTGTATTAAACTATTTTTGAGGCTTTTGTAAACATTTTCAACTACTTTACGTCGAGCACTTGACACTGAAGAAGTCTGTAAGTCACAGACGAAATAGGCCTATCTGTCCGAAGATAAGCACAATAGTAGAATTAAAAGGAATTTGCTCGTCCTTTCTAGTTTTCTTTAAAAGAGTTATTCATTTTTTATTTTCTTTTGCAAAAGTGAAGTATTAGTGAAGTGTTTTTAAATTAAACTAGAGTCTGAAGTACTTTACGATACACTTCTTATTGGCGTGACTACACAGATAAAAATAATGAGATTTACAAGTCATGTAAACTTCATTTTGGTCATGTAAATTTAGTGTTATGATGGTTTACATGATATATCATGTAAATTTGTGTTGTATGTCATGTAAACTCTCAGAGTCATGTTGAATTACATGACATATAATGGAAGTTTACATGATACTTCATATAGCCGAGGCGGTAAACGCACGGGTATTCAGCATGATCATGCTGAGGGTAACGGGTTCGATTCCCGGTCGGTCCAGGATCTTTTCGTAAAGGAAATTTCCTTGACTTCCTTGGGCATAGAGTATCTTCGTGCCTGCCACACGATATACACATGCAAAATGGTCATTGGCAGAGGAAGCTCTCAGTTAATAACTGTGGAAGTGCTCATAGAACACTAAGCTGAGAAGCAGGCTTTGTCCCAGTGAGGACGTTACGCCAAGAAGAGAGAAGAGAGAGAGAGATGATACTTCATGAACTTTACATAATATGTCATGTAAACTTCTATGATATCCCACGCTCCAATCATGTGCATCATATGTCACAGAATTTTACAGTCTTTTTTCGATCTGAGTACCATTATTTTTTCCTATATAATTTTACCTTCTTTTGAACATAGGCTGTTCTTTCTAGAAATGCTTTTTGATAATTTTTGGCGTACTTACTTCTAATATAATTGTCTATAATATTTTTTCTTCTTTTAAAAATAGGTCGTTCTTTCGAGTGTGTGTAGTGACGGCTCAGCAGCTGGAGGCCAGATTTGCGCGCGCGTTGCCTTCGGTGCTCCGATTTAGTTTTTTGTTTTTCATTTGCTTTTTGCGCTTTTTGGTAGGGTTGATGGCAGAGGAAGAGACCTGGCTTCAGTCAGTGTGTGTAGTGACGGCTCAGCAGCTGGAGGCCAGATTTGCGCGCGCGTTGCCTTCGGTACCCCGATTTAGTTTTTTCCATTTGCTTTTTGCGCTTTTTGGTACGGTTGATGGCAGAGGAAGAAGACCCGGCTTCAGTCAGTGTGTGTAGCGACGGCTCGGCAACTGGAGGCCGGATTCGCGCGCGCGTTGCCTTCGGTGCTCCGATTTATTTTTTTTTCGTTTCGCATTTTTGGTTCGATTGATGGCAGGCGATTATCCGGTGAGTTTGTTCCTTGTTATTCTCTTTCTATGGATTCTACATCAATTATTATATTAATACAATTTTATACCATATATTTATAATATCCTCTTTTCAAATATTTTTTCATTGACTTTGTATAGTTCGTCACCATGAGTGTCGACTTGGATTTTTGTTCCATTTTGTCACTGTTCGAGATGGCATTTTACAAACTATCTCTTCTTTTTATTGCATTTCATTTCTTTTGTGCAATCTCTTAACGACATACCATTTTTCTATGTATCTGTCCATGTATATTTGTTGCAAGTATTTTTATGAATAAATATTGAGCGATCACCTTACGTGGGTGGTCAATTGTTTGCTTTCCGCGTGAAGCGAGCAATAGCGCATCAGATTGCATGTTTTGACACGTCTTTTGTTGTAAATCTTGAGTGTCCACCTGACGCGGGTGGCTGATTGTTTACTTGCCGCGCGGAGTGAGCAATAGCGCTTAAGTTTGTATGTGTTGTCGCGTCTTTAATAGTAAATATTAAACGATCACCTGACGTGGGTGGTCGATTGTTTGCTTTCCGCGTGATGCGAACAACATCACTGCAGTTTGCACGGTATACTGCAACTCCAAAAGGTCATATTACTTATCGAAGTGAATCCTGACCCAACGATACCTGCCCTACTAACAATCACTCCTTCCTGCAGCTTTTGGTGGAGACGTGCGGTAAACGCCAACTTTCACATAACAAAGGTTGCTATTAACATTCCTTCACTCTTCCAACCTGACTGCAAGGACGTGGCCGGCGCCGTTATTGTACTGTTAAAGAGAGCCTCTGAAGCGTGCACAGTGAGAATGTTGACCACTCCCAGTCAATTATTCAGTTGATTCATTGTGCAACTGTCATTGGTTCGAGTCAATCACGGAGTAGCAACCATAGATATGTGCAGTCAGTCTAAGCTAAGCTAAGCTAAGCTTAAAAATAGGTCGTTCTTTCTAATTATACTATCACAGCGATTATTTTAAAATTGATTTTAAATATGTCCAAAGAGATCTCCTACAAAGATCTACTTAAATATCAAAAGATGTGAAGATCAACGTTACGTTTTTTTTAATAACCTCTAGTTCAATGTTGATTGTGCATTTTTGATACTTTATACGTAATTTTTCTATTCGTTTTGACCATTTCTTTTTATTCCATTTAAAAACTCATATTGATTATGAGTGACACTATGCTAAAAATATTTATGGCGTAAATCATCGCGCTGCAGGTACTTGAATAAATTTGAAATCCGGTTTTCGTACCTAACGAATCCTGTCCTTTCAGTTTTATTACTAACTAGTGCCTTCCAACCTTCTTCCTCTCGACATTTGGCCTTGTTATTTTTTATTTTGACCCTTCGACCTTTCGACCTTTTGTCCTAGTTATTTTTTTGTTATTTCGACCTTTCGACCTTTTGACCGCTTGTCATTTCGACCTTTTGTCCTAGTTATTTTTTTATTTCGACCTTTCGACCTTTTGACCCTTCGACCTTTTGACCCTTCGACCTTTTTGTCCTTTCAACCTTTCGACTTTCGACCTTATGACCTTCGACCTTTTGACCTTCGACCTTGGTGTGTAGCATCACATCATGAAAGCTATTAGTCTTCTGAGCAACTTTGCCGAGGACAGTATCCTTCTAAGTGGTCCAGAACACGAGATATACGACGTTCAGACTGAACTGGAAGCTCATAATAACACTAGTGCCACACAGTGAGTGATTCTCGAACTAAATTGTTTTGTGAAAGCTCTTAATCTTCTGAGACAATTTTGCCGAAGACAGTATCTTTCTAAGTGGTCAAGACCACGAGATATTCGACGTTCAGACTGAACTGCAAGATCCTAAGAACACTAGCGCTACACAGTGAGTGCTGTTTGAACTAAATTGTTTTCTATGTGAAAGCTCATAGTCTTCTGAGCAACTTTGCCGAAGACAGTATCCTTCAAGGTGGTCCAGAATACGAGATATACGACGTTCAGACTGAACTGGACGCACCTAAGAACACTAGCGCCACGCAGTGAGTGATTCTCGAACTAAATTGTTTTCTATGTAAAAGCTATTAGTCTTCTGAGTAACTTTGCCAAAGACAGTAACCTTCTAAGTGGTCAACATCACGAGATATACAGCGTTCGAACTGAACTGGAAGCTCATTGGAATACTAGCGCCACGCAGGGAGTGATTTTCGACTAAATTGTTTCCTAGGTGAAGTCTTCTGGGTGACTTTGCCGAAGACAGTATCCTTCTAAGTGGTCAAGAACGCGAGATATTCCACAACTACTGGCAAAATGTAGTGCTATCCCACATGTCCGACATGGTACCCTGTGTAGCAGATTCCCGGTGGCCAATGTTCCCGAAACCACTTTTTCAACATATCAACACATTCTTGACGAAATTATCTATCAAATAAGACTTTGGTCATTTGAATTGGTGAAAAAATCATCATTCTATAAGAGTTTGATTTTCTGGGTCATAATGACCCGAATGCATTTTCGTAACTTTTTTTAATGCCCGAAGAAGGTTAAACAAACATGAATCCTAACGTCATTGCCTCCTCTTAAGCTTTACTTACCCTTGAATCCCAAAACATTGCTAAATCCCCTTGAAAAATTAAAAAGATTAATATTAAGTATAGTCTGAATGTAAATAAAAAAATCCATTCTGCATAAGTCTAGCGCCGGCAAACGTTTCTCTGCATATCATTAGAAACCAGACATTGGGATTATAGCTTTCGTTCTGATCCATTGAATTTTAATTCTCGTAATCTTGTTTTCCATAGTTTTCTTTTTAGACCCGCATGGAGCGTAATGTCAGTTGGAAGCTTATCGGTTTTAGTTTACAAATTGCATTTCTGTATGAGTTGTCACAATGACGTAGAAATGGATAATCTTTAAAATGAAAGCGTGTGGAAGATGCTCAATTATAGGAACCAAGAACCGGAAACGCTCTGCATCGTAGCATTTTTTTTACGTTTGTTTCAACATCGCCCTTAGAATGCATATGAATAATTTCTCTCGGTATAGTCTCCATCACACAAAGTTTTCGGGGCTTGTTGCTAAATCCGGTGAAATGCTCCGGAAAAGCACAGCAAGCACATTAGCATGCATGACAAGAAATGTAGCCCACACTACTATCGGGATAACCCATTTCCGGCTGGCTCCGTTTGCGTCGACCCTTGTTTGTTTACGGCTACATTGTGGTAGCGGTTGTGGAGTGGAGACTGAAATACGTAGGTACCTACATATCATCCGCAACATGCAAAACAGATATCGTTAAAGTTTCACTTAATTTTGCTGGTTGCGAGCATGATGCGAGAAAAACATTAAAAGAGGAAGAGTACTTCTGTTCCAGTGTGGATGGGAGTGTTACATAGAATAAATATCTGTACCGACAGAATGTCAGTTAGACACTAGTGTGATACTGTCTGAGGAAAACACATCAAATCACTTCTAACTTGACAGACTTGTTGCATAACGAAGTGCGTTCTAAAATATAAGAACTTGTTTAAAGAAGCCATACTATAGTTTCGCATTGAAGAAATTTCGTTGTAAAAAAATCAATTGATTTAATACTTTCAAAGATCGGGTTCTCCAGTAGGAATTTATGGAAATAATTCTACCCATTCCCCATTGCAATACTCATAACTTACTTTTCATAAATATTTGTGTATGGTTTGGTTATACGTTTATCATCTCTCAAGAGTGGAAATCATAGTCTCCACTATTTTGAGATAGAACAGATGGTTTGGAATAACGTGTCTATTTATATAGAAAATGTTCCTAGAACGTATCCATCTAGTGAAACAACAAAACAAATCCCTATGCAAATGATCTGTAACCATAACTGAGTGCGATTGTTGATAGTCGTAATCTACCTCACCAGTCAATGTGCTCTCATAAACATCCAACAAGTCCAACTCATTTCACCAGGTTTAAAGCTCCAGCCCATGCATCCATGCATGTATTTTCTGTTCGATTTATGATTAGAGAAACTGCATCAGCATAGGGTTCATCACAATTCAAAACAAACATCATTCGTAGGTAATTGTTTGTACGGTTGCTGCTGATACCCAAACAGATGCATGTTGTACCGGACTGGGCAGCATTTGGGCTGTGCTCACATACCTAGGTATCATCCTTCGTAGTTGCAAACATAAATTACGCATCGCTACATCCGGTGCTTGCCTGCCGGAACCATTATTATGGCGAGTGACACAATCACACTCGATTACAAATTAACATTAGCATACTTGAACCCCGTATAAACAAATATATACGGATGCACGAGTGATTAGATTAGTACGTACGGATATGCCTGTCGGAATGATGCGTGGACGGGAAGCTTGGATAACGGCATTAAAACAGTTCGCATCGAACTCTGAGGCTGTGTCTGTTGACGGCTATAATATATTATCCGTTGCAAGAAAAAATATCGCGCATGCTATTTTCCAACGCTAATAGATGTGCGCAGTTGCATTTAACATTTTTTATGTTTATCATTTAACATTTTTGATTTAGAATATACGGCGACACACGCAATACTATAGCGATAAAACAGTACTTCTCAGTGCTACACAAATATCATCACTTTTAACGCTAAATTTCTACCTCTTGATTCCATCAAAGTCTGCAAGAAAGAGTACTTGCCATACTGGCTGCCCAAGCAACATTTTCAGTAAAAAGGACTGGAAGAGGTTCTTAAAACCATTATAAAACCAAATTGGAAGGTATCAAGTTTTATGACGGTTCTCAAACCCTCTTCAAACTAATTGGTTGCGAAAACATATGAAATCCGACGCGCTATTGTTCGCTTCACACAGGGAAGCAAACAACCGATCACCCACGTCAGGTGGTATCAGTAGGTCGGCTCCAGAGGCACCTTCTCCTCCATTTGGGAAATTTGTGCCGTCAGGTGGTAGATTAATATGTAAGAAGCTATTAACTATAGTTAAATTTTTTTAGTCAAACAGCCTTGAAATGTTTCTTAGAACCATCATAAAACCAAAATAAAAGGTATATGGTTTAATGTCGGTTCTTAAAACCTCTACAAGACTAATTGGTCATCAAAATGCTATTTCGGTACACAACACAACATGCATGCTGACGCGCTATTGTTCACTCTTCTGATTCGAGTTAACTTCGAGACATTATAGACGGCCTTACTGTTGAGGTCGAAACACGTACCAGTCAAAGGATGCTTATTCTTAGTGGAAATAAAAGTAACACTACTTAAGGCGAAACTGGATGCATTTCCTCATTTTTTAAATTTTATTTTTATTTTATAACGGAGCAATATTTTCAAAATCGGTTTTCGTATACGTCTAGAGCAGTGTTTCCCAAACTTTTAGGAGGTATCGCCCCCTTGGAGCTCGAGAAAAACATTTTCGCCCCCCTAAGTAAGATTTAATTTGTCCATGATAAAAGGCTGAAAATTTGCTTAGCGGATGCCTTTGAAAGCCCACTATATGACACTATTTTGGCAAAACTTGTATTTAATGGATCTAAATAAGAATCGCTCTCATTTTTATTGAGTTATTTTGTAAATGCATTGATTAGGGTAGCGAACCACTTGAGCAGCGGCCGGTATTTCGGGCCCTCTTCGTTATTCCAAACCAATTGACTTGAAATTTTGTACACGGCTAGATACCATACGTATCTCATCGCATTCCAAAAATTGTGTCAATTGGTTCAGTATTGGCTGCGTTATAGCAGAAAAGTGCCCAAAATAGGACCCCTGCCGAGATGGTTCCTCTTCCCTATCCGCATTTGAAAAAAAAAAACTGCATTATTGTTTGTAAAAACAAGAGATTTTGAAATCATGTTTGTGCTATAGATATTCTTGAACAAAATCGACCAAAACAAAACGTCATCGTCAACCAGATGTTTTAACAGTGTTCTTAAAGTGGATGCTTCAACACTTGAGATGTTTGGTCACAAATACTCAAATAAGACCGGTGGTAAATTGAAAAAACAATTACAAAAATATATGTTATGTAAAAAGTACAACTCTGGAATATATTGATTTGTATTTTCAAATTAAGTTATCTTTGTTCAGTAATTGAAACTAAAACTAAGCCACTGATCCGAATTGACAAGCTTTCTCTGAATTGGAGAGCTTTTTATTGTCTCCTACTAATAAATAAACAATGTTTGGAATCCCTCCGTGAATCTTTTCTAGAAAATTTTCAAACAATGTGTGACGACTTTCACCCAAAAAGTGTTTTAAGATGCGTCTTAAACTTAAAAAAAGTCACGGTTTGCGCCACGCAGGTCTTAAACTTAAAAAAAGTCACGACAGGTTCGAGATCGAACAGTCACTTACACATTCAATGCTTCTAGTGAGCTATTTGCTCTTTGAAGGACGCACGACACTAGACAACGGACTAGCTTGCAACGCCCAGTGGCACAGCCGAAAACTTTTCCTGACAGCTGCGGCGGGGATCAAACCCGCGCTACTCAGCACGATGCAACTAAATGCTTGGTGACAGTAGCCGCACGACTACGAAGCCAACTTTATGTTTTGTTTGAAATTTCCATGAAATAAATGCGTAGTATTTGCCCTTTTTTAATTTTGCCAAAATGATCCCAAATTCTTTAAAACTCAGTCGATCTCGAAACAAACATTTTTCAATAAGTTTTGAAGCAAACAATCTTTAAATATATGTCAAGCAGTTGTTATGATTCAGTAGACATTTTGGACTTGTATTTTAATATTTTTGATGTTTTTCAATTATTCAAAAATCGCCCCCTTTTTAGTATTTTCGCCCCCCCCATTTTTGGATTTTCAAATTTTCGCCCCCTTCGGCCTGATTTTCGCCCACTTTGGGAATCACCGGTCTAGAGGAAGGATCAGCATTTTTTTCCTAGTGCAAAACGTTTTCGGTTTTTGGAAACGAAGTTAAAAACAAAGGTTTTTGCAAAAAGTGTTTCATTTTCCACCAGGAAAAAAAAAAAGAATCAGATACTTGATCCTTCCTCTACATGTGTAAAAAAACCTGATTTTGAAAATAATGCTGCGTTCTTTAACCCTTTGAAGCCGGAATTTTTGTAAGCGTTATTATGGAGTGTTTTCTACGTTTTTGGTTGTAGTTTTGGTGGTCAATAGCATAAAAACGGTAGAATCCTAGGATATCCTAGGACATCCAAACTATTCTTGAGTTTAGATCCTAATGTCTACACGGGTGTACCGGTAACTTCTTTCATTATACAAAGCTACACTTTGTAATCTATCATGTCCAGTAAGTCTTCTAAAAGGTTAATAGACAATATCAGATCAATCGAGATATCCTACGTTATCCAAACTGTTCTTGAGTTCAGATCCTAAAGTCTACCGGTGTACCGGTAACTTCTCTCATTATACAAAGCTATGATTTGTAATCCGTCATGTCCAGTAAGTCTTCTGAAAGTTCGACAGTCGTGATGTCCTTGGTTATCCAAACATTTCTTGAGTGTAGACCCTAAAATCTACGGGTGTACCGATAACTTCTTTCATTATACAAAGCTACAATTTGTAATCTATCATGTCCAGTAAGTCTTCTGAACGGTTAATAGGCAATATCAGATCAATCGAGATATCCTACGTTATATAAACTGTTCTTGAGTTCAGATCCTAAAGTCTACGGGTGTACCGGTAACTTATTCCATTATACAAAGCCACAATTTGTTATTCATTATGTCCAGTAAGTCTTCTGAAAGTTACAGTGGTTGTTTTATCCACTAAGCTTCATAACAGTAAGGAAGCCCATAATATCCCAAAAAATATATAATTCCTTCAATTAATTTGGTAAGTACAGTGGATTATGTAACACTACTTAACGTAGTGGCAAAAGCTATTATCACAAATGTAGACCTGAAGATATGGTTGCCGGAGTAGTGTTGTTTATCTGGAATCCCAAATAACACAGCTAGTTATATAATAGTAAAATATTCACGTTTAAGACATACTCTGATGTTTTTTCCATGTATTTTTGACTTAATATCGAATACTTATATAATCAAAACTGCGCAAAAAATGGCGGCTTATACAACATCTTGGAAGTTAGATAAGATGTTTTCCAGTACACATATATAACTAAAATGACGTCAAAATATGTTCCATCTAAACCTGATATGTTATTAACAAATCAATTTGTCATAAAAGAAACCAGTAAAATGCGTGTTTAATACAATCGCACACGAAGTTGAAATATAGCTATGTTTAAGTTATTTAGCTAGTAGAATACATTCATGTAACATGTTTTAGCCATGCAAGTTAAAGCTGTGTTTTTATCGACTGTATAACTTGCAGAAATCATTCATAATACAAACTATTAAGATACGTACTATCCAAAGCGAAGCAATTTGTCAAAAACGAAGGAAAATAAAAATATATAGCAAATTAACCAGTAAATTTATTTATCTGCTATATGATCCGATGAAGCCAAAGGTAATATAAGATTATTTTCGGACATCAAGATATGAAAATTGTTACACTCACTAAAGGTAATGCTCATTGCCGTTCAAAATTTATTGTGAACGTTCTGATTTTACTCGCTCATTTTTTAAGCGCCATTCCGTTGAATCGAATAATGTTTCGTGAATTCATCCAGGGCTCCATCAAGTTTGTGACATTGTTGTTAATCCCCAGGAAAAAAACAATATGGCAGGTTCCTCTTGAAGCTTACACTACCGTACGAAAATATTGAGAACAGTTTATGGTTTGACCATGCTTAAAAGTGAACCCGAAATGCATAATTGAATATGTCACAAATAAGATGCTAGTATTTTTAAGAGAAAAAAAAACAATGTCAAGAGAAATAAATATTCACTTTAATTTCGTGTATTTGGCACTGTCATTTGGTTAATTTGTAAGAGATTTAAATACAAGTTAAAATTACGTTTAAAAAACGTCGTGAAAACAACTGTATAATAAACTGTAGAAGGTATTGTTATAGTGTTTTCAATACGTCTTGATAACATCTTTTAAATAGTACTTACACATTAGCTATGATAATGTATTGCGACGATTACAAGTACAACACGTGAATAACTCAAATATAACATGTATCTTCGCATCTGTCAAAACATCAAATCATTGTTTTTTATTTTGTTTTGTGGACGGCCCAGCAGATCGTCGGAATTTCCTACGATTCTCATTCCACCTACAATGACCAGCCTGTGGGGGAATATCTAATTCGCCGTTGCAAGGTTCGCACAGCCCCGGCGGGCGTAGCTACGGTGTGCAACAAATTTGCCAACAGCTCGGTGTGAAGGAAAACGCTGCAACACATCGCGGAAACAAGATGTCGTTGAAGATTAAACCCGCTGGTGGTTCCGTTCGTCATCGGCCGTGTCGGCACAATGCCAAGATAGAAGATATGGGTTCATAATGAATGACCAGAACAGTTGAGTCCGCACCCCTCAGGGTACGAGGAATATTCAGCACCGGATTAAGTTATACAGCGAACCCGTTGGTACTAGAAAATGCAAGTATTGGAGTGGTGGTAAGTAAAAGTATTGACCGTTTTTAAGACTGAGGATTCTACCATGAGACCAGCACGATGTACGTGGTAGTTTTAGTGATATCGGGGCATTTATGAAACATAAATACAGGAGATTAAAGTTTTGCGATTGCTGGGATCTTCGGGGAACTCAACTGGACACTAGGGGTTAGTTCCCTTGGCTAGCTAGTGATATTTTTTTTTCATTTTTTCAATATCATTATTAGATCACAACTCCCAATGTCTCATGAGTCCGATCGAAGCAAATAGCGACCAAAGCGTAGGCGATAAAAATATCGAGAAAATCGTAGGCGATCTTTTTTGAAAAGCTGCGAATCCGACAAAAAAGCTCCACTGAAAGTACAGTGAGGTTCAAACAAATCGGTACAAACGCACCATAGCGGACGCCATCACTCCATGACTCCGTACATAGAACAGCCAAATTTTAAATCCAACAAGAAAACGAGCACATAATCCTTGAGAAAGGTTAAATACATAACCGAAACCGTCGGGTTACAATGCAATAGCCGTTTTTGCTGCCGTTAAAAGACTGTCAAGGCCGAAAATACCCCCTCTGCCGGTTGTAATACCTACAGTCGTAACGAAACATCAGAATATGTATATTCATATGTTCATAGCCATCGCTAGAACCAGAAACGAATTGCAAAAATCGTTTCCCTTCCTTCCAACTTCCACAGCACAGTGTATATAACGCCTACAAATTATGCAACCAAAGCGAACTGTGCCGCTTGACCTTCATAGTATTCACTACACAATCTATCACCTTACGAACACTATAAATATCCCCTATCCATGGATCGCATCACCGACCCAACGGTGACTCTCAGATCTCCCATCCTTTCCGTCTAACAAATACCCCAGTCCGTGCTGGTTGTGGGGATGCAGAGGTGCTCGGTGCTCTCGGTCTTTAGTAGCAACAACCAGCACACTCTAACATTCCTTTCCATTCGCAACTGACTATAAGGACGTGGCCGGCGCCGTTATTGATCAAAAATGTATGAGCTGCTTAAATTGCACTTTGAGAATAAGTGGAGTGTCCCAGCCCTTATTCATTTGGATCTCAGTGCAATTGGTACCAGCTCAGATCAATCACGGAGGAGCAACCATTGATATGTATAGTCAGATTTGATCGATCGTTTGATCGATTAACTTTAAGTAAGAACAATAGAAATATAACTCTAGAATTAGTAAGTTCTTAGTTTCGAAATCTAGTGTATGTTCAGCGAGCCTGCCTGGGTCGTATTGACCCCAACATGCTAACATCCTACTAGGGTTAATCAAGCGTCATTTTTCTGCGTGTACTCAAGACAGCATCCACAAAAAGTTGGTAGCTTTCGCCTGTTTTCTTTTTTTATTCGTTTTCGCTTCCATCCGCTTGCTGAGTTGCTAACAATTGTTGTCAGATCTCACAGGAGCCGTCACCAACACAATTACATTTCTGCTTTGTTAGTGGCAAAAGTTCAGTCTTAAAACAATCTATTATTTTATGTTTACAGATCAAAGAAAGAGTGTAAAATTCTGTGACATATGATGCACATAATTGGCATGTAAAAGACATAAAATATCGTGTAAACTTTCTTTACATGTCATGTAATTCAGCATGACCCTGAGTGTTTACATGGCATATAACAAAAAAAAATACATTATATAGCATGTTTACATGACTAAAATGAAGATTACATGACGTGTAAATCTCAATATTTTTATATGTGTTGTACCAAATCTCTGTTTGTTTTAACCAACTGTCCAAAATAAAAAACAAATAAAAATTAGTTTGTCGCTATAGTAAACTGAAAAATCGGTTGATTTGAACTAGGATTTAATTATGTTTACAGTTTATTTCTCGGCGTGCAATTTCCACCATGTGCAATCAAGGATAGGCTGAATGCTGAGGGTGACCAAGGTGAAGTGCATAACTGGGAGTGGAGCCAGGGGCACACCTTGGGTTGGGGTAGGTTAATTAATGGGGGGTGTTTCTTGGAATACTTGTGACATTTGGCAATAATGTTTCCCGTGGAGCTGAAAAGCGAATTGCCGCTATTAAAAGATATTTTATACGGGATGCGTACCCAGATGCTCGCTCGGTAAAACACGCTGATACTTTTGGTGGCTCTCTACGGGCACAAGGCGTAGACATTGAAGGAGTTAGTTTAACAGTTGTGAAATACGAAATAAATCAATCCTTCAATTATTTACTGTATAAGAGAATTTGATATAGCACTCAGCGTACTTCCTGAATGGAATACGCCAGGTCTTGAGTGCTTTATTCAAACGCTCATACACCATCACCATAGCTTGGGTTCCTTCACATTGCTCGATTCCGGGCAATGAGAAAACGGACTCTCTGGCTAAGGTGGGCGCTAGCGTAGACGATATTTACGAGCGTCAAATCGCCTTCGACGATTTTTTTTTGCATTGGTCCGTCAGGAGACCTTAATCAGCTGGTAACACAAATGGAGAGATGGAGAGATGGGTAGATGGTTGCACTCCATCATTCCACAGGTGTCGAAGAAGCCATGGTTCAAAGGGTTGGATCTAGGCCGCGATTTCATTCGTGTAATGTGTCGGCTCGACTGATGTCCAACCACTATTTGTTGAACGCACATACCATGTCGTGTGGGGATGCAATGAGTATCGTGAGGTCAGATCTGAGCTGCATGAAATTCTCCGGGTTACGTTAGAGAAGTGTTGGCAGGACTTGATTTATCAGTTTTTGAAACGTGTTAATGTCAGAGTTTGATGTAGTACGTTGCTTGTTTTCGTTGTTCGCCTTTTGGTTTTGTTGTTCGCCCTTGTCTGTCGCTGTCCCCCTCCTGTTTGCCCTCTTATTGTCTTCGTCTACCGTAAATCCTTTTTTTTGGTTCCGTTACAGATCAGGACATTTTGTCCCATCAATGTGTTTTTTAGTATAAGTTAGCAAATAATTTAGTTTAAGTCCCCTAAATTCTTCCTTCCCAATTTTAACTTTTTGTAATCTCTATCCTCGAAACAGTCGCGGGTATTTCGGTGATAAAATGAACAAATGATTTCGGCTCAGTTATGCCCATGTGGCGCCCGAGCCTTCCAAATAAACGAATAAGTTAAAAAAAGAGGACTTGATGGATTATATACTGTTAATTTTAAAATTGATTAAATATATTAGAATGACTTTTCTGGCTTTCATAGCCTATTTCTTCGGATCAACAACATCCAGGAAAATGAAATTGATTCATTTATCATCAACAAAAGTGTCTAAGTTCAATATAATTTACAAACTTCTTCTTACGCTTTGCACAAGGACATACATGAACAATGCACATATCTTCCCAGATATAGGTAGGTACTTGTGTATCTGCTGCTGTTCTTCCCGTTCAAGGAAGGGTTCTGACTCAGCATATTCCGTTACCTCCCCCACAGTAGCGCCTCAGGCCAAGTGCATTGGAAACTACATGCGCCGGCTATAGCCAATTTAATGCAATAAAGAACCATAACCACACCGTTTTCGTTTTCCCCAAACGACCGATACTTACATGTGCGAACTTGGCAGTCGGTGTGTTTGATTTATAAAATGGTTTCTCTATTTAGTTGGAAAATTAACTATTGCCCATTGGTTCTGGCTGGGTAGTAGGCACTGGTAGGTATGTGGTGGCAGTGCCGAAGGTACAGCAATAACCGGAAACAAGCCGTCTCCTTCGTTTATGAGTTTTACGGAGAGCACTTTGCGGCCAGCTACGGGAGGGCCAGCCACTAGAATCCACAGCGTTAAATGAGCATTTTATGTATGTTGCCGAACTTCGTTCCCACACTTTGGCTTCTTTCACGCTGCATTATCGCTATGTGGCTAAGCAAGGGAATGTTGAGCTCGCCGGAACCTACAACATTGCTCGTCTGCTTAACTTTAGACTAGTGCTATTTGAATTTAATACAATTTTCATGGGGAACTTTTTGCGCATTTCGACCTGGGAGCAGAAACGTGGAAAGCAGCGTAATTTCCAACAATGAACTATTCTCCTTCAGTAGTGGTAGGTAGGTTGATTTCAGTGAATGGTGTTGCAAGGGAAGAAACTTTCGGCTGTGAATTGAATTTCACATTAGTTTGAATTCGTGAGCCATTGTTCCCCTGATGGTAGCCGGGAAGTTCAGAACTCACACATGACTACGCTTTGTATGACCGCTCCAACAGTTGGAGTTGAATTTTGTACGGTTCCGACTGTTTATCAGAGTTATTTGCCTTGGAGGAGGTCTCTGCAATAATTAAGTACGAAAAGGTGAATAGAAAATGTGCCCATTCATAGAATTTTTGAGTTATGACATGGACTCGGGCAGGAGGCTCCAGTAGATAGCCCACGGAGAGCGGCAATGAAAAAAAAATGTAGATCGATTTTATTTCACTTATAACTACAGTTATAGTTACATTTTTCTAACCAGGCTTGAAGAGTGTAATACTCTTAGCCTCATTATGGCTAAGGGGCCAATATAACCGATGCGTTAAGCAAATTCCTTGACAACCGCGGGCATAAAGTATCTTCCTGCCTGTCACACGATATACAAATGCAAAGTGGTCATTGGCAGAGAAGGCTCTCAAATAACAACTGTTGAAATGCGTATAGAAGCTGAAAGCAGACTTTGTCTCAGTTGGGATGTTACGCCAAAAAAAAAGAAGAAGTACTATAACTCATTTCCTACATTTTTGTAATTTCAGCCTTTTGTGCATTCAGCCTTTTGAAATTCAGCCTTATGTTACTTTCAGCCTTTCGTGTTCAGCCTTTTGTGCATTGTTACATTATAAATAAATTTTGAGCCTTTTGTTATGTGTGCATACCGTCAATAAGTTTAAAACGTAAATGCGAAAACTCGCGGGGCACCGATAGCTGCATGCAAGGGATAGCGGCTTGAAAGCAGACACAGTGCGTGAAATTTGCTTGCCAACATCGGAGAATCGGCTGTTTCCGCTCCTCATTGCCACTTGTCAAAGTGTACCGAAAACGAACGACTGCAAATTTGGCTGGTGCATCGAAAAGTCGTGCGGTCGAGGATCGACCGGCTCAAAAATCCAGGCGGACGGAACACGGTGAAGATTCGAACAGAAGGTGAGTCCCCGGCGATGACCGCAGTGGAAAGAGGCTAAAGTTTTGCTTTTCTGCAGCTAAACTACTCGCCAAGCGCCAGGCAGCAGCGGAGTGCGCCAAAATCTCCATTCCCCGAAGCGCAACCGTGCTCCATCGTCGGGAGGATTGGACTCGCGGCGAAATCGGAAAATAAATCCCGGAGAAAGCTACCAACCAACGGACCGCTTCTGTAGCTGGAAACGCGGCGTCAGGGAGCGGCATAATCGATCCTAGTGGTTCGAGACAGCGGTGGAGGCACGTCCAACAGGCCGACCCACGAATCGCACACGTGATCCACTGGAACAAATTACTGAGGTAAGTGGGATCTGAAAGGTATTGTCGAGGCGAACAATCAACCAACAAATTTGTGTTCTCCAACTGTAGGCCACGAGCTTGAGAAGCGTTGCTGGCGAAGGAAGGAGGCGAGATTTGCGAATCACCGGCCGGATGTGAGGTTGGTGGCTGCGGAGAAGCCGATCCCGTCACGAAGCAGCTGGATTGCCAGAGACCAGGTGGCAAGAACTAGTTGGTGAGTCCGATTATCGCACCATTGGGATCCGTGACTAACACAATAGTTCTCCCGCAGGCCTAGATCTCCAAAAATATCATTTTCCGAGCGAGATCGTCGCTTCCCGGAGTGATCCCAGCCATACGCACAAACGGTGCGAAACAGAAAGCCCTCCAATAGAGGTAAGCGCACCCACGCAATCGCTCAGTTTTGCCGATTCTAATTGGAATCGTATCAGGGCTTTTTGTTTACAGCCTCAACACGTCGCAGCGCTCTCGAACAACAATCGGATCGGAATCCGGCAGCGAGTAACGGAATGCTTCGAAGGGAGGCCGTCCGCGAGGAGGACATTACTGGACCTATAGTCTAGATCCACCGCGGAGCGTTGGTGGCCACGTTCCGATCCCTGCGGATTCGGTTCCGGATTGCATGTACACAGATCCCGCAGCTATTCGACGAGGAGTGGCACCGGAGTTTCGAGGCTCGTCGGTAAGGAAGACGACAGCTCTGAAGAAGCGAGGAAGCAGCCAAGAAGAAGAGAAAGGGTGCACCCAAGAAGATATGAGTGAGTACGGAAACTGGGGAAGAGAAAATGAATGAGAAAAGGCAAGGAAGAGAATCAGTGTAGGAGTTAGGGCTCAGAATGAGCAGGATTATGTGAGGAAGGGCATGGCAAAATAAAAGGTGTTGCACACTGGAAATTTGCGTTTGTGGCGTATTAATGTTGCTAGCCGGTCCGATCAATGCCCCTTTATTATCAGCAAAGATCGTTCCACAACAGCATTCAGCCTTTTGAAATTCAGCCTTATGTTAGCATCCCGGTGAATGGCATCCTTAACTTCCCTCAGCGTGGGAGTTGGTTCATTTCCGTCCTCCGCTGCACTGGCGTCGTCGTTTCCTCCGTTGCCGTGGGCTTCCGTGCTTACGTTCTCCACGCCGTTCAGGTGCTGATCGAAGTGCTGCTTCCACCTTTCGATCACCTCACGTCCGTCCGTCAAGAGGCCTCCGTCTTTATCCCTGCATATTTCGGCTCGCGGCACGAAGCCGTTGCTTCTGATAGAACTTCGTGTTTCTTGGGAACGGCACAGCAGTTCCATTTCTCCACACTCCGCTTCTTCCAGGCGGCGCTTTTTCTCCCGAAAGAGGCGGGTCTGCTGTTTCCGCTTCTGTTTATAACGTCCCACGTTCTGTCGAGTCCCTTGCTGCAGCATTACCGCCCTCGCTGCGTTCTTCTCCTTCAAAACCGTTCTGCACTCTTCGTCGAACCATTCGTTCCGTCAATTCCGTTCCACGCACCCGATGGTGCTCTCGGCTGCGTCGTTGTTGGCTGCTTTCATTGTACTCCAGCAGTCCTTTAGAGGGGCCTCATCGAGCTCGCCCTCGTCTGGCAACGCGGCCTCGAGATTCTGCACGTATGCTGAGGCGACATCCGGTTGTTTCAGTCGCTCTAGGTTGTACCGTGGTGGTCGCCGGTACCGTACATTGTTGATGACGGAGAGTTTTGGGCGCAGTTTGACCATCACCAGATAGTAGTCGGAGTCGATGTTGGCGCTACGATAGGTCCTGACGTCGATAATGTCGGAGAAGTGCCGTCCGTCAATCAGAACGTGGTCGATTTGAGATTCCATCTGCTGTGGTGATCTCCAGGGGTAACGATAAGGGAGGCTGTGTTGGAAAAAGGTGCTACGTATGGCCATATTTTTGGAGGCGGCGAAATCAATGAGGCGTAGGCCGTTTTCGTTCGTTTGCTGGTGGGCGCTGAACTTAGCAATCGTCGGTCTGAATTCCTCCTCCTGGCCTACCTGAGCGTCCAAATCACCTATGATGATCTTGACGTCGTGGCTTGGGCAGCGATCGTACTCGCGTTCGAGCTGCGCGTAAAATGCGTCCTTGTCATCATCAGTACTTCCGGAATGTGGGCTGTGCACGTTTATTATGCTGAAGTTGAAGAATCGGCCTTTGATGAAAGCTGTTCCCAGCTCGCGTGTGTTGCCGCAGCTCTGGTAGATGGTATGATTACCTCTAAACGTTGGATCTAAACCATGGATCCTGTCCAACACACCTCCTGCAACGCTACGATGCCGAACCCGCGGTCCTTCAGTAGATCGGCGAGTATGCGGGTGCTCCCAATGAAGTTGAGAGATCGGCAGTTCCACGTACCGAGTTTCCAATCGCAAGTCCTTTTTGTTCGCTGGGGTCGTTGCCGCTGGTCTCGGTTCGTATTATTCTGTTGCTGATTTTCCGTTACAATAGTTTTTTACGGCTGGCTCGTAGGGCCTGACACCAACCCCCTACTTTCCGGAGGACCATAGTGCACAGTTAAACTTAGAGTCCTTTTTTGGCACTCGGACGTAGATCAGCCGCCCCTAACACGGGGATTAGACGCTGTTGTGAGCCGCTCTTTCTGCAGAACAGACGCTCAGGTTTACCGAACCAAACCCCCCCTTCCTTGTCAGCCTACAACCAAAGTTCCCACCGGGGTTGGTTACCCGATCTTCCCTTAGGTTGCTCATCAGGTATCAGAAGGTATTAGAAGGCCGGCTCCAGAGGCACGTAATCCTCTATTTGGCCCTGCTTTGGTTGCTCATAGTTTCCGGCCGGTACCGCGAGGAGGTAGGGATAGGAGTTGCTGGGCAGAGGCTAGTGGATCACAATGGGATCTAAATTGCGCAGCATGCCCAGCCTTTACCGTGCCCCCAATAACACCCATGTAACGTACAAAAAAACTTGTAGTTATATGGCACAGAATGTTTCTAATTGACAAAATGAGAGATGAATTTGTGAAAAAATCACGTTCTGGCAGGATTTGAACCTATTACTCCGTATTCGCTAGATCGGCGCTTTAACCAACTAAGCCACAGAACAGGTAATGATTCTACGGAATGGAAAGCGAAACTGAACCAGAGCTCACACCCTGAACATTCATTTTTTCACGTACCATATCCAACGTTATTGGGCACACACGCGGGTGTGTTGTAGATTGGCATCTAAGCTGAAATTCATTTCTGACCCCCTTTAACGAATATAAGATCCCCTAAAATCCCGTGGAAACGCCTCTTAGGCGCCCTGTAACATGTCTGAACGCCCAAAATTCCTGAAATTGCCCTTGAAAGCCTTCTGAAACCCCACATACCTCTCTTTAAATGTCCACTCGTTCTTCTCAAGCTTCATTGAAACTATGAATTCAATTGAGGTGATGAATTCATTTAGGTCAATATTCTATTTAGGCAGTTCTAACTCACTACTTAAAAGGAAGTTCCATTCTATGGAAAAAATATATCCATGAGTTGATGTTGATTCAAGCAACATCGATTCATGGAGGCTTAACTGTATCTACAAGATACTCACCACATTCCTCACAACCCAGTTCCGTTGAGCGGTTTTCTGGGCAACTGTACATTTCCCGCCTAAGTAGACTGGACCTCATATTGCAGCGGAAGTTATTCAAAATGTTGTGAATGTTTTTCTAAACATCATGAGATCCAAACTTTCATCTAATCCATTCTAGTTTTGAATCTCAAATGAAAACCTCGAGCAAAACCGCTGTTCAAATGAATTGAATTTTGTATACAAGCTTGGTCATGACGCAGTCCTTTGAATGGCAGCACGCCCGGCCCGGCACTCCTACGTATAGAAGCTACAAGTGCCCTTGTAGCAATTCGCTTTGAACATGCATTTGATTAGCTATCTCTTCCGTTTGGTGTCGTCGTCATAGCCGAGCCGCGTGTCAATTTCGATGCAGTAGAACACCCGCGGCACGCGGGCGTTCCTATACGTACCCGTTCTACCTGAACTGGTCGTGGTCCAAATTTGCAATGCCAAAGAGGCAGATCCCACACCCCTCCAACGCAAGGGGCCAGAGCCACATCCGATACGAACAACGTGTCGCCGAGAGATAATTTGTATCCTGCATGCACATAATAGATTAATGTTTGGTTCGTTCAATTAACAGGAAGCTTGACTGGCGCTATCATCAGCATCGAAACTTTTCGGATGCGGTTCAGTGGGAGGAACTGGGGGCTGCTACACTCTATCTGCTAGTGCTGTTTCCGTGTTTGTTTGCCTGCCTGATTTAGCACACCTTGCTCGCCCTCATCCTTTAGCTACGGAGTCTCCCACAGGCGCACTGGCAGAGCAGGAGTTTCCACCGGGCTCACAATATGCTATTTGATGTGAACTCTTTGGCACAGATTATATCCAGGTTGCCAACGGATAGGTCTATCAATGTAGCCTAGGTTCATGGATGGTCGGGCGCAATGGTAGGCGAACAAGTCAACACCACACGTATCTGATGGAACTAGCCGAATTGGCATGGTACAAGGGATACCTATAAAATAGTGATTTCTATTTTCACGATAAGCTTGTTCGGTAGGAACGTTTATTTAAAAATAATTCAGGGATGGTCAAATTATTATGTTGATTTATTTGTAAAGTTTTTATTTTTGGTGATTTTCAGTTGGCCTTGTAAATTAAGCTTGAGTTTCCCTATCCGGAGACGGCAGGTTCGATTTTTGCACTAAATCTTACACATAACAAACGGCAAGTCACTAATCAAAGTGAAAACGTGCTGTTTTGGTAAAAAACCGTAGTATATACGCATAAAGCCCTTAGATTTATAGAAACTATTTTTTTTATTGCTGTCGTTCCACAACCTCACTCTAATTTTCATCCACGATGGCCACCCCTCGCACCGAACGGGAAACTTTCTCACATGGCAGCCTTTCACACCCCGTTGCACCTCTAATCCTGCCGGGAGATCGAATCCACAGCCCATCAGCTCGTCGTCGCCGCTGCCAGTATCACCAACCCACGAAACGACAGCCGAGCATTATCTCCCGCTTTAATCCCGCAAGGACCCGGAAGGTAGTTCAAATATTTATCATTAAAAATCGATAAATTTTCATTATCGTGTGTTGTTGTCGTCGTCGCTCGATGTCGTCGTGCCGCAGATTTTCAGTTCCATTCCTCCGTAGGCAGGTTTGTTTGGAGCAGCATCCCGATGTCACCAACGACGACGAGGCAGACGCCTATAAGCCGTTGTATAACAGTGACAGAGGACAGAACATTACATGTGTGATCATGGGGTGTCGCTAAGGTTATTAATTTGGGTTGGTTTATAGCTAGCAATGATTGACTGCTCCGAAAGGGAACGTATTGAGAAGACTTATATCGAAGCATGTGTTGAAGGGTTTTGGGTACTGATGTGTGAAAATATGACAATGAAATGAAGCTGGAAAATGCTTCTTTATTTCAATGGAGTACAACTAAATAGGAAAAAGCCATTATTATCAAAACAAGGCAAAACAAAGTACTAGCCGCTGGTACACAAACAGTTGAAATTTTTATTGTAATTCACCCACTGTATCGCAACATCACGACATTGCTGTAAAGTTTCACGTTCACCGGCCAACCCAAATGAAATCATCGCTTTATTTGTATTATTTGAAAAAAAAAATGAAATCATTTGTTTGGATGTTTTTATTAAATTATGCAACTGGATGCTTATTGACATTAATCTCATGCTAAGCCATATACGATTTGACCGCCCACCAGTGATCCGTAGATAATTGATTGTTTAATTTGTTTTCAACAAATGAAACGCCCACACAAAATAAACAGTTAAACTTTACTCTCATCATCATGCACAATAAACTAATTGAATGAACCAACTGACACGAAAGAGAAAATAGTCAAATGATGGTATTGATTACACAAATGCATTAGTGACACTTCTTCTAGATAAAATGACATCTGAAACCGTTAAATATTTTACATACGTCATATGATTGTAATGAATGGTGCTGAAGATTTATAATTTAATGCATAACTATATATTGAGGTTCAAGATTTGAGCTAGTACAAAACACATTTTTCTCGCTTAAATGTTTAGTCCAGTACTAAAGGAAGCATTTTTAATACTCATAGGGTAACCAATATAATTTGGACCCTCATATATTTTGGACCCCCTGTGTCCTATTATCACAACTTACACAGGTTTCATTCGCTAAATAAGATCGCTCTGCACGGGCAGCAAGCATTTCCTCACTGGAAATATCCTTATTTGCCTTGAAATTATTTTTTTTGCAAATCTCGTCATCCGTGCGAGTGTTGCATCATGTTTACAAAAAGAGATTGCGGTGCTGAGGAAACTTGCAGATGTAAACAAAAACGATTATCATTCTAGCGCATTAAATTCGCAAAGTTCGTCTAATCAACCTTTGTCAATCAAGTAATTAGGATGTGATCCAGCATACTCATAATCAAGCGGCAAATTCTTCCAAAATAGTTTCAAACGAGTTTAAACACCGGGTGTCCAAAATATATATTGAAGAGGGTCCAAAATATATTGGGTGTCCAAAACAGTGAAAACTGATGCTTCAAAAATCAGATATTTTCATCAAATTTTCAGCCAGAAATGAGCTTGTGGGTATTTTTAACGGACAGTGGAGGCTTTTACGAACATACTAACATCATCATTACGTGTAAATATCCACTGAATCTGTTTGATTTTGAATTAAATTCAAACCAATGTCCTCTAGGGGTTCAAGTTTCAACCGTTACCCTATTAAGTCTATTTTTTCTATTTTTCTTATTTTCACGCCAATGAATCTAAGACAACGGGCTTGATGGTCTACACGAAGACAAATTTCTTTCATTTGAAACAAAAATATTCATGTTTATTCGGTAAACTGATAAAATATTTAAAACTAAAATATTAATTTTAAAAACTACCAATTTTACAAATTGTTTTCTACAATACCCATTGAAGAGTCCCCCGTTCCGCCGTCGAGAACATAAACAAAACTCTCAAGTTCCAGCTGCAGCACCAAACAAGATTTCCTCTTGCAAAAAAGGCAAGTTTCAAAAAAAGTTTCCACGAAATCCCATTGATTTCGGTAGCGTATGTTATCTACATGATGTTGGCATTGAAAGTGCCACGCGGGAAGTGGGGTTTCCTTGAGGAGGAAATTACTTTGTCAATTCAATTGGAAAACAAATATTTACGTAGGGCCGACCTGCTACAAAAAAACATTTTTTTTTACATTTGTTTCCAACATAACCTGTCAGAAGACGCATGTTTGTTTCAAAAATGGATTGAATTTGCTTCAAATGTGACGTTCGATTTGCTCCAAACAGTTTTATTTTTGTTGCCTGAGTTTGAGTTTACCTGAAATATTTTTGATTTTACCATGCTTTTTTTTGCGTGTAGTAGCTATCACTTCCGATTCGCATGCAGAATGTGATGGGTTTAATTCCTGGCCCTTCCATTCTACTTTGTATCTTTCTAAACACTTTCTATCTTCTCTATACATACACAACTCGCATGTTCTTAGCCATCGGTAGAACAGAAACGGATTGAAAAAGCCTTTTCTCTTCCTTCCAACTTTCACAATCACAGCACAGTGCCAACCTGTCAAAAAACCACGAGTTATACAATCAAGATGTGCCGCATTATCTTTATAGTAATAAACACACTAATCTTTCACCTTACGACTGACATATACGCATCAATGTGTGAACCCTCTGCCAACCATATCCCTCCAACACTCTGACACTCGCATGAATATGTGCAGACGTAGTTCGGTCTGCTGTAGATACAAATTATTGCAATCATCACTTCATTCCGCTTTCCCACATTGACCTGCAACCTGCAATGCATTGTCACCTAAAATAGAAGTTCACTCACTGATGATGCCTGCTAGTCCCCGGCAGATGACTTATTGGTTCCTTGCGCGAGTGTAACTGGTCTACGAAGCGCAGAGATGAATCTGTCTAACGAGAAGTGCATGACAAGCTCAATATGAATATTAACTAAGGCTACTGTACCACGCAAATTGCGGCTAAGAGTTTTCCCGTCTTCTGCTTCGTTCCCTGGCTCCGAAAACAGACGGCTTAAGCGCCACCTCCGAAGAGGACCGTCTGTCGAGTTTTGTTTGCCCGGCAAGAAACCCAACCTCAGGGCGGGTTTGTTTTATAAGAGACCAAATAGCGATTTAGGGACGATACAGAAAACTCAAAAGTACGGCTAATCGAGATGTCTCACTTATAGAGGTCGCCTTAAGCGATTCTCAAAATATGGTTGATGCTAACCGTCGTTCTACCGACTCACAAAGACACCACTCACGAGTATCATCATTGGAAGAACTCACCAATTCAAATTTCCCTGTTAGCTTCGGACACGTGAGTGGAGAGACTGATTTCCCAGGCAGTCTATCCTGGCGTACAAAAAGATAAACAAAAAACAGGTAGAACGACGCGAACGTGAGAAATCTCGAAGACCAAAAAAACTGTTACAGGGAAAGCACTAACATTTCACAAAAATACAGCTTGTTTGAAGGTAACGAAAAACTAACGAAACATTTATTCAATTTGATAACCTAGGTTTATTAACGCATGTTCCTCTCCATGCTATCTCATTTCTTCTACAGCTTTCCCTACTGCGCGTGCGGTTTCAATTTGTTCCTATTCTAATCTGATTCTATCGACATTGATCGACAAGAACCATCACTTTCTCCGAGCTCGGTTAGTTGTGTGGAGTTTTCAACGCATGCGCATGGTTAATTGGATTTGTCTACTCACGGTACCTTTCAGCTACTCATCAATGCCGTCGACAAAACAGAAGCGACGGCGTGGCGGTCGACGGACGGCTTGGCAAAGCAGCACGCTATTCTTAGCGCATCCTCGCTGGTGGTATTGCGACGATTGCACCAAATGCGCGCGACGCGCGGCGGTTTGGAAAGTGCGCCTTCCTCGCTGCCGGTCGCTAAACGGACCGGATCACCGGCGCAGTCGCTTGGTGGTGTTGATGACGATGGGGGTCGTTGATGGCTTCGTCGGTAAGGTGACTACCACATGGCCGACGTAGAAAAACGTGGGTTTCGGCCGCCTCCGATGGTGAATGTTCCGATCACCGAAAAAGTTGGTTGATGGTGGAGCTGACGATGGGGGTCGTCGGTGGCTTGGTGGGTACGGTGTCTACTTCATGAACACCGAACAAAAACGTGGTTTGGCCGCTCTGTCGGAACGGTTGTTCCCTTCCGGCTTTCCCCTCAAACCGGGACTTTTGAACACTGCGACGTGGGGTCGAGAGCGCGTTTGGCGAAAAAGGTGCGGTGTGCCGAGCTTTCGGCCGTGGATCAAATCCTAAATAAAAAGCCGTCGAACGGCTGTTCGACACGTTTAACGAAAAAGTTTACTCCACACAACAAATTTCACAATTACCTTTTCTTATTCAAATATACGCACACACGAACTATCTTGACCGCACGTAACCTTTGACAAAGGTTATTGAACTGGCTAACTTGCTAACGGAAAGGAACGAAAAGTAACATTAATTCAATCTAAAAGACTTCTCACATTTTACTATATTACATACTTAATTAAACACACCGCGACACAAGAACTTAGAACACGCACTCTCGCTTCTTCCACGGTCCAGGTCAAAATGGACGAGTAGAAGTTCTGTAGGTCCTCAGATAAGGTCGGATCCCAAGACTTCGTGGCCGGAAATACGTAAAATTACCGAAGTAATTTTACGATCTTTTCAAACGACAATTCTCATCAACCACGAATGAGAACCGAATAAATTGCCATCTCTTTCACTTTCATACCCATCTGAATGATCTGTATCGCTCCATCTATTTTTAAATACCCGATCCAATTTTATCGAGAGAGTTCGGGCTTGAACATTGAACCTCGAGATTGTTCGGGTTTCGTGGTGTAGTGGATAGAACGGCAGGAATTTTATTTACATGTATTAGACTTGTGAAGGCGACTTGCATGCAAGTTGTATGCGGTTTTGAAGTGCATGTCATTTCGAATGGTGACATTGAATATCGCAAACCATTTATAGTGAACTTTGGAATATAGTACATTTGACAATGAAAACAATGAATTGAATTGAAAAATAAATTAACACGGATAATAAATTAACATTGAAGAACATGAAACAACATTTAATTTATTACACAATTTATGTACATTTTATATACATTTCACATTACTTATTGAATAAATCTTAAAATAATATTTACACAAAAGTGACCATGCTACACTACTGGGAAGGACGAACTCCCAATCAAGCTGCTCAAGCGTGGTAGTGAGCAGCTGTATCAACTGTTACACCGTATTATATCGAAGAAATGAATGGTTAGAGGTAGAATTACCTGCTAGTTCAAGTAAGGGCATCGAATGGAGTGCGCGGATCACAAAAGAAAAGCATTTCTCAATTCAGAGTACTACATTTGATCCGGAATCTGTTTAATAGATTTAGGCTAATTGATGAGTCTTTCGTCGACGAATATCAAACGGGTTTTCGCGAGGGCCGATCAGATATCCAATGGTTTAAGAAACTGTCTGCTCGGATAATGACGCCTCCAGAGCATTACTTTTGGATACCTTTGATGCCCGAGGTAGACAACCCTTTGTTCTTGAGTGATGTGTTGGGGACATGCGATGTCAAATACATGGAATGTATTTCGACAAGTTTAATTCGCTTGTGTTTGCTTCTCCATTTTTTTTCTGTTTCTTCCTGTTTGTGTTACCAAGCTGCTCCTGGCTATCCGGAAGACCAAGCCCCACAACAAGTTGGAACCAACACCACAATGCACTAAATATGCAAACAAGATGCGATTCGCCCCCGAATGAGCTGCAGTGAAACCTTTGGCCCAACCCTTACCCTGTTATTCTCTTCTTTATGACTCGATATCTCCACTGGGACTTGACCTGCCTCACTTCAATTTAGTGTTCTTTGAGCACTTCCACAATTATTGATTAAAGGGCTGTCTTTGCCTAACATTCCATGAATTTGTATATATTGTGAGGCAAGTACAATGATACTATATGTCCAGGGAGTCGAGAAAAATTTTCCGACCGGAACGGGAATCGAACTCGCCGTCTCCGGATAGGCGATCCATAGCCTTAACCACTAGGCTAACTGGAGACCCAAAATCCTTACCCTGTCCATCCCTCAAAATGTGACCTTCTAACCTCGAGTGCTACGAGTACCCTGGCTTGCTCTCATTTCTTACATATATGAATAAAAAGTTATAATCGTTTGTATATTGTATATATTCGGCTCCTGTGAAGTGTAGAATTAGCATAAGTTAAAATACACGTTAGTAAAAACAAAAAAAATCTTCGGCTTCGTTAAGCGTTTTACGCGATTGAGCCCCACATAAATTATCTAGATATAAAAAAAAAGAATCTGTCAATGGCATGCGGAGCAAAACAACGTCTTCTTTTGTCATGTGCAACGACCGTGATGGACTCTTGCTGGTAGAGAAATCAATGGTGGCTGCCAGGAGGAGAGAGCTCTTTGAGGAATTGAGGAATGGTGGGAGCGACAGACAAAATTCGAATCGAATACAACGAACAGGCTGTGGAACCACCAATGCTAAACAAGGTCAAATCAGTCATACTCTGTCGGTAAACTGGAGGACGGCATCTAACGTCATCACAAGAACTGCAAATTGTACCAAGTATATACAGAGATGGCTATATTGAAGCGAATAAAACACCCAAGCAGAACACAAGTCACAAAGAAGTGTGAACAGCGCAGGATTTTGATTGTACTGGAGCTACATTCATGTAATTCTAACTCAAAGGCAGAATAACTTGATGCGTGTACAACCAAAAACCTGTCGACACTCCTTTGTGACTTGTGTGCTGCTTGGGCACAACAGGCTGCGGCGGGTTGAGCACGTAGCTCGTATGCCGAAGGAACGACAAGCATAAATCACATTCAGCAGAGAACCAGTTTCGTGCAAGGCTGCGTTCATTTTGGCTTTTTGCAGGAGTTACGGACTTTAAACGACTCAGGGCACCTGGAAGCCATTGGTCGAGACCCAAGATCAGTAGAGGCGAAAGCTTCATTCAGCATAGACTCATCGTTGGGCGATGTCGCAGCTAGTCGATCGGGAGAGCCAATAACTCGCCATAGGAATGATGCAATTCGCCAGAGAATGACCGCAGCAGGTTGAACGCGCGAACAGCTGCGTTTTCAGAACCGTCTGTTCCACGTTGTTTTGGATATGGCCGGCAGAATCCAGAAATCTAGGGAAGTGGAACCATCTTGGTAGAGCTCCTATTTTTGCTATAACTCAGCCAATTTTGAATCAATCGACATACTTTTTGGAACGCAATGAGATCCCGATCAAAGTTTCATTATAACTGGAAAACATACTGTGTTATCTGATATCAAAAATATCGTGGAACGGGAAGAAGACAACCTTAATAATATCGGTCTAGAACTGTACCATCTAGGAACTTATAAATTTATGCAACTTGCTTGATGCTAATGAAAGTGCTAATTTGACCACTCCTCACCATCAATGTGCGGTTTCTGGTTCAGTTTGCAATTGAGCTTGCGTCTATTCTAAAAAAAGCTTGCGTCTATTCTATCAGCTAGGTACACGGTTCTATTCAGATTCATGCCCCGCATATTGATTTTCCTGCTCAGCCCAATCTTGATGTGAGCGCTATTACATTATCGCGTTGCAAATACCGTCGACACCCTAATAATTCATCATCCGCCGTTCAACCAATTTTTGGACATGATTAGCGTATTTGAAACCAGAGATGCCAGATATACAGATTTTGGACCTTCTATACAGACAAGATACAAAGTACAGAAAAATACAGATTTTTTAAATCTATATATATAAAAATGCAGTGGCATACGTGGGACCGCGCATAGCTTACGAACGGAAGGTCCGATTTGGGTCGCCTTAGTTTTGTTCTGTTAGTTTTCACCCAAGGAAGGTTTATGAGGCAAAAAACATGGAGAAATTGAGAGTTTTTGAAAATCGATCTTCCATACATTTTGACCGGGGACTTGGTCTTGGCTAGAAACTTGAAACGTCAAAAAACGCAGTAGGCAAGACAATGTTTGCCGGGTACAGCTAGTATGATATAGATTTCTCCAGAAATCATAAAATTTGAAGTTATTTTCAATAACTTTAATGAAAACTTTATAAATTGCTGCTTAAACTTTAAAGAATTTATGAAAATTTGGGCATTTCACACACGTTTAAAAAAATAAAATAAATACCAGAAAAAATAAAAACCGTCAAAAAGTAGTACATTTTTATAAGTTTCTATTAAAATATAGGACTCTCAGTGTCTGCTCTACCCTCAAATACGACGATACAGAAAAATCTGTATTGATACAGATTTTTGATAAAATAATCTGGCATCTCTGTTTGAGACCTTAAAATCACACATCATTGATTGTTCAATCGAATCTAAGATAGCCGAGAAATCACAATAATGGGCATTAATTTGATAGCACCGCGTTATAAGAGTCTCAGCTGTGTAGCGGTGTCACTTTGAGCATGCTGTCAATTCACTTATCCGGTTCGCAATACATGCGTGTGGTGAAAATTGAAGTGAGAATTATACAATGGGAGATGATTGCTACTCTCAGCGCAATCTACGTGGATTTGTTGATGACGGCATTGTTGTCGACAACAATTTCACTTGGGTATGTAGCTAAATAGCGTAATTTGAAGATGCTTTGATGGGTACCAGTGATGTGTACTCACAGTTGAAGCTGGAATCAAAATGTGACTAAATCTAGTTGTAGTCTAAATCTTCAGATACATAAATATGTCAGATCAAATTCTAGGTTATGTTTTTTTTTTCTTTATGACATCGAATTTCAATTATGTAAGTTGGATTTAAACAATGCAATCTCTTTTAACGCCTCTTTCAAAAAAAAAAAAAATGAGAGAAAATCAAATGTTTTTATATATACATTTGAGCATATCTCATTATTCAAATATGTCTAATATATGAAATTCTTTTTCCTTGATTTCTTCATTATCTCATCGTTTTCTTTAGTTTACTGAATGATAGACTTAAGAAGAACTTTATGTGTAACTTTATAGTAGCACGTAGCTGTTGATTCATTTTTTTCTTTGTACAGAATACGACCACGTCTTTTTTATGCTAATAGATATTTTAAAAGGGATAGGGGAATCTCAGATAATAGAAAGTTTGATTTAAAATTAGGGATGACTACATTTTTCTTAGAGCCAGGCAACGTTTTCTTTTGGTTCAGTACACTGCTTGTATACCGTTGATTGATTAACCAGGACTGCATCTGATGTCATCTTCCTCTGAAGATTATTCCATCAATGATATCTTTCGTGTGCAATGAACCCTTTTCAATTAGAATTTGGAATTGCCATCCAGTACCGCTACTGCTCGTCATTATAAAGCTACATTTCGTAATCAACCATGTACCAAATTTCCGCTATCTATATGGGCTCAGTATCCAGCGTGAAATGAATCCCCATTGATTGAAACCCGGAGTTACTGAAAGAGGAGCCACCATAGCGTTCTGCAAAATTATCCAAGCCGGGATTGCCGCAGGATCCATTTCCAGTGCGGATATTTTACGTTCCACGAATGATCTGAACCGTAAATCCACTCTCGCGAGTAGAAACCGTCCGACCAGTTCAGCCAGTGCCATCACATTCGTTGACCTCCCCGCACCGCAGTGTCCAGTGTGCCCGGCATTAGTAGCCGGGGAAAATAATCCCAGAAATCCTAGCGCTAAATATTATGCACCACCGTGCGTTCGTCATCATAATGAGGATTTTGAGGTCGGTAGGATTAGTTTAAATGCGAGGCAAAAACTATACGCTTCGTGCTGTATGGCTCGGTATTGCGTTTGTGTTTCACTGTGTCGTGCACGGTAGGGTGAATGATATCCAATGGCCCGGGTGGAATGAAATTACAGGTAAAAACCAACTTACAGATACATTAAACTACATCTATTGAACTTTTAAATTTATTGTGAAACGTAGATCAACTGAATAACAAAAATGACTGTTACTTTTTAGTTGTATTTAGTTACATTATTTACCTGCAAAAGGGTCCCTTTAGGCACAGCTACAAATGCGTGGGTATTCAGCATGACCATGCTGAGAGTGACGAGTTCGATTCCCGGTTCGTGCAGGAACTTTTCGTAATGGAAATATCTTCAACTAACTATAACTAGAACACTAGAAGCAATCTTTTTCCCAGTGAGGACGTTACGCCAAAAAAAAGAAGAAAAATAAGTCTGCTGTGACCAACAACTAACAAGTGAACATTAGAAGTATCAAAAAATAAATTTAAATGAAACTAAGGAAGGTGGTAAAATAGTAAGAGACGGGCTTGGTGGTCTAATGGCTATAGCTTCTGATTCACATGCAGAAGATCCTGGGTTCGATCCCTGGTGCGTCCCTTACCTTCTACTTTGTATCTTTCAATCCACTTTCTCTATATGCAACTCATGTTCATAGCCATCGCTAGAACCATAGACGGTTGAAAAGCCGTTCCCCATCCTTTCAACTTTCACAGCACAGTGTCAATCTATCAGATAACGCCTAAAATTTATGCAATTGAGCGAAGTGTGTCGCTTTAGCTTAATAGTAATAAACGCACTAATCCATCACCTTACGCCTGGCATCCACGCACTAATGTGTGAGCCCTCTACCAACCATACCCCTACAACAGTCCGACATCCGCATGAATTTGTGCAGACGCAGAGGTACATTCGGTCTGCTGTGGATACAAACGATTGCAATCATCACTTCCTTCCCCTTTCCCACATTGACCTGCAACCTGACGTGGCAGGCGTCATTGTCGAATAGAAGATCACCAACGCTCACACACTGAAGGTTTCTTGTGTGAGTGTAGCTGGTCTGCGATACTGGAGTAACATCTACGAGCGGTCTATCAAGCCCAATCTCAAGCTCAAGGAAGGTGGTAAAATAGAAAGGTAATTTACACCGTTTTCAGCCAGGGGCTACACTGGCTGAATTTGACTAACGGTAGATAATGGACACGGCTGGAGCGAGACTCGAACTCACATTCGAAGTCTTACGAAACGCAATTTATGACTCACCGTACTGCCACGAAATCCACAAATTTGGTTTTTCCTTTAATACTTACGGTCATGATCTATCCTCACTACTCGGGTCACATTCCGACAAAGCTCCAGCAGCGGCAGTGTGGTTGAAAAATCGTGAAATTTAATTTGCTTTTCCACATGCGACGGATGGCTTTGATACGGCCTTCGACGTTAACGTTATCATTCTCTCCACCAACAACCGAGCCACCACTACGCGTCATATGTATTGCCATCCAGCCGTCATAGTTCCTGCTCTGATGCATGAACGTGCGTGCGAAGCGAACGTATGCGGCGAACACAGAGTTCAGCGCAAAACTATCTCCTACACTCGGATGAGAAAAAACGATTATTATAATTAAATTTCTGAATTGAATTTCGAGCGAAATTATTGCAGTCTGCCATGCATAACAATAAATAAATTCGTAGCTAACGCAAGCGAGACGAATGCTTCCGGCTGTTTCGCAAGGGGCGGCATTACAGTAATCCCCTCAGCAGCGGTGCGTTCCAGTTTTGAATTGCGCGGGCGATAAGAATGAATTATTTCTGAGAGAATTTGCTTTCGAGTTTCATGACAACTTTCAATATTCGACGTATAATTGGAGAATAATTCTTTAAAATCAGGCTGCTATAGACTGTCCCAGAGTGTAAGGACACTACTTGGCATAACAAAAAATAATAAAATAAAATAAAACAAGACGAAGCGAGACGAAGCTAATCCACAGCACGAGGAGAGTGGGATTGCTGACGCGCTAGAGAGCATGGATCGGAACGATATGCAGAAGTTTCATGCGACTGGCACAGATTGTTAAGCGATTTCGGACAGGCTAAATCATAATCCTAACCATAATTCAAATGAAGAGGCACTTAATTGTTGAATTGCAACAGTGATGGTGGAATAAATACATTTGTTATGATAGTTGTTGGGGTCTCCAGTTAGCCTAGTGGTTAAGGCTATGGATCGCCAATCCAGAGACTCCCTGGGCATAGTGTATCTTTGTACATGTCTCATAATATACAAATTTATGCAATGGCAGGCAAATGAAGCCCTTCAATTAATAACTGTGGAAGTGATCAAAGATCAATAAGTTGACAAGAAGCAGACCAAGTACCAATGTGGACGTAGAACCATAAAGAAGAAGACGAATAAGAAGAAGAAGATGATAGTTGTTATAGTGACAACTGTTTATAAAAATACACTTTTTTCTCTAAACATGTTCTTTTCGATCAGAGACACCTCTTGAATTTTGATATGTTGCTGTATGTAGACAGCATTTGCATGAACATAATGTATCCCTGTTGACGCGGTACACACGGTGACGAAGAAGAGCAGTGATGGTTCTGCACCAAAAGCTGTTCTATGAAAAGCTTGATCTTTTTCGAAAAGACAAAAAAGTGCATCCTTATCTAACCTATCTCGCCTTACTGTAGCCCGATGCAACGCCTGTGGATATATTTGAAAATTATAAATTATTAATGAAATATGCTCGTTTTCAGCTGTACCAACTGTGCACCAGCTGAAACACTTTGTTTGCGTTTTGTTCATGTTTGTTCGCTTTTATTTTCATCGCAAGCATTTATGACTGTTGCACCCGCCATGCCAGCAGCATCTTTCTCCATCTGCAGCCATGCTGAGCCATGATAAGTAAGCAAGCACCCCGGCCAGGAACTATTATTCATGCTTCTCACAGGCTGCTGATGCTGCTGCTGTACTGCAAAGCAAGTTTCCGCAAGTGTTTCGCATCTAAAAGTAACAAACAACCGAATGTCAGTTTCGCCATTTGAATTGCATTCGTTATTCAGGATCAGTTGCATCACCGCAAACTTCGTTCTTCATGTCGAAATAGGTAGGTAGGTAGTTAGAAAGTGGGAAAATTGGGAATCTGCATTGCAGACAAAGTAGCGTATTGAACTGTGTTCGACCTCAGCCGATGCAGCTACTTTTGATGTGAGGCCGACATTTGGAATTCAACCGGGCCAGATGCACGTGCAAGAGTGGCATTCAAAGAACGTAATGGTATTTCTCATTACAGTGAGTGGAGTGGAACATAAGTAGCAATCAGTTTTACGAAAAACCTTCATGCAACCGATGGTACGCATCATTAAGTAGCGTTTAGCTACCGTTTTAGTATTTTTCCAAGAGGATTTTTCCAAAGATTTCTCCAGAGATTATTTCACGAGTTCACTAGGAATGGTCCCTGGGATCCCATAAGAAGTTACTTCTGTGATTCCTACAGGGATTTGAGAAAAAATCTTTACAAATTCCTCTCGGAAATTCCCCAAGAATGCTTGCTGGGTTTCCTTCAAAAATTTCTTATGTGGTTCGTCCAAAAATATTCCCAAGCAGTCCTCCAAGGATTCTTGTTGGAATTTATTCCTCTGGGATTACCTCCAGAAATTCTTGCTGGGATTCCTTCAATTAATCTTGATGGGATTCATCCAGCAATCCCAGCTAAAATTCAGAGGTTTTTTTTAGAGTTTCATTGAGACTTCTTCTAGGGTTTTTTCTTGGAATTTCTGTTCGAATTTTCACTGAAAATCCTTTTCAGATTCGTTTGAGGACTTTTATTGGAATTGCTTTTTGAATACTGCTGGGATTTCTCCAGCCATTCGTGGTGGGAATCCTTCAAGCTTTTTCTGCTGGAAATCCTCCAGAAATTCCTGAACGACTCCAAAGAGCAATAACTGCTAGAATACAATCTGTAAATGCTTGAAAGATCTCAGCTCGAATTTCTGGAGAAATCCCAGTAAGAAATCCCGTAAGGAATTCCTAGAGGATTTCTTTGAAACATCCCTCGAGGAATCTCTGAAAAGATCCTTGTAGAAATCCGCGGAGGTATCCCTACAGAAATTTCTAGCAGAAATCAACCGGTAATTACTGGAAGAATCACAAAGAGATTCTTCAAACAAAAAAAAATCCGGCAATTCCTCTGAAAATTTCTTGGATACCAGGTGGAGTTTCTCCGAAATTTCATCCCAAGATCTTCTTTTGAGATTCCTCAAGGGACCCCTTTTGAAATTCATTCTTGCTATGATTTATAAAGAAATTTCTTGAAGGATTTTTCTAAGAATTGCTCTTTGTATTTCTGTTAATACTGTCGAGATTTCTTCAGGCAATTCTTCTGGAACTCTTGCTGAGATTTCTCAAACATTTACAACAGGAATATCTCTAACTATTACTCTTGAGATTCCTCTAGGAATTCCAGATGGATTCACTGCAGGTTTTTTATGGGAAACCCAACACAAACTATGTAGGATTCCAGCCAGAAATGTTTAGAAGAATCTCAGAAGCAGTCCTAGATCAATACTAACAGTAGTTTCTATAAAGCTATGTTCACTTAGAATCCGGAATCATGTCACATTTTCTAGTGGCGCTCTCAATGAACATAATCATCATACTTTTGCAGCACTCTGATCATACACTAATCCTCTTTAAATGGTGCAAAAATCATCGATTTTATTGCAACGAGTGAAAAGTTATTTCAGACTGAAGGCAAGAGGAGGAAAAAAATCTTGCACAAACACGTTGAAAATTTAGCGTGGTCAGGTACGCCAGTCGCGAAAAATGTTAATATCTTCAAAACCATTATGTGTTATGTGCACAGAAGTTGTTAACCATGGCATAAGGAAGTGTCCTCGGAAGAAAAAAGTTTGGGTTCATTGATAAATCTGCTTTGAATTTGAAGATTTGGTAAGAACTTCGAACTCTGGGCATGGTTTTTTCGCAACAAGATGATGGGAACTAATTCATACAAGGATGACAGCCTCAAGAATCGTGTGCTGCTTTTCAAAAACGCACACAAGGGATATGTAGAGGTTTTACCTATTTTGATGAGCTGCCATGACAGCCGGAGACGTTCAGTGGTATCGTCACAGATGGGTAGTGTTTATCAACGAAAAAACACTCAAATTTCGCGTTTTCTCAATTCACTGAATTGCCCCTCATTTCGCAATAAAAAAAAGTTTGGCAATTTTTCTTCGGAATCCTAGGCAGACCAGTCAAGGCACTCAGGACACTGCATAGATGACCTGATTGTTGAACAAACGTGCGGAAGGGGTTGTTGCTAAAATTTATCACCGTTGTGCAGATTTTTAGAGAGGTCAACACTGAAAAAGTGAGAAAATGTGTGAAAAATAAAAATAAATAATTCCAATGATATTTTTCCATGAAAGTACAATAAATAACCTTTGTTTTGAGGGCTTCACCTAAATGAACATAGCTTTAATAACCTAGCTGAAATACTTAATTTCGGGAGAAATTTTAAAATTACTACAGCAAATTTCTAGTGGCAATGGCAGAAGAGTTCTTGGATGATTTCTTGTAGACATTTAAGGACGAATTTCAAGAGGAATTCTTGGATGAATCCTTAGGAAAATCTCTAGATATCTGAAAGTATCACAGGATGAGCTATTGGGAGAATTCTTGAAAAAAAAAATCCCTGGACGAATCACATGAGGAATTCCTGGAGCAACTACAAATGGACTTCCCGGAGGAATCCCAGGAGAAATTCCTGGAGGAATCTTTTGAAGTATTCAGCTATCACAGAAGGGACTTCTCGAGAATTTCATTAGGCGTTCTTGGAGGCAATCCAAGAGAAATTCTAGGAGGAACCCTCTTGGAGAAATACCTGATGGGATTCTTCTAAAATCTAAACATTCTTGTTGGGATTGTTTAAGAGGTTTCTGCAAGGATTCCTTTACATACCCTTCCTGAGATTCCTCCAAAGATTTCCCAGAGGATTCCCATATAAATGCCTTTTGTGATTCCTTTTGAGTTTTTTTTTTCAAGGATTCCTTTAGAGGCTTCTCTCATAGTATCAATATTTCTGCAAGTGTTACCCTAGGAACTCTTGCTGTTGGAAATCCTCTAAGAATTCCAGGAGGAATTACCTATCGTAAACCTCTGAATAAACCCCAGGTATTCTTGAAGCAATACCAGCGAGAATTTCTAAAGAAATCGCCAGGTGAGATCCAGCAGAAATTACTGGGAACATTCTGATTTTTTTGTTAAAAACCTGATAGACATCCCCGAAGGAATAACTTCAAGAATTTTTTATAACAATCTCAGTTGTAATTATTTTAATTAAGACATTACACCATCTTCTACCTTAGGTTGCATAGACTGAACGACCACTGACATGAGACAACAGACAACACACGAAACACCCAGTAGAGAATTTTCCATTTCAAGAAAATGAAACATTTTCACCTACTGGACCGGGAATCGAGCCCGCACTCGGAGGCTTACGAAATGGCCCCCCAAAACGCACGGCCACGTAGCCCACTTTACTAGCGTTGGTAGCTTTATCTTTTACACACACTCCTAAACAAATATATTTTGAGGAATAACGACGAAAACATGTCAAACATGGAAACACCTATTCAATTATTGCGTTTCCTTTACTCACTACCACGCCACGGACAATCTGAAACAAGTGTGCTTATTCCCTAGCAAAGTGAGTCGGTAAAGCCTGTATCCGCACACATCGGAACACAGAAATACAGCTGTAACTCTGCAATAGATACATTTAAATTGCTTAAATTTGGCCTAATAACATCTTAAGATGTGTTCATTTCACCTACAAAATTTCATGTGAATCGGTGCAGTACTTTTTGTTGTAGCGATGAAAGAGTAGAATGTGCGCCATTGAATTTTGTACAGCCCCTAGTTTTGCTTGTCAGCGCTGTAACTTTTGAATTTGGCAAAGGAAATGGCTGAAATTTTGAACACAAGCCTCTCAATCTACATTTGTTGCATAGGCAAAATTTCCAAAAAATCGATGCACTATTAAAAATTTTATAGTCGAAACATGTATTGGGACTGAACGTGATTTTAGCCCCTCAGACGGCAATTAGTCAGTACACTTTATTGTTTCAATTGTACTATTTAAAGTACTATACCAATAATCATCAAATTTTGTAGGCATAATATATACATAATCAACTACCTTCTGTGGAAATTTCATGAAAATTGTCAGAGAAATTAAAAAGTTATGAGTACGCAAACATTGCACATGAAAAACACGAAACATTTTCCCTAACAATCACCATTATCAACACCGCTAGCTTTCAAACCAATCGATCATAGTTGATGAAATTTTGCAAAAAAGTATCTCTATAAGTATCACAAACGAAATTTCATAATTATCATCACAGAACTTTGAACTGTAGCGTAAAAGAACCATCTTATATGCGAATGAAAATTGGTCATGACTGTACAAAATGCTTAAAACCTCGTCTGTTTTTCATCCACAGTAAAAAGTAATGCATCGATTTTTATGAAATTCGGCACAAATGATAAACATAAAACAAAGAGTTCTCAGTTAATTTTTTGGCCAATTTTACAGATTTATTACAGAGCTACAGCCGTACTTCTCTGTGCCGTTTATTGCGGATACAGGCTTTGTTTCTTTCTTCATTCGCCGAGCACCGGATGATGCAAGAAACGAAGACGGAAAGAATCGCTACCAAATCCCTCAGACAACCAGGAGTCGCATAAGGATGTACGCTGTACATCGTATAAAGTACTATTTTAAGTCTCTAATGCATATTTGTACAGCGGAGGGATAATGTTAATTGTATATGATGTTATTTTTTAAACTTATTGCAATGTATCTTATAAAGTTATTTTAGAATACAAATCAACTATTATTGGATATGACTACATCGTAGTAGACGATATTCTGAAGCGTGCGAGTGAACTCACAGAGTGGTAATTGAATTCGGATAATTGTGTGCTGCAATGATTATACGACTTTCCTGGATACTTTTCTTATTTGATCATTTTAACGCGCATTAGTGTACGAATTACATCGCATAAAAGCGTTAAAGTGTGCATACAAATTCGCATAAGCAAAAATCGTTTATGTTGATAATTTGATTTGATTATAATTTGATATGTGATGACAAAAGCTTCTCCTTCATGCTGTTGGACTGTGGATTTAGTACCAAAAAGTTACAAGAAAGTGAACAGCCATAATTATCGTTACAAAGTAAGCTACAAAGACATATTTTTTGTTTTGATTTCCTAATAATCAGCAATAAGTGGCGCTGGCACTAACTACCTGGGAAATCATACTTTTTCGTTTTGAACTTCAGATAGCCTGACAAGCACGTACAGCGCAGATAAACCAAATGCATTCCAGCAAATACTGAGGTGAGTTAAAATGTCATTGTTTCACAAGTAGTGTTTGGTTTTGGGTGTGAGGTGTGGCTCGACAATTCAAAAATAATTAGTTCGATATTGAGATGACAAGAATGGTTTTTAATGTCACTATATTACGTCACAAAAGGGTCCACTGTGCATCGTATAAGATATCGTTTCAAGTCACATATAGCGTTATTTTGTTCCGTCAATGCACGTATAGCACCTCCAGTTTTGTATGCATAAATTACTTTTACTGCATCTTATGCGATATAACTTTATTGCATAAAAATACGTTCAACATGGATACAAACTTCATTATACACTAAAACCTCTTTTTATGCATGTTATTTTTATGCACTTTTAATATATGCACCTTTTTATGCCCTGCATAAAAAGAGGGAATGCTACTTAGAACCAATATTGTGCATAAAAATATTTATGCAATTCGGTATCATAATTTAAATTTTATATAACTCATTTTGGTATCATAATGGCCAATTTTTCCGAACTGGTTCATTATGCAACTGAAATGAGTTGCATAATGAAAAATAGTTGTATAATGTTCATAATGCAACTCATTTGAGTTGCATTATGAATATTATGCAACTCAAATGAGTTGCATTATGAAAAAATCATTGCATAAAATTTTGTATGGAACTCGTTGCAAAACTCGATTTTTTCAGCACTCTTCGTATTTATCCAACTCGGCAAGCCTCGTTGGATAAATGTACGACTCGTGCTGAAAAAATCAACTTTTTGCAACTCGTCACATAAATAACTATTAATAATGACGGGAACTATTGCAATGGTGATCAAGGGGTGTTTACAGAAGAGAGCAAAGGATGGTTACAGGTTCGTTTTTGGGTGTTTCCGAAGGTATCATGTGAGTTACATGGGGTCCGAGGGGGTTTAAGGGGGATGTTGGAGGCATTTCAGGATGTTTCAGAGCCTCTTTGGTGGGATTCAGAGGTGTTACGGAAGCGTTAAGGAGGAGTTTTCGGGGGGTTCGGAGCCTCTCAGGTGCGTTACATGGGGTCCGAGGAGGTTTAAGGGGGATTTTGGAGGCATTTCAAGACGTTTCAGAACATTTTCGGGGGATTCAGAGGCGTTACGGAAGCATTACGGAGGAGTTCTCAGGGGTTTCGAAGCCTCTCAGGTGCGTTACATGGGGTCCCCGGGGGGTTTAGGGGGATTTTTGAAGCATTTTAGGACAGGAAGTTTCAGAGCAGACTCTGAAATACCATAAAACGCCCCTCAAACCTTTTGCAACACCCTTTAAAGACTCCTGAGATTCCTTGAGTTGCCCCTAAAGCCCCTTTTAACGTCCCTGAAACCCACCTGTTACTATTGAAATGCCCCAGAATTCCCCCTAATTCCAAGAAAACACCATAAAATCTTGACAGAACACCCTTAAAAGGCTCCTCAAATCCCCCGAAACAACCCCTTAAAACGCCCCTTAGGCCCCTTGGAACCCCCTTTTTGGCCCCACCCCAACTGCCCAGGAGCAAGACCTGTTCTCGCAAACTAGATTCTCTAATTATTTTTTTGAAATTTCTTTGTATTATGCATAAATTTCCCTCTTTTTATGCGTTTTTTTTTTATTTATGCACATTTTTATTTATGCAGTCCCAATCATGTGCATAAAAAGAGGTTCTAGTGTACGTAAAAATTGGTTGTCTGAGCCGTATGCCGAATACGAACGAAGCAATTTTGAACGAATGTTTACAGTCGTTCATTAAATAAGTTGAAGGAAAAATGTGATATGCAATCGGATTAAAATTAATATTGTTATGAGTTTTTTTTGAGAGACCTGTTAAGCAAACTTTGACAAAACATATTTTGGTAAATTTTTTAGAAGTGTCTTCCGGAAACATAAACTCATAATTTCACACAAAAAGCAAACTAAAATGCTTAAACTACATCCTTTAACAATATGTATTCAAAGCATGAGCAAATCAAACTGACCTTATTTCTAACGAGTAAAACATAGTCAATTTATCACAAACAATGTCAGAAAATCAAAGTCACATTATTGTGATCATTTCAAATAGTTCTGTAAACTCCTAATGTATCCACCATCGCCGCCACCGTTTCCATTGCTGTCTTGCTTCAGAACATACAGCCCTCCTAAATTAGTTTCAGCACGAGCGATACCCGCCACATGCTCCAGTTTGGCCGCCACTGTCAGATTTGAAATTACCAAACTTTACCCGAAAACATTCTCACTTAGAGTGAATCCAGCATAGTTGATCTACCCAATGCTAATTTAAACTTAATTCTGTTGTCTAACAAACTTATTCCCATTTAAATTTATATAACTTACCCTTCCCTATGTCTGAACTCTTACCGCCACAAGAGCCGGGCGCAATCTGCAGCAGCAGAGTTCATAATGCATCGTGTCTCAACGCATAGCCGGGACCAGATCCAAAATCGGGGAATCTACTGCCGAACTGCTCCAGTGTCGTTCCAAATGCAAGGTATCCTTAATGCAACAATTCTCCCCGGTCCAACCTAGACAATCGGCACCCAGTTACTCCACCGCGCTCCTCAGCCCACCATTGTGGGACGAAACCCTGATAAAATTAGGAGAAAACTTTCGCCATGTTAACAACAAACAGCCATTACCCTTCGTTGCCTTAATGATAGCGAACAGTTTTCCAGTTTCCCCCCGGAGGGGAAGCACATTTTGGGGCCGGCTAGCACAAGTTTATCTCACGAGTCACAGCTTTCCGTCTCCCGAAGGCTCCCCTTCCCATTCATCCACAGCGTTTACCCGTTGTAATTTGAAAATTGCGAGATATTTGAGATTCGTTAAGATGAATTGCGCAAAAGTCTCGCGCGACCCCCCCGAGGTGCAAGGTAAGACCTGCATCGAAAGTAAACTGCACACCCGAAGCCGCTGTGACTGTACCTACTCCGCGGAGTGGAAGAAGTTTTCTTGGTGAATAAAATTTTACCTTTTGATGGTTGCTCGTTTATGCAAACTTTACCGACCGACCGTTGTATGTAGTTGTTGTTGCTGTTGTCGCTGTTGACGTTCGAGCGATGGTGACGCAGGTAAACTTTCCGACATCTAAAGTTTATCCCAGAGATAATCTTCGGTGGGGTGTATTTTCAGGGGAAATCTGGTGCACCGTGTGCAGATTAATCAAATCACGTACGGATAAAGTAGATCATCCGATTAGATTACGTTTTGTGGGATTTTCTATATGATGAGTAGATGGAGCCGATTTAAGCTAGAACTAAAGTTAGTGCCTCACTGGCACCAGGGTAGAGAAAAGATTATGCTTCTAGGGGTTTGAAATGATACCAAGAGGGTTTCAGAAAAGCCTAAAATGATGAGGTTCCAGTGAGTTTTAGTTTTTATTTGGAGGCTTCAAGGGAAATTAAGAGGAAGTAAGGTGGTTTCAAGGATCTTCAGATGTGCTTTAAAGATATTCCAGAGGGATTTCAAAGGGCTTCAGGGTGGTATGGGATTTGTTTTAGAGGGATGTGATTCAGGGAGCCCTAAGAACGTACCTGATACTTAACTGAAAAACTCCTAAATCACTCCTGAAACCATCTGAAATCCTCATGGGACGCCCTTTGAGACTTCCTGAAATCCCGTGAATCCTAAGCACTCCTGAAATGTACCTGAGGGGCCAACTATAAAGAAAGCCACGTTTAGTGTGGAAGGGAGCAGGGCCAGTTTGAAGGTGTGATAGCAAATGCGTCAGGAACGGGAAAATCAAGTAAGAAAAGGAGCAGGAGATGAAAAAGCCCAGTTTAAGCGTGACGTTGTTACTGGAAGCCACATGACAGCTCCTAGTACTCATTGAAAAACCATGGGACCCCTGCACCCTGAGAACCCTTGAAGCCCTCTGAAACCCCCTGACATCCCCTGAATTGCCAAAAGGATCCCCTAGAATCTCCTTAGGACTCCCTGAAACACCTCCGAGCCCCCAGGAGCTCCCGTGAAACGTCACAGAGAATACATGGCACCCATCTGGAGCCCCCGCATCGTCTAACGTTCGTTAGACCCATTGGAGTCCTCCTCAAACGTTCCTGAGACCTGTTAAAAACGCCCCTAAATCCCCCCATGAGCTTACCTCAAGTTCCTTGATACTCCTTGAGAGGCCTCTTGAAGCCCACTCACATCCCCTGAAACGCCTCTGAGAGCACATTAGGCCCTCTTTAGCCCTCTGGGCAGAGAGCCCGAAATGCCCCTGGAACTCCCTGCAACTCCCCTTGAACCCCAAGAGATCCTCAGAAGCGCCCTTGAGATCCCCAGGAATCTTTTTATGCTCCTTGGAACCCCTTGAGTCCTTTTGAAGCGCCTTATACCTGCTGGTACCGCTATGAAATTCTTTGAAACCCCTAGAACGCCCCCTGAAACCCCCTAGCAGAGATGTCCATATCCTCAGTGTGGGAAAGAGAAATAGAAAATACACCACTCACGCTGTGCATCTGAACAGGAGCCCTTCTCTTTTATGTGGATCCACCACTGCGATTCGGATGCGCGCAAGCTTGGTGGGTAGAAATAAATCTCTTAGCTCCCTGAGCACTAGGCCACACAACAGTGCGGCGAGAGCGATATAAAATTCTCTTCGGTGAAAGTGTAAAAAATCACCCGGGTGCGCGCTCCAGTGAGGTTTTTGCGCCAGAGTGCGCGCTGCGGTGAAACGCCGGAGAGTTCTCGCCCCGGCGACACCATGGTGATAATTCGGTGACTGCTGGGTGAAAACACGGGAGAGCGCCGGAGAGCGATGCGCGCGAAAGAGTGAGCCACACTCGATCCAAGGCGGACGAGCAAGAGCACGCACTAGCGCTTGGTCTACCTACCACCCAAAACAAGAGAAACTGGCTTCTTGGTGTGGTGAAAAATGTACCTATCCCCAGTGTGGTCGATAAACTGACGCCGCAGTGAATCGCTACAGTGAAATGCCATCTCTGCCCCCTAGCAGGCATGAGAGTCCATGACCTTGTCGTAGTCCACGGCTATAAGCCCAAAATCGCATATTTTGCCATATAAATTGAGGAATAGCTCAAAATTTTGACGTGCTGGAGCAAATCTGAGCCCAGATTCGGATTCAGCGGCCCAAAATCTTTCAGAGACAAATTAGTTTGCTCTTGAGACTGACTTGAGATGACTTTGAAGCGACACGGCCGCTCGATATGTGAATATGCAAATCGGCATTACAGTTTTGAGGAATCAATATGATTTGTAGTTTCTAGTCTCATAAACTACATGATTATGAACATAGAAACTCCTCCAGGATTTTTTTCCATAGCTTTGGAGGTTCTACCAGTCAGTGATTGTTCCAATGCTTTTCTCGAGGTTTCCTTCTGAAATTTCTCGAGAGATCTTTTAAGGCATTTCCGCAGGTATTTCTTCAGAGATTTCTTCAGGGATTTCTTCAGGGATTTCTTCAGGGATTTCTCCATATATTCCTCCCAAAATTCCGCTAGAAATTGCTCCAATAACTCCATCTGAAATTATTCGAAGTATTTCTGCAGGAATGTCTACCTGCAATTATTTCAGAAAATTTTAGTTACGTTATTCAAAAAATTAATCAAGGAATTTCTTAAGAAAATTGTGCAAAAAATCCTTTAGGATTCCATTTACGTATTCCTTCAAAATTCATCTAGACATTATTGCGGATATAGATTTCGTCAGATTTTTATCCAGGAATTCCTACAGAAATTCTTCCAGGAATACGTTTAAAAAGCTCTCCTGAGAATCCCTTAGGAATTCCTCATGAGGTTTCTTCAAAACTTCCTCGAAGAATTCCTCCTGGAATTCACTCGGGAATTTCTTCTGTGATGCTTTAACCCTCTAATACCCAAATTTTTGATTTTGATCTAAATATCATTTTTCGTCATCTAAAATCGATTTAAACATGTTTTGGAAGATGATTCTTTTTAATTCTCGATTTCATGAATTTCAGTTTTTGATTTTTCTAATTTTTATTTTTAAACATCCCCACACTTTTATATTTTTCCTGAAAGCCTATTCGGGGTACGGATTTTCTGAGATGAAAACATTTTGAGATTTTATGATTATTGTTGAAATATTTTTATTTTAAATTTTTTTCATAGAAAATTTTATTTTCCGTGTAATTTTAAGGAAAATAATTTTAGAGTGCATTCAATTCGCTTAAACTCTTAAACAAGGATAGAATGATTTGGGAAAAATTTAAAACATGTTAATTGCAGCGATTCAATACAAAATAAACAATGACTTCCGAAAGGTGACCAAAACATCAATTTTTCAATGATTTTTAAAAAATGTAAATACGCTTCAAAATACACCAAAAACCATTTTGAGATATACAAAACAGTCCTAAATTTCAGCCAAAAATATAAAAGTTTTGATTTTCCACGAAACAAAAATTACAAAAATGCTCAAACTATACCTTGTCTAAAGGCGGGGTTGCGTATTAGAGGGTTAAAGAACAACTCCAGGGATTTTTCCAAACATGTCTCCAAGAACTTTTCTTGGGATGGGTTCAGGATCTGCTGAAAATCTTTTAAAACTGCTCCAAGAATTAATCCAAGACTTCCTCCAGGAACTGTTTTGAGATTTCCTTAGGAATTCCTCTTGGCATTGCTTCCGAGATTCCTCTTGGGGTTTCTTCATGAACTCCTCCAGAAATTCCTTCAGGAGCTGCTACAGGGATTCCTTCAAGAGTTCCTCTACATCAGGGATGCCATATATACAGATTTATTTGCATTATACAGATTTTTGCGCATCCGCACAGATTTCGTTTTACATGAAATACAGATTTTTGAGCTATAGGAGCTATTTTATTTTCGAGGGATACAGATTTTTCACCCATATTTTGTATGGGATACAGATTTTTGTAAATAGCGATGCAGATTTTTCAAAAAATCATCTGGCATCCCTGCTCTACATACTCCTTTAAGAAATTCCTCAGGAATATCAGTTTCTAGATTCCCTTAGGAATTCCCTTAGAAATTGCTCCTCGGATTTCTTCAGGATTTTATTTCTAAGATTCCTCCAGAAATTGCTCAAAGGATTCCTCCAGAAATTCCTCCAGGATTCTTTTGGAGTTATTCCTCTAGATATACCTTAAGCAATTCCTCCCGGCGTTCATACAGGAACTCCTCCAGAGATCCCTTTTGAAAGTGCTCCAGTGATTCTTCAGAAAAATCCTCCCGGACTTCCTCCAGGGATTTTCTCTAGAGATTTATCATGGAATTTCTCCAGAGATTCTCTAGGAATTCCTACATGCATGTCTCCGGGAATTTCTCCAGGTGTTCCTCCTGTCCAGGGATGCCAAATATACAGATTTATAAGTATTATACAGATTTTTTAGCTCCCATACAGATTTCATTTTAAATGAAATGCAGATTTTTGAGCTAGAGGGCCCATTTTATTTTTGTATGGGATACAGATTTTTCTTGCAAACTTTGTATGGGATACAGATTTTTGAAAATAGTGATACAGATTTATCAAAAAATCATCTGGCGTCCCTGCTCCTGTTATTCCTTCAGGAATGACTCTAGAGATTGCTCTAGGGATTTCTTCAGAAATACCACCAGGGTTCTTCCTGGAGTTCCACCAGGAGTTCCTCGATATCTTCTCGAATTTATCGGAAATACTTCCAGGGCTCCACGGGATTACTTTAAGAATTCCTCTGGAAATTTCTCCAAAATGTTCCTCTAGAAATTGCTCCAGGGAATCCCACAGGGAATTTTCCAAGTTTTTTTTCCCAGGAATTCTTCCAGCAATTCCTCGAAAGGTTTCTTTAGAATTTTTTCCAGGGATTCCTTCCAGAATTTCTCTAGGGAATCCTTCAGTAATTTATCCAGGGATTCCTTCAAGATTTCTTCCAGGGTTTGCTCCAGGAATTCCTCCAGGGAGTCCACCAGGAATTTGCCTTGGAGTTCCTTCAGGGATTCCTTCAGGGTTTTCTTCCCGGTATTCCTGCAGGAATTCCTTCAGAATTCCTTTAGGAATTCCTCAACGTATTCGTCCAGGAATTCTTCCAGGGATTTCTCTAAGAATACATCTACGGATTGCTTCGGGAATTCTTACAGAAGTCCCCTCCCCCCCAATTCCTCTAAATATTTCACCAGGAATTCATTCAGGGATTGCTCCAGATATTCGTCCCGGAATTCTTCCAGAGGTGCCTCAACGAAAACCTCCAGTTATTCCTTCAGACATTATTCCAACAGTTCGTTTAAAAATTCCTCTATCGATTTCTCCAGGAATTCCTTCAGATATTCTTTCGGAAATTCCTCCAACAATTCCTCCAGGGACTCTGCCAGGAATTTGCCTAGAAGTTCATCCTGATTTTCTCCAGAGATTCCTCTAAAAATTGCTTCAGGGATTTCATCAAGAATTTATCTAGGGATTCCTCCAGAAATTCTTCCAGAAATTCCAACAAGGACTCTTTGTTTTTGTCTTCAAATTCCTCCGAGAATTCCTGAAGAGATTTTTTCTCCTGGGATTTCTTCCATAGTTGCTCTAAGGATTACAGGGTTTCCTCCAGATATGCTTTCAGAAATTTCTCAAGGGATTCCTACAGGGTTTACCCCTGATAATCTACTGAAATTCCTCTTGAGATTTCTCCAGGAATTCCTCCTCCATGAAGTGCTCCGTGAGTTCTTACAGGAATTGCTCCAGGGATTCCTGTAGTAATGCCTTCAGATTATTTCAAAAATTTATTCAGGGGTTCAGTCAGAAATTTCAGAAATTCGTTCATCATCTTTAGCAGGGATCCACCCAAAAATTTTTCCAGGATTACCAGAAGATTTTTTTTGAATTATTTGAATAATTCTTACAGAAATTCCTCCAGTTATTTGTTTTGGAATTTTTTTAACCCTTCGGGACACGCGCCGTTATAAAAAGTACAACACTACCAAGAAACCTCGCGTGTCGTATTCAGCGGGAGCACGGTGCAGTTTTGGAAACGAAATGGAGCACATTCTGAAAGGTTAAGATAGTTTTGGAGGGATACAGGAGCCACAAAATCCTCCAGGAGTTCATCCTCAGATTTATTCAGCAATCCATCCATGAATTCCTTCAAGTATACCCCGTGTAGCTCCTGCGAAAGAGTTTCTGTAAAAATTCGTCCTGTGATTCCTTCGCAGTCACTGTGACTCACTTTAAATATATGAGTACTTGTATGCTAAGCGCTTTCAGACATTGCGCCACGAATTCCTTCAGAGATTCAGCCAGGGTTTCCTCCCCAATTTCCCTTCAGAAATTCTTACAGGGACACCTCGAGGGTTTCCTCCAGTAAGGGCTCCCAGGGCCCACCCTCTAGTTGCACCAATGCTGACGGTATAAATTTAACACTCGATTGCTGTTTATATGCAAAAACTTGTCAAATATTGCAATAAGCGGACTTGTAACTAATAACCGCCCGTTGCATCGAGTGAACGGCCGCTGTACTCACGCCATTTTTGGAGATTTTGCCATACGGTTAAGATCTTATTCGTCGTCAATCGGCCGTCGATGAAGTGCTTGATATTGTAGATTTTGCGCCTTATCAAATACGACGGTATGAATCCGTCGCGGGTAAAACCATCGCCGAAGTCGTCGTTAACCAATCAGCAAGCGGGAAAGTTTCACTGATTTCACTAACACATGCACCAGTAGAGACGCTGCCTTATTCGTCGCGATGATACTGGGCTGGCTAATGGCTGCCCACTGCACTGCAATGCTGCCAACGTACCGGTGTACGGAGTGGCTTAGGACAGTGATTGACGCCATTCTGAAACCTGTCGTCCGGTATGTGAGTGGTCAGCTACCGACTCCATTTCGACAACCGGACAAAGAAACCTCGTGATTGGGGTTCGGAATTCACCAGCATTCGACATATTATCCTTGCTTTGTTCCAAGTAGAGTAACATCCCGCCAAACCACACCAGCGTTGCTTCAAGGCGGTCTACAGCCAACCAGGTAAGCCTCCCGCAAAAACGGACAATCGTCTGGTTTGACCCAACGACAACCTATGTTCTTCAAAGTTCAAGTTCAAAAGCCAACGGATTTCATTCAGTCTTAGGATTTCATACAGTGTACCTCATTGGCAACATGTGCTGATGGTTAACGCTGCTACACTTCATTTTCCCATTCGTCAGGCCGATATCTGGATAGTATTAGAAAATTGGTAATTACACTCCATATTAAAAGTGCCCCTACCCGTAGCAGTAATAACTAAAATGGCGTATTTTGGGATATTGTTGGCTACCCACCTACCTAATGAAATTATTCTACTTCATGCTCAAAGTTGAGTTTATACTTCGTACTATTTTCAACTAAAGGGTTCATTAGAAAACATGAGCAAACCTTAATTCTCCCATCCCAAAATAAGCACTTCATGTACCCCAAAACACGTTTTCGGTAAGTGAGCAATTAATTTTCTCTGCCGAAAGCTCCTGGTAGTAGCTACAACAATCTTCCGAATGAACAACCCGCTTTTCCGGGCGAATAAATGTTGCCGCATATCAAAATGCTGCGTGCAAAAAGCGAGCAGAAGCCCAACAAAAGCAACTCAAACTTGAAGGGAGAAAGAAAAAAACTCACCAGCAGCACCGCAAAAGTGCAACTGCAAATATCAACTTCAGTCAACGAACGGCTCGAGTTGTTTACAGCAACGACAACAACAACAACAACATCAACAACAGCAAGCGAAAAAGGTTCTCCTTCGCTGCACTTCTCCAGAGCTTGTTACAATGACGACGATGTTGACGACGACGCGGCATTCCTCAGCGGAAATGGCAATAGAGTAGCGGTCGCAAATTTCGGTTTACTTATGAGAACCCAACTAACAATCGCCAGTCGCAAACAAGCACGCATGCTGAATTTTTGCTTTATAATAGTAATTATAGCTGAACTAAAATTATGCTGTACACATTACTGTACAAATGCTATTTCAATTGAAAAAGTAGCCAATGTTCAACTTTTCGTATTGGTATAAACAATGATAATTTAAAACACTTTTCAAACGTTTAATAAGATTTTTATTCGACTCGCAGTAATCCCTTTACAACATAGTTTAACAAAACTTTTTTCTGCTTCTTGTTAAGTTCATGTAGAAATTAGGACATGTATCTGTATAATGTGTTTTTCACAAGTCAAATAAGCGTTTTCGTTTCATCATACTTCGACTCAGAGTACATGATGAAAAGTACGTGTTTTTTAACTGAACAACAGCTGAATTATTCTGTTGTTCAGTCGTTAACCATAATGTTGTGCTAATTCACCACTGCTGAATAGGAGTCGAAGTCTGACCATTATTAAACCACGGGAAGTTTATGTTTTGATTTGAGCGCTGCAATTCATCATCTCCTGGATGACGCAGATAGGAAGGCATGCGGCTGGCAATCGACGGGTCTCGGGTTCGAATCTGGATTTAGGTAAATTTATGTGTAGTTATTATTTCACAATATTTGTTCACAGCATTAATTTCCAATCATAAATTCTCGTGGAAATTGAAAAAAAAATGATTTTTTTTATTTTCAATCATTTTTGCTAAAGCTGAATAACAGCTTTACTATATAGTTGTAAAACGATTTAACAACAAACAGTTCAGTTGGTGCACAACACTATGCTTTATAGTTTCTCCAAATTTGTGTGAACAAAACCCGAACAAAGGTTGTGCCTGAAAATTATCCAAATGTTATTCAGCATCATGCTGAATCAATTCGTCGTAAAGGTGCTTGTAAAATGAGTGATTGTTAGTTGGGAAGTTTGTTTAGTTTTAAGATGCTGCAGACCCAGAGGAAAATATGCTACTTACCCTATTCTTGATTCATTTCTTTCAGGCCAATCTAGCTTATGAGCAGACTTTCGGGGAAAAAGTAAGAATGCACTTCACAGCATTTCCTGCAGAGATCAAGCCTGGTACAGGGTAAATCAATGCTCAGTGTGATTGGGAAATAAGGGCCTTCGTTGGACATAGAATATCTTCTTGCCTGCCTCACGATATACGAATGCAAAATGGTCAATGGTAGAGTAAGCTCTCAGTTAATAATTGTGGAAACGCTCATAGAACATTAAGTTGAGAAACAGTCCCAATTGGAAGAAAGAATTGGAGTTTAATGAGGAAGTGAGTTCCTGATATATAAGTATAGATCGATAAGATGATCAGTTTGACTGCAAGATGTTCTAGATATCCACAAATTTATCCTGGTGAATTCGTGGCTTCGTGGTCGTGCGGTTAGTGTCACAAAGCATTTAGCCGCATCGTGCTGAGGAGCGTGGGTTCGATTCCCGCCGTAGCTGTCAGAAAAAGTTTTCGGCTGTGCCACTGCCTGGGCGTTGCATGCTAGTCCGTTGTCTAGTGTCGTGCTTCCTTCAAAGAGCGAATAACTCACTGGAAGTATCAAACGTGTCCGTGTTTGAATAAGTCTTCAAATCTACAAGCGTAAGAAGTGCCCCATATTCGGTTTAAATTACATAAAGAAACTCGTGATCATTGTGAATCTCTTCTGTGGCGCGGAATAATCGCTTACTAATACTCCTTCCATTGTGTAGCTGTCTGCACCCGCAGCCTTCGTTGAAAAAAATCTGTTATTGGACGAAACTATATCCTCTTTTTTTGACTGGCACAGTTACTTGAACGAACTTTCTTCAGTCCACGCCTCGTGTTTATGCGGCGAAGTATTTGTGTTGACCTTTCGGTATGTTTTTCCATTATTATTTTGACGGTGCATCTTGGAGCTAGGGAGCTAACACAGCGCAATAATTTGAGCCAGGAAAATCAGATGGTACACGAGGGTGTAGTGCCAACAACAGTGCATGTACCTAGTTACTTAGAGAAACGTATGACGATGGTACGGTCGGTGGTGGTGTGGGAATTCGGAATGATAAATTGAAATGAACCATCTTGCTAGCGAACACTATTTTGATCAAGGGTTCTTTTTTCTTAGTTTCAGCGGTAAGTTCGTATCGAAGAACGGAGGCGTCAAGGGGAGGGATAATTGATAGTGTCAAGATTTATTATTTCTTGTATCTGGAAATGGCGATTAGTTCCGGGTTCATGAGTTATTGGGTAAGAGGTTATGCTCACCTAAACAGAAAACACTTCAAAATATCAAAGTGATTATTGATTTGTTTACAAATAAAAATGTTATTTTATTTTAAGATTTTAGTTTATTTGAACTCTGTCTTGAGTGATCAATAATCAATACATATGGTACAATAGATACAATTCTATACTTATTCTGAAAGCATACCTGGTAGGTTCTTTTTAATCGAATGAGCTCAAGAAAAAAAAATGTCAAAACCTACACTTTGATTTTGAGTGTATGATGCGTTCGCTAGTAGTAGTGCAAGGAAATTGCATTTTCTTCCTGTAGCGTATCCATCCACCCGCCATTTCTCTCTCACGTGCTGACCATAGCATTGTTAAATGAAGCATAAAAAAATCTAAGACTTGGCTCTGTTTTCCATCGGTTCCGTTAGAGCAATCACAAGTGTTATCGTTTGTAATCACAGCCGACGCCAGTTTTCTACTCAAGAGTTCGCAAAACGCTTATGAATTGTTGTTATGAATAAATTATACACTGCTCGCACAAGGGGAAGGAAATTAAATTCATTACCACTAGGACCTCTTCAAGAAGAAATAATCGCAACTATATCCAACCCCAAAAACGGTGGAGTAATTACGGAGCAAGAATACTAATTACGACTGTGTGGCACATTTGTCATCAACGACGGCAGCGGCGGTGGCATCTGGTGAAGGTGCCACTTGCGGAAGTTGCTATATAGCCAAGTGTGGCGCAGTTTAGACAAACGGAAACGAAGTCAAAAGAAAACCGGTAAACGAAGCCAAATTTGTGCGCTCGAGAAAGACCACCTCGCTTCCGGTGCGCGGTGCGATGTGGCGTGCCGTGGTGGGTTGAGTTTAATGACTAAAGCGGATTATGCTTGCAAATGCAAGCAATGAATCATGTTACCAAATTGTGCTTTTTTTGGATGGCAAACGTTTTCACCTAATAAGTGAACAATGCATTCATAAACAACTGTGGATTATTGCGGGCTCGTGAGGATGCTTTTGAATAAACTGTGATAATTTTATTTAAACAGTGTTGCTTCGGAGCGGTTAGAGGAATGCGTGCCTTGTAGCAGCAAACGCAGCTTTAAGTGAATACTTTCGATTTTAGTATTTAGTTCTACACATCATAATTTTAAGGTTATATTACATTTTCGAACATATCTTGATGAGACTGAAACTGTTTGATATTTTATCCCTAGTACGATGTTGGGGTCAATATGACCCAGACAGGCACGCCAAACGTACACTACGTCATCTTGGGGCGACTAGCCTAACATCTTAGGAGGATTAATCGAGAAAACTGCTCTGGGGTTTTCAATGATGGCGATTGTAAGAATGACGACTTCTTCAATTATAAGGTTCCATTGCATGGTTTACTTCAGGGTATATTTTTTTCATTTTAATTTTCTGTTTTGTGTTCTCATTATTGCGGACGTTTCTCGCCCCAATGTCAAACATACAATAGCGGGTGATACGAAACTCACTCACGAAAAAACAGGGGACTGTTTTGGTCTTCTTGTTGTCTTACCCCGCAATAAAACTATGTTGCTGTGTTGAAAGATAGGTTGTCAGCTTTAGTCATAAAAGCAGTTCACACCTAAATCCGGACACAGAAAAAATATTCTGTAAAAACATCAGTATGTTTTTGATCCATATTTTTTAATTCATATTATAGACAAACGTAATACTTGATACCACAGCATAAAGACTTATATCGATTTGATTCCATTAGCTGCGGCGCGCACTTTCTTGTTTACACCTTTCGTGAAGCTTTGCACGGCGAACTTGTCGATTTACTTCTAAACAATATGTCACTGAGAACGAAGTTATTGGATCGTTGACACCTCTACACTGCTTTTTGAGGTCTTCCTTCACCTTGGATCAGTATGATTCAATTGGTCGCAGCTGTGGACGGTTTGGTGGATAACAATCCTTGGTTACATAAGCAACGTTGTTTTGATCGTACCAAGTGATTGTATCTTTAACGTAATGTCAACTGGCCAAATCTGACCAGAACAAGGTCACATGTTTTTTTTTGTTCAGAAAACGTAAGAGACACTTTTGGCGGCATTCTTCAAAAAAAATCTCAACGTACATGTTGTTACAAAAATCTGAAATTTTAGCTCTCACGAACATATTGCTTGCCATACTTAATAGCTTTCAGGGAATTTAATTTTGAGTTTTCTTTCAGACGTTAAGGTGAAGATATGATGAAGCCACAGCCCAAATTTTCAAGAGCACAAATCTGAAGAATCAAACGTCGGATTGCGCTGAAAAGTTGATCGATTGGTTACCCGCTGGTGGTGACCAATCGATCAACTTTTCAGCGCAATACGACATTCGGTTCTTCATATTTGTGCCCTTGAAAATTTGAGCTGTCGCTTCGTCATATCTTCACCTTAAGGATCTTCTTTATGGTAAGTTTGTTGTGTTAAAATCCTGTCCTGTGAGATATTCGAACTTTCTGAGGCAGTATGTTTCATCGTCCGTTACAACTCAACGGGATTTTGGGAGAATTTGTTAATAAAGAATACGAACTTTCAAAGCTTTTGTGCAATACAGATTTTATGCAATGCTGGGTCATTAGGCCGAAGGCCATTAGGCCGAAGGTCATTAGGCCGAATGGTCATTAGGCCAAATGGTCATTAGGCCAAATGGTCATTAGGCCGAATGGTCATTAGACCGAATGGTCATCAGGACGAATTGAAAGTTAGCCGTTGTTTTTACCTTTTTTAACAAATTTTGCCAAAAACTAGTTTAACAATGAAACTAGAAAGAATAGCCTATGTTTTAAAGAAGGAAAAACATATGAATTGAATATCAGCAGTTTCAGCGTCAAAAACTATTTTAGCAATGATACTAGAAAGTACAGCCTATATTGAAAAGAAGGAAAAATTCATGGGTAAAATATCAGTAGTTTCAGCATCAATAAAGTATCTTCGTGCCTGTCACACGATACACACATGCAAAATGGTCATTTGCAGAGGAAGCTCTCAGTTAATAACTGTGGAAGTGTTCATAGAACACTGCTGAGAAGCAGGCTTTGTCTCAGTGGGGACGTAACGGCAAGAAGAAGACCCAATGACCATTCGGCCTAATGACCATTCGGCCTAATGACCTTCGGCTGAATGGCCTGACACCATTTTATGCGTGCTAACTCAGATGGTGCCATCCTGAATACGAAAGGTGATTTGGAGAAAAATGTTTTTTATTTTCGTTCGTCTATGTATCAGTCTTGAGCATAGAAAATTTCATCTCATTCCGTGGTAATTTGACTATAAGAATCAGTATAAATACTTTGTCCGGATTTTGGTGTGAACGGCCTTTACGCTTGAGCCACAGTTATGTTGGTTACGAAAACATTGCATTATTGGTGGAATAGGGATGCCACTTCCTTGCGAAAAACTGCCTCTCTGGAGCCACCATCTTTCTGTTTCAGTTTGACATGTACGTCAAGCAAAACTAGCTTCACGGCCGGCTTGATCAGTATTCTTCCGATAATTTGCACCTTTGCGCTCCTGTTCAGCGCATCCTTTACTTGGAATGCGGTCTCTTATTCATCAATTCTGTTTGTTCTCTTCTACAACAATCACTGTTAGTCCTGAGCCGACTCACCTTCGATTTCAGTGGATGGAGTCAACAGTGCACCAACATCGAGTGTTGTCCGAAACGGTGACTGCTCTATCGATGTACCATCAGTCATGCAGGGAACCTGGTGATCATCGATTCTCGGTCAATCTGCAGTTATTCCTCAGGCTTATTTCAATGGCGGGTGTATAAATTCACAGGATTTACGAAACACAATATCGCTCTGTACACGACGTTAATTGCTTTTAGGAAAACTACATAACTTCGACTACACTACATGTATTTAAAAACTAACAGAAAAACGTTTAACGTGATACAATCACGGCGGTGCTATTCAATCGACGACCTGCTTGCAACTAACTCTCTTACAGCAAAATACCCTAAACCTATCCGTCCCATCTATAATAGTGACGTCATTTAGTCCGACAACCATCCAATACTCTGCCTCCTGCTAAATACTCCTCTCTCTTATAACTGCTCAATCCCAATAGCTACCTATGCCCCATTGCCTGTCCGTCGATCGGCTGCGATCTCTACTGTCCAGCAGACAATGGTCCAGACGTAAATACATGTGTATGTGGATCATCTATATCGCATTCTGGCTATTGTAGTGCTGACTGGATTCTAGTTGTAAACCAGGGTTGTATCTTCGTGGGGCACTCTCATACCAACAATCACAATGTCTCTCAATTAACTAACCGACTACCTTACTAGCAAGCAGAGTTTAACATTTTCATTTTCTTTTAGTGAAATTCAACGTGAATTTTGAAAATTCTCAACTGAGGGATCAAAATAAAATTCATTTTGGTGAATGAATTTTCTCACTTTTTCTGTCACTGACAATTTATACTGATTAATATAACTAGATCGTAGCTCCCGATCATACTTCTAATTACCTCAAAACTTGTGTATAGTGATTAATTAGAATTATCTGCTCTATTTGTGCATTAAGTCGGATTATGCGTCTGTTAACAGAAATTGAACATTTTACAACGTGAGAAAAAAATCGAGACAGAAAATTGAATGAAAAAAGAGAGGCATTCCGCTGACTATTAATGTGTCGAAACATGAATGAAAAAATGAGAATGTGAAGATTGACAGATGAAGTGAAGATTTCAGTCTTCGATTTTTTTACACTTTGCTGGCAATGCTGACGGCTTTGTTAGTTGAAACCATTTCGTATTTCTACTTATCGTTGGGAAATGTTCCCGCAACCATAGTTTCCAGAACAAATCTGACAAACATTGAGTGAACTTCCATCTCTCTCTTTGTGTCGGGCCCTTTAGTAACACTGTTCTGGGTTGAATGATCTCCTAGATACCGTTAAAAAAGCGATTCGTCGTCAGAGTCTTTGGTCTTCGTTGTCCATCGGACCGACCGTAAGTTAACGGGCATCCACCGGAGTACGTGGATTTCTTTTCATAATTCAAATCTCAATTTGATCATCAAACACATGTTTTTGTTGTGTGCATGAATGTCAGAATGTCAGAATCAAACATAATATTAGTAATTATTTTCATTTTGGTGAAACAAGAATCAAAATCAAGAGCAAGAGTACTAAAATATTGTTCGAAGTTCAAAACGGCATGCATCTTATGCGTACACGCCATTTCACTCAACTGCTATAAAGGGTGATGCGGTCAAAATTGGGTCACACAATTTTTTTCATAACTTTGAACTGCGTACACCAAAACAGCTAATTTTTGGACCAGTAATGCTACATTATATGTAGCTTATACCATAAAATTTTCATCAAAATCGATTAAGTATTGGTTGATATATAGATGAAACCATCGACCTACCTTTTTAAAATTTTGTACAAAGGCGCTCCATAGTAAATTTTCGGAAATTTAAGGTCAGTAAAGCACAATTTTGATTATAGAACTACCAATACTGCTCCGATTTTTATCAAAATTTTACAGTATAATACTATTATGAAAATACGTTCGCAGTAAAATTTTGAGCTATTTTGTATGAATACTTTCAAAGTTGTAGCAGTTTGAATATGAAAAAAACAGACCAGGTGCCACTTAAGCAAATATAACTTTGTAAATGCTGGATCAAACTGAATGAAATTTTTACACAATATTTTGATATGCATACTTCACATACAGAAAAATTTTCATTGAAATCGGTTAAGTATTTCTGGCTCTATAAATAAAACAGTAAAAATGTGTTCTTATTTGTGAAAAAAAAATTAAAATTGCAGATCTCAGGATTCAACAATATCTCCGCAAATACTGGACCGATTTTGATGAAAATTTTATGGAACAAGCTACATATAATGGACTATTACTGATCCAAAAATCAGCTGTTTTGGTTTACGCAGTCTAAAGTTATGAAAAAAAATGTGTGACCAAAATTTGACTTGACTTGACAAAATTTGACAAAATTTGACCACCTAAACATATATAACTTTGTAATGGCTGGATCAAATTGAATGAAATTTTTACACAACATTTTGATATGTATACTTTACATACAGAAAAATTTTCATTGGAATTGGTTCAGTATTTCTGGCTCTATAAATTAAAGAGTAAAAATGTGTTCTTATTTTTTAATCCTCCTTGTACAACATTTTAAAATTGCAGTTTTCAGGATTCACAATATCTCCGCACATACTAAACCGATTTTGATGAAAATTTTATGGTATAAGCTACATATAATGTACCATTACTGGTCCAAAAATCAGATGTTTTGGTGTACGCAGTATCAAGTTATGAAACCAATTGTGTGACCAAATTTTGACCGTATCACCCTTTATGAGGTCCAGATAGTGTGATGAGAAATTTCGTTTTGTTTCAAACTCACGAGTAGAGAAAGAGATCGTTCTTCGCATCGGTGACTAACTGTAGTGATTCCTCAATGCGCGTTGACAATGGATCATTGAAGCCAACTTTTCCGCTACTCACCGCATCAAAACAAAAGAGGCACAATATATGGACTGTAACACAGTGACAGCAGTCGAGTTACGTCAAATACACAAGACTACGGTGGCGCTATCTGTTCATTTCATAGCGGCAGTTTTAGTTATTTTAGTGATCCATTGCTGCTGTTATCTTCGGAAAATGTGGCTCAAATTTTCGTGATTTTTTCCTTTTTGATGAACTGCGACAAGCATGATGAACATGATGTGCTCGACGAAGCTACATCCCTAAAGTATAAAGTGGAACATTGTCTTCAAATTCAGCATAAGTAATTTGTAGGTGGTATAGTTCCAGACCGTTGTTATGAGAATTGCCTCCTTCGTGTCCGTTACCAAAGCACAATGATTTGGGACTAATCACTGACTCTAATATAATATTGATGCAATTCTCCAACGGATTAGGCTATCCTGGCCACGTCCTTGCCACTGCTGAGGGATGAAAAAGGAAGATTAGTTGGACACTTATGAAAGGTAAGTAGAGACCTCTACGAGATCTCAGCCCTAGGTGTCATGGGAATATGGGCGTTCTTAGTGTAAGGGATAAGTTCAAAGGATATGTTTGGTAAATTTTTGAGCACAAAAACGTTAAACAAGAACAAGCTCACCAAATTATACAAATTCCAGTACCGGAAACCAGGACAAATTGATCTTCGGGTCGAAATTCATCAGACGATTTTCTATTAGATAAACGCATGCTTTACAACATAGTTGCCCCACAAATATCTTATATGTAGTATCTGCTGATCCCAACATCACGATACTTGAAAGGAATTTATTTAAAGTATTCTTTATTTACTGAAACGTGTCCGATCAATTTTAACCCAGAGATCAATTTGACCCCGGTTTACCGCACTCTCGAGACGAGGTTGCTGACTTCTTTTCGCGTCTTCCAGACGCAATTAGCACATGCAAACACTTTCCGTGATTAAATTTACGGAAAATGTGTGGTTTACAATTGTGGACTCAGCCTTATCTTTGTGAACAAGTTGAACCAAACAAATGAATAAAAGTTTGCTCTAGATTTTCGACTGGAAATTCTATGTTCCAAATGATTAAATTGGCATTGTCCAACGTTTCGGCTTAGGTAATCGTTTGGATTCCCTAGGCTGAGAAAACCAAATTGGCATTGTCCGACGTTTCGGCCTAGGCTGAGAAAACCAAAACCTCCAAATGAATAAATCATGTGCGAGAATTCACAGAATAGGTTGCTCTTTAGCCCTTCAGGACGCGCGCCGTTGTAAAAAGTACAACACTACCAAAAAAACTCGCACGTCGTATACAGCGCGAGCGCGGTGCAGTTTCAGCTATTTGATGGCGCGCGCTCTGAATAGTTAAGGATAAGGTATTTGAAGTACACAGCTCAATTTTCGCGAACACAAATCTGGAGAACCGTCAAACGGATCTGGCTGCAAATATAACTCAATGTTTACCTGCTAAAGCAAGCAGACACATTTTCAGCCAGATACGTTTGACGATTCTCCAGATTTGTGCTCGAGAAAATTAGTGCTATTTAGAGTAACCTTGTCCTTATTATTAGTAAATTGAAATGTTTTTGTTGTACACCCTCCCAAAAGGGCCCATATAGCCGAGGCGATAAATGCACGGGTATTCAGCATGACCATGCTGAGGGTGACGGGTTCGATTCCCGGTCGGTCCAGGATCTTTTCGTAAAGGAAATTTCCTTGACTTCCTTGGGCATAGAGTATCTTCGTGCCTGCCACACGATATACGCATGCAAAATGGTCATTGGCAGAGGAAGCTCTCAGTTAATAACTGTGGAAGTGCTCATAGAACACTAAGCTGAGAAGCAGGCTTTGTCCCAATGAGGACGTTACGCCAAGAAGAGAGAGAGACCCTCCCAAAAAATGTAATCATTTACATTATTTTTCGAAGAAACGAAACTTTATGAGCCATTCTTACCTTACCTTGTTAACGGTTCATCAGTCCATTCCAACTAATGATTTTTTCTGACCGTATCCGTCACTATGGAAGGTAGACAGACAGCTTTTCAGCGAAGTCCACTCGAACTCAGTCGATTTTCGATCTCTCTTCACTTGAAACTTGAAGGTTCATTTACATACACTTCATTCTTTCATTGACTTCTAGCAAAGCAAAAGAGCAGTAAAATGTAGCGCGTGTACAGCAAATTTTCCAAGTTACAGTTCCCGAGAAGTAATTGACTCTTAATTCATTTAATGTAAAGCTGATGATATAAAAACCGTGATACTTTTTTTTAAATGGGTGTTTTCCCCTTTCATGGTGACCTTTTGTAATATTCACAAACACCTTTCTACTAGCGACCTTCAATTCTAAAGGATCTTCCTGTTCTCTGATCAAACTGATGATGCTGATAAAAAAAGCAATCTAACTTTGCTTCAATTTAAAAGGACTTCCAGCTTCGACTCCAATGACCGATGATTGCACTTTTCAAACGATTTTCTTCTGGTTATTCGCCCATCTCTGCAGCAGTGATTAGATTGCTTTTTTCGAATGAAATATTCTGGACCGAACGTCAGTCAGTAATTAAGTTTGATTGGTAAATTGCAATGTATTTTGTTATTGTTCAAAAATCATCAACCAATTAGTTATCAATAAAATCGTGTGGATCGGTATATGTCACGATTAGTCTCTGTAATTATGTTCATGAAATACCACTTTCCTGGAACATCCCTATCGTTGCTTATGGACGTCATCCCTTCGAGGGTCCATTTTATTGAGAAAATGATTTTCTGGAACGGCCAGCTATCCAATCAAAAGCAGCGTGACTTTTGTCCACGTGCGGTCTCCACCCTTCAGTCACAGCGAATTGGTGGCGGCGATATTCAATGAGAGCTCACTTTCGTGTCGATAAAATAAAGATGGAAATGCGCTCAGCATAAAATTTGCAACAAAAAAAATGAGGAGTAGAAACTTTCGTGAGAAAAGACTTCCGCTTCCTGTCATCGAAAACGGGACGCGAATAAAACAGAAACTCCAAGTGAAAAGTTTCGCTCTGGTCATTTGGCATTCTATTCGATTTTCTTTGCTGGGAGTTTTTTTTTTTCATTCTGCGGGCTACATGCCTTTTGAATCACGCCAAGTGGTGGTTTTTACTTCGTTCCATTTTTTACCGTGAAAAAGTGGCGGTTTTAAAATTAGTTGGTTGATTGGGTAACAGTGGCACACAGTTTGTGGGTTTTCGTGAGCGAATGGCAACTGCATCTTGGTGCGAATATTGTTGAATTTTGTTTGGACAACTCCCACGTCGTGAATATGTTTGTGCCAATGGAAATTGTTGGTAAAATCATGAATTTTCGACTTACTTCGAACTATGCGAATATTACTAGTACAGCCATTTGGAGAGTCAATGTATTTGATTGATTGATTCGTCTTTATGATAGAGACTTTCAGCCCTTGACTGATTCGTCTCTTGATTCAATGTATGCATTTTCCATGGAATGGCTGAATATGTAATTGTATAAATATGTAATGCATAAAAAAAGCTATCGGAAGTTACAGTTATATGTATAAAGATATGTTTATATGTGGTCCATGCCAAACCATTTTTCGCAACTAAGGAGGTATGGAGAATGCTGCAAAATTTTATTCTTTGCTAAACAAATGTTATTTAAGTTTCAGATTTAAACTCATTTTTCACGTGACAAAATCTCTTCTATAAAGTGAAAATTAAATTACTCTCCGAACAACCAGACAACATTCCATTGCTGAACGTTATAAGTCACTTAAAGCAGTTCCCTCATCACCTGGTTTATGGACCGGAGAAGCTCGTATGCAATGTGAGACAGTCACGCCATCTACTCCCAGTCTCACTGCAATTCGCAGCATTTTTTTTATTTCGTCCTCACGCCATCCTGCGCATACTTGCAAGACGTAATTAGAAAAGTGCAAATGAAGCAAAGCGTGCAACATGGCACCCCATTCATTCTGAAGCAGTAGTATAGTAGCAGCAGCAGCGGTTGGCTTAACTCGTTATGGACCCAGCAGCAGAAGATCTGTCGGCCATATAATGGATCGCTATGTAAGATGGTGCATCCACACACGTGGTGCTCGCGTTGGATACGTTTTTGGAATTGGCACTTAGGGGAAAGTGGTGGATATTGTGTCATCGAAGACAAAAAAATGCGATGTTGTTATTATTATAAATAAAGTTTATAACCGTGTAATACGTACTTTTTTGCGGTAAAGTTACATCGCTTAAGGACAGACTTGTTGGAATCCCAAAATGGCCGCCACAATGGCCGACTTTGCCAGCTACTCACGATTTCGAGGGCACAAATCTCTTCGTAAATAAAACTAACGCATCTGAGCTTCTTATTTTAAGCTAATTACAAGTTAGCAAGAACAGAATAACGAAACGCACTGTTGTTTGAAGCTTGCTTCTTGAGATTTGTGCGTCTGAAGTTCTGGTGCACTATTGAAGTGGGATTTCAAGACGTTTGTCCTTGAGATGCAGCAAAAGTGTTTTATCTATGCATATAAAAGCGAAGGCAATATGCACTCCCGTTCAAAAGTTTGGGGTCACCCCCTCATAAACATGTAATTTTTTTAGGCCCATATCTCCGCCAATTTGCGTCCGATTTCAAAACCCTAGTTTTCATTCAAAAGATAATAAGTCAAAGAAACTTTGAACATGATTTAAAAGAAACTTTTTCAAAAAAATTTGTATGTAAACTTAACCCAAAGTTGCCAAATTTTCTAAAAAATGAATATAAACAGTGTCGCTGGAAGTTGGTTCGACCAAATTTTAAGATGAGAGCGGTAATTTGACCCATTTTCTATTAGCTTTCAGCAGCTTTTTACAGAACTTAGCTAAAAAATCTAGAAAAAAAGTTATTAAGTAAATTAATCCTTGATGTCATCGACCAAAAGTTTGGGGTCACCCCTCAATATGATGTATCGGCCAAAAGTTTGGGGTCACTATCGTAAAACATGGAAAAGTGATTTGGTGATATCTTCGTCATCTATAGTTCAATTTTAATTATTTTTGGCTCATTTCAAAGATAATTATCTAAATTTACGTTTGATGTCTTCAACTTAACGTATTTAACGATTTTTGTGCATAAAAATGTTGTGTAAAGTTAGCACATTTTACCACGCTTCAAAAAATGAGGCAACTTTACGTTAAGTTTTAGTATGTAAATTTCAACAAATATGTGTGGTTCAATGTCTATGCAGTAAGTATCATTCATTTTGTTTCAAATACGCCAAGAAGAATTAAAATTGAATGAAAGATGACAAAGATATCAACAAATTACTTTTCCATGTTTTACGATAGTGACCCCAAACTTTTGGCCGATACAGCATTTTGAGGGGTGACCCCAAACTTTTGGTCGATGACATCATGGATTAGTTTACTTAATTACTTTTTTTTCTAGATTTTTTAGCTAAGTTTTGTAAAAAGCAGTTGAAAGCTAATAGAAAATGGGTCAAATTACCGCTCTCATCTTAAAATTTGGTCGAACCAACTTCCAGCGACACTGCCGTAAGTTTATATTCATTTTTTAGAAAATTTGGCAACTTTGGGTCAAGTTTACAAACAATTTTTTTTGAAAAAGTTTCTTTTAAATCATGTTCAAAGTTTCTTTGACTTATTTTCTTTTGAATGAAAACTAGGGTTTTAAAATCGGACGCAAATTGGCGGAGATATGGGCCTAAAAAATGACATGTTTTTGAGGGGGTGACCCCAAACTTTTGAACGGGAGTGTACGTGCATTAGCGGGACATTTAATATCACTCTTTGACTTGAGTCGTAATCTTACGCGATGTACGATGTGCACTATTGCAATGCAATGTTGCGTCCAATACGGCTTGTATTTCCCATTGAAGTCACCTATTTAAGAAATATTTTGCATAAGTCGTAAATTGAGATGTTATTGACGGGAGAAGCAGAAATTCGCAATGACTCTTACGATATTTTGAAATGATAGTCTAGAAATAATAACTTTAATTTGTCTGACATTTTGTGAGTTCGCTTGCACGCTTATGCGGATATGTAACGTTCATCGCAATAAAATGCTAGAATGTTGAGCCCTCAACGCCCAATCGATTTTCCTCTGGGACTTCAAAGCAACTGGTAAGGCTGCATTTTTATTTTTTGTTTTCCATGTAAGTGTGAATGTCTTACACTTCGTCATCTTGTTGGCAATATTTTGCATAATTATGGAGCAATTCTATTATTGTATCATACAATACAGAAAAACTACATTTGATAATAAATGGGGGACCCAGATGCAAAGGGGTATAAGTGACCATTTTGTCTATTTTTTCAAGACTATTTTTATGATGAAATTACAAAAAATCGGAGAAAATTGGGCCGCTTTTGAAACTCCATACATTTTGTGTGGGGTGAAAAATAGGTGGGAAAATTAAAACCTCATTTGCTCGAAAGTGGGTTTTTGTCACTTACATCCCTTTGCTTCTAACCCCCTCATCCTCAAATATAAACTCCTCTTTGGAGTCACCATCCCAAGTAACCAAAAGTTCAGATAAGAGGGTACTTTATATGCTAAGCAGATTGTTAGAGGTTGCTCTTTAGCCTTCTAAGCAGCTTCATTTTTTTTGTTATTTCAGAACTAAGTGCATTTAAGGAAGCTGGATAGCCTTCTAAGCAGCTTCTGATGGAACTTTCTCGAAATGAATATAAAAGCAAAAATGTACCAGATTCACCACAACCTGTATTGTTTGCTTGTACAGCGTGTAACATAACCAACCTTGATATGACGAAGATAACAGCGCTACTGCACAAGAGTACAAACCTAGCTGTCGACAGAGCATCCTTTCAAGTCCGAAAAACCCCCTTTGAACCTCATCGCGATGGTAGTGTAAGAGCAGAATGTAGGGCTGTCACGCATTTTTCATTTCCACCTTAACTCATTAATTTTGTTACTTAATCTTCTTCTTCTTTCTGGCTCTACGTTCCAACTGGAACTTGGCCCACCTCTCTTCAACCTAGTGTTCTTTAAGCACTTCCACAGTTATTAATTGAAGGGCTTTCTTTACCTGCCATTGCATGAATTTGTATATTGTGAGGCAATGATACCCCGAATAAATCAAGGTTATTCGCTCTCTCAAACCGCTCCTCGAAAACCTTGTAAGGGTTTTGGAGGCAAAACACATTCCAAGGTGTGGGCGGTACGTGATCAACGGCGCCTGACTAAATGAGCAAGGGAAATTCATCCACAATCGGCCTACCGATCAAATGAAGCATCTAAGAATTGTGAACAACATACAACAGTGGTCTATGACCAGTGACCACTGGGGTGATAACCGAAGACTTTGGAAAACCTCGTTAATCTATTACCAACTCCAACTCCTTAACTTGTTCGACCCACCTAGCTCGCTGCGCATCACGTCTTCTTGTACCGGCCGGATGGATCTCGAGATACATTTTAATTGGATTGCTATCCGACATCCTGCTGACGTGACACACCCACTGTAACCTCCCAATTTTTGCGGTGTAGATGATGGTTGGTTCTCTCAGCAGCTGATGCAGCTCGTGGTTGATTCGCCTTCTCCAAGTCCTGGAAGTGTTCGGAATTTAATTTCTGCTCAAAATATTTCCACGCAACCGAACCAAAATGGTGAATCCACATACAAGCGTAGACCTTCTGTTGAACTGTTTAGATCAACAACGCAAGTGGTGTATTACCTTTACCTCTTTGTTACATTGAGGATATTATTGCAGCCGAAGATGGATGCTAAGGTCTGTATCGTTAATTATGAGTACACGAGAAAATTGCTGCATTTGAAAATGTTTTATTTATTTTGTAAATTAAATTCAATTACATTGTTTATGGAGCATCAGAAAAGCCCATGACATGATTGTATATTCAATTTTTCGTGGATCTTGCCACCTCTCGCACTTTCTTCTTGGCGTTCTTCATAAGGTTTTGGACAACCGTTCCGACGATGGTTTTGCTTACGTTGACCCAGTTTTTCTTCAATTTTGTAGCGTCCTCTGCTCCTCTATCCTTTTTCCGTAGTTTCCCTTTCATCAAAGTTAACTATTTCTCAACGGGCCTTATTTGCGGGCAATTTAGAGGATTCATTGCCTTTTCCACAAATTGAACATTGTTTTCTTCATACCAGTCAAAGGTGTCACGCGCATAGTGGCAGGATGCCAAATCCGGTCAAAGTAATATAGGACCTTTGTGCTTTCAGATGAGTGGCAGATTAAGTTTCTGGAGACATTCCTTCCGGTATATTTTGACGTTCATACTTGGGACGGTGAAGAAACGTGACGATTTCATACCAGATTGACAAATTGCTTGCCAAACCAACACATTTTCCCAATTTATTCGCAAAAAAAACGATTTCTCCTGATTCGGAACATCCGTACCATGCTTCACAGTGAAAAACTGTGCCTCTGGACGTGCCTTGTAGACCAATTTGACATACGTTTCATCATCCATGACATGCAATTTTTGCTCAAAACATCGTCGTACAGTTTCCGAGCCCGAGTTTTCACATAATCCGCCAGAATTTGACTACGTTTTGGACATTTCTGTTTTGGGTAGGTCTTCAGGGAATTACGCTCCTTGGCGCGCTGAACCATACCAACAGTCGTTCTACACTTTTTTGCGTAATCTTTGATGGATACCTCCTATTTTCCTTTAACGATTTTGCAAATTTTGCTGTCCAAATTTCACCTTCTGTTGAACTGTTAAGATCAACAACGCGAGTGGTGAATTTTCTTTTTCTCTTTGTTACACTGAGGATATTATTGCAGCCGGAGATGGATGCTATTGACTCTCTCGAATTCACAGGTGTATGCTTTCGAATTTCAGCCTATTTATAGATTGAAACTAATATATTTTTGCTACGCCTGACATTTTAGTTGGCTAGGACATCTTTTTCAAAACTGATTTTGATCGAGAAATACTTCGTTTGGTAATCAATGTAGTCTCCTCTTTGGAGCCACCATATCAATGGGTATTTTCTCAGTATAGAATAGTATATATGGCTTCTCCAGTATGCGTTAAACTTTTCAAAAATAATCATCACACCAAATAAATCAAAACATGTTTTAAAATGGCCATTGCCTCCTGTTTTCCCCTATCATATTATTGTACCCATTGCATATCCTTTTGTCACACAGCGAGCACATGGAGCGAAACGCCGACAACGACAATGAGCGTGGTGAGTTTTGCTACTTCGTTTGAAATGAACCAAATGTGTGTATACACAATTCTTCTGCACTACCCACCAAGCAGGGGAGGGCCGCCCGGAGTCGGGTCGCGCTCGAAGGTGACTATTGCCAAAAGACGACAGTGCAATTATAGTGAATAATTTATAGTGCTGGAAGCCCTCGGTGACAGTTTTGCACAAGTGCAACTCACATTCGTCGCCCGCCGCCGGTTGTAAGTGCAGTGTGCAGTGTGTGTGTGGATTGTGTAGGTTCCGTCTTGTGGAATGAGCTTACGCTTTGCTCGGTTTGCTCATTATATTTCGGGACTGTGTTCTTGTTTGTGCAAGGATACGTTCAATGGTGTTCTGAAATTACGAGAGTGTACATTGCGGTTGGGAGTTGAATGTAATTGCTTCTGGGAAGGTGCTGCAGATACTTACCCCTGAATGAAAGTTTCTTACTTAAAAGGGTAGGGTCATCCGAAAAGATTTTTAACGTATGCTCAGTAGTTATTTTTCAATAAAGTTTTATTAAACATTTCCTCACGTTACAGTTTGTTGTATTTTTTTTGTTCGATTTTATAATTTATTTTACAAAAACAATTTTTTTTTTTTTTTTTTTTTTTTTTTTTTTTTTTTTTTTTTTTTTTTTTTTTTTTTTGTCGGGGCCCGTGGCGCAGTGGTCCACACGTTCGCTTCATAAGCGGATGGTCATGGGTTCGAACCCAGCCCCGGCACTTGCAATTTTTCGTCAGTTGCTCTTCCCCCCGAGAGCAGCTGGCACCTGACCCTCTTCGGAGCATATAGCTCTAACGGACCCGGAATTTGGATATCAGCGAACCGCAACTCATAAAGGACGACCCCCAATTGGACTGGAAAGAAACAGCAGCCAACCACCAGCATCATCGTGCTCATCATTCTACCGTGGACAGGGTAGAAAAGTTGAAGCAGCACAAGGCACCAGTTCGATACAGTTGAATTAGAATAGAATACATGTAGGCGCTGTACAAAAGTGTGAGTGCAGCGTCCAATTGGAATCGCTCACGTAGTGCCCAAGTGGACAAACGAGCTGTAAATTAGGTTAAGTGATTAAGAATAAAAAAAAAAAAAAACAATTTTTGATGAGTGGAATTCTCTTAAATGAGTTTGATTTTTTGTCCAAGCATTTGCTGCTTTTTTATTATTCTCTGGATTGGATCTGTTTTCGTTCCTAGCGCATCACGGGAATAAAATGTACAATGTTTTCTTTTTTTCGGTTTTTAGATTCATTTGAACCGGCAGCTCCACCGGGACCATTCCGAACGGTTTTATATGTATATATCATGTTCTTTCTTCTCGAAAGCAGATTGTGATGCATGTGCTCTCAATTTCCGTGTGTTTCTTATCGTTCACGTTTCGCTTGTCGGAAAATAAAAGTATGAGCTTATGTTCATGACGTATTTTTATTTCTTTTTGTTTAAAATTTCTCTATTATGAACTTTTAGGTTTACAGCGGTAGTTGTTGGTTTTCGTAGAGTACGTGATTTTAGTTTCCAGTTTTGTCTTTTAATTCTATATGTACAAACGTATATAGCATTGGTTTTCTTGTTTTGAGATTCGTTCGTAACGAGTGAGTGAGCAAGTGTGCTTGCTCAATTTATCACAAAATCAATCTAACAATGGAACAATCTACCTTTGGGAAGGATTGAAACTCATAGAACAGTTTTCCTCCGAGTGGGAATGCTTATTTGGCTGCCATGCCACGTGAGTCCTCGTCTAAGCGGCGAAATGCTTTCAAACTGCTTTGTAAATGATCGAAAACGAAACTTATATCATTCAAGATTTATTTTGATTATTCTGCTATTATCTGCATTTATTATTTGTAAAACATTTATGTATAGTCTTGATGTTTCGCCCAGCATTTTGATTTCAAATTTATTGTATTATTATCTGTTAAGCTATAAGTAAAATTGGCAGTATTTCATGGTAATCAAGACAACCATCAGGTAAAATATATTCATTATTGTATTTTCATATTTTTAGTTTTTGTCAGTTAAATAATCAAATAATGTATTCCTATACAAAGACATTTGTAGGATAGACTTGAGACCAATTGTTCGTATGAAAGAATCCACGGAGAAGAGATTATCACTGCTTGAGTGATATTGCTTCCACTGCGTTGATTAAAATAAGATTACTGATGGATCGTAAAGTATGTCAATGCAATTCCAGAAGCTCCATAAAATCATCCAAAACTTAACTTGCAATTTACATTTTTTTCCAGTGTAAGTAATAGATAAGAAAAAGATAACCCGCTAAAAACCTATTCTGTCAGTCATTCCGAAATAGATTCAGGAACTATGAGTTCACTATCAGAGGGTTCAACATTCAGATAAAATTATTTTTCTTTTCATTAGCTTTGAAAAAAAAAAAGTGTTCTAGTTGATGTATGCAGCTAACGCATCCAGTTAGGTTTACAAGCTACAAATATAGTGCAACGAGAAACCATTCGTAATTCCATCAAATAACCTGTATATTTTACCCACCTTTGGTGAAACTTTACTGAATTTCAGTAATCAAAATTTGCCTGCTATTCAAGAAGGTATTTTCAATCTAATCTGCAAGATGGTTCTTAAATTTAGCTAACGAAAAAAAAAACCGAATTCATAATTTGTAAAGACAATGTAGTGGTGATCCTCAGCCTAACTGTCTTTGCGGGCCAAAATTGAATTCTGAAAAGAGACTGCGGGCCGCAAGTCATTCAAGAGTTTATTTTCAACAATTTTCAAGATTCAACACAAAATTCATTTGTTTGATTTTTTGAAACTATTGAACAAAGAGTTAATAACTAACAATTCTGGATTTATCAAGAGATTTCAATTCACTTGAAAATGCATGAACATCGTAGGGAATTGAAACAGGATTTTCAAGATCGTAACATTTTGGTTTTGTATTTTTTCATATTAATAAGGCCGTTACAAATATTTATTTCACTTTTTGTCCCACCACTCTTTGACCGGTCGAGGGGGGGATAAAAATAATAAAGCATTTAATTTGAAAAATATTTAAAACTCATCGGATTTGTTAAAGAATTTTGAGCAAGACCCGAAATTTCGATAATAGTAATTTATGTAACGAGGTGCAGAAAGTTGATTTTTTCAGCACGAGTTGTACATTTATCCAACGAGGCTTGCCGAGTTGGATAAATACTAAGAGTGCTGAAAAAATCGAGTTTTGCAACGAGTTCCATACAAAATTTTATGCAATGATTTGATTATGCAACCCATTTGAGTTGCATAATGTTCATAATGCAACTCAAATGAATTGCATTATGAACATTATACAACTATTTTTCATTATGCAACTCATTTCAGTTGCATAATGAGTCAGTTCGGAAAAATTGGCCATTATGATACCAAAATGAGTTTCATAAAATGTAAATTATGATACTGAATTGCATAAATATTTTTTTTATCTGCCCCCTCAAAATGCAAAATCCAGCTAAAAATTTTTGAAGGGGGGGGGGGAGACAAAAAGTCAAAATAAAATTTGTATCAGCCTAATGTTGAGCAAATTATTTCAGACTAAAAGTCACACGAAAAATAAGCAATAGTGACACTGGCTAGAACAATAAGGACCTCTTTAAGAATGTTGTGGATAAACTTACAGCGTATTTGTATTGCAGACTGTAAGTGCAAAATTGTGAAAGTCCTACCCGGGTAGAGCTTAATGGCAAAAGAATGGCAAATTTTACCATTAAAACAGAATGTTTGAATGGCAAAATGTGTTATTTGTTTGTTTGAAATAAGAGTTAAAATAACAAAAATAATAGCAAAATTTTGGTAGCAGAAAAACTTAAAAATAACTTATTTTGCCATTGTAATAACAAAGTAATGGTAAAGCATGCGGATTAAATTGAAGAACAAAATAAGTTATTATTGAGATATTGATAACAAAATAAGACCCAAATTAACTGTTATCGGTGAATAACAAAATATGACATTCTTGAGTTATTGATAACAGAATAAGAACAAATTTAGCTGTGTATGTGGCGATCAAAATAATGGTAGGTTTAGTTGTTCAAATTCAATTTTAAAATAATGGTAGATTCAGTTATTATTTTATAGTTGCAGAAGAAAGGTAAAATAAGCTATTTCTTTTTTTTCTTCAATAAAATTTAAGTTCATCAATCAATGTAAAAACAGTTTTATTTTATGGAAATTAAAAACTCAAAACGAAAGAATCCGGATTTGTTTACTTTTGCGAAATACGTCGAATTGAAAAGTTATGCTTGAAATATACAATATAATAGTTAATGGTATATTAAGAGTAAAATATGTTATGGTGCCTAATATTTAAAAATAATTTCTCACAATATCAAAATAATGGCAAATTTAGCTAGGAATGTAAATTATGTTATTGTTTTGATATTTTATACAATTCATTATATAAGGTGCTAAATTGCAAGTTTTACCATGATAGTAATTTTTGTTATTGATGTGTTATTTAGCATTATTTATGAATAACATTTTTTTTTTTTTTTTTTTATCTAGTTCATTTATTTGGGGCTCAATCGCGTATAACGCTTTACGGAGCCGAGGATCTTTCTTTGTACTTAACAGTATACATTATACAGAGTAATAACTTTTTAATGATATCTGTTAGTAATGGGTGGAAGCCAGGGTACTCGTGGCAGCTCGAGGTTAGAGGGTCACATTTTGAGGGATGGACAGGGTAAGGATTGGGCCAAAGGTTTCACTGCAGCTCATCCGGGGGTGAATCGCATCTTGCTAGCGAATTCGGTGCCTTGTGGTGTTGGTACCAACTTGTTGTGGGACTTGGTCTTCCGGATGGCCAGGAGTAGCTTGGTAACACAAAGAGGACAAAACAGAGAGAAAAAAAACTGGAGAAGAAAACACAAGCGAATTAAACTTTTATACCAGCAGAGCGAAGAAAGTCGAAAATACATCCCATATATGTGACATCGCGGGTCCCCAACACATCTCTCACAAGAACAAAGGGTTGTCTACCTCGGGCCTCAAGGGTATCCAATAGTAGCGCTCTGGAGGCGTCATTATCCGGGCATTGCCAAACTACGTGGTCGATGTCATCATAACCGGAACCGCACTTAGTACAAACATTGCTCAACGCGAGGTTAATCCTGTGTAAATGCGCGTCTAGCGAGTAATGGTTGGACATAAGTCTTGACATCACGCGAATGAAATTGCGACTTACATCCAGACCATACCACCACACTCGCAAAGAAACATTAGGAATAATGGAATGTAACCACCGTCCCAGCTGGCCATCTTGCCAATCATTTTGCCAACTTTGAAGAGAACTCTGGCGAACAAAATGGAAAAATTCATCATGTGAAATTCTTCTATCATAGATCTCACCTTCCTGTGCGCCCACCTTTGCGAGAGAGTCCGCCTTCTCATTGCCATAAATTGAGCAATGTGAGGGGACCCATACAAAGGTAATCTTGTATGATCTTTCGACCAGTGCACCCATCTGCTCCCTTATTTTTGTAAGAAAGTAAGATGAATGTTTTACAGGTTTCATCGACCGGAGTGCCTCAATCGAACTAAGGCTATCCGAGAAGATGAAGAAATGGTCTACGGGCATGTTTGAAATCATCCCCAAAGCGAAATTGATTGCTGCCAGCTCAGCAACATAAACCGAGCAAGGTTCCTGAAGTTTGCGGAAGGCGGTGGAATTTTCATTGAAGACACCGAAACCAGTGGATCCATTTATGCGAGACCCATCAGTGAAGAATCTCTTACAGGAATTGACATTTTGGTACTTTTCGTTAAAAATGCGAGGAATAGATATACATCGAAGTTGATCTGGTATTCCATGAATAGCTTGTTTCATGGACAGATCGTATTTAACAGAGGTACTGTCATTAGTGAAGTGTACACGAGGAGGATTATAACTTGGTAGGCTTATGTCAGATGACATGTAGAACAGATAAATTCTCATGAATTTTGATTGAGTGTTCAGACTGAGCATTTCTTCGAAGTTTTCAATGACAAGTGTGTTGCTCACTCCACACTTGATAAGTAACCTTAGCGAGAGCTCCCAGAATCGGTTCTGGAGAGGTTTCACCCCTGCCAGGACCTCAAGGCTCGCATTATGCGTTGAGTGCATACAGCCGAGAGCAATACGCAAACAACGGTATTGAATTCGTTCCAACTTTATTAGGTGGCAGTTTGCTGCTGAGTGGAAGCAGAAAGAGCCATACTCAATAACAGAGAGAATAGTCGTTTTGTAAAGTTTTATGAGGTCTTCCGGGTGAGCACCCCACCATGTTCCGGTAATTGTGCGTAGAAAATTGATCCTTTGTTGACATTTTTGCACCAAATACTTGATTTGGGTACCCCAAGTGCCTTTTGAATCAAACCAGACCCCAAGGTATTTCGAAGTCAAAGACTGGTCGATTTCTATTCCCAAAAGATTGAGCTTCAGTTGGGCTGGGTTCCGCTTTCTAGAAAACACAACCAATTGAGTTTTTTGCGGAGCAAACTCGATCCCTAAATCTCTTGCCCAGATTGACAGATTATTTAGAGAATTTTGCAATGGTCTTTGCAACATTTCTGCATGTGGGCCTTTTAGAGAAACCACAGCATCATCTGCAAGTTGTCTTAGCGTGCATTGTCCTTCCAAGCAACTATCAATGTCTTTCACGTAAAAATTATAAAGCAAGGGACTTAAACATGAGCCTTGGGGTAGGCCCATGTAACTAATTCTGGAAGTTGTCAGTTGTCCGAGATTGAAACTCATATGTTTTTCTGACAGCAAATTATACAAGAAATTATTTAAAATTCCTGGAAGTCCACTATTGTGCAGTTTTTCTGACAATATTCCTATGGAAACTGAATCAAAGGCGCCCTTAATATCCAAGAAAACTGAAGCCAGTTGCTCCTTTTCCGCAAAGGCCAGTTGAATATCTGTTGAAAGCAACGCTAGACAATCGTTTGTTCCTTTGCCCTTGCGAAACCCGAGCTGTGTATTTGAAAGCAAGTTATTCGATTCGACCCAATGATCGAGTCGTGATAGGATCATTTTTTCCAACAATTTCCTTAAACATGATAACATAGCAATTGGGCGGTATGAATTATGATCAGACGCTGGTTTACCAGGCTTTTGAATAGCTATTACTTTGACCTGTCTCCATTCATGCGGAACGATGTTGTTCTCCATGAATGAGTTGAACAGGTCCAGTAATCGTCTTTTCGCGATATCTGGGAGATTCTTTAGAAGATTGAACTTGATCATATCGCGTCCCGGAGCGGAATTGTTTGATGAAAGAAGAGCCATAGAAAGTTCCAGCATACTGAAGGGTCTGTCCAGAGAACCGTCTCTTGGGGATGTTTCCCAAGAAATCGGTTGTGCTGGGACTGAGTCTGGGCAGACCTTTTTCGCGAAGCTGAATATCCAACGGTTGGAGTATTCGTCACTCTCATTAGAAGAAGAGCGGTTTCGCATGTTGCGAGCCACTCTCCAAAGCGTTGTCATTGAAGTTTCTCTTGAGAGACCCTCAATGAAGTGTCGCCAATAACTACGCTTCTTCGCTTTCAGCAGGTTTCTCAGCTGTCTTTCGAGCTTTGCGTACTCTTGATAAAGATCTGAGGTACCGTGCCTACGAAAAGTTTTGAAAGCATCAGATTTTTTAAGATACAACTGGGTGCAATCATCATCCCAGCCTAGTGTGGCTGGTCTTCTTTTGAAGGTTGCACTTGGAACACGTCGTTTTTGTGATTCTAATGCACTCTTATATATCAGTTCAGACAGGAATCGATACTCATCCAAAGGTGGGAGGGGATTGAATGATTCGATGCCAAAAGATACCGCTTCTGCATACTTTTGCCAATCGATATTCCTTGTGAGGTCAAAAGGAACCTGAATTGGATGGTCTGACCTTTCACTATTATGCTTTATGGTGGTTATAATGGGTAAGTGATCACTACCATGAGGATCCTCGATTACCTTCCACAAGCAATCGAATGATAGTGAACTTGACCCCAGTGATAGGTCGAGACGACTTTCTTTGCCGTCAGATGCAATACGTGTCACTTCACCTGTATTTAAAATATTCAAATTGAAATCGTCGCACAAATCATAGAAAACGGCCGCTCTATTATCGTCATATGGTTCGCCCCACCCTGTACCATGCGCGTTCATATCACCCAGAATTAAAACTGGATGTGATAGTGCAGAAACCGCATTCCAAAGATGACGGCGGTTAATTGAAATTCTTGGAGGAATGTAAACAGAAGCTACGCAAAGTTCTTTACCCTTTACGTTTATTTGGCAAGCGACGATTTCTACGCCAGGATGAGTCGCGATTGGAATTCTATAAAATGAGTAAGTCTTTTTGATCCCCAAAAGAACTCCCCCATAATGATCATCTCTATCCTGGCGTATAATGTTAAAATCGTGGAAGTTGAGTTCATCTTCAGAAGAAAGCCATGTTTCACAAAGGGCAAATATATCACAATCAGAGTTGTGAATCAAAAACTTAAACAGGTCTAATTTAGGTTTTAGACTATGACAGTTCCACTGTAGCACAGTGATCATATCTTGTACCTCACTTGATGAATTATCCATCGAAAGATATGATCGCAGCAAGGAGGGGCCATGATTGTGTCAGATTCCGAAGATATTCTTCTACTGTAGGTATAAACATATCAATAATGCCTCTAAATGTTTCTGGAAGGCTGAGGGCATTATATAAGCGATCCACGAGAACCCTAAAAGTAAACAGTCCTCGCTTGGGTCTAGGAGGCTTGTTTGAACTGCGAGGAACTTTGGTAGCTTTTTTCTTGCTACCTTGTCGATTATTTCTCTTTGAAGTGTATTTAACAGGTGGAGACGGGGGTGACAGGTTCTTGCTACAACATGGATCTGAAGTTGAAGGAACCTGATTCTTCGGAGTTTTTAAGTTTACCCCGTCTCCTTTAACATTAGGCAAACTTTTGAGGGAAGACTTTAAAAAGACCTTTCGGCGCAATCCCGGGGAAGATGATGACTTCCTTTTTCCAGGTGCGTGTACCTCCGAAAGAGATCTACCCTCATCAGTTTCGCCATCGTCCTGATCATCGGAAGACAACTCCTGATAGGGATTTTCAACTGGGACAGCTGATTCAGACACGGAATCTGGTGTTTTAAAAGATTTCACCATCTCCGCATATGTCTGTTTGGAGCGCTTTATGATAGAGCGACTCTCATTTCGAATGCGTCTTTTGTAAGCCGGGCAAACTTGCAAGTCGTGTGGATCTCCGCCACAGTAGCTGCATTTTTCCGCTTCCTGTGTGCAAGAGTCCTCCAAATGAGCTTGGTTGCATTTGCCACAACGGGGCTTGTTGTCGCAAAAGCTATCACTGTGACCAAACTGCTTGCATTTGGTACAATTAAAAACCTTCGGCCTAAAAAGATGCACTGGGTAAAAACCACCATCAATTACAACAAATTCCGGGAGGACGGAACCTGGAAAAGTCACTCGAAAAAACGCTGAAGGCGAGTACACCTTTTTATTTCCTTCCATGGAACCCTTAGATAAGCGTTTACAGTCTAGGATAGCCACATCAGGAATTGACCTATTTTTGAATCGACCAAAGCCGGTCTTGATGTCCTCACATGTCAGCATTTCGTCGAGGATCTTCCCCTCCACCTCCACTTCTCGTGCTGGCACATAGACCGCGTATTCAACAGTAAACGCTTCGTGTTGAGCAATTTCATTTGCTGCTTTGTAGCTAGGTGCGGTAACACGCAGCTTGGATGCTTTCACTTGGTGAATAACGGTCCCAGGATACTTACGCGTCAGCTCTCGAGAAATCGAAAGCATATTCAATGGTTTGCATTTGCGCCGGAAATAGACAACCCAAGGTCCAGGCGAAGATGGCTGATAAAAACGCGTACGAGCAATGATACCATTGGGAGGCGTTTCGCCTCCAATCGAATCGTCCATGTGGAAACAAATTTATGGAAAATAACTCAAAAGTGCAAAAGAGGAAGAGAAAAACCTTAAAGTATTTACAGTGCACTTTCTTCCTTAGGACGACAACTGTTTGGTTTGTAAACCAAACAATGATAAAAATATAAAAAAAATAAAGCAAAAAAAAAACTTGTTCTAATAATATACGAATTCAATTCTTATGTTTATTTTAGCGCACCCTGTAGGATGCAAAAAAAACGGTATTGAAAAAAAAAGAAAAAATAGCTAATAAAAAAAAACACAAAAAAAAGTTCTGTTATTTACAGTTTGTACACCCTTACCCGTATACAGTAGTTTGGGAACCACTGTTATGGATGTCAAAAAAGCACGTGGTCGAATGTGGACTGGGGATACAATAGACAAAAGCGATCAAAACAAATTGGGCGGACAAAAGAGTGTATCGAAAGAGTGATACTTATCTGACCGAAGCAGGCAGATATTTATCACAGGCAGGTCGATGGTACAGCTGTCCGTCGCGTCTGCCTTCGCACCCGTCGCCGCCGTCCTCTTCGATGACGGAGGGGCTGATGATGGCGATAAAGATGACTTTCTTGGATGCGATGCTTCTTCTTTGATGTACGATGATGCAAGCACCTCGCTTCCCGGGTTGCGCAGGATACCACCTTGCGACACTACACTTCGCACAAGCAGGAAAACGTACGATATAAAAAACCTTCCGCACTTGCGGGGGAAAAAACTCCACTTATACGAGGTCTATCGCGTGGTGAGATACGGAGCACACGTCCGACTCGTCCAAATGCACAACTGGGAATGTTATGAATAACATATCAATGACAAAATTTGCTATGAAGGTATATTTTGCTATTGATTTGCCATTTTAAGTTTTTCATAATAACAGAAGAATGGCAAAACGAGAAATGATGTCAAAACCAGTTATTATTTTGTCCTTTGTTTGCCATTAGCCTCTACCCGGGTAGACACGAACACGGGCAAATTTTGTGTAAAACCCTAGATCCAGTTTTGATAAATTTGCGAATGGAATTTGTTACAGCCAGCTTTGGGATTTTCTGAAAAGTATATCGAACTCTGTATTTATAACCAGTGTTGGTAAAATCACACTCAAAGCAGACTCATGAACCACCCCTGCGTGAGCAAACTCGCGCGCGATTCTGAATCATTTTCTCACGTGCGAGATTTTCATGCAAAATCTCGCTCTCACGAGTCAAGCTCCGAAATCTCGTTCGCTTGTAAGGCTTTGCTTTTGTTCTATCATATAATCCTAAAAACTTTGATGTAAATAATAAGAACACCAAGAAATGATGCAATGAATGAAATCGCGAGTCAGTTCATGCATGATTTTTTCGGCGGTGAGTTTGGCGAGTCAAGAATCGCACGTGAAACAAATCAACCGTGAGATTTGAGAATTTGAGTTTTTACCAACACTATATATAACTCTTGGAACTGTGGGGCTTCTCGTGATTTTTGAGAAATTTAAGAATGAATTGTAGGGATTTCAGGGTTCTGGGAAGAATTTTCGGAAATCTGGCTGGTGGAGATACTTGAGGTCTTTGATAACTTTTTTAAAGTTTTCTTGTGTAATTTCTTGGGAAGCCAATGAAGAAAAACCTGCAGACATGATTTTCTGAGCAATGTGTGTAAGTATTTGTAGCCGATTCAGAATGGATATTTTAAAAAGAATTGAAATGAAATGAAGACTGAAGAGTATCTTGTCTAATCCCTGAAGATTTTAGCTAAATTCCGAAAGTTTGGGCAACACTTCCTTCTAAGATAAATTGTAGGCAAAAATCCTGTAATTTTTTTTGGAATAATTTCCTGGTAGAAGTGCTTGGAAATGGACATTATTTAAATTTCATTTTCGTGAATTAAATATATTACAATGACGGGTTCTGCCACAAGTAAAAAACCCATGACAGATAACCTGTAAAGTTCAGCCTTATCTCGTTATTCAAGCGACACACGCCGTGCTTGACAACAGGTTCAAATATTTTGGGAACAAAATTCGAAAAAGTAGTCTATTCCAGTTTGTAAAACTTTCCAAATTTTTTAAAATATCTTCATGATATTGGCAAAATTTCAGTAGTTAATATTCATTTACATGAAATTCTGAAAGTAATTTTTGACATCAACTCTTAAAAAATGTTTGTGAAAGTACTGGAAAATATTTGTGCAAAGACGATTTTCACACACACGTCTAGAATCTCTTCCGAAAGTATACTGGATGGAAACAATATTTTCAAGTGTCAAAAGATACAAAATAAAAATAACCTAGATTTTTTCATTAAATAAAACAAACTTTTCTTGGAATAAATAAAAAGACATCTTTATAGATCTTTTGTGAAGTTTTGCCTGAACTTGGTAAAATATTTTCTTTCTAAAGGAGGTTTTCTCGTTACGAACAAAGACAAACTTTTCAAAACGGCTTGTGAATCTAAAAGACAATTTATAAAGATAAGCAAGACTATTTGTTTTAAAAAGGCTATCAAAATCTTGAGGGCTTATTGATTCAGAGTTTGCTGTACCGATTCAGAAAAAAAGGTGGAGTTCATTCATTTTTCAAAAGACGTGGCATCAGGGTGTTTACAGCACAAGCCCGTGCACAAGGGAGGGGTTTTGGGGGTTAAATACACTAGGTGCCCCTTTTTATCTCTTCTCTCATACGCTATCGTTGATGTTGTCTTAGAGCGAAGAGCAAACCAACCAAACTTTGATAGTTAGGTGCAGGAAGCCAAAATTGAATGAACAGCATAGAACACAAATGTGAGTATTTTGAACTAGCATTTGGATGAAAAAAACCCTAATTAATCCAAATAGTGGCGCTTGTTCCTTTCTCGTGCCTTCGAAAATCCATATCCACAAAACTCAAGTGATATGTAGATGAATATCGCACTTTCATACGTTTGACAAAAAATGATTTCATGGCCCCGGAAACTATATCGTTTACATCTAGTTTTTGATGTTTGAACCTTAAATTCTTAAGAAAACCGCAATCTTGAATTTTGAGCAGCCCTATTGGGTTTTAGACCGCCATCTTGGACAATCTGGTCTCCATTTTTAGACTCCGGACATCTTCCCCGTACCACATATACCCATATTACGTCTTAGGCCTAAAACTCCATTAAACTACCTCTATCTTGAATTTGGAGCCGCCATCTTGGATTTCAAACCAACATATTGATTATTATGATTGCTATTTTTGGAATCCGAAAATTTCCATACCAAATATACCCATATTGAATGATTTATTAGCCCAAAACACCATTGAATAGCAACCGACTTGAATTTTGAGACGTCATCTTATATTTTGGACCGCAATCTTGGATATATTGGTCGCCATTTTTGAAAGATTTTAAAGCTTAAACCTCCATTAAACAGCAGCCATCTTGAGGCACTGTTTCGGATTTCAGATCACCATCTTGTATTATCTAGTCGTTATTTTTGGAGTCCAGACATCTTCGGTATGCTAAATATACTATTATTGTTTGGTTTTCGAGCCTAAATTAAAATTAATCAACCGCCATCTTGAATTTGGAGCCGCCATGTTAAATTTTAGATCGCAATCTTGGATATTCCGGTCGCCAGAAGAATCCGAACTCAAAAATCAAAATATTCCCATATTGCGTGTTCTAGGACCTAAAACTCCATTAAACAGTCGCCATCTTGAATTTAAAGCCGCCATCTTTGATTTCAGACCACCGTATTGGATATTCTGGTTACCATTTTTGGACTCCAGACTTCTTCCTCATACCAATATTGCATGGCTTTACAGCCTAAAGCACCATTAAACAGTCGTCATCTTGAATTTGGAGTCGCCATCTTGGATTTTGAGCTGACATCGTGGAATTTCTGGTCTCCATTATTTATGTCCGCACAAAATTTGTCAACCATGCTAAAGGTTACAAAAATCGCCGCAGTTTGATGTGGCGCATGATGGGGCTTGATTCAGTTTTATATACGGCTAGCTTCACCGGTTCAAACCAACCGTTACCTCCACCAGATGTGTAGTGCAAAGAATTTAGTTGCTTCATTAAGTGAAATTAAGAAAACTCGCTACATTTCACTTAATATCCTACATCCAATGTTCAATAGTTTAGACACCGACAGTTCTATGTCAACCCAAACGAAAAACGATAAATCAGAATTATCCCCTGAAGAAGACTCTAATACGAGTCGAAACTGGTGGGCTTCGTGGCCGTGCGGTTAGCGGCGTCAGTCGTCTAGGCGTTTCGTAAGCCTCGGAGTGCGGGTTCGATTCCCGCTCCAGTCGGGGAAAACTTTTCGTCACACGGAAAATTCTCCATTGGGCCACTGGGTGTTATGTGTGTTGTCCGTTGTCTCGTGTTGGTAATATTCAGTCTGTGCAGCCTCTGGCTGAAGACGGTGTAGTGTCTTTTTTAGAAACGTTGGGAAAAATCTAAAACTATCGTTTTGATTCCCCAAGACTGTAATGCCGAAATTAGTAACTCTATGAGTTGATTTGTGTATGGATAACTCTCGCTAAGACCCGCCCACTATTTACACCTTGTCCTCAAAAATGTTTAAGGTGGCGATTTTCTGGAAGTCCTCGCTTAAAAGTAAGAAAAATACATTTGGTTACTCAAATTGATGGACCCCCCAATAGTTAGAGCCACAAAAATCTTTGCAGACCCCTCGGTTTTGGTCAAATGTGGACTCATTTAAACCGTTATATCTCGAAAGTTTCTCCAAAAACCACCTCAAAACAAATTGTTGTTGAAAAGAGGAAGAATAGAGCTACTATTTACAATAACAAAAAGTTGGATCGGCCATATTGAATTTGGCCGCCTTCTTGAATTTTTATACCAAAACATTTCGGTCAATTTTGACGAATTCCAAATATATTTTCATCATTTGTGTATCATCAAAGCATTATCAAAGATCACAGTCCAATGATCAAATCACTTTTTCATACAAAGAAGCAAAAGTTATTGAACAATGACTGTAGGAGTATGAATTTTCACCCATTATAACCCCCAATGAAGACATATGTCAAATGACCTGAGAACAGTCAAAGATTGTCAAGGTTAGGTTTATCAATGTAATGGAGAATATAATATATAGAACACTAAGCTGAGGAGTAAACAAAGCTTTGTGCTAGTTGCTACATTACGCCAGAAAGAAGGAGAATCGTAAGAGACTGAGAGAGGTGACAATCTTCTTCAATACTGTAACAATTACTTAGAAGTGTATTCAACAATGATTTTTCATAAGGGCCAAACTGACATTATCGATTTCTGTTCACCGATCCGCTTTTTGTGTTATTAAATAATGTGCAGTGTTTGGCTGCCGAAGTGATCAGTGAACCACTCAGCAGTTTTTCGTCCCTTCTGTTGGTTCTGTTTCAATTACCAAGCGTGTCTATGTTCTCTCGTCGAGTCGCATGGTTCACGAAGGAAAACAAAGAAGATACTACGATATAGAGTGCTGCAATGATGAGCGGGCATCGCTAAGTGATGATTTCTCATCGTTGGATTGAAACAACTGTAAATATACGGTATTTTCATCATTATTTAACGCATTTTCACTTTTAAAACGTAACATACTATTTAATTTAATTGTATTCATGGTACCGTCGTTCGGGGTGACATTGGGCCTAGAGGGTAACATTGGTCCATCGAACCTACGGATTCAATAGAAGTCAGAGAATTTAACGGTGGATGCCAAGTATCTTAGAATTACAGTGTATCAAACAATTGTCCGTACAGCAAATTTTTTGTCAAAATAATTTTTCTTTCAAAAGTTTATAACTTTTTTATATGCGTCAATCAAAAATGCTGCATTTTTGACCAATTATGACCCAAATATTAAAGCTCTATTGGTAAAATTTTGAGCGAGATCGAATAAGTTTTCTGAAAGTTATAGAACTTTTAGTAAAACTTATAAGATTTTTGAACACATTTTTAAAACATTATATCTCAATATGTACTCGATGAAATTTTTCCAATTTTTTATGTGTTACATCTTATACCTAAGGCTTTCATATGCAGCTATGTTTGAGGTCTTATATTCACTACAAAAAATATGAAAAATGTGCTTATATAGCTGACGATGTTTAAAAATTTACTATATTTTGCACATATAATCTGTCAAACGTTTTCCACCAATAAAAGTGCATTGACTGAACGAAAAATTCATAGGATCTACTCTTCATATGTAGTTTAGTAGGTCCTGTATAAAAATATTACATTAAGAGAGTTTAAAAAAGTTGAAAACACTTGGCACTTTTATTGATCAAAATATGATAAATTTCCAAATGACACTCTGAACATATACAGATTTTTCATATTTTATGTAGTGAATATAATACCTCAAACGAAGCTGCATATGAAAGCCTTAGGTATAAGCTGTAACAAAAAAAAAATGAAAAAGTTTCATCAAGTACATATTGAGATATAATGTTTTGAAAAAGTGTTCAAAAATCTTATAAGTTTTACTGAAAGTTCTATAACTTTCAAAAAACTTATTCGATCTCGCTCAAAATTTTACCAATGGAGCTTTTATATATGGGTTAAAATTTGTCAAAATTTCAGCGTTTTTGTTCGACGTATAAAAAAGTTATAAACATTTAAATGAAAAATTATTTTCACCAAAAAAATACTGTACGGACAATTGTTTGATACACTGTATGTATTCTAGTAGTTTAGCACACATTATGCATTCTCGTCGTACTCTAAATGTGCGGAATAGTGGCCCAATGTCACCCCACTTTGGCCCAATGACACCCATTGCAGGTATTGCAGGTTGTTTGTCATAATAATCAAGACTTATGACAATAAAATATTCTTGCCGAATGCCTTACTTTCATTGGCGTCGCTGAGCATCTTTTTTCTTGATTGCGTTCTCGTATTGAACCGGGCAAGAGAATGAATAGCACATTACGGAAAGCGTTCCCGAGCATGTCGCTTCACGATGTGTTATACTCGTCGAGTGTAGCACAAGCTGAGTATAGGCCACTCAGTAATTCGCGATGGAATTCCAAACTCTGTGTGAATTGACTGTGGGTGGATCGGCCAAATAGTAATTAGAGAAATCGATCAAGTTAGTTATATACCTCAGTCAAATAAACCTAAGATTATCATAAGGTCTAACTAATGAAATGGCCTTTATACAATCCATAACAACTCATTATTTTATGACGCAGAATCGACACACAGCTTGGCTTTCATACGCATTCATAAAGCATGAGCATGAGCATTGTCATTGGTGACCGTACACTTCGTAGTTGCTACTCCGTGATAGATCTGAGCTAGCAAAATTGCACAGAGAATCAATGGCTTGGGGTTTGCCACCATCATCAATAAAGACGCTGGCCAAGTCCTTACGATCAACCGGGGAAGGGAAGGAATGTTAGTTCGACAACCGTTGCTACTAGAGGTTGTATGTACTACTGGACCCTCCTCACTTGTCACGGAAAGGAGTTTTGTTAGTAGGGAGGGATTGATGGTTGCACAGATCAAGGATTCACTTTGGTAAGCGGTGTGATCCATGCAACTGTACAAGAAATGTGTCACCTCACAGTTTGGAAAAATGGCGAGACCATGAAAATTTTAAATGAAAATTGATGGAATGAAAAAGATTTTGCGTCACCTCGCAATTGGGAGGACTGGTGAACCAATATGCTACTTGTCATGAAATCGATATATTGAAACACGACGCATCTCGTGACGAACCAATCAAAGAAGTCCATAAATGAGAAACCGAACAACAATTAATGTTTGTCGGATATCAAGCTGTAGTTCATTTTTTTGCCGACACCAATAGCGACGAACTGTACAATATTTATTCATTAGTTATATGTAAAATGACTATCTTTGATTGTCTTTGGAAGATGGGTAACTCTCGCTGAGACCGTCCCACTATTTACACCATGTCTTTAAAAATGTTTAAGGTGGAGATTCTCTGAAAGTCCTCCTCAAAAAAGTAACATAAATGCATTTTGTTAATCAATTTGATGGACCCCCCGTTAGTTAGAGCCACAACCATTTTTGCGGACCCCTCGATTTTTATCAATTGTTGGCTCACTTAAACCGTTATAACTCAAAAGTTTCTCCAAAAACCACCTCATAACAAAATGTTGTTGAAAAGAGGAGAGATAGGGCTACTATTTACAGTTATAAAAAGTTGGGTCGGCCATATTGATTTTGGCCGCCATCTTGGATTTTTATACCAAAACTGTTTTTCTCCATGTTGGCAACCACCGATTTTCAAAATCTTTGCGTCGATCGAAAGCGGGGACATTTTTACACAACATATCAAAAATTTAGAGATGTATCTTTTTCCTATCAAAAGTTATCTGCACTTTTGTTAATCATGACACGTTTTCTTCATACATTTCCTTGCGCACCGGCAACGACACCCAACAGCATCAAAGTTGGCGCCTGCTTGTATACACAACGGCACCTGCAGCCAAATTAGGGAAAATTGGAGGTTCGTTCCCGTTTTTGACTGTTTCTCAATGATGCGGACATTGCTTTTTAAAGTTGTTTGGTGTTTTGAAAAGCTTAAACCTTCAGCTTTCCATTAGTGGGTTCAGGTTTCAAAGAATTGTTCGTAAACACTGTGAAATAACGCTGCATTTATGTAAATAACCGGCACCTGACCCAGTGCGCTAAAGTGTCATGATTTACAAAAGTGCAGATAACTTTTGATAGGAATAAGATACATCTCTAAATTTTTGATATGTTGTGTAAAAATGTCCCTGCTTTCGATTGACGCAAAATTTTTGAAAATCGGTGGTTGCCAACATGGAGAAAAAACAGTTTTGGTATAAAAATCCAAGATGGCGGCCAAAATCAATATGGCCGACCCAACTTTTTATAACTGTAAATAGTAGCCCTATCTTTCCTCTTTTCAACAACATTTTGTTATGAGGTGGTTTTTGGAGAAACTTTTGAGTTATAACGGTTTAAATGAGCCAACAATTGATCAAAATCGAGGGGTCCGCAAAAATGGTTGTGGCTCTAACTAACGGGGAGTCTATCAAATTGATAAACCTAATGCATTTTTCTTACTTTTTTGGGGGGTACCTTCAGAAAATCGCCACCTTAAACATTTTTGAAGACATGGTGTAAATAGTGGGACGGTCTCAGCGAGAGTTACCCAGATATGTTACTCAAAACTTCCCATTTATACGCTGGATTTACCGAATTTTCACAACAAACCAATAACATGTAACGAACTCACCAATCTCCGATGCTCCATCATTGGTAGAAAGCCGGATATTACACAGGGCGGCAAAACTTCGGATCGTAGAAAGAATTGATTCACGGCTCACTCCCGAACTTACTGTCGTTTTCCTAAATGCGCGCGAATCAAACGGAGGAAGAAGCACGCCGAAGTCAACGACCACCACGAAAAACCGACCGCACTTTCCGAGCATCTCGAACGCATTCAGCAACACGATATACTCCTCAAGCAACACATGTGTTATATTAGAGTTACGACAGGGCAAGTTTTGGTTGTATAGAAGTTAATTTTACGTAATTCTAACATTGTGTTGGAATAACGTCAAATCAACTTCTATACAACCAAAACTTGCGCTGTCGTAACTAATATATAACAAGTGTGTTGCTTGGGTCAAGTGTCGATAGCCGTATGGGTTGTGCACGTGCTCACTGGTCTTTGATCTTTTTCAGGTATTTTGATGAATTTCGGTTTACTTCGCTGAGTGGAAGGAAAAATCATTGGCAATATCTCTGCCAAGACAGCAAGAGTCGCTGTCTATGAAACAGTCACCGTAATCAAGCAGCAAAATCAATAGTGTGAATAAAACCATATTTTTGCCAAAGAGGACATCAGTTTAAAGGTAAATAAGACAACAATGGAAAATCAATAATAAAAAAAAAACAGCACTGGATGACAATATGCATTAATTTCCCATTGGATTGGAACGATTCAACATTTAATTGCAACAAAAACGCTCCAAATGAACTACCAAACTTGGTGCACCGGAAAGGGCTATGGCTGGCAAATAATTCCCTTCAGGATACTCTAGTTCGTTTCGTTGTCCCTACAAATTTCAACATTATGCCAAACAAAAAATACACGATTTCGCTTTGTCAATATGCACTCCATCAAAGCGGGAGCAATAGAATAGTCGTCATTGTTAGTAAAACTTTTTTTTTTTATCGAATTGTTAGATAAACCTTGAATGCATCATCCAGTATACGTCGCCATTCCACTCCATCCTGGATGGGAGTTTTCAATTGATTTCAGCTAGTGCTTCGCTGTCTTTGGCATTTATCAAAACATAGTATTGAAGATAAACACAGAACTGGGGAGTGTGACAAAATCAACATTTCCAATCGTACGGAAATCGACACATTCGGGAAAACTATTGCAACACAGCATGTACACATAGGTACATAAATCAAAACTTTTATTAGAACCCATCGCATCGCAATGCATCATACCTAGGATTTTACATGGCTCCATTGTTTTCAACTTTTATTGAACTGTTTTATTTTTCCCTAGAAACGGAATTTATTTCGGCACCCGATGCTTCGTGATGGTGGCATCCAAGCGACAGCAGGCAGGATTGTAACTGGAAAACATCATAAAAATGCACTGCCTTGCCGACGACGACTGTAGAGCTATGGGAGTGCATGTCGCACCAACAAACAAATCATATATCGATCAACAACGGTGACAGCAAAAATTGAACGCGCATCCAAAATGGTGTAAAAAATTCGATTTCGTTCCAAAATACGAATCAAATCTTTCGCCCAAATAGAGTTGCGAGTGTGTTGAGAAACGGTCATAAAAAAATGCTTTCATCCGTAGCATATTCGTGGTGCACTTTCTATGCACATTTTTAGCGAGATGTGCTTTTTTGTTTGTGTCTTGCTTAGTTTCGTCCTGGTGTCGGTTCCTGCATATTGGGAACGTCACTGAGGCTGTAACCGTATTTCGTTTTGTATCTAAAAGCTTGACAGTAACGCCACAGAGAAACAGACGTAACACTTATAACATATTTCATTGAAAACATTGTCACCAAAAAGGTAATCGTCCAATGCTAAATGTACTGTATTAGGGCGGGCCGCCACTAGGTGGCGGTAGTGAGCAAACGTCAAACAGGAGCAAAAACGATATCAGCGCTGCGAGTGGTCAATCGATCTACTAATGAATATTTGAATCAACCGTTAAAAAGCTGATCGATGGGAAGCGATAAGAGTGTGACATCTGTTTCTCGGTGGTAACGCTATACAATTGGCGTTAGTTGATTCACGATTCTTTGTACCCAGAACCCGCTTCTCTCTCAGACCCTACGTAGTTTATGAACAGATACTATATAACCATAAATGAAATCAAAATTTCCAGAAGAATTTTCTAATGCTCTACCAAAAATAACTTCAAGAAGGTTCACTGGGAATTGATACAAAACAGCGGAAATTGTTTCAAGCATTCCGATCACAGTCTCTTTTTAGAAATTTGAAGCATATTATTCAAGGACTTCTGTCGTACATTTGTCTAAAGGAAGTACGGACTATAATATCTTCCTTACTGAAATACTCCACCGAAATAAATTTAGGTACTGGCATTAGATTTTCTGAAAATTTCAATATTTTTCCAGGTCCCCTAACCAAGACACACGGAAACTACATGTTGAAACGTTATGAAATTATCTCAGTATGAATTGGTTTCTAATAAAAACTATAAGGAAAATCATCAGCATTCAACGGTAGGTTTGTGTGTGACAGCAGTGGAAGTCATTAGATCCTCTCGTAATTTAATGTTTTCTTTAAACTTAACATTCTACCGGATGAGTAAGAAACTGGTGATATTTTTGGAAAATGGCACATCAACAATAATTACATTTTCTCTCTTTTTACACCAAATGAAACGTAACATACCTAAAACAACTTATACATATCCTTTTGCTGTAACGAGTAAAACTCTTAACTCGCATGGCCTCAAATAAGCATTTCCGGGAGGTGTTCATTCGTAATGTCAAACAAGAATAAATCATCTAACCAACTAGAGTTAACAACCTACATTCTGAAAATTCCTTTTCATTGTGGTAAATGGTAAATGGAAGAGAGCACCAAATGATTACTTGATCTATAACGTAGGACTGTTCCAGTTTTCCTTCATATCTTTCAAATCTCTTAATCGTTACTTAACAACTACGGTCCTTAACAGCTAAGTCTGGGTTTCCTCTCATTTCTCTTTTTGTATTGTTTGGTATCATTTAGCTAAATGAGATTCCTCAAATCTTACACGCTAATATTCGTTTAATACTCATTTCCTTCGTGATATCTACACTGATTCGAATGTATATAAAAATAATACCTATATCAATTAACTACACTTATTACACGGCTGGCGACCGCGGTGACACTGACACATCGCCGCCAAAAGTACAAAAACGGATAACAAAGCACGAACCGAAACAGAGTTACCCTTAACTAACGTCATCGTCCTCAATTTGTATTTTTGGTTCGTAAATATTGACTAACTTATCAAAACGTGGACCCCATGTCGTTAAAAAGCTATACTCATGGGGTTCATCATCAGTACCTGAAGGAGGAAAGGAAAGGTTGTAGGAAATCAATTCAAGTCGGTGGAATTGAAAGTTGATATTTACTCTAGTTAGGACTCTAGTATGGTGATCGACTCGGGTTGGAGAAAGGTGATGTGTTTGGGTGGTTTTTTAGATTTACCTGACTGTAAGGAACTTAGAGAGCCCGACGTACTCCCACAACCTTCGTAGGCGTAATTTCGCAGGTCGTCGAAGGGCCCGGATGCGGGATCGACGTCCACCCTTCGTTTGCGATCGTCCAGGAACACGTCGATCTTGGTGAGGACCTGATCGGACACGACTGCAATATCGGGACCTGGGTGATGGCATAGGAAGCCGCTTTTTAAGTTTGTAGAAATTGAAGAATTCGGGATGGTTGGGATGGGATTTGGGGGTTTATCGAGAATACCAAGCCATGCATGTTCGGGATGAGTTAGACGGATTTTGAAGCGAGAGAATGAGTGGTAAAAGAATGAAAATCGTAAAAAGACGACAATCAGATTCCAATGAACATAGCGTGACGATGCGAACTACTTTGTGTGTAATACTTACGTACGGGAGGTGCCTTGTGCTGCACCAGTTCCGGAAGTGGTCCTATAGGAATTTTGAGGGTTTTCATGTCGAAGGCAGTCATATCGTTTTCACCACCACCCTCGTCGCAGTAGTTGATGATGTTTTCCCGGATGTCGTCTTTCGTTGCAGGCTTCTTATTGAAGTTGGCCGACCGTCGGCGAGAGCAAGAAAAGTACAGGAATAACAGAACTGGACAATCATGTCCACTGTTAGTATATTTCCAACTGAACAATTTTCACAATCAACTTACTAATAATCAGCAATAGACATGTGATTACAGCAGCCAAGGCACTTGTGCTGAATTTCAACGCTTGCCGTTCCTTGAGGAACTCGCAGCTCTCGCCCCAGTACGAGTCCGGACAGATGCACTTGTACTTGAACCGAGGCTCCTGGTTGATGCAGGTTCCCCCATTCAGACAGGGATAGTCCAGACACTCGTTCCGGTCGATACAGGTTTTTCCCTCGGGTGAGATGATCATACCGTCTCCGCAGCTGGAAGTACAGAAAATGTAAGATAGTGTCGCACTTTCATCGCTCATTTGCAAAACTTACGCGCATTCGTACTTATTCCAGAGATCGACGCACTCGAACGGTTCTGGACAGTACGCATTTTGGCACGGATTGTTGGACGAACAATACCGCTCGATGTTCTTGGCCATCGTTGCCTGGCCCCACTGGGTACCATTGGTCGCCGGAGGCAGAGGTAAACTCTTACCATCCAACCTGAAATGTTTTACAATTTCCATTACCCATCGATTCATATACCACCCCATCTCAAACTCACCTGATATCGTCTATGCAGCTCTTCTGATAGTCCGCCTGCACCTCAAAAGTCTTCACTCCAGTGAACTCCGGCTTACCACCGGCGTAGACACCTTCCTGCTTATCCACCGACAACCACTGGTGCCCGTCGAATGAAAAACTCTGGTTGAAATTAGCTCCCTCACCACCATCCAACTCCAGGATAGCAGCAGATCCGTACCGTTGGATCCTTACCACATGCCACTGGCCGTCATCCACCTCAACGGCGCTCAGCGATACGTCACGCTCTTCGACCTGCCCGGAATTCAAGCTGTATCGAAACCACAGTTTGGCTTCTTTCAGTTCAATGATGCCGTACTCTCGCATGTGCTGATCACTTATTCGGAACAACTCTCCGAAAGTTTCCCGCGTCCTGAAGCGCAGCTGAATCTGCGTGGTGAATTTGTCCGGCTCGAAACTCAGCGCATACTTCACGTAGCTATGAGCCTTGAAGGTTGTCGGTGTCGTTGGTAGACTACAGTAAGTTCCCGACCAACCTGGATTACACTCGCATTTGGCGTCATCGAAGTTTCCAATACATTTACCATGCTCTAAACACTTGGCGACTTGCGGGTTAAGGTCACAAACTTCTTGCGTGAAGAGACATCCAGGCATGGTGCTTTTGGATAAACCTGGATGGGACAGATCGTAGAGAATTCCATTGTGCTTGAAGTTACGAATGCAACCTTCAAATCCAGCGGCTACTGGCATGTACTGCCATCGGTTATATGTATAGTCGAACTTTTCTCGGAACACTCCTCCGATCTGCAGAGGAGTGTTCAGGTTTAGGTACTCGTTGAACTGTGGAACGCGTCCAGCTGCTTGGCATGTGTGGTCTACAAACTCTACTATGTTCCCGTCATCTGCTTCCGTGATGACGGCTGTTTTACAGTAATCGACAACCATTTTTACACGTTCCGTATCCCAGAACAAATCTATCCTATGCCAGTCGCCATCGTTTAGCGGATTCTTGGTTTGTATCCGCAATTCCAACGTCCCGGATCCATAATCTATGAGGAATCGAGGATACCCCTGCTCCAATTCTAGTGCAACAAAATCGGACTGCTGTTGTTCGTTGCTGTCATCCGGAGGAACGATCGGTCCATTGTAGAAAATTAATCCTTCCGCTTTCGTTGTGATGAATTCTACGCTTATATGTGACTTATCGCACATGTCCAGCGATGGATACCAGGCCCAACCGTTACCTCTAAAACTTCGCACTGTTTGCTGACATCGTGGTCCACTGTATCCAGGAGGACACTGACACCGTATTCCAGATTTTGTGTCTGAGCACCTGCCTCCGTTCAAACATGGGTGAGATTTACAGCTTTGCTGCTGCTTGTATTCCCTAGCATTACACATACATTCCGCCGTAGACTTGATCTGAACACCAACAAGCGCTGTCTTGTTGGCGTTCACCAGGGAAGGATTAGCTTGAACTTCCATTATGTGGGTGCACGATCCATTGCAATCACCATTTTCTACAAGACATTCATCGATGTTGACCATGGTGATGTTGATGCCCACCGCTTGTTCGATGTCCTCTTTGTGCAGTAGCACGACTCCGTTAAGTTGTACGGCCTTAAAGTAGTACGCGTTCCTCGCAGAAAACCTAACGTCCGTGATTCCTGGACTCTTCTGCTTCATTTGTACACTGAACACGTCTACGTTCTTTTTGTCAATGTTCAAAAGTTCAGCCAGCTTCTCCCTGAAGCGCTCCAGCTTGCTTTTGAATATATTTTGCGTTCGGTAATCCCATATCCGAATGAAATCTTCGTCTGTGATGCCAAGCAAACGGATCGAGCCCGAATTCACAATAGCTTCATAGGAAATGTGCTTCACAACCACTGACATGTTTGCATGCGACTCCTGAGCGTGCTTTCGATCATAGATTTTGAAGCGTAGCTTATACCGACCTTCCCGAGCTCCGCGTCTCATGGTGACCATTCCGGAAGTATCGTCCAGCTTGAACCGGGGGTTCTCCAGCTCGTCCCAGTAGAACAGCTTATCTGACGTGTCCCAATCATCCAGATCGTTCACAAACACTCTACCGATCGGTGTGTCCGGAGCTTGTCCCTGGTAGTTGTAGACGACCACTTCTTTGGATCCCGGTTGCATAATATTATCGTTGACATCCCCAATCGTCACGGTCAGAGTGCTAGTTCCGGTTTGGGCAGGATTCCCAGAGTCTTTGATTACGATAGGTATCTCATACTGCTTACGATGCTCACGATCAAATGACCTAAGGGAAGACACAACAGCCATGCCATCACCCTTGTTGTTCTGTTCAACTTTAAACGATGTCCGAATGATATCTTCTGCGTCCGGGTCCATTCGGAATTGGAACGGGGGTCCGTTCCCCATTCGCCGATCATCCTGATCGATGGCAGATATTTCGATTATTTTCGACGCTGGAGAGTTCTCCAGCAAAATGGGTCTGTACTCTTCGGCGAAGACCGGGGCGTTATCGTTCACATCCTTGACCTCTACTGTCAGAGTTGCGGTGGCCGTTCGTGGTGGAACACCATCATCGATAGCTAGGATTTCTAGGTTGTACTTGGATGTAGCTTCTCGATCGAGCTGTCGTTGGATCGTGACTGTCCCCTCATCACTGATGGAAAACTGCCGTTTTCGATCCGTTGATCTGTTGATCACGTATGTGATCTTGCTCTTTCCAGCCTTATCGATGTCGATGGCTTTGAAGCTGACTAACGTCTTACCAACTTCGTCACTTTCGGAAGTGTGCGCTTCCATGTGGGGTCTTCGAAACCTGGGAGTGTTGTCGTTGATATCTTTTAGCTTCACAATAACCCACGAGTGATCCACATGGTACTTGTCGGTTTCGTTGATCCCTTCGTTGTCGGTTACCTGGATTCGAAAGCGAAACCCATTGATCTGCATGGGATCTTCAAAGTCCAACGGCTGAACTACTTTCAGACTACCTGTTCCGTCGTTGTTCTTGATCATGGCGAACTTATCTGCGCCGTATCCGCTGCTCTCTATGATCTTATACTGGAAGTTGTTGATCTCATCGTCATCATTAACGGTAACGGTTAGGATTGGAGCTTCTGGCAGTATGTTTCCGTCCGTTTCTTCAACCTCCACGAACCATTCGTCTTTGGTGAAGTGTGGAGGCATGTCGTTCAGGTCCTTCACTTTGATCGAAGCTGTCCCTGTACCCTTAAGACCACCCCCGTCGGTGGCCACTATTTGCAGAGAATAATCCGGAGTTTTCTCCCGATCCAGACAGCATACCGCCGTCGTAATAACCCCCGTGTCCGGATTAATATCAAAGATAGGCAGTCCCGTTTCTTCTTCGATTGCATTCTTCTCGATCGAGTAAACGATCTTGGCGTGCGTTCCCTCGTCCACGTCGTCGTGGTCTTGTGCTTTTATTGTCATTACATACATTCCGACCGTCCCGTTTTCGGTCACATTACCGTAGTATATGCCCTGTGGAAACGACGGTGCATTATCGTTGATGTCTTTCAGTTTGATTTGGACCTCGGTGAATCCCACCAGTCCCTCGCCGCCCTCGTCCTGGGCAAATACGGTGAACTTCCACAGCGGGCGCCCATGGGGTGGATCTCGATTGAGCGGCTGGTTGCGCGGGTTGAGAGAAGGGAAACACAAACACAAGCGAAAAAAATATGAACAGTTACACGTCTCACGCTGTTTAACTAGACCGACTCTGGGAACCATGTTTACCTTTAAAACAAATATTTCCCCCGTCGCTTTGTTGATGTCGAAGTTGCTCTCCGACGGATTCTCGATGTCAATTCCAGGTCCAGTGAGGAAGTAGATTATGTTGCTCGGTCGGTCCACATCGGCGTCCGATGCCGTGACCTGTGAGAGAGTGATGGGAGAGTGGTAGTTGGAAAACGGATGAGTTTGGGGAAAAAGTTTAAATTGAAATTTATAGCGCTTGGATTTTTGATGACGAGTGGTTACCGCTCTGGCACAATGTTTGATGATATTCAGTTATTACACTAGTTTACAGCATTTTTGAACTCGGTAAGCTGATGATCATTTTTAGTGTAGAATCATGCCCTGAGTTCGAAAACGCGAAAGAAAAAATTACAGTAGAGCGGATTTTTTTTTCGACTTTCCATACAAGGTTGATGATTTGAAATCGAATTTTGTTCTATTTTTAAGCAAAGTCGCTCACTTCAAACATTTCATTCTCCGTAATCAATGCTCCGATTGAGCTGAAATTTTTACTGTTACTCGCCTACATATGATATATCAATACGTCGAGAAAGAATTTTTAAATTGTTTTTTTTTCTTATTGAAAAACACACATTTATTAAAAAAAAATATGGTATTTTGCTAAAATTTAAGGAGATCGTCCCTAAAACTTGAATTTCATCAATCTGACGCAAAACCTGTATTCAGATGATCGAATGGTATTGCATTCAGCTTTTAATTTATGGAAGAAGATTTGAAATTGGTTGAACAAAAAGTAATATATTTGAATTGAGGTAAATTGCATATTTTGAAAAGTTGTAAAGCTCGATATTGAACAAAAACTCAAAAACTGTTCTAGGTACTTAAATTTTTTTGAAGGTCGATAACGAAATCAGCGCTAAATTGCGCTTCAAAAATTTTGGTCGTTGACAGAAGTTCACGACTTTCGTTCTATTTTGTAAACTTGTGTTATTTTTATTCTGTTTTAGCCCTTCTAGAGCATTGGGGTCATTTTTGACCCAAACTTAATGCATTAGGAAGATTAATGAAAGATGGCCAAAACCGTTTAGAAATTTTATTATTATTTTGATAGTTCAAGCCCGAGTTAAAAGAATATTTTTTTTTTCGGCATGCATATGAAAAACAGCCGATGAAATGTGAAGTGAGTGAGAGAGCGATATACACATAAGTTATTCTTTTTGGAGATTTTCGGACAACAGACATTTTGGTTGATCTAAGGACCAAATCGTTAGAACCCCAAGACGGCTGCCAACCGATAATTCCGAATTTTTGACGAGAAAGACACTATTATCATTAGCTGACCGAATCTGGGTTTTTTGTGTATTCTGTTTCGGATCGAAACCTTTTGCAATGTATGTGCCTCAGTATTCAATTTAGTTTAGGAAGCTCCAATTTAGTTTTATCATCTGTGCTCTGCATAATTTCATATTATTTCAAGTAATTACTCATCACAGAAATAGGAATGTACAAAGCAGATTTGCTTTATCCATTCCCAAATAAGCAAACCCGACTAAACGCATTTCCGTTTTCATGGTCTCCAATCAAGTTCATAGCACTGCAGCAGTAGACCCCGGGTTAGAAATTTTCGGATGTAATCTATGCGACCAGACCAAATTATGGATTACAGCTCACGAAGAAGAGAGCTGTGTATAGCAGAACCACACAACCCATTCAACGTAGTGTGTGCCTGGTTCCAGACGAACGACGAACTACCAAAGCTCGGCCCGAAAGCTCCTCCATGAAACGATAATTCATTGAATGAAATAAATCTTCCTATCTCACACGACCAACAGCAGAGCAAAACCAGCATCCAAAGCATTCGCAAAGTAAAGGGAAAACGGTACACCGCCCTCGATGTATTCCAAGTCCAAGTGCAGAGAGATGCTGCATGCATCGGGGGAAAATCCTCCCGCTTTGGTAGCAGGTCGGACGGACAGATCCGGCAGAAGTAAGTCCCTATCGATTCCCCACAAAAGCCACTACATTCGTCCGGAGGAACATGCATGCCTTGCATGTAGTCTGGGTCGCTCTCGCTTTCCGCATTGATCCACAGTATCCCTTCTGCTACTTCATTTCCAAATGTTTGGAAAACTTCTGGTAGACTGAATCAATACACCTTTAGGTCTGTAAATATGTGCGTTTGATCGTCCCCAAATAGGAAAGAAAAACAAAATTTGATCTTCATTAATGCTATTATCTGGTCGCTGCAGTACGACAGATTGCATAACGGGTGTTTTTTCGAAGTTGCGAAGTATCTTCGATCAAACGAGTTTGCAATGATTGCCAGTTTAATCACTATTTGTTTATGTTAGTAACGGTGACATGAAGTATCATTGATAGAAAAATATCTTAAATCTTAAAAATTCAGTACAACATTCCATGCTTTACCAAATGATTACTTATTATGATATTATGAAACAAAGTTACAAGACGACATGGAAATCACACACCAAGAAGTATCTCTTTGTTGTAAATACCGTACGGCTCCAGTACTACAATCTTTCCGAAACAATGAGAACAACTAACTAAACCAGTCTACTTCCTCCGGAAACCGAAACCACCCCAATCAGCAGGGGGCTTATGTAACCACTTTGTTTAATGTATTATTCGTTGGCATAAATATTGCAGTATGCTAACCATTTCCCCATACATCCCAGGAGAAGGTAGTGTAACCAGCAAGAATTTTACCTTGGCAGTCAGTAGTGGTGGCACACATTCCGAACCGGGAAATGGGAAGCGACAAACAAATTTTCTCACGGTTTTCGAAGAGAACCACCCGGGAAACGACGGCGACGCATGTGAAGAGTAACCTTCCTTCTTTCGGTTCGGAAAAGCTCTGACAAATGCTGTGGCTTCCATGGTTCGGCAGAACAGTAGTGTGGTGGTTGTCGGTTGTAAAGGACGGTGGCCGTTCCCATGCAGATGTGTGGGGCAGATTTTTTCCCCTCTGGTACTGGTTTAAACAGATCTATCAGTTGCACCACCGGTAGAGACTTCGGGTGAGACGTGGGCGTTTTTGCAGCATTCGTTTTGCAGCACTGAGCGGAGACTTTGCTATCTTTCCAAAGCCGCATATTGGATTAGAACCCGTCATTCTCAGAGCATGGCTATGCTTAAATACTACGCCTGTACAGCTGTTACTATGTGGACCCAAGTATGGGTCTTCCAAAGTTTTTTTTAAATATCCCTCCAAAAATTCGTCCTCTGAGGACATACACTTGTAAATTTTCCCGAGGACGCATCTTGAGTTTCCCCTTAAAAGTCCCCTAAAACTCTTTTCTGAAATTCCAAACAAGATTTTTTAGTTCCCTTTTTTTCCTTTTTTCTCAATTCTTCAGAGGATTCTTCCAGAAGTTTCATGAATATTTCTCCTGCCAATTCTATTTCTAGAAAAGCAATGCCAGAGATTCCTTTAGAAATTTATCAGATAATAACTAATTAAATTAGATTTTTTTCAATTTATCTAATGATTTTTTATTCAAAGATGTGATTTCTTGCAAAATCTAGAAAGCAAGTTACGGTAAAACTTGAAAAAATCTTTAAGATTCTTGAAGCTGAATTATTTCATAAAAAAATCTTCAGTAGAAATAATTATAAAATCATGACGCATCGCTCAGGACTTTTTTTAATTACTGCACATTGCTACTTGTTTAAGGAAAAGAAGAAATTTTGAAAAATCGCCGACATTCCCATCTCCTCCTGCTAAATCCTTAAAATCCTATTTATATAGGTCAAACTTTGATAGTCTGCTTAAAATACCTGTAAAAGGTATAACATTCCGATGTTTGCTAAAACTTACCTCGTAAATGTGTTTAAAAATATGCCCAATAAAAAAACACGAGTTTTTTTTTATTTTTGAAAAAAAAAAACGTGAATTTAACACTACGTTTACGTTTGAATCTTTATTTGAAATTATTAGGAAATCTTATAACAAATTATGAATAACAGCTAACACATATCAACATCAAATAACACTGAACAGCTATCAAGTAAGCCCGGCTCATCCAACGGGCTATCGTGCTCCAACCGTCTCATCTGCTTGCAACCGGAGAGTGTATTTTGCGCGAGTCGTTGTCCAGGGTTGAAGGCAGAAAGGGGTTTCGAATTTGATGATGTTTTGATTGCTACACAACAAACAAACAACAGGAAAGAAACAAAAAAAAATACATAAACGATAATAAGGAGACAAGGTTACGATTGTAAATGACAAAACAACAAAGAAGAAGACAATATGACGATAGGAAGACGAATTTAAGAAGACCATAGGACAATTACAAGAAGAGACAACTGAAATCAACAGAAAATAATAAAAAATTTAAAGAATATAGAGACCAAAAATAACTTAAATGTAATAGGGAGGTGACAGTAATATGGAAACAATACGACAGAAAAAAATACAAGAAGACGGCAGAACCATGGCTCAAAATGAGAAGAAGAAAGGCGACAGTAGGATAGACAGAATAGAAGAATAGAAACAAGACGATAGAACGACGTCAAACAGATGATAAGTCAGTAAAAAGACGAACGGAAAATAACAAAAAGGCGACTCAACAAGATAGGAAGCGACATGCAAAAGACATATGATTCACGAAGGTCAGGAAAACGACAGGAAGGCAATAGTACAGGAAGATACTGGAAAATAACAGAATAATCACAGTAAGATGATGACAAAGTATATAACGACAATGGGAAGACCATTGGTGTGGGAGATGTAATACTGAAACAAGATAACAAAACAGACTACAGGAATACAAGTTGACTCACGATAACAGGATGACAGAAAGATTTCGAAAAGAATTCAAAAGAACAAGTAAAAAAAAAACAAAAAGAGAATAAAAGAAGAAGATATCGACAATGACATGAATGTGAAAGGCAAGTCCGTGCGCAAGGCAGGGGTTTTGGGGGTAAACCTCTAACTGATGCTCCATGTACTATGCGCACCTCCTACTTTTACCACATTTAGGATAACCCATCTCTTGCTGCCTTTTCTGTGGCCGAGCCTGGTGACAGTAATCTGGCAGTAATACGACAGAAAACGGCAAGGAAACGAAATAAAAATACAAGAATACGACATCTTCTTCTTCTTCATGGCTCTGTGTTCCCACTGGGACTTGGCCTGCCTCGCTTTAACATAGTGTTCTTTGAGCACTTCCACAGTTATTAATTGAAAGGCTTTCTTTACCTGCCATTGCATGAAATTGTATATTGTGAGGCAAGTACAATCATACACTATGCCCAGAGAGTCGAGAAAATTGTCCCGACTGGGACGGGAATCGAACCCGCCGTCTCTGGATTGGCGATCCATAGCCTTAACCACTAGGCTAACTGGAGACCCCTAAGAAGACGACCCGATGACTGACAAATGACAGAAAAACGATATAAAAACGGAAGAAAGTCGACCGTAAGAATGACAGACAGAAGGATAGAAACAAGAAGACAGAACGATGTCGAAAGAATAACAGCAAAACACTAGAATAGAAAGTGGCAGCAATTTGAAAAAAAAAAAACAACAATAAAATAAGACATGAATGTAACATGAATGGCATTTTCGGCGGAAACACGTCAGGAAAATAGCAGTGAAGGAATATGATTTGACGACGTCGGAAAGATAAAATCAAGACGAAAGAGCAAAAACGACAGTAAGATAACACGTAGTGACTACGAATGCATAGGACATGATAATAGTACTACTGGATAAACATTGGTAAATGACATAAAGATGATGATGAAAGGATGACAGAAATGCGAGACAAGCCTGATACGAATGACGGCATACATACGAAAGTAAGACGACAGGAAGGTTATAAAAAACGAATGGCAGGAAGAGGATAAAAATATATCATAAAGAAGATGTCAGGTAAATTACAGGAAGACAGCAGGAAGGCAATAGAACTACGACTGGAAGCGTGAAGGAACAGTGAAAGACCATAAGACAATGACAAGAAGCTTACTTGAAAATGAAAGTAATGATAAAGATAAACAACAATAAGATTACACCATGAATTCCGTTGTGTCGATCGCGAACTGAACGTCTTTTTCGTGTGCTGCTGATTGCTTGCTAATTACAGCAGAATTTTAACGCCTAAAATAGTTATCTCTGTGCATTGTGAAATCTCGTGAAGCAACTTTGTCGTGATAGAGTTATCTTTCTGAAAAGCTTCAAAGATTTGATACATTATTCTGAATTATCATAAATATTCAGGACTACAATTGCGCCAAAAGCCGTAAGAAATCGTGAGTGCCAGCCATGGAATGCCAAAAGTGTGCACTCGCTATTGATCGCAAAAGTGAACGCTACACAATTTGCGAAGGAAGGTGTGCCAAACGATTCCACGCTTCATGTGTAGGACTAGCCGAACCGACCGTGTGTGCACTATTCGCGAAAAACATTTTATGGATGTGTGATGATTGCTTGGCTAATTATTGCGCGACCCGTGACGCAGATATCTCCATATCAGCTGAGATCGATGACGACTCGAATAGCCAAACAAATGCAATTGAATCTGACATTGCGGACCTGAAAGCGAAAGTGGAAGAGATATTCGACACCCTTGCTACACTTGTACCTCATCATCAAAAACCTTTTAACGAGAAGCTGCACTCAACTGCCGTACCATACGTACCATCGCCTCCGAACGCAAGCTCTATTTTATTAGACGGAACAAAAGTCAGCTACACTAGGGATACAAGTGAGCTCACAAACCACAGTGGTCAACTCAGCGATGTGTTTTCTTTGTTCCTCACCAACGTTGATCGCCACGCTACGGAAGAAGACGTACAGCAGCTTGTATGTGAATGCTTGAATATCAACGATCGGAAGAACGTGAAGATTCGGAAATTACTAGTATGGGTAGTGGACGTGTTAATATACAGCTCCCAAATTTAGGGCTGTTTTTCACAATTTTACTCATCGATTAATATCGATGATGTGCATTGTCGTTAAAGTAAAATATTGGCTGCAAAAGTTTCCATAAATTACTTAGAATAATGTAGAGAATCAGTGCATTTTTTATGTTTAATCCAAAAAGTGGTTCAAGATGGCAAGCGCTATCACAAGTGCACCTAAGTGTATTAGTGTTATTCAAAACATTCTTATATCCAGTGTTTGTGTACCGATATGTTGATGGGTATTTAATCATGTATGATGATAGGATGTGTTCGATCGTCCGCTCCGAAATAGTGAACAAATGTGCAACGTTCATCCAATACACTTGATAGTTTTTGGGAATAGTGTTATCAATACATTGTGTTCCTTCTACTGTTGTATTGCATGTACAGAACTGTCTATGTAAGTACTACAGTGCAGAACAGAAACGTGTGCAAACTAGTAGGTATGGGAAAACTACTGTACCTTGCACCGTTTAGGTATGAGAAACACTTGATTTGAGTTACTGGATTTTGTTTTCTTTATACGACTATTCTTATAGTGAGTACCTTCGGGTTTTACTACAGTATTTCGCTGTCTTGTGCAACTGTCTGTGTGTTTCTAAGTAACCTGACTTTTGGTGTATGCATGGAGATTTGTGTATTAGTCTATCTCCCACTGTTGCCCCTGCTGGCAATAGTAGTAAATGTAGAGTTTTTGTGGGAAAGAGAATTTCCTCATAGGAGAACACGGGGACAATGTATGCAGTGGACTGTTGATCATTCTTGATCGCTTAGGGAACCTCATGTTGCGGTCAGATAGAATGATTTTCAGAAACAATATGTTTCAGTTTGTTCAAGTATCATTGTCTTCTACGTTCTCTAATAGTGTATATGTCTTTTTTTTTTGTATTCTTTTTGGCATATTACACCTTATAACCTTCGGTTTGATTTTTACCCCTACTGTGGTTATTGTTTCAGTATTGGGAAGCGATATTGTTCCAATAAGTTTCTTTTCTCTACACATACAGATATGCGTCATACTTCAGTGAACTACATGTGAGTATTTGAGATTGCTCTCTTCACATCTCACATGTAGTTGGTAGTAGTGTGGACATAACTGGTTCAGTGGATAGAAGTAGATTGTTGGAATTATCGTTCTTTCTGATTCTGACCACCATCGACATCAGGTCGTTATCCACGCTTTTTTTTCACCCATCATGGCTGCAGAGCGTCGTGCAAATTCCGAAGGAGGAATGGAGGTTGAAAGTACTGAAGGTACTTCTATCGGTAAGGTTAATCAGGAGAATCCTGTTATCATCGATGGTTTGCAAGCAGCCACAGGTGATTGTGTGGAGGATGCAATGTCTCTCAACAAATCAAATGGGGCTGGTGCGAATTCATCGAGTGGAACCCGATCAAAGGGTGAAAAGGGCACTGCTACCAAAGGGAAATCTAAACAGATTTCCTACAATGGTTCTTCTTTACCAGAACGAGCTGTTAAAAGTGAAACTGATCGAATCCAAGTGAGACTTGTAAACGGCACTTTCACCAACGCGATGAAAGACTCTCTTTTACGAGATCTGAATTTGTGCTTATTTTCTTCACCGCCCAACTCGTTTATTCCAAGTTTTTCTGGGTCTGGCCTCAGGTTCGGTGCTGTGTGGTTCGCGCCTGACAACAAAGAAAGCTGTGACTGGCTCAAAGAGAAGCTTGCTGCAATAAATGATGTGGCTGGTGAATTCAAGTTCATAGTAGAACCGTTCTCACTGTACCAAAACAAGGTCAGTTTTAGCATTCCTTGGGATGCAAACGAAAACTTGAAAAATGGAGATATTCTTCATCGTCTCAAGTTACAGAATCCTCGGATTCCAATAGACCGTTGGCGGATTGTAAGAACCCAGCAATCGATAGACTATCGGGTCATTTTCTGCTGTATCGATGATGATTCTCTGCACATACTCAGAAATAGTTATTTCAAAATCAACTATACTTTCGACAAAGTTGTTGTTAAAGTATCACAACAGAGTAGCTCTGCCAAAACTTCATCTGTAGCAGCGCGGTTATTGAAGTGATCATTGACAGCTATTTCAATGAACATAACAGCTGGATACGTCTACCAGAAATATCTGCAGAAATATCAAGCTGATGTGTTTCTTGTAAATAGTTAGTCTTCTACCTGCGGGTTTTGGCTTCTTAAACCTAATTGAGCAATTAGCTTTTCATTTACGCATCGGCGTTTCAACCTTTGTAAAGGTTTTTTTTTTTTTTCTTTTTTTAGGGTTTTGGCTTTTCAAAGCTTTTAGAGCTTTCGGCTCTTTCTACGCATCGGCGTTTCAACCTTCATAAAGGTTTTTTTTTTTTTTTTCTTTTTTTTTTTTTTTTTTTTTTTTTTGGTATTTCAAAACCATTAGAGCTTTCGGCTTTTTTACGCATCGGCGTTTTAAACCTTGTCAAGGGTCTTATGTCTTCCCTTCCCCCTTCCCATTCCTCTTTCCTTTTCCAAATCCCAATCCGTTCCCTTATCCCACCCCATTCTCCATAATTTCCAAAAGGGTAGATGATGACATAGGCATTAAGTAGGCGAGGCACAAATCTCCCGTCTGATGGAGAACGTGCCGCCTGAGCCGACGTTCTGATACCTGATACAGTGGTCAACTCAGCGATGTGTTTTCTTTGTTCCTCACCAACGTTGATCGCCACGCTACGGAAGAAGACGTACAGCAGCTTGTATGTGAATGCTTGAATATCAACGATCGGAAGAACGTGAAGATTCGGAAATTACTGCCCAAGGGATGTTCACTTGACGATTTGGACTTCATTTCATTCAAAGCTGTATTCGATTCGAAACTGAAGTGCTTGGCTATGGATCCTGAAACTTGGCCTGTAGGACTTTAATATCGAGAATTTGAAAACCGATTGACTGTTTGGGCACCAACATCTTAATGTTAAAAATGTCACCGATAATGCTGTTGAATCATAACTATGTTTTAGTGCTATATGTTTGCAATGTTGATTGTCAAGTTCATTCCGTGTTTTTTTTTTCAAGTTTGGTTTTTGTAAGGAGCTGAAGGCAAGGTTTTATGCTATGTTATGTTTGAAAGATTTGTGTAATTAATTTTAGGTATTTCAATGAGACCAATAGGTCAGTTGAAATTATATATGCTTATAAATAAATAAATAAATAAATAAATAAATAATGATGCATTGTTCGCTGGATCTGAAACAGCAGGAAAGCGAAGGAAAGATGAAATAGGATGGCGATGTTTAAAAAAACATCAGGAACCCAATATATGACAGAAAGACAACTGACAAAAACAAGGAAGGTGAAAGGAGCACAACAGGAGGTTTTTAGGAAGATGGCAGAAAAGAAACAACAAGACGAGAATGACGAGAAGCTTCCAGAAAGACGACAGACAAGAAAACGAAAGGAATGTAACTGTAAGTCGTTAAGATAATTAAGAGACAGGAAAACGACAGTAGTCCAATAGAAAGAAAACAGCATGGTGACTAGAAAGTCAAAATAAGGACATCCAGATGGTAAAAGAAATGAAGGTTATGTCAGCTGGATCATTCATAAAAACGACCACAACATTGTCGATTTTCTGTTGCAGATCAGATGCCTCTTTACATTTTTGATGTTATAGTAAAAGCCGATCGGAGGAGGAGAGGAAGTATAAGTTCTACCCCAAAGCGTAATTAACATATAGAAGGCAAAGCAACCGGAGAAAAGTTTGTCCTAATATGGTTTTCATTTTCAGTTTTTTAAATTTTATTTCCTAAAAAGCAAAGTCGGTCTTCGTTATGTATCCGTTTATATGAAACCGAGAAAAACTTCCACAGCATGTATGGCAGGCGCAGCAAAGCAAGTATGAAACGGAGTACTTGATCAGATTATTTGTGCCGTTCGCTACTTTTACGATACTTACCACAGGTATGAAAGAGTTTTCTCTACGCTGCCTCTTTTTTTACCACGAACGAGATTCTTGTTATATCTACTTATAGTTTTTCAAATTATAACTTCGCGTTTTACTTGAATGAATTTTTACCAAGTTTTATTGCGAATAAACAGCTGTCACATGATATTGATGTTGATTCACACTACAACCGCAACTGTTTCCTCAAAGCAGATTTGTGTGATATTCTCGTTAACATCATCACTGGATTACCCCCAAAGTACCCTACCTCCCTTGGAAGATTGACACAGTTTTGCTTCATTAGGAGAAGCAGCCCACTAGCAGTGATAGAGCACGTCACAGGCTATGTAAGAGATGAAACTGAACGTGGAGGATATTCTTGGGAAAGGGCACCGCAAGCCAGCAAAGCCAGAAGGCAATAAAGTCGTTCGGTTAATGTGGTAAAGTTTTCCCCCCTGGTTTCTTGCGATACATGTCATATATGCGTCCGTTAAGATTTCCTCCCTCCCCCCTCTTCAACATTCGCGTAGGACCGCGCAGCCATCGATGGCGCGTTTTGTGGCCACCTGAGTGGCTTTTCTGTGTTGTCATCGACTTTTCGCCTTCCCCTCCCCACCACTGCACTGCTTGACCCGGAAGGAGGATAGTTCCAACAGTTCGAAGTCTGTCGAGAAGTGGGGCATGGTGCTGAAGGATAATCAAGGGCTCGAGAAGTTTAGTTAAGGCACGTGATTGTGTGTCTTTCTGACAGTTTAAGTCAACCCGGGGTTTGTCCGTCCTGTTCTTCTGACGGGAAAGTTTCGAGATAGGGAAAGCTAAGTATGTGTGCATGTGAAGGAATGGCGGCGGTGCGGTGCTGCGGTAGGGAGATGATTGATGGCAGCTTTATCACGTAATGCGATAATGAAGATATGAAAAAGCTAATGAAATCTGTTCGACGGGGCTTTAGATGGTGTTCATGGTGATGAGGCTGAGCAGTATTTTCGATGATTTCACACGTAGATTAGATTTCATATGTGCCTTCATTAAGTGACGATGATCCGTGGAATATGCTTGATAATTATTTGGGGTTTCTTTGTATGTAATTTTAATTTATTACGGCGGTTTTTTTCGGTGTTGATTTCCCTAACAGTTGATCAGCTTATGTTGCTTTATGATTATGAGCTTATGTTCCCTATGATTTGATGTTCGTAATGAGCTTAAGTTTGAGCTTAATTGACCGCCCGTAAATTTTACTTTAGTACAACTATTTAGATATACTTTACAAACACAAGGAATAAACGAGATAACTGCCAAGGAATAGCAGGTATCCTCACGGATAAAGTTATGGTCCGAATCCAACACCTTGAACCATGCCTACTTTGACACTCTGTGATATAATAGAGTGTGACCATATGCCCATCTCGGGCTGCAAAACGATAATTAGTCGGTTTAACACCCAAACCCCCCCTTTGTGCACGGGCTTGCTACAACTGCACTACTGAGCGCTGCCTAATAGATACTCTCTCAAGTTTTATGCCGCTGTCTATCAATTGCAAGACAGTTCGTGGGGCAATATCAGGCTGGATTCATGAGTGAACGCGCCACAACGGACCAAATGTTCGTCATCCACCAGGTGTTGTAGAAATGCCGCGAATACAATGTGCCCACACATCACTTGTTCATCGATATTAAGGTTGAAGAATTCGTCATTGATAGCTCCGTCATCATTGAAATTTCGAAAGCAGTTTTCTTGTTCAAAACACAAAAGTTCATTTTGAAAATATATTCACTGAATTCCAGATGGAGATTGGAATACAGTGAATACATTTCATTGTAAATATTTATGCTTTGAAAGAAAAAACTGCTTTCGCAATTTCAATGATGACGATGATATCAATGATGAATCCTTCAACCTTAAATCAGCGTATGATACCATCAATCGAGACTTTGTATGGCAGATTATGCACGAATACAAATTCTCGGATAAGGTAGCGTCCATAAATTACGTCACGCAAAAAATGCCCATATTCAACCACCCCCCCCCTCTTATGTCACACTTTTTGTATGATACTTCAGAAATTTTTGTACGTATTGTCACATTTTACTGACCCCCCCCTCTCCACCTAAAAGCATGACGTAATTTATGGACGTTTCCTAAACTGATACCATTGATCAATGCGACGATGGATCGAGTGATGTGCAAAGTTCGAGTATCAGGAACACTCTCGAGTTTCATCGAATCTCGCAGAGGGTTATGGCAAGGCGATAGTCTTTCGTGCTAGCTGTTTAACATTGCTTCAGAGGGTGTGATAAGAAGAGCGGGGATAAACACGAGTAGAACAAAATCCGTGCAGCTGCTTCTTTTCGTTGATTTTATTGATATTACAGCTCGCAAATTTGTGACGATGGTGGAAACGTACATTCGACTAGCCATGCGAGTTGTATTAATCATTAATGTGTCGAAGACGAAGTACATGATGGCAAAGGCTTCGGTGATGAAATCGAGGCGGTTGAAGAATTCGTGTACTTGGGCTCACTGGTGACCGCCGACAACGTCACCAGCAGAGAAATTCAGAGAGTTAATTTGGACTCCGCAGAATTCTACGATCGAGCAAAGATCGCCGTCGCATGCAGTCAACTAAACCAAACAACTTCCAAGTGTTCAGGTGAAGGGTGCTGGTGTAATATATAGCCGCTACCTCGGCTAGGTATACAAAACAGGACTTTTGAAGCATGAAGGTTGAAGCGAAATGGAATTAATAGACACCGAAACCAGTCGAATCATCGGTTTTTGAATCATCTGAGAAATGTTCTTACAAACAGGATACCTACCTGGTAATGGCCGATGAAGATTTATGTTATTCATTGGTTTGGATACAATGATCGGCAGGTGATCACTACCATGGGGATCCTGGAGAACCTTCCATGTACACTTTAGAGGCAGACTTAATGTAATAAGACTTACAGTTTTCCTCCTTCTCAATAGTACCATTCCCATATATTATAACAATGGGTGCAGCCTTCCACTCCCACGATACGATGCACGGGGACTCCCTCCACTATATGGCTTTCCTTTTATGCATGAGTATGGAAAAATATGCGGGAGGTTATCGAAATGAATTTGTTATTGTTTTCGTGTCTTTTTACACCGCAGGGTGGTATTCTTCTTGCTCTAGCCAGCCATACAGCCACCACCCACCTATGTAGAAGAGACGTGTTCCGCAGATTGTTCTTCCTCGCATACGGCGGAGGTGGCTCCATAGCAGTGCAGCTCATAGAAAATCCACTTGCGACTGCCTGGCACTAGCACTTCTTCGCCATTCGGTATGGCTTTTTAGCGCAGCGTCGAGCAGCGTAGATAGGGTTGCATCATGTGAAGCTGTTGCACTTTTCAATGGCATTGCCAAGTATGGGAAAAAAGTGGACTGCTCTATGCAACTGGAGAGACTGGAGACTTGAGGCAAATGAATGCGAATGTGCGGTTCTGCTGCTGGGGAATGTTCTGAATCGTGACGCTTTTATACATGTCACAGCGGTAGCGGATTGTGCACGATGGTATTCCGGAAGGGGAGTGTAAGTTAGTGCCTATGTAGAGGAGAAGCATCTGCTAGTATCAAGTAGATGTGGGAAAATCTTGTGGGTGGTGCCGAGTAGGACTATGGAAATAAGGGAAAATCCATGCCTTGTAAACGACTCTTGGTTGCACGGAATTTGACGAATCGCGACTGGAGGAGGTTTGCGATTTTGCAAATTTTGCTGAAAGTGGTTCGCTTTGTGGAAAGACATGAATCAAAGCTGCAATTATTGCACATCAAGGATATTATAACACCATTAAAGTTGATAAATATCTTGAATTGGTCCTGATTGTCCTAACCCAGCACGCACCGAAGCTGGTTTTGTTAACAATTCAACTGTCTGTATATGTTATAGTACTCCCACAGGGATGCCAAAGCTTCTTTCTGGCCTTACAAAGGTTGTGAATAAATTTAAATAGGACAAGTAGTTACCTCGATATGCTCCAATAGTGAAGGAGTGGATTATTATGAAGAGAATCCTACGTATCCACGAGTGAATGAACAAAATATGAATGAAAACTCACCACAACAAAAATACCATAACCATCGTAATAAATGAGGGGAGACCCACTTCATTTGAGTTTCGGAACCAATTTTCTACAAAGATATTGTGATTAAGCTCAATGAATGGGACGTGTGGAATCACAGAGTTGATACCAAACCAAAAAAAAACGGAACTGAAACACCACGAAAATCAATATCTTCGTAATGCGCATTGATTCATGACACATTAATGGGATAACCAAAAGATGCGGGGGAAGTTCAGAGCCAGGATTATTATCGTGATTAATGCGGCTGTACGGAAACGGAGTTCGCTCGGATCGGATTTTCGTTGGAAGAGTATGAATGAAATTTATTATTATTGACGTGTATTCCGGTGGCTTGCCGACAACAAGCTTGTTTATCTTCTGCCTTAGCGATATAATTGGTAAATTTAAATTTTATGACATCCCTTAAGAAGTGCAGTTTGGTTCACGCAAATTTTACAAAAAAAAACAGATTGATCCAACTACTGGTGATAGTTGCTTTCTCGTTAAATATGTACTCTTGATCTTTCCGTCGACGTTAGTCGAAGTGCTCCTGAACCCAGAGAATACTTTGTTTAGAAAAGAAACACATAGTGTACGGTTTGAGTAAAAATCCCCCAATGCACAAATAGGGTTAACATAGCTACGGTAAGGACTGAATTTTGTCAGCCCCAGGTAGCATTTTGGGCTGACATAATCGGGTACCTGACAAAATCGGAATAATATTTTTTTTATCCATGAAAAGTTACGGGCTTGGTGGTATAGTAGCTATCGCATCTGATTCGTATGCAGAAGGTCCTGGGTTCAACCCCAGGCCCGTCCCTTTCCTCCTACTTTGTATCTTCGTATATACTTTCTCCCTCCTCTGTTATCATAACTCATGTATCGTAACTCATGTATATTTCCATGTTCATAGCCATCGCTAGAACAGAAACGGGTTGATAAAGCCGTTTCCCTTCCTTCAGACTTTCCTAGCACAGTGTCAATATACCATACAACACCAACACTCCGACATTTACATGAATTTTTGCAGACGCAGAGATATATTCGGCCAGCTGTGGATGCAAACGATTGCAATCATCACTTCCTTCCTTTTCTCCACATTGATCAGCAACCTGACGTGTCAGGCGCCATTATTGTCACCTCAAGATGGAAGATCATCAACACTCACACACTGAAGATGCCTAATTAGTCCCCGGCAGATATCTCATTGATTCCTTGTGTAAGTGTAGCATCCACGAGCGATCAATCAAGTTCAAGCTTTGTATTTATCCATGAAAAATTACGAGGGAGGGGTTACGGAGATAAGTGGAGAGAGTGCTTTGTACTAAATAAATCGAGTGGATGTTAAGGGCACAGAGCTGAATGGGATTTTGAAGTGAATATTCGGTGCTTTGGTATAATAAATGCTTTTACTTTGCATTTTCAGCAGAACGTTTTATTATTATATTTCTTCTTTTCGTCATTTTGGCCTACAGAAGGCAGTTAACGCCAACGGAACCGGAACTGGTGAGCGCAGCTTAAACCATAACTTTAAGCTTAAGCTGTCAGCGAATGAAAATGAACCAACATCTGATTGACAAGTATGTCATACTCGTAGTGCCCGAATTGGCTACGTTTCCGCTGCATTTTTACTTAAATGTGCAGAGCTCAATCTTAAAAAAAAAAATATCTGGAGAAAGAATTTTTTGAAAGATTTCCTGGAGAAATTACCCGAGGAATTACGGGACGAAAGTCTCAAGGCATTCCTAAAGGACTCCCGTAAGTAGTTTCTGCAAAACCTTCACAGAAGCTCCGGATAAATCCCTTTAAGTAATTTCTGAAAGAATTCTTACTGCAATCTGCGAAGAAATCACTAGAGGCATCCCTAAAGGAATCCCTGGAGTAATTCCTAAAAAAAATCATTGAAGAAATTATTATTGAAATCTTAGGAGGAATCACTGCAGATATGGGTTAATTAATTCTAGCATGTACTCCAGGAGAATTTCCAATCAGAATTTCTAAAGGATTTTCAGAAGCCATACTAAGAGATTTACTAATATGAATATCAAGAGGTAATCCAAGAAAATTCCAAAAAGGAACCCTCGGGAAATCCATGGAGGAAGCCCGATTGGAAAATCTAATACAGGAATCCCAGTGATCTCTAGAGGGATTCCTCAATGAGTAATATACAAGAAAAATGGCTGAAATTGCTGAAAAAATCTTGAGGGATATCCCAAGATTTATTCATTAGTACGTCGGCTTCAAAGGCATATTCTCCTCCATTTGGGAAATGTGTGCCATCCGTAGATTTATTCTTGGATGAATGCATGGAGTAATTCATAGAGGAATTATAGCAGATATATCTACAGAAATCTCTGAATACATTACAAGAGGAACTCATATAAAAATTACTGGATAAAGTCCTGCAGAAATGCCAACAAGACTTTTTTGCAGGATTACCTGGGGTATCACAGGAAGAATGCATGGACAATTCTTAGGGGAATATCTGAAAGGAAAAATATTGGAGTAACTCTAGCAGAATAATCAAAGCATGTATATATGAAAAAATCCCAGCAGGATTCCCTAGGAAAATCCCGCAAGAAATTCATGGATAAATCTACGTAGTGATTCTAGGAAGAATTATTGGAGAAATCCATAGAGAAACCCTTGGATACATCGCTGTAGGACAGTAGGAGGTCATATAGATATTTTTGGAAAAAGTTCTGCAGGAATACCAGCAAAAATTTCTGGAGGAATCACAGCAGGAGTTCCTGAAAGAACCCCAAGAAAAACTTCTGAAGGAATCGCAAAATTTTATAGGGAACCATCTGAACGGACCGTTATGGAATCCTAGAAAAATCATGCAAGAATTTCCGACGAATTTAAAAAAAAACAGCAAAAATACCTACAAGAAATAAAGCAGGAATTCTTGAATAAATTGCAACAAGAATTTCTGGAGGAATCCCACCATGAACTCTGTAAGGATTTCTAATGGATAAATCCCTGGAAGATTCCCGAAAGCAATTCCTGAAGCAATCCAAGCAAATCTACAATATAAAACTCATCAATAAATGAACCTAAAGGAATCCCAGAGATGCCGGAAAGAAAAAGTAAATTGGTAGACTTGCAACGGCGTAGCCAGCTTTTTCTATTTTTCTTGCTCACTCTCCTAAGCAAACACGAGAAAGAGCGGGATGAAACCAGAGGCGAATGGCCTATCTCTCCATCATCTCTCTCTCTTTCACGTGTTTGTTCAGGAGAGTGAGCAAGAATAAAGAAAAAGCTGACTACGCCGTTGTAGACTTGTAATCACAATAAAAGGCAATGTTTATTGTTTGTTCTGTTCCAGAAGAAATTAAGAAGAATAATCTTCAAGCCTCTATAGCCGATGTGGTAAGAATACGGGTAATTACAAAGCCATGCTGAGGGTGGCGGGTTCAATTCTCGGTTCCTAATGAAAACTTCCAAGGAAGTGTATAAAATATTTTCATGACTATCAATCGAAATACATATGCAAAACAGGCAATGGGGGATTTCAGTAAATAATTGAGAAAGTTCTCATGAAACACTAAGCCGAGGAGCAGGCTGTATCCCAGTTGGACCTTTACGCCAGGAAGAGAAGGAGGGAAAATCTTTCAACAATTAAAAACGCTATTGGTTGGACTAGAGTTGGGCGCTAAAACGGCATAAATATGTTATTTTCCAAAAAAAAGTTTGTCCGTTTTAAAAAGTTACACGAGATTTGTCTGTTCCGTAACTTTTAAATGATGCCAAAAGACATCAACTAAATTAATATTGATGATAACATGGCAAGGCCGAGTGAAAAACACTTTATTTTTTTCTTTAAATAAGGCTGATAAAATCGGGTCAAAAAGCTGAAAAAATCGTGGGTAGACAAAATCGAAGGCCTACAAAATCGGGTCTTCACTGTATTATTGAGTTGGGAAACTTATTGATGTCACATATCATAGTTTCACTATCACTAAAGGCCGATCAATATCAAGACCATAATTACATGCTATAATAAAACTTTATTCACAATTTTAGGGTTTGATTTATTTTTATATTATACTAAATATTGTTAAGTGAAATAGTGGAATATGAAATGTACAACTAAGCATACTTGTGTAACTAACGATCTTGATGTCAAATAAATAAATATATTTAAACAATTCTGGCGGGATTCCCGCAACCGGTTCTGAGACACCATTAGTTTTCCGAAATATGACCTAAGTTTTTTTTTGTTAATCGGTCATCAGGTTACATAAAAAGCTATTTGATTATGGGTTTGTTTCTCTTTCACATTCTACCACTTCCGGTGGGACACCCGGAACCGATTCCGGAACACTACCAGTTGTCCAAAACACAGTCTGAAACTATTTTCTTGCTAATCGTTCATCAGGTAACCAGAACAGCTGTAATTTGATGTGTCGCATGCATTGGTTTGGTTTACTTTTAAATTTGAGCACTTTTGGTGGGACACCCGGAACACTACGCTTGTTTCAAATGTGGTATTTTTTTGCTAACTGTTTATCAAGTTATCGAAGAATCCGCGATTCAAGGTGTCGCATGCATGGATTTGGTTCACCTGTATATTTGGTCAATTCTGACGTGATACCTTGAACCGGTTGCGGAACACCACCGTTTTAGATAAGGTCTGAGGCTGTTTTTCTGCTTACCGTTCATCAGCTTACCGGAAAAGCCGCTGTTTGATGTGGCACATGCATGGATTTGGTTCACTTTTATATGCGGCCACTTTCGGCGGGACACACGGAACCGGTTCTGGAAAACTACCATATTTGTATAGGACTATTTTTCTGCTTACTCTTGAGCAGGTAATACCGCGGTTTGATGTGTCGCATGCATGGGTTTGTAGCATTTCAATGTTTAGCCCCTTTCTGGGGTACCAATCCGGAACACCTAAATGGCAATAACTCCGGAACGGCTGGACCGATCAAAACCATTTTAAATTGGAAACAATGAGATCAGATTCCACGACGAATGAAAATCGGTTGAGGTTTACGTTATTGCGTTACGTCAGCTAGACTTTGGCAATTCGAGCCATTAAGTTAGAAAAAAAGCTGTGATCTTTACTATGGAGTTACACAGTAAACCGAAGCGATAATATGGAAATTGATGGGGAAAGCTTTCAACCAAGTTCCTAGTAGCAAATTTGTATATTATCACGTCTTCGCCCAAAACACCAGTACTCGGACTACTCCATAGAATTGATTTAAATCCTATTAAACTTACTGGGACAGTTTACTCCGCCACAAAGAGATATGTACCACTAACAACCCTCGGTAAAGAACCCCAACAAACTTAAGGCGATTTTCCAACAACTAGATGCTGCGAAAGAAAAAAAAAACAGAAAACTTCATCCCACAACCGTTAGTTGGTATTCTGCTAGTGTGTGCGGCGCCGCTCAAAACTCTCTGTCTCGGGCCATGAGTTGGCGGAAAATTGATGTACTTCTTGTACTTGCGCTGGATCTGGTAGTAATTGAATGGATTGAACAAAGTTTGCTTGTTCGGCAACCGGCGACCGGCGACCGATGATAGTTGCACCCTGCTGCTCAGTGTGGTAGGAGATGAAAATTTCCGGAAAATGTTGTTCCAAGTTTGCCAGTTTCCTGTCGTTTGGGCATGGTCCGTTTGCTGCCGTGGTTAAAGTTGTTGTTTCTTCGGCAAAACTTGGAAGAATGCATGCTCTTCGACTGGGCGGTCAGTACGGGGGACTAGATACCCTTTTTTTTTTTTTTTTCCTTCTAAACCATAGGGGGATAAATCTGCTCATCAGACACCCTAACAGGAAGGTTAGGGTAGTGTGGGGATGAGGCCGTCTTCTACAATGCCGGTAGAAGCCAGGACTACTCTCTCCTCGACCCACTAAAACACATTCCTATGGTCGCCAAACCCTACGTCTCTCCGGAACCACCAAGAAGGTATTGCTTCAGAGAGGGGCTAGTGCATATCGCACCCTCAAGGTTAGCTGCCGTAGCCTAGCAGCAACGAACATCGATGACTCGCTCTGGAGAGTCCATCACGATAGCCTGCTGGCGCTTAGCCAGTTTCCCGAGTGGTCCTCGCCACTCCCTTTGTCCTCGGAAGGCGGGCAGGGTCAACCCCGCCCGCGCCCTACTGCTGAGCGGGCATCAAGAACTGATGCCCACATGCAACCCGATCTGACCTGCTGAAGGCAAGGGTATCACTACCCTTCAGGCCTTATCAGATGCATCCGTAGGTTGCAGACAGCAGGGTCTCACCTACCCCGACCCTAGCCGGGGACCCCTTTCCAACCGCGGGCTCAGATCCAACCCAGTAGACTGACGCCACGACAGCACCGCTACCGGGACTTCCTCTCCGCGGCCACTTAATCGCTGTAAGGGTCGATCTCGACCGCAGGGCACCGGTATGACCTACGAAGCCGACTTCGAACTCCTGGACCACCTCTTGTATTGCATCTGGACTAGCCATTCTCTGAGTCCACGCGCCACCTCCTCTGTAGCTCCCAGACGATATGGGTGATAGCCGTTGAAACGGCATTCCAGCTAATCTCATCCCTACACATTCTCTGGACCAAGTTGTCCGGAGTTGTGTCCTCCCCGCATGTGGCAAGCATGCGGTCACGCATTGTGCGAAAACGCGGGCACACGAACAAAACGTGTTCCGCCGTTTCCTCTAAACCATTGCACACTGGGCATTCGGGAGAATCCGCATGCCCAAAACGGTGTAGATACTGTCGGAAGCAACCATGACCTGTAAGGACCTGTGTCAGGTGGAATGAAACTTCCCCATGGCGCCTATTAATCCAACTATCCACCCTCGGTATCAACCTATGGGTCCACCTTCCTTTGGTGGAACTGTCCCACGCGCGCTGCCATTTGACCATAGAGGCCATCCTGACAGTCTTGCGTATGCCTCTTGTGCCGCGCATTTCGAAGCACTCCATGTCCTCACTGATAAGAATGCTGATGGGCACCATACCAGTAATGACACAGAGAGCGTCGTGTGACACGGTACGGTACGCGCTTGCAACCCTCAGACACATAAGCCTGTAAGTACTTTCCAGCTTCCGTCGGTAGCATTCAGTACTTAGCGCGGTACCCCACGCCGGGCCGCCATACCTAAGTATGGACGTAGCAACACTAGCCAGAAGCTTGCGCTTACTGGCGTACACCGCTGAGCTATTGGACATCATCCGGGACAGTGCCGCAATAGCTGTGGAGGCTCTTTTACAGGCATAATCGACGTGGCTACCGAAGGTAAGCTTATCGTCGATCATCACGCCCAAGTGCTTGACAGAGCGCTTCGACAGGATAGTGCACTCTCCTACACTGATCTCCGTCTGCTGCGCCGACTGCATGTTGTTCACAACCGTCACCTCTGTCTTGTGGTGAGCCAGCTCCAGTTTTCTGGACCGCATCCACGCCTCCACAACTTTGATCGAGTGGTCGGTAGTCAACTTCACCTCCTCGATCGTTTCACCGTAGACTTCGAGCGTAATATCGTCGGCAAATCCAACAATCACCACTCCCACTGGGTACTCTAACCTCAACACCTCGTCGTACATGACATTCCATAACACCGGACCCAGGATGGAACCTTGCGGGACTCCTGAGGTTATGTGAAAGCACTTCCGACCCACCTCCGTGTCGTAAACCAGTACGCGATTCTGGAAGTAGCTTCCGAGAATCTTGTACAAGTACTCCGGTATCCCCAGACGCAAGAGCGCATCGGCAATAGCAGCCCAACTGGCGCTATTAAATGCATTCCTTACATCCAGAGTCACTACCCCGCAGAAGCGAATTCCCCTCCTCTTAGGCTCGAGTGCTTTCTCGGCGGTTTTTGTAATCGACAAGATAGCGTCTACGGTGGACCTCCCCTTCCGGAAGCCATACTGGTTGCTCGAGAGACCATTTACGCCCTCAGTGAACTTCAACATTCTATTGAGGATGATCTTTTCGAGCACCTTCCCCGCCGTGTCAATCAAGCATATTGGTCTATATGCCGACGGGTTTCCGGGTGGTTTCCCCGCCTTTGGCAATAGTACCAGGCTCTGCCTCTTCCAAGCTTCTGGGAAAACTCCCTCGTCCTCGGGAGCTTCTGCAATAGCTACTTTTAAGGCCAGGTTCGGAACTCCGTCCGGACCTGGGGCTTTACCTACGCTAAGGGACTTAGCTATCCCCGCAAGTTCCACATCGGTGACCCTTTCCTCATCGCCAGCCCCAGTCCCCGGCTGTCCTACGAAAGGAGGCCAAGGACTAGGATCATGACGCGGAAAAAGTCCTCCAATGATCCCCTCCAACATCTCTGGAGATTGCTCTTTAGGAGCCATCACACCTCTCGTCTTGGCCATAACGATCCTGTAGGCATCACCCCACGGGTTCGTATTGGCACTCTGACAGAGACCCTCAAAGCAGGCCTTCTTGCTTGCTCTTATCTCGGTCTTGAGCGCGGCTTTTGCAGCGGCGAACACCACCCGCCGTTCGTTTCGCTCTTCCTCTGATCGTGCTCGCTGCATCCGCCGCCTAGCCCGTAGGCAGGCGCGGCGCAGGTCCGCAATCGCGTCGGTCCACCAGTAAGCCGGTGGCCTCCCATTTCTAGGGTGGACTCGCCTAGGCATGGTCGCATCACACGCACGTGAGAGCACCGCTACCAGCTCGTCGCCGTCTAAACCGAGTAAGTTTCGCTCACGGCGGAGCGCTTCCCTAAATACCTCTTCGTCGAAGTATGATGTCTTCCACCTACGAGGGCTTGGCCTTGGCCTAGCCGCCTCTTCTTCTATCCGCTGTCTGCTGTTGTTGTAGTCGATACTGTAGCGAACCGCCAGGTGGTCGCTGTGAGTGTAGCCATCATCTACTCTCCAGTTCGGACTACTTGTTAGGCCAGGACTACAAAAGGTCACGTCAATAATTGACTCCGCTCCATTTCGACTATATGTACTCTTGGTACCGACGTTAGCCAAGTCGACATCTAAGATGGCCAGTGTTTCTAGCAGGATCTGACCCCGCTGGTTCGTGAAACGGCTTCCCCATTCCACAGCCCAGGCATTAAAGTCACCCGCTATTACCACCGGCCTTCGCCCTGTTAGCACGGTCGTTAAGCGGTCCAGCATTTGCGTGAACCGCTCGATCGGCCACCGCGGAGGCGCATAACAGCTACAGAAGAAGACCCCGTTTACTTTGGCGACCACGAAGCCCTCATAGGTAGTAGACACCAACTCCTGCACGGGGTATTTACCCGTCGTCCATATCGCCGCCATTTTCCTGGTCCCATCCGAGGCCCAGTTGCCGTTGCCGGCGGGTACTCGGTATGGGTCCGAAATGATGGCGATATCCGTCTCCCACTCAGAAACCGCCTGACAAAGCAGTTGCTGAGCCGCATCACAGTGGTTCAGGTTCAGCTGCGTTACCTGCACTGTGATTTGTTGCTCACTGCGGCTTTCTTAAAGGCCGGGCACCCTGGACCACCCATCGCATGTCTGTTTTTCGAGGTTTTCCCGGTACAGATCATGCATATGGGCGGACTCGTGCAGCTTTGGGCCTTATGACCTTCAGCGCCGCATCGCCTACACAGTTTGCGCCTGTCGGGGCCTTTGCAGTCCCACGACTTGTGTCCTGGTTCCAGACACCTGAAGCAAACCTCAGGTGGCTCGTGGAATGTCAGGTGACATACACACCAGCCCACCTTAATACTCCCTACTTTAACGGACTTTTTAACATCCGCCACAGGTAGCTGAACCAAAGCTATCTGTGTCCCTGCTAGCCCTCTCCGTAGCTTAACGGCTGCGGCGGCCACCTGCACATCGCACTGTTGCCGCAGTGCCGTGACGAGCTCTTCCACTTCGGTGATCTCGTCAATGTCTTTGACCTTCAGAGTAGCCTCATGTGTCAGAGCCCTCACCTGGACTAGATACCCTGTGCTGCCGGTAGTGTCGAAGTGCATTTAGAGTTTTAGTTGCGGTGGTCAGGATTACATTAGCTGATAGGGTGTGGCAGCTTTTTTGCACTTTTATTTATAGCGCATGCAGTGCATTAGTAAATGTTTGCAAACAGTGAATCAAAATTCAACCATCGCGCAACAATAATGACAATGTCGCAACCTGTATTTGTTGCGACAAAACAACCCATGCGACATAAGTTTGTCCCAACTTGAAAATAATGGGATTAACATCGTACATCATGAGTTTAGAGATTTTTAAGCCTTGCATTGCGATTTTCGAACGGTAACTTCGAGTCGGTAAACACTGCAACTCTGGTGAAGCTCTATCATCAAACAGTTTCGACTTTGGGTTAGTAATAATTGATTATTCACGAGTTGAAAAGTACGCAACAAATTCAGCTTCCGTTTTGTCTGCAACAAAAAATTTCGAGATTATGTCATTATCTGTCACCAGTAGGGATAATGACTAATCGTCGCACCTTCTTTGTTGCTTGTTTTGTGCCTCTTTTGTCTGACAATTCTCTTCACTGTTTGCAAATCAATGGTATGTTACTTAACTATTTCGGCAATTATCAAAACTATTTTCTCGTTGAATTGACTCTGTATCATTTCAACAACTTCTTTATAATGGCATGATCATTCAGAAGCCATTGAGCTACATATAAAGTGATTTTTACTTCACCACTTCAAAGCACTCAATCACATCGTTTTCTACGTTGGGATAACATCACGTGCTTCGAAACCATTAAATCTTGTATCTCTCCCGTTCGTGTTGTTCTGCAGCCGTATGTAGTCCTCGTCAGTAGTACTGCCTGCACTACCAGTGGAGGATGTCGTGCTCTATCATCACATCACGAAGCCAATGCAATGCCTCCGCCAGTTTTCAGCTTGTCGTCGTCTCGTATGTATTCATTTAATTGAATATTTTCCAACAAGAAAAGTTCGTTTGTATTTCCAATTCTCAACCATTTCGAAACCATGACACATTTGCTCATCTCGGTCGAGACGAGCCCAAAAGCTCAACGCCTTCGGTATTCTGCAAACTATGTAAGTAATAATGCATCCAAATCGACGTACATACTCTACATGCGTCCTTCTAAAGGATACGGTTCCGACGCAACCAACTACCCATGGAAGCCACCGAGCATGAAACTGTAATTGAACGTTCGAAGGCAATAAATTTGATAAGTGTGATGTCGCTGGCCCTGCTATACCTCCCAGCACACACACTCAAACGGGCCCCAGCCGAGCCGGAGCAAACGGCTAAACGGCCAACAACTAATGAAAAATCCAATTTATCGTACTGCTAAGCATTGAACTTTACTTTATCCATAAAGCATTTTGACCTTCCGTGCCACTTTCTCTCGATGTCTCTCTTTCCATGTGACTAGGCATCGGTTCGGAGCACGACGAGTACGAAAGAAGCTGAAGCACGAGCAGCATCAGCCCGGGACTTTGGAGCGAGCGGTCGGACGCTTTGATCGTACGTCCCTCCTTCCTCTAGTGCAGCTCTTCTTATAAACGTCTCCAGTCGAGAAGGACCATTCCTCGTGCCTTCGTTTGGCTTTTGTACACTATTTTATACCGCAATTTCCTTCACTGGTACGTGCACTGGTATTTATCTATATACGCTTCTTTCCTTAAGAAGGATGTCGCTTTAGCACCACTTCCTGTGACTGGGCTAATTCTCTCATCGGTGTACAATATTGAAGGATGGCGCTAGGGGTGTACTAAAATTCTGATTGGTTTCCGGCAGTATGCATAATATATATAATGAGCATGAGCATGAGCATAGATGACCGCACAATTCGTAGTTGCTACTCCGTGATTGACCAGAGCAATCGAAATTGCACAAGGAACCAATGAATAGGGCTTGGGACTAGCTTACTATTCTCAATGTACACAGGTCGAGAGCTCTCAACTTTAATAAGGTCAATAACGGCGCCGGCCACGTCCTTACGGTCATCGAGGATGGAAGGGAATGTTAGTAAGATAAACGTTGTTAAAAAGACCGCGAATCGCTGCATCTCCACGTTTGTCTCAGGAAGGAATTTTTTGTTAGTAGGGTAAGGTACATTGTCAGTCCGGGAGTCACCTATGGTTGGTGATATGATTTGACAATGGATCAATATACACAAACCGCCGTTAACAACCGACCACTTTTCGACGCAAGAACTAGCCAAAAAGAAAATTCTATCGCGCGTCTCCACTCCACTAGGGAGCAGAAACCTTTAGTCTATTCCACACAGAAATACACTGAACGCGACTCACTTGTCGGCGCCCGGATTTTTTCTAGACCGGCGAACCCGAAGTAACATTTTTCACTCTTTTGTGTAAATGCAAAAAAATGAAAGAAAATATTTATTATCAACTAAAAGTGTATTGGAAACTAGCGCCGAAGGGAAGCGAAAAATTCGGAACCGACTCAACCACGGCGCGCGCACACTCGTCCCGTCGTCGGAGCCCCGCAGAGAGAAGAGAAAAAAAGTCGCAAAAATCTAGCAAAGCGAGCGCGCGAAGCTTTGCTGCTGCCGAACTACCGCACACTACTGACTGCTTGGCGTCCCGTCGTCGGTGCCTCGCAGAGAAGAAAAAAAAATCGCAAAAATCTAGCAAAGCGAGCGCGCGAAACTTTGCTGCTGCCGAACTACCGCACACTACTGACTGACTGACTGCTTGGCATCCCGTCGTCGGTGCCCCGCAGAGAAGGAAAACAAATCGCAAAAATCTAGCAAAGCGAGCGCGCGAAGCTTTGCAGCTGCCGAACTACCGCACACTACTGACTGCTTGGCGTCCCGTCGTCGGTGCCCCGCAGAGAAGGAAAACAAATCGCAAAAATCTAGCAAAGCGAGCGCGCGAAGCTTTGCTGCTGCCGAACTACCGCACACTACTGACTGCTTGGCGTCCCGTCGTCGGTGCCCCGCAGAGAAGGAAAACAAATCGCAAAAATCTAGCAAAGTGAGCGCGCGAAGCTTTGCAGCTGCCGAACTACCGCACACTACTGACTGCTTGGCATCCCGTCGTCGGTGCCCCGCAGAGAAGAAAAACAAATCGCAAAAATCTAGCAAAGCGAGCGCGCGAAACTTTGCTGCTGCCGAACTACCGCACACTACTGACTGACTGACTGCTTGGCGTCCCGTCGTCGGTGCCTCGCAGAGAAGAAAAACAAATCGCAAAAATCTAGCAAAGCGAGCGCGCGAAGCTTTGCTGCTGCCGAACTACCGCACACTCAGTATGCATAATATATATAATTAATACATAAATTTTGAAGAAAATGAGATGGAATGCCTATTTAGTAATGAAACGAAATATCTCTGAAAATTTTACCGATCGGATCACGCTCCGGTTGTGAAATGTTTGTATTTTTGCACATAATACATAAGGACTGTTCATTGAAGAAAGTGGACATCTGTTTACCAATAGTTTAGAGTTAAAACTAAACAAAAAATTGTGAACTTTTGCTCAGTGCGTAAAAACATTGTTCACTTTGGCAACACACTCAAAGAAAACGGAAAAAAGTGAGAAATTTCGAGCGATATGTTGGATTAGCTTAGCGACTAGCAGATTAATTCTGCACAAATGGTGTTCCAAAAAGTTGTCGTTTCGAGAATATGCATACTAGTACACTTCCGGTACCGCAATTTCTCAACGCTGAGCAGGGGACAGATGTACTGGATAAAGTAGGACACATCAGAACTGAAAAAATGGGAAAAAGTTTTTGTTGTGGCAAGCCAATTGTTCATCCGGCTTAAAGAGTTCATCGTATTTCGCAATGGGAACAATCAACGGTGAAAATATCAGAAAGGAATGCATCAAAAAACGGCTTCTACCCATCTACCGAAAACATTCTTTTGGCCGGATCTGGCATTCGCTTATTACGCTTCTTCTACACTAGGGATGCTCAAGAAGAAAAAAGTCGATTTTATCAAAAAATGGCAAAACCCACCAAACTTCCCTGAACTGCGTCCTGTCGAAAGATGCTGAACAATAATTAAGCGAGAACTCAAAAAAGATGAAAGAGAAGCCAGCTCTGTTAATTGCTTCTAGAAAATTTGGTCTACGGCACACCGAAAGGTTACGGAGAAAGTTGTGCAGAATCTATTGGGAGGTATCAAGAGGAAAGTCGTTCTTCAGAAATGCGAAGTAAATGTTCAAACTCACGTGAATTCGGTCACTTATATGTTGATTGTCACTTATTAAAAATAAACTTATGAATTTGTTCGAAAATAAATATTTTCTATTGAAAAACAGGTGTCCACTTTCTTTAATGAACAGTCCTTACAGGGGGTGACCAAAATATTTAGGAAAGGCAACTGTTTTTCTCTCACAAAAAAAGTTCAACAAGCTGTAACTTTTTGAAGAGTGCATCAAAAAATCTCAAATTTTGACTGTTTGTCAACGTAGTATATGTGCATCATTGGTACGAATTTGAACTCGATTGGTTAATCTTTCTAGAAGATTGGTTAATCTTTGGATGAAGGGCAAATTTCTGGTAAAAAATGAGACCAAATTATATTTAATTCCCTTGGTGGTGAAACTAGAAAGAAGAGACAATCAATGTTTTCACAGCTATATTTCCGAAAATGTATGTAACTCTTACTCTTACATCAGACTGTGTTCTTAGAAAGCAAAACCCTCTGATGAAAATGATTGCAGTTAATAACACTAGTTTACAGCATTTTTGAACTCGGTAAGCTGATGATCATTTTTGGTGTAGAATCATGCCCTGAGTTCGAAAACGCGAAAGAAAAAAACTACAGTAGAGCGGAAATTTTTTCGACTTTCCATACAAGGTTGATGATTTGAAATCGATTTTTGTTCTATTTTAAAGCAAAGTTGCTCACTTCAAACATCTCATTCTCCGTAATCAATACACCCATTGAGCTGAAATTTCTACTGTAACTCGCCTGCATATGATATGTCAAATAAACGAAAAAAAATTTAAGTTGGTTTTTTCTTATTGAAAAAAATACATTTCATCAAAAAATTTTGGGAATTTTCCTAAAATTTAAGAAGATCGTCCCTAAAACTCGCCAATATCTTGAATTTCATCAATCTGACGCAAAACCTGTGTTCATATGATCGAATGGTATTATATTCAGCTTTTAATTTATGGAAAAAGATTTAAAATTGGTTGAACAAAACGCAATATATTTGAATTTTAGTGAATTACATATTTTGTAAAGTTACAAAACTCGATATTGAGCTAAAACTCAAAAACTGTTCCACTTTAAATTTTTTGAAGATCGGTTTCGAAATCAGCACCAAATTGTGATTCACAAATTTTGGTCGTTGAGAGAAGTTCACGACTTTCGTTTTATTTTGTAAACTTGTGTAATGGCATTCAGAAATACGCGTGGACGACGCCTAAATTGATTTTAGAAAAGTGTTCTCAAGATTATTATGGTTTTCGGGCAAATGGTCTTTTCGGGCGAATGGTCTTTTGGGCGAATGGTTCGAGCGTTAGTTACATTCGGGCGTTTGTCATTTGGAATTCTGGCGAATGGTTTTCGGGCGAATGTGACAGAACCAATTTTTGAACTGCCATATCTCGGAAACCAGTGAACCGAATTGAATGAAATTTTGAACGTTTATCAACAATTTATTGATACTTGTTATGACGTTATAAAATGCAATATTTTATCACGACGAATAAAATTATACCGGTTTAACAAAAGCGGGACAAGACTCCCCCTTGGGGGCATCCACAAACACTCAATTTCCTAATCCCTGCTAGACGCAATGTCGAGAAGAGATATCGGTTTTTGAGCATTCGATGAATCCAATTGGAAATCATTGGTGGAGGTATACCATGACCCCGTACTGTTTCCAATATGGCGTCGAAAGGCACGTTGTCAAAGGCACCCTCGATATCTAAGAAAACACCCAAGCAGGATTGCTTTTGAGCGAGTGCTTTCTCGATATCGTAAACAACCTTGTGTAAAAGAGTCACAGTGGACCAGATTGGTAGGCAAGTTGGTTCACATGAAGAGGCACGTTGGCCAGATGGACATCACCGATGCGATGATCCACAATGCATTCTAAGCATTTCAGAAGAAAAGATGTTAAACTGATAGGTCTGAAGCTCTTTGCTTCTTCATACGACGCACAACCCACTTTTGGAATTAACTTTACAGTAATATCCCGCCAAGAGTTGGGAATATACCCTGTAGAAAAAAAAGCAAACAAGTATTATTTTTAGCTAAGTTTGGCTACGCAGTCATTTATTTAACAAACGACGTTCTTTATTTGCCCGACATTTCGACACGGGGTTTATGTCTTCCTCATGGTTTAAATATTTGTATCACTATTTGAAATATTAACCCCCTGAAAAAGAACAAGCCCCGTGTCGAAATCTAGGGCAAATAAAGAACGTCGTTTGTTCAATAGCCAAACATAATTAGTTTCACCATACAGTCGATTTATCATAAGTAAAGACTGGATTCGAAGAAAATGTGACACTCAAAATAATCTATAACTTTTGATTGCGTTCACGAAAATAGCTGATTTTTCAACCAGAAATAGCATATTATGTGTTGTTAATGCCCTAAAAACATTTCATCAAAATCGGTTCAGTGGCGCAAATATTGCCGATACAATAAAATGTGATTTTGAAAATTTTGGGCTTCGATTTTAAAAAAATTGTTTAGGCTATAGTTTGGTTGTTAGCTCATCAAAACGTCTGAAAATTTGACTGTAAGTTCTTCAAGGAAGTCATAATAAGTGGTGAAAACTTCATTATGATCGGTTCTGTACTTTTATTTTAACAATTCAAACAAAACAACGGGGTTTTCCAAATTTTGGGCACTTTTTAACATTTTAAAATCAGTGTGCATTATTTTGACTGCAGTATTGGCAGCACTGTCCCGATTTTTTTTGAAACTTTGACAGTGTAAAATCGTTGTGTTAATCTGTTATCAGTGAAAATTTCAGCCATTTTGATTGAACATTTTAAAATAGAGCAGTTTGAATGTTGTAACGGTAGCCCTTTTTGCTATTTATTATTTGTGTTATTTACTCGTTTATTAATTATATATTTATAAAAGAATACAAAATCATATTAAATTCAAGCATGATTTACACGGACGTAGCCGTAATCTAGACAAAACAGTCAATGAAATCATGGCATACAACTTCGTGAAGTGTAGAAAGGTCAACCGCTACGCAGCGTAGTTGCGTACTGCGTACACTGTAACGAGAATTACTGTTCGTGTTCTCGTTATCTTGCTAGAGAACACCGAAGTAGTTGGCTTTTGAATACTTGGCTTTGTAACGGATTAAGAAGGGCAGACAATTCAATTGCGAAAGCAATTTCTTTAACTGAAATCACACGAACATGATTAACGGAGAGCGTCGGGCTTCTGTTTCCGGGAGCCATACCGTCGATCCAATCTGAGGAATTACAGAAAGATTCTCGTTCACTTTGTCCCAGATCGTGGCAGAAGAAGGATCGTGGTGTAGTGTTTTTTTCCGTGGTGTGATTTTGTAAGAAAGTATAAACGTGAAGAGTGCTTTAGTCTGAATTAACCATTTACTGTACCCCGTTTAAACCTTGTACAAGCTAGCTAGTTATGTGCGGTTGTGAATTGTGCGAGTTGAACTGGAGTTCAAAGGTAAATGACTTGTGTTCGTTGTGTCCCCATATGTGCTAATTGTGTCCTCAAAGCCAAGCGCGCGGTACGGCTTCTATTTCAAAAAATAGCGTACACCGCACAAAGCAGAAAGCGAAAACAGCGTCATGCTGCACCACCATACGTCACGCATCCACCTGCGATTTGGTGCCGAAGTTTGCCTGGCGGTTTGGGGCCAGAAGGGAGTAGCGACCGTCACCAACGCACTCCAGGCACGTTTTCATCGGCCATCCAACGTCTTCGTGAAGTCACGGGCTCGAGAAGGACCTCCTAGAACCTCGTGCGTGACTGTGAAGTCGCGAGTAGCGGTACAAGCAACAGCCCGCTCGCTCGCTCGTCGATTCGTCTACGTCATCGACAACGTCATCGTAGAAAGCTTCGAAGCGTAAGCTTCGCAAACCGTGAGTACGTTATTTAAACCTTGCATGCAAGTGTAATTAGCACGAACACCCGAAAGCGCTATAGTTAGATCTGAACCGCACACGTTAGGGCCAGAAGCAAAAAGGGGGAAAGAAGAAGAAAGGCCGGCCGTCCGGACGAGCAAGAATGCGTAGGTTATCAAGTTGTTAGAATAATGAATGCCTAGGTTATCAAATTGTTAGAATAATGAATGCCTAGGTTATCAAATTGTTAATAAATAAATTCGTAAGTTTCACGTTTTTGTTTTCGTAAGACAATGTGTTAGTCAGAGATGTTTAAGAAAGTTTGAAGTGCTTTTCACGTTTCGTTAGTTCTGGTTAGCGTCCTTTTGTTGTGTATTCCGTCTTCCAAAACGGAATGGGATTAAAGTGGATGGGGAATCTCTGCCCGTGATGATAACCTGGACAAGGTCGAGTTCTTGGAGTACGGTTGTCTTCCGGGATTCGTTGGTTATGTTCGTGTGAGGAAAGTTATTGAGGTGTAAGATTCTTTCGGGCAAATTGGATAGATGGGTCTGCTTACTTCTTCCTGCGCACTGTTGAGTATTTGGAAGCTGACCTCTTCGGTCAGTATCTAGCCGGGCGTAGAACACGACTAGTGGTCCTCCTAGGAGGTGGCGCATAAGCCACTTGTTTGAAAACTAGCCGGAAATAGAAAGCAGACTCCAAGCCGCCTCATGGCTGCTACAATGTCAGTATACCAAAAACCACATCTGCTTATTGTGGCATACAAAACTAACAATCACTCATTTAACAGGCACCATTATGACGAATTAATTCAGCATAATGTTGAATAACATTTGATTTATTTTCACGTACAACCTATGTTCGGGTTTCGTTCACACAAACTTGGAGAAGTTATAAAGCATCATGTTGTGCACCAACTTTTTTTGTTGTTGTTCAAAGCGTTTTACAAATGTGTATGTTGTTATTAAGCTTTGGCAAAAATGACTGAAAATAAATAAAATGCAAAAAAGGTTGAATTCTCATTATTAGTGTAATTATTTGCTCTCATGTTGAGAACACTTATTATGAAATAAGAATTACATATAAAATTACTTAAATCCGGATTAGAACTCGAGACCTGTCGATTGCCAGCCGCATGCCTTCCTATCTGCGCCATCCTAGAGATGGTGAGATGCAGCATCCAAAGCAAAACATAATCTTCCCATGACTCAATAATGATCACTCCTGAACTTGTGTTCAGCAGTGGTGAATTACCACAGAACGCGGTAATCAACTGAACAACGCCTTATATTTCAACAGCTGTTCAGCCCAAAACACGTGTTTTCCATTCTGATTTCGCTGTCAGTATTTTTATCGCACGGTGAGAAAACTTGTATCGAATGCGGCCAAAAAGTGTTGGTCCTTATTGAAGATATTTTTTCCAGACGAACTAATTGCGATATGAGTATGTTTTTATTTTTATTATTAAATATCGGTCTTTAAAATGTATGACAATATGTGGTGCGGTATGGTCTTGGACATGGTGCATTCACAGCATCTGTTCAGGTTCAGGTACTACTCATACTCAGTCGAAGATCCGTTAAGCAAATTTTTATGTATGTTTTTGTCATGAAATCTTGATATTATGTCCAACAAATAGGGCATAAGGATGTTTAGGGAAACTTGAAATGTGTCGATTTCTGAATGCTGTTCGATTATCTAGGTGACTGTGGGAACAATATTCAGTAAACACGACAGCACTGAAATGTCAAATGCATCTCGTACAATCGAACTGCTGCAGAAGATGAAAAAATGTAATAATCAAGGTACAAGATATCTTGTTACAGACTAATAATAATAAATAAATGCCTCATTTTTACGTTGACTACGTCTCTTGGCGCTCAATGTTAAACTACATAATTCCATTCTGTTTTATTTTATGTGATTCGTTTAAAATTTTGGTTCTTTAATAACTTGGCTGTCTAAACAGTTTTAGCCATGATTTATCCCATAATCCGTACAAAGTTCCGAGTCAAACTATGACGGGCTGAAGGCGTTTATTTGACAAGTGAAAAGCACATTGTTCAGGAGGGGCCGTCCATATACCACGTGGACAGCTAGGAGGGGGGAGGGGGTTAGCGAAAAGTCCACGCTTGTCCACGGAGAGGGGGGTGGGGGTTCGTCAAATGTCCACGTGGACAACATTGACATATAAATTAGGAAACAAGAATCTACAAACGAAACAAATTATGTCGTATTATTGGTGAGATACTCTTCAACAATTCTTTCATACATTTTTATACATTGTCTTTCACTTGTAAGTCAAGGAAAATAAAAATCATGGTATTGATTCACAGACTAATTTGTTATAAATTATCCTAATTTATAATTACTTAGTTTTCATCATCGAGGAATATTCTGGAGATTTAAAATGGAGTGTAGACCATACAAATGTTGGTGTTTCAGTCAGAAAATTTTCGCCGAAGTTCTGTATGGATTTTTCGAAGTTTCATATCAAATTTTAAAACTGCTTGAAAGTTTCAAAATACATGTAGGGGTTTGCAGGCTTATCTCAAAAACTTTTTGTTGTAGGTTCCTTTAAAATTGAAGATGTTTCTAATGGATCTTCTTCTTCTTCTTGGCGCAACGTCCTCATTGGGACAAAGCCTGCTTCTCAGCTTAGTGTTCTATGAGCACTTCCACAGTTATTAACTGAGAGCTTCCTCTGCCAATGACCATTTTGGATGCGTATATCGTGTGGCAGGCACGAAGATACTCTATGCCCAAGGAAGTCAAGGAAATTTCTTTTACGAAAAGATCCTGGACCGACCGGGAATCGAACCCGTCACCCTCAGCATGGTCATGCTGAATATCCGTGCGTTTACCGCCTCGGCTATATGGGCCCTAATGGATATTAAAGTCTAAACCTCAGTAATACAATTTAGTTTAGCTGTAAATCTTGTTTTTTTGTAAGAATCTAGGAAATATAATCTTATCACAACAAAAATCTAAGATTTGAAATTACTTTATCTCTGATTGTTTTAATCAGACAATCATAGATTGAACAAACATTCTAAAAAATACCGCCTTCAACCAGAAGCTGTACAGACTAAACATTGAACTATCACTAATATTAGGCGATGGACATTACACGAAAAACACCCAATGAAGAATTCTCCGTTTGACGAAAATTGTTCACCAGCTGGGGCAAGAATCGAACCCACACTTTCACAAACATTAAGCTGAATTAAAAACAATGTTAAAAACTTGTAGGTTCCTATTTTGTGCTACTTGTTTGTATATATGTAAAGCTAATATTTGTATTTTATAAAGTTTTCAATTATATTAAAGACATTTTTTACGAAGAAAAATAAACAATATTTTAAAATGACTTTTTTCAAAATCATTTTTTCCATTTTTTTTAGGAAATATGAAAAAAAAAACTTTTTTTTCGAATGTCCACGTGGACATTGGTCAAAAACCATGAATTTTCTGTCCACGTGGTATATGGACGGCCCCGGAGCATATGCATCTGCTTAATAAGATGCAGACAAATGTTTTGTTAAACTCTTTTGTTAAGGAATCAATGCTTGTTGAATAAATTTCTTGTTAAACTTTTGAAAAGTGTTTTAATTTATCATTGTTGATACCGATAAGGAAAGTCGAACATTGACTATTTTCTCGATTGAAAAATCATTTAAACAGTAATGTGTAGAGCATAATTTTAGTTCAGCTATCATTACCATTATTAAGCAACAATTCAGCAAGTTTGCTTGTTTGTGACTTGCAATTGTTAGTTGGGTAGTGCTACATATATGGAAATAACTTTTTAAAGGTCAAATCACATTGAATGAAATTTTGACACAATGCATCTACATTAGTATGGGACAAATATCAAACCCTCGCTCCAGTCGACTTTTTAGATCCCATTTAGGTCCCATATGAACTGTACAAAATTTCAGCGCAATCGGTGAAACTATAATTTAGCGCAAGCGGTTCAAAGTTTTCATAGGATTTACTATGGGAAAAGTTACACTTTCAGATAAAAAATCCCAGAGGTCGTCCCTTGTCTCCTTAATTCAAATCGATCAATCTTTCTTGTAGAAAAATCAATTATGAAACTTTACTTCGAAGACCGCAAAACGATTGGATGCTTGTGGAAAAAGTTATTGATTTATTATCGATTAGTGATCAAATGAACGGCTTTTTGTTTTGTTTTATTAGCAGCACTGTAGCTGCTGCCTTGGCTGCTGCTGTTTCTGGGGGTGGTGATGCCTCCTGCCACCCCATGCAACAACGGCAGCAGCAGTGCTGCTGATAAAACAAAATAAAGAGCCGCTGGTTGGATCACTAATCGGTAATAAATCAATAACTTTTTCCACAAGCATCCAATTGTTTTGCGGTCTTCGAAAGAAAGTTTCATAATTGATTTTTCTACAAGAAACATTGATCGATTTGAATTAAGGAGACAAGGGACGACCTCTGGGATTTTTTATCTAAAAGTGTAACTTTTCCCATAGTAAATCCTATGAAAACTTTGAACCGCTTGCGCTAAATTATAGTTTCACCGATTGCGCTGAAATTTTGTACAGTTCATATGGGACCTAAATGGGATCTAAAAAGTCGACTGGAGCGAGGATTTATTTTTTCCATACAAGCGTGCACCATACTAATCTACATGCATACTTTTCGTATAGAATTTTTTTTATTGAAATCGGTTCAGTATTTTTGGCTCTATAGTTTTAGGTAAAAAATGTGATATTTTTTAAAGTGTTTGTTTGGCCCAAGACTCTCAAATGGTAAGTCTCTTGTTTCAACGATATCTCCGCCAATACTTAACCGATTTTGATGAAGTTTTTATGGTATTAGCTACACATAATGTACTATTCCTGGTCAAATAATCAGCTATTTTTGTGCACGCAATCAAATGTTATACATTATTCTTTGTGTCTCATTTTTTTCGAGCCCAGATTTTATTATTTTTTTCTGAAACAGAATGGAATGAAAACCATCTGCCATAGGAGATTTGAAAGGAGCAAATCTATTCAGTGTCCACTCAATCGATTCTATAGTTGCGCCGAAGCCAGAGAATCATAGCTGCAATAAAAGACATCAGGTTCATCCGAAGATGTATGTGAATATACATCCGGGGATGTTTGGGCTGAATAAACATTCCAAAACTTCCTTATCAGATAAAGTGAGCTCGCCATTTGACAAACGAAGCTCGTTCGCTCGGAAACTCTTTGTTTTTGCAAGGATTTTGTTTAACCAACTGACTTAAATCAAACTGGAAACATTTGTACAAATGATTTTTGTTTTAGCCGGATCGTACTGAAGAGCTTTCCCGTAGGCCATGCGAGCCGACCTGAAAGCCTCCAAACCAGCCGAACGTCGTCTGTACCAAGTGGTTCCTATTGTGATCTTCACAGACCGCGGACGACAAGCTTCTTCAGAAGCTACCATGATGAAGAACGTTGTAGTCTCAACGGCATCATATAAATCACTTGATGTGTCAATGTATGGCGAGTATCCATGAAATTTGGCCGTAACCAAATCTGTAAAGAGATCCCAGTTGATTGATCGGGGATTCCCGAATCGCAAAATTTATGTGTTCAAAAAAAAAAAATGATGTAGCGATGGTCAGACAATGATTCTTGCTTGAGCTGACATGCCAATTGGTCAGCTCGAGAGTAATTCTACTAGAGCAAAGCGTTATGTTTCCGCACTTACAGATACTATGAAGGTTGGGCGGTTTTCTACGTTAAGTAATCCAAGATCTGACCTACTTAAGGTTGAAGGATTCGTCATTGATATCATCGTCATCATTGAAATTTCGAAAGCAGTTTTCTCTTTCAAGGCGTTAATGTTTACAGCGAAAAAGTATTCACTGTATTCCATTCTCCATCTGGAACACAGCGAATATATTTTTATAACGAAAATTTGTGTTTTGAACGAGAAAACTGCTTTCGAAATTTCAATGATGATGATGATAACAATGACGTATCCTTCAACCTTAAGTACTTCATCAAACTGGAACCTCTCAATCAGAGATGCCAGATTATTTTATCAAAAATCAGTATCAATACAGATTTTTCTGTATCGCCGTATTTGAGGGTATAGCAAACACCCAAAGTCCTAGTAAAATCTGGAAACTTTAAAAAAAGTGCAGAATTTTGAATTTTTACTAGTACCTATTTATTTTTTAAAACATGTGTGAAAATGTACAAGTTTTCATAAGTTCTGTAAAGTTTAAGCAGCAATGTATAAAGTTTTCAATCACAACAATCACAAGCAAAATTTTTGCTTAAGAACTGCAACAATAAAACAAGATCGGTGTTGATTTGAAAGCGCCAAAGGCGAGGATGCACAGAATACACTGTGTTAGTCGCATAATGCGAAACCATATAGGTAAAAAGTTAAACTAACAGCATCTTCATGATCCCGCCCTTATTTAGCCTCAAGTTTGAAACTGAAGAAGGGCAGCTGATTGTCTCGAAGAAACACAAGGTCCACTACACCATTGCTTTAGTTAACGCAGTAAGGGCAACATACTGTAAAGGGCGCCCTGGTACTCCACAGGCTCCGTTAGCGGTTAGGCTTTAATTAGACCCCCCTTGCCATTCATTCCTAGGCATAGTAAGCTTAAAGCCACATCACACCATGAATTAGGGGTCACCTGTTGGTGGACTTTTACCACTGGAACTGGCGGACCGTAGTATTATTTTTAGACAATTGAGACAACTACACACCAATACTACACAGCTATCTAGGCTGATCGAGAAAAGAAGTTAATATTGATGATCAACTTCATACGGGCACAAGCAGCATGAACAAAATGATATGCGAAATTTTAACGAAACAACATCAACAATTGCCAAACGGAAAGAGTACTTTAAGGCTTTATTGAGTAGGGATTGCAAATTTTAAGAGATAAAATATCGTCAGTTGTTTGAAACACTTTAAGTACGGATCTGCTGGTAATATCTTGATACGCTTATGCCCTCATGTCCAAAGTTTCCCGACTGAAAGCTTTCAGCAGCTGCTCAAAATTCTCCTCGACAAACGTTCTGGCACATCCCAAGGGCCACCCAACAGCTCAGAGTGAATTATTTCCACTATACTTTCACATTCCTCCGAGAAAACCGCACAAGCCATGCTTATAACTTCGACCTTTGTCTTGTGCCGCTACCACCACCACCAACATCACCAGAAGCAACTATGCAATCAGGAAGGGTTGGAAAATTCCAACCTCTTTTGGACGTCCCCTAAGGGCTGACCATCACCACCACGACGTTCACCATCCGGGTGGGAAAAGACGTTTAAATAAGACTAATATTGCTCGAAACACCATTCCATCACCATTGGCCGACGGCGGCAGCGGCATTTGTCCACTCACCGAGTGACGTCGTCATCGAAGAAGAGTGACGATAGTAGAAGGCCCAGTCCGACATAACTCATTTTATGTGTTTGACTTCCGGCTGCTTGGGGTGGGACTGTGGAGGGAGCAATGGGATGGCACCGGTCCAAGACTGCAAAGCCGCGTTGTTCGCAACCTCTAAAGGAGGATGGTCGTTTGTTTCCGCAAGGCTTGGACACGAACGACGACTAACACTGACGACGACGCCTCCTTATACTGGCTACTCTTTTCCTCAATTTATTTTACAACTTTTACGATCACGTAGCAATGGAACGTGATTTTTAGTTTTCCCATTAAAATTGTGTTTCTCTTTCTATACGGTCGGTTGTTCGTCATTTTACCACTCCCGGAGGGGATTTTCTTCTCGGGCTTCTCGAGAACAGGATGTTTCAGAGTGGCTACATGGTAACCTTTGGCTCGTTTTTCTTCGCATGGATTTGTTAATTAAGATACTCGTCCAGCCATCATAATCAACACCAGTATGAGGATGGGAGAAAGAGAGAATAAATGGCTTAATTTGAGCAGCTATATCCGATTGTCAGAAACAGAGGACAGTGAAACTCCATGGCTATTAAAGTACCAAATACATGAACAATCTGCTATTTGATTACGTTAATGATTACGTTTGTATTACACATGTAATTAGCACACTCTTGTGCAGTCTGTGTATTTTGTCTTATCGATTCGATATATGAGGCCATCCAACTAGCTGGTGGATAATTTTTCATTCTCCCATATATGTATTTATAAGAATATGGCTGCACATGGCAGAAGTTGTTAACTAACACACCTTTGTAATTCAATTTGTTTTGCCAAATTTATTGATGGGCCTGTTTTCTTATGTTATTGAGCTTGCTGACGTTTATTCACCTTTCCCTTTCAAACATGCAGGCGGAATAGGATTTGTTGTCATCAGGAAAGGTTTCCCGATGAAAACAAATCCTATCCCGCCTGCAAGCTTGAAAGAGAGAGGTGAATAAACGTCAGCAAGCTCTATATTATGATTCGCTCATGATATCTTAAATTACTGTTTTTTTATTTAAAAAGAAAACAAGGAATTCAATTTATTGTTTTTGAATAATCTTGAATTGTGTGAAACAAAGTTTACACTTGGTTTTGCTCCAACAAGTATTCATTTGTTCTTTCATTCTCTCTCCAAGGCAGCAATTCAATCATCGACTTTGTTTTACGACGCATCTATGTATCTACTGTTCTTCCCCCTGACAAAGCACATGGTAATTTAGATTTGACCAAATCATGCGGGAAACCCGAAATCCCTCGATTGGCTTCAAATGAAGGCCCCCTGGCGCGCATTTGTGAACACTGGTCCAGCAGAGCAACATCCAGGTTTTTCGCCTTCATCCATACAGGGCATGCCTGGCATAATGGTCGTTTTATTATTCAAGCTGGGAGATGGCGGTCGGCCGGTGGTGCTGTCGGAGGCTGTTGTTTTATGCTCCAGCTCGGTTTTACGGTGCTGATTGATTTTTACGGGCGTAAACAACACCGCTCGTAAAAATTGACTATCGGAGGCAATTTCCACAAAGCCACCGAGTCGTAAAGCGGACACTTCCGAATTTTTCGCAATGCTGACTTGGGGTGGTGATGTGTGCGGTATTAGTTATGGGCTTTGTTCTGTCCGGCTGCAAGGGGGATTCCCTATCCCTTGGTGTTTGATTGATTTGATATATTTAGGTTTTAGAACCAACAAGTCAATACAAATTGTGATTACAGCGTGTTTATGGCTCTTTATCCTCTTTGATTACAAATTTGTCGAACAAAGCCGTCACAAATTAATTATCCATGTATCTATTAAGTCGTTCTATGATCCAGTACGACCAAACTGTCTGCCAACTTTTCCGACAGTTCGTTTCATCTTGTTCAACTCAACTTTGAAAGCGTGAAAAGAATGCGTCTTCTCTGTTCAGACCATGGCGCTCACATCAGTAAAACTTTAACATTCCGAGCCAGCAGCAGCACATTATGCAAAAGCTGTCATACTTCTTTCTTCTTATTCTGTTGAAACGGAACGAAACGAGCGTGCAATGATAATCAGCTACATACAGTAGTGATAGGATAGAAGCAGTCAGAAATGACATCTTTCTGATGCAGTTTGTATGTTATGGTTTATGGTTGTACAATGAATGTGAGCAGGGACGTGCGCAGGATTTTTTTTTTATTTCATTAGGGGATGCCAATTAAAATCGAGTTTGCACATGAGAATTGTGTTTTTTCCCAATCTACTAAAAAGGCCACAGATCAGAGTATGACAATTACTGGAGAATTCCCCTTTTAAAGTCAGGGTATAAGATACTGTTTCGCATACTGTTCAACAGGTATAATTGGAGATCTTCATCGGCGGATACCAGCTGGTTTTCGTGAGGATCGATCAATCTCGGATTGAATATTTAGCCTACGAATAGGTAAAATTCTAGAGTACAACTCACATATTTGCCAACTATTGCATGTTTTTTGGCTTTCTTGTACACTCAGTTTATTGGAAAGCCTATTTGTTCACTCCAGAATGACTTTTTGAAGGGTCGATTCACATATACCAATTAACTCAACTAGACGAATTGAGATTGTTAACAACCGGAAGTCGGAGCAGCAGGAGTAGATCAGTGTAGGTGAGTGCACTATCCTGTCAAAGCCAGGGTTGTTACGAGAAGGGTGGAAAAAAATCCGCGCCAAATCCGCGCGAGCAAAATTTGAATCCGCGCCAAATCCGCGCGATACTGGAAATAAATTCGCGCCAAATCCGCGAGCGCGTGAATGTATTTTTTTTTTATTTCTTCACGTTATTGAAGAAATCCATTAAATCCATTCAACTGGAATGGACTAGTTGAGCGCTGGAAGAAGAATAAACTGTTGATTCGTAAATCAACGCAACTCATGCTTTCTGAAAGTAAGTTCGAAGACATTTCGGCAAAACTCTCGTTATTTTTAAAATTTCAAAAACATTCCTTAAAAATCTATTGGACAATTTTTGAAAAGAATTCACTAGACAAAATCTTAGAAGAAACATGCCAAGAACTAGGTACTGCATTCGTGGGAAAAATTTAAAAGAAACTGGAGAAATTTTAGGAGAAACTAAAAAAAACTTTGAAATAAACAGAATTGAACTTTCAGTATTGCTGAATGTTTTTGGAGACAGTAACCCGATACAATTTATTTTTAGAAATTTTTTAAACCAATATGAATTTGAGAAGGATACGCAAGAAGCATTATCATAAGATCACTTCGAACATTTTTTGAGTAATGCCTTTGTAGTTCTTGAATGAATCTTTAGAGAGAAGTTTCTCCAAGAATTCCTGCAGTAATATATCCAGTAATGCCTGCAGAGATCCCCTAGAATTTTTCTCCAAAGTTTTTACTAGAAGTTTCCTCTAGGATTCCTCTTGAAGATTTTTTCCCAAAATAATCTAGGGACTTATCTAGAAATCTCTTTTCAAAATATAAACAGGAGCCTTTCAAAATTGTACCAGTAATTCGGGCAGATTACTATTACCCTTTCGTGGACACGAATGCCAACTTATTTGGTAAAGTGTCCTTAATAAAATATTATAATAATATTACCCTTTCAGCTTATGATTAACGGATATCATTCGGATATTACATTTAAAGAAACATCGCAACCGGCGGCGGACAATACGTTACGTCTGAGACGAATGTGTACTATGCAGTGGACTCATACTTACGATAACACGGAGCATAGTTAATTCTCAGAAGAAGGCGCAATATAGCAGCCAAAACGTCGGATAAAAGCTTAAGAATCCGCTTTTGAGTTATTCCTCCAAAGACTGAACGCCATACCTCCCAACATTAATCACCAACAGTCGAAATTCGAAGGGATTCCTAGAAACAAATTGATTTTTTTTAGAAAATTGAGCTTGAGAGAACTCGAAAGTTGAATAAAGATGCACATCATACCCGCCATGGAAATATTGGAGAAATCGTTGCACAATTTCTTCAGAGAAATAATTTGAAGAGCTGATGAAATTCGTTAACAAATGTCGTAAACTAAAAAGAAAACTTGCTCCAAATACACTAGTACAATTTTGGGGTCAATACGACCCAGTCAGGCACGCTGATCGTACACTACGCTATCGTGGTGCGAAAGTTCTAACATCTTAGGTGGGTTAAACACATATTAACATTTCATAATTTTTAATCCGTGTCGATAATCATTCAAATATTTCGCTGTACTCACTACAAAAATCATTTCCGCGCCAAATCCGCGCGAGGGCCAAATTCCATAGGTAAATCCGCGCCAAATCCGCGAAAATCGCGAAATCCGCGGAATTCGCGAAGTCCGCGCTGTTGTAACAACCCTGCAAAGCGCTCCGTCAAACACTTGGGCGTGATGATCGATGATAAGCTTACCTTCGGTAGCCACAACGATTAGGGGCTGTCCACCCAGTTAACCACATATCGTATAAATAAATGTGATTGAGGTCGCATATTTATTCATCAAAAATCATAATCGTTAATGATAGCATAGCTTGCTAATGTATTGTCAAAAGTAAGTTGTAAGTAGATCATCATTGCGATTCATTAACAACAGCTTGGACAATAAATAAACCAAGCTGTAAATATAGCAAATCAAACTCGCTTTAAGTTGTATTGACTGACATCATATATCGTGCCACAGGAGTGTTGTCCATGATCTCAAAGATTCGGCGAAAACTGCCACCCAATCTTATATCCAAACATTGGCACTTCTGGAATAAAATTTAACAATGTGCAACTAGCTTGCCTTTACTTTGCTGTGAGGGATGCTCATCAGACATAACAGTATGTACTTACTTATTCTCGCATTTGCAGGAGTCAAAATCCACCAGCAGCCCCAGTTTGTTGCCTCACTATCAACACTTATTTCCCGGAACTAACCAATGCCCAGCACTCGCGGAACGAAATATGCCGATCCGTAAAGATTCCTGCAGCTCGGCTAATCGATAGATCTGTAATCATTTCGAGCCATTTCTGTTTCACAATTCCTGTTCTAGCTCCCTCCAGGTCGGTACCATTCCAGGATCAAAGTGTACGAATTGTTCTTGCCGGTCACGGGATGTTTTCCCTCACTAGGCACTTTACCCGGTAAATTTATCAGCGGCTCGTAGCAGATCTCTTTTTCTAACGATGCACTGGAGGCAATAGCACTGGACAGCTTAATAATTCGCGAGATCGAGTATTATAATTTAACAAAACTTTATTCCGCGACGGTGACGACGACGACGACGACGTGAACGCGATGCAATTAAATTGTCAACAAGTCAAATCGGAAACATCGCGATTCAAACTCACTGCAAGTTGTATAAACTGACAGTTCTATGGTGTTTATCTGTATCAGATCATAAAAGCATCAACTAAAATCGCAAAGACTTAGGAATAATCTAGGGAATAATTGCCACCAGTGTTCGTATTAGAACTTATGATAAAATAACCATGCAAGTGCCACGGTCTAGAGAGCTTAAGTTTATATTGGACTAAAATTCACACTCTGTCCAAGAATGATAAGTTGGTACAGTGGTAGGGTGTTGCTCTGGGAATCATGAGGTTTTGAGTTCGAGGCTGGATGTCATTTTTTTTAAATTTAAATCGATAATTTGCATCATCGTATTACCAATCAAAGGAAGTCACAGTTTATCTTTTCTTGATTTATTTGGGACATCGTATTAGTGATTCTACGAAGTCAAATAGAGTCGCCAGAAGTACGTATATGGCCTCCACTTTGGTACGCATATAGCAGTTTCGTGCACTCTATGCGATTGGTTTGGTGTTTATATGGTGATGTATAGCATACATTATACAGACCAAAATGTTTACTGGGCATAAACCACGTGGTCATTTTTTTGGGAATTTTCAAACCCCCCCCCCCCGCGTGGTCATTTGTCCATACAAAAATTTTTTTTGGCGGCCGAACCCCCCCCCTCATGACCACGTGGTTTATGGACAGCCCCTTATGTCTGTAAAAGAGCCTCCACAGCTATTACGGCACTGTCCCGGAAGATGTCCGATAGCTCTGCGGTGTACACCAGTAAGCGCAGGCTTCTGGCTAGTGTTGCTACGTCCATACTTAGGTATGGCGGCCCGGCGTGGGGCACTGCGCTAAGTACTGAATGCTACCGACGGAAGCTGGAAAGTACTTACAGGCTTATGTGTCTGAGGGTTGCGAGCGCGTACCGTACAGTGTCACATGACACTCCCTGCGTCATTACTGGTATGGTGCCTATCGGCATCCTTATCAGTGAGGATATGGAGTGCTTCGAAATGCGTGGCACAAGAGGCGTACGCAGGACTGCCAGGATGGCCTCTACGGTCAAATGGCAGCGCGCGTGGGACAGTTCCACCAAAGGAAAGTGGACCCATAGGTTGATACCGAGGGTAGATAGTTGGATTAGACCACGGGTTCCCAACCGGTGGTCCGCGGCCCCCTGGGGGGCCGTGAAGCCAGTCTAGGGGGGCCGCGATGTTACCAAAAAAATTGTTAAATTTTTATTCTATGTTGTGCAAATTATATCAATTTTTAATTTTGTATACCGCCACCCCCAAAAGCCACAATTTGAGGAACAAATTTTCAGAATAAAACGCTTTCAGAAGAAAAAAAATTCGGCTGCGCCGCTATTTTTCAGCTATGATTCAAATTGAATGTTCATGACATCATTTTTACGAAATGTGAGTGTCATTGATCGTCGAAAATCCCTCCCACAGTAAATTTCTGGCTACGTCACTGTACCCAAAAAAAAACTCGGTTTCGTTCATTTAATTCATATTTTTTTTTTAAGTTTTCATTGGGCCGCAGATGTTTTGACAATTCTTAAAGGGGGTCGCCACCTCAAAAAGGTTGGGAACCCCTGGATTAGACCAAGCCCACCCGTGGGCTTAATACTACACACGCAACAGCACGTCGTTAACGATTTTTAATTTCGTTATCAACCCATTTTCGCACCGGTCGTTCGTTTTCATGTGAGTAAAATAAAGATCGGTCGCCTTTGCGCACCGATGGTCTCTATTCTCTCCGACGGTTTTTTGCACTTCTGTAAATCATCGCAATATTTTGTGTATTTCTTTATTTATTTTGCAATAACCCCGCAAATCTTATTCAGTATAATAATTTGTGCTCATATTATGAAAGATGGGGTTTTGGATAAGACTGAAAACTGTTAGTAAAAATTGAATTCAAATAAATAATTCCCTTGGAGATTTGTACCAGTTTTGGTGCGTTTAAAGATATCATTTTCTCAATAATTTATGATTGTATTTAATCCCGGAATTCAAGCAATCTTTTTTTAAATTATATGTTTGTTGCTTACTGTATGACTTGTAGGTTGAATATTTATCTAAAATAATATCCATCTCTTCAATATTCATGTTGCTTTTCTCGCAAGAAATTTATCTGAATTTGAGATTATGAGCATCTTTTTTAATAATTAGGTTTATTGAATAATTACATCCCTTGCATTTCCAACACATTTATAACGTAGTTGTCTCTTTTACAACTTTGCGTAGGTCAAGATTCTTGAATCCTGGTCATAGTAGAAGCTGTCTTCTAACAGACTGCGATAAGTTTGCGCAACCTTTTTTCATTAACGTGTATTTTAACATCACCTAATTCTATACTCAGTCACAACCTTTTAGTTACAAAGCATCACTCGCAAATCTTAATATATATTGCGATCTTTTGGATGCTGGTATATGAATATTTTGTTGGAAGCAGATTCTATGCGCTTGAAGTAAACTGCGTATTTGTCAAAGTACATAATGTATTTTAACATCCAACGCCTTGCTTTTTCTATAAGGAGGAACCTACAATATGGCAGTCCTGCAAACCGCCTATTTTAATTGGTGAAACTTGGCAGCTCGACTACATTTTTTAAGATTTTTTTCGGTATGTTTTAGTTTTTATAAAAAGAAATAACTGTAGTGTTTCTATGATATCTGAGTTGAGTTAGGTACAGTCAATGCATCTTTGAAAAATCGTAACTACTCTTATCTAATCTCATACATACGCGGAATCACCCTGGAAAGCAATCGTGTTGCTTTTCTTGTAAATACTGATGCTTGCAGCATATCAGAGATATGACACATGCATCAAAGCGGCCTGGTCTACTGCGTTGTATTTACGCGCAAAGATGATTCTTCGAATTTTTTTTTCCTGTTGGGTATATTTCCACTGCGACCAATTGTTGATCTATTGTGGCGGTCTTCGAAATACTGGAGTACAGAATATTTTATTTCAGCATGGTACTTCTCGAATTTACAGGGGAGGAAGGATGCGTGGACGGTAAAGTTACCTATTTCGCACACTTTCTTCCTAATGTCTCGTTTATTTAATTTATATTTTTAAATTTATATTTAATAAACCACCCACTGACGACCACCATTTTCAAAAACAGCAATCAAACCAAAACTCTTTTGCCTTTTTGAAATATACACGACAAAACGAAACGCGAGGCACAGCTCTTTCAAAGCGGAGATCCGGAAAGTGAAGAAAGAAAACCTTGTGGTCACTTATTACCGTCAAATTAGTTTCTTTTCGGGTCAGAAAATACGCACATCTTCTCACCGGAATCTGCGTCGGATGACGATAATTTTAAAATTTGTCGGAACGAACTTCGCGAGTTATTTATTTGGACATTTTTCTAAATGTGCGAAACTAAGCTTTACTTGCTGCGTAGAAAACCCGTCTCAAACATGTACGTGTTAAAACAGCAAAACTCACTGAATCACTATACATTTCTTCAAATATTATTTTCGAAACGATCGGCCGAATCAAAAACTAAAGGTGCGATTATGAGCAATCGTAACTATTTTTAAGAGAAAATCAATACATTTTCGATATGCACGATCCTAAAATTGACGAAGAAGCGAAAACTTTATTAATAACATACACTCCCGTTCAAAAGTTTGGGGTCACCCCCTCAAAAACATGTCATTTTTTTAGGCCCATATCTCCGCCAACTTGCGTCCGATTTCAAAACCCTAGGTTTCATTCAAAAGATAATAAGTCAAAGAAACTTTGAACATGATTTAAAAGAAATCTTTTCAAAAAAATTTGTATGTAAACTTAACCCAAAGTTGCCAAATTTTTTAAAAACTGAATATAAACTTACGGCAGTGTCGCTGGAAGTTGGGTCGACCAAATTTTAAGATGAGAGCGGTAATATGACCCATTTTCTATTAGCTTTCAACTGCTTTTTACAGAACTTAGCTAAAAAATCTAGAAAAAAAGTTATTAAGTAAATTAATCCTTGATGTCATCGACCAAAAGTTTGGGGTCACCCCTCAATATGATGTATCGGTCAAAAGTTTGGGGTCACTATCGTAAAACATGGAAAAGTGATTTGTTGATATCTTTGTCATCTTTCATTCTATTTTAATTCTTCTTGGCTTATTTGAAACAAAATGAATGATACTTACTGCATAGACATTGAACCACACATATTTGTTGAAATTTACATACAAAAACTTAACGTAAAGTTGCCTCATTTTTTTAAGCGTGGTAAAATGTGCTAACTTTACATAACATTTTTATATACAAAAATCGTTAAATACGTTAAGATGAAGACATCAAACGTAAATTTAGTTAATTACCTTTGAAATGAGCCAAAAATAATTAAAATTGAACTATAGATGACGAAGATATCACCAAATCACTTTTCCATGTTTTACGAAAGTGACCCCAAACTTTTGACCGATACATCATAATGAGGGGTGACCCCAAACTTTTGGTCGATGACATCAAGGATTAATTTACTTAATAACTTTTTTTCTAGATTTTTTAGCTAAGTTCTGTAAAAAAGCAGTTGAAAGCTAATAGAAAATGGGTCATATTACCGCTCTCATCTTAAAATTTGGTCGACCCAACTTCCAGCGACACTGCCGTAAGTTTATATTCATTTTTTAGAAAATTTGGCAACTTTGGGTTAAGTTTACATGCAAATTTTTTTGAAAAAGTTTCTTTTAAATCATGTTCAAAGTTTCTTTGACTTATTATCTTTTGAATGAAACCTAGGGTTTTGAAATCGGACGCAAATTGGCGGAGATATGGGCCTAAAAAAATGACATGTTTTTGAGGGGGTGACCCCAAACTTTTGAACGGGAGTGTATGTTGGATACTTAACTCAATGGAGGTAGGTTACTCACCTGGAATCACAGCACCACCGACTTACCCGGGCCACTCGACGCTGACAGTCGCGCTCGTCGCAGCCAACAGTCACCCGGTGCCGACGACCGTGCTTGCCACGGTCACCAGCCGACGTTGGAGGATGCCGACAGTTGCACACGTTGCAACCACCAGCCACACGTAACCGACGACCGTGCACACCACAGGAACTACGCTCGACTCGCTTGTAACCGTGCCTCACAGCTACCAGCGAAGTATTCTCCACTCGAAGGACCACGGCCGGAATGCCGAAAACTCGCTTCTTTGCTCGCCGTTGCTTGATTGTGAACGGGTACGCCAGGAGTGACGCCGAACGCCAACAGAGGAAAATTAATGACGGAAAATTATTTCTGTAACTCTAATGGCATACACTCCTAGGCACCGCGACACAGCAAGCACAATTCCTCTTCGAAACAAATCAGCTCCCTCGACGCAGCAGCACCGCACACTCAAAGCAACGCATCGAAATGCCGAGCGAGCGCAAGGAAGGGCAACGCCGAACGGGTCTCGACACGTTCACCGTTCCTCGGAGCAAGCCAACTCCTTCGCCGCCGCAGCACCGCTCACACACAGCAACGTCTCGAACAGTCGAGCAAGCGCAAGGAAGGGTAACGCCGAACGGGTCTCGACACGTCCACCGTTCGCCGCCAGCGCCGTCTCGAAGAAAGTCACACACTCGGTGCCGACCGACACTCGGGTTGGACGAAGATACACGAAAACCAACCGATCGCCTCGCTGATCAGGTTGGATAACACAGTTCGGTTCACGTTCAAGGAAACTACTTTTACGATCCGTTTTCGTTGAATGTAGGGTAAAAGCCCCCTTCTTCGGCCTAGTACCTATATTCATCTCATTTTGTCTCAAGGACTAGAGATGTGCGCCGTCGAGATTTATTACTTCACGCCGCCGGATGTTTTGATTTTCTAGCACGCCGCCAGCTTAAAACTCATCACGCCGCCGAACTTAGAATTTCCCCAATAATCTTCAGAAAATAAACGCTCCCAAAATGAATGCATGTCATTCATTGCCGAATAAACAAAATATTTCGTTCAATGATCCTGTTGAGATTTTAGTTACTTTTTAGTCACTTATATATCATCATATAAAAATCCTAGCAAATATCATATTCTTCACACAAGGTGTATAAAGCATGCAATGACAGCATGCATGCTTTTCCCCGCGTGACGTCATAACGACGTTCGTTTATAATTGAGGGGGTTAGAAGCAAAGGGGTGTAAGTGACAAAAACCCACTTTCGAGTAAATGAGGTTTAAAATTTTTCGTCAATTTTTCGTTACATACATACAAAATGTGAGGAATTTCAAAATCAACCCAATTTTCTCCGATGTAATGAAATCTGAAGAATTCAGGTTCTAATAATTCAATTCATGCCATAACTTAAGAATTATTTAGGCAGCATCCATTTATTACGTAACGCTAAAATTTATATTTTTGCGACCCCCCCTCCCCCTCCGTAACGCTTTTTTGTATGGAAATCCAAAATTTTTTTATGGGCCGTAACGCTTGGCCATACTACCCCCCTCCCCCAAGAGCGTTACGTAATTTGTGGACTGCGCCTTATGGATTTTTTTTATTTATTATGGAACGTTTAATTGTCTGCCGCACTATATACGAGTGCGCAATTACAAGTTACTACACTAAAACCTCAATTTATGCACATGGCTGGGGGTGCATAAATTAAAAAAGGCATAAAATGAGGGAAATTTGTGCATAAAAAAAAACGCTTCCGTAACGCCTCTGAATCCCGCCGAAAATGCTCTGAAACTTCCTGAAATGGCTCCAAAATTCCCCTTAAACCGCCTCGTACCCATAAGCGTAACTAGGTCATAGCTCTAGGGGGGGCAAGGCCATGTCGATATAAATTTTTTTATACTAAAACGATACTTTTCGCCTGAATTGCATGATTTTTTTTCGAAATGAATTATTCTGGAGGGGGCCAGGCCCCCCTTGGCCACCCCCTATTTACGCCAATGCTCGTACCCCATGTAACGCACCTGCGACGCTCCGAAACCCCCGAAAACGCCTCCATAAGGCCTCTGAATCCCGCCAAAAATGCTCTGAAACTTCCTGAAATGCCTCCAAAATCCCTCTAAAATCCCCTCGGACCCAATGTAACGCATCTGAACCCCCACTTGCACCCGTTTAACGCACGTGAGATCCTCGGAAACCCCCGAAAACGCCTCCAAACCCCGTCGAAAATCCTCTGAAACTCTCTGCAATGCTTTCGAAAACCCCCTCAGACCCCCGAAAACCCCCCGGAGATCTCCTGGTACCTCGCAGGAACCCCTGGGAACCCCCTGAAACTCCAATGTGACTTCCATTTGCTCACCCTTATAAACACCCTTTAGCCGCCGTTGCAATAGTTACCGTCATTATTAAATATTCTTATGCACAATATTGGTTCTGAGTAGCTTTCCCTTAATTTATGCAGGTCATAAAAAAGGTGCATAAATTAAAAAGTGCATTAAAATAACATGCATAAATTGAGGTTTTAGTGTATTTACATTCTCATATGCAAAGTATAGTTTGTTAAAATGTTTCGCTATATGAGATGTAAAAGAGCGAAATATTGAAATCTCATTTTTAACGCCGCCGCCGCCGACGACCAAAAATGATGTTTTAACCGCGGCGCACATCTCTGCCGAAGCACCAAAGCAAGCATCACAGCGGTGCCAGACATCAAGAAACAAGTAGTTAATTGAATGAGATTTGGTCACTACAAATACGATGTTTTTTCAATCAGAATATGGTCGTTTCTTGGTTTAACACAGAGAAGAGAAGGCCATCTCCCGAGTCAGAAATTGATAAATATTTCATGTTGTTGGTCGCGACACCTAGCGGTTGAAGTCACACTTTTTACACGGAAAATTTCAACCGTGTTGACACGAAAAAGCAAAGTGTTTCGGAGGCAGGTACACCAACTCAAAAACTGATTCGCAAAAAAAAATGTGTTTGACTAGAATGTATTTCGGGATCACAGTCAACGTTGCTTATCTCTTAAAACCGTAAATAGAGTACGCGAAACAATAGTGATGGGAATATGTATGAAACCGTTATGATAATCAAGAAAAAATGTTAAAACACCATTATTATGCTTTATAACAGCCTGCAATTGCACAAACATCTTTGGTACGTGCACCATATTATTGCAATAGTGGTAGAAACTACAATTGATATGCTCTCAATGAAACAAAATTTCGAAGAATAAATAATTAATCATCGATATGACGTCATCTGTTCATTAATTTTGATTATACCTGAAATAATCAATACACTTTGAGCCATGCAGTTGTTTTGACGTTTATACACGATGGAAACGAAATGGGTAGAAACAAAATAAATCGAGTCGATTTTTCACGCCTAAAATTTATCACTTTTCGTGTGTTCGGTTTGTTCTGAGATGCCCTTCTCTTCTCTGTTTAACATCTTGGTAATCGAACTTCTACGCAAATCGATCAATAATTTCATTTTCCAACGCCATTTCTTTCAAAATATTTGGTTTGGTTTTCATCTAAACATGCTGCTACCGCTCAAGCTTTACGAACTATCATCCAGTTCGGCAGCACTGATTTGCCAATCAGCTGTGAATGTATGCGAGTGCAAAACGTGGGGAGCGAGCATAGACGATTCGTCGCGCCGCACATTGTTGTGACTTCTCCTTTGCGAGAGAGGAAAACAATCACAATGAAACTGTCACCTGCTAGGGAAAGGGAGTGCGTTAGTGGGTGAGTGCAGAATGCTCTACGATGAGAAAATGTGAGAGTGGTTGTGGATTTGCTGTAAACACTGTTGAGATGAAAAAGGGGCCACCCGGTGGACCGTGATGAGATGAAAATTTTACGGTGTGCTGAAGATAGGTGCGAGTGGCTCGCGATTTGTGATCGCAATTAAATCAAATATTGAAGGTAAATCCCACTCTAGTGCATCGTAAGATCAACAGTGGAAGTGAGCACGTATGTTAAAGGTTTGTATCATTAAGTTTGAAGCGTATACATTGCGCTGTGAGTGATTTTTCATGTTGCACATCCTTAATGAGACTAAGATAGGCACAAATACCCTATATTTAAGACTGACTGAAAAAATGACAATGGGTATTCTTATATTCATTTGACTTTGTCGATGAATGCCTGCCGTGTACGCTGTTGGCTCCGCCCACATGGAGCACATACCGCTGGAAAGCATCTCGCTGTTGTCGTCGTCGCTGATATTTAAGCAGAAGATGAAATGGAACTCGTATCAGTTTGGTCTGCACGCGCTTGGCGCGTACAACATACTTTAGCAAAGCTTGTCAATTTAAACCTATTATTTTTCTGCGTTTGTATTGTCACTCTATCACAATTCTATGTCAGACAATTTGTTGTGTTATTCGTGTAACGATCTATGAAAATTTACAATATTTGATGCAAACTAAAATAAATTCCTAGCTATACAAAACAAGGAAATCATTCTCTAGAAACTATATACCTGGCAACAAATCCATACTCATGTTCTTTCGTCTCCTCTTTACGCTACCAAGAGAGCTAAACGCGAGAGAGCGCACGAGCCTACGGATAGAGACCGTACTTTGCGTGTCTCTATATTCTAAACCCTGCTACGAACCGTACGTAAACTTTTCGCTTTCGAGCCCTACTAAGCAGCGACCGGTGCGGTTCGCTTCTATGTTCGGGGCTCTACTTAACGTTAAAACGCTTGATTGAGCCCATGAGTGGGCTTGGTCTTATAAGGCGCCACGGGGAAGTAACATTCCACCGGACACAGGCTGCTTCCGACGGTATCTACACCGTTTTGGGCATGCGGATTTTCCCGAATGCCCAGTGTGCAATAATGGTTTAGCTACAGAGGAAGTGGCGCGTGGACTCGGAGAATGGCTAGTCCAGATGCAGTACAAGAGGTGGTCCAGGGGTTCGGAGTCGGCTTCGTAGGTCATACCGGTGCCCTGCGGTCGAGATCGACCCTTACAGCGATTAAGTGGCCGCGGAGAGGAAGTCCCGGTAGTGGTGCTGTCGTGGCGTCGGTCTACTGGGTTGGATCCGAGCCCGCGGTTGGAAAGGGGTCCCCGGCAAGGGTCGGGGCCAGGTGGAGACCCTGCTGTCAGCAACCTTCTGGTGCAGCTGATAGGGCCTGAAGGGTAGTGATACCCTTGCCTTCAGCAGGTCAGATCGGGTTGCACGTGGGCATCAGTTCTTGATGTCTGCAAAGCAGTTGAGCGCGGGCGGGGTTGACCTTGCCCGCCTTCCGAGGACAAAGGGAGTGGCGAGAACCACTCGGGAAACTGGCTAAGCGCCAGCATGTTACCGTGATAGACTTCCAGAGCGAGTCATCGATGTTCGTTGCTGCTAGGCTACCAGCTAACCTTGAAGGTGCGATGTGCACTAGCCCCTCTCTGTAGCAATACCTTCTTGGTGGTTCCGGAGAGACGTAGGGTTTGGCTACTATAGGAATGTGTTTAGTGGGTACGAGGAGAGAGTAGTCCTGGCTTTTACTTTTGTTGTAGAAGACGGTCTCACCCCCACACTACCCTAACCTTCCTGTTAGGGTGTCTGTTGAGCAGATTATCCCCCTATGGTTTAGAAGGTAAAAAAAGAGCATGGTTTGCCGGAAAATCTAATTTGGCTGATACGTATAACAGCAGGTATACGAAAATCAAGTATTCTGATCGTAGACTATTCATGTGTCTACCTTGTTTGTTAGCTAAAATGCATTGAAGCAATGTGATGCATTTTCAAATCTACAATTAGATGATTGCATCCAAGGCAGCAATTGTGAAATCTGGCATGGAATGGTACTGTATTATTTTCACGTGACCTCACGCTTTTCGGGCAATATTTATAAGATCTACGATCGTAGAGCAGGGAAGAAACAGTTGCTGCTTTGAAAAGAGAAGAAGAGAATCAGCGAGGATAGGTTTAAAATCAAAGTCTACCTAGACAAAGTTCATGATTGCGGGTAGAGACTGAGACAGGCCTAATAATGTTGATACATCTTCTTTGAATCCATAGATAAAGAAATTTAAATCTTTACATGAACAACTTGCGCCACCTAACGGCAAATTTGTTCACTAATTGGTAAATCACCAGATTGTTTTTGTAGTTCTGAAACACTTTGCCCACGAGGACACTATCTGCTCTGAATTTAATTTTTAATATTAACATGACAACTTGCGCCGCCCAACGGCAAAATCATCACCTAATTGGTCAATCACCAGATTCCTCGTGTCTTTTTCAATAACTTTGCCGAAGACGATACTTTTCTATCCGAAATGGATCCTTAAATGTTTAAGATTAAAACTTTAAGGACAAACGTCTTAAAGTCCCGCTTCAACAGTGCATCAGAACTTCAAACGCACAAATTTCAAAAAGTAAGCATCAAATACCAGTGCATTTTATTATTCTGTTCTTGTTAATTTGTAAAAAGCTTAAAATAACTGATCTTCGTTGGTTTTGTTTACGAAGAGATTTGTGCGCTAAAAATCGTGAGTAGGTGGGATCCTACCAAGTCAGTCCTTAAATGACAACTACCGCCACCAAGCGGCAAAACCACCAACTAAATGGTTAATCACCAGATTGTTCCTATCCTTCTCAACAACTTTTCCAAAGACGCCACTTTCATATCTGCTTTGGATCCCGAAACATTTAAGTTGAAAACTTAACATGGCATCTTGCGGCACTCAGAGGCAAAATCAAGAACTAATTTTTCAATCACCAGATTGCTTTTATCCTTCTGAATAACTTTGTTGAAGACGATATTTTTCTATCTGCTATGGATTCCGTGATATGAAAGATTAAAACTTTACATGACAACTACTGCCACCTAGCGGCCAAATAACTAACTAATTGGCGAATCATCAGATTTTTCGTGATCTTCGGAACAGCTCTGCCGAAGACACCATCATTCCAAATAAATTTGTCTTGAGATATCGCTTGTGTTAACTTTTGAGTATAGCTTTTGCATAGCGCCTCTATCGGCCAAATTGGCAACTAGCGAATGAATTTCTAATTACCTAGACCATCACTGGACAGCCCGTAACCAAAAAACTTTGTCGAAGACACCTTCGATTTAAATTATCACATTATTGAGATGAACAAATATGTGTTTATGCGGTTGCATGCCCACTAGCACCGCTTAGCGGATAAATTCCTAATGAATTGAACCATCGTTGGACAGCCCGTGACCAAGCCAACACCTTTTGCAAGCTTGTACAAAGTAAAACATATTGACGATCCAAATTATTTAATTTTTATACGGTATTTGCGCCTCCATGCAGTGGCGGATGGTGACGCCGTAGACGAAGGTCGCCATTCCGTTCCACACGCAAAACGTGTAGTGATGTCAATAAAGGGGTTAGAAATCATACATATAAAATGTTGATTATTTCGAAATTTAATAATGCTCTTATTTGAAGAGCAACTAGAAAGTTGTCTTCTAACAAAACAAATGGCTTTCCCAGCTTTTAAGTCGAGAACGACTGTTTTCTACTTTCCCAAAGTGTTGGCCTTTCTCAAGGGCCTTGAAAAAGGCGCAAAAAATTCGTCCGAAACGTCGAAAAAGTAGAAAACAATCATTCTAGATTTAAAGATTGAGATATCCACAAGATTCAAAGTGGGAAGTTGTCAAACTGGCTTCTTCGACGGCCGCTTGAAAACGGACCAGATCTTCACCATGCGACAAAATCTCCGGAAAATGCCGCTTATACCAGGTCCCAACGCATCAAATGTTCATCGACTTTACCGTGGCGTACAACAGTATCATCCGCACAGACCTAAATAAGGAAAATCATTGACGAGAACGGCTTCTTCGGGAAGATCACTAGACTGATCAAAGCAACGATGGACATCTGTCTAGTTTGTTCGACTCTTGTCGGGGACTACGACAAAGTAATGGACTCTCATGCATGCTGTTCAACATCGCCCCAACGACGTGCCGGGTTCAACAGCCGGGACACGATTTTCACGAAATTCGGTTAATTTGTCTTTTTTTGCCTGTAATGATAGACGAGACACTTTCGAGGTAGTGGAGGACCTCGTTTACCTCGGGTCCGTATTAACGGCTGATCACAACGTTTGCCACGAATTACGAAGGCGCATCATCAATGGAAGTCGGGCCTAATATGGGCTTCAAAAGAACTTGCGGTCGTAAGAAGATCCATCTCCGCACCAAATGTAAGACCGGTGATTCTCTACGAGCACGAGACCTGGACTATGCTCGAGAAGAACACGCAAGCACTCGAAGTATTCGAGTGTCAGGTGCTTAGGACCATCTTTGGCGGTGGGCAGGTGAACGATGTGTGGCGGTGAAGAATCAACCACGAGCTCGATGCACTCTACAGCGAACTTAGCAACCGGATGGTAAAAGATCCTAGGGGCTGAGTCACCACTGTATCGCTTTGGTTTGAACACTGAAGGTTAAAATTTGTGTGCCCCTCGATTCCAAACGTCCACTCATCCTTTCGCACAACCATGTTTGTACAGAGGAAGGCCATTCTGTACGGTTCCCTGGGTGCCAACCCCCGGAAAAGAAAAGCCAACATGAAAACATTGTAAAGTTTATGTCTCGCATAAGCAGCACACATGTTACGGTGGCCATATGTTCAGCGCCGGATGCACAAGAGCAAACGCATTCAGTTAGCTCTTCCTTTAGCGACGCCGTCGACGACGACAACGCGTTGTGTCGCGTGTCCCCTTCATGCAACCGGGGGTACCTAACATAGAAACCAACATCAGCCAAACAAGCTTCCTTTGTATGGTCGTCATCCTCTTTCTCTCTGGGAGCTTTTGTACTGCCCTTCTGCCGTCCAAATGTCGTTGTCGTCGATGTCGTCGTTTTAGTGCAACTATTGTCACTACATCTCGGAACCATTGCACCGGGGACGACGGCGACGACGACGACGACGATGGCAACATCAGCAGAACAACGTGCATCATGTGACAAAAATCCGACAAGTAACGCTGGGAGAATGCCACTCGGTTGACGTTATTTTGCTGGCCTGGCCAGACAAACAGACTCGGGGTCGCACATACATACATACACAGCACAGACACAAATCCCAGAGGGGCAACGACTAAAGCTTCGCGAGAAGGTCTGGCCTGGCAATGGGTATAGCTTTAGTTTTTATGACCGTTGCCAGGGACAAGAGCTGTAAAAAGTATTAAGTTGGTACATACGCTCAGGGAAATTGCCAGCAGAGCAAGGAACAGCATTTTAATGAACAATCATATATGGGCATAAAATATTACAGCTTGTTTCAAATATAATCTAGAAGGCAACAATGTATTCAGATGGGTGGTGGTATAGTAAGCTTAACGAATAAAGTCATATCATAATGTGTACATGTGGTTAACAAACATTATTATAAACTCTAAGTGTTGGTTGACTGATAGCACCAGTCAGTAGGAAGGAGAGCATCTTTGGCAGTAGAATGATTTTGAACAGGATGAACCATACTATTCGGGGAATCAATTATCCGGTGATCTAAGTTATTTTTGAATTGTTCAACATATTGATTATAGCTTTCAACGTTTGTTGTGTCGGGAATCAAACTTAATGTTTCTCTAAAGATACTGCAAATGTTCAAAATGTCAGTAAATGAAACTGAAATAAAATAAATCTACCAGAAAATTCAACAAAAGAATCAAAATCAAATTAATTCAAAAATCTATTGGAAATTTAATAACAACTCAGAAGCTAGAATTTAAAACAACTTCATTGGAATGGCTTTTGCAACAATTTTCCTTTTATTGCGTTGCCAAACTCTAATGTTTCCCAACCTTTGATTCACCGACAAGCAAAGCTTCCTGTCCATTTTCAACACCGACATCGATTTGTCTAGTCTTAAAAACGACTTTTCACTGGAAGCAATCTGGAACATAATCGCACCGGCAATCTCCGGAAGCTAATCTGATAATACACTGCACAAAATTGGTAACATTACAGAGAGTGTCAATCTCCAAACCTTGGATGCACTACCATCAGTACGTAGGTAGTCTGCACAACACGCACGAACGAAGGAGTTCACTTTCGGAGCCCAGCGGGGATCATTGCAAATTGGAAATCCGACGAGAAACATCCCCGGAGCTTGAAAGAGAGAAGATTGTGTACATACCAGTGAAAATTGGACAGAGTGTCATGTGGTGGTCGGTCGGTCCGTCGGTCCATCGGCCAGTTGCTTCAGCCCCAAAAAATATACTTCGTTGTGAGAAATTGACCTCATCTGGTTTCTTCCTGGAATGCTATACGGGTGTGTGTGGCTGGAAGATTGCTATCATGCACCGGAGACCCATTAAGTCGTACACCGACTATTGTGATCTTTGACATCACCGGACATTATGGGATACACATAGGATGGTCCAACAACGGGGTGCGGTGAAATGGATACATGTGTCTGTCAATTATCTGTTTTATTGTTTCGTTTCATATTTCCAGGACTAGATGGACGTTTACGTGATTTGTTTCAGGTATTTTTGGATACGAATAAGTTGTTAGTTTGCGAAGTTTTTTATACAGAAGCGCATTCTTAAACCGAATGAATTCATTGGATTTCTCGTCGGATGATGTTTCGTTAATGGCGGTATTCAATAATTTTAGACGGTAAACGCAACGCATGCATTATTTTTTTTTCTAATAATAACTTTTTTCATGCACTCTCGTAAACATCAAAAATGACAAACTTTTAACTTTTTTATTGTCAAATTTTTAACTTTTTTATAGTCGTTCACATACATGCCAAAAAACTCTCCAATATGTTTTTCATTATATTTACTTCTTTAAATGTTTGAATACTTCCTGAATTTGTGTCTCCTTAAGGCATAAGAAACCACTACATATTGTAGTTTTTGCATTTGTTTTGTGCCCCCCATAAGCCTTCTTAAGTAAAAAAAAATCTTTTCTAATGAAAGAAACCCACCTAATAATACTTACAGTAAATCTTACAGTAATTTCTGAAACTCTTTCCATGATTCCTTTTAGCAATTCTTCTAGAGGATCGTCCATATAGTTCTTAAAGGATTCTTATAGAAATCCTTTCAAGGATATTATTTTAAGAATTGAAAAAACTGAAAACTACGTATTCTTACAGAATATTTATTTACAAAACTAAAAACTACGTATTCTTACGGACATTTCTTCGAAGAAAAAAATAACTTACAGGAAGAAAATAAATAAAAGTTCGTCTAAAGTTTCCTTCCTAAACTTTTCCAAAGGCTCCTTATAAAAATTTTCTAAAGATTCTTTCAGATAGTCTTTTGGAAATTCATCCATCAATTTTTCAAAGGATTTCTTCAGAATATTCCCTACAAATACTTTTAGACATTGTTCTATCTATACATTCTTTAAGAAATTACCCCAGGGAATCCCTGAACCTTCAGAAATTCTTTTCCAGAAATTCTTGACACGGGTTTTTCAAAAATTCTTCAAGTGAATTTGAACGAAATTTCTCCAGGGCTTCCTTGAGATACCCCTTTTCGGATTTCTTCAGAAATTTCTTCAAAAACTCATTTAAAAAGTTTTCAATGAACTTTTTCTGAAACTTTTACTGCGGTTACTTCAGAAAATCTTGTGTGTTATAAGGGGCTATCCATAAACCACGTGGTCATTTTTTTGGGACTTTTCAACCCCCCCCCGCGTGGTCATTTGTCCATACATTTTTTTTTATTTGTCCATACAAAATGGTCATTGGCCGAACCCCCCCCCCCCCCCCCTCATGACCACGTGGTTTATGGACAGCCCCTAAAATCCTCCAGGAATTCCAGGAATAACATCAGATATTTCTCTGGGATTTGTTTAGATTTTTTTTTTCGAATATTCTTACTGAACTAACTGTTCACCCATCGATTCTTCCAGGATTCCATGGATTTTTTCAGCCATTCGAATGAGTATTATTATTATTATTAGTCCCTCTGTTATTGGCTGTTTCCGGTCAAAATGGATTTTTAGGCGGAATTACTTTATATCTTCCAACGTTTCGGCCCTTGGTTTGGGCCTTCCTCAGGGAGGTCTAAAATTTGGGTTTATTTATTATGTTGGGATTGTGGTTTATGTTTTTTACAAAAAATACTCACTATAGGTGTACCGCTAGCATTTCATAGCCCGTTGCTGGGCTGTGGGCTGTCGGTATAAACTTTATGGTTTGTCTGCAAGTTTTGTTTTTGTTATTTTTGCGTGTTATGGTTCATCCGTGTTGTTTGTTGGGGGTTTACCTGATTTTGGATGGTGGTGGGTAGATTTTGAGGGTGATTTTTTTTTAATTTTTGTTGTTGCCACTTCACCAACCACTGACATGGCGTCTAGACACTGTGTACTGGTATATGTGTGTAATGTTTACAATTAATGTGTTCATATGGTGTTTTGTGAGATTTCTCTCTTTCTGTTTTGCTTGTGTGTATGTGTGTGTGTTTGCTGTAGTTTCACTATTATTGCTATGCCTATTTGTTTTGGTTATCGGTTGTTTCATGGTGGGGAAGCGAGGCAGGTTCGGCGGGTGACGGGTTTGTTTGGGTTTGCTGGAGGTGTCTAGGGGCTATTGTACGGAGAAGTCCACTGTATATTGCACTGAGGCCTTCTACGTCGGTCCGGTGATTGACGGTATGTGGGGTGTTGTATATGTGGAAACATTCCAATAGGGGTAGCGTAGCTCTGTTGTGCGTTCGGTCTATTATTTTGGTTCCCTGTAGAGCAAACGTGTGGTCCTCTTTTACGCAGTGTTCGGTTAGAGCTGTTTTTTGACTGTGTTGTATCATGGCTTGATCGTTTTTAGTGTATCCCAGATCCCGTAGACGATTGAGTTGGTTCACGTTTGATTGATGTCCACTCAAACGTTTTTTTAGCTTATTTGTTGTCATACCGATGTATGAGTAATCGCAATCATTGCAAGGGATTTGATATACCACATTGTGTTGCTGCATCGGGTCGAGTGGATCTTTCACTTTCGTATGGAGACGGCCGACGGTGTTTACTTTGCGGTGGGCTATTTTGACTGTTGGATATTCATCTTGAAGAATTCTTGATATTTTCTGGCTGAGATGTGGTATATATGGGAAGCTGATGTATTGTGGCATGCTGGGTGTCGAGTTTTCCCTTTCCTGCGGTAGATCGATATGTTCGGGTTCTTCTGTAGTTCGGGTGTTGGTGTCGGAGATGCTAGCTAATGTGGTGGGCACGTTGGCGGTGGTGTTGGGGGTGGTGCTGGCGGTGATGTTAGCGGTGGGGTCGGCAGTGGGGATGGTTGCTGGGTCGGCGTCAGATGCAGACATGTTATCGGCGGCCGTGGACGAGATGGTGTTCGATGAGGAGGCGGTGTTGGTGGCTTGTGAAAGTATTCGGTGGAAGAGGCGATTGATCAGGCTGGTAGGATAGTCGTTGTTCCGTAGGTTGGTGTGTATTATCTCTCGTAGATTGTGGGTATTGGTATTCGGCGACAGAATGATGACTCTCTTGATGAAATTTGATATCGTGTTGATTTTTTGGGGGAGCGGATGGTACGAGAAGAAGTTCAGTTGTCTACCTGACGCGATGGGTTTGCTATACCATTCCGTTGATAGCCTTTGGTCGATTCCTCTGATTACTACCACATCCAGAAATGGTAGTTTGCTTTGATGTTCCTTCTCTACAGTAAACTGGAGATGGCTGTTGTATCCGTTGAAGACTTCGAGAGTGTAGTCGACTTTGTCCATTGGCAGGACTATGAAAAAGTCATCAACGTATTTTTTGAGGAAGAATATCACGTAGTCGAGTTTTGGTGTTACTGTGGCTATCAGTTTGTCGAGGACCATGTCGGCCAATATTGGCGACAATGGGCTCCCCATGGCTGTCCCGAATTGCTGATGATAGACTTGACCTCGGAACATGAAATAGCTGGTGTTTAGGCAGAAGGCGACGATCTCTTGGAAAAGATCCAGATTTATCTGCGTATGTTTTTTTATTTTATCCCAGTTGCTAAACACTCCCTGTATGATTAGCTCCTTGGGGATGTTCGTGAACAGGGATTTGACGTCGAATGATACCATAACGTGATTGGCGGGTATTTTCATTTGGTTTATCTCTTTCACCTTCGCTGCGGAGATAAACCAAATGAAAATACCCGCCAATCACGTTATGGTATCATTCGACGTCAAATCCCTGTTCACGAACATCCCCAAGGAGCTAATCATACAGGGAGTGTTTAGCAACTGGGATAAAATAAAAAAACATACGCAGATAAATCTGGATCTTTTCCAAGAGATCGTCGCCTTCTGCCTAAACACCAGCTATTTCATGTTCCGAGGTCAAGTCTATCATCAGCAATTCGGGACAGCCATGGGGAGCCCATTGTCGCCAATATTGGCCGACATGGTCCTCGACAAACTGATAGCCACAGTAACACCAAAACTCGACTACGTGATATTCTTCCTCAAAAAATACGTTGATGACTTTTTCATAGTCCTGCCAATGGACAAAGTCGACTACACTCTCGAAGTCTTCAACGGATACAACAGCCATCTCCAGTTTACTGTAGAGAAGGAACATCAAAGCAAACTACCATTTCTGGATGTGGTAGTAATCAGAGGAATCGACCAAAGGCTATCAACGGAATGGTATAGCAAACCCATCGCGTCAGGTAGACAACTGAACTTCTTCTCGTACCATCCGCTCCCCCAAAAAATCAACACGATATCAAATTTCATCAAGAGAGTCATCATTCTGTCGCCGAATACCAATACCCACAATCTACGAGAGATAATACACACCAACCTACGGAACAACGACTATCCTACCAGCCTGATCAATCGCCTCTTCCACCGAATACTTTCACAAGCCACCAACACCGCCTCCTCATCGAACACCATCTCGTCCACGGCCGCCGATAACATGTCTGCATCTGACGCCGACCCAGCAACCATCCCCACTGCCGACCCCACCGCTAACATCACCGCCAGCACCACCCCCAACACCACCGCCAACGTGCCCACCACATTAGCTAGCATCTCCGACACCAACACCCGAACTACAGAAGAACCCGAACATATCGATCTACCGCAGGAAAGGGAAAACTCGACACCCAGCATGCCACAATACATCAGCTTCCCATATATACCACATCTCAGCCAGAAAATATCAAGAATTCTTCAAGATGAATATCCAACAGTCAAAATAGCCCACCGCAAAGTAAACACCGTCGGCCGTCTCCATACGAAAGTGAAAGATCCACTCGACCCGATGCAGCAACACAATGTGGTATATCAAATCCCTTGCAATGATTGCGATTACTCATACATCGGTATGACAACAAATAAGCTAAAAAAACGTTTGAGTGGACATCAATCAAACGTGAACCAACTCAATCGTCTACGGGATCTGGGATACACTAAAAACGATCAAGCCATGATACAACACAGTCAAAAAACAGCTCTAACCGAACACTGCGTAAAAGAGGACCACACGTTTGCTCTACAGGGAACCAAAATAATAGACCGAACGCACAACAGAGCTACGCTACCCCTATTGGAATGTTTCCACATATACAACACCCCACATACCGTCAATCACCGGACCGACGTAGAAGGCCTCAGTGCAATATACAGTGGACTTCTCCGTACAATAGCCCCTAGACACCTCCAGCAAACCCAAACAAACCCGTCACCCGCCGAACCTGCCTCGCTTCCCCACCATGAAACAACCGATAACCAAAACAAATAGGCATAGCAATAATAGTGAAACTACAGCAAACACACACACATACACACAAGCAAAACAGAAAGAGAGAAATCTCACAAAACACCATATGAACACATTAATTGTAAACATTACACACATATACCAGTACACAGTGTCTAGACGCCATGTCAGTGGTTGGTGAAGTGGCAACAACAAAAATTAAAAAAAAATCACCCTCAAAATCTACCCACCACCATCCAAAATCAGGTAAACCCCCAACAAACAACACGGATGAACCATAACACGCAAAAATAACAAAAACAAAACTTGCAGACAAACCATAAAGTTTATACCGACAGCCCACAGCCCAGCAACGGGCTATGAAATGCTAGCGGTACACCTATAGTGAGTATTTTTTGTAAAAAACATAAACCACAATCCCAACATAATAAATAAACCCAAATTTTAGACCTCCCTGAGGAAGGCCCAAACCAAGGGCCGAAACGTTGGAAGATATAAAGTAATTCCGCCTAAAAATCCATTTTGACCGGAAACAGCCAATAACAGAGGGACTATTCAACAAAACCCTGGTCGCATTCCAAATAATTATTATTATTAGCATAGCTTTACACTAAGGTCTTTTTTTACTTGGGTAGATTTTCTGCTTTAACTCGGTCAATTTTGAGCCAATTCACATGAAAATTTGTACACAGGTAGACAAGGTTAGTACTACCTGTGTACGGAAAATCAGATAGGTAGGTTCAAAATTGACCGAGTTAAAGCAGAAAAACTACCCGTGTAAAAAAAGACCTTAGTGTATTATAAAGACTTTCAGCCCGAGACTGGTTCGTCTCTCGAGAATGAGTATTTCTTTACGAACTCTGTAACCGCATACCCTATCTGTAAGCCCCTAAAGTACATAAGACCGATAGTGATCTCTCTCGAACACCCATGATCTATTTATATAATTACGTCTTCCCTATCGGATTCCGATGAAAATTCCCGCAATATTGTCTCCTGGTATTTCTTCAGTGCTACATCCAGAAAATCCTGCAAAAATCCCTCCAAGAATTCTTAAATTTTAGTGATTTAAGCATGATTTCTTTCAGAGATTCCTGGAAAAATCATGCAGATATTCCTCCAGGGTTTTCTATTAGGATATATCAAGACGCTGTTCATAAGCTACGTAGACTCATTTTTGGTCACCTCAGAACACCCCCAACCCTCCTCCCCGGTAAGACTACATCCCGACCACCATTCCCCCTTTGAGTCTACGAAGTTTACGGACAAGTCCCAGGGAATTTCTTCACTGATTTTATAAAAGTGTCGATTCAGAAATTAGTTCGTGAAAATTTTTCAAACAATCATTAAGAAATTTCTCAAAATATATTACAATGAATCTGTGCGAAATTTTATCTTGGAGATTTTCCAGATTTCCTCAAGGATTTCTCCAGAAATATGTCAGGAGGATTGGAGAGACGAACCAGCCAAGGGCTGAAAGTCTTTTTAATAAAGACAAATCAATCAATCAATCAGGAGGATTTCTTCAGGATTTCTTTTTCAAATCGTCTAGGGATTCCACCGAAAAGTTTTTCCAGATATTTCAAACAGAATTTTTACAGACATTCATCCTGAATAAAGAAAATAAGAATATCCACGAATACATCCAGAAAAATCGACTGAAGGTTTTTTCAGAAATTCCTTTAAGGATTTTTTTCAAAAATGTCTCCACGGATTTCTTCTCAAACTTTTTCAGTAGTAATTCTTTTAGGTATAACTTAAAAAAATCCTCCAAGAATCCCTTCGGAATCTCTTCCAAGGATTTCTCCAGGAATTCTTAGAGCGATTCTTACAGGAATTCTTCAAGGTTTTTTTTTCTCAAACTCATACTTTTGACCCAATGGGAATATTCCTAGAGGAATATACGGATTACTTACGGAAATTCTGGAGGAGTTTCTGAATGGGATTTTTGAAGAACGCCTACAAGCCTAGGGCTGAAAATCTCGCAAATAAAGATAATAATAATAGTTTTAAAGAACACCCTTATGGATTTTTTAAACGAATACATGAAAATATACATGAAAAAAATCTACAGAAAATCCTGCACGAATTGCAGAGAAAGATACTAGCGTTTTTTTTTTAATAAAATTGGGATTTTTAATTTGGGAATTTTACAAAAAAAAATCTGGACGAGCCCTTGAAAAAATGACTGTACAAATTAAAATTCTTCAAAATATTTTTTTTTTTTTAATTTTGTGAAGAAATTGGATAAATAACACTAGTTTACAAAATAAAACGAAAGTCGTGAACTTCTGTCATTGACCAAAATTTTTGAAGCATAATTTAGCGCTGATTTCGAAACCGTGCTTCAAAAAATTAAAAGTGGAACAGTTTTTGAGTTTTAGCTCAATATCGAGTTTCACAACTTTTTAAAATATAGAATTTCATAAAATTCAAATATCTTGCGTTTTGTTCAACCAATTTTAAATCTTTTTCCATAAATTAAAAGCTGAATATAATACCATTCGATCATCTGAATGCAGGTTTTGCATCAGATTGATGAAAATCAAGATATGGGCAAGTTTTGGGGACGATCTCCTTAAATTTTAGCTAAATTTCCAAAAAATTATGAAGAAATGTATTTTTTTCAGTAAAAAAAAAAAAAGAATTTGAAAATTCTTTCTCAACGTTTATTTGACATAATATATGTGGGTGAGTTACAGTAAAAAATTCAGCTCAATCAGAGCATTGATTACGGAGAAATAAGATGTGTGAAGTGAGCGACTTTGCTTAAAAATAGAACAAAAATCGATTTCAAGCCATCAACCTTGTATAAAAAGTCGAAAAAATTTCAACTCTACTGTAATTTTTTCCTTCGCGTTTTCGAACTCAGGGCATGATTTTACACCAAAAACGATCATCAGTTTACCGAGTTAAAAAATGCTGTAAACTAGTGTAATTCCAGGTATTCATGAAAGACTTTTTTGGAAATTTTGTGAAGTAATTTTAACAAATAAATTCTAGAGTAATTCCTGAAGATATGACAGAGAGAATTCCTGGAGAAATTCCAGTGAGCCTTCAACACTGGAGGACTATATGCAGGAATTCGAACAAGAGTTTTGGAAGAATACTAAATTTATACTAACAAATATCTGGTGGAATTGCGTTTTTCGAAGGAATCTCCGGAGGAATACCTAGAATTATTACAGGAATAACTAGAATTATTATAGGACTTCCTAGAGGAGTTCCCAGTAGAATTTGTGAAATAATCCTTGGTGGAGTTTCAGAAGCAATCCATGGAAAACGTTCTAAAGGAATAATTAGCAAAATATCTCAAGGAATCTCTTGAGAAATTTGTTGAAGAATCACAGTAAGAAGGAATGCATGGGAATCTCTGAAGAAATTTTAAGATCCTGGAAGACAATCTGGAGGAAGCTTTGGATGCCTTTTTGGTAAAATCTATGGAAGAATTCCCCAAGAAATCCTTTTTGAAGGAATTTTTAACTCTTAATTTAGTGAAAACATTTGGAGATCTTCTGAAAAAAAACTCCTCCGATGGATTTCTGAAAAAATCCATGGAGATTTTTTTGTACGATCAATGAAAAAAAAATTCATAAACACAAAACTAAAGAAATGCATACAGTTTTGCTTTAATAAGCATTTTTTTGACGGGCTTGGGGGTCTAGTGGCGACCGCTTCTGATTCGTATGCAGAAGGTCTTGGGTTCAATCTCTGGCTCGTCCCTTCCTTCCTACTTTGTATATTTTTATATACTTTCTCCGTCCTCTCTACATATACAACTTTTGTATTTATATTCACATGATCATAGTCATCGATAGCACAGAAACGGATTGAAAAAAGCCGTTCTCCTTCCTTCCAACCTTCACAGCAAAGCCAATCTATCATACAACACCTACGAATTATGCAACCAAGCAAAATGTGTCGCATTATCTTCAGAGTAATAAACACACTAATATTTCGCCTTACGCCTGGCATCCATGCACCAATATGTGAACCCTGTGCCAACTATATCCCATCAACACTCTGACATCCGCATGAATTTGTGCAGACGCAGAGGTATATTTGGTCTGCTGTGGATACAAACGATTGAAATCATCACTCCCTTCCTCTTTCCCACATTGACCTGCAACCTGACGTGGCAGGCAGCATTGTCGCCTAAATACAAGAAGATCACCAGCATTCACACTCTGAAGATGTCTGCTTAGTCCTCGGCAGATACAGGGGATAGACAAAATGATCGGGACAGGCAAAATTTTCACCTTTCAAAAAATTTTCAAGTACCTGTAACATTTCCAAAAGTGCATCAAATATTCTAAAATTTTTACTGTACGTTGATCATTTAGTTGTGTATCAGTGGTCCAATTTTGGAAAATATCGGGCTATTCTGCACGAAGTTATGTAGATTCAAAGAAAAAGGTATATTTATCCGATAGCCAACTTTGAGCTGTTATATCTCCGGATTGAATGAACCGAATGAAATGAAATTTTGACCAATTATGACTTACATAATGAGCTACAAAAAACTTTTGACTTAACTTAAAATTCTTAACACGAAAAAAAATAATAACGGTTAGATTATTTTTCTTATAAAACACCAAATTATCTAAAATTTCAACATCGTTTCAAAATTCAAGATGCAAATCATAGTTCATTTAAATTCCCTCTAAATAACTTATATATAGATGTGTTTTGAAGGAAAGTAACAACATAGCCGACAATAAATTGAGAAAGTTATGGGATGCAAATTAAAAATAGATGTAAATTGAATTGAATTGAAAAAATTGTGAAATAAATTAAATCGCTTTAACTTTTTCTCTTGTTAAAAATTTCAAGTTAAGTCAAACGGTTTTTAGAGTTCATTATATAAGTCATAAATGGTCAAGAATTCATTGAAATCAAATCATTGAATTCGGAAATATAAAAGCTCAAAGTTGGCTATAGAATAATTTTACCTTTTTCAAGAATCTTTAAAACTTCGTGGAGAATAGCCCGATCTTTATCAAAATTGGACCACTGATACACAACTACTTGATGAACTAACAGTAAAAATTAACATATGAAGAACATTAACATTAACATAAAAATATTTGATGCACTTTTCGAAAAGTTACAGCTAGTCGAACATTTTTTGAAAAGTGATAATTTTGCCTGTCCCGATCATTTTGTCTATCCCCTGTATCTAATCGGCTCCTTGTGTGAGTGTAGCTGGTCTGGCGATACTGGAGTAGCATCCATGGGCGGTCAATCAAGCTGAAGCTGATGCTCAAGCTCAATAAAACTTTTCTTCATTGAAAAAAGTTAAAAATGATCATAAATATGCTATCAATGGATTTTTGTTATTCTTCTGCCGATGGACAACATTTTCGAGGTCTATGAATCTCGCGAATATTAGCCTTAAGATCTGCAAGCGTAATCAGTAGGCTGTTATTACATAAACGAGACAGTGCAACATCCTACAAGCCTATAAAGCATAGTTGTGAACACAACTAATTCTTGAAGATGTTCTAGGTCCTCTGCGAGTAAAGGCCTTATGATCTACCTGAGTTATCAATGAATTGATGCCACTTTGGGGCTGTTCATAAGCCACGTAGACTTTTTTAAGGGAGGGGGGGTCTTGCCAAAGTCTACGCTCCATACAAATTTCAAAATTTTTGTATGGACAAAAGTCTACGAGGGGGGAGGGGAGTCTGAGATGGCCCAATTTTGGTCTACGTGGTTTATGAGCAGCCCCATTATTAGTGGGGTGAAACTTCCGACTAGTATAAAGAGCTTATGTTGGAAGATACACAAATAGAAAAAAGAGTGTAAAATTGTTTGACATATGATGTAGGTACATGATTAGAGCGTGGGATGGAGTAAGGTGGGGCATAAGTTCGACCCTAGTGCAAAATTCAATATTTTGCAAAAAACTAAGGCAGATATAAATAAATTGATACCGTCTGGTGATTCTACCATCCATGAGCTAAAACTTTGCTGAACAGAGTTAGGCTAAATGTCTTTTCAATTTTAAGTTACAACACTTTTTATATGTGTGTGTCTTATTCGAACTCTTGCCCCACCATTGGGGCAAAAGTTCGAATCTAGTGTTTGTGGAATTTCGCTAACCATGGCATATTATTTTGACACTTTGGTAATAGGAATACCTGAAACCAGAGATAATATGTACATTTTGCAGAATTTTAGGTTAATACCTAAAGTTGCCACATGACTCGAACTCTTGCCCCAAAATTCGAACTTTTGCCCCACTATGTGTAAAATATAACTTCCAAATATTTTTTGAAAAAAGTTATACACGCTAAAGCATCGACAATATATACCTAGTTACGCCCCAAAATAAAGTATCGAATTCGATTTCGTTACAATTCCATTCCATGCGTTGGAAGGACCATCGAATATTACAATTTTTTGATCAAAAACCAACATATTGTCATAATTCTTCGAAATATTGATCAATTTTCTTAATTTTTTGAGTGAATGACTCTTTTTCAAAAAGGCTTCGAACAACCTTGACATCCGAAAGAAATAATTTGAATTGAACTCAAAAACTTCAAAAGAAACTCTTGCCCCACTCGAACTTTTGCCCTACTTTACTCTATCACAGAAGTTTACATGACATATCATGTTAAAGTCATAAAATATCATGTAAACTTCCGTTTTATAACATGTAATTCAGCATGACTATGTGTGTTTACATGACATATAACTCAAATTTACACGATACATCATGTAAACCATCATAACACTGAGTTAACATGACTAAACTGAAGTTAATATGACGTGTAAATCTCATTATTTTTACCTGTGTACAGTAGGTCATCAAATAACTTCCGCAATTATAGGACTTCAGATCTACGAGCATTATTGATGAATTGTTGTTACAGTACTGTTACAGCGCAACATCCTACAGGTCCATGGAGCAATATTTTGTAAATAATTAATTTCCAAAGATGTTCGAGGTCCTCCAAAAACTTTCGCGAGAAAAACCTTCAAGATAAACAAGCATTATTGTTGAGGGATTGTTGTTACATTACTGATACTGTGCAACATTTTACATGTCCATGGACCATTGCTCTGTTACGAACTAATGTGCAAATATATCTAGCTCCTCCAAGAGTTCCGTGAATAAATGCCTTAAGGCGAAACTGGAAGCATTTCCTCACTTTTTGGTTTTTGATTTTTTATTAAATAACGAAGCAATATTTTCAAAATCGGGTTTCGTACATATGTAGAGTATGGATCAAGGTATCTTCTGATTTTTTTTTTGTGGTGGAAAATGTTTTTCGTTTTTGCAGAAACCATTTTTGAAAAAAAAAAATCGACAAAAAATGGTTTCTGCAAAAATGGAAAACATTTTCCATCTAAAAAAAATCAGAAGATACCTTGATCCATACTCAACATGTGTACGAAAACCGATTTTGAAAATATTGCTCCGTTATTTAATAAAAAATCAAAAACCAAAAAAATGAAGAAATGCTTCCAGTTTCGCATTAACGTGGAACAATTCGTCATTCAAATAATCGTCATCACCAAATTTTGAAAAGCAGTTTTCTCGTTCAAAACTAATGTTTTTGCAGCGAAAATATATTCACTGTATTCCTCATGAGCATAGGGATACAGTGAATACATTTTCATAATCATTAATTTGATTTACAGCGAAAAAACTGCTTTTCGATTTCGGAAAAATGATGACGAATGCTTGAGCCTTAACATCTACTAGAGGGCATCCATTAAGTACGTCACGGTCCTAGGGGGGGGGGGGGTGGTAGGTTTGTGAAAGTGTGACAAGCAATGTATTAAGAATTAGAAAAAAAAAAACGTACAAAGGGGGAGGGAAGGTTAGAAATTCCCAATTTTAACGTCACGTACTTAATGGATGCTCCCCTAGCGTATTCGACAGATTGTTGTTACATTACTGATACGGTGCAATATTGTACAGGTCCATGGAGCATTATTTTACAACGAAGGAAATTAACAAAAATGTTCAAGGTCCCCCATGGACTTCTCAAGAAACAATTTTTAGTCAAATAGACTAGAAGAGGTTCAAAATGTTAAAATTTACAAACGTAATCGATGAATTTATGTTGCATTTCTGGTACGGTACAACGTCCAACAGGTGAATGGAACATTGTGCTGAAGAGAACCGTCCTAAGAAAATCTAGGTCCCCTAAGAACTACAGGTTCAATTTTTTTACTTTATGGTTTAGGGATGCAAAATAGTTATTTATGTGACGAGTTACTCATTTGAGTTGCATAATGTTCATAATGCAACTCAAATCAGTTGCAATATGTACATTATGCAACTATTTTTTAACTATGCAACTCATTTCGGTTGCATAATGAACCAGTTTGGAAAAAATAATTATTATGATACGGAAATAAGTTATATAAAATAGAAATTATGATACTGAATTGCATAATTTTTTTATTTTATTTTAATGAGCGTCATTTTTTTTCTTCTTAACTTATTTATTATAGCTCATTTGAACGTCATTTTTTCTATTGCTTTGGATTATGATAGGCATGAGTTTTTATTGGAGATTGTTATATATTTTTTGAGATGCGGCAAATTTTTCACATATCGGCACCAACATTTCTCTGCCATTCGGTGTAAAGACATTAGCTTTATGGCTGTTTGAGGGAGCTTTGATCACGTAACATCCTTGGGTACTGAAAGCAATTGGCCAAGAACCAGTTCAGTGAAGAACATTTTTTCATACTGTGTAGTTGTGCAGGAACAAGTTTGCAGCCCATTAAGTATCAAATAAGTATTTATCCTAGGTAATCCCCAACTTGTCGAAAGTTGTATTGTATAAAATTATAGAGAGTTAAAAAAGAAACAAATACTCGGTGGCGGAAATCCCTATACAAGCCCATAAACTCAAAAAAGGCATCAACATTCCTTAGCAAAACACGTGGTTTTCGATACGTACACAATCACCGAGGCCCAATAAATCCCGCAAGAATTTTCCACAAATTCCTTGTCCCTCGCCGCACTACACAACAAATAATTAACATTCATTAATTTAAAACTTTTCCCCCCGCTGCGCTGCCTGCAAAGAAAATTCATTATTCTCCGGTCGTATCGTTACAAAACTTTTCATCCCGGAAAAAGCTGCACTCTCAACGACCCGCAAAGGTCCTTCCGCCTTCGATATCCCCACCCCTTCCTATCACTATCTCTCCATAGAAAGAGCAAAACTGGGCCGGGAAGAGTGAGAGAATTCGCACCGCCACCGTCGGCCGGCCGCCAGTCGCCTGTCGTCATCGTCGTCCATTGCATTGTTTTAATGGGCCCCACCAGACAGCCGGAGGCAGTTGAATGCCGACAAAAGCGATACAAACAAGAACATCCCGCGTGCTCGTTTTTGACCGACCAACCGAAAGTAGGCAGGGGAGATCGGGGTTTGAGGAACTTGATTCGTCTTAAAATTATCGTTATTTGTAATGCAAAATGTCTTTCAAACCAAAATGACTACAGTTAATGATTCGTACTGAAAAAATCTATGAAAATTCACTCAATCGGATTAATATCACTTGAAGCCATTTTACCCCACCGCCGCATATTGTACCGATTCGCCCCACACTGTAATTTGTTCGGGATAATAATTCTACAACTCTCCTCCAGCAGCCCTCGGGGTTCCCCTGTACTACGGCTGCGGCTCATTTCCATGACCCTCAATGCCTCTTATATCAACAGTACCGCACAAGTCCAACTCCGGTCCTGGTGGTGCTGGTGATCTACTAAAAACGGAAAACCCCTTCGCCGCCGCATTAACTAGCGACCATTAGGTACGCTTCGGTGGTTTGGGTTTTTGTACCATTTTTATTTTTCGGTTTCGGTCTTTCAGGCGCAAAGTTTTGGACACAAGAAACGAACAACGAACCGGCCTCCGAAACGACACGCTCCCGGGTCCAATGGTGGTGTTGTGTTATGCTTGCGTACCCCGATCGTTGTTTTTAACGTTCATTGTACTGTTACATTATTAACGTTTATTGTTATGCTCTGACCATGGGACCGGTGCCGAAGAATGAGGGAGCATTAATTGTGGAAATCTATGCTGAATTTTACATTTGCGAAGCTGAATGGAAGACTAAGGGGAAGTGGTCGGAGTTAATTAGTGGAACATATTGAAACAAATTTTTTGAACGGGTTAGAGAATGGGAGTTAATTTTATTACGAAAGATTTTTCAAATATATGTACATTTCACGAGGGATACTGTACATATCTGGCAGATGTTTTCCGTTGAGATTTTAATCATGTCTTTTCATGGAAATTTGTTTTTTTTTTCGACTAATAGTGCTAAATATGTGCATGGTTACAAAACCGTGTCGGCAGCGTATGAAAGGGTTGCACAGAAGTCACTGTGACTTACTGCGCAACCCTTACATACGCTGCCGTCACTGTTTTGTAAACATGTATGTTGCTTAGGTGGCTCCGTAGCTCCGTGACAGACGAGAAAAATGCCGTCAGGAGTTGAATGCTATAGTAAGTGGTACATAGCTCAACAGAGAGCAGTTAAGAATGACAAGAGCAGAAAAGAACATGATCCACGGCAGCAAGGAACAAAAGCACGAAGAGAGCGCGATTGCGAAAACACAAGAGAACATGAATTAGAACAATATGCGGAGGTTTTATGCGAGTGTCAATGGTGCACGGCATAAGACTGTGAAATGACTGGGGCGGACATTTTCAGACAGGAACAGGAACTAAATAAATGAAATGAATCTTGGAGTATTCCTTGGAAGAATTTCCGAAAGAATCATTGAAGAATTTCTGAAAAATAAAATCTCCCTGAATAAGAAACCTTTTCTGTCATTCACAATCCTTAAATTACTGAAAGGGTTTCTGGAAAAGTGTTTGGAGTTTTTGAAAAAATCTTCTATCAAACTTATGTAAAAATCTCTGAAGATTCTCCAAGATTTATTTTATGTGTTAAGAAATTCATGACAACACTAAATCAACAATTTGCCGCCATAAAACTCGATTTATAGCTGCAGCTCTCCAACGTCGGTCACGCCCAACGCTCTCCAGAACACGCTCCACCTGGACCACCCATCGCACTCTCTGCGCTCCACGTCTTCTTGTACCAACCGGATGGTTAGCAAACACCAACTTTGCAGGGTTGTTGTCCGGCATTCTTGCAACATGCCCTGCCCACCGTAACTCTTCAGCTTTAGCCACTTTCAGGATGTCGGGTTCTCCGTAGAGTGTAGCAAGCTCGTGGTTCATCCTTCGCCGCCACACACCGTTCTCTTGCACGCCGCCGAAGATCGTGCTTAAGCACGCGTCGCTCAAAAACTTCGAGAGCTAGCAGGTCCTCCTCGAGCATCATCCATGTTTCGTGTCCGTAGAGAACCACCGGTCTTATTAGCGTTTTGTACATGGTACATTGGGTGCGGGGTTGAATGTTTTTTGACCGCAGTTTCTTCTGGAGCCCATAGTAGGCCACTGATGATGCGCCTCCGTAATTCTCGGCTCACGTTATTGTCAGCCGTTAACAAGGAACCGAGGTAGACGAATTCTTCTACCACCTCGAAAGCATCCCCGTCTATCGTATCGTTGCTGCTAAGGCTTGTCCTTTCTCGCTCAGCCCCACCTACCAGCATGTACTTTGTCTCATTCACCACCAGTCCAACCTTTGCTGTTTCACGTTTCAGGTGGGTGTACAGTAGGGTGTCCCAAAATAGAAAAAGTTTCAAAAAGTTAACTTGCTCACCCTTAGAATGATAGATTAGGGTCCTAGGAACAATAGTTCCATACATGAAAACTCAATCAAAAAATATTTAGAGGTTGCACGCATCGATTTTATGAAAAATGGACGATTTTTGGTATTTTTACCAAAAAAAATGCTATTATGAGTTGAAAAATAAAAGAAATAAAAATCATCAATCTCAGTAAATCATAGTTCTGGGTCCCGCAAACAAAGTTTGGAGGGAGTTTAGGTCATCAAAGCTGATTTTATATATTTGGCGAAGGTTAAAATATCAAAAAATCGCTATTTTTTTCACCGACATTTTCAAAAATGCTCAATTTATAAGGATTTTGAAATTTTTGCTGGGATTCGCAATTCCCTTATTTTGTAGTAAATTTTGTGTAGATTATTTCGGCTGAAGACAGTTTTGAGCTATCTCTTTCATGAGCTGAGATATCGGTATTATAATGATAACACAATCAATGAAAAAATCGTGTTTTCTTACGTTAATAGGTTTTTTTCACTAGTTGCCATGACTACCATGCAATTAAAACAACACACGACAAATGTTTGACATAATAGTACGTGCAAGTGTACATTTTTGAAGAATTTCAGGAATTATTGGGTTGCTTTGATCATTGCTGATTCATACTACATGACAGTAACAATATGTAAAGGTTTTAAGAGTTAATCATCGTTTTATATCTACATATGCTGAGTTACGTTCACACCTGCTTTGTGAATACGAAAAGATTTTTTTTTTCCTTAGATTTCATCTGTTGATCAGATAACAGTAGCAAGCCATCGATTCAAAACTTGTAACTTTGATTGAAAATTATGTTTTAACGAGTAAGCTGCGCAGCAGAAAGATTTTAACAATGACATATCTTAGGTTAACACCTCTTGGAACATATTAGGCCAGTCACTAATTTATACTTATTTTTTATAATAATAGCGAAATCTAAACATCCTGATGCTTTCTGAACTCCAACCCTAGCTGCAAATATATTTACTAATGTTTTGCTTTTATAATCAAATTATATAATAGATCTCAATATTGTGTAAAGAATTAGCTTTAGTTAAATTTCGCGAAAAAAAAGAAGAAAAAATATCCTAATATTCGTAAAAACACCTGCATTTACATACACATATTCAAATGTTTATGTCGATTGGCTGAAACTATTAAACTATATTTTCTTTCTTGCAGTTTTTATTAGCTATTTTACTTGCATTTCAGTTGTTTCAATGTTAGAACATTAGTTCTGGAATAACTAGAAAGAACCTACATGTTTGCTTAACAAGAGCAACAAAATCTATTAAAAAGGTATACATTGTTGAGCGATCCACACATCACTCAAAATACACATGGAATTTGAATGTCAGACTTGCTGTTTTCGCACATTCTAGCGTCTGTCTGGGGTCGGTGCTATGTTGGTCAGTTTCGAGAACAATCACAGATTGGTACGTAGTTTACATCTTCACGATACACAGATTTATTTCTCAATCACAGAAGTTCACATTGGTCATGATCAGTTTATTACAGCAAACGGGACTAGGTACACTTATCTTTTTGTCAAGTATGGACATTGGACAATCTATTCTGCTATTTCTTAAACTAATGGTTCCTAGTCAAGAATCGCTGGGCTTTTTTTAATCGAAAGACAAGTAATTTTGGCGGTAAACCCGATCTGTCCCGAAGCTCTGTAAAATGGTCATAGTCTATCCCGAAATGGCTTATAAATCTGATAAGATTCCCACGGTAAGGGCTAATGATTTTCTACAGTGAAACCTTTCAATAGTGTTCCAAAATTAGGTCAACTTTGGCCTCAACACTTGCGATCACTTATATTATTAAAATTTCGCAGCAAGTCCTTTTTTGAGTCTTTCTTTGAACCGGTAAGCACAATCAATGTAAAATTATCAAAGTAACCCAATTGTTTCTGAAAATCTTCAAACATGTGTACTTGCATAACATAACATGTCAAACACTTGTTATTTGCTTTTTTTTTTCATGGTTGTCATAGAAACTAATGAACAAAAACAAATAACATAAGAAAATACGATTTTTTTCATTGATTGTGTTATCATTATTATGCCGATATCTCAACTCATGAAGGAGATAGCTCAAAACTGTCTTCAGCCGGAATAATCTACACAAAATTTGCTAGAAAACAAGAGAATTGTGAATCGCAGAGAAAATTTCAAAATCCTTATAAATTGAGCGTTTTTGAAAAAGTTGGTGAAAAAAATCGCGATTTTTTGATATTTTAACCTTTGTCAAATATATAAAATCAGCTTTGATGACCTAAACTCCCTCCAAACTTTGTTTGCGGGACCCAGAACTATGATTTACTTTGATTGATGACTTTTATTTCTTTTATTTTTCAACTCATAATAGCATTTCTTGGTAAAAATACCAAAAATCGTCCATTTTTCATAAATTCGAAGCGTGCAACCTCTGAATATTTTTTGATTGAGTTTTCATGTATGGAACTACTGTTGCTAGAACCCTAATCTATCATTCTAAGGGTGAGCAAGTTAACTTTTTGACACTTTTTCTATTTTGGGACACCCTAGTGTACAGTTCTGCCACCGTTCCAAATGTTCAAATATTTTAAATGAGTCCTCCAAGGGGCTGTCCATAAACCACGTGGTCATTTTTTTGGGACTTTTAACCCCCCCCCCCCGCCCCGCGTGGTCATTAGTCCATACAATTATTTTTAATTGTCCATACAAAATAGTCATTGGCCGAACCCACCCCCCCTACTGACCACGTGGTTTATGGACAGCCCCCAAGAATCCTTGGCAAAATTCTGTCAGGGGTTATTGAAAAAAAAATCTGGTAGTTTTTTTTGGAACTGCTCCTACGGTTCATTGAAAAACATGACCTGGGATTTCTTCAGAGATTTTTTTTCATATTCCTTCACGGATTTTGTAGAAGTACTTTATGGAACGACAAAAACACTACTGTCAAGGATTCCCTAATTGAATTTTTAGGGAATTTCTGGAGATTCTAAGATTTTTTTCGAAAATTTGCTGTAGATATTCCTAAATAAAATTCCCTGAAACAATTTTTGAGGTTATCTTTGGAGAACTTTCTGCAGGAATGATTTAGTTCTGGAGGAATTTCTACAAGTATGAGAAATTTCTAGAGGAATTTTCGAAGTATTGTTTAAGAGAATCTCAGGGTAAATTAAGGAACCTCTCGAAGAATCCCAAAAAACTTCAGAAGCATTTCTAAAGCTCTAGAAATTTTAGCATGAATTCCAGGGCTGAAAGTCTCTCTAATAAAGACAAATCAATCAATCAATGAATTCCAGGCAGATCCCCTGGAATAATTTTTCAAAGAAAATTTTGCGGAAATTCCAGAAAAAAAACAAAAGAAGCAATAAAAGAGATATTTCTATATGATTATCAAGAAAAAATATCGGATGAATCCCTGAAGATAAACCTGGGAAATCAATAGAAGAAGTCCCATAGAGAATTATATTGATGAAACCTAGGGTAATCCTCAGCGGAATTCCTGGATAAATTGTTTGAATTATTTCTGGAAATATAATTACAGGCACCCATAGATGGATCCTTGGTGATATTTCTCCACGGATCTCTGGCTGAATTTATGGAGGAGTTTCATCAAGCAAAAACAAAAAAAATCCTTGGACCCCCTCAGATAAATTCCGAGGGTAAATCCACGGAGTAACTATGGAAAGGATTATTGAAGTTATCTGTGGGGCATCCACAAACAATTGTATGTAGAAATTCATGATAAAAGTTCAGAAGGAATTGCAGCAGGATTTTTTGTAGAAATCCCAGCAAAAAAAATCTTTTGAGGTAAGAGATGAACCAGCCTAAGGCTGAAAATCTCTTTAAAAATGTAATAGTATTAATATTAATTAACATCAGGAAAGTAAAAAAATCTTAGAGATAAATCTGAAGGGAGTTTAACAGAAAGCTCTCGAAAAAAAAAAACAGGAGGTATTCCTTCAAGAATCCCACGAGAAATTCCTAAAGGATTCGCAGCCTGAATTTCTGTAGAAATTCCAGCAGAAGTTTTGCAAATATGAAGAAAGTCCTGGAAGAATCCCGGCAACTATTTCCTGAAATCCTTGGAGGCATCTCTGGCATCTTTGGCAACTCTTTTGGAAATATTCTTCGGAAATTTTCTGGGGAAAAGTTGAGGTAATTCTTGTGTTAAATAGGGTGTCATTTTCATTTCTTCGGAAATTTCTTTGGAAATTTCTGTGACAATTTTGTCTACAAATTCTTTGTTTTTTATCTGAAAATATCTTTGTACAATATTTTATTTCAATTGAGTATTCGTTCAGCAATTACTTCAAAAATTGATTTGATAATTGGCCGGGGTTCTGCTAAACCGAACTAAGCGCCAAAAACTTTATTCCGAGATAATTAAGCTTAAAGTTCAACCACTCACAAATAAACAACAGCTAAGATTATTTGAAACTTTTCCACACACATGTAACTTACAAGCCTTTATAAATCATCAGAGACGAAGAATACATGTAAATTATTTGAAATCGTTGATATAATTACATTTAATTTTTCAGTACTTCGCACTCAGTTCACTCTGGCTGATCAAAAACATTGGAATATGGTTTATAGTTCAGTGTGGCTGACTGTGTTTCTTTGTTTTATAGAAAACCATTCGGATTGTGAAAAAAAAACTCACGATTTTTCATCGTTTTTGAAGTTGAAATCTATATCACTCACAATTTTTTACATGAATCAGAGAGAACGCGAATATTATGGTAGCATGGAGGTTTCAAAATAGTTTGAAATATGAACGGCGGAAGCCCTCCCAGCTCAGCCCTTCCCACCTATGATTTTTAAAAGGCGGTGCATGTGCGTGCAGGCACAGAGCAAGAGTGATTATGTAAAATGATGTCCTTGCATGTCCTGAGGTCCTGAGATGTGAAAATGGAGCAATTTGTGTACTTCAAATTTATACTGGTCGAAGAAAACCATGAAAATGATCTGCCAAAGTGAACTAACACAAAAAAATCGAAAATATTAAAAAGATTCGAACTTGGGTCCTTTAAGTGATAACCAAGCACGTTACCTCTAGGTCATTTTACTTAGCTGAAGGTCAGTCGTTAAGTCTGAATCAAGTTCTAAACATTCTTCTCTAGCATGGTTTTCGTGAAAACGCCATTTTTCGATCAGCCAAAGTGAACCAAGTGTTTGATTTTTTTCAAGCTTTATTATTCTTATTAGCCTTGTTGTTCAATGACGGCTTCTGTGTTAAATTATCAGTATGAGGTGTGTCGACATAACGCAGGTATTTAAAACCAGTTGATTTTTGTATCATTGAGAATAAATTGATTCTAAAATGCAGTGGTTTTGGTTCGGTCTGGCTGAATGTGATTTGGAAAAATGGCGATCAGCACCATCGAAACATAATTGTATCCTCCAGCATCCGTATTTCTAATAACGTGTTCAATTCTCCCACAGATTGTTACTATGAGTCGGTTGGAAGTTATAAATATGACGGCGATGAGCATAACATGAAATGTTCTTCATCTGGACCAACACTAAAACATTTCGCTGATTCTATGGAATGGTTTACAGTTCACTCTGGTTGGATGCAATTTCATTTTTTGTATGTTCTGCCAAACAGAAATTTTGAATTTACTCCACGAAAAGCTGTCAGAATTACTGCATTTTTACATGGAAGGAAGATCATCAATTTCTTCATCCAATGGTACAGAAAACTCAATTTTTCAAAAAATGGTCTTTGGTTCGGTTTAGCAGAACCCCGACCAATTACTCTTAAAATTCATATGAAAGTTCCTTTATTATTTCTTTTGGCATTTTATATGGGAATTCCTCCAGCAATGCAGAAATGCCTCTGGCAACGCTTCATTTTTTGTTTCGAAAATTTTTATCTCATATACTGATTTATCGACCGTTGGTAAGGCAGCATCCATTTATTACGTAACGCTAAAATCGAGATATTTTGTCACCCCTTCCCCCTCCGTAACATAATTTTGTATGAAAATCATAAAAATTTTGTATGGGTCGTAACGCTCGGCCGTACTACCCCCCCCCCCTCCTCCTAGAGCGTTACGTAATTTGTGGACGGCGCCTAAGGTGTGCCAACCAAGCCGATCTGTTTAAAAGTACAGGTCGTACGGCAGAAGTTTCACGCATTCGACGTATTCGTTAAATACATGGCCTACTTGCCTAATTTCACCTTCTATAAAAAATTTCATACTTGTTCGCAACCTAGCGATTATCTATTATTTCATTATACACTTTGAGCTCTACTACCTTATACTCTGAGTAGAAAAAGACCGATATAGCCACAACATCATCAAGTTGTTGAAATTTTTTATCTAAATGCCTTTGGAAGTTTCATCAAAAATTTATACAGCAATGCTTTTGAGGATGTTTCTAGATTTTTTTTTCTGATTTTTTTCGGCTATTTGTTTGGACAATCTTCCGGAAAATCGTTTGGACATTTCATCGGCAAATTCATTGACAACAAATAAGGCCATCTCTTTGACATTTTTCAATGTGTTTTGGACCTTTCTTTGGGAGTTTTTCGAACAATGCCTTAATGGTTTCCTCTGGAAATTCTTTTGCAAATTTCTTTGGCAACTTTTTTAAAAATATTCTTGAGAAATTCATTTGGAAGTTCACACGATAAGTTTCTCTGCAAATTATATGAAATTTATCTGGAAAAATCTATGTGATTTTTATATTTCCATTGAGTATTGGTTCAGCGATTACTTTGGAAATTGATTCGGAAAATCCTCGAGAATTTTTATGAGAGATCCTTTATTATTTTCTTTGGCATTTCATTTGGAAATTACTCTTGAAATTTATTATTTGATTATTTCTTTGTTAATGTCTCTGGAATTAGGTCTCTGCTTAGGCATTTCCTTAGGGATTTTTTGTCAACAACTCCTTTGAAAATTCCTTCGTAAAGTTCTGTAGAAATTGATCCAATCCCTTCAGCACTTATTTCAGCAATATCTTCATGACATTTTATTGTAGGTTCCTTCAATATTTTTTTGAATTGTTTTAATTTGCAAAAATATTCCTATCTGTTGGAATTATTTTTTTTTTGTTTTTATTTCTGTGTATTTCAACTAAAGGGAATTCTACAATTATCTGTTGGAATTCTCAAAGTAATAGCATCAGATATTCTTGAAAAATTGCCAGAGAAATAAGTAAAAAAAATACGAAAGAAATTTACAAGGTTTCGCCAAAAGAAAATTCCAAGAAATTACACATACTGGAATTACCAAAATAATTGCCAGTGAATCGTGATTTTTTAAAACAAATAACGAAGGTTTTTTTTTCAAAAATAATGGCCTTAAGGGGTCGTCCACAAATGGCGAAGCATTTTAGGAGGGGAGGGCTCCTTACAATTGCTACGAGCCATGTATTAGGTATGGGTAAATAGTAGGCCTGTCCAGCTTTTCAAAAATGTTCTCTGATTTTCAAGTCCACCCCCATATTTTGATTGGCATCCTAAAAGAAGTAACTGGTCAAAATTTCAGCCAAATCCATTGAAATTAAGAGGTGCATCAAATCAATTTTGTGTTTTTCGACTTTTTTTGAACTTCAAAAAATCATAACTACACAAAAACATGTCAAAACTTAATTCTTTCGGCAGGAATTGAAAGCTATACTTGTTTGCTATAACTTCTCCAAACAACGTGTGCCAATAAAATTGAAGGAAACATGTGTAATTGTCACATTTGTCATCAGAAAAACCTTAAAAAGTTGATTTTTTAATAGATTTTGTTCTGGAACACCCTAATATACGTAATAAGTTTGATATTTTAAAACTCATGTTTTTTGATTATTTGCTTCTTTGACACCAATGCTGTAGGAGTTGAGCTAAAAATATTAAAATTCGGGAAAGCCAAATGTGGCCTACAAACTAGCTTTTTGGAGGCAATCACGCTATGGCGCGAAATTGTACTGAACGTAGTAGCTTTGCTTCCTTGTAGTTTGCCTTGGCTACCCCCGACCACGGCTGATAACAAACAAGCGTGATGACAGGTGTTGGCTATCATATCAGTGCTGACGCGATGCCACTTTTTGCACGCCAAAGCGTGATTGCACCCGAAAAGTTATTTTTAAGGCCAGATTTGGCTTTCACGAATTTTGGTTATTTTTTGTTCAACTCCTACAGCATTGGTGTCAAAGAAGCAAATAACCAAAAAACATTGGAGAATATGAAACCGTTTTGAAAAATCCAACTTATTATGTATATTAGGGTGTTCCAGAACGAAATGTATCAAAAAATCAACTTTTTAAGGTTTTTCTGATCACAAATGTGATAATTACACATGTTTCCTTCAATTTTATTGGCACACGTTGTTCGGAGAAGTTGTAGCAAACAAGTATAGCTTTCGATTTCTGCCGAAAGAATTAAGTTTTGATATGTTTTAGTGTAGTTATGATTTTTTGAAGTTCAAAAATAGTCGAAAAACACAAAATTGATTTGATGCACCTCTTAATTTCAATGGATTTGGCTGAAATTTTGACCAGTTACTTCTTTTAGGATGCCATTTAGAATAAGGGGGTGGACTTGAGAATCAGAGAACATTTTTGAAAAGCTGGACAGGCCTAGTAAATAGGCTATGATAGGAGTGTTGAAAATGGTCCAAAAACTGCTACGTCAAAATAAATTCCGAAATTTTCCAAATTTTCTGATGAATTACCTAGGCTGTCAAAAACAATATACCGAAGTAAACTCAACATAGATATCATAGCAATTGTTTAATCTTATTTCATAGAAATAACTAATAAAACCACGCTACAGAAATTTTACCAAATATAACTCCAAGACTTTCCAATCAATAACAGGGAATTCTGAAAATGAATTTGAAAGCAAACGGCGAACAAGTTTTCAGAAGAGTGTCAAAAAAAAACTCCACGAAAAGTCAGAAAGGTGTTGCAGTAGGAATTCCAAGAGAAATTTGAGTGGAGATTCTAAAAACGTTCCCAAAGCCATTATCGAAGCATTTCCTTCAACTCACAAAGAAATTGTTCAATAGTTCCGCAGAAATAGTTCAAAAGTAAAAGTTCCAAAGAAAGTTCCAAATAATTTTTTAAAACTTCTTAAAAGAATTGACAAAGAAATTTTCAAACAAGTTTCTAAGGGATTCTCAAAAGAAATCTTTAAAGAAAAATACCGACGGATATGCGAGATCAATATTTTACAACTTTAGCAGAGACAGTTTTCGAAGGGTCTTGCGTGACCAAAAATCATGCTAAAACAGTTCTGAAAGAACGTTAACGTTATTTTTTGGAGAGATTGCCGAGGGAGTTTTTATGATTTTTTTCAAGGATATCACTGAAAAAATTGCAAAACCAGAGAAAAGCATTATCATAATCACAATTTAAACAATCTTTCAATTCATGAAAAACCTCGAAACTTGGAGAACATTGGTAAAGTAGAAACGCAGACAAACATACGTCTCACTCTGCTCACTTCCCATCGTTTTCATTTTTAACGGATTATTCAAATCTTCTGTAATTTGCAAATCTCTTTTCAGGGAACTCGCATCCTTTTTGCTCCTGTTTGACGTTTGCTCACTACCGCCATCTACTCAATGGGTTAGCGAAACACAGCGTAACTAGCATTGGGTGGTTATGTTTTTTGTGATGATTATTTCAATCACACTTTGTTCCAAACGATACGTCTGTTTGGCTGTGGTAGAAATCTCGATCACAGAGAAACAGACGTCACACTCTCATCGCTTCCCATAGATCACCTGTTTAACGGTTGATTCAAATATTCAGTAGTAGGTCGATCTACCACTCGTGGCGCTGGTATCGTTTTTGCTCCTGTTTGACGTTTGATCACTACCGCCATCTAGTGGCGACCCGGCCAAACACAGTATGTTTAGCATTCGGTGATTCCGTTTTTGTGACGATATTTTTTAATGAAATTTGTTCTAAGTGTTACGTCTGTTTCTCTGTGTTTCGATTGAAGAATCTTGTATGAATATTTAGTTTTGACTCAAACACTTCTTTGTTAAACAAAATATTGATTAAGCTGAACTGAACGTCAAACGAAAAACAACAAGCTTGTAATTGTTACACAATGCCTGGTAAATTTTATAGCAAGCTGCCGTCGCACAAAAACACATGGCCGGTATCTTCTGTTCACTACTTGTTCTTAGTTGGTACATTCTACTTTCCCGCCACGTTCCAGTGGATCCGAAAGTTGTATCAATAATAGATATTGACATTCTTTCTGCTTTTACTCAACCGCTCCTCCTGCCCTACGTGATCCAATCCGAAGAGTGCACAAAATATAGTGAACAAAGCAAGACCTTGTCCTGTAACTTGTGTTTGTTACACTTACTTGTGCCAGGTCAGTAACGACATTCGAACGGGAATTAAACTGCAGCTCGGTGTACTTTTGTTTTAATGAAAAAACAACCACTTCCTCCTTCTCATCCGCATTATGTTGGATTCTGCGATGGATGTATCTCAGATGTTTCCCTACGGGACTGCAAAATGTTTCTCTTGTTGTCGAATGCTATTATAAGCTTGTGTTCGGTTTTCTACCAGAGTGCAGACAGCAGCGACTTCCGTGTAATTTGCCGGGCTGCATGTTGTTTGGATTTTCTCATTCTCTTTGATTTCGCTGGTTGGTGAGACTGAAGTTTTTCAATCGAATAATTTCAAATTGAATTGTTTGTTTGGGAAATGTTATGGGACACAAGGCTTAATTAGTCGAAGCGGTATATCCTTAAGTAGGGTCAGATAGCCATTAGTAATCCCATGCTTCCAAATTCATTCTTTTAGAAACCAAGCGAATACGGCATCGATTGATTCCTTTCTTTTTGTTTTAAGCACTTCCAACAAAAAAAATGAGAAAATAAGTAACATAACAAACAACGCTTCAATCCTTTGTTTTGAAAAGGATGAAATCGGGAATATTATGCTTTATAAGTAAACCAATACCCTGTAAGGTGATATAAATAGAAATGCTCTCTCTGAGTTTAAAACAGTGAAAGTGGTCAAGGAAAAATCATGCCAAGAAGCATGATTTGTCTTAGTTCAGAAGTCACAACGAGGAAAAGTTGTATATGGTATAATACATGTTTAGATAAACTCGTAATTTAACTTATTCTGAATCCCTGACAATGATAAATAATACTTTTTCACAAACTGATCATACCCTTCTAACCTTTTAAAACAAGCACATTGTTTCCAGATGTAATTGAAATTGCAGATCTTTTGTGTTATAATATGTTGACAAGATAATGATTAACTATTGAACAGATGTGTTTCAGTGAAACTCTTGCAACAAAAGTAACCCAAGCATCCCGTCATCAAGGGCAAACTTCAAATGTTAATATTCCAAAGACAGTAAAAACGGTACTCACCCGCATCACCCGCTTCGGCAGGCCCCGGTCGTCCTCCTCGGTGATTTGCGTACGGTATGATGACCGCTCGAACACAGGTGGATTGTCGTTGACATCCTTGACGTTCACCAGCACCGTCGTGTAGTTTTCCTTGAAACTATCCGACACCGTCAACCGGAGCTCGTACTACAAAGGGTGGCGTGTCGATGAGTCGGTCGAGGTCGGTCGTTGATGATGAAGTAATCGGTTTGGGGTGTTTCCGGAGGCAGATGGATGCACCGTTGACGAAACATGGAACGATAATCAACACGAGCAATGTTAGTTACATACCTACATGTGATGAGAAGCTGTAAAAACTGGTACCCGGATGATAATCTTAGTTGCTGGTGTGCTGATGAGGCTTTGGTGAATTTAGGGGAAAGCGTTATTAGGCCTATCGTAACCGAAGCCACAAAACGAGTGTGTGTCGTAAAATGTACGATATTCTTCAAGTTATCGCTGGTTTTAATGGGGGCAGTCAAATGAAACAGTGTGAATGTAGGATTATGACACAATTTTGAATCGAACGGAGAACTGAACCACTTTAGAAAGGAAGTCATAAATCTCAGAGGGAATGTGAAATGTGAAAATCTGAAAGGGTTCTGAAGATAAGCAGAGCAGTTTGCAAACATTGAAAAGCGCCTTACTGAGCAAATGAAACTGTTGTAGAGAATCCTACACGTATTAGTATTATTTGCAGAATTCATATTGAAGCCCTTATGCAATGCTCTTGAAGACCTTACCAAAATCTCTCTTATGCCAAGAAGGGCCTGCGCCCATCTATATTTTTTTGCTGTCACGGTTTAACTCGTGCCCGCGGACTTTCCAAATCAGCTGATGGAAATCAGGTAAGCTAGTGCCCAGCATTATCTAAATAATTTAAAGTATTGAGTAATTCGAGTTAGAAACTCCAATAATGTTTAGTACTGAAGAAAGCATACGAGTGTGATTTCATTGAAGAAAAATGAGGGTTGGCGCAATTTGTGAAAATAATGCAACTTAATATTCCGATGAAATGATGATATATCGATCGAAACTAATGGAGATGATTCAATCCTACTGTTGACATTGATACATTGATCCATAACAACCTTATTTAATCCACCTAGCGGTGATGGCACCTTTCTCGTGCCTTCGGAAATCCATCTCAACAAAACTCAACTGATATGTTGTTGAATATCGCACTTTCATCCGTTAAAAAAATTCATGACACCAGAAATCATATCGTTTATCTGGCAATTGATTGTTGGCCGCAATACTGGATATTCTAGTCGCTATTTTTGAACTCCGAACATCTTCTCCATTCCAACTATACCCATAACTCAAATAAACAGCCGGTAATTTGAATTTTGAGTCGTCATCTTGGATTTCTGGCTACGTATTCTAGGTTATTCTGGACGTAATTGATTAACAGCTGCCATCTTAAATTTCGGGCTGTCATCTTGGATTTCAGACAGCCGTCTTGGATATTCTTTTTTTTTCGTATCAAATATACCCATATTGCATGATTTAAAAGACATCTGAAATTGTGAGCTACCATCTTGGATTCCAGATCGCCATTTTGGATATTTTAGTCGTTATTATAGGACTCCAGACATTATTCCCATACCAAATATACCCATATTGCAAGGTTTTCTTGCCTTAAACTTCATTAAACATCCACCATCTTAAATTGTGGGCCGCCATCTTGAATTTTCTGGTCACTATTTTTGGACTACAGACATATTCGCCATACTAATTATACCCTTACTACATTGTTAAAACTCCATGTTTACCATCTTGAATTTTGGGCTACCATATTGGATATTCTGGCCACAATTTTTGCACTCATGGCATCTTCCCCATACCCATAGTGCATAGTTTTAGAGCCAAAAGTTCTATTACAGCAGCCATCTTGAATTTTGAGCCGCCATCTTGACTATCATGCCGAAATTTTTAATTTGTGGGCCAACATTGTGGAATTTATGTTCTCCAGTGATGATTTTTGCACAAAACTCATCAATCATGCTAAAGGTGTCACATATAATAAGCAAATATGGGGAATTGGTATATTCTTTCCACTTCAAAGAGAGAGTGTATTGGCGCTCAAGCCTAGGCACTAGGGCCAGGGCACCCAAGGTTAATATGAGTGTACCATTTCAGAAAGTGATGCGGTCACGGATTTTGAATAACCTTTTTGGCTACGTTACTCCCAATAACTCCACGGACAAACGCTTTTCCTTTAAAATGAAACGGTTGTATCCGTTTCTTCTTTCAAGTCATTCGAAAAATTGCACAATTCATGTTACTCATACTGATTATATACACATATTCCAAAAAAAGTACACCTGCCCAAATGGCACAAGACCCTACTGCAAATACAGATGTTAACAACAAAATATCAGGAAAAAATGGTCATTTCCAAGATTTTTTTTCAATACTGATTGAAGAATGGAATGGAATAAGGAATGTAATGAAGAATAGAATAAGGGATAGAATAAGGAATGGATAAATGAATGAAATAAGGAATGAAATAAGGAATGGAATGAGGAATGGAATAAGGAATGGATTGAGGAATGGAATAAGGAATGGAATAAAGACTGAAATAGGGAATGGAATACAGAATAGAATAAGGAATGGATTAAGGAATGAAATGAGGAATGGAATAAGGAAAAGAATAATGAATAAAATAAGGAATGGATGATTAAATGTGATAAGGAATGGAATAATGAATTGAATGAGGAATCGAATAAGGAATGAAATAAGGACAGAAATAGGCATTGGAATAAGGACTGAAATAGGGAATGGAATAAGGAATGGAATAGTAATGGAATAAGGAATGGGATAAGGAATGGAATAAGGAATGGAATGAGGAATGGAATGAGGTATGGAGTGAGGAATAGAATAAGGAATGAAATAAGTAATGAATAAGGAAAGAAGTAAGGAATGAAAGGAGGAATGTAATAAGGAAAAGAATAAGGAATCGAATAAGGAAAGAAATAAGGAATGGAATGAGGCATGAAAGAGGGAGTGGAATAAGGAATGGAATAAGAAAAAGAATATGAAATGAAATGAGGAATGGAATAAGGAATGGAATAGGAATGGAATATGGAATGGAATAAGAAATGGAATAAGAAATGAAATATGGAATGGATTGAGGAATGGAATAAGGAATAAAATAAGGAATGCAATAAAGAATGGAATAAGGAATGGAAAAAAGTAATTGAATAAGAAATGGAATAGGGAATGCAATAGGCATGAAATTAGGAATGGAATAAGAAATGGAATAAGGAATTGAATTAGGAATCTAATAAGGAAAGGAATTGAGAATGAAATGAGGATTGGAATATAAAATGGAATACGGAATGGAATGATGAATAAAATAAGGACGAGATAAACTAGCCCAGAGCTAAAAATCTCGTTAATACAGACAAAAAAAAAATTTAAATAAATAAAATAAGGAATGGAATAAGGAATGGAATAAGAAATGGCATAGGAATGGAACACGGAAAGGAATAAGAAATGAAAAAAGGAATGGAATAAGGGATGGAATGAGGAAAGGAATGGGGAATATAATAAGGAATGGAATAAGGAATGGAATAAGGAATGAAATAAAGGATGGAATGAGGAAAGGAATAAGGAATGTAATAAGGAATGGAATAAAGAATGGAATAAGAAATGGAATGCGGAATGAAATAAGGTATGGAATAAGGAATGAAATAGCAATGGAACAAGGAAAGAAAAATAAATAAAATAAGAAATGGAATAAGTACTGGAATAAGGAACGGAGTAAGGAATGGAATATAAAATGGAATAAGGAATGGAATGAGGAATGAAATTAGGAGTGGAATAAGGAATGAAATAGGAATATTCCTATTTCATTCCATTCCATTCCATTATATTCCATATTCCATTCTTGGATTTTAGTCCACCATCTTGGATATTCTGGTTGCCGTTTTTTGAGTCCAGACATCTTCCCCATACTGAATACATCCATATAGCATGTTTTCAAGACCTAAAAATTTCTTAAGCATACACCATCTTGAATTTTGAGCCGCCATCTTGGATTATAGACCACATTCTTTGAAATTCTGGCCACTATTTTTGGAGTCCACACATCTTCTCTTTACTAAATATATTCATATTGCATGGTTTTAGAGGCTAAAACTCCATTAAACAGCCGCCATCTTGGATTTCAGTCCACCATCTTGGATATTCCGGTTGCCATTTTTGGACTCAACACATTTCTCATACACACTAAAAAAATCTCAATTTTAATAGTGACACAATTGATCGAACTGCCAGAAAAAGTTATGACATACACATAAATGTGCCACATTTTTACACTTTTTATGACGTACGTATTAAGTTGATATTGTTTAAGTACTTCCAGCCATAATTGTAAATCACAGAACTGATAATTTAGTTCTCTATGCTGTAAATTTACGCGATATGTTACAGAAACATAATGTTTACTGATGTTGAACTGTCAAACAGCACCTTACACAATCAGATGAAGACTGCAGTCGATTGGAAATTTGTTTATTACGAAGGTGAAACAGCATGAAAACCGCTCATAAATTTAACCCCGGAGTGAGCCAGAAACTTGGAAATGACAATCCGTTGCCATCAGCCGATGCAGTGGAAAACGAAAACAGCCACGCTCAGTCAATCAAAAGGCGGCTTTGTGTGCTTGGGTGCGATGACGGCTGTCTCAGTTCAGTACATACATACACGCAGCAGTGACGACGCGACGGCCGAACTGGCAAGTTAGTTTATGTACATTTTCGACTGCCTTCTCTTCAACGTGGTGAGTCAGCCGAGAGAGCAAGATCGAAAACTGACACTCTGAGGATCGAAGTTTGATTCCCGAATGGAACTTTTTGGAATTTTTTTTTTCAATATTCGGTGCTATAAATATCACAGTTCTCAATCATGTATACAAGCAGCCGACGCGTTGAGCTGTTGCGGTAAAATAAGCAGTAAAACTAGCCCAGAGCTAAAAATCTCGTTAATACAGACAAAAAAAAATATAAATAAATAAAATAAGGAATGGAATAAGGAATGGAATAAGAAATGGCATAGGAATGGAACACGGAAAGGAATAAGAAATGAAAAAAGGAATGGAATAAGGGATGGAATGAGGAAAGGAATGGGGAATATAATAAGGAATGGAATAAGGAATGGAATAAGGAATGAAATAAAGGATGGAATGAGGAAAGGAATAAGGAATGTAATAAGGAATGGAATAAAGAATGGAATAAGAAATGGAATGCGGAATGAAATAAGGTATGGAATAAGGAATGAAATAGCAATGGAACAAGGAAAGAAAAATAAATAAAATAAGAAATGGAATAAGTACTGGAATAAGGAACGGAGTAAGGAATGGAATATAAAATGGAATAAGGAATGGAATGAGGAATGAAATTAGGAGTGGAATAAGGAATGAAATAGGAATGCAGCAAGGATAGGAATAGGTAATGAAATAAGGAATGGAATAAGGAATGAAATAAGGAATGAAATAAGGTATTCCATTCCGAGGAATGGAATAAGGAATTGAATAAGGAATGGAATAGGAATGGAACAAGGAAAGGAATAAGAAATGAAATAAGGAATGAAATGAGGGATGGAATAAGGAAAGGAATGGGGAATGGAATAAGGAATGGAATAAGGAATGGAATAAGGGATGGAATGAGGAAAGGAATAAAGAATGTAATAAGGAATGGAATAAAGAATGGAATAAGAAATGAAATGCGGAATGAAATAAGGTATGGAATATGGAATGGAATAGGAATGGAACAAGGAAAAAAAATAAGAAATGGAATAAGTACTGGAATTAGGAATGGAATTAGGAATGGAATATAAAATGGAATAAGGAATGGAATGAGGAATGAAATTATGAGTGTAAGGAATGAAATAGGAATGCAACAAGGAAAGAAATAAGAAATGAAATAAGGAATAGAATAAGGAATTGAATAAGGAAAGGAATGAGGAATGGAATAAGGAATGGAATAAGGAATGGAATAAGGAGTGGAATAAGGAATGGAATAAGGAATGGAATAAGGAATGGAATAAGGAATGGAATAAGGAATGGAATAAGGAATGGAATAAGGAATGGAATAAGGAATGGAATAAGAAATGGAATGAGGAATGGAATAAGGAATGGAATAAGGAATGGAATAAGGAATGGAATAAGGAATGGAATAAGGAATGGAATAAGGAATGGAATAAGGAATGGAATAAGGAATGGAATAAGGAATGGAATAAGGAATGGAATAAGGAATGGAATAAGGAATGGAATAAGGGATGGAATGAGGAAAGGAATAAGGAATGTAATAAGGAATGGAATAAGGAATGGAATGAGGAATGTAATAAGGAATGGAATAAGGAATGGAATAAGAAATGGAATAAGGAATGAAATAAGGAATGGAATGAGGAATGGAATAAGGAATGGAATAAGGAAAAGAATAAGGCATAGAATAAGTAATGGAATAAGGAATGGTTTAAGGAAAGGAATAAGGAAAGAAATAAGGAAAGAAATAAGGAAAGGAATAAGGAATAGATTAAGGAATGAAATAAGGATTGGAATAAGGAATGAAATAGGGAATGGAATAAGAGTTGGAATAAGGAATGGAATAAGGAATGAAGTTGGAATGGAATAAGGAGAGGAATAACGAATGGTATAAGGAATGGAATATGGAATGGAATAAGGAATGGATTAAGGAATGAAATAAGGAATGGAATAAGGAATGAAATAAGGAATGGAATAAGAGATGGAATAAGGAATGAAGTAGGAATGGAATAAGGAGAGGAATAAGGAACGGAATAAGGAAAGGAATAAGGATCGGAATAAGGAATGGAATAAGGAATGAAATAAGGAAAGGAATAAGGGAAGGAACAAGGAATGGATTAAGGAATGGAATAAGGAATGAAATAAGGAATGCAATAAGAGATAGAATAAGGAATGGAATAAGGAATGAAGTAGGAATGGAATAAGGAGAGGAATAAGGAATGGAATAAGGAGAGGAATAAGGAATGGAAAAAAGGAATGGAATAAGGAATGGAATAAGGAAACTGAATAAGCACTTTTTCTCAAAATGTTCAATAATTCGAAGAAAATAAGAATGTCCGACTGTTCATTGTGCCAATTATAACAATTCAACACTTTTTTATTCGGTTTTCGTCATTCTGGAGAAAAGTGCTTTTCTAGTTTTTTAAAATATGCGATTCTCAATTGATTACAGAAGGTATCCTAAGGGAATACCATTTACTTTTGTGCACCCACATCTTTCAACTTATTTATTTAACAATATTTTTCTGGATATCTATTTCACGTAACCTTGACAAAAGAGTCATGTTTTCTAAAAGCTTCTCATGTATTCATCAATTTGCAACCTTCCTCATGAATGAGACTCCGAAATTCAATCTGCCCGAAATTAATGCACGCGCGTGTACACGTATCCAAAAGACTTTTTTCCCTGACGAAGGTCCGCTTTTCTCACAAAAGGCCTCGGAGTTTATCATCACCATAGTCCCGTCCCGTTGCCTTATGCCTTCCAGCCTTTACACAGCCAAATCATGAAAGGAAATGATGGATCACACACGTACCTTTTTAATTTTCTCGTAATCCAGTGCTTTCGCTACGTACAGAGCTCCGGTTGTGTTGTGTATCGCAAACACATCGCCTATGTTACCGCTTGTGATCTTGTATCGAATACTGGGCGCTGGAACGAAAAAGATGAAAGTTGGAAAATTCAAACGTTAGAAAGCGTGGAAAACAGCGTGGAGTTGGGCAGATAATTGCGTCAGTTTTGCTGTTTTTCTAGGAAAATCGAGTGCGCAGTACATATACTATTCATGTTGGCGGTTGATAGTTGAACAAGCGGTCGTAATCAAGCTTCCGGTGCAGTATGACTTCTTTGCTTTTGCTTCCGAAGCGAATTTATGGCGCGGCAAATTAACGAAGTGTCGTTTACTGTTTATGAATGGTAGTTAGGCGTGCGGCGTAATTAAGAGCTTTCGGACCGCCGCCGCAAAACCACACGCATCATTAGCATCGTCCCAGAATGGACATCATTCTTTTCCACCGCACACCGTTCAACAGCGAAGTTCAACAATGGGAACGGACTCGCGAAGGATGGAAGCGGAACGGGCATGTTAATAATTTTCCACCTTTATGGTTTGGAGAACGGCTAGAAGTACCGGTTCAACCGGTTTTATGACAACTGGTAAAATTTCAAAAAAGTGTTAAGGAAAATATTCATAACTCGTATAACAATAGCACAAGATTTTAATTTTCGCGTGATTCTATTTATCTACAAAAACCTCGTAATGGCAACCCTTACCTCGAACGTAACAATAAAAGGTAATTCGGGAGATCGGTCAAGAGTATGGAAATGGGTTTGCGGTTGAGTTATGATTCCCATGGTATATTTTTTTGTGTGGTTGATTTCCGTAATGGTTACGGTCAGTAATTTTAGATGGTCACACCAATGTTCGCATTTCGTGCGAGTAGTACTTCTTATTAATGGCATCGCACGAATGTGGGTATATATATGATTGTCATAAGGATCAGATGATGAGTGTATGAGTGTATAAATTGAAAATTATAATAATGCTAGAAGAGCCCATATAGCGGTAAGCGCACGGATATACAGAAAGATCATGATGAGGGTGACGTTCTTGGTCGATTAAGGAAATTTTCGTTAAGGAAATTCACTTGTCTTCATTTTTTTCATTACATCAATAAATTTAATCTTGAAAGTGTTTGACATTTCCTCTTGTTTGCCGCTCTATATACACACACGAAATGGTAATTGACAAACGAAACTCTCAGTTAATATCTGTGGAAGTGCTCATGTAATACTATACTAAGAAACAGGCTTTATTCCAGTTGTGACATTATGTCAAAAAGAAGTAGAATAATGATTAACACTTGATGATACCCTCCTGCGAGCATTGCAAGTATCAGCCTAATTAGTTTCGCATGAAAACCGTATCCTCACATTATTTGTCTCAATTTAAATTGATCATACTCTTCTATGAAACCAATGAACATCTAGTGAGTCTATTAGTTGTATTTTTGTGTTGGCTAAGGCAAAAAACCTTAATCAATCCATCTAGCGATGATGGCGCCTTTCTCGTGCCTATAAAACCCATTTCAACAACATTCAAGTGACATGTTGATTAATATCGCCCTTACGTTTAACAAACATCAAAAATCATATCGTTTATCTGGCTTTAGGTGTTTGAAGCTTAAACTAAAAAAAAGTTCCGATCTTGAATTTTACGCCACCAGCATTAATTTAAGTCCACCATCTTGAAAATTCTGGTCACCTTTTCTTGGATATTGGACCACCATCTTGGTAGTTCTGGTTATTTTTGGACTCCGGAAATCCTCCCTACGCCAATAATACCCATACTGCAAGGTTTCTGGGCCTAGAGCTTCATTGAACAGACGCCATCTTAAATTTTGAGCCACCATCTTGTATTTTAGTCCACCATCTTGAATATTCTGGTCGCCATTTTTGGAACCCAGAAATCTTCTCCTTACCAAATGTACCTCATATTGCCTAAAACTCTATCAACCACCATCTTGGATTTTATTCCGTCATCTTGGATTTTAGTCCACCATCTTGGATATTCTGGTTGCCGTTTTTTGAGTCCAGACATCTTCCCCATACTGAATACATCCATATAGCATGTTTTCAAGACCTAAAAATTTCTTAAGCATACACCATCTTGAATTTTGAGCCGCCATCTTGGATTATAGACCACATTCTTTGAAATTCTGGCCACTATTTTTGGAGTCCACACATCTTCTCTTTACTAAATATATTCATATTGCATGGTTTTAGAGGCTAAAACTCCATTAAACAGCCGCCATCTTGGATTTCAGTCCACCATCTTGGATATTCCGGTTGCCATTTTTGGACTCAACACATTTCTCATACACACTAAAAAAATCTCAATTTTAATAGTGACACAATTGATCGAACTGCCAGAAAAAGTTATGACATACACATAAATGTGCCACATTTTTACACTTTTTATGACGTACGTATTAAGTTGATATTGTTTAAGTACTTCCAGCCATAATTGTAAATCACAGAACTGATAATTTAGTTCTCTATGCTGTAAATTTACGCGATATGTTACAGAAACATAATGTTTACTGATGTTGAACTGTCAAACAGCACCTTACACAATCAGATGAAGACTGCAGTCGATTGGAAATTTGTTTATTACGAAGGTGAAACAGCATGAAAACCGCTCATAAATTTAACCCCGGAGTGAGCCAGAAACTTGGAAATGACAATCCGTTGCCATCAGCCGATGCAGTGGAAAACGAAAACAGCCACGCTCAGTCAATCAAAAGGCGGCTTTGTGTGCTTGGGTGCGATGACGGCTGTCTCAGTTCAGTACATACATACACGCAGCAGTGACGACGCGACGGCCGAACTGGCAAGTTAGTTTATGTACATTTTCGACTGCCTTCTCTTCAACGTGGTGAGTCAGCCGAGAGAGCAAGATCGAAAACTGACACTCTGAGGATCGAAGTTTGATTCCCGAATGGAACTGTTTTGGAATTTTTTTTTTTCAATATTCGGTGCTATAAATATCACAGTTCTCAATCATGTATACAAGCAGCCGACGCGTTGAGCTGTTGCGGTAAAATTACACGAGTCAAACGTTTTCCGTTTCAAGTAAAAATAAGATCGCACACAATTTTGCGTCAAATGTGTTGCTTTTATATGTCGGACTTATATGACACAAAATTACAAGATTTTTTCGAAGTGTGTATCAAATATTCCCATACTGCATGGTTTCAGGGCCTAAAACTCAATTGGACAGACGCCATATTGAATTTTGAGCCTCCATCTTGAATATTAGGCTGCCATCTTGAATTCTCGGAAGACATCATGGAATTTCTTGTCTCTAGTGTTGATTTCCACACAAAATTAGTCACCCATGCTGAAGGTTACTAAAAGCGGCGCAGTTTGATGTGTCACATGATAGGTCTTGGTTCAGTTTTATGTATGGCCAGTTCCTTCGGTGCTGGTCCGGATCACTAAAATGGTCATAACTCAGGAACGCCTTGGCCGATCTAGACCATTTTCAATAGCGAACAATGGGGCAAAATTACGGTTTAATTCATGCTAAAATTCAAATAATCGACCAATGGGAAGTGCCTTAAATGTGAGTAAACTTTTTTGCGCACAGACATACACACACACATACAGACATCATCTCAATTCGGAGAACTGAGTCGATTGGTATATGTGTCTTGACTCACCGAGCCTTTTATTGATAATTCTTGTTTTGAGTAATCTTATAGCCTTTCAGTACACTTTGGTGTACGAGAAAGGCAAAACCGTTGAAAGACAAAACGTCGAATGCCAAAACGTCGGAAGGAATAAAACGTCGAAAACGAGAGTAAGCGAATAGTGAGTTCATTATTATTTTTAAAGAAACCTGGTCTTAATGTGAAACTGGATCCATTTCCTCACTATTTGGTTTTTGATTTTTTATAAATTAACGAAGCAATATTTTCAAAATCGGATTTCGTGCACATGTAGAGTATGGATCAAGGTATCTCCTGATTATTTTCCAGATGGAAAATGATTTCAGTTTTTGCAGAAACCATTTTTAAGCAAAATTACACAAAAAATGGTTTCTGCAAAAATGAAAAACATTTTTTATTTTCTGTGGCAAGCGGCAGTGACTTTTCATAACGGGAAATCATTCTGAGATTCCTTTAGTAGGGTTTCCCTGTTTTGAATTTGATGATTTCTCCAGAAATTACATTTGGACGCTTCGAAAAACAAGAGTTGGAAGAACCGTGATCAATGAGTTGCATTTTGAATTCTTTTTTTTGCAGACATTCCCGGAATTCAAGAAGATCCTCCAGGTGCAGGATCAGAAGTTTTTTTTTTGAGAATTTTTCCAATACTTCTTATGGAAATTACATTATAAATAGCCACAAAAGTTTTTCTTTGAGATCTTTCAGGATTTTTTCAAAGGTTTTCCATGAATGTATCCCGCAGTTCCTTCAACAATATTTTTTTTGTTAATAAATTCTTTAATTAATTATTATTTATTAATTCAAAAGGTGCTTAAAAAATCTCACTGGTTTTCATCGTTAAATTCTCCAGAAGTTTAATAGAGAATTACTTTAGGAAATCCTATGGAAATTCCTGCAAAATATTCATTGTGATTTTGTTCCCAGAGTTTCATGATGAATTCCTCCAGAAGTTCCATCGATAATTCCTTCAGGGGTTCCATTGGAAACTACTCCAGGAGTATTGGGAGTTCGATCCGGGATTCTTCCAGTAACTCCTTTCAGGAATTCTTCAAGGAGTTTGTTCAGGAATTTCTTCCACAGTTATTCAAAAGTGTCCTGAAGTGTTTCAGAGTTTTCTGTTTCAAATGTTTTTCGGGAGTTTCTCCAGATTTTTTTTTGTAATACCCTCCAGGATTTTCTTCAGGAATTCTTTCAAGTGTTCTATCGGAGATTTCTCCAAGAATTTCGCTGCATGAGTTTCTTTGGGAATTTATCTTGGAGTTTCATAGGGAATTGTGCAAGTGTTCCACCGGCAATTCTTCCAGGAATTCTATCGTCAATTCCTGCAGGAGCTTTTTCGCGGACCCGTCTAGCAATTCCTAGGAAATATATTAGGAAATTCACTAGTAGTTCCTCCAGGAGTTGCATTCGGGATTACTCCAGAAAGATCCATCGGGAGTTTCTTTGGAAGTCCTCACAGAAGATCCAACATGTCTTTAGGAAATTTCTTTGGTAGTTGAACTCCTTGAGGAACTCCAAAGAAACTCCTGGAGGGATTCCCAAAAAAAACGGTTTTGAGAAAAACTTGATGATCCTCCATAATTAATTTCCAAAAGAACCTTTGGTAAAATATTCGAAAGAATACCTTATCAAATTCACGAAAAAACTTCTGTAGGAAATGCCAATGGAACTCTTCAAGGATTTTCTGATGGAATTCTTCGAGGAAATACTGAAGGGAATCCTAAAGGTATTCCCGAAGCAATACTTCTGAAAGAATACCTGGTGGAATTCTCGATGAAACTCCTAGAGAACCGCTGATGGAGCACCTGCAGGAATTCCAGATGAAACTCCTAGAGGAAGTTTCGAAAGCACACGAATCAATTCTCGAAAAACTTCATTCCGATCTTTATTCAGGAAACCTGATAAAGCTCCTGAAGGAATGCCCGTAGAAATATCTGGAGGAATTTATGTAGGAACTCCTGGAGGAATTACCAATGGAACTCCTGAAAAAGACTCTTGGAGGAATTCCCGATAGACTACATGAAGGAGTACCTGAAGGAATAGCTTGGAGAAATGGAATCCCTTGGAGGTGTTCTCGAAGGAACTCTCAGAGGAATTCCTGAAGGAACCGCTACAAGAATTTCCAACTGAATTCCTGCTGGAATTCCCGAATGAACACATGGTAGAATTCTCGAAAGAACTCCTCTAAAAAACCCATTGAAACTCCTCAAGGGATTTTCGAAGGAATTTCTGGAGGAATTTCCAACGGAACTCCTAGAGAAATTCCTGAAGAGATACCTGGCGAAATTGTCTTGGAAGAGCCTCAGATGAATGGCCGAAAGAACTCCTAGAAGTATTCCTGATATAACTCGAGAAAGAACTGGAGAAATTTCCGAAGAAATTCTTTAAGTAATTCCTGGAGCAACTCCCGGCTGAAATAACGATGAAAGTCCTGGAGGAAGTGTTGATGAAATTCCAAGAGAAACTCCTGAAACAGATGGCAAAGGAAAATTTTCGAGGAATTTCAAAATAAATACTTGAAGGAATTCGCACAAGAACTGCTCAAGAAAACTTCAAGAAGAAAAAAAAACTAGTGAAGGATGTCCGTCAGCCGAATCTATGTTAGAAGAATTTTAAAAGAAATTTCTGGAATCCCAAAAAAAAAAATACTAGATGAATCCCAAAAAAAAAGCGCTGAAGAAACCCAGAAGTGATTTCTGCTGGAGGAATCTTGAAAAAAAAAAAATACTTTCATGAAGATTCCCTAAAGGAATTCCTCTTTGAAGAACCTTTAAAATAATTTTTGCTAAAGAAATACCGAAGGGATTTTTCTGCTGGAGATTTCAACAACAATCCCTGCTAGAAATTTTGATGAAAGAGTTCCTGTTCAGAAGAAAGTTCTGGTGGAAATCTACAGTGCGAGAAATAAGTATAAAGACAGAGCTGATTTTCAGGGGTTTCAGCGGTGTTTAGGAGTGTTTCATGGGGTTTCAAAGGCAATCTAGTGGTGGGTCAATGGGGTGTCAGAGGCATGAATTCCAGGAAATATCAGGGCTGTTCCAAGGGGTTTCAGGAGCGTTACTGGGGTTTTCAAGAGACTCCAGGGGCTTTCAAGGTCGCTCCATGTGTGTTCCAGAGGTTTTTTTTTTGTTTTTTTTTATGTGTAAAAATAAAAAATATAGTTTTCTTCTAGAGACCTATGTTCTTAGATTCTCTGAAGAGAATGGCTACTGAAGTAATAATATGAGTTGTGCCAAAATGTATTCTCACACCAGTTTTAGGGAATTCCCATATAACATGGGACAATAATGCGTAGAATGGCAGTTAAACCGAGCCTCGCCCTTAACCGCAGACAGTAACATTGGCGTCATAATCATAGCTCGCCCACCACACTGCAAATGCACCACTGGCAAACCAACTCGGCAGCGCGCGTTGGTCGGTAGTCGGACCTCAACGACGACGACAGAGTGACGATATTTGGTGAGTGTACAGCTTCACAGTGTAGATACCGTATACGTACCTCATCTACAGTCAACCTTGTACGTTGTACGTGTGCTGTATAATTAAGCCACTAACCGATGATGCACATCATGGTGGCAGGCCGGAGCATAAAAATTGAATTATATGCAAATTTTACATCCTCTGGTTTCTGGTCCCGGATGTGTCGTTAGGTTAGGATTCTCACCAGCCAGCCAGCAGCGAACAGTCAGTGCTTGCGCCTAGCAATGATTTATTACACTTATTTGTGCACCCGGTCCGGGGTCGTTCGTTTCGTTTGGGAAAGATCCGACCAATGGACCCCTAATTCAAGTGATACTTTATCATCGCACTACCTATTAGCAAGGCTTTGTGTGCCTAATAAAGCATGATGAGTTATTTAGAAACGAAACAACCGATTTGTGGTTACAATGTTTATCTCGACAGTGAATGTTTTTAATTTTTAGAAGCAGAATGACAAGGCAATTTCATTTTCAGATATAATAGTCTCTATGGTAAATTTACTTTAATGACTTAGGAAATTATGAATTTGTTAAACATGTTTTCCACTCTACAGCTCTATTTTGACAAGTCATTACATCAAGCTATAAAGTCCTTTTCACATTAGGTCAAGCATTAGGTTAAACAAAACCAGAGACTAACAATAGTTTTTCGCCTCAACTCAATGTTTGGAATGTGTGGAGCGGACCTGGTGTGATGGTTAGAACACTTGACTATCACGCCGAGGACCTGGGATCGAATCCCACTCCCGACAAACTCGCAAAAATGTGAGTTCTTCCTTCGGAAGGGAAGTAAAGCGTGGGTCCCGACATGAACTAGCCAAGGGCTAAAAATCTCGTTAATACAGATAAAAAAAATGTTTGTAATACTTCTATTTTATTTTCTGAATTCAAACTTGAAATCACTAATTTAATAGTATGTAACATTATTGAACTACACCGTAAATTCCACGTCCCATTTTCAAATTCTTCGTACTCGAACGAATAGTTTCCCATTTAAAGATAACTCATACACCCACCATACCGGCGGATTGCTCCAATATTTATTAAGTTAGTGGTCATAAATTTACATAAATTTCCTATCAAGGTAATTGCAAATGAAAGCACCCGCACTCATTGGCACACATATTCTCAGCTGGGAAATATGTGAAACGTTCTATATTTCTTTTTTTTTTATCCTGCTACTAGTGTAGCATAGTCGGAAAATTTCACCACAAACTAGTGCAGCGTTTGGTTTCGCATAACCACGTGTGTGTGTGTGTGTAGGTATGTGCTGCAACTTTATAAGTGCGTGTAACTGCATGGATTCTGTGCCACAGAAGTGCCAACGGCGGTGCTGGCACCGCAAATCGATGCCACAGTTTTTGCGGTTAGCTGAAGGCAAATTTAATTAACGGTATGCATAGTGCACTTTCGGGTTTGCACTATACTTAGGTTCATAAGTTTCAGCTTTAAGCTTAAAGGAATCCTGATAGTTTGTTTAATTGTGGTTGAATTGTTTGCTGTTTTTCAGAGTTAAAGTTCACATTTGATTGAGATTACTAAACCTAAACCTGCCAGTTGGTCATATATATTTATCGCATTGATTCTTTGAATGATTCCAAGAAGAGATAGCTTCCTTGATTCTCAGTAAATATGGCTTAAAAGATACTGCTGTGAGTTGCCTGTGAGTCTCATCTGCATTTTCAACTAATTTTAATTACAGTTAACTTTCGACCTCATTTCGGATAGAAACTTTAGGGGCAATTTTCTCAACACTCACTTTCTACAGATAGAACTGATTTTCGATTCATGATAGTCTCGTCGAAAAAAAAGCTTATTATTTTCACAAATGTTTTCTTCGAATTTATTTCCACCAACAGTTTTTTTGTTATTTATCTAATGAATATTTAATTTTGTATATAGCTTTACGAAACCTATTTTTTTAGAAGCGTGGTGCGTTGATTAAAATAGCTTTTGATTTATCACATTTTTATGGTGTTTGTGTGGTTTGGGCAGTCCTCTATTTAAGCCTCTGTGGCATTTATACGACCTGTTGCGATATGCGAAGTATGTATTAATAGTGGCTAAAGCCTGTATCCGCAATAATCGGGACACAGAAGTACAACAGTAGCTCTGAAATGAATCGGTAAAATTGGCTAAATAATTGGCTGAGAACTCTTTGGTGTATGTTTATTACTTGTGCCAAATTTCATAAAAATCGATGCATTACTTTTAACTGTGGATGAAAAACAAACAGAAGTGGTTTTAAGCATTTTGTACAATCATTATCATTTTTTATTCGCATACTAGACGATTCTTTTACGCTACAGTTCAAAGTTCTGTGATGGTCATTATGAAATTTCGTTAGCAGTTATGATACTTATAGAGACACTTTTTTGCAAAATTTTATCAACTTTGATCAATTGGTTTGAAACCTACTGGTGTTGATAGGGGTGAGTGTTAGTGAAAATGTTTTCGTGTTTTTCATGTGCGATTTTTGCCTATTCATAACTTTTGAATTTCTCTGCCAATTTTCATGAAATTTTCAAAGAAGCTAGTTGATTTTTTGTATATTGTGCCTGCAACATTAGATGATTATTGGAATAGTACTTTCAATAGTACAATCGAAACAATGAAGGGTGCTGACTAACTGCTGTCTGAGGAGCTAAAATCACGTTTAGTCCCAATACATGTTTCGACTATAAAATTGTAGATAGATATGGCATCCTTTTTTTTTAAATTTTGCCTATGCAACAAATGTAGATTGAGAGGTTTGTGTTTAAAATTTCAGCCATTTCCTTTGCCAAATTCAAAAGTTACAGCGCTGACAAGCAAAACTAGGGGCTGCACAAAATTCAATGGCACACATTTTACTCTTTCGTTGCCACAACAAAAAGTACTGCACCGATTCACATGAAATTTTGTAGGTGGAATGAACACATCTTAAGATGATATTAGACAAAATTTGAGCAATTTTGATGTATCTATTGCAGAGTTACAGCTGTATTTCAGTGTCCCGATTATTGCGGATACAGGCTTTACACGTTAGTATGGTGGCTCCAGAGAGGAGTCTAGATTGACTACGAAATAGAACCTAGGCACAGGCTTATCCGCACTGACACCACAACACCAACATCGTATAATTGCAATTTCCCCATCTTTACTACTACAAAGATATTGAAACATCCTAAATGTCATTTTGAACTGTAAACAAATCTCACCACAGTGACTCACTGAATGCAAAAAGACAATTCTACCCGAATGAACTAACTGCAGTGAATTTAACTTTGAATGCTCCGTGTAGTACTGCAGATATTTAGAATGGGTCGAGGACCTGGGATCGAATCCCACTCCCGACAAACTCGCAAATTGTGAGTTCTTCCTTCGGAAGGGAAGTAAAGCGTGGGTCCCGAGATGAACTAGCCTAGGGCTAAAAATCTCGTTAATACAGATAAAAAAAATAGAATGTTTCAACGCCTTTCTATCAGACATGATTAAAAGATTGCTTAAGATCCCCCAAGATCAAATATTTGTCCAAGATGAAACCAATGCACAAACATCTTGTTTGACTCGATCGAACTTTCATTAGTGTCAAACAGATAATGTTTCTTGAGTCCTTGTAAAATATTTAAGGCTTCAATGTTATGGTGGTGTAAATCAAAAGAGAAATATTTTTGTGCGTTTATTGCGGACAAGTTTATCTGGGCACTGTTAGTACATAGTTATTGTGTTTACCAGTTGGCGAGACCAATTACTCCGGAAACGACAGGTTTTTCATTTATTCATTTATTCATTTATTTGATCCAACTGACTTACAAGTCTTATTGAATATTCTAATTCTAAAATAACAGAAATCAATCAGGCAACAGGAACATTCAGCATTACATGATTCATCACACATATTAACACATCATCAAAAAACACAAGAGACAAAAACATAACATATCCTATCATTTTAACAACATCAAGTATTCAAAATCATTACAACACTACAAAAACTAATTACTAAAGCATACACCATTACAATTACAGTTTTTATAATCCTGGCCTCCAAGTTACATTTTGTCGTTCAATGAACTCTCTAAATTTTACATATTTTGGCCAAATCAGAGGATTCATAGCATGTGCTTTCCATTTTTTATCTAAAGTAACTTTAAATGAAATAAAATCTGGTGGCTGACGATGATTCCATTTTGACACCAACTTTGAAACGTCGATGTGCTCGGGTTCAGGAGTATTCAATGCAAGTGAAACCATTCTATGGATATCGCGCTCAGACACGCTGGACTCAATGTTCGATATAAACAATGAGAAATCTTCTCCATCCGTATACTCTCGATGCCGTATGCTTTCTACGTTGTTCACATCCATATCGCTTGTATTCATCGCATCGCACGGCAAATTTGTAGATAAGGGCGTAGAGTGTAATAAAGCACGATCACTTGCAACATCAGTCGGAACAATTTTAGAGAGCGTTTCCAATATTCCAGTCACAGTAATTTTGAGATGCCGTACTTGTTCGTCGATAGGCTTCTCATTCGGCAAATCACATGTTCTCCTACACATGCCGTAACTCATTCTCCGGAATTTGTTCAAGCATGTGTCACACATCCAGACCATGTTCGTTTTCACAGCCATTGTGCACAAATCGTCTTCGCTTAGGCCAACGCAACCGATATGAAACGAACACGCGCACTCTCCTTCGCAAACGCTGTATGGCTCAGTTATGACATTGATGCTCTGAGAGCACTTTTTACAGATTTTTTTATCCGCCATTGTCACAAACTGCCGAAACACAAATAGAACAAGTTGCTTTAATAGATGGTTAATGTTCAATTCCTCAAGTTCAGAATCACAATGAATCAATAATATCCGTCTGCAGATATCACACTTTATAGCAATTCATGTATATCATTTTACCAACGGCTACAACGGCTCAAAAACCATTAATAAACCGAGAGCAACAACAAGACGTTTATAAACAACAACGAGCGCACAACGAAGGTTGAACCCAATTTTTCGCCAGCCGGAATATCGTCACTCAAAAGAGTCTGAAATACATTCAAGCTTTTCATCTGTCCAGCAATCATTGCCAACGGCAGCTCAGGTTTCAAACCTCTGACATCCGAGCTACCTAAGTAGGGCAATGATTGAAGTGTGTGGTCATCGAACGGTGAACATGTGAGAATTGTACAACGGAAAACCAGCAGCACAAGGCGTTGTGCTTTTGCTTTATTCCAGTACTGACATGAAAATCCACTCAATCTCCGTAGAAGCAAATCAGAGTGAGTTTTTGGAACACAAAAAAAACACACACACACACACACAGAAAGTCAGCTCCTTCTTCCGAAGCGGTGGTAACAAAGGATCGGGATCTATTCGACTGGGTGAAACAATAAAACGTAAAAAACGACGAATAGTTGATGTGCAAGAGAAGTGCCAAAAAATGCTACTGCATAGCTACTTTGGTACTCATTGATTGAATGAGCTTCTAAATCAAATTTCCGTGAGAACTTAGTGGTTTTTGGGAAAATGTTTTTATTCCATATGACTTCATTTCCGTCTTAGAACCATCTGAGTTGATGTCTTGTTAGTACACCATTCAATAGGTTTCCATTTTCCAAAAGATTCATTCATAATGCACTTGAAGCTATAAGCTGATGTTTCAGAATGCTAGCTTAATGAACAGATTTGGAGAGTACCATGTTGTATGATTGAAAAGAAAAAAAAAAATTCCACAGAAAGAGGCTAAAAAGGGAACTACATACCCACACTAGGAATCGACTGAAAATACATCTCGAGGAACAGAACCTAAAATCTTGCAAAAATACGCGCATCGGTAGTGAATGAAAACGCTCGAATTGTAACCAAGAATAACATCATTGTTCTGGTCCTGTTACCGACATCTGGGAACGATGGGAAAAAGGCTGGAAAACAGAACAGAGAAGTTCTTATGTACCAACTTTTTTATCTCCTCTGGGAACTGCATTCACGTTTTCCTCTCCTCAGCACCCTCCCCCCTCCTCACATGATTGTGTATATTAAAAGAACGGAAAATGGCCCACCCGGAGGAAAAAGTCGCAAGGACGAGACGATACGAGACGAGAGCGACGACATGGCAAACGCAGCTTTTCCATTATAGTTTGTGTAGTGTCGTTTTTTAGTACCTCTATTGCACTGGCACTGCCATGCCACCACGAGGAGGTACTTTTATTTTCTCCGCAGTTGAACAATGCCTGTCGAAATGCGAGGAAATGAAATTGGGTCTGACTTCATGAGATATTGCCTGACACTACAATTGTGTCGTTCTCGTTCGCAACCGGGGTGTCATCCAAGGGGTACCGAACCGACCGAACCGACCAACCAACGAACGCTTCCTGACTTGGGAGCTGTAGTAGGAGCAGCAGCATCAGCAGGGGTGACTTCTAGTTTTGACGCTATTGCACTTATCGGCTTGTAATTTGAGAGTGGTGCCGTCAACAGGAAAGAGCACTTTGCGGGTGCACTAGTGCTGAAGTGACATGTAAATTGGGAATCAAGCGTCCTGATGCACTGTAGTAGAGGTAGAGGATATACGAGAAAAAGGTTTACCAATTCATTTGATTGTCACGGAGAAGGTGAATTTTTGGCAGGCACCCGGGGTTCCTGCGGATGAGTGATTCTAGGTTCAAATTGAAATTGGTTGTTTTTGAATTGTGACAGATCGTTGGAAAAAAGACCTTCGTGATTTTGGAGGCAAAGTGAAGAGGCCATTTTTTCATTTGGGCCTGCCGCGTCGTCGTCGTCGCAGATTTGGCTGTGCTCATCTTCGTACGGGGCGATTTAGTGAGTTTTTGGTGGCAAAGTGTACAGGCCGCGTTTTCATTCGGTCGTCGTCGTCGTCTATTTGACTGCTCATCTTCGTACGGGGCGATTTAGTGAGTTTTTGGTGGCAAAGTGTACAGGCCGCGTTTTCATTCGGTCGTCGTCGTCGTCTATTTGACTGTGCTCACCTTCGTGATTTTGGAGGCAAAGTGAAGAGGCCATTTTTTTCATTTGGGCCTGCCGCGTCGTCGTCGTCGCAGATTTGGCTGTGCTCATCTTCGTACGGGGCGGTTTAGAGTGTTTTTTGAGGCAAAGTGAAAAAGCCGCTTTTTTTATTCGGACCGGCTGCGTCGTCGTCGTCGTCAATTTGAATGTCCACATCGTCGTACCCGTGTGTAGTTGTAGCGGTTCAGTGTGATTTCGGAGAAGAGGCCAGTTAGTGGAAGATGCTGTAGCACATACGCACTGGACACTTCGAAGGATGTTTATTGGTGAGCTCTTTCCATTTTATCATAATAATAATAATAATAATTAATGCTAAAGGATTCATACAATTCTGCTCTGGTTTTTGTGTATTTATCTAACAAATATTGAAAAGTTCGTCACGTCATGTGTCGGCGTTAGTACCCAATGCACAATCAGTTGACAATAAATATGTTTCTTTCATTTTTTGCATTTACACAAAAATTTGAATGGTTTGTCATCTTCGGTGTCGACATTTGTAATATTTTAGTCAAAATGAATAAATGTTTTGACTCAATAGTAAAGGTTGCATGAGAGTCCGTCTTGGTTCGTCGTTGCATCGCGTCGTCGTTCTGTGTGCGTGCTCATCTTCGTACGAGGCGGTTTAGTGTGTTTTTGGAGGCAAAGGAAGTGCCGCTTTTTTCGTTCGGATCGGCCGCGTTGTCGTCGACAATTTGAATGTACACATCGTCGTACCCGTGTGTTGTTGTAGCAGTTCAGTGTAATTTCGAGGCCAGTTAGTGGAGGATGCTGCAGCTCTGGTTTTTGTGTATTTATCTAACAAATATTGAAAAGTTCGTCACGTCATATGCCGGCGCTAGTTCCAAATGCACATTTAGTTGATAATAAATAATTTCCTTTAATTTTTTTGCATGAACACAAAAATTTGAATGGTTCGTCATCTTCGGTGTCGACATTTGTAATATTTTAGTCCAAATGAATAAATGTTTTGACTCAAATAAAGGTTGCATGAATTTCTGGAAAAAGAGAGGGTCGGTAAAAGATAGACGGCAAACCATGCGGTAAGATCTTTCTGATTTATTTATCACGTGTTATTTGGTTAATACTTGTGAATTGATCGCGTTCAGCATTGTCTCGCGCGGAAACGCAAACTACAGATGCGTCGGTGTTTAGCATTGTGTTCTCCTTAGTTGCGAATGAATAACTTATGTAGGGTGAGTTTTGAGGCACAAAAGATCGCGTTCGTCGTCCAAGGTTTAGAAGGGTATTTCTTCGCGAGCGTATTATTAATCGCGATTCAAAACATTACACTCGTTTACCACGACAAAATCCTTAACAAACTCCTAGTGATTTCTCGTAGTAACGCAGAGAATTCCTGTCGGAATCCCAAGAGATAGCGTTCAAAGAATCACTGAAGGAATGCCAAGATGTAGGAATCTCGGAAAGAGTCCCAGAAGAAATTTCGGGAGGCATTTCTGACGGAATCCCAGAATCAAAAATCTCGGGATACATTTTAAAAGAGCCCCAGGAAGAATATTCAAAGCAGTTCTTAAATGAATCTCGAATGAAACACCCGAAAGAATGCCAAAAGGAACCCCGGAAGAATTTAATGAGGAAACCTCAGAAGAAATTCTGGGAGAATTATCTGATTGAATCTCGGAAAGATTTTTGAAAAAGTCCCTTCTTCAATTAAGGGGTGAAATTTCTAATGGGGAAAACTCAATGAAGGGAGTAATTCTTGGGGCAATCGTGGTAGAAAATCCCGGAAGAAATCCCGAGAAAAATCCCTAAAATGTATCCTGGGACAAAGAATGAAGAAATTCCGGGAAGAAGTTCCTATTGGAATGCTGGAAAATATTTCTGATTGAATCCTAAAAAAATCTCGGGAGATATTGCTGGAGGGATTTTTGACAAAAAAGCAATCCTTTAGTGAATTACGACAGAAATACCCGAAAGAATGCCGAAAGTTAACTCGGTAGAAATCATTGAAGGAATTTCAGAAGGAATTCTGGGAGAAATCGCTGATTAAATCATGGAAAGAATTCTTACAAAAGTCCCTTATTGAATTGAGGGGTGAAATTTGTAATAGAAAACTGGGAAAATTCGATGAAGAATAAATTCCCGGAAAGAATTAATGAATGGATTAGGAATTCTCGAAGCAATCCTGGAAGAAAAGCCCGGAAGGAATCTCAAGAAAAATCCCAAAAGGAATCCCGCGAAAAGAATGAAAGAATCCCGGGGGGTTTCTAATGGAATGCTGAGAACATTTCCGGATTGAATCCAGCAGAAATTCTGGGAAAAATTGCTGGAGGAATCCTTGACAGAGGAATACCTAAAGAACACCAAGGTCAATTCTTGAAGAGAATTTGGAAACCATCAATGCAGGAATTTCGGAAAGAATCTTGATAGGAATCCCGGAGAAATTACTGAAGAAATGCTGGGAAAAATGCCGAAAGAATTTCACAAAAGAGTCTCGGGAAAAAATGAGTGAATAAATCCCAGAAGGAATCTCCGAAGAAATCGCGGGATGAACTTTTCGCGGAAACCCATGTGATGTTTTTAAACAAATTCCGAGAGAAATCTCTATAGGAATCAAGTAACAAAACAATGAAGCAATGTCGGAAAATTTGGATAGAATATTTAAAAGATTCCCTGAATGGCTCTTGGAAGGAATCCCCAAAGGTATCCCGTAAAAATTCAATTAAGAAATCACGGGAAGAATCAATTAAGGAATCCTAGGAGAAATTTCTGGTCTGAAGGAAATCGATCAGTTATCAATAAAACATTCCCGGGAGGGATTACTAAGGGGCTGTCCATAAACCACGTGGTCATTTTTTTGGGACTTCTCAACCCCCCCCCCCCCCCCGCGTTGTCATTTGTCCATACAAAAATTTTTATTCGTCCATACAAAATGCTCATAGGCCGAACCCCCCCCTCATGACCACGTGGTTTATGGACAGCCCCTAACGGAGTTCCAGAAAAAAACAATCCTAGAAGAATTCAGGAGGAATCCCTGAAGTAATCTTAGGAAAAATCCATGAAGAAATTTAGAGGGAGTTTGGTGAAAGAATGATGATTGGTGATTGGTGATTGGTGGTGATTGGTTTCTATGGAACCGATTTGGCCAAAATTTTGACAGTCGCCTTGGAATCACGTGAGTTTTGAATTTGTATGAAATTCCTTGAATTCTGTTTACTACATCAAAAGATACAGATATGACAAAACAATTAGACCACCTTTTAACGCTGGATATTTGTGGTAAATTCAGTAGAAATATCCCCATGTATAAATAGCGTCCTTTATCTGGAAGTGATCATATTAAAAATAATATCGAATTGTGTATCTGTTTTTTATCTGTATTAACGAGATTTATAGCCCTTGGCTAGTTCATCTCGGGACACACGCTTTACTTCCCTTCCGAAGGAAGTACTCACATTTTGTGAGTTTTTCGGGAGTGGGATTCGATCCCAGATCCTCGGCGTGAAAGATATGCGCTTTAACCATCACACCAGATCTACTCCCTCTGTGTGTCTGTTATTTTAAATACATATAATGAACAGAACTTAATCAATTTAACACAAATCAAAATTCACGCAATGGCGCCTGCCAAAATTTAAACCAATTTGGTTCACTAGAGACCGGGCGCCACATATTAAAATATGTCGAAAAACGGCAGGTGGTCTTATGATTTTGTCCGTCATTGTATATCATACATTTAAAATGAATTTCGGCTCCGCAAAGTCATATTCGCAATTGAGCTTTAAAAATATACTATTTTATAAGGTAGATGGATTCAATTCTGTGAAAAATTTCTTGTTTATGCTTTGGGCTCGATCGCCAGAAACTATATTTAAATGAATGACTATTAATCAATGAAGTCTCCTCATTGGAGCCACCATTATTATAAGCATATATTGCATAAAGCAAAATGCATAATTACAGTCTTTACAGATAATAATTGTTAATTGCTGTTCGAAACTGAATATATCGACCAAAAAACTTGTAGAACCACTTCTACTAATCACATGACTGACATTCATATAACAATATTTTGCTACGTGGAAAGGATGTCACGGTATCTCATTTTTGCGATGCAGCTGATGTGCATCCAGAATGATGTGCTATCGCTTTTTTTTTCTGTTAACTATGATTGATCATTTTTCAGTATGTTCTATCATTCTTGGGATTTTATCCACCACGCACAACAAAAGCCACGATACCTTGCAAATTACTTTCAAAGATCACATTACAAAAACCGGCTTCCATGGCGTGAAAAATTTCCACATGAAATATTGTTGTCCCTCCACCCACTCTCCTGAAAGCCCTTCCGAATCCGTAAAATTTATCATTTTATTTCAATTCCGACTGCTGGCGCCTCGCTTCGCACCGATACACCGTTACTGTCATCGAAGCGAATCGTAATTCAAAGCCACAAAAGTTATTCAGACAACAACGAACGGCGGTGAGCCATTCTTCCATGCCTTCCACCTCCACCACTTGGAGCGACCCGAATGGGTCTACCTAGAAACTGAAGCACACCACTTGTTTACTACTAAGCATAACTTTTTTCCTGGGAAAATCCCACTTCATCCCCATGGTGTTATTGTGATACCTACACCATACCAACAAAGGCAGAGAGGAGCGGCGACGACTTTTGGTGTGGAAGGTAGAACCTGAATTTTCGAACCCTGTCCGAATCAATCTCGTATATTCATAAGTTGTGCGAACGGGTATTGCTATTTGGTACTCAATTCAATGTATTTTTTGATTTGATGAAAAAATGCTCAATTTTTCCAAGATTTTTTTTTCAGGACTTTACAATGGTTCTCAGGGAGATTCGTTCCTATGAATGCTTTATTATATTCAATTGTACCAAACAACTAGATTATTTTAGATTGAAATTTTGTTCGAAAACAATTTATTTTATAAGTTGAAAAATCATCGTTCAATAGTAATACGATTTCCTCAAAGCTATTCAACAATTATCCCATTCACATGAGTGTTGCCAATATGTGTTTTGTTTTTTTAATCATCGTCTCAAAATCTATTTTAAAGATAAGGTATGTAAGAAAAACTCAATCTCGCTGAACAGGAACCATCACAAGTTTTTGTTCGTGCAGTGTGGTCGGAGCCGCCAGATATAAAACATGGTTCAAATGGACCGAAAGCAGTAAAATATGCTCGGCAGCAGGTATCGGGGGTTATCATATTTCCTCATCATCGGAATCCATTACACCTTCTGCGAACATTTTCAACTGACCGTCAAGCATGCGAATCGGAATTTGTCGGATCCCCTATAAGAGGGTGGATTTAACCTAGGGTTCTTTCTTTTCCGTTTTTTTTTTGTCCCAAATTGGTCCACTTCCCTCCAAATGTAGACATACAGAAAGCACACCATTCACACACACGCACACATCCTGCAAATCCTCGCACACTTCTTGAGAAAAAGGACCACTTGCTAGTTCATAATTCATATTTCAGTGGGACCCGTCCGTCGGAGCACGTGTGGAATAGCCAACCGACGACGTGATGAGTGCCGGGCGGTCAGTGGGAGGAAATTTGGAAAACGGATTACTCAGACATATCCAAACAGCCGAACAAAAAAATAAAACGAGTCACAAGAAACGGACCGGGTCCGCGTAGTGCGAGCCGAAAATACACATCATGGTGCCTTTCGGGAAGCTGACTACACAACATCAATCTTGCCACTCGATCCATTTATTTAGCAGCTGTTGGACGGAGGATGGAACCAACACAACAAACTGGACAAGACCGGCGACGCGCAGACCGACAAATGTGCTCAACTTATCACATATTCGGGACGGGCATTACGTTCTATGTATGTACCTAAGATGTTGGACCTTTTTTTTCTTCCAGGACATGGAAAATGATTGAAGATGATGTTTCCGATGGGATGTAAACGCCAAATGGGTGAAATTATGTCCCCGGTGAAACGAGAGCGCCCAAGTTGACTCTCGGAGTCATTGGCAATGCTGGAAAGGCTTTCCCTAATGCAGACGTCAAACCGAATATTAATTAGTAACAATGCGGTCAAGTGATCGTGCAATCAATAAAACTGGCGTCGGGCAAAAAAAGTTCAGTAAATCACTGAATAACAAAAATAGTTCAAGATAAAAATATTTAGTTTGTTTTTCCGTCTTCTTCTTCCTGGCGTAACGTTCCCATTGGGACAAAACGTGCTTCTCAGCAGTGTTCTATAAGCACTTCCACAGTTTTTAACTGACAGCTTTCTCTGCCAATGATCATTTTACACGTGTATTTTGTGTGGCAGACACGAATATACTCTATGTCCAACGAAGTCAAAGATATTTTCTTACGAAAAGTTCCTGGATCGACCGAAAATCGAGCCCATCACCCCCAGTTGCGAGTGCTCGCATAACGTATCGTGCTTAGTGGACCTAGAAACATTGAAACTAACGTATTGCTTATTGCAGTGAGGTGCGGCGATTGGGCAGTGTAATTTAGTCCATGAGTCCGATACGAACTACGAGGAGAGTGCTCTGTGTTAGGAGAGATGTTTGTTCCGCGAACCGATACTACTTTGTAAGTTTAATATGTAATGAAATTGTAATGAAATCTTTAGCTAATACGATAACAAATTGCAGTATTGAAGCTGCTCGAAATAGAAGCTGCTGCTGATATGGTGTTAGTATTCCGAATGTGACCTGCCTCCTAACAGGCTGAATTGTGATCAAACGACTTTAGAGAAAGTTTGTGATGGTCTATCTACCTATATAGGTGGGCGAAACCAAATGGAAGAAAACGTGAACAAGGAACGTAGTACATAAAACTCTGACGTGGAAAAAACCATAACGCTCTACTGACAGGTGAGCAGCCACAGCGAGTGCGGAGGCGAAATAGAGCTCCCATCTTGAAAGGAAATGGGGAAACGCAATTTTTTCCTGTGTGATCGATCAGGAGTGGGTGACGAGAAGCCCGAGTGACTCGAGAGGCAGTATGTTCTGGGGCTCCGAAGTTATACGTTGTCACCAAGTACTTCTGCTACGATTTTTGCGTGCTAAAGCGTGACCAAGTTTGAGATCGTGTTTTTCTGGTAGTACTAATACTTATAGTCATTATTCCCAGCCGAATCGCCCATAGCGGACACCGGTAACCACAATGGAAGCCCGTTTGCCGACAACTTACCGACCGGCCACCGCTGTTGCAAAGCGGAGCCTGATAACCACCGGCACACTACCTGTTCTTCCCGAGGGATCGTTTCCGATCGCCACGGGGTCATCTAGCAGGATCACCTCCAACCCGCTGCTGGGGTCCATTGAAAGTTACGACTAAGTCGGTCACCGTCACCATGGCGAGGCGGTGATTCGTCACGTCACCTGAAGCCAATAACGCCGCCGTTTTCGGCCCACCACGTGCCAAGCGGCCACATGGACTATTTGCCATCGGAATCAACTGCCGTGGCAAGGGCCGTGGTCTTCTCCAGCCCGCCACGTGCCCGGCGCTCTCCACGACAACCAGTCGCTAGAAACAAGTTTCGGGACCTTCTCCGGCCAACTACGAGCCCAGCGGCCTGAACTACGAGCCGTCGCCAGTAGCTAGTTTCGCAGACCTCTCCGGCCCGCCACCTGTTCGGCGGCCACCCCGACGGTCCGTCGCCCGAATCAAGCCCCATCGTTGTATTCTCCGACCCACCACGTGCCCGAAGGCCACCCCGACAGTCCGGCATCCTAATCAAGCCCCGCCGTCGTCTCCGGCCTGCCTCGTACCCGGCGGCCATCCAGATTATCCGTAGTTCGCCACCAATGCCAGAACCTTCTTCGGTCCGCCACCTGTTCGGCGGCCACTCCGACAACCCATTGAGCAACCCGCATGTAAGTTCACCGTATAAACCCCTTTGTACACCGTATTTTCCTTAACGATCAGAACTCTCGCACTCCGAAGATTCCCCACGCCTAACGCCCTGAGACCCGGGACCAAAAGAGGTCTTGACTGCCTACTCAAATCGCCTGCCGCGGCTAAGACCAGCAAGCGGGAGCTTGTTTCTGTTCCCTTCAGGAACGGAGTGGTCCCGGGGCCAAAATAATTGAGTCTTTTAGTTCTGATAGAAACTGATAGTATAGTATAGTGGAAGTATTTTTACCGATTGCTCACCGTCGATAATTGCTTCCACGTACATCTCCCAGTCAACGTGTTTCGTGAGATTTTGAACCAGTTGACCGATTTTAACCCGTTAACGCCCAAGGTGTCTCACAATTATAATCTTCAAATAAATTTATTATCAAAGGTCAAGTTCCAATAAAATAAGCACAATTTGACGTAAAAAAATGGAAGTCTAATGGTGTAGCTCCAAAAAAAATCTTCAATGTGGGTCCTCAATATCTGATAATTTTCTCGAGTTATATTTCAGCACAACATCTACGCTATCGTTATATTCTGATCCGTATAGATACAATACAGCTCTAAACAAGTGAGGGAGATGATAACCACTAAAAAAGAATAGAAAAAAGACTTATAAATTAAGGCAGAAATATACCCCAATAAACGCCTAAAAGTATGCAATGCATGGTTCTTGTAATTTCGACTGCAGTGTTCAACATTTCTCATTTTTAATTGAGTTTTTCCTTCAGCACCTCGCAAACTCTCTTTACGTACCCACCATACGTAAACTTTTCAGAAATTTTGCATGTTTTAAAAAGAAGATCATGTTAAGTACTGTTTCTTTTAATTTGTACACGGTGTGCCGAAAACCGTTATTAACAAATAGAAATGTCCACCCTAACGGCACCCGGCATTCGAAAGATATGCTATTCTAGTATCTCCTCTGAAAATTTGAAAATCTTTCATCGAGGGAAACTGAAGTTTTTTGAGCCATTGCTATTCTAGTATCTCCTCCGAAAATTTGAAAATTTTTTAACGAGGGAAACCAAAGTTTTTACTGTTTGAGCATTTTGTTTCTATTTTCATAGAATTAACCTTGGAATTAACTCATATATGGGAATATTGTCATACGGTGCTCTTCTATCATAAAGAAATAATAACACTGCTCAACAAAATTAAAAAAAAAAAAAAAACTTTGAATTATGAGATGAGAAAAAAAAATGGGTTTTGGAACCCTAGAAGTGTGATGGTGAAAGAATTTTCGAAAAATATTGGAACGGGACTTCACAGTTCAAGACCGAAGTTTGAATTAGAACTTGGGGCGTTCAATTGATATACGCATTAGAGTTTCTAGGGTCCCAAACCCCTATTATATTTTCTCATTCCGTAACCAAACTAGTGTTGAACGGTGTCATGAGTTTCACAAATTCCAAAAGTACAATAAATATTCAAGCAACTTCTCTGAAAATTTCGCAACATTTCATTGAGAGGAATGCCAATTACCGTAGTTTGAGAATCTAATTAATATTTCATAGTTCTACCTGCTAATCGAATACAAATAAAAATGTGGCACGCCGTGAGCGTTGATTACATACACTTTCTAAGAGTTTGGCACCGTTTTTTTGTTTTAAGTCACGCTGTAAATATGTTGGTATCTTGTCGGTGAATTTGAAAACGTTTCATGGTGAAACGAGAGTTAAAGTGAATTAAAAGCCCAAGGTTTTGGTATTCTTAGGAAGCTTTGTAAATCGTTGTAAGTTTTCAAAGTAAACCTAAATGCTAATCGGTTTGCTAACCAGCTTTTGTACGTCATGTTACTAACGTGTCTTCCGTGAATTTAGAAATTTTACATTTGAATGATCATCAGTAACAATAATTTTAAGCTTTGATTTTAATTTCATTGGAGATATGCATACTATCGCTTTATCTATAAACACGTTAAAAACACCTACTGAGTTTTGTAACAGTATTGCAAAAACTGTGAAATATAATCAAAGTTTTAGATGAGTTACAAAATATATATTCACTGCGAGGAATGATTATCATGAGAAATAGCAATGACATTCTATGAAGTTACTATATTTTCAATACACTTTATCATACCCATCTTATATTTTCAAACCACTGTAATTTGCGATCGTTTTAATGAAATGCTGTCAAATTTTCAGAGAAGTTGTTTGAATTTTGTATCTTTAGAATGGTGTCTGTGAAACTCATTAATATTTCGTTTATGATTTGAAGAGCCAAGGAACCATCCTATGATGTCATATATGAGCTACACCTTGTTATTTTTTTACGTCCATGCTTGGCTGAGCGAAAAAAAAATTCAAAATTCAAAAAATTCAAAAAATTCAAATAGTACCTTATTCTTTGTAATCCTTTCCAAAATATCAAAATATGTTTGTTTAGTAGCTTGGGTATCATTATGAAATGTACCAATACCCGTTTTATGAAGAAATTGATTTTACCGATTATTTAAGAATTGTGTACTTGGTTCACTCTGTCTGAACGAATTTTTGAAAAATGCCAGTCCTCTGAATAAATTATTATGAACTGTGTAACTACAATATTTCAAAAACGTACCGAACTATGAGAATACATTCAAAAGTTGTTAGCTATTAAATGTTCAAGTTGAGAATCCTTCAATAGCTCATTAATTGACTATTCTTCATGTGATATTGAACTGTTGTACTTGGTCCACTCTGACTGAACATAAAAATTGAAAATGTTAATCAACAGTGTAACTACAGAAATAATAAATTGCAAACTTTCTGCACACATTATACACTACTCTTATTAACTGTTGTTCTACTTGTGCATTATTTTTTCATCAAATATGTAAAAACATAAGTGTAAACTGAAGTTGATTGAAGATTTTCCAAAAACCGTTCAGTTAAAGTGGACTAAGTACGATCAATTACTTAGAAATTTCTCGGTTTCAAGCTTTATTTTACGTTTTTTCGCGATCAATTAAGAGCGATGTTGTGATGAATAGTTATTAAGATTTATGGCAAAAATTCAAGAACATTTGTTGAAAAACTCAAAACTCATAGAATTGCAAACTTTAAAGTCGTTTTTCTAGAATTTAAGTAAAAGACACATGGTCCTCTCTGACTTAACGCCGACCAACTATAAGGTGGTCTCCGGTGTCTCGGACTTACAGGTATTCCGTGTTAATGAAATACCCAGGTCCATCATCATTCCATTTTTGGATATAACATTACAACCAGATATACTCTACATGGCTTCTCCATTTATGTTTGTCCTACTCCATGATTTTTTATTCGTGAACAATATGTGAGTTTCATGGTATTATTCTGGGCACTATCAAAGTAACATGGAAAAGATAATGTGTCTTTCGGCTACATGATAAACTACCCAAAAATTCAAATTCATTCGATCTACCAATTGCAATTTTGAATTATGTACAAAAGTCTGAAAAACATAACGCTGGGGGGAAGGACATTCCCGGTAGACATCCCCGAAGGAATCCCGGGAGGATTTACTGAAGGAATTCTGAGAGGCATATCTGGTAGAGTTCTGAGGGAATCTTAGCTTAAAGCTTGGTAGGAATCCCTGAAATAATCGCAGATGAAATCCCGGGAGGAATTGCTGTATAAATCCCGAACGAGGATCCCGGCTCGTAGAAAGAATTCCATTATGATTCTTTGAATATTTTTCGACAAAACACTTTGAAAGTATACTAAAATGAATCTGTGAAGTAATTCCAGAAAAATCCGTGAAAGAATGCTGGTTAAAATTTCTGAAAGAATCCTTTCAGAATTTTCTAAAGCAATGCTGGCAGAAATCCCTGAAGTTATTCCTGAAGGAATCCCGTAAGTAATACCTGATGGAATCCTTAGAGAGATCATGACAGGAGTGCTAGCCAGAAGCTGACCAGGCATTCCTGCAAGAACTATAGAAGATGTCTCTATGATCTTGGATTGCCTGAAAAAAAATCGGAAGATACATATATTTTTCATATTTTTTTCGGGAGGAATCCCTTAAAGATTAACAACAGGAATCCTGGAAGGAATCTTTGAAGGAATTCCAGCACAAATCCCTGAAGGAATGCAGAAAAGAATAACTAAAATAATTCTTAAAGGATTTTACAAAGCAACCAAAAATGCAATGCAATGCAAAAATCCCTGAAGAGAATTCCGGAGCAATCCGTACAGGGTGCGGCAGGAAAAAAAGCGAAAACTTCACGACGCTATCACACGCTTAATATGAGATACTTATGACCTTTGTTTCATGACAGTGTATCAGTCAATGTCTATATTCTAGCACTACAAAATAAAAATAAAAATATTTGATTTTTAACATGTGATAATGTAGATAAAGTGGGTATCAATAAACTGCGCACCCAATGTTCATAAAACAAAATGATAAAAACTTAAAAAAATTGCTTTAATTCGATGAAAAACCAGGCTAGACTAATCCAGAGCCATGTAGTTTCACATACTAGATGAAATAAGCACATCTGTATTATGATACTGTAGAGAAAATTAAAAAGTTTGTTTTATCAGATATGAAATTAAGCGACCTGTGTACTTTTCAGTGGTTTGAAAATTCTGATTGTCTTCAGCTTCAGGCACCGTCTTGTAAAGGTTAGTGACCAAAATGGGATTATTTTTAAATAAATTTTCAGAAAATTAGCCTGTTAAAGATCATGGAACGTTGAAACATAGTATAGTTAATGTCAAATGGACGAAAATGTGGTTTGAAGTTGAAAAACACTTTCGCATTTTTTTTCCAGCCGCATGCTGTACTGCAATCTCGGAAGGAATATCTGAAGGAATCCCGGGAATACCCCTGAGAAAATTCTCGAAAGGAATGCTTGAAAAAACCCTGGAAACCTTTACCTTACTGTCTTGTTTGTTCTCTAACCCAACCCTCTGTCCTACGCTCTATCATAACCTTCAACCCTACCTAGGGTAGGGTACCCTAAACTATCCTTTACCATAACCACTGCTCTATCCTTTACCGTACCCTCTAGTCTACATTGTGCTTAATCGTAGCGTCTACCCTACTCTCTAGCCTAACATTTTTCCTACTCTCAACCCTACTTTCTATCCTACCCTATTCTCTACCGTCTACCCTATCCTCTAGCCAAACCTTCTACTCCACTCTCTCTACTCTATCCTTCACCCAAACCCTCTACCCGACCGTCTGCTCCACCGTTTATCCTACCCGCTACCCTACCATCTACCATGACCCTCTACCCTTTTTCTCATAAAGCCCGATCGGTAGATACCCATATTGCATGGTATTATAGCTCAAACTGTCATTCCGTGGCCGCCATATTGGATATGGTCCACCATGTTGGATTTCAAAACGGCGTTGGATATTAATTTTTGAGTTCTACTCATGAAGCCCAATCGATAGGTACCCATATTGCATGGTATTATTGCTCAAACTACCATTCCATGGCCGCCATCTTGGATATGGTCCGCCATCTTTGATTTCGAAATAGGGTCAAATATCGATTTTTGACTTCTACTCATGAAGCCCGATCGATAGATACCCATCTTGGACTTCGCAATAGGGTCAAATGTCGACTTTTTACTTCTACTCATCATGCCCGATCGATAGATACCCATATTGCATGGTATCATAGCTCAAATTACCATTCTGTGGCCGCCATCTTGGACATGGTCCGCCATTTCACATTCCAAAATGGTGTTAAATATCATTTTTTGACTTCTACTCATCAAGCCCGATCGATAGATACCCATATTGCGGCGGTTGTTTGTTGATTATGCTTTGTGTTTTATTTTTTTTTATCAGTGTTGCTAGTTTTAATGGTGGTTTTGATTTGAAACTTATGTTTTTGTATTGCTTTTTGGTATTGTGATTAAATTGTGAATAATGTATGTTTTTGCGAATACTGCGTTAGTGCTCAAATTTTTCTTTCTTCTTCGGTATACTGTCCTTTTCCTTGATAATGGATAATTACAACCCCAATGACATCTCCACGAATTTCTGTACCCCAGGAATAGTTATGAAATCCGCGTTATGTCCGGGAAAGCTTTCAATTTGTGCTTTAAATAGCCAAAGTCTCTGTGCTCGTAAATTATCAAAACTGGATGAATTACGCAGGATAGTTGATATATCTGATGTCGACATAATTTGTGTTAGCGAATCGTGGCTCAATGAAAAAATCGATGATAGTGTTATAATGCTTGATGGATACCAGGTAACTAGATGTGATAGAGTTGGTCGCCTAGGCGGAGGTGTGATGATGTACATAAAAAATGGATTGAGATATAATGTGATAGAGAAAACATACTGTGATAATGTAGCTCGTACTGAATATATTTTAGTGGAACTCATTCTAGTCAATTTTAAACTACTTTTAGGATCTTTTTATAACCCCCCTGATGTTGAGTGTTCGTTAGTATTAGAAAGTTTACTTTTAAAATATGGTAGTTCTTATGATCATATGCATTTTCTAGGTGACTTCAATACAAATATGCAGCTGAATTCTCCAAAAACTATGAGATTACGTGAAGTGCTTGAAGCTCACGAAATCTACAACATCGGAACTGAACCAACATATTTTCATGACGGAGGTTCGTCGCAGTTACAGGGGATAGACAAAATGATCGGGACAGGCAAAATTTTCATTTTTCAAAAAATGTTCAAATAGCTGTAACTTTTCGAAAAATGCACCGAAAAATCTGAAATTTTTACTGTAAGTTGATCAATTAGTTGTATATCGATGGACCAATTTTGGAAAAGATCGTGCTATTCTGTACGAAGCAATAAAGATTCTAGAAAAAGTCAACATTATTCGATAGCTAACTTTGAACTGTTATATCTCCGGATTCAATGAATCAAATACAATGAAATTTTGAGCGTTTATGACTTATATGATAAGCTTTGAAAAACTTTTGACGTAACTTAAAATTGTTCACACGGAAGAAAATTATAACGATTAGACTATTTTTCCAATAAAACACCAAATTTTCCAAAACTTAAACATCGTTTCAAAATTCAAGATTCTAATTATAGTTTAATTAAATTCCCTTTACTTGACTTGTATATAAATATGTTTTGATAGAAAGTAACAACATAACCGGTAATGAATTGAAAAAGTAATAAGATGCATATTAAAAATACACCAATTTTCTGAAAAATCATGAAATAAATGAAATCGCTATAACTTTGTCTCTTGTTAATAATTTCAAGTTAAGTCAAACGTTTTTCAAAGCTCATTATGTAAGTCATAAATGGTCAAAATTTCATTGCATTCGGTTTATTGCATCCGGAGATATAACAGCTCAAAGTTGGCTATCGGATAATTATACCTTTTCCTGGAATCTTTATTGCTTCGTACAGAATAGCCCGATCTTTTCCAAAATTGGACCATCGATACACAACTAATTGATCAACTTTCAGTAAAGATTTCATATTTTTCGATGCACTTTTCAAAAAGTTACAGCTATTTGAACATTTTTTGAAAAGTGAAAATTTTGCCTGTCCCGATCATTTTGTCTATCCCCTGTAGATCTTCATCTTTCGAATCACTATTCTGACGTTCTAAGGTTTAGTCAAATCGAAGCACCTACTTTTTCAAATCACGATATTATTTTTGCTTCTTTAAATTATGAAACAGTGCGTGCCGATAATCTTATTTGCTATCGAGACTATAGCAGGATTGATGCTGATCGTTTGAGACAAGATGTTGAATCAATTGATTGGGTGGATTTCTTCCGTATTGACAATCCTGATATGTTGATCGATCTACTCAATAATCATCTACAATATTTACTGGATCAACACGTCCCCTTAAAAACCATACCATTGCGTAAGAAGTACAGCCCTTGGTTCAACAATTTCATCAGTAGAGCAATGGTAGATCGAGATTTGGCTTTTAAGCAATGGAAGCTAACTAATCATGCTGATGACCTAGCTATATTCAAACGACTACGTAATAAAGTAAATCAGCTTGTTCGAGAAGCCAAACAACGGTATTACGGAGACCGACTAAACTCAAATGTTTCCTCTACTGAGTTATGGAAGAGATTGAAATCTATGAATGTTTATAAAACTGTACCCGATAGTTCTAACAATTTCAGCGCTGATGAAATCAATCAATCATTTTCCAAATTTTTTTCTAAACCCAACGAATCCACTCAAATTATCAATAATTTTTCATGGGGCCAATTTAATTTTAATGAAATTAGTACTGAAGATACAATTAATTCATAGTATGAAATAAAATCCAATGCAGTTGGGCTAGACAATGTTCCACTTAAATTCGTCAAACTAATATCTCCATTCATTATACACCAAATTTTTCACCTGTTCAATGCAATTATTAGAACTAGTCAGTTCCCTTCAGTGTGGAAAAAGGCTAAAATAATACCTATAAAGAAAAAATCATCTTTAAATGCCATTGATAATTTACGTCCTATCAGCATCCTTTGTGCACTTTCAAAGGCATTTGAGAAAATTATCAAAAAGCAGTTATGTAGCTACATAAATCAACTAAATTTGCTCTCTCCTTTTCAGTCTGGCTACCGTACTAAACATAGCACCAAAACAACGATGCTTAAGATTTTTAATGACATTGGCGTAATCTTAGATAAAGGCAAACCGGTTTTGCTCGTTTTACTTGATTTTTCTAAAGCCTTTGATACGGTTTCGCATAATATTATGTGTAAGAAACTTCAAGTAAATTATGGTTTCTCGTTTGATGCTGTGATGCTTGTTAGATCATACCTTAATGGAAGATTCCAAACGGTGCTCAATAACGGAGTATTTTCTAATTCTTTACCGGTGACCTCTGGTGTACCGCAAGGATCTATTCTAGGACCAATTCTGTTTTCTTTGTACATCAATGACCTTCCGTCTGTTTTAAAGCATTGTTGTGTACAACTGTTTGCAGACGACGTGCAAATTTATCTAGAATATTCAGAAGCAGCTGAATGGAAAATAAATGAAGATCTCAACGCCATATTAAAATGGGCGACTAAGAACAAGCTAATGTTGAACGCAAGTAAATCGCATGCTATGTTCATCTACACCAGTAACTTCAACTCTATAAAACCTGAAATCAAGCTTAACAATACTACATTGAATTATGTTGAATCTGCTATGAGCCTGGGTTTCAACATTAAATCTAATATTGAATGGGATTCCTTTGTCTTAAGTCAATATGGCAAAATTTATGCCAAATTAAGGATGCTTCGGTTGAGTGCCGCATTCTTGAAAACAGAAATAAAACTTAGGCTGTTTAAGTGTCTGATATTCCCTCACTTCATAGCGTGCGATCTTTGGCTTATGCAAACATCTGAACGTACTATTCAGAAAATGCGTGTTGCACTTAATTCGTGTGTTAGATTTGTGTATGGACTTAGCCATTTTTCACATGTTTCTCATTTACAAGCCAATTTGATAGGGTGCCCATTTGAAAACTTTTACAAATTAAGATGTTGTCAATTTATATTTAATCTGATCAACAGTGAAACCCCTGGTTATTTATTCAATAAATTGACTGCTTTCCGTGGAAGCCGATCAAGAAAGTTTGCTATTCAGCGTCATCGCACAGCCAAGTATGGTGGTACTTTTTTCGTGAGAGGTGTCGCAGTTTGGAATTCACTTCCAAATCATTTAACTATGATTCAATCTGGAGGACAAGCTACCTTTAGAAGGAGGATATTTGAGCACTTTAACAGCAGTAGTAGTTATAGTAATTAATAGTTTAGTTGAAGAAATTGTTCCTTGAATCCTAATCAAATCAAATAATTTACGACAACGTCTACGCCACCATATTAAATCATGTAGCATAAAAGATGTATATCTAACGTTACGAATTTAAATTTACAAAATAAATAAAATAAATAAATAAATTGCTTGGTATTGTAGATCAAACTACCAATCCATGGCCGCCATCTTGAATATGGTCCGCCATCTTGGATTTCAAAATGGCGTCGGATATTTATTTTTGAGTTCTACTTGTGAAGCCCGATCGATAGATACCCATATTGCATAGTATTCGAAGCAGCATTGCCATTAAAAAGCATATATTCTGGAGTTTTAGCCGCCATCTTGGAAACTAAGCCGCCATCTTGAATTTCAATACCCCTGCTACCACTTCCACATCCTAAGGAATGTGTATTCCTAATTTGATTCAAATTTCTTGACGCATTTCAGAGTTATGCCTATCTTCCGGCATACATATATACATACGTACATACATATAAACATAAAAAATACACAACCATACAAACATATAAACATACAAGCATATAAGCATACAACCATACATACATCGACTTTTGTATGTATTGATAAACAACTCTGCCGAAGAAATAAATTATAAATTTTGACCCATTGTCAAGATTCCAGGGAAATAATTTTTATTTCGCATTGGAAATGAAGCTCACATATTGTGCCAATATGCATGCTTTGCAGCATCGTTTACGCCGCCTAGTGAACCAATCACAAACTATACTGTCCTCTATGAGCAAGGTATGGGTGTGGAGAACATCTTCTCTGAAGAAAGTATTCTAAAATTTTGCATAATTCTGGAGATATCCACATCAAAAGGACTGTCCTATTTATAGGACGCTGGGCGTTCGGGGCATCTGTCCTATAAATAGGACGCTGGGCGGATATGGGTTAAACTTATAAATATGTTGAAGAGGCCAAATAGTGTTCTGGGTTAAAAACATATGCAATTATTTTAGTTTTTTTTTTTTACGTTTTCATGATGTCGGGACCAAAGGGATACCCTGGTTTTATATTTTTATCAGAAATTTCAGAAATTTGGCGTAGTATGTCAAAAAAAATCAGAGATGTTTGTTTATTTGTTTTTAAGATATGATTTTTTGAATTGATTGATTGATTTGTCTTTATTATAGAGACTTTCATCCAACTGATTTTTTGAATATAGAGAGTCATATATGTTAATACTAGCTGCTCTAAAATTGCCTGATATTGTAAATTCTCATAAAACTATGCCTTGTATTGATTTTAAACGTTTCCTGATATTTTGGTATCAATAGTATTTTTTTTATTCTTCAACCACTTTACCCAATTCTAATTCGAACTTGTAGCCGTTGCGCTGCTGTCTCTTTTCTACCCTGTCCATGGTAGAATGATGAGCACGATATTGCTGTATGGCTCTTGTTCCATTTCCAGTCCGATTGGGGGTCCATTATGAGTTGCCCTTAGCCGATATCTAAGTTTCCGGGTCCGTTAAAGCATTTGTTTAGATGAGGGTCAGGTGCCAGCCGCTCTCGGGAGGAAGAGCAACTGACGAAAAACTGCAAGTGCCGGGGCTGGGATCGAACCCATGACCATCCACTAATGAAGTGAACGTGTAGCCACTACGCTACGGGCCCCGGCCTCCATAGTAAGGTTCAAAATATAGTCAAATTAAAATATAATGTTTTGTATGGAAAAATTTGGCCTTCTTTTTCAAAAAATCATGTCTTAAAAACTAACAAACATACATCTTTGAGATTTTGATATGTTACGCCTGAACTTTCTGATAAAAATATAAAACCAGGGTATCCCTTTGGTCCCAAGACCACGAAAACGTAAAAAAAACTAAAATAATTGCGTATTTTTCAACCCAAAACACAATATGGTCCCTTCAACGTATGTTTCCCTAAAACTACAATTTGCAGGGATTGCAGTTGCTAGGAATAGTCATAATGACCTAAACGGGGTCAGTGTTACCCAGCCATTACCGTGACATACTATGTATGCCTCTTTTAAGATTAATGTGTACATTTTACAAGAGTTGTTTTTGCTGTGTGTTACCATCATCTCAGCCTGATTCGCCAAGAGTTCGACGCATTACCCATGTCAATACCGAAGCTCCATTATTGCAGGCGATAAAAACAGAAATCCATAGCATGAAGGCGATCAGAGACCCTGGGGTCGATCGCATATCAGCCGAGATGCTCAAAGCTGGCCCCTTAGTATCTGCACAACTACTACATCATGCCGTTCTTAGGTACACTAATAAACGTTGCCTTAAGGCTTTTTACGGCATCATCAGCATCGACAGCCATGTTGGATATGTGGCTCTAAATTTCAAAGTGATAATTCTCAGCCATGGAAGCGAATATTTGTATGAAAAACTATCATCCCATATGCTCACTCGCAGTGCACTAAGGGGATCCAGGTGGCCAAAAATCGAAAATTGACTTTAATAAATTTGAGATTTAGGTTCGGTAGTTGAAAGTAGACTACTTGGACCAGTAAACCCTAGAATATTAGTTCGCTAATCCCTTTACTTATCGAAATACTGACAGCAGAATGAGACCATTGTCATTTTTTGGTAAAATGAATGACATGTTTAACTTCGCATATCTTCGGTATAAATGAAAAATGTTTAACTTTTAAAGTAGTTTCTAAAAGCTCGAATGACGTATCAGGCGTAGAAATGTTGATTGCAAAACTATTAAATGATACAACATCAAAAAAATCAATTTTCCCCCATACAAACCGTTCCATACAAAAAAAGTTTCGGAAAGTTTCGCTTCAGGACTACTTCTATGTCTTTGTTTAGGATCCCTGGGAGGCATTGAAATCAAATTTGGCTGCTACTAGCTGCTATTCTGCAATTCCAATCAAGTTGTCGGCTATGATTGAGATATTGCAATATAAAACCACCCTATTGGCCATTAAATAGCTCTTAGGAATAATTTTGTCGTCACGGTCACTTTTCTCTGTAGATCAATCATAGTGAAGTCTAAATCTGGTCTCGAATCTCTTAGCGAAGCGTGTTTTTACGAATTGGAATCAATTTTGTAAATGGGAACAGAAATCCTTAAACGCCTAAAAGTATGCAATGCCCTTGTAATTTCATACTATTTGAAACTGTCCTGTTAAAACAACCTGTTCAACATGTTTTTCATATTTTTCAGGTATAAACCATACGAATAGGAGCAATACATATAAAATTTACGTGAAAATATTTTTGGTCACCTGTTTGTATGGAGCCGCCCCATAGTGCAGTGATTGCGATGATACTTTTTCAGCTGCGTTACTGCATTATTATCAGTTTTTTATCACTTCAAAAACGCGAGGCAAACAATAATTGAAAAGCAAAAAGTCAATGATTCGTTTTTAAGTCCAGTGATGCATCAAGACACCTTAAAAATGTTTGTCAGTTCCCATTTCATTTGACTTAGACTACACATGCAAAATTAAAGACAAAACAAACCTTGGTACCACTTTGCTGATCATGTTATCGACCTTTTCTTGCTCATGTTGGGTCTTTCAAATTACCTGTTAATTGTTTTATTGCAACTAAGTCAACGATGCTTTGTCAATGAATCTTAGGGAGCTCTTCAAGATTTATAAAATAGAACCAAACATAGGAAAGCCCTGTCCCACTCCTCGAAGCCCACAATCACTTTTCAACCGCAAACCTTCCACCACCGTGAAACATTCATGTTCGCTTCTTTGTGCAATGAAAAAATGATGAGACGAGAATTACGACAAGTGCAGTTCGGAGTAAACTTTCTGCCTGCAGAACGCAACCTTCAGAGGGAACTCAAGTGCATCTCAAGATTGCTTCCCACCGAAGTTTTATCGAACGGATATGGAGATAAGAATAGGGCGAGCTTGCAGTGCAGTCAGTGCCAAGCCAATATGGGAAAATAAAGGATGCTGCACACACTTCCCTGCTGGGATGGCTCTTACTAGATTTACCTGGGCGGGAGCTTTTCATCCTGTACGACGCGACTGTGGGAGACTGCATTTGGAACAACAAGGGAAGTTGTTTTCCGTATGTACCCCCAGTTCCTTTCTTCCAATCCTGCAACACACCAGCGAGCGAGGAGTAGCTGATGCAGAAAATTCTTTGTGCTTTCTGTGAAGTTTTCTTCGTCGATAGTTGAGACGAGCCAGCTTCAGAACATAAATAATATCAAGAAATTCTTCTAGCTTGCCGGCAAGCATACTTCGTCTGGATTGCTTTCTCCGTGAACAAAGCATGTGTAGGAAGGTACTCTTGCAAACCGAGGCGAAGCCATTCTTAACCGGAGCCGAACACTTATCTACAGTTTTCACTCCAGTTGTGAGCTGAAAAAAGAATTCCGAGACTGTGTTGCCTGTCTGGTACCAAGAAGTTCTATTGTAACATGACCTGTTCGGCTTCTTGGTTTGAAATGCTTTCTGTGTAGTAACCTTAGACTATGTCGTTCGATGCCCGTATGAAAGGAACACTTTAACAGCAGATTCTGGAGAGCCTGCCATTCCGAGAAACAACTGTACCAGGTGTCTTTCTAAGGTCGGTCTACAAACATTCACCGGACTTCACAGAGAAGAGATAATTGAAGAAAAACATTGTCCAATGGTATGTGTTATTGTTCTGTAATTTGAATGTTTCCATGGAAAGTCCGGCATGGATGCTGCTTTGTGAAAAAACACATTTGTTATCTCTTGCCTCATATGCATGAATCCAGCGTATTTTCTGCGAACTCGGCATTCAGCCTACAATGATGACCTCCTGGACAAAACGGGAAAAACACTTACTCGCATGGGGTATATGATTCAAGAAAGCATCCAAATGCGATGACCATAAACTCACAATGGAATAATTAGTTTGCATAACTGATAGACCTGCATATCTCACCACATATATGTATGTATAAATGTCCACTCATACCGATAAGCTCTTCTGAACAAAGCATTTTACATTTCCTCAGAACTCTCACCCCGAGTGCTGCTTTCCGAAATGTTGAAAATGTTTCGCCGAAACCGAAACCCCACAGTTCTCGAGATAAACGTTTCGAATGAAATTGTTGGCAGAATTTTAATTAATTCGTTTGCTAGCTAATTACTCGGAGCAGTTGTGGCACCTCCGCCACCCCCTTTCAAAAAAAAAAAAAAATGGAATCCAAATGTTCATTGGATTTCTCTCCCTGACTGAGAGGTACTGGAAAAGATTAGCTGTCTGTGGAAACGAAAACAAGGACGTATTTTTCGACTGCTTTTGAGGATTTTGTTTTAATTGGGTGTCTGGAAACATGGGTTGGAAGACCTGTTCAAGGTGAAGAGGTTTAATGTTGGGAGCAGAGATTGTAAACAAGAGTGAATGTAATGTGGGCTTTCTTATTCTGATTGAATGTTATAACATGTTGGGTATCACGGCAAGCTTTTCCAATCGGCTGTAACCACAGTAATCGGATTAATCGCATACTTATGAGATACATGGATATTCCGTGAGAACTTTGTAGCGTTTTAACCCGATAGTTTTCGAACATGCTTTTCTAATTGTGTAATAATGTCAGAGTTATGGACATTGGCGTAGCTAGGGGGGGTTCCAGGGGTGCCTGGCACCCCCTAGAACAAATTTGGCACCCCCTAGAACTTTTCCTTGACAGTCACCTAGAATTTTAAAATTAACACAATAATACTAATATTTTTCAATGGCACATTTGAACAAACCTTAAGCACACTTTGCCGTTTTGAATATTGGTAAAAACAATCAACAGACTTCTCCAGAAACACATCTATCTATTCATAAAGTGATTTCTCTAGGTTTGCTGTATGGATTCCTCCCGATATTTCTCCAATAAACTTCCCTTACGATTCTCCAGGCAGTCCAGATGCGATTGTACATACTAGAAATTGCTGCAAAGATTGGTCTAGCGATTTCTCATAGGATTTGTTTGAAAATTCTTACTTTGATACTTGGGATTCCTTCAGAAATTCCTGGTGGTATTATTCAAGACAATCTTACTGGGATCTTTGCAGAAGTTCCTCCAGTGATTCTTCCAAGAATTTTTTCAGAGATTTTATTCAGAGATTCTTCCAAAAATTTCTCATGCAATTCTTCCAGGAGCATATATTGGCCTACCTGCGGGAATTGTTGCTAGGATTCCTCAAGCAACTCCTGCTGCGATTCTTCCAGCAATTTCTCTTAGAACTCCTCCAAAAATGCTCACTGCGGTACCTTCAGGTATTCAACTAGGGAAGTTCTTCCGGAAAATCTCCCTGGGATTTTTTCAAAAATCCCATCGATGATTCCAGAGATTTTTACAAGGATTTATCCAGGACTTCCTCCAGAGGTTCTTCCAAAAATTTTACAGGGGATGCCTCCAAAAACTTCTATTGACCTTCCTCCATGTGTTCCAGCTGGAATTCTTCAAGCAATTCTCATTAGGACTCCTTCAGAAATACTTGAAGGGATTTCTCCTGGCATACTTACTTTGTACAATACTTTCGAGAAATCTTCCTAAGATTTCTCCAGAAATCCATCCTAAGATTTTTTCAGAAATCCCTCCTGCGATTCCATCAGGGATTCCTCCGTATACTTCTACCGATTCGTTCAACGAGAACTGTACATATTCCTCCAGGCATTTGTTAGAGGAACTTCTCTTGGGATATCCCCGACATTCCTTATTCTAGGAGTTCTCCAGAAATTACTTCTATGATTCCTCCCGAAATTCTATGAATTCCTCTAGATATTCCAGCTGGGATTCCTCAAGCAATTCCTGTGATTATTCCAGTTATTCTTCCTCCAGAAATTCAATTGTTCACTTTAAATCAACTTTTACGGATAACATCAGTGACAATTCAAATATTGCCAAAAGAATTTCTGTAAAACCAGTACCCAGTGAATCTCCATGGAACCATGTGACAGCATTTTGTGCAACAAATTTAAATTTTAGATTAAATAACTCCAAAAATCAAAACATTGTAAATGCCACTTCCCAAGCAACACACATGTTATATAAAAGTTACGGCAGCGCGTTTTGGTTGTATAGAAGTTTATTTTACGTTATTTAAACACAATGTTAAAATTACGTCAAATAAACTACTATACAACCAAAACTTGCGCTGTCGTAACTCTATTATAACATGTGTGTTGCTTGGGTTTGGGGCGGAATTGATCAGTATACAATTAACCATCGGTTGGAAAGGAAAATATCCTTCTCCACCTAACTTTGCTCTTCTAAAACCGAATAACGCGTTTAAAATCTTACAACTTATGAATTTAATACTTTAAATGCAAAATTGAATTTTTAAATTTCCCCTTAAACGCCCAAAAGTAGGTAATTCCATATGAAATAAGTGATTTCTATCACAATAAATGACATTTCATCATAAAATGAACTTTTTTTTGACTATTTAATGTTCTGATTAGCTACATAACTTTTCAACCAAGGCTTCACAAAAATGTTAAAACAAAGAATTCACGGGAAGTCCTATTAGCAATCGATTGTTTAGTAGCAATGATTTCAGCTAAAAGAGAAATAGATCGCAAATTCCTAAAAAAATAAGGCGAAACTAACTTTTTTCTAAAAAAATAAAAATACTCATCTCTAGACATCGAACCAGATGACGAGAAGTTTAAGATCATTACGACACTTAAGGCGAAACTGGAAAGATTTCCTCATTTTTTGGTTTTTGATTTCTTTTATTATATAACGAAGCAATATTTTCAAAATCGGGTTTCGTACACATGTAGAATATGGATAAAGGTATCTTCTGATTTTTTTTTTTCGGTGGAAAATGTTTTCCATTTTTGCAAAAAACATTTCTTTGTGAAATTTTGTTCAAAAATGGTTTCTGCAAAAACGAAAAATATTCTCCATCTAAAAAAAATTCAGAAGATACCTTTTTTTAAAAAGACACGGACACGTTAAATGCTTCCAGTGAGCTATACACTCTTTGAAGGAAGCACGACACTAGACAACGGACTAGCATGCAATGCCTAGTGGCACAGCCGAAAACATTTCCTGACAGCTGCGGCGGGAATCGAACCCGTACTCCATAGCCAGATGCGACTAAATGCTTGGTGACACTAGCCGCACGGCCACGAAGCCACCTTGTTGATCCATACTCTACATGTGTACGAAAACCGATTTTGAAAATAGGGTATCGCGCCACTTGGGCGGTGGCTTCTATATTCGTCTGTTTACCACTATAACTCAGTCAATTTTGAACCAATTGAAATGCACACGGGTAGATACTATACCTATCTCACCACATTCCAAAAGTTATGTCAATTGGTTCAAATTTGACTGAGTTATAGTGGAAAACAGACGAATATAGAAGCCACCGCCCAAGTGGCGCGATTCCCTATTGCTTCGTTATTTAATAAAATATCAAAAACCAAAAAGTGAGGAAATGCTTCCAGTTTCGTCTTAAGAGTTCCTAGTATGGAGTTACAATGTGGTACTCGAATGATCAATTTGACCCCGGTTTACGATACTTCAAAAATTATGCTACTGATTCTTCTAGAGCTTTCTCCTGGCTTTTTTCTGGGGTTTTTTCCAGGCAGAAATTCCTTTGATTTTTCTACCACGGATTTCTCCAAAGACTCCTCCAGGAATTCCTTTAGAGATTTTATGCAAAGATTCCTCCAGAATACCTCAAACACCTTCTTCTGCGGTTCTTCCAGCAATTCCTCCAGAAATTCTTACTATGATACGTACAGAAATTCTTCTAGTGATTCCTATACGAATTTATTCTACGACCATTGTGACTTCCATTCCGGGGAATCTTCCTGGGGTTCCTTCAGAAATTCCTTCTGCAGAACACCTCTACCGGTTCTTGCAGGAACTTATTTTTCCAAGGATTTTTTTCTTTTGTTCCCCCAGGAATTCCTTTGGATTCCCCAGGGTAATCTTCCTAGAAACCTTGCCTTCGATGTATCCTCCTGGAATGCCTAAAGGATCCTGGGATTTCTCCAAATTTTTATCATTGGATTCTTCCAGGAACTCCTCCTGGGATTCCATAAGCGATTGCTGCTGCTTCTAATGCATTGCTGCTCCTGGGTCTCCTGCTGAAGTTCTCACTATGATACCTGCAGGAATACCTCTGGGGGTTTTCCTGCTATTCTTGCTGGGATTCTTCTAGGCATTTTTCCTAGGATACTTCCAGAAATGCCGTTGATTCTTCCAGAGATGTGTCTAAAGACTCATCCAGGAATTCCGAGTTTTCTAGAGTTTTTATTCATGAATTACTCTAGAAATTAATCATGGTATTACTCCCGGAACTTCTCTTGGCCTTCTTTAAGGAATTTCAGCTGAAGGCATCCCAACAGAAGTCTCTAGAGGAATCCCTAAACGAGTTTCGAGAATAGTAGGAATTTCCAGAGCAATGCCACCCAAGTAACACAGAAAACATCTTCAGAAATAAAAATTACAGAAGATGTTTTATAGTAGTACTATAAGTGCACCTGACAACTTCTTATGTTATAATTAAGCTGATATCAAGTTGGCTAAAAACAAACATCAATAAAAATAATTTTGACTCAGCAACGTATGAAATATGTTATATTTACTATTATATAGCACTATAAAATCAGGTTATTTTATTTATGTATGATTAGTTTCGTATTTGTATGGTTTACTTTCGCTGATAAGTAATCCGTTTTGTAACCATATATTGAATGATTTCGGTTAACAGACGACCAGCAGTTCTATAAAGAACAATGTATCCATCAAGATTACTTCTCGCACCGCCACATACCATATTCTAATCACTATGGTAAATTAGTGTAGCCACATCAACCTTTCTTTAAAACGGTGCACCCTCTGCGGCCGTGTTTGCACCAGTATCGTTGACCAAACGCTGCTACTGCGTTCCAGATCCAACTTCCAACGAAATACCGCACAGCTTGTACCCCGGTCACCGTGAAAGTGTTTGCCGAACATCACCGTAAATGCCGGTACTGCTGTTGGTGACCGATGGTCATCGGAACGTAGGTCTTGCCGGGCCACTGTCTCAAAAATTTCACGAACTGCAAAACCATACATTCATAGTGCCGCAGACTACTCCGAACACGGGATGGTCGGGTACATCATCGACCAACAGGAATTCTGTGGAAACTGGAAAAACTCCGCGGATCACCGACAAAACAAGCACCGTAATTGCTAATAACAATATTTTGACATTTGACAGATACAGCTAAGCCGCGTTAAAAGATAAGCTGTATATAAGTTATTTTGGTGTCGAAAAATTCTTTCCATAACAAAATCAAAAATAAATGCATGAACACGCTAGAAATATGCTTTTCAAATGTATTATTACCGTTACAATAAGTTCTTTTACAATCTATTGCAACATAGTTATTGAAAACTTATTTTAGCGTAATTTTAGCTTATTTACAACCAAAACACTTGATTTGAATTGTGGTCTGTGTCCCACCAGAATAAAGATATTCAGATCACAGTACCGCCTAAAAATATAATTACACAAATTAAAAAAGCTATGAATTGTGACATTCTTTTCTTTTCTATTTCTTTAATATTCGGCTATAAATTACTTCCTAAACATTATTACATTTGAATAGCAATTGAAGAATGATCAGTACATATAACTATAAGTATGGTTGAAAAATTTCACTATTCTCAATACTTTCAAGTGATACTGTATTTCTAATGGAAAGCTTCCATATTGTTTTTCAGGAGAATTTTAGAGAAATATCATAATTTTAATGTACATTTTTAATTTGACTCAGTGGCGCTTGAATTCTGATGGAGTAAAATCAGAAGTTTCACCATGAATCTAGCAGCGCGTGTAAAAAACACCACCTATATTGAATATAGCCATTTGACAAATTATATTGTCAGCATAGTTTAATAATGATCAACATGCCTTCATCACCTGGAAAAAATATTATGTTGTTGCGGTTATCAATGCTATTAGTTTGTGTCCGTTGATACGACACGTATACGTATTGATGTACATAGCTCATATTCCTATTTGTATTGTATTATGGGAAGCTACAAGTTATATTACCTCCAAATAACTTAAATCCAACGAATGCTTATAGTATGTCATAGAAAGGCATTCTGTAAGCTGTATTACTTTAAAATAACCTTATTCCAACTAATGAAAGTGATGGTATTATATTGGTATTTTGATAGTTAGCAATAATGATAAATAGCTTATTTACAACCAAGGGTTTGGGTGGAAAGTACCTGGAAAGAAATTATTAGTACTGGAAGTGTATTGGCATACATCTTGTATAACTTAAAAGATGTTTTATAAGCCGCCATTTTTTGCGCTGTTTTGATTATATAAGTGTTCCATATGATGTTAATAATTCAAGAAAAATACATCAGAGATAGTATGAAATGTGTAATTTGAACTGTTATATAACAAGTTGTGTTACTTGGGCAGGAGGTATTACTAGAGAAATCTCTAGTGAAATCCTATGGGATTGTACGAAAAAAACTTGTAATTAATTAGAAGGTAAAGAATGTTGCTAATTGACAAATTGAGAGATGAATTTAAAAAAAAAAAACGCATTCTGATGGGATTAGTACCCACGACTCCGTATTCGCTAGACCACAGTATGGCCATTTTTTAGGGTTCCTTCGGCATGATTGTTGTTGTTTTTGGTAGTTTTATAGGAATTTAATCAGCAATTTCTATGGATTTTTTTAAATAATTTTAATGGCTATTCTTGTCGGGGGCCGTGGCGCAGTGGTCCACACGTTCGCTTCATAAGCGGATGGTCATGGGTTCGAACCCAGCCCCGGCACTTGCAATTTTTCGTCAGTTGCTCTTCCCCCCGAGAGCAGCTGGCACCTGACCCTCTTCGGAGCATATAGCTCTAACGGACTCGGAATTTGGATATCAGCGAACCGCAACTCATAATGACACCCAATCGGACTGGAAAAGGAACAGCAGCCACACATCAGCATCATCGTGCTTATCATTCTACCATGGACAGGGTAGAAGAGTGAAAGAAGCACAAAGGCAACCAGTTCAATATAGTAGAATAGAATAGAATACATTTAGGGGGTGATACACAAATTATGTCACGCAAAAATCGACCTTTTTCAACCCCCCTCCCCCCTATGTCACACTTTTTGTATGAGACCTCAAAAAAATTTGTATGGGTCGTCACGTTACGCAAAACCCCCCCTCCCCTCTAAAAGCGTGACGTAATTTGTGCATGGCCCCTAGGCGCTGTACAAAGTGGAAGTGCAGCGTCCAATTGGAGTCGCTCACGTAGTACCGTAGTGGACAAAAGAGCTGTAAATAAGGTTAAGTGATTAAGAATAGAATGGCTATTCCTCTGAAATTACACTAGTTTACAGCATTTTTGAACTCGGCAAGCTGATGATCATTTTTGGTGTAGAATCATGCCCTGAGTTCGAAAACGCGAAAGAAAAAAATTACAGAAGAGCGGAAATTTTTTCGACTTCCCATACAAGGTTGATGATTTGAAATCGATTTTTGTTCTGTTTTTAAGCAAAGTCGCTCACATCAAACATCTCATTCTCCGTAATCAATGCTTCGATTGAGCTGAAATTTTTACTGTAACTCGCCTACATATGATATGTCAACTAAACGTGGAGAAAGAATTTTTTAGTTGGTTTTTCTTATTGAAAAAAATACATTTCTTCAAAAAATTTTGGGAATTTTGCTAAAATTTAAGAAGATTGTCCCTTAAACTCGCCAATATCTTGAATTTCATCAATCTGGCGCAAAACCTTTATTCAGATGATCGAATGGTATTGTATTCAGCTTTCAATTGATGAAAAAAGATTTAAAATTGGTTGAACAAAACGCAATATATTTGAATTTTAGTAAATTACATATTTTGAAAAGTTGTAAAACTCGATATTGAGCTAAAACTCAAAAACTGTTCTTCTTAAAATTTTTTGAAGGTCGGTTTCGAAATCAGCACTAAATTGTGCTCCAAAAATTTTGGTCGTTGACAGAAGTTCACGACTTTCGTTTTATTTTGTAAACTTGTGTTATTTCAGCAACTTCTTTTTTACTTTTTCTGCAAATTTTTCAGGCAATATTATCGTGATTGCTTTACGATTCAATTGTACTTATATTTATTGCTTCCTAAAATGGCTGAATTGGAAATTCAGAAATTCTTAACTGGGCTTGCTCGAAAAAAAAATCTATGAAATTTCTGACAACTTCTTTAAGAAATTGCGCGATAATTTTCCAATAAATTTACCTTAGAACTTTCAAAGCATTTGCTAAAAGAATTCATATATGAATTACCAGTGGAATTCCTTAAGAAAATATTAGGGCTTTTTAAAGAAATTGGTCAAATCCAATCTTAAAATAAATTGCCAAAATATATTCTATAAAACTTTCCACAAACATTTACAAAACAAATTTCTGCGAAATTCTTATTGAATTTTCGGAAATCTTCAAAGGATTTTCTGAATAAAATTAAGAAAGAATACCAAAAGTAATTGCCGTAGTATCACCGTGACAGAATTTTTAAAGAACCACCAAAGATTTTTTTCAAATAAATTCTCGAAGGAAATCTTTAAGAATTTTGCTGAAAAAAAATCCAAAGGAATTACCGAAGAAGTTCCCAAGGTAATAATCGAAGTTTCTAAAATTTCCGAAGGAATCGCTGATGAAATTCCTAAATAAATTTTCAGAGATTTACACTTGTTCTGAAAATATATTCTTACAGACCAAATTATGTTCAATCCACTTAAACAAAGGGGTTGTCTCGATGATTGTTTAGTTCAAACTGGAAATACAATTTCCATGTATTATACGCAATCAAATTATCAAGATTTCAAACCTCACATGGCGGGAAAAGTGTTAAATCTGTACAACGGTTCGGATTAAAAAGAACATTTCTTTGAAATACAGTCAGGTTTTTTTTACGCGGGGGATACGTACCGCGTAAAAAAAAAACTCAGTTCAAAATTCAAAAAACCGCGTAAAAAAAGTCTCACCATTTCTCGACGAATCATGCAAAAATAAGACGATGAACTTTTTTTTATATGGAGTTTTCATTTACGCGGCCGCGTAAATGAAAACCGCGTAAAAAAAGACCTGACTGTATAGCGCGTTTTAAATATGCGGGCTATTTTTTCCCGCATGGTAGTATTTTTTTTTTTTTTTGGGAAACCGCACGCAGGTTTTTTATTCTTAATGACTTAACCTAATTTACAGCTCTATTGTCCACTGGGGCACTACGTGAGCAATTTCAATTGACAACTGCACTTACATTTTGTACAGCGCCTAGATTCTATTCTACTTTATCGAACTGGTTGCCTTTCTGCTGCTTTCACTTTTTCTACTTTATACCTAGTAGAATGATGAGCACAAGGATGATGATGGATGGCCGTTGTTCCTTTCCAGTCCGATTGGGGGGTCCATTATGAGTAGCAGTTCGCCGATGTCCAGGTATCCGGGTCCGTTTGAGCCATGGGGCTCAGAAGAGGGTCAGTGTCAGTTGCTCTCGGGGGAAAAGCAACTGACGAAAAATTGCAAGTGCCGGGGCTGGGAATCAAACCCATGACCATCCGCATATGAAGCGAACGTGTGACCAACTACGCCACGGGCCCCGGCCGCATGGTAGTATGTACATCATTATTTCATGAAATAAAAGCTGTGAAAGTGAAAAAAAAAAGCAAAACAACCTGGAAGCCACTGAAACTGGCACCCCCAAGGCACCCCCTAGGAAAAAATCCTAGATACGCCAATGGTTATGGACTTGTACCGACTTTTCGAACCTTCTAAGCAGAATACCCTCTATGAATGAGTGTAATCAGTTTTGTACCTTTTAATTCCGCCCTAATTGCTTCTCCTTTAACAGATACGCGTATTTCGACTACCACTTGTAATCTTCCTCAGTGTCAGTGGATAACTGACACTGAGGAAGATAAACTGACACTGACGAAGATTACAAGTGGTAGTTGAAACACACGTATCTATAAAAGGATAAGCAATTAGGGCGGAATTAAAAGGTACGAAACTGATTACACTCATTCATAGAGTTATGAAGATGACTTTTGCTGCATATGTAGGCTTTTACGTTTTTTTTTTTTGCTGAAAATGTCCCGGGAGTGTTTTCCAGAACTCCCCCCAGTAAACATTTTGGTCTGTATAATTTTTGATGTACATCTTCATATAAAAACCAATTCAATCGTATAAACTGCACATAACTGTTATATACGTACCAAAGTGGAGGCCATATACGTACTTCTGGCGACAATGCTTGACTTCGAATGATCAGTAATACGATGTCCAAAATAATCAAAGAAAAATCAAACAATGATTTCTTCCGATTGCTAATACGATGATTCAAACTTTCGCTATAAATAAAAAAAAAAGTTGACATCCAGCCACGAACTCGAGACCTTGTGTTTCTCAAGCTCGCTATCATACCACTGGACTAACTCATCTTGTTTAAGTAGGTAATAATTTAAGTCCAATAAAAGCTCAAGCTCTTTGGCTCATGACACTTGAATTGTAATTATACCGTTGCTGATACGAAAACTGGAGACAATTTTTCCTAAGTCCTTGCGATTTCATTTGTTACCTTTCTGAACTGATATATAAATAACATAGAACTGTCACATTATACAACTTGTAGTGAGTTTGAATCACGCTATTTCCGACTAGCCTTGTTTACATTTTAGTTATATCCCGTTCACATCGTCGTCGTCGTCGTCGCCGCCGCCGTCGCGAAATAAAGTTTGCGAAATTATCTTTGACCGCGAATTATTGCGTTGTCCGGTCGGTGATAATGTGTTCCGAAATGGGTATATCACCCAGTGCTTCGTTCGACATCAGCTCTGAACCACCAGGAAAACAATCGCATCGAACGCCAAGAGATACGAAACATCTTTTTGAAACATCTCTAGGGGCGTGCAGGAGGAAACGATTCGTACAGGTAGATGACGGATCAATACCAATCCGGAGCTAGAGAAGGCATCCCGGAACAGGAACAGGAACAGGAAATTACAATGCCATAGCACACATCCAGCGGGTGCCAAAAAACAGGAAGTGGTCACGGAGCGGCATACATCGTACCGCGAGTACTGGGAAACGGCCAATGCAGAAAAATGTGTGCTGCTTGCTGGTGCAGTACTGGTGGATTTATATTCCTGTAAATACCACAAAGAGTAAGTACAATCATTTTAGTGTCATCCCCAACGGACACCCCAATGGAAAGGCAAGGAAGTTTGTGTAAATCAATCCTGAAAAACCGACTTTCATTGGCAAGGGGAAACTACCATGATGTCCTTCAATTTCAATCACCACCGCGGCACCAAACGCCACATAGCCTATTTGAATTATTGAGGAATGGTAGTAGCAAGGTGTTTGAATTAGATTAATCATATTATGTTTAATTTTGCCAGTAGGGACAGCGTTCTGTATTGTACTTACGGTTTTTTTTGTGGTAGCACTTGCTTTCATGCTTTCAGCCTAAAGGTACTGATTTTATTTTTAAATTCAAGTTTGGGTGGTAGTTTGCAAAGAGTCGTTGAGATCTTGTTCAAAACTTCTCTGACATGATATATGATGTTAATCTATACAACTTGAAGCGATTTTTTATTACCATATTTACAGCTTGTTTTGTTTATGGTTCAGACTGTTGTAAACGAATCGCAATGATGATCAATATACAACTGTATTTGCCAGTACGTTGACAAACTATAACATCTTTTGCGATTCTGATTTTTGAAGAATAGATAAGCGATATTAGATACACATCTTAATACGATATGTGGTTTACTGGGCCGAAGGTTATGGTAAGTCCGAAAAAAAAATTTCAATCAAAATTCCAACACAATGACCAGCTCACAGGAGAATTTATGAGAAACTCTATTGTGCGAAATTCGGTCATATGGTACAAAAGTAGAATATGCTGATAAGTATCTATCGATGTTATTTTCTAGTGGCCACAAGAATAAATCGAAATATTTATTTATGGGCTCGGCACGGTAAAGGCTGGGTATGCTGCGCAATTCAGATCCCATTGTGATCCACTAGCCTCTGCCCAGCAACTCCTATCCCTACCTCCACGCTTCGGCAAACCTGAGCGTCTGTTTTCCAGGAGAAGCGGCTCCCAACATCGTCTGATCCCCATGTTAGGGGTGGCTGATCTACGTTCGAGTGCCAGGGAAGGACTCTAAGCTCAACTGTGCACTATGGTCCTCCGGAAAGCAGGGGGTTGATGTCAGGCCCTACGAGCCAGCCGTAAAAAACCATTGTAACGGAAAATCAGCAACAGAATAATACGAACCGAGACCAACGGCAACGACCCCAGCGAACAAAAAGGACTTACGATTGGAAACTCGGTACGTGGAACTGCCGATCTCTCAACTTCTTCGGGAGTACCCGCATACTCGCCGATCTACTGAAGGATCGCGGGTTCGGCATCGTAGCGCTGCAGGAAGTGTATTGAACAGGATCCATGGGTCGAACGTTTAGAGGTAATCATACCATCTACCAGAGCTGCGGCAACACACGCGAGCTGGGAACAGCTTTCATCGTGATGGGTGATATGCAGAGGCGCGTTATCGGTTGGTGGCCGATCGACGAAAGAATGTGCAGGTTGAGGATCAAGGGCCGATTCTTCAACTTCAGCATAATAAACGTGCACAGCCCACACTCCGGAAGTACTGATGATGACAAGGACGCATTTTACGCGCAGCTCGAACGCGAGTATGATCGCTGCCCAAGCAACGACGTCCAGATCATCATAGAAGATTTGAACGCTTAGGTTGGCCAGGAGGAGGAATTCAGACCGACGATTGACAAGTTCAGCGTCAACCAGTACGGCCTACGACTCATTGATTTCGCCGCCTCCAAAAATATGGCCATACGTAGCACCTTTTTCCAACACAGCCCCCCTTATCGTTACACTTGGAGATCACCACAGCAGACGGAATCTCAAATCGACCACGTTCTGATTGACGGACGGCACTTCTCCAACATTATCGACGTCAGGACATATCGTGGCGCCAACATCGACTCCAACCACTACCTGGTGATGGTCAAACTGCGCCCAAACTCTCCGTCATCAACAATGTACGGTACCGGCGACCGCCACGGTACAACCTAGAGCGACTGAAACAACCGGATGTCGCCTCAGCATACGTGCAGAATCTCGAAGCCGCGTTGCCAGACGAGGGCGAGCTCGATGAGGCCCCTCTAGAGGACTGCTGGAGTACAGTGAAAGCAGCCATCAACGACGCAGCCGAGAGCACAATCGGATACGTGGAACGGAATCGACGGAATGAATGATTCGACAAAGAGTGCAGAACGATTTTGGAGGAGTAGAACGCAGCGAGGGCGGTAATGCTGCACAGCAAAAAAATATTTGTATTTAAACTGCGTGTAAAGTATGAAAATAGTTATTTATGGAACGAGTTGCAAAAAGACGATTTTTTCAGCACGAGTCGTACATTTATCCAACGAGGCTTGCCGAGTTGGATAAATACGAAGAGTGCTGAAAAAAGCGAGTTTTGCAACGAGTTCCATACGAAATTTTATGCAATGATTTTTTCATAATGCAACTCATTTGAGTTGCATAATGTTCATAACGCAACTCAAATGAGTTGCATTATGAACATTATACAACTATTTTTCATTATACAACTCATTTCAGTTGCATAATGAACCAGTTCGGAAAAATTGGCCATTTTGATACCAAAGTGAGTTAGATAAAATATAAATTATGATACTGAATTGCATAAAAGTAGATTTACATCACTTGAAAAAGCAATATGATGGTATATTAAGTTAAAATCAATGCACATAATAAGAACATTAAAAACGTGTAAAATCACACTGGCATCTTCCAAACCCGATACGTTTTGAAAAGTAGTATGGCCGACATGAAAATGCTACACTGCTGAGGTTTTTGTGATTTTGATCTATTTTGACCATTGCTCTGAGGAAAACGCGAGTACGTATGATCGAAATCCATCTGAAGTAACAGGTAAGTACAGGCAATGCATTTGTTGTTTAGTGAAAGTGATTTTTTATTCGAAAATGGCATATTTTCAGATGTTCGCATATCACAACAAATCTGCTGGTTTTTGCTCGTTGTAATCAGCCTGCGGCGCGCACTATCGAGACGGACGACGAGATTTATCCATTTCTGGAACCTGAGCTGCTTGAGCGAATTAAAAAAAGACACTACACCGTCTTCGGCCAGAGGCCGCACAGACTGAACATTACTAACATTAAACAACACATATTACACCCAGTGGCCCAGTGGAGAATTTTTCGTTTTGACGAAAAGTTTCCCCCGACTGGACCGGGAATCGAACCCACACTCTGAGGCTTAGGGGCTGTCCATTAATTACGTAAGGGTTTATGGGGGGAGGGGGGGTTTGAGAAATCGTACGCGCCATACAACAATTTTTGGGCTCTCATACAAAAAATCTTACAAGGGGGGGGAGGAGGTGTCAGAAAATCGCAAAAATTCCCTTACGTAATTAATGGACAGCCCCTTACGAGACACCTAAACGACTAACGCCGCTAACCGCTCGGCCACGATTGTGGGCTTCGTTGAATGTTCATGTATTACATAAAAATATGGAACAAGCGAAATAAAACATGCATTTCTATCCAAGATTTACCAAAGTTTATTTAACCATTGTACCTTCTACCAGCTGGGGAAGCGGAAACGGTGGGAACGAACGGGAAAAGGAACATACCACGAGAATCGCGTGCTGTGCTTCATGTAAAATTCAATGGCGTTTCAGTTTACACGATTTGTCTCACATATCCACTCGTGTAAATTTAAAACGCGATGGAATTTTGAGTATATTTCGATGCTCCAAATATGTGCATCAAAATACACTTAAATTTAACTTTTATTTTAACTGTGAACGCATCCCGCAACGGCTTCGTGCCGCGAGCCGAAATATGCAGGGATAAAGACGGAGGCCTCTTGACGGACGGACGTGAGGTGATCGAAAGGTGCACAGATAAAAATAATGAGATTTACACGTCATGTAAACTTCATTTTAATCATGTAAACTAAGTGTTATGATGGTTTACATGATATATCATGTAAATTTGTGTTATATGTCATGTAAACTCTCAGAGTCATGCTGAATTACATGACATATAATGGAAGTTTACATGATATTTCATGAACTTTACATGATATGCCATGTAAACTTCTGTGATATCCCACGCTCCAATCATGTGCATCATATGTCACAGAATTTTACACTCTTTTTTCGATCTGTGTGGAAGCAGCACTTCGATCAGCACCTGAACGGCGTGGAGAACGTAGGCACGGGAGCTCACGGCAGCGGAGAAAACGATGCCAGTGCAGCGGAGGACGGAAATGAACCAACTCCCACGCTGAGGGAAGTTAAGGATGCCATTCACCAGCTCAAAACCAACAAAGCAGCTGGTAAGGATGGTATCGCAGCTGAATTCATCAAGATGGGCCCAGAAAAGTTGGCCACCTGTCTGCATCGGCTGATAGTCAGGATCTGGGAAACCGAACAGCTACCGGAGCAGTGGAAGGAAGGGGTAATCTGTCCCATTCACAAGAAAGGCGACCATTTGGAATGTGAGAACTTTAGGGCGATCACTATTTTTAATGCTGCCTACAAAGTGCTATCCCAGATCATCTTCCGTCGTCTGTCACCTAAAACAAATGAGTTCGTGGGAAGTTATCAAGCCGGCTTCATCGACGGCCGGTCGACAACGGACCAGATCTTTACCGTAAGGCAAATCCTCCAGAAATGCCGTGAATACCAGGTCCCAACGCATCACCTGTTCATCGACTTCAAAGCGGCATACGACAATATCGACCGCACAGAGCTATGGAGAATCATGGACGAAAACGGCTTCTCTGGGAAGCTGACTAGACTGATTAAAGCAACGATGGACGGTGTACAAAACTGCGTAAGGGTTTCGGGTGAACTATCCAGTTCATTTGAATCTCGCGATAAGGTGACGGATTCTCATGCCTACTCTTTAACATCGCCCTGGAAGGTGTGATGCGACGAGCCGGGCTCAACAGCCGGGGAACGATTTTCACAAAATCCGGTCAATTTGTGTGCTTTGCGGACGACATGGACATTATTGCCAGAACATTTGGAACGGTGACAGAGCTGTACACCCGCCTAAAACACGAAGCAGCAAAGGTCGGACTGGTGGTGAATGCCTCAAAAACAAAGTACATGCTGGTAGGCGGAACCGAACACGACCGGATCCGTCTGGGTAGTAATGTTACGATAGACGGGGATACTTTTGAGGTGGTGGATTTGAAGGCGCATCATCAGCGGAAGTCGGGCCTACTACGGGCTCCAGAAGAAACTGCGGTCGAAAAAGATTCACCCCCGCACCAAATGCACCATGTACAAAACGCTGATAAGACCGGTGGTCCTCTACGGGAACGAGACATGGACCATGCTCGAGGAGGACCTCCAAGCACTCGGAGTTTTTGAGCGACGCGTGCTAAGGACGATCTTCGGCGGTGTGCAGAAGAACGGTGTGTGGCGGAGAAGGATGAACCAGGAGCTCGCTGCACTTTACGGCGAACCCAGCATCCATAAGGTGGCCAAAGCCGGAAGGATACGGTGGGCAAAGCTGGTGTTTGCAACTGATCCGGTTGGCACAAGGAGGCGTGGAGCGCAGAGAGCACGATGGGCGGACCAGGTGGAGCGTGACTTGGCGAGCATTGGGCGCGACCGAGGATGGAGAGCGGTAGCCACAAACCGAGTATTGTGGCGTACTATTGTTGATTATGTCTTGTCTTAAATGTGATGTTGAACAAATAAATGTATGAATGTATGTTATTTATGGGCTCATTCCAAACGTGATGACGCCACATAAAGTCAAATCGACCACATCTGCATCAGCCGAAAATGGAGACGGAGCCTTCTTGATGTGCGGAACAAACGTAGCCGACATTGGGTTGAATCATCTCCAAATCAGCGAGATCCGGCTGCACATGGCTAGGATTCATCGGCAGGAGGATAAAATCCGGTTCAACACACGCCACACGATAGAGCGAGCCATAACACGAGGAGCCAGAGCCGTAGCCCGTCAATGCTTTACATTATATGCAGAGGCGGGAACGAAATCTGCAAGCAAGCGTTAGATTGGAACCCAGCAGGACATCGCAGCAGAGGAAGACCCAGGCGGAACAGCCTCATAAATGAAATAAAGCAAGTCAACAGAAATTTGAAATGGCTACAGCTCAAGACGATGCGTTGGCGGGCAATCACCCAGGAGGGAGATCTTTCAATTCGGCCATCTACACTACCATGGGTGCTCAGAAGTGAAATTAGTCATCGTATTAGGTTTATCGACGCACAACATTCATCTAAAATTTCATTTTAGATGTATCATTTACAATGGACTCAAATCTCAAATGTTAAGGGAAAATGCCTTTATTTATGTTTCTCATTAACATCTTCGATAACTCTATCAATCTGGTAGGCAGTGCAAGCCATTTATATTGAAAAGTTCAACAAAGGTGAAACAAGTAAGATGACAACAACATTTTCCTCGTCTCTTCACCGTTATAATATTGCCTTCAAATCCAAAATGAGACACCATAAATCGTCTAAAGTTGTCTCCCTGCCAGCCATTGCATTGCTTTGCAGTGACGAAGCTTATCTTCAATCTCGCGAATAAATCACAGCACCAGCAGTAGCATCAGCTAGATGGCCCACAGGAGAAAGAACGGTCGCTGGGAACGGGGATGGGCGGCCCTCGAGAATGAAGAGCAAACAGCAAGCTCATTTAATGCAATCTGAGTCAAAGAGCGAGAGCCGTCAGGAAAACACACGATATGAAAAATGCATACTGCTTAGTCATGTTGTGAGTGTTGGTTTATATGAGCCCTCTTCACAGAGCGACTGGGCGGCGGAAAAAACGCAAGCAGCATAAACTCGATCCCAGTATTTTTCAGATTTTCTCCTTTGCCGCCATCGTCCCATACGGTTCCCGATTATGCACTAGGTACCTACTGACTGGTACACTGGATGAAACGGATTACTCACTTCATTGGGTAGAGGGGTGAGGGGACGCGAAGAGGGGGGTTAGTGCAATGAAATTCTCAACTGCTAGATATACTAGAGCTAGCTGCAGAGCAAAACTGACGGGAGAAAAAAAGAGGTGAATAAATCAGAAGCTGCAGAAGAAGTTAGGAAAGTGTACCACTTGAACGAAAGCTGATTGAAAATTGAGAATGTGACAGACTGACAGAAACTGAAACCGATTTTTCCTCTGAATGGAATGGTACACTGGGTTCCGAAGTTTGATCATTACGATTGTTCGATACTGGAAACGTATGTAAGTTGAAAGTGGAAGTGGAAGAATTTGCTTTCTGAAATAAAGCAAATGGCTCATGGTTATGGAAAGAATCTAGGGAATCTAGAGAATACTAGCATATTCGTGTGTCTGATAGTGTTCACTAGATTAAAACAAATCCTACTGATTACAAAAACAAATGTTTGGGAAATATTCAGAAGAGGTGACATTCCACAAACACCAACACTCAACAGTATTCATTCAGTACTTCCAGCAGTTTTGCCAGGAATAGCTCTAGAAGTTCCACTAGCACTTAACTGAAAATTTATTCAGGAGTTCTACTGAAATTTCTTTTAGAAACTGAGTAAAATCTTTTGTAACTGTGTATACTCCAGGATTTTTTTTGTTTAGAGAGACTTTACCCTGAAGGGGCATTCGTCTCCAAAGTCCAGGAATTTATCCGGGAGTTTCAAAGGAATTCTCATTAAATCCTGGGAGGGATTCTACCAGAATCCTGGGAGGGATTCTTCCAGAATTCTGGGAGGGATTATCCCAGAACTGTGGGAGGGATTCTCCCAGAATCCTGAGAGGGTTTCTCCCAGAATCCTGAGAAGGATTCTCTCAGAATCCTGAGAAGGATTCTTCCAGAATCCTGGGAGGGATTCTCCCAGCATCCTAGAAGGGATTTTGCCAGAATCCTGGGAGAGATTCTCCTAGAATCTTGAGAGGGATTCTCCCAGAATCCTGAGAGAGATTTTCCCAGAATCCTGAGAGGGATTCTCCCAGAATCCTGAGAGGGATTCTCCCAGAATCCTGAGAGGGATTCTCCCAGAATCCTGAGAGGGATTCTCCCAGAATCCTGACAGGGATTTTCTCATAATCCTGGGAGGGATTGTCTCATAATCCTGGGAAAGATTGTCCCAGAATCGTGGGAGGGGTTGTCCCAGAATCGTGGGAGGGGTTGTCCCAGAATCGTGGGAAGGGTTCTCCCAGAATCCTGTTAGGGATTCTCCCAGAATCGTGAGAGGGATTCTTCCAGAATCCTGAGAGGGATTCTTCCGGAATCCTAGAAGGGATTCTCGTGGAATCCTGGAAGGGATTCTTCCAGAATCCTAGAAGGGATTCTCCCAGAATCCTAGAAGGGATTCTCCCAGAATCATGGAAGAGATTCTCCTAAAACCCTGGGAGGGATTGTCCCAGAATCGTGGGTCTCTGAATCCTGGGAGGGATTCACTCAGAATCCTGGGAGCGATTCTCCCAGAATCGTGGGAGCGATTCTCCCAGAATCCTGGGAGCGATTCTCCCAGAACCGTGGGAGCGATTCTCCCAGAATCCTAGGAGCGATTCTCCCAGAATCCTGGGAGGGATTTTCCCAGAATCCTGGGAGGGATTGTCCCAGAATCCTGGGAGGGATTCTCGCTGAATCCTGAGAAGGACTCTTCCAGAATCCTGAGAGGGATTCCCCCAGAATCAATGGAGGGATTTAGCTTAGCTTAGCTTAGCTTAGACTGACTGCACATATCTATGGTTGCTACTCCGTGATTGACTCGAACCAATGACAGTTGCACAATGAATCAACTGAATAATTGACTGGGAGTGGTCAACATTCTCACTGTGCACGCTTCAGAGGCTCTCTTTAACAGTACAATAACGGCGCCGGCCACGTCCTTGCAGTCAGGTTGGAAGAGTGAAGGAATGTTAATAGCAACCTTTGTTATGTGAAAGTTGGCGTTTACCGCACGTCTCCACCAAAAGCTGCAGGAAGGAGTGATTGTTAGTAGGGCAGGTATCGTTGGGTCAGGATTCACTTCGATAAGTAATATGACCTTTTGGAGTTGCAGTATGCCGTGCAAACTGCAGTGATGTTGTTCGCTTCACGCGGAAAGCAAACAACCAACCACCCTCGTCAGGTGATTGCTCAATATTGACTACAAATGAAGCAACAAAGTGCTATTGTTCGCATCACGCGGAAAGCAAACAATCGACCACCCACGTCAGGTGATCGTTTAATATTTACTATTAAAGACGCGACAACACATACAAACTTAAGCGCTATTGCTCACTCCGCGCGGAAAGTAAACAATCAGCCACCCGCGTCAGGTGGACACTCAAGATTTACAACAAAAGACGTGTCAAAACATGCAATCTGATGCGCTATTGCTCGCTGCACGCGGAAAGCAAACAATTGACCACCCACGTAAGGTGATCGCTCAATATTTATTCATAAAAATACTTGCAACAAATATACATGGACAGATACCTAAGAAAAATAGTATGTCGTTAAGAGATTGCACAAAAGAAATGAAATGCAATAAAAAGAAGAGATAGTTTGTAAAATGCCATCTCGAACAGTGACAAAATGGAACAAAAATCCAAGTCGACACTCATGGTGACGAACTATACAAAGTCAATGAAAAAATATTTGAAAAGAGGATATTATAAATATATGGTATAAAATTGTATTAATATAATAATTGATGTAGAATCCATAGAAAGAGAATAACAAGGAACAAACTCACCGGATAATCGCCTGCCATCAATCGAACCAAAAATGCGAAACGAAAAAAAAAAATCGGAGCACCGAAGGCAACGCGCGCGCGAATCCGGCCTCCAGTTGCCGAGCCGTCGCTACACACACTGACTGAAGCCGGGTCTTCTTCCTCTGCCATCAATCGGATCAAAAAGCGCAAAAAGCAAATGGAAAAAAACTAAATCGGAGCACCGAAGGCAACGCGCGCGCAAATCTGGCCTCCAGCTACCGAGCCGTCACTACACACACTGACTGAAGCCGGGTCTTCTTCCTCTGCCATCAACCGTACCAAAAAGCGCAAAAAGCAAATGGAAAAAAACTAAATCGGAGCACCGAAGGCAACGCGCGCGCAAATCTGGCCTCCAGCTGCCGAGCCGTCACTACACACACTGACTGAAGCCGGGTATTCTTCCTCTGCCATCAACCGTACCAAAAAGGCGCAAAAAGCAAATGGAAAAAAACTAAATCGGAGCACCGAAGGCAACGCGCGCGCAAATCTGGCCTCCAGCTGCCGAGCCGTCACTACACACACTGACTGAAGCCGGGTCTTCTTCCTCTGCCATCAATCGGATCAAAAAGCGCAAAAAGCAAATGGAAAAAAACTAAATCGGGGTACCGAAGGCAACGCGCGCGCAAATCTGGCCTCCAGCTGCCGAGCCGTCACTACACACACTGACTGAAGCCGGGTCTTCTTCCTCTGCCATCAACCGTACCAAAAAGCGCAAAAAGCAAATGGAAAAAAACTAAATCGGAGCACCGAAGGCAACGCGCGCGCAAATCTGGCCTCCAGCTGCCGAGCCGTCACTACACACACTGACTGAAGCCGGGTCTTCTTCCTCTGCCATCAACCGTACCAAAAAGCGCAAAAAGCAAATGGAAAAAAACTAAATCGGAGCACCGAAGGCAACGCGCGCGCAAATCTGGCCTCCAGCTGCCGAGCCGTCACTACACACCACCCCCAGAATCAATGGAGGGATTCTTCCAGAACCCTGGGAGGAATTTTCTCAGAATCCCGGGAAGGATTCTTTCAGAATCATGGGAGGGATCCTCTCAGAATTATGGTAAAATCCTGATAGAATCCAAAGAGGGGTGCTTCCAGAATCCTGAGAGGGATTCTCTCAGAATCCTAACAAGGATGGGAACACTCACTTGCAGAGAGTTACACTCACTTTATGTTTTCTCAGCTCAGAAGAGTGCAATCAAGAAATTGTGTATGGACGACTTTTGCCTTGATTTTTTGTCTAAAAGTTTGCCGAACAGAGTAGTGGTCGCACACGCAGTCGTGATGGAGCTGCGAAGACAACTCAGGCCAAACATGTCTAAAGGTCCTATCTGCAGAAGAGAGGCTCTCTTTGGTTTCCCTCTCTTTCGTTAATATCTCAGCTGTTTATTTGTATTATCATTGTCTCCTTGCATTGACCGATGGTCAAAACAATCGTCTTTTGATTTGTACTGCAAAAATAGTTGAAAAGTGTACCATTACATTGCAATAATTGAAAGAGAAAGTGAACAAAGAGAGCCTCTCAAATGCAGATAGGACCTATTGAAATGTTTGGCCTGAACTCTCCTCGAGGTGAATGTAAATTACACTCACCTAAACTTGTTTCATTTATTCAAACAGATGTATAACAACATTTGTTATATTATTCATTATATTATAATTGCTTCTAACATAATTTTGTTTATTGCAATGCAATCTTTGTTATTTGTTTTGTAACAAAAGTATTTCAAAATTTATAAGATTTTTTGGGTTATTGCTAAAAGATTGATAATTTGAGGTGAATCAGCCTCGGGCTGGCAATCTCCCTAATAAAGCCAATAATAATAATTATAAGTTTGATATTTTTTTGTCAATTTGGTCACTCTTGCCAAGAGATTTAAAACAAACATTTCAATAAATTTGTTCTGAAATACATAACACAACTTGTTATAATTTTGTTATGATTTTGCAAGTTTAGTCTTATAAAATTTGATATAATCTTGTTATTATTATATCTCAACTTGTGATATTTTTGTTTTAATTGGAACGAGTTTTGTTAGATTTTTTGTTATTTTAACTACTTACGGTACATGTTTTTAACAACCGTTGTTACAAAAATCATTGTTACAAAATAACACACCCTATAATACATTTGTTTTTCCAATTTATTCCAAAAAGCATAGCATAGCATAGCATAGCATAGCATAGCATAGCATAGCATAGCATAGCATAGCATAGCATAGCATAGCATAGCATAGCATAGCATAGCATAGCATAGCATAGCATAGCATAGCATAGCATAGCATAGCATAGCATAGCATAGCATAGTATAGCATAGCATAGCATAGCATAGCATAGCATAGCATAGCATAGCATAGCATAGCATAGCATAGCATAGCATAGCATAGCATAGCATAGCATAGCATAGCATAGCATAGCATAGCATAGCATAGCATAGCATAGCATAGCATAGCATAGCATAGCATAGCATAGCATAGCATAGCATAGCATAGCATAGCATAGCATAGCATAGCATAGCATAGCATAGCATAGCATAGCATAGCATAGCATAGCATAGCATAGCATAGCATAGCATAGCATAGCATAGCATAGCATAGCATAGCATAGCATAGCATAGCATAGCATAGCATAGCATAGCATAGCATAGCATAGCATAGCATAGCATAGCATAGCATAGCATAGCATAGCATAGCATAGCATAGCATAGCATAGCATAGCATAGCATAGCATAGCATAGCATAGCATAGCATAGCATAGCATAGCATAGCATAGCATAGCATAGCATAGCATAGCATAGCATAGCATAGCATAGCATAGCATAGCATAGCATAGCATAGCATAGCATAGCATAGCATAGCATAGCATAGCATAGCATAGCATAGCATAGCATAGCATAGCATAGCATAGCATAGCATAGCATAGCATAGCATAGCATAGCATAGCATAGCATAGCATAGCATAGCATAGCATAGCATAGCATAGCATAGCATAGCATAGCATAGCATAGCATAGCATAGCATAGCATAGCATAGCATAGCATAGCATAGCATAGCATAGCATAGCATAGCATAGCATAGCATAGCATAGCATAGCATAGCATAGCATAGCATAGCATAGCATAGCATAGCATAGCATAGCATAGCATAGCATAGCATAGCATAGCATAGCATAGCATAGCATAGCATAGCATAGCATAGCATAGCATAGCATAGCATAGCATAGCATAGCATAGCATAGCATAGCATAGCATAGCAGTCTCCGGTTGAAAAATAAAAAAATAAATCGAAGTGGTCATTTTGTTCTGGAAATCAGTTGACTACACACAAGAAGACGGTGATACAAGCGACTGTGTGCCAAGTGGGGGAAAATCGTTTTACTATTCTAAGAGAAAAATGTCTAATACAGCACTCTAATCTGTGCCTTTGTAGGTTTGTATATCTGTATATGTACGACACGTACTGCTTCGAAGAGTGACGAGTTTGAAGCGGAAAAGCATCCAGCAACCCGAAAGACTAGCGACGTTAGTGTGGATATAAATTGATATCTCATTTTACATTGAGTGGATTGATTTCTTCAATCAGTCGGAAAGTGTGCGAAGGGTGTGCCGTGCCACGTGAAGCAGCAATCGTGGTACCTTCTAGCTGTTACTTCTTGATACACTGGCAATGGATCGTGGGATCCGACGGGAAAGTGACTAACTTTGGAAATGATAAAATCTGGAATGCATTGCATGAACTGCGGCTGCGGGAGCTGAACATCGGAAATGAAGTGGATGAAGATAATGTTTCATATTTGAGAAAATTGAATGACTAGAGCTGATTGAGTGGTTTTCTTGAGACAAATAGACGTAACACGTAAACGTAAGTGATGTCATCTGTTGCTGTCGGTATTATTTATTTTGTTGGCACAACGAAATAGGAAATACATACTTATTTTTTTGTCAAGATTTTTCTTGGTTATACTTCAGCAGACGCTCCAGAAAGCTTTACATAGAAAGACTTGAATAATTAGACGTGGGATTTGAAACGAGTAGTGACAAGCACCACGTGGGATACCAAAACAACCGTAGTCACCAATTTCTTAGGAAAGCTAGGCACACATTTTGCTACAATTTGCCCAAAACAGCACACACAAAAAAAGAAGATGTCGCCGTTTCGAGAAAATCCCATCGCCATTCGGGAACAACTTTTGTCATTAACAGTTTCTTTTGTGCTCATATTGTTCGTCGTCTTAACGGCAGGATTGAATATGGGCAGTGGCACGAAGCGCAGGCACTGACACTAGGTGCTATCGTCGCTTTCCAAGTTGTTGGCGAAATGGAAACGCAAACTATTGTTTCAAGTTACTTTTTTTTATTTCTCACCGAAGTGCAATTTTGTCTTGCTCGTGTTCCAGATTTTTTCTGGGGTTTTTCATGGCCAAATCCATTCAGGAACGAGCGGATTTCTTTTCCAGTGTATGTGTGTAGGGAAGAACGTTACGGAACAATCGAGCTTTTACGAATTATTTCCTTGCTTGTTAGGTTCTGCGTGAAATCATGAATTTGAAAAAAAAAAATAAAACATAAAAATGGCAGTTCGAAAATAAATAAAACTGTGGAGGCAGATTCATCCGGGTCAGCACGATGTTCTAATTTTATTCGGTTCCTTTGAGCTGGATGACGAGTTTTCGGTTATCCAAGTGGTTATCTCTTCTAAAAAAAACTGAGCTGTGTTAGAAGTTTTCCGTTTTGATTGAACAACGAATGTGCTTTATTTTCTTCCAAAAAGTGTTGAAAAAGGGCTTCACCACTCGAACGCCCAGTGTACCTTCTGCTGAAAACTTTCCGGAAGTGGGTGGAACCGGCAAGCATTTGGAATATTCGGAAAAGTCTTGTAGCACATCTTTTCGGGGGAAAATGAAATGAGCGGTGGAATTTTCAACGCCAGCGACGACATTCTTGTCAACGTGATGCTCCACCGAAAGGTTCCACCTTTTGCTTGTTCCGAGTAATCGGAGCACCTTTCCGAGCAACTTTTGTGCCCTTTCTAGACGAAGATTTTGGCCCAAGAGTACCAATTAGCCATCGATTATTTTCAAGACTCTTCTTTCATTCTTGAGATAAAAGTTTCCGCCGGTTGATCGACTACGCTTTCACTCCATCAGCGTACAGCTTACGCCCGGTTATGGAAGCAAAATGAAATGAGAAAATAAACCAGCTCGAGGCCCTGTTGGTGGAAATGCTTCGGCGATGGTTGAATGAAAATTCCCCAATAATTTAGAGAGTTTCTTGCATACTTTTTGCGTCCTGACATGGGTAACCGGCAGTTTCCGAAAACCTCATGTCATATCGTACGATGCTGCTGGCTAGCTGGTTGGCTGGATGGATGTGGGCGTTCGTAAAATTGATTGCCTGCAGCCGAGGATACATTAACCTCCATCAATAAAAATTTATTGTGCTGGTTGAGGAACAAACGGGGGTTGAGCTGGAGGCGGTTTCCGAGTTTCCGATAAACGCTAATTTTTCCAACCTTTTTAGGGGAAAGTTCCGTTTTCACGTACGGGGTCACCACCGCACAACATGGTGGCTTTGGAAAATCGATCGACGTTGATGAAGCTTTCGGATTCGGGTGTTGAACTGGTATCAACGAACCTTCCTTATACGAAAATAACAAATCAGTAGAAAAATGGGTAACATAAACAATTTGAAAAGGTTTGCTTGCATAAAATATATACTTAAATGCAAATGAACACATTTCATCTTCTATCACAGAATCCTAAGAGTATCTAATGCATCTAGAATTCTGGAAAGGTTCCATAAAGATGTTTGGAAAGGTTTCATCCAGAATCCTCACAGTATATATTCTAGAATCCTGTTAGTGATACTCCCAGAATCCTGAGAGATATTTTCCCATAATTATAGAAGGGATTCATCCGGAAACCTAAAAAGCATTCTTCAAGAATTCTTAAAAGAATCCTACCAAAGTTCCAAAAGGAATATTTCCTGAAACATGAACGAGATTCTCCCAGAACTCTGAGACGGATTTTTCCAGAACTCCGAACGAGATTCTTCAAGAGTCCTGAGAAGGATTCTCCCAGAAATCTGAAAGGAATTCTTCCAAAATCCTGGAAGCGATTCTCCCAGAATCCTGAGAGGCATTCTCCCAGAATACTGGGAGGAATTCTCCCAGAATCCTGAGGGAGATACTCCAAGAATCCTGGAAGAGATTCTCCCAGAATCCTGGGAAGAATTTTCCCAGAATCATGAGAGAAATTCTTTCAGAATCCTGAGAGCGATTCTCCAAGAACCATGTGAGGGATTATCCCAGGATCATGAGAGGGATTCTCCCAGAAAACTTAGAGAGGTTCTCCCAGAATCCTGAGGGGGATTCTCCCAGAATCTTGTGAGGGATTTTCCCATAATCGTGGGAAGGATTCTCCCATCACCCAAAAAGGGATTCCTCCAAAATTCTGAAGGAGGTTCTCCCAGAATTCTGAGAGGGATTCTCCTTGAATCCTGAAAGGCTTCTCCCAGAATTCTAGGAGAGATTCTCCCAGAATCCCGAGAAAGAATCTCCCAGAATCCTTAGAGGGATTCTCCCAGAATCCCGAAAGAAATTCTCCCAGAATCCTGAGATGGTTCTCCCAGAATTCTGAGAAGGATTCTCCCAGACTCCTGAGAGGGATTCTCCCAGAATCCTGAGAGGGATTCTACCAGAATCCTGAAAGGGATTCTACCAGAATCCTGAAAGGGATTCTCCCAGAATCCTGAAAGGGATTCTCCCAGAATCCTGAAAGGGATTCTCCCAGAATCCTGAAAGGGATTCTCCCAGAATCCTGAAAGGGATTCTCCCAGAATCCTGAAAGGGATTCTCCCAGAATCCTGAAAGGGATTCTCCCAGAATCCTGAAAGGGATTCTCCCAGAATCCTGAAAGGGATTCTCCCAGAATCCTGAAAGGGATTCTCCCAGAATCCTGAAAGGGATTCTCCCAGAATCCTGAAAGGGATTCTCCCAGAATCCTGAAAGGGATTCTCCCAGAATCCTGAAAGGGATTCTCCCAGAATCCTGAAAGGGATTCTCCCAGAATCCTGAAAGGGATTCTCCCAGAATCCTGAAAGGGATTCTCCCAGAATCCTGAAAGGGATTCTCCCAGAATCCTCTAAGGGATTTTCCCAGAATCCTGAAAGGGATTCTCCCAGAATCCTGAAAGGGATTCTCCCAGAATCCTGAAAGGGATTCTCCCAGAATCCTGAAAGGGATTCTCCCAGAATCCTGAGAGGGATTCTCCCAGAATCCTGAGAGGGATTCTCCCAAAATCCTGAGAGTAAATCTCCCAGAATCCTGAAAGGGATTCTCCCAGAATCCTGAGGGGGATTCTCCCAGAATCCTGAGAGGGATTCTCCCAGAATCCTGCGAGGGATTCTTCCAGAATCCTGAGAGGAACACTCCCAGAATCCTGAGAGAGATTCTCCCAGAATACTGAGAGGGATTCTCCCAGAATCCTAAGAAGGATTCCCCCAGAATCCTGAGAGGGATTCTCCCAGAATTCTGAGAGGGATTCTCACAAAATCCTGCGAGGGAGTCTCCCAAAATCCTGCGAGGGATTCTCCCAGAATCCTGCGAGGGATTCTCCCAGAATCCTGCGAGGGATTCTCCCAAAATCCTGCGAGGGATTTTCCCAGAATCCTGCGAGGGATTCTCCCAGAATCCTGCGAGGGATTCTCCCAGAATCCTGGGAGGGATTCTCCTACAATCCTGCGAGGGATTCTCCCAGAATCCTGCGAGGGATTCTCTCAGAATCCTGCGAGGGATTCTCCCAGAATCCTGAGAGAGATTCTCCTACAATCCTGCGAGGGATTCTCCCAGAATCCTGCGAGGGATTCTCCCAGAATCCTGCGAGGGATTCTCTCAAAATCCTGCGAGGGATTCTCCCAGAATCCTGCCAGGGATTCTCCCAGATTCCTGCGAGGGATTCTCCCAGAATCCTGGGAAAGATTCTCCCAAAATCCTGCGAGGGATTCTCCCAGAATCCTGCGAGGGATTCTCCCAGAATCCTGCGAGGGATTCTCCCAGAATCCTGCGAGGGATTCCCCCATAATCCTGCGAGAGATTCTCCCAGAATCCTGGGAGGGATTCTCCCAGAATCCTGCGAGGGATTCTCCCACAATCCTGCGAGGGATTCTCCCACAATCCTGCGAGGGATTCTCCCAGAATCCTGCGAGGGATTCTCCCATAATCCTGTGAGGGATTTTCTCAGAATCCTGCGAGGGATTCTCCCAGAATCCTGCGAGGGATTCTTCCAGAATCCTGCGAGGGATTCTCCCAGAATCCTGCGAGGGATTCTCCCAGAATCCTGCGAGGGATTCTCCCAGAATCCTGCGAGGGATTCTCCCACAATCCTGCGAGGCATTCTCCCACAATCCTGCGAGGGATTCTCCCAGAATCCTGCGAAGGATTCTTCCAGAATCCTGCGAGGGATTCTCCCAGAATCCTGCCAGGGATTCTCCCAGAATCCTGCGAGGGATTCTCCCACAATCCTGCGAGGGATTCTTCCAGAATCCTGCGAGGGATTCTCCCAGAATCCTGCGAGGGATTCCCCCATAATCCTGCGAGGGATTCTCCCAGAATCCTGCGAGGGATTCTCCCAGAATCCTGAGAGGGATTCTCCCAGAATCCTGCGAGGGATTCTCCCAGAATCCTGCGAGGGATTTTCCCAGAATCCTGCGAGGGATTTTCCCAGAATCCTGCGAGGGATTCTCCCACAATCCTGCGAGGGATTCTCCCACAATCCTGCGAGGGATTCTCCCAGAATCCTGCGAGGGATTCTCCCAGAATCCTGTGAGGGATTTTCTCAGAATCCTGCGAGGGATGCTCCCAGAATCCTGCGAGGGATTCTCCCAGAATCCTGCGAGGGATTCTTCCAGAATCCTGCGAGGGATTCTCCCAGAATCCTGCGAGGGATTCTCCCACAATCCTGCGAGGGATTCTCCCACAATCCTGCGAGGCATTCTCCCACAATCCTGCGAGGGATTCTCCCAGAATCCTGCGAAGGATTCTCCCAGAATCCTAGTAGGGATTCTCCCAGAATCCTGCGAGGGATTCTCCCAGAATCCTGCGAGGGATTCTCCCAGAATCCTGCGAGGGATTCCCCCAGAATCCTGCGAGGGATTCTCCCAGAATCCTGCGAGGGATTCTCCCAGAATGCTGCGAGGGATTCTCCCAGAATCCTACGAGGGATTCTCCCAGAATCCTGCGAAGGATTCTCCCAGAATCCTGCGAGGGATTTTCCCAGAATCCTGCGAGGGATTCTCCCACAATCCTGCGAGGGATTCTCCCAGAATCCTGTGAGGGATTTTCCCAGAATCCTGAGAGGGATTCTCCCAGAATCCTGCGAGGGATTTCCCCAGAATCCTGCGAGGGATTTTCCCAGAATCCTGCGAGGGATTTTCCCACAACCCTGCGAGGGATTCTCCCACAATCCTGCGAGGGATTCTCCCAGAATCCTGCGAGGGATTCTCCCAGAATCCTGTGAGGGATTTTCCCAGAATCCTGCGAGGGATTCTCCCAGAATCCTGCGAGGGATTCTCCCAGAATCCTGCCAGGGATTCTCCCAGAATCCTGCCAGGGATTCTCCCAGAATCCTGCGAGGGATTCTCCCAGAATCCTGCGAGGGATTCTCCCAGAATCCTGCGAGGGATTCTCCCAGAATCCTGCGAGGGATTCTCCCACAATTCTGCGAGGCATTCTCCCACAATCCTGCGAGGGATTCTCCCAGAATCCTGAGAGGGATTCTCCCAGAATCCTGAGAGGGATTCTCCCAGAATCCTGAGAGGGATTCTCCCAGAATCCTGAAAGGGATTCTCCCTGAATCCTGAGAGGGATTCTCCCAGAATCCTGAGAGGGATTCTCCCAGAATCCTGAGAGGGATTCTCCCAGAATCCTGAGAGGGATTCTCCCAGAATCCTGAGAGGGATTCTCCCAGAATCCTGAGAGGGATTCTCCCAGAATCCTGCGAAGGATTCTCCCAGAATCCTGAGAGGGATTCTTTTAGAATCCTTGGAGGGATTCTTCCAGAATCCTGGGAGGGATTCTTCCAGAATCCTGCGAAGGATTCTCCCAGAATCCTGAGAGGGATTCTTTTAGAATCCTTGGAGGGATTCTTCCAGAATCCTGGGAGGGATTCTTCCAGAATCCTGGGAGGGATTCTTCCAGAATCCTGGGAGAGATTCTTCAAGGATCCTGGGAGAGATTCTTCCAGAATCCTGGGAAAGATTCTTCCAGAATCCTGGGAGAGATTCTTCCAGAATCCTGGGAGAGATTCTTCCAGAATCCTGGGAGAGATTCTTCCAGAATCCTGGGAGAGATTCTTCCAGAATGCTGGGAGAGATTCTTCCAGAATGCTGGGAGGGATTTTTCCAGAATCCTGGGAGGGCTTCTCCAAGAATTTTGACAGGTATTCTCTCAAAATCCTGACAGGGATACTCTCATAATCGAATCCTGACAGGGGTTTTTCAAGAATTCTGAAACAGGTTTTCTCAAAATCCTGAAATGGATTTTTACGTAATTCGGAGAGGGATTTGCTTAAAATCCTAAAAATTTGAATTCACCTCCCTTTGAAAATCACTGATATAGTAGAAATAGTATCTACGCAAGATCTTATTGAGTATGAGTTAGTTCGAGAAGCTCTTTAATTGATATAAATTGACTTCACTATCCTACGCGCCTCATTCACGATAAACGAATTCAAAAATGGTCAATTGAATAGCATTTTTTTAATTCAAACCCGTGGAACACTGAGCTAACGAAAGACAACGTCCAAGTTGGGACACCTAAAAAAAAACAAATTCTACACATGTGTCCAAACAAAAAGCATAACGATAAATTCATCCATGGCCACAATCTAAGCCGTCATCACAGAAACATCTCAATATTCAACCTCTCCTTTCCCACCGCACCACCCTGTGCGCAACAGTTAACCTTTCCCAGCTCTCACAGGAAACCTCATATCAATCTCGTCAAATGTGTCAACATTTCAGCGATTGTCGACATTGAGTGATGATGTTTTGAGCCAACCGGACGAACGGAAACGACACCGGAACAACCAACCCAACCAACGCACGGACGACAGAAGCAGCCCACCAGACCAATCACATCCTCCTGATGCAAGTGTACCTAGTGAGCAAGGGATCTCATTTTTCTTCACTCATCTTGTCCCAGAGTGACAACCGACGACGACGACGACGACGATGGCGACGACAGAACCAAGCGAGCGAGCTAGCATCGAGCGACCAATGTGATTCGAAAAGATTGATGGCATACAGGGGCCGTCGTCTGACCTTATCCCACAGTAGCGGTTGTCCCACCAAGGGAAACAAGGACACTTCATGGCTACCAGCGGAGTTTTTGAGCTCGGTTCTTTGTGGCCACAAAGGTATCATCTCTCTTTGTTCTGAGCGGACACAATACATCAGGAGTTGTTTTGTGTTTCATCAACGGAACTGATGTATACCAAAGCTGCACTTTTTGGTTCATGGCCGTGATGAAATCGAGTTCGGATTTTTTTTTTTTTCGCCAGTTTACCCTTCCATTACCAACCATCTTGTGGAATGAGAAAAAAAGTATTTTGGAGTATATCAGTTTGAGTCACAGAGACAAAATGAGTAATTCGATTTGACCATTTAGGCATCGATCTCACGATTCTGCGAGAATCTTGGAGAATCTTTCTTGAAATTCAAGAACGATTCCTCTCATGATGATGGAAAAATTCCTCTCAAGATTCCGGGAGAGTCTCTCTCAGCATTCTGAGAGAATCTCCCTCAGGATTCTAATATAATCCCTCTCAGGTTTCTGGGAGAATCCTTCCCAGGATTCTGGGAGAATCCTTCTCAGGATTCTGAGAGAATCCCTCTCAGGATTCTGAGAGAATCCCTCTCAGGATTCTGGGAGAGTCTCTCTCAGCATTCTGAGAGAATCTTCCTCAGGATTCTAATATAATCTCTCTCAGGTTTCTGGGAGAATCCTTCTCAAGATTTTGAGAGAATCCTTCTCAGGATTCTGGAAGAATCTTTCTCAGGATTCTGGGGGAATCCTTCTTAGGATTCTGGGAGAATCTTTTTAGGATTCTAGGAGAATCCTTCTCAGGATTCTGGGAGAATCATTCTCAGCATTGTGGGAGAATCCTTCTCAGAATTCTGGGAGAATCCTTCTCAGAATTCTGGGAGAATTCTTCTCAGAATTCTGGGAGAATCCTTCTCAGAAATCTGGGAGAATCCTTCTCAGGATTCTGGGAGAATCCTTCTCAGGAATCTGAGAGAATCCTTCTCAGGATTCTGAGAGAATCCTTCTCAGGATTCTGGGAGAATCCTTCTCAGGATTCAGAGAGAATCCCTCTCAGGATTCTGGAAGAGTCTCTCTCAGCATTCTGAGAGAATCTTCCTCAGGATTCTAATATAATCCCTCTCAGGTTTCTGGGAGAATCCTTCTCAAGATTTTGGGAGAATCCTTTTCAGGATTCTGGGAGAATCCTTCTTAGGATTCTGGGAGAATCTTTTTGGGATTCTAGGAGAATCCTTCTCAGGATTCTGGGAGAATCCTTCTCAGTATTGTGGGAGAATCCTTCTCAGAATTCTGGGAGAATCCTTCTCAGAGTTCTGGCAGAATCCTTCTCAGAAATCTGGGAGAATCCTTCTCAGAATTCTGGGAGAATCCTTCTCAGAATTCTGGGAGAATCCTTCTCAGAATTCTGGGAGAATCCTTCTCAGAATTCTGGGAGAATCCTTCTCAGAATTCTGGGAGAATCCTTCTCAGAATTCTGGGAGAATCCTTCTCAGAATTCTGGGAGAATCCTTCTCAGAATTCTGGGAGAATCCTTCTCAGAATTCTGGGAGAATCCTTCTCAGAATTCTGGGAGAATCCTTCTCAGAATTCTGGGAGAATCCTTCTCAGAATTCTGGGAGAATCCTTCTCAGAATTCTGGGAGAATCCTTCTCAGAATTCTGGGAGAATCCTTCTCAGAATTCTGGGAGAATCCTTCTCAGAAATCTGGAAGAATCCTTCTCAGAAATCTGGAAGAATCCTTCTCAGGATTCTGGGAGAATCCTTCTCAGGATTCTGGGAGAATCCTTCTCAGTATTGTGGGAGAATCCTTCTCAGAATTCTGGGAGAATCCTTCTCAGAGTTCTGGCAGAATCCTTCTCAGAAAACTGAGAGAATCCTTCTCAGAATTGTGGGAGAATCCTTCTCAGAATTCTGGGAGAATCCTTCTCAGAATTCTGGGAGAATCCTTCTCAGAATTCTGGGAGAATCCTTCTCAGAATTCTGGGAGAATCCCTCTCAGAATTCTGGGAGAATCCTTCTCAGGATTCTGGGAGAATCCTTCTCAGAATTCTGGGAGAATCCTTCCCAGAATTCTGGGAGAATCCTTCTCAGAATTCTGGGAGAATCCTTCTCAGAATTCTGGGAGAATCCTTCTCAGAATTCTGGGAGAATCCTTCTCAGAATTCTGGGAGAATCCTTCTCAGAATTCTGGGAGAATCCTTCTCAGAATTCTGGGAGAATCCTTCTCAGAAATCTGGAAGAATCCTTCTCAGAAATCTGGAATAATCCTTCTCAGAATTCTGGGAGAATCCTTCTCAGAATTCTGGGAGAATCCTTCTCAGGATTCTGGGAGAATCCTTCTCAGGATTCTGGGAGAATCCTTCTCAGGATTCTGGGAGAATCCTTCTCAGGATTCTGGGAGAATCCTTCTCAGGATTCTGGGAGAATCCTTCTCAGGATTCTGGGAGAATCCTTCTCAGGATTCTGGGAGAATCCTTCTCAGGATTCTGGGAGAATCCTTCTCAGGATTCTGGGAGAATCCTTCTCAGGATTCTGGGAGAATCCTTCTCAGGATTCTGGGAGAATCCTTCTCAGGATTCTGGGAGAATCCTTCTCAGGATTCTGGGAGAATCCTTCTCAGGATTCTGTGAGAATCCTTCTCAGGATTCTGGGAGAATCCTTCTCAGGATTCTGGGAGAATCCTTCTCAGGATTCTGGGAGAATCCTTCTCAGGATTCTGGGAGAATCCTTCTCAGGATTCTGGGAGAATCCTTCTCAGGATTCTGGGAGAATCCTTCTCAGGATTCTGGGAGAATCCTTCTCAGGATTCTGGGAGAATCCTTCTCAGGATTCTGGGAGAATCCTTCTCAGGATTCTGGGAGAATCCTTCTCAGGATTCTGGGAGAATCCTTCTCAGGATTCTGGGAGAATCCTTCTCAGGATTCTGGGAGAATCCTTCTCAGGATTCTGGGAGAATCCTTCTCAGGATTCTGGGAGAATCCTTCTCAGGATTCTGGGAGAATCCTTCTCAGGATTCTGGGAGAATCCTTCTCAGGATTCTGGGAGAATCCTTCTCAGGATTCTGGGAGAATCCTTCTCAGGATTCTGGGAGAATCCTTCTCAGGATTCTGGGAGAATCCTTCTCAGGATTCTGGGAGAATCCCTCTCAGGATTCTGGGAGAATCCTTCTCAGGATTCTGGGAGAATCCTTCTCAGGATTCTGGGAGAATCCTTCTCAGGATTCTGGGAGAATCCTTCTCAGAATTCTGGGAGAATCCTTCTCAGGATTCTGGGAGAATCCTTTTCAGGATTCTGGGAGAATCCCTCTCAGGATTCTGGGAGAATCCCTTTCAGGATTTTGGGAGAATCCCTCTCAGGATTCTGCGAGAATCCCTCTCAGGATTCTGGGAGAATCCCTCTCAGGATTCTGGGAGAATCCCTCTCAGGGTTCTGGGAGAATCCCTCTCAGGATTCTGGGAGAATCCCTCTCAGGATTCTGGGAGAATCCCTCTCAGAATTCTGGGAGAATCCCTCTCAGGATTCTGGGAGAATCCATCTCAGAATTCTGGGAGAATCACTCTCAGGATTATGGGATAATCCCTCTCAGGATTCTGGGAGAATCCCTCTCAGGATTCTGCGAGAATCTCTCTCAGGATTCTGGTAGAATTCCTCTCAGAATTCGGATAAAATCCCTCTCAGAATTCTGGGTGTATCCCTCTCAGCATTTTGGGAGAATTAGTCTTAAGATTTTGGGAGAATCTCTGTCAGGATTCTGAGAGAATCCCTCCAGATTTATGCAAGAACCTGTCTCAGCATTCTGGATGTATGTCTCTCAGGATTCTGGAAGAATCTCTCTCAAGATTCTAGAAAAATCCCTCTCAAGATTCTGGAAGAATCCCTCTCAACATTCTGGAAGAATCCCTCTCAACATTCTGGAAGAATCCCTCTCAACATTCTGGAAGAATCCCTCTCAGGATTCTGGGAGAATCTCTCTCAGTATTCTGGGAGAATCCCTCTCAGGGTTCTGGAAGGAATCCCTCTTTCAGGATTCTTGAAGAATGCCGTATAATGTGTGTGATGTGTATTTTTTTATCTTCTCACTTAGCGCTCTTAGGTGAATATCATCTCTACTTCTAAGGATTTTGGAATAATCCCTCTTAGGGTTCTTGAAGAATTTCGTCAGGATTCCCCCCAGAATGCCCCCAGGACTTCGGTAAAATCCCTCTCAGGATTCTGGGAGAATCCTTCGCTGGATTCTGGGAGAATCCTTCTCAGGATTCTGGGAGAATCCCTCTCAGGATTTTGGAAGAATCCCTTCCAGGATTCTAAAAGAATCCCTCTCAGAATTGTGGAAGAATCTCTTTCAGGATTCTGGATGAATCCCTTTTAGGATTCTGGGGGAACCCCTCTCAAGGTTTTGGCAGAATCCCTGACAGGAGTCTGGGAAAATCCCTGTCAGGATTCTGGGAGAACTCTTCACAGGATTCTGGGAGAATCCCTCTCAGGATTCTGAGAGAATCTCTCTTATGATTCTTGAAGAATTCCTCTCAGGATCCTAGGAGAATGCCTCCCAGAACTTCGGGAAAATCCCTCTAAGGATTCTGGTAGCATCTTTCTCAGAACTCTGGGAGTATCCTTCTTAGGATGCTGGGAGTAATCTTCTCAGGATTCTGGAAGAAGCCATCTCAGGTTCTTAAAAAATCGCTTTCAGGATTCTGGAAGAATCACTTTCAGGATTCTGGAAGAATCTAGGGAAATTCTGGGAGAATTCCTCTCAGGATTCTGGGAGAATCCCTCTCAGGGATCTGAAATAATCCATGTCGGAATAACAGAAGAATCCCGTTTAGGATTCTGGGAGAACCCCTCTCAGAATTTTGGGAATGTCCCTCTAAGGATTCTGGAATAATCCCTCTCAGGATTCTGCGAGAATCCCTTTCAGGGTTCTGCAAGAATCCCTCCTAGGATTCTGCGAGAATCTCTTTTAGGATTCTAAGAGAATCCCTTCCAGGATTCTGCGAGAATCTCTCTCAGGATTCTGGTAGAATTCCTCTCAGGATTCGGATAAAATCCCTCTCAGAATTCTGGGTGAGTCCCTCTCTGGATTCTGCAGGATTCTGGGAGAATGCCTCTCAGTACTTTGGGAGAATTCCTCTCAAGCTTTTGGGAGAATCCCTGTCAGAATTCTGAGAGAATCTCTCTAAAGATTATGCAAGAACCTCTCTCAGGATTCTGGATATATGTCTCTCAGGATTCTAGGAGAATCCCTCTCAGAATTCTGGGAGAATCTCTCTCAGGATTCTGCTAGAGTCCCTCTCAGGATTCTGGGAGCATCCCTTTCAGGATTCTGGGAGAATCCCTCATAGGCTGCTGGGACAATCTCACTCAGGATTCCTGGAGAATTCCTTCCAGGATAATGGTAAAATTCTTTTTACGATTCTTGGAGAATCCCTCTCAGAATTTTGGAGAATCCCTTTCAAGATTCTGGAAGAATTCGTCTAAGGATTCTGAGAGAATCCGTCTCAGAATTACTGGAGAATCCGTCTCAGGATTCTGGAATAATCCCTCTTAGAATTCTGGGAGAATCCTTATTAGGATTCTTGAGAAGTCCCTCTCAGGATTTTCGGAGCATCTTTGTCAAAACTATGGAAGAATCCCTTTCAGGATTCTGAGAGAATCCCTTTTAGGATTCTAGGAAAATTCTTCTCAGAATTCCGAGAGAATCACTCCCAGGATTTTGGGTGAATCCTTCTGAGGATTATGGGGAATTCCTCTCTGAATCCTGGGAGAATTCCTTCGAGGATTCTGGAAGAATCCTTCTATGAGTTTTGGGGGCATCTTTTTCAGGAATCCTTGAGAATCTCTCTCAGGATTTCTGGAGAATCTTTCCCAGGATTCATGGAGAATTATGAAATAAAATGAGCATTTCGCTGCTTGCATAATGGAAGTTGTTTTTTCTTTTTTATTTGAGATGCTGTGCCGTTTCATTGAGCCGGAGTTTTTTGGTCGTTGTTTTTCCAATCAGTTTGTAATAAGACAGGCTCTGTTCAATGACAGAGTGAGAGCCTAATGAGATTGGCTGCAATGTCACATTCAGCTTGTTGCTAGTAAATTAAAACAAATACCTGACGCTGTCAATTGATAACAAGCCGGAGTGCTATGGGAACCATATGTGTACCTGGAAGAGTAGAAAACATACAAATTCAATCAGTTTTTTTCATTTAGAAGCAAGTCAAAACAGAAGATTAAAATGCAAAGCTAAAATTCTTTCATGACATCACACTTTCTTGGTGATTTATTCGCTTCGCTCTGATGTGTATAGTCAGTGTCTGAGATTTGAAGTTTTTAGGATATGCTTGACAAACTTTTCCTTTTATCGTTGCAGCAAAACATGTTAATGAGTTTTCCCATTGGATATCAGATTACAGCTATTGTGCCATATTAGACTCTATTTTTTATCAATACCCTCCTCAAACATACGACGAGCTTAGTTTTTCCTTCAACATACTCCAGTTTTTTCCAGTCCCTGTTTCATGTTTTGCTTGATCATCTAAAAACAGATTTTCCAAAACTACGCTCGACTTCTTATTTCAACATGACTGGGGCGATGTAGCACAAGCCAACATGGTGCGTAGCCGACTCAGTAATTACCCAATTAATCTCACCCGTCTCCTAATGGTATTTTGTTTCGGCAGCATGTTTTGCCCTCCCTCTTGGAAATAACGACGACGGGGACGATGACGACGATGGTCGTCATCATCCGAACAAAAGAGTGCGCCATTCTTCCTGCTTTCCTGGCCTCCAGCAGCACCGTAAACGATTCGAAACACATTGTGTGTGTGGTTGTTGTGTGTAGAAGATCGACTCGATATAAAAAAAATCCCAATGATGCCGAGCTCATGATACGAACATTTGTCACAAGCTTGCAGGAAATTGACTTTCTATTTTTTTAAGGCTTTGGATAGGTGACGGGGTGAGATGTCCATAGTAGCCAGAGGAAGTGGCTCACCAAGAATGAATGAAGATTCCTCCACATCCATTTGAATCTACAAATCTTGAAAAACACAAAAATTGACAGGTGCCAAGTTCCCATAAATAAAAAGAGCATAGACAGAACCGCTGATCAAAATAAGTTTATAAACAATTTAGAACTATAACTGTTTAACCTTCTTCGTGCATTAGCTGACGCTCACCCCATTGATGTAGTGTAAGTTCAGCGTGCCTGTCTGGGTCATTATGACCCCAATGGATGCATAGGCTTAAAAGTCAAACCTAGATCTAATATACATATAGCATAAATAAGTTTTCCCGACTAGAAAATTATATCAAATTTGTATCATATTGTGTTACCATATTACCATAATAATGTGTTATAACTGTTTTATGATGTTTTATGAACATTTAAGATTTCAAACAGATTTAGTTGTAAATATTTTGGTTTGTAATAATTTTGTTACATTTTTGTTAGAATATTTTAGTCGGGTTTCCACAGCTGGACATCTCACCCCATATTCTACCCTGCTGTCTTTAGGCATCGAGCCCATGTATGTATCTGTTCCCAAGCATCCATGCAGCGACAAGTTCCCCGCATTTTAATTAAAGGAACAACTCGGAGCCTCTCGAAGGAAACTGTTTACGGAGCCCACATGTACGTAGAGAAAGGACGAATATGTTGTAAATTTTTCACCACTCGGAGCAATAGGGAACGAACAGAGGGCCGATCCTTTTTTCCAAGGAATTTTGCATATAGGTTCTGTTTTCCTTTCTTGGACCAATAATGGCACACTCGGTGGTACTATGGTCCTCCGTCCATCCTTCCGGCCGACCGTTCCTGCGTGAAAAGGTTCCTACTCGGGAACGGAACGAACATGTCGGCGCTGGGGGTAGCCCCGAAGACAGATCCATTTGTATTCAAATTGGAGAGATATGTAGATATTTTATGTATGATGAACGTTGTATTTTTTGAGCTGGCTCTGGGGCGACAATTTGCGATGACTTCTCGAGAACGCGTAGATACGCAGTTTTGAGAAGGGGTAGTTTATAAAGCACGTAGCTTTTTTTCGGGTTTGTTCGAATATGGGAGTCACATGAGTTTCAGTAATATTTGAGCACATAAACACAATCTATCGAATGTTTAAACCAAAAGTATGTCAACTATGTTGATTCATGGATTGGAAAAATTCATGTTCACTTGAATGCACATACACCGTGTCCAATAAGTTCTCATACAAAATCAAATTGAATTTATTTCACATAAGTAATTGAGATTGTCAAAGTAAATTTATTTATTGAAAGGCCATCTAATATTGACCAAATACAGCAAATGTTTTGGAAATAATTGTCCTTTATCCTCCTTTACTGATTGCTTATGTGTCGTAAGTCCATTTCGTCTGGCACGCACGCCATTTCATTGATATTTCGTCTCAATTCAACGAGTTATGGTTTTAAGTTGAAACAAATTAGGTTCCTGTCCTGAACATTGCTAGTAGAAACTATGAACAGAAGAGAAAAAAATTTTGGACTAGCATTGGTGAAGTAAAAAGTCGTTTTATGTTGTACAAAATAAAACGTAAATCAAACAAAAATGTAAATTTTCCTGTTTGAAGAGATTTGTTGTGTTTAAGAAGCATATCTGCATTTTATCTGGTTAATTCACACCATTCTCACTTCTAAAACATGCTTGTATCCCTATTGTGGTAAATGTTGACTAAAATTTACGTTTAATGATGTTTATCTTCATATGGGGCAAACAATTTATGCGAATCGGCCGTTTATTTTGGCAGATCAAACTGTAATTTAAAAATTCAGTTTTCGTTAATTAATCATATGCAATTACTATAATTTAGTCCAACTTACAATTTTAAGTTTGCCTCTCTCCTGTTAATTCCTTCCTTCCAAACAAGATATCGTTGTCGCAGTTCCTAATTTCAATTCAAATTAATATACATTCGTTTAAACTAAATCCACTCTACTTACAATTCTACAGGTACTACTTTGTCTCTTCCTTAATTGGGTTCCTGGGTGTTGTTCTCCGTCCAACTTTAACCGTCCGCGTAAGTTGAGTCACCACTGTAACTTCACCGGACCCTGTTCAATGGAACATCACATCGATCATCTCTTTCTCTCATTCAATTACTCCCTCTTTACTTACGGGCTTTTGCAAATTGTAATCTTTTGACCAATTGCGTCACCTCGGTTAAATTCTTCGCACTAAAACCTGGCTCAAACACTCTTCAACTTGCCTATTTGCCGCAATCCTACTCTTCCCTTGCAATACAATATAATGTCAATCTACAGTTTTCTGCTTCTTCTATTTCAGGCGTTCGATTTGAATAGGTCCTAAGTTTGCTGTGATTCCTATGTAGATTCGACCTATTCAAATCGAACGCCTGATTTGTTTTTATTTAAATTTTTTGACGTCTTTCCTTCCCTCTCACTCCTGTCATTTTATCTGTCATTTCCATTCTGTCATTCTGACACCTGTCAACCGACACTTACCTTTGCCTCATCGTCCAAAGCATACCGTGTGGTTACCGGCACTCGCGCAGTGCTGCCAGAACATTCCCAGCCCGTAACTTTGTCCCGGAGGCTTCATCCGGCTCAGGGTTACCACAACTCATCTCCATTCTGGCCAGCTTCACTGTCGCTCGTTTGTACTCTCCAGTGCTGGTACGCAGCCACGTTTGACGGATTCTTCCGTCGCCGGTTGCGATGGGTTCCTCTACTACAGCATGCGGCAGGAAAAAATGTGAAATTGTTTTTCAACTTCAAACCTCATTTTCGTCCATTTGACATTAACTAATCTATGTTTCAACGTTCCATGATCTATAATAGGCTAGTTTTCTGAAAAGTTAATTAAAACATTTCCCATTTTGGTCACTAACCTTTACAGGGCGGCGCCTGAAGATGAAGACAACCAGAATTTTCAAACCGCAGAAAATCGCACAGGTCGCTAAATTTCGCATCTGATAAAACAAAATGTTTGATTTTCTCTACAATATCATCAAATATATGTACTTATTTCATCTGCTATGTGAAACTACATGGCTCTGGATCAGTGTGGTCTGTTTGTTCATCGAATTTGAGCTAATTTTGTTACTGTTATTGTCATTTTATTTAATGAACATTGGGCGCGCAGTTTATTGATATCCGCTAATTAGGCTTACATTATCACATGTTAAACATCAAAGGTGTTCATTTTTATTTTTCAGTGCTAGAGTATAGACATTGACTGATACACTGTCATGAAAAAATAGTCATATATATCCCATATTTAGCGTGTAATAGTGCCTTGAACTTTACGCATTTTTCCTGCCGCACCCTGTACTCCACGAACCGAACACCTTCGTTTCACACTCTCGATCACGTACCCTAACTCTCCATGTCTTCCTCCTTCTGCTTCCTGATACAAATTCAACCCTGCTGATGGCGATGACCTTCTCAGTTCAGCAACATTTACCTCTTCCGACAGACGGTCCTCAATAACATCCCCTAAAGTATTTTCCTTGGTTCGCTTTTTTCCATCCACGTTCATTCCCTGGAACTTATGTGCCCGATCGATCTGTTTTACGGTAGGTGCAAACTCGCTTTACGTTTATCTCTGTTGTACCCTCATCGTTTCCTCCTTTTTCCGATTCAGGTCCAGTAATCGAAGCTGATTGCGTAGCATCCATACGATCCTTTTTACTTATCTGGGGATCACTTATGGTTCGAACAGAGTGTACAGGGGATAGACAAAATTATCGGGACAGGCAAAATTTTCACTTCTCAAAAAATGTTCAACTTGTTGTAACTTTTCGAAAAGTGCATCGAATTTTCTCAAATTTTTACTGTAAGTTCGTCAACTAGTTGTATATCAGTGGTACAAATTTGGGAAAGATCGGGCCATTTTCCACGAAGTTTAAAGATTCTTGAAAAAGGTAAAATTATCCGATAGCCAACTTTGAGCTATTATATCTCCGGATTTACTGAACCGATTGCAATGAAATTTTGACCATTCATGACTTATATAATGAACTCTGGAAAACATTTGACTTAACTTGAAATTTTCAAAAAGAGAAAAAGTTATAGCGATTTTATTTTTTTCACGATTTTTTAGCATTTTGGTCTATTTTTAATATGTATTCCATTATCGTTTCATTTTGTTGGCGGCTTTGTTGTTACTTTCTTTTAAAATACATTCATATATATGTCAATAAGAGGGAAGTTAAACGAACTATAATTTGCATCTTAAATTTTAAAACGATGTTGAAATTTTGGATAATTTGGTGTTTTATTAGAAAAATAATCTTATCGTTGTAATTTTCTTCCGTGTTAAGAATTTTAAGTTAAGTCAACGGTTTTTCATAGCTTATTATATAAGTCATAAATGGTCAAAATTTCATTGCCTTTGGTTCATTGAATCCGGAGATATAACAGCTCAAATTTGGCTATCGGATAATTTCACCTTTTCCAAGAATCTTTATAACTTCGTGGAGAATGGCCCGATCTTTCCTAAATTTGGACCACTGATACACAACAAGTTGATGAACTTACAGTAAAAATTTTAGAATATTTGATGCACTATTCGAAAAATAACAGCCAGTTGAACATTTTTTGAAAAGTGAAAATTTTGCCTGTACCGATCATTTTGTCTATCCCCTGTAGATTGTATGTGTTCATAACAACCTTTCGCTTCTCAGGTCCATAAATTGTCCATCCCAATTTAAATCGCACGGCTATCGGCTCTCTATCCGATTGACTCTTACACGGTGCAAACAGATGGAGATTGTCCAACCTGGCAAGAATGGTGGGCACTCCAGCCAGAGAATCTTCCACTGGCACATCTGCGAGATGATTATAACGCCTCACTAGTTATAGTCACTTTAATTCGCTTATGTTTTCACAGCTTCAACACCTCTTCTCATATAATATTCTTCATCAGAACCTCCCAAGTTCATCAAATGTTAAGCTTCTTTGATGTTTGAAGCAGAAAAATTTGATTGCTTATTTCCCAGAAAGGATCATGGTTCAGAGGAGGAATGTAAAAAAGTAATTATACTGGTTATCAATATGAGCTAAAAGTATCATACAACCCCGTTGTCATAAATTCCACTCCCGTTCATCTTTCACTGGCCAAGCACCACATTTATTCACAGTGATAATTTTACTCCGGATGGTCCTTCATACCATTCGCTTACCATACGTATCGAATGTGGTACCACCACCACCGGTTCGAATCGTTCTGTTCCACAGAAATGATACTTCATGGTATGGAAATGGAATGCACCGGTACCCTTCTCGGGAATGACCACAGAAGGTAACTATCGTTTTATTTCCAACAGTCGCACGAGAGACTCGAGGATGGTGTGAGTAACTTTTGCTGGACTAATAACTTCTCTATGTATGGAATCGTAGATGCCGCTATTGAGATTATCTACTAGGAAGGATGCACATTATTCACGGGTGATGCGAATGGCAAAGCGTAAAACTAGTGGACATACTTTTCGATATTCGTTATAAGCATTCATGCTTAAACACTTCTATGGTTGAGTTTAATTAGTTACTTTTACATGCAAAATGTTCATCAACAACAAGAGTGAACATGAGTTCCCTACTTTGGATTGAAAGAAAAATCAATGTTTTTATCAGATGGTGATGTATTTCATAGCATCGACCTCAACTACAAGGTTTTCTTCAGTGTTGCATAATTAACTCGAGATACTGAAAACGACCTTACAGTTGAGGTCGAAATACATATGTGTAATAAGATGCAAATAGATTAACTAATGAAATAAAAATTGCATTAAGTATTAACTATTTGAAATAAAATGGAACAGTATTTAACTCAATTTTCTTTTTCTTTTACTTACACTTCCGATCAAAAGTTTGGGGTCACCCCCTCAAAAACATGTCATTTTTTTAGGCCCATATCTCCGCCAATTTGCCTCCGATTTCAAAACCCTACTTTTCATTCAAAATATACACACTTAATTTTGAATACCGTGTACGGTAATTTTTTGCCGAAAATAGAACAGCTGAATACAGCTATAACGGATTGTTTATCTTTCGCACCCGTTTTTGACAGTTGATGTACTGAGCCTCAGTGAAATCGATTACCGAAGCTACCGAAAAAGTTCTGCTGTTCTATTTTCGTCAAAAAAGTACCGAACAGGCAATTAAGGATTGAGTGTGTAATAAGTCAAAGAAACTTTGAACATGATTTAAAAGAAACTTTTTCAAAAAATGTTGTATGTTAACTTAACCCAAAGTTGCCAAATTTTCTAAAAAATGAATATAAACTTACGGCAGTTTCGCTGGAAATTGGGTCGACCATTATTTTAAGATGAGAGCGGTAATATCACCCATTTTCTATTAGCTTTCAACTGCTTTTTACAGAACTTAGCTAAAAAATCTAGAAAAAAAGTTATTAAGTAAATTAACTCTTCATGTCATCGGCCAAAAGTTTGGGGTCACTTTCGTAAAACATGGAAAAGTGATTTGGTGATATCTTCGTCATCTATAGTTCAATTTTAATTCTAAAAAAATGACATGTTTTTGAGGGGGTGACCCCAAACATTTGATCGGGAGTGTAGATGTATTCCACTAACACGCCCAGGTTTATCATCATGTCGACTCTTTTATCATTCATTGATGTTTTGCAAATAAATGCAAGTATGTATCACTCTTTCAATGAAAACTAACCTCTTGCGACCAAACTTACATAACAAATATTTCTTCGTTCTTTGCGTAGGGCAGCCATAACAGCACCATAAACCGTAAAGCCACCTGATGCCCATGCCCAGTCGCAAATTCCACAAAGGATACCTTCCTTCATCGGTATTCAAATTCATTCAAATAAACACAATATCAATCAACATCGCAAAGAAGGAGCGTCACCTGGTCTGGTGGCTTTTCCTTGTGGAGCAGAATTGTCGTACAATTTGGAACACCATTCATCGAATACCTCGTTTCTTGGTCGAATGATTTCACGTCAGCAAACATCCTTCCGGTAGACCTCCCTCACCGTTTAGAGATGCTGTTGATTCGGAGCAGCCCTTCAGAGGTGAAACAAAACGGAAAAGGAATTTTAATTAAATCATAAAGTAGTTTAAGCTTAATCCTAGCATTTCCAATTTTCAAATATCACGTATTTGCTTCTCGCAGAAACAGAAGAGGTTGCGCCTAAATTAATGAATTGCTTAATTTTCCGGTTCATTCTTATAAGACGGCTGCTGATCTGTAGATCGCAGGTCCAAACGGGATGTGATTATGTCAGTTCAAATTTAACACCTTCTGTTTCCTTCCTCCCCTAGAAGAATGGCTTGGTTATGATTAGGATGTTCCATTTTTAATTAAAACTTCTTACCCTGTGTATTGGTTTACACAGTCTAATGTCACCATGTACAGTTGATCAACGGATCAACAGATAGAACAGTCAAATTTCAGATTTTTGCATTTGGGTGGCTCTATATTCTTTAACTCTTCCATTTGACTGACTTTGGATCAATTTGGCGAGCTCTTGAATTATTCAACGTAGAATTTTGTTCAGATATTAAATTTAATGAAAGGCTCTCAATGCTTAAATGGCGGCGTGAAACTAAGAAAATATTTAGCTTACATTCATTCAAACTGTGAACAAATGTAAGTTGTGGAAAAAGTTACCTTCTTCGAGAGGTCCCGTATTAGAACCTCTTGCTACTGTAGTTTACTAAGATAACTAGGAACAGATTGCTCCAGTTAGTTGCGCAATATCCAGCTTTTTACGCTAGCCTACCATAAACTTTGAATCACCCCTCTGTGACATATCTTGCCGACACTATAAATTTTATTATGGCTCAACCAAAGCAAGCTTTTTGATGTTAAAATGTTTTCATGTGAAACGTCAAGAATTTTCATTTCTGTTTGGATTTCTAGAATCGAGAAGAGATTTTCTTTTACCTAGTGAATTCTTTTGGCTATAATCTAATATTTTCTACTATTTTAGGCGAATGAAGCGCTGCTAACTGTAGCTGACATTAGGACACGAAAGGACAAAATACCGTATCCATTACTTTTCACTCCTAATTAATCAATCTGAGTAGTATCACTACACCAGCCCGTACGGTTAAAAGTTTTGACGTTCCTGACCAGAGTTTTGATTTCATTCACCGCTCGTATCATGGCGGTTTTTTATCTGAACGCTGTGAAAGTCGAAAAGAATGAAACTAAGACTTCTTCTAAATTAAAAAATGGCGTTGTAAAAACTACAATTATCGCAGGCAACGAATCTTAACCCAGTTAGATTTAAAGAACTTATTTGGACCTCTCGACCTCTGATGAAAATGCTGAATTGAGAATATGGCCTCATCATTATATCCGGCATGTTATGGCGTTTCTCGATTTTTTCATTTACTCATTTCAAACATTTTGCAAGTACTGATCTATCTTCCTTGAATAATGGACAAATTTTTTACCGTGATCATGCTAAGCACAAAATTCAACCAAATCTATTCAAAACTGCGCCATACATAGTTGGTTATACTTATGACACACATGTGATACAAGAAATGAATGCCATACTGAAAATTCTCTTAGTTCAAGTCAGTCTTGTTAAAATTTTCTTGACAGTGCGTACCGTTGTACAGGAATCACACTCGTATCACATGTCTGTCCGGGGTATTAACTTAATCTTGACGTAAAACTGTAGAATTAAGCTCACAAAAGGGTTTTTTGAACTTACAGTTTGGCCGGCTCATTTTTATTCTATAAAGAGCCCGGGTTTTAATATAATTATCGAAATTCAATCGGGGCTTGGGTGAGTTGAGTATCGTACTGCGCACTGCCCGTTTTAATTTGAATAGCCATGCCAATAGAGGTTTGGGCCTTTGACGAACTTAGATTTGTTGATTATATTATCAACTTTACTCTATTACACTGGTATATGTATTAACTTTTCTTCATAGCTTTTGTGGTCCTCAGGAGCCTAAAATTATGAAAGAATTAAATTAAATTACGGAAAGAAAAATCTATAGCTGGGCAACAACAAATTTTCTGCTTCCATGCTCATGCAGTGAAAATTTTTGACAGCAAAATCAACAAACTCAAATCCTTGCCTACTAAGATCAAACCATAAAATCTGTCGGCAAGAATTGTCAAATTCGAATCACCCCCCGCAGTTTTATAGCCAGCGTAAAAAGCTGGATTCACACAGTCCACCCTAAGCGACAAGTCGTGTCTAGCGCAAGAACGCCAGAAAGTGGTCGTCAAACAAGTAGAAAACATAAACAAAACTTCAGAAAGCAGTAAAACTGAAGTCGCTTGACGCCGCCTGTTCCGGTGGTTCCAGTGACATCCACGTTGTATTTCATGTTTTACGAAGCATACTCGCGTCGACGTGAAATGAGACGCGCAGTCACTACTATACTGTGGTGATGGTGATTTTGTTTGAAAGACTCACTCTGGAGCTCTCGGCCATGTTTGGGGATGTGGGATGATAGACGGCCGGAAATACGAACCACGGCCGCCTGGCTGACAAAAAGCGCGCCAAGGCACACGAATGACGAAACTCTAAGCGGATATCCCTTGGGGACATCAAAGTGTGACATCGAGAGGCAAATGGAGCGGCAAACAACGCAAACAAATTAGTCATAAATTATCATATTGCTTTTTCGTGGGCTCTAGTGCGTTGGCTTTTTCGTGAGAATTTATTTCAACGGCTGGGGAGGATGAGTGCAAGCTCTTCGAACTAGCCCGAATTGAAGACGCTAGGAAACTTAACGACCCAATCATTCAAGAAGGAAAATTCCTCTCAGTTTACGATTCTGGTTCTTTGAGTGCTTTGACACGGAATAAATGGAATATAATGACAAATGTTTTACGACTGTCAATGAGACGAAGGGCATTGGACTTTTTCTTGTTTCCGGTGCTAGACATGATTTTCGCACGTTCCGTATTGAATTTTTATTCTATGGGATGTAAGATGTGACGGAAAGTTTGAAAGGGTGAATTTTTCGTGTACTACATCGCAATTAGGATAACGCATAATCAACAATAGTATACTCGATTTGTGGGCTGTCTCTCTCCATCCTCGGCCACGCACAATGCTCGTCTAATTGTCTAATTATCTAATTAATTTCTTCTTCTATATGGAAGGATATTCTACTCAACAGACACATCTCATCTCTCACCGAGAAAAACCAATAAAAATACTGTATTTGTAGTAGGGTATCGCGCTACTTGGGCGGTGGTTTTCTTCGTCTGTTATTTTCGTCTGTTTTCCACTGTAACTCGGTCAATTTTGAACCGATTGACTTGAAATTTTGTACACGGGTAGATACTATACCTATTTCACCGCATTCCAAGAATTGTGTCAATTGGTTCAAGATTGACTGAGTTATAGTGGAAAACAGACGAATATAGAAGCCACCGCCCAAGTAGCGCGATTCCCTAACAGCGATCCAAATAAAAAAAAACTCTTCTTCTTCTGTATGGCTTTACGCACCCACTGAAACTTGGCCTGCGAGAGGCACTAAGTGGCAACTAAGTGTTCTTAGAGCACTTCCACAGACTTTCTTTGCCTGCCAACGTATGCGTTCGTAAATTATGAGGCAAGCACAATAATACACTAAAAGCCCAGAGAGTCGAGAAAATTTTTCAGATCGGAAAAAGAATCGAACCCGCCGTCTCTGAATTGGTGATCCAAAGCCTTACCACTAGTCTAACTGGAGACTCGGTTCCGAACTCTATTTAACTTTAATTTCTTATAAAAATTACAAAATTTTGGATGAAATTGCTGACAAACGATCTTGAGAGGTACCAGTTACAAACTTTCATATCATTTCTCTGCTAATTTTGAACCTTTTGCATTCTGTCAGATGACTAATCAACTTGCTCTCATGAATAACTTTTTTTTTTTAAATAATTTCTACATAGAAAGTACTTGATTATCTACAAGATTTTACATTTCTGGTGAAAATGTTTTTTTTTTCTCGCGAATATATTTCAAAAAATAATGAGAAAATTCCCGGATTCTTCCTCCTCTTTCGAAAAAAAAAACCTTTATTCGTAAGCGATGTGATGTAAAGCCATCACCAGTGCAGGACTTGCCATGTCGTACGATTCCTCTTAATAGCCAGCTCAAGATGTTGAACAGTCTGCATATTTAAATATTGATCATAGTGCGATTACATCCGTGAATTGGACCTGGTTTCCACTACTCCCTCATCCAATCTGCAATAAGCTTAATACCCTCCCTGTCCCCCCTGATTGATTGAATTTTGTGAGCATATCAATTGTTGTTAACTATCTTACCTTACCATCATGTCTACCACTCATCATACAATTTTCTAGCACTCTTTCTATAAATGTGATTTGTTTTTAAGTCTCAGTTCGCAGTGCTAAGCATTATCTACAGTATTCCTTAATCGTCTATTTATTTTTATTATAATCCTGCAATATGCTATTAGTTACCTTTGTAACAACTTGAATTTTTTGAAGTTTTTAAGTAATCTGCTCGTTGATCCAATCCTAGCCAATTCCCAGCTTATTTTTGTTAATTTTTTTTACTTATTTTACCATTTATCTTACAGCACGAATAGTTACAATTAACAAGAGATCAAACAAATGACATCCAATTGATACAACTACTTAATAAGATAAAACAGGATGGTTATCACAATAATGTGTAATCGACACGAATGCACCATAACGGTGTAAAGTGTCGTAAATAAATAAAACAACAACAACAACAATAATGTGTGACTACACAACTGATTTAATGAAATATTCAAGAGCATAAATAGATTAAAAAAAAAAACTATATAAATTAATAATCAAATAATTGATTAAATAAGTTTATAAATGTTTAATTAGATGTGTAAATACATATATGAATATATTATTTGCAACTTTTTTATACCATGTTTCATCTTTATCAGTCTATCCGGCTTTCTCCGTTGTATCATTTAGTTATTATTTTTCCTTTTCCTCTTAATTGTTATCCGCTTCCCCATCTGAAATTTCACCGTCCTCCTGTTTGTAAATTTCTTCTGCTTTTTGCTTCAATTTAAGCATGTCTTTGGCTAGCGACTTCCATTCTTCCCTATTTATACCTCTATACCTTTTTAAATCTTGATTTAATGAGTCTTTCCACGTATAATAAGGCCTTCCCTCTTTTTTCCTATTTAATTTGAACCTGTAAGCTATTTTCAATGGATAGTTTTGTGGTCTTCTTTTAATGTGCCCATAATAACTTATCCTACCCACTCTTATTCTCCAGTTTATTGTTTTACCGTTTAATGCTTTCTTTATATTTAGCTTAATCCCACTTTCTTTTAAGGTACCCCGGGGCAAGTGAGAATCCGGGGCAAGTGAGACCTACGGCTATAATTTTATCTATTTTTTGTTTTTAAGGCAAACATTCTTCATGGAAAACATAGGTATTACACCAACGGATACTTTGAATTCGAAAATTGTTATTGTTCTCACCATAAAGAGATCATATATGTTATTGTTGTTCATATGTAATTTTCAATTCACTAAGTGAGATTAACGTACTCTACTATATTCGTCGTTTAAAAATAGAATATCAAATGAAGTCAAACTTTTTCGGTTTCAGGATAATATTTGGAGTGCTTGCAAATTATTTTGAGCGAAAAAGGCATAATTTATTTTCATTTATTACCTTTAGTTAACTGCTCCCACTTGCCCCAGTGCATTTCAACATCTGGGGCAAGTGAGACCTATGAGAGTAAACAAACACAATGTCTTAGTTTGATCTCGCTGTCTTCAACCTAAGTCGAAATTCACACAAAAGTGAAGTAAAAATCGGTGCCTTAAGTAATAAATCGTTGAATTACGTTTAATTACTACTATTCTGATGATGAAGCTATTGTTTAAAATGGTAAAGCCTTGGGTAGAACATATTTTTTTTCCGAAACCATCTATTTTTCATATTTTCATCTAAGCACATTCTATTTTTTTTTTTGTTTTCTGTTGCATAATGAGTTTTTCTGAGCGTTAAGAAACCGGCCATAAAGTATGAAAAAATTGGAAAACGACTTATTCAAAGTTCACGATTTAAAAATCTTTATTCAATGATCGGAAAATTATGTAAGGAAAAACATAACATCTGTATAACTTGAAAAATCTTTTGACAAGATTCATCAACTATGTAATATGAAAAGTAAGTTTGAAAACCTTCCGGCATTTAAATGTATAGCGCTTTTTGTATAAAAAAAAATCAATTTGTTTTGCACAAGATGCTATGGTTAAATCAACTTTTTTGTCAGTGATGCGTTATTATGTATGTTACGTAATTTATGCATGATACCACAAAACACTTCCAACATAAATCGCTAAACATAGTTATTCGTATAAGCTATTTAAATTTATGCTACCTTACATATATGCAGCAACTATATTAAGCCATTTGTTCAAACATTCCGAATGAGTCCCACTTGCCCCGTGATACGGAGTAAATGAAGATCTTCTCCACTTTTCATTACATGCATAATATACAGAATGTAAAAAATTTGAAACAGTTGTAATGCCCGTTTTTAAGGAGAAATATACCATCAATCAGTGTCTTAATTTATCAAATTACAGTCATCCCAACCGACGCCCAGAGGCTCTTGCGTCGTAGATTTGTTCTTGTTTTGATTATCGCCTTGACAACCCCTGTGCCACTCTCTGAAGTTCAAGCGATAAAAAAAAAATTCATTACCTCGCTATCTGCTGAATTTTTACCACGGACTGATATTCAAAGTCAGAATATTCATCTTCAATTGATATTTTTTGGTTTAAGCACGATTTGAAAACAAAAAGTGCTTCTGGTGCATACCATTCACTTAAAGCAAGCATAATTACTAGAATTAGGGCAACATATCGACATTTGCGTGCCTTAAATAGCCTAAAATCACAAAAAGTCATTTCCAAATTTAAAAAATCATATTCATATTCACCGAGCTCCGACTGAAGATCAAAACAGAACTTCAGCTACAGTTGATTACACTACGAGGCGTCGCTCTCATTGTCTTGCTTGCTCTATGTCATATTCTTTCTCTGTGTCATGTTGGTGGGAGACTGCATTCGTTTATTTGTGTGCGTTTTCGCACTGATTGAACATCATTGGGCTGATTTTTTTAGGCACTGCCAACAATGTCTTTTAGAACTATTGGAATTATAAAATTAATTATGTTTAAAATTTTTTGGCATTACAAAACCAAACTAGCCCTTTTTTAGGTCCCACTTGCCCCGGGGTACCTTATACAATTGTTCCAAATACTTTTGACTGTCATTTTCTCATATTTAGCCAATTGTTTCCTGCTCCTTTTAGTCAGTGTTGAAAAAAAAAACCTCTATTCTTAAGTGACCACAAAAAAAAAACACAAAGATAGAAAAAAAATGAAAGATGGAATACTTCAAAAATTTCTGCACGGAATCTAACTGAAATTCATCCTCAAAAATGTCTTTAGATATTTATTTAGATTCTAAGTCATTTCTTCAGAATCCAGGAAAATTTTCGAAAATTTCTCCAGAGATTCCACAAGAAATTCCTTCAGCTTACTTCCCTCAGCTTATTTGAAAATAACTTTTAGGGTTATAGATTTGTTTTTGCCCAAAAAGCTACGTCGTACAGCTTGCTACGGAAATTTCCACAATTTCCCCAGATATTCCCAAGAGGTTCTTCCACAAATTATTCTACAATACAAGGATGCTTTCACTCACATGGCTATCTTTAAATTCATGTATTTTTAACTCAGTTCAGAAGCTTGTTACTGCATTTTTTTCTATTCCGTATTTCCGTATTCAGGTATTTCCATCACTGCGACCAGTTTTTTGATCTATTGTGACATATGCCAGTAATAAGTTTTATTATAGCTATGTATATCAAGATGACGTATCACTATTATGAGTGATCGCCATCGTTTGATTAATAACATTAACCCAGGACGGTTCGACATTTCGAATGAACTGCACTACCGTACTGGGTGTTGTTCTCCAAATGTCAGAGGGTTTTAACAGCCCTTTGACGAAGAACTTACGTCTTGTTGTAAAGAGTGCCGGACAGTGGCACAGTAGATGTTCCGAGTCTTCTTTATCTGTGCCGCAAAAGCGACACATATCATCTTGAAGTTGTTACTGCAATGCAGGGATACCAGATGATTTTCTGAAAAATCTGTATCCCATACAAAATTTGGGTGAAAAATCTGTATCCTATACAAAAATAAAATTACTGCTCTAGCACAAAAATCTGAATTTCATATAAAAGGAAATCTGAACAGATGCTCAATCATTTCTTCAGATAAATCTGTATATATGGCATCCCTGCTGCATATGACGACACGATATCTAGCCGGTTACAATCTGCGTTGAATGTTACCATCAAATGGTGCCGAGAGGAGTGATTAAACGACAACCCTTCAAAAACTGTAATTGTACCTTTTACTAGAATGTTAAAAATAAATCTTACTGAACCTTCTTTAGATGGAGTTCAAATTCAGTTCTCAGAAGAAGTTAAACATCTTGGGGTACTTTGGACAAAAGACTGAATTGGAATTCTCATTTATACAATGTTTTAACCAAGGGTACCAATGCCCTTTGGGTCTGCAGCAAAGCCTTAGGAAAAACCTGGGGTCTTAGACCTAACAAGATTCACTGGATCTATGCTGCAGTAGTCCGGCCTAAGATTACTTATGCTTCACTTGTTTGGTGGCCCAAAACAAATGAGGTAACCTGTCAAAAGAAGCTAAGTAAGCTACAAAGACTTGCTTGTATATCTATGACAGGAGCAATGAAAAGCACTCCATCAGTTGCTTTGGATACTCTTCTGAATTTACTGCCATTGCATCAATTTGTTGAACTACAAGCGGCAAAAAGTGCCCTGCAGTTTATATATTACAATAAAGTTCTAGACGGGGATTTTGCTGGACATTTGAGGATCATCAAAGACTTCAAATTAAACATGGACATAAAAACAGTAGAAGATTGGATGCTAACGAAGACCAACTATGATGTTCCCTTCAAAGTGGTGAAACCATGTCGTTATGTTTGGGATGCTAGTGGGCCAAGTTTACGTCCAGGTTTTATTGTATTTTATACTGATGGGTCCAAGGTGGGAGAAAATACTGGAGCTGGTGTTTTTGGCCTCGGTATCAGTAAGGCTATACCAATGGGATGCAGTCCCACTGTATTTCAAGCGGAAGTTCAAGCCATTCTAGAGGGTGCCAACTGAAAAGAAATTATAGGTTTGCTAAGATCTGTATTTTTTCGGACAGTCAGGTGGCTATAAATGCGCTAAAAGCTTTTACGTGTCAATCAAAGCTAGTGTGGGAATGCATTATTTCTCTGAAGCAATAGGGCAGTGCATGAAATTCTCTCCTTTTCTTTCACTCCTACAGAAATTTTGTAAACAACAAGGCCAAGAAACGTCAAAATCCCATACAAAATCAAAACAGTGCACTGCCCTATTGGCCAGTAGGAACGAGGTAACTTTATACTGGGTGCCCGGTCATTGTGGAATTCTGGGAAATGAAAACGCCGACAATTTAGCTAGACAGGGTGCGGCATCAAGCTTTGTAGGCCCTGAACCTTTCTGTGGAGTTCCTGAGTGTGCTCTTCGGATGAAACTAAAAACTTGGGAAATGTCCACGGTAGAATCTAATTGGAATGCCACGGATACATACAAGCAAGCAAAAAGGTTCATAAAACCCAGTGCAGAAAAAGCCAGGTTCATACTGAATCTAAACAAAAGAGATCTCAGGGTAATTACTGGTCTGATGACTGGCCACTGCCCGAGTAAATATCAACTAAGTAAGATTGGAAAAATCCAAACCTCCGAGGGTCGTTGCTGTCAAACGGAAAACGAAACTGCCGAGCATTTACTCTGCAACTGCGGAGTGCTGTACCATCACAGATTGGCGATATTTGGTAAAGGGTTTCTAGAGCCCTTGGAAATTTGGAGAAGTAATCCCAACAGGGTAATAAACTTTATAAAACGAGTTGTGCCTAGTTGGGATCAGGTGGTACATCAACCATTGTCCATCACAACTCAATTGTGACAGGATACTTGACTAGCACCAAATTAAATATGGGTCATACCACAATATTCCTAAATAATGGACGCAGTGGTAAAAAGGCTCTACAGAGTGTGCGGTGGATGCGTCGCGGGTTGAGTCGGTTCCGAATTTTTGCTTCCCATCGCGCTGCAGTGTGAACGAGAACGAGAAAGAATTAAATCGATGCGGTCGAATTCAGTGTGCGGTGGACGCGTCGTGGATCGAGTCGGTTCCGAATTTTTCGCTTCCCGTCGGCGCTAGTTCCCAATACACTTTAAGTTGATAATAAATATTTTCTTTCATTTTTTGCATTCACACAAAAGGGTGAAAAGTGTGAGTTCGGGCTCGCCGGTCGAGGAAAATCCGGGCGCCGACAATTGAGTCGCGTTCAGTGTATTTCTGTGTGGAATAGACTAAAGGTTTCTGCTCCCTAGTGGAGTGGAGACGCGCGATAGAATTTTCTTTTTGGCTAGTTTTTGCGTCGAAAAGTGGTCGGTTGTTAACGGCGGTTTGTGTATATTGATCCATTGTCAAATCATATCATCAACCATAGGTGACTCCCGGACTGACAATGTACCTTACCCTACTAACAAAAAAAAATCCTTCCTGGGACAAACGTGGAGATGCAGCGATTCGCGGTCTTTTTAACAACGTTTGTCTTACTAACATTCCTTCCCTTCCTCGATGACCGTTAGGACGTGGCCGGCGCCGTTATTGACCTTAATAAAGTTGAGAGCTCTCGAACTGTGTACATTGAGAATAGTAAGCTAGTCCCAAGCCCTATTTATTGGTTCCTTGTGCAATTTCGATTGCTCTGGTCAATCACGGAGTAGCAACTACGAATTGTGCGGTCATCTATGCTCATGCTCATGCAGTGGTAAAAAGGCTCTACAGACGAGGAAAAAAAAGAAAAAATCCCTGCTGCAATGTGATGTTCGGCAAACTCGATGGTAGTGTTTATTCTAGAATTATCACTAAGAACGCCATATTCCAACTCTTATATTTACGGCGTGAAAGTTCTAATAACACCTAATATTATTGATTCATTGATTTGTCTTTATTTAAGAGACTTTCAGCCCTTGGCTGGTTCGTCCCTCCCTAATGTTACTAAACGATAGCATTTTTTATATCATTGAATAGAGTACGCTGTTAATCTGAGAGATATAGTTCCGTTCAAAAGATATTGATGATTTTCTAGAAAAAAATAGGCACTATTCAAGTATTTTTCACTTGAGTTACAAAAATAACACCCTCTAATTTTTTGATATGTTTTATAACAACATTTCCTCTATTTAATGCGGGCAAAAGATATTTTTTATGTTTGCCCCAACCCGTCATAACAACTATTTAAAAACCATGCTTTTTGAGAAATATGCCTGTAACTTTTGAACCAAAAGAGATAACGACCATCTCAGCGCACGAAACGACGCGTCTTCAAATGCTCTACAAGTGTTTTTTGGGTGACTTTGATGAAAAATCGAAACTGAAAAAGTTAACGCCAGAGAACCGGGTTTTCTTGAGCCACCCTAAGCTTATTTAGAAAAATACCGCTAGATCGGTCATTTTTGAAGCTACATAAAAAGTGTCTTCTGCAAACTTGCTCAAAATTGATAGATCTACAACTATTCCGAGGAATATATATGTATAGTTATTCTTGCAAGTAAAAAAGTTTGGTTCCCAATTTCTTTTAAAAATATGGGCCACCCTAATTTTCATGTATATTGAAAAAGGGCTTTATTTTTAGGAACAACTTTGTAGAAGACCATATTAATCTAGAAAATCATTTGAAGGCGCTGAATGCATCTTTCCTCGTAAATCTGTTGGACCATTGTGCATTAATTGCATTTCAACCAAAAATTCCCAAGGGATTCTTTCGGGTTCCTCCAGAAATTCCTTAAGAAAATTCTTCAGGGAGTCCTCAAGAAAAATGACTCCAAAAAACTATTGTCAGGAATCAACTTCTCTAAAGATTCCTTCCGAAATTTCTGCACAAAACCTTCTGCTAATTAGTTTTAAAATGGATTCATAAATCACTTTGGGAGTTCTACCAGTGATATTTTTTTTTCAGAAATTCTTTCACGACCTTGTTGAGAAATTTATGCAGATATTGCTTCTTAAAATCTTCTAAGGATTCTTTCGAAGAAAAAATAGGAATTTTCTTAGACATTCCTTCAGGCATTCCTTTAAGAATTTCTCCAAAAATGGTATCATGTCTTCATGGATTATTTTAGAATAGCCCCTTCTTCTAGGCATTCATTAAAAAATCTCAAAAGATTCCGTTATGAGTTTTCAACAAATTCTATTAAAATTCCCGAATGAATATCTTCAGGAATTAGTTCAAGGATTTTTACAGAAATTCTTGTATGATTTATTTCAAAAGTATTAACAGGAATTCCTTCAGGGAGGATATTCAAGTCGCAATTTATACAGACAGAGATTATTCTTCCAGACATTACTCCTGGATTTCCTCCGATGCCGCCCTTAGAAATATCTTCCCGGATTCATTCAGAAACTCAGTCAGAATTTTTTCCAAAAATACTTCCTCTGAATTTCGTTAGAAATTTCCCTGGAAAAGTGTTCAGGATTATTTGCAGAGGTTTAACTATTAAAAAAAAAAAACCATTGATTTCTGTAGGAATTCAACCAAAGACTTCTTTAGACATTATTTCAGGAATTTAATTACGGGTTGCAAGGATTTTTTCGGAAATGTTTCCAGAGATAACGACATTTTTTTTCTCAAGATATCGAAAAGGGTTTCTTTAGTAATTGTTTTTGTTGATTTTCAAACAAATTCCTTTTTTCTTTGAGAATCACTATAATTTCTTTAGATATTCTTTTAAGTTTTTTTTTTTAAGAAACTGCTCAGGTGGTTCTTTAGAAGTGCGCCTAAGGATTCCTTCAGAGATACCTTCATGAAGTCTTGAAGATATTTTTTTCCAGTTCTTCCAGTGCAAATTTTTATGAGAGTCTGTATTTTTTTAATGTGAGCAGAGGAAACTGTTACAGGGAGAAACTCTTTCCAAAATATTGTCAAGAAATTTCTTTCGAAATTTTCACAGAAACTTTTATATTAAAAAATCATACGTTACAAAAAATCTGTAGAAAATTAAAAAAAAAATCAATTCAAATCTCTAATGACAATATCAAAAAATATTCATAGGAAAACTTATAATTTCCAACGCGGATTTGTTTCTTGCATAATCTTTTTTTTCAATTCAGGGCTTTTTTTTAATTACATGTGTAATAATCAGTTATCAATAAAATGTATTTTTATTTCTAAAATTATACCATTGCCTTTAATTTGTTTATGTATTACGTGTACAACCTGTATTTTTATTTGTTAAATATGTATTTTTTTTAAATCAGGTCATTGAATCACAGGAAAGTTACAATTTTTGTTAATTTGAACTTTGTCCCGCATCAGAGCAAAGTATATCTGATCAATTTACTCTATTCCCAATGTAAGTCATAAGACCTTATCGGGCCAAACAGAATCACATTCAGCATTAAGAAATTAATTTTTAATAGTTTAAAATTTCTCTGGCTATTCTGGTAATTTTTTTTTTAGCTTAGCGAGAAGTTGGGGATTGATTGCTTGAAAAAAAAAATACTGCTTCAAATGACCTTTTTTTCAGAAAGATAAATATTCCTTAATAGTCATCGGAGTGCTTCGAAAGTTTTATGGATTTTTCCAGCAGGCAGCCTCATGACTGTGTCTAATGAACTCCCTAGGGTTTTTCGACTTCATTCATTACTCTAGCAATACAAATATCGATTGAAATTTGTTTAGAAATTCCTAGGTGAATTCTTCATGGAGTCCTACTTGAAAATTTATTATTTATATTTTCCTTGCCTGGAGATGCTGCTGGAAAAATAAAAAAATAAATAAGGTCGCGTCGTAGGGCTGTTTTCAAATAAAATTCCAGCTTCACCAATAAGCATAGAACGAGCTCACCAATTCCTTTCTGCATTTCTCCGTTACTAAATCGTACATCAAATTCAAGATAAAACTGAATCAACAATATATCTCCATAATACACGGTTCGTGGCTGTCGTTCTCCATCATGCTCTCTGTTAACCGGATCTGTCGCGAACACCAACTTTGCAGGGTTGTTGTCCGGTATTCTTGCAGTATGCCCTGCCCATCGTATCCTTCCGGCTCTGGCCACCTGTGGTTCATCCTTTGCTGCCACACACCGTTCTCCTGCACGACGTTGAAGATCGTCCTCAGCACGCGTCGCTCGAAAACTCTGAGTTCTTGCAGGTCCTCCTCGAGCATGGTCCATGTCTCGTGTCCGTAGAGGACCACCGGTCTTATTAGCGTTTTGTACATGGTGCATTTGGTGCGTGGGTGAATCTTTTTAGACCGCAGCTTCCACTGATGATGCGCCTCCGAATTTCACGAATCACGTTGTTGTCAGCCGTCAGTAAGGATGCGAGGTAGACGAATTCCTCCGTCACCTCGAAGGTATCTCCGTCTATCGTAACATTTCTATCCAGACGGATCCGGTCGTGTTCGGTACCGCCTACCAGCATGTACTTTGTTTTTAAGGCATTCACCGCCAGTTCGACCTTTGCTGCTTCGCGTTTCCGGCGGGTGTATAGCTCTGCCATTGTTCCAAATGTTCTGGCGATAATGTCCATGTCGTCCGCAAAGCACACAAATTGACCGGATTTTGTGAAAATCGTTCCCCGGCTGTTAAGCCCGGCTCGTCGCATCACACCTTCCAGAGCGATGTTGAAGAGTAGGCATGAGAGTCCATCACCTTGCCGGAGTCCCCGGCGAGATTCAAGTGAACTGGATAGTTCTCCCGAAACCCTTACGCAGTTTTGCACACCGTCCATCGTTGCTTCAATCAGTCTAGTCAGATTCCCAGGAAAGCCAATTTCGTCCATGATTCTCCATAGCTCTGCAATGTCGATACCACAGACTGGATCGATACTGTAACTGTAGTATGCAGCTTTGAAGTCGATGAACAGGTGCGTTGGGACCTGGTATGCACGGCATTTCTGGAGGATTTGCCGTACGGTGAAGATCTGTCCTATCCTTTTTACTTCCCTTCTCCGTCAGGTAAATGATGAATAGGCTCGTGTTCATGGCGATGGCACAAATTTCCCGAATGGAGGAGAACGTGCCTCTGGAGCCGACCTACTGATACCTGATACCTGATACGGTTAAGATCAGGTCCGTCTGACATCACATTAGCTGACAAAAGCCTTGTGCAAACCCGACACAAAAAAGAAGTGAATCCCGTGGCGGAAAAGAAAACTGTTCTTTCTGGACCACTTTTTTGTATTGACTCACTGTCAAACACAATGCCCTTTTTTGAAATGCGCGCGATCCAGGTTTCTAGTAACAACTGAGCCAAACTCATACATACATGGTCGTTGATATAACTTGTGCTCTAAGGCTTCTTAAAAGCGCAATGCTCAATCAAAAACACATCCAAATTTACGTTCTTACTGACAAATCCCTCCTTTCCGGGCAAGCTGCAAGCTGTGATCTAGAAAATTCATTCCCATCAGCCCGATTTATCCGGGGCTAGAAAAGCATAACCATTTCTTCCATCGTCGTCAGCCCCAATCCATAACCTTTTGTTCAACTGCTTTACAACTCAATCGTCAACCGCCGAGAATCGACATCGTTGGGTCTTGTTTCTGCTTTTGATTGGTCGAATTAGGATGCTGTCACGGAAATGACCTCCAGTCGCAAAAAAAAAGAACCAGAAAATGAATCCGCACTGAAGAGCTAGAGAACAGAAACCAACCACCCGGTCTGTTATTTGCACTCGTTTCGCTTCGAGCAGTTTTCTTATAAAAACAACATCGGGTAACCCAAGGCACACCACCGTACCTACAATGGCTGGTTGTTGTAAAAACAGAAATTGAATAAAAATGAACCTGTCATTCACGGGAACGACTCCGACGACGACGACGACAACGATGACTGCTCTGTTAAGCGAATGCAATGCTATTGCTCTGGGGTGATAGAAACAAGGAAATTCTACGAAATCTTATCGGATTTGAGACAGTGGGTTTGAGGTCCGCTCGACGAGTCGCACTGTTTGCAATCCTGGCCCGCAAACATTCCGGAAACATTGTGCAAGAGCAATAGAGAAACGACAATGGTGATGGCCGCAAAAGTTTTGCATTCTATGGGAACAGTTTTATGAAATGCAATGAGGAGGGTGGGGGGAGGGGTTAAATCTCGATCTGCGATGCCTTTTAAAAGTTGTTCTCCTCTTGAGATGAGGGGACGGGACCCGACAGGAAAAATGTATCAGAAGTGACGACAATTCTTTCAATTTTATTTAAAAATAAACTATTTTGTATGGTTATTATATTTCACATTTTGAAATTGCTGTATGATTAGGAGCTACTATTTCAAGAATGTTCTAAATGGGCAGCTTGAGCTTAGCTAACCATTCTCTGCAATATCCATTATCCATAAAAGTAATAAAGTCAGTTACTATTAGATATGCTATTATCGTGACAAATAAGTTTCTCAGAAGACAATACTTTTTCGTGCTATCTGACACATGTCAACTCCAACATCCCAACAATCATTATTGCTGAACTATAGATGAACAAACTACTGCTTAATTATGAAAGCTTTGCCTGAATAAGCTGCTATTCAGCTATTATTATTAGTTGGGGTAACATTTCATCAGAATAATATCCCGAAGTTCAAATTTTGATCTCCCCTCTAAATCGGGAGCCGCCACGCCGTCCATACCTGAGGCGTCACGCGGTATGTTTTATGAAAGAAAACGGACTTGAAAAATTAGCGCGTAGCAGAAGTTATCTCCCGGATTCTTTTTTTTTTTTTTTCTTTCGCCTTCCTTCTGTTCGTAAAAACAAGCATCGGAAAAGTTATTCCAAACCTGCAGAATAGTTCTGCGGGCGGAAACAAGACATAAAAAAAAGAGTTTCTGTAGTTCTCGGGAGAGACAAGTTAAAATGGTTTATGATCACCCGGAGGAGCCTTAACTGATGGGAGAAAGTTGTCGGCATTAGCTTACGTTCGGCTGCAAGGCAAAATAAGAATACTTTATGTGCGGAGCCTTTGCAATTGGTTTGGTGATGCATAGTAAGGATTTCTTCGAAAGTGTATGTGCAAATTGAAACAAAACGCTTATATTCTAGTGATCAATATTGTCATTGTAGCTTCCTAGTTTTGACTGATTATTGTTTGATATCTGGGTTTTGTATGCATCTATTTCTTAGAGCAATAAAGCACAAATTGGTTCAAAACTTCTAAGCGAGATATTTCCAATAGGAGTGATTTGTGATACATTCTTTATTTACATGGCAGTCAGTCTTAGATTGTTTTCTGCAGTCGTGTATTCCAGGAGTTCGATCCTCCAGGCCATCTTGGTCTTGGCTTGGTCTTGGTCTTGGTCTTGGTCTTGGTCTTGGTCTTGGTCTTGGTCTTGGTCTTGGTCTTGGTCTTGGTCTTGGTCTTGGTCTTGGTCTTGTTTTTGTTCTTGTTCGTAACTATTGGTCGGTCTCAATAGCAAACTTATTTATCTCGGACAGATTTTGGGTCGGTGAATCCGAGTCCGGGCTCAGGTTTGCTCAAAGACGCCACAATTTTGAGCTATACCTCTATATAAAGGGTAAAATATATGATTTTAAGCTTTTCTGACTGCAAGCCATTAAACATGGAAATATTTTCTTCAAACAATCAAAAGGTAAATTGGCCAGTAACGACTCATGCAAAATATTGACTTCAAGCCCACAGCATGTACACTCCCATTTCAACATTTCCACCTCTCCAATCAAATCGTATCATACTCATATTGATATTTGCATGAAAAATTAGAGATTTCCACTTCAGAGGTTTAAAATTGTTCTCTAGGAACTTCTATAAAACTCACTTGAAGTTGGTATTTTGTTGAAATGGTACCCCTTATCATGACATGCAATCGCACATCCCCTCCCAATGTCCCAACAACAAAAGGCGCCTAATAGATTAAACGTCAAGCCACACGTCGATCCCGACGTGGTACAGTTTCAATTGTTTCCACACATGCCCATTGCCTATGCCCATCCGGAGAGGAGGCAGCACTTCTGCAAATCTCCGAGATCCGAGATTGATGACCTCGCGGTCGCCACACACCCGCATATCTTCGCCATTCTCCTGAGTCACGATCCGACCACATTTCACATTTTCACTCTCTCGGGGGGCGGATGTAAGCACAAATCAAATCTAATGAACCATCAATAATTGGCCCTGGCAGGGCCAATCTGGGACACTGACTGACTGAGCTGGCGTACGTACGGCTCTTAACATATGTAGTACCGAGAAAACGTCCATGCATGAATGATTCAAATGTAATAGGTCAGTGCCAACGGGAAGCGTGACGCACATATGCCGGGGCAAAATCATTGACTACGCTTGATTGGAGCTGCGTTCTGATCCTCCCGTTATCAATCTCTAGTGGGGGGAGACAAATTGTCAGATTGGATTAGAATGGTTCGGAAATTATACAGGGATTTCATCTCTAATTCCCGTCTATGTAAGCACCGACCAGTAATGATCGATTTGGTTTTTGCACCTCACCTAACGCCTCATGATTAATTTGGTATCATTTACCACAGAACTACAATTTCCTCAAAATAATAAGATTTAATAATTGTCCCTTGGATTCTGTTTTAGTCTTGCCCACGTCTACTTTGGGCACAACCTAAATTCAATTCCCGGCACATCTTCTACGTGACACTATAGTTCATAGGATTGTAAAAAAAATATGATTTGACCGTAGGTGGTTATTCGAAAAGTTGGTCAAATTCTTCGAAATTCAAATCAAATCATGAGTTAAGGCTGAAAAAAGATGATTTATTATTCATGCTGGTGTCTGTTTCAAAGCTAGTCCCACAGATGAATAATATTCTATTCAACTTGATATTCAGCCATCCATGTATTGCTGATTAAAGAAGTTGAACAAGCCACATTTCAGACCAATATTCAGTTATCATTGTGATCAGCCACTGACACCATTAACCAACCAGTGTTCAGCTAATATTCTCACTGTTGAGCATTCATTGTTACTCTTTTTTATTAATTGAGCAGCTCTTGCTGCATTATTCAGCAGTGAAAACCAACTTTGAAGTGCCACAGAGCTTTTGTAGGGTGTGAATTGGTGGGTTGATTCAACAAGTGAATTTGGCGGAGTGAAAATTGAACGGTAATGAAGGACGATTCGACTAGCTGTTGGTTTGGTGCGGCTACCTTCGTCGTACACAGAACGAGAAATATTGTCTACTCCTAACCTTTCAGAACGCGCGCCATCAGGCAACTGAAACTACACCGCGCTCGCGCTGTATACGACGAGCGAGGTTTTTTGGTAGTGTTGTACTTTTTACAACAGCGCGGGTGCTAAAGGGATAAGTGGGGACAATTTAATCCGTGAAATTTCGCGTAATTATTCGATTTCTAGTGCTATAGGGTTTGATTATTGAAAGTCTACATCTTTTTACTTCCATCTGATGAGTCATTGACAAAAGTGAGTGGGAATATCTGTAATAATTGTCTATTTTCCGTTTAACGGAATCAAATACGCATATGACGAAGTATTTTCTATGATGAAAAGCGACAATGTTAACGATTTATAGTTATTACAGTTATACCTCGATTTAGTGGACCCTCGATTTTACGGGTTTTGATTTTATGTAATCTCATACTTCCCTTTTTGACTTTATTTTTTTTAAATATCTCTCGCTTAGTCGATGATCACGATGAACGAAGTATATGGGGCGATTCTCTGGTGATATTTTGTGATTGTAAACTGCCCATTCATCAGGTTTTTCTTCAAAGGTTTAGATTAAACTTCTTTCAAGATTTCTTATGACTTCCCCACCGTGAACTGTAATTTATTCCTGATATTTTTGGTAAATGACTTATGCTATCTTGGCGTGCACTCAGCTGATTGAATTCCCAAATTTGTAGCAAATTCCATGAAAAGGTCATTGTAATGCTTCAGCAGATTACTGACAAAATAAATTATATCCAGTGCTGTCATGGTAAAATCAGAGCTATTTAGTCAAGGTTCTCCGATTTCAGCGCCTTTTCACTGGTACATTTCCATGGACAAACTCCTGGAGCAGTATCTGAAAGAATCGCTTGAGCAATTCCTGAAGAAACTGTTGGAAACACTTCTAAGAGAATCCATAGAATATGTTTTGAAATCCCCTAGCAAATATCTTATTTTTTTTAAACTCCTCCATATGAACCCATAGAGGAATTCCTATTGATACGCTTGGAAGAAATTCTGGAGGAATTTCTGAGAAAATTGGTGGAAGTTCTGTTGAAATCTCTGTGTGAATTTCTGCAGGAATTTCTACAAGAATGTCTTCCAGCTTTCCTTACGAATTCTTCTAAGAACTTCTGTAAGTCTCTGTAAAAAAAACAATCGGAAGGAATCCTTGGAGGGTTTTCTAAGCCTTTCTTAAGAAATCCTTGGAGCAATGCCTGCATGAGAAATGTCTTGAAGGAATATCTAAAGAAATGTGAAGAAATCTTCGGAATTTTTTTAATAATCTTTTGTAGAAGTTCTGAATTTCTGTTCCTTAATGTATACGTGAATCATATTCTAATAATTCATGGATTATTTTTGAAAAAGTTCATGGAAGGGTTCACACTTAATTTTGATTACCGAGTTCGGTAATTTTTTGACGAGATTAAAACTGCTGAGCACCGAACTCGTTCAGCAAAAATGCATTGTTTACCTTTTCCATACGATTTTGACAGTTGTTTTACTGAGCCTCAGAAAAATCGATTACCGAAACTACCGAGATCGTACTGCTGTTATAATCTCGTCAAAAAAGTACCGAACAGGCAATTCAGAAATAAGTGTGTTGGCACATTAATGCTTCGAAATATTTCTGATTGGTCTATGAAAAAAAAAATCTGGAGAAATTCGTAGATATATTTCTGGAGCTTTCCATGCAAGAATTTTTGAAAGGAATTCTTGAAGTATTTTCTAAAGGAATCCATGAAACATGTTTTAAAGCTATCTGTGCAAGAGTTGTTGGAAAAATTTCCGGAGGATTTTGCGAAAGAGCTGACTGACTACATTGCTTTAGGATTTCCTGTTTTTAAGTAAATAAACGAGGAGTTTTAAAATGAATCCCCGGTAGATTAAAAAAAAACGAGATTTTCCAAAGTTTTCCTTGAAGAAATTTGTGAAGAAACTTTGGAAGAGCATCTGGAAATATTTCTGGAGAAATAATTAGTCAAATTTATAATAAATGGGAGATTTTTTGAAAGAAAATCTCCCATTTATTATTTGTGAGGTAATCCCAAAGGCAGTATAGGAATACCCAAATGAATCTCACATTATTTCAAGCGTCCCTGGAGGAACTTCCAAAAAAAATCCCAGAAAAGTTTTTTGACAGAAATTGTGAAATTTATGGAGCAATCCCAAGTGGAATTTCTGGATAAATTGAAAGTTGCTGTGGAATTTCTGGTTTATCTCTGAAATGATTCGTGATAAATCATGGAGGAAATGGTAAATAAATTCATGCCAGATTTGGTTAAAGAGAGAAACACATGGAAGATTTTTTTTTAAATATTCTGCAACATGATGTTTTTATTTGAGGGGTTTTCTTCGGAGACCATTATAATAATGTTGTAAATTCTGGGTATTAAACACCGCAGAATTGCAACAAAAGGTGACGAAGTGCCAGATAGCGGTAGACTTCTCGTTCAACAAATGCAGCTCTATCAAATGCTTGTTACAAACCTTTAAATTTCCGAATTTTCCGAAGTTTCCGAGGAATTCCTTGAGGAATATCAGAAGGGATCAGAAGGAACATTTTTGAAGCAATTCGTAAAGGGACTCCAAGGTAAACCCTCGGAGACATTTTCAAAGGAATCGTTGAATAAATTTCTGAACTTTTTGATTTTTTTGGAAATTTATGCAAATAACATTATTGCGTATGTCCATTGCTCAGAATATTGGCTTTTGAATCAACCATATATATAGACAAAATAATTCAATCATAATAAGCTAGCGAGATAGTGGATTATTCATTATCTAGCGAGAATTACTAAATACTAATATATGCCAAAAAATCCGAGCCTTCGCCGATTCTAAACACAAACCTGACATTGACTCAACAGTTATTCGATGTGGTTTCAACAGTGGTCCAACATTCGATAAATTGACCCAACATCCGATAATTTTTCATTCTGGCGGATTTTTTTTACAGGTTTTTCGTGTTTTGTGCCCAGCTAGTCATTTGAGTGACAATTCATCCAAATGGCTGACTTAAATCGTTTTAGATAGAATTAGAAGTAAAAATGACGGAAAAGTTTTGACTAGAACTAAAAATGACTGAAAAAAAGAACGCCTTTAAAAGCTACCCTTTGGAACGCCTCTGAAACCCCTTGAAAATCCCTCGATGGCCCCTAAAACGGCCTTGAAACACTCCTGGGACCTTCTAAATAGTCTGAACCACTCTGGAACACCCCTGGAATGCCCTTGAAACCCCTTGAAAACCCCTCGAACATTCCTGAAGCCCTCTAGAATGGAACATCCCTGGAACGTCCCTAAAACTCCTTAAAATGTACGATTAGATTAAGTGAAGCTAAGAATATGCCAGTGTTCAACAATTGAATCATGGATGCACAATGATAGTGTAATAAAAACATATGTTTTTGGAATAACAATGAAGAATGTAATTCTAAACAATGTTAAAGTGTTAGGGACATCTTCCCAGTTTTTATAACTATTGCGTGACTTTGATACTTGTGGTCAATTTGCCAGCAATGCTTATTTCATATCAGCAATTTCATAAAGTTAATCTTAAGAATTGCGCAGTTTTCGTGTCAAAAACGGTACAACAATTTCAATAACTTTTTTACGTAAAATATGTCTAATTTTGTAACTTAATTGGTGCAATATCGTTGTGTCACACATGTATACGCATCTACATCGTACGCTCACATTTAGTGAGAATTACTTAAGCTAGATTCATAGCAAAGAATAATAATATCAAGAATGCCCACTCCTCTGATGCTCGAGGGGACACTATCGCAGCGCTGTCTGCGGATGAAAGTTTAACCTTCATGCGGTAGTGTGCATTACTGATTGTATGCGGATACCAGAACATACGCACACCACCTTCTCTTATGACAAATCACGAACACTGTTACAGAGAGCTTCCACCTTGATACGCTTAGAGAGCGCCACTAGTCTTGTCGCTTGACGTTTACATAGAAAAAGGCAAGAGAGGGCATTCTTTCTGTTTTTATTCTTTGTTCATAGTCTATTTATGGAGCCTCGTAGCCGTGCGGTTAGGGGCACCAAGCTTCTAATCGCACCATGCTGTGTGGTGAGGGTTCGATTTCCGCTCCGGGCGATGAAACTTTTCGTGAGAATAGTTTCTTCTCCGTATCCACTGGTGCATGCTCTGTGTGTCCCTAGTCTAGTGTTAAGTTTCGTTCTGCCTGTACAGCCTCTGGCTGAAGACGGTGTCCGTGTCTCTTCAGATTTATTATAACATTTTCAGAAACTGTTCAATATTTGGGTAGTATTCAAGAATTGACGAGATTTCGAAAAAAGAGATGTTCACTAAATTAAGGTAAATCTGTATATAAACGACGCTAGGGAACTTATAAAATGAAATTCCAAACGTACGATTTTCTACAATTCTATCCGGTGCTGTGCGATTCTTTCCGATTGTATCTAGCACTTCATATGATCTGAGACGACTATATGGAACAACAGCGAAATTGAGATTTCTTTTGGCACTGAATGCGATTTTACACAATTACTGTCAACAAATATTCATAAGATAATACAATTGTGATTTAATTTTTAAAGATATACGGAGCGGACCTGGTGTGATGATTAGAACACTTGACTATCACGCCGAGGACCTGGGATCGAATCTTTTTCCCGACTAACACGCAAAATGTGAGTTATTACTTCGGAAGGGAAGTAAAGCGTTGGTCTCGAGATGAACTAGCCTAGGGCTAAAAATTTCGTTAATACAGATAAAAAAATACATTCAATGTCGGTCAAACCAATAACATCACCGATCCTATTTCATTCAAAATGGCCCAGTTTGAGGATATGATACTCGGTTTCTAGTAAACCGATTTGGTTGAAGTTTTGGCAGCCGACATGGAATAACGGGAATTTTGCTTTGTATCATATTGATTAAGTTATGTTCACTACTTCCAAAGTTACAGAATTACGGTGCGAAACACTAGATTTTTAACCCCCCCCCCCTAATGACGCTCCATACACTAGGCGCCCCTCCACCTTTTGCCGAAATTGGGAAAAACCCCTCCCTTGGCGCCACTCCTGTGCACGGGCCTGCGCAGAGGTGATCAGTGTCTAATAGTGACGCATGTCTCACAAATATTTTTCTTTTTCGCTAACCATAAAATCTTGTCCGGTGCCGTTATTGACTTTGACTTTAAATATCTTAGGACTATCAAAGATGCACAATGCACATTGAGGATGGTATGGGGCCGTTCATAAACCACGTATACTTTTTGGGGGTAGGAGGGGGTCGAAGTCTACGCTTCATACAAATTTTAAAATTTTTGAATGGACAAAAGTCTACGAGGGATGAGGGGGAATCTGGGATGGCCAAAATTTGGCCTACGTGGTTTATGAACAGCCCCTGAGTCAATCCCAGACATGGAGCTGGACTAAATGATGGTTCTATGTAGCAATGTAGGTAGCTGAACTTTGTAGAATTTAAAAAGTGTATTTTGTCAAGGAAAGCACAACTCATATGGTTACTAGGAAATGAGCTTCTAAAACACATGAATCTTGTATCCTTCGATTTGATTGTAAGCTATACTGGACCGTTCTAACGCTCACTATCACAACGTGTACACAGCTAATACAGTGCACCTTACAATATGGGAAATCGTTTTCCACTCCAGATGATCTCAAATAAACTGACGATTTAGCTACTTTACTCGAGTACTCGGTCCTTCTCCTTCTCCCCCTAACCATTGCGCGCGACATATTGGGATAAGCTTTACAGATCCAAATCCACTCCAGTGTCCGCTCCCTCCCCACCCCTATTCGATTGTGGTGGTCCCGCTTGGACACACGTTCCGGTTCACCGGGGACGATAAATTCCAGAAAGACAGATAGCCGAGGCAATTTAACACACCATCAATCGTCTTTTATGTGCGGATTTACGGTAAATTATCACACCTGGCGTGCGACACCACCAATCGAGAATCATTTAAACTGCTTTAGAACGGAAATTGTCGCCGGACCGATGCGATGGTATCCAATCCACTTCCAAGCAACTTGATTTACCTCAGAGTGATTAGTGAGGTGTGTATTGAACTGGAATTAAAATGAATCCCCCCGACAAAGGCCCGGGTTTGATGGGCTTTGTCCCCCCCCCCCGGAGAGGGGTGCGGTCGGGCGATGACCAAGAGATAAATGTGTTTCCGCTTCGACCGACACTCGACTTGGACGACCTACCCATCAAACGCGTGATCAATTTTCTATTGACGAAGGATAAATAAGCTGTCACTTGTCAGAATGGTGGAAAAAATCATTTCCCCAAATAATCTGCCGAAACTCTCCAGTCAGCGAGTGCCTCTCTATGGGACACACTTTCTATTAGTTTTATGACACCGTTGTGCCCACTCTAGTGCAAAATTTGGTTTCCTACAAATTAGCCTTATGACATTCGCTTTTTTTCCAACCCAGAACCATTTGGAAGCATTCAGCGGGAACAAAAAAGTTTTGTGCCGCTCCCTTCACGTAACATTTTTGGAGTCAAACAAAATTAAAATTGGTCGGGAAAACTAATTAAATGGATACAGCCAGTTCGGTCATTGTGTACCCTCCTCATCCGACAGCCAGCGTAGTTCCAGCTGGGTTCCATGATGCGAAAAAATTACACCAGCTGTGATTTAATTTCGTTCGTTCGGAAAGTGACCGGCACAATTTTAGCCGGCTGGGAAGGGCTGTGCTGGCTGAACATCGCCGGGGGATGCTTGGTAGGAGGCGATGACGTCGAACAATGGAGACCGGACCGGAAGTGTGTCAGTTTTGAAAGGCAGCGTAAATTGTTTGAAGTTTAGGAAAACAGGACCGACCACCAGGTCTGTGCGTTTGGACTTCGGAGGACACTGGATGTAGAGGTTTTTTGTTCATCAGGGCAACCAACTTTCCGAAACAGTCATGCTGGTGGATTCGGTAGTTTTAAACATGTAATCCTGATTTAAATGAGATATTTTATGTGTATGTATGAGATGAACCACCAATAAATATGACAAGCTTTGTTTCTAAGTATACTTACTTATTTGCAGTCCTGTATACCCACGGTAGTACCGAAGGTCGTCGAGAAAGATTATTATTCTGGACAGTTGACGGTCAGCGCCCTGTTTTTCAGGTCAAATTCCTGCTAACTTTTATTTATTGAGGCTCAGCCTTCATAAGATCTGTAACTACACTACGAAGACTCTACAATCTGTTAGAAGCGTTCAACATATTTAGCTCTGATTCTCCCAAGTTCCTACATAACGCTTCCACTAATCCGTCTTTAGTAGGTTGGCTTCAGAGGCACGTTCTCCTCCATTTGGGAAATGTGTGCCTTGAAACCACTAATCCCCCTTAGGCAATGACCTAAGATTCGTGTGCTTCCAAGTGGGAGCCTAGGATTGTGTGGACTTATCATTTGTGGTGGGTAGTGGACCCCGCGAAGCCTCATCAGAAATCTTACTATCTAGGTCAGCTGAAACTCTGCATGTCGATGGTTCTGGGCAAGAAGAAGCGGCCGAGGAGCGGAGCGGGCGAAGAGAAGAGATTCACCCAATCAGACAGCTTCTTCTTTTCTGGAAGTTCGGCGATGTCACACGAAGTCATATAGCTCGACAGAGCCGTAGTTGAGTGCTGCATATCCGGAACCCACCGGAGAAGCGGGGACCGCGGAAGGTTTGGCAACAAACGCAAAAACTAAGCCCCAATAAGTAAACCATAAGAACATCAGTAGCAAATCGGACCAAGGAAGAAGAAACTCTTGATCACGATTGATTGATTGATTTATCTTTATTTGAGAGACTTTCACTTGCTCTTTCTCTCTCTCTTGATCACGCTGGGAAAGAGAAAGTCATAGAGATAAGGGGCCGTTCATAAACCACGCATACTTTTGTGTGGGGGGGGGGGGGTGGAGGTCTGGCCAAAGTCTACAAATTTTAATTTTTGGTATGGACGAAAGTGTAGAAGGAGGGGGGGTTCTGAGATGAACAAAATTTGGTCTACGTGGTTTTTGAGCAACCCCTAAACAGGCTAAGCCAGCGCGATATGGGGTGACACCGAGGTGGGCACGCCCGTGAATGTGTTAAGTGCTATGAGAGGTGAGAATCGACACTCGTCGCTTGGGGCAGATTTGAGAAGTATCCGGTGCACCAAACTACGATTTTCCTGTAGTTTTAAACGGGATTTTCCAGGAGCTCCATCAAGAAGTCCTCCAGAGGATCCACTAGAAATTTCTCCAATGGATTCACCAAGAATAACTTCAGAAATTGTACTGGGAATTCCTCTGAAAGTTCCACTGGAAGTTTCCCCAGAAGTCCCAACGGGAATCCCTCTAGGCTTTCCATGGTAAATTCTTTCAAAAGTTTCCCGGAGAAACTATTGTAGGAGCTCTAAATCGATCTCCTATAAGAAACCTTTACAAAATAACAATAACACCCATGGAAAAAGCTTTCAGTGAAACTCTCAGAGGAATTTCAGAACGATTTATCTGATTTTTTTTTTTAATGTTTATTTTTGTATATTTTAACTTATGCTAATTCTACTGATTTTTCTGACCAAATTCTTGATAAACTACTGAACAAAATTCCGGAGGGTCAAGGGGAGTTATTCCTGCTAAAGAGATTTCTGCGAACCCTTTGAAGAGTTCGCGGTGGAACTCCCAAGAATTTCTCTAGGTACATTTGCCGAAGCTTAACTAGGCGTTTCTCCAGGTATTCCTACCGGAATTCTTTCGCGCAAACATGCACCGATTGCATCAGGAATACTGTCAGTAAGTCTTCCGAGAGTTTTTCAATTGATTTCTTAAAAAAATCCTCAAAATTCATCAAAAGCTTTTCAAGAAATTCCCCCAAGAGTTTCCTGAAGAGTTTCTCCAGAAAGTTCTCCAGAATTCCTCCTTCTTCTTATTCTTAGCGTAACATCCCAACTGGGATAAAGTCTGCTTCTCCGACAGTGTGCTATTATGAGCACTATCACAGACATAGGCTGTTCGGGCTCGTTCGGAAGTTAGCCATCAATGTTAACTTCTTTTCCCGATCAGCCTAGATAGCTGTGTAGTGTCGGTAGCGGTTGTCTCAATTGGCTAAGAATAACACTACGGACCGCCTGATCCAGTGGTAAGAGTCCACTAAACAGGTGACCCCTAATTCATGGTGTTATGCGGCTTTATGCTTACCGTGCTAAGGAATGAATGGTTAGGGGGGTCTAATAAAAACCTAACCACAAAAGGAGCCTGTGGAGAATTGGGGCGTCCTCCACAGTATTACGCCCTTAATGCGCTAACCGGAGCAATAGTGCAGTGGACCTTGTGTTTCTCCGAGATAATCAATTGCCCTTCTTAAGTCTCAAATTTTCTCAAATTTGAGGCTAAATAAGGGCGGGATTATTCAAATGTTGTAAATTAGCTTACATTACTACCCATATGGTTTCGCTTAATGCGTTTTCGCCATTGGCGTTTTATCAATTGACACCGATTTGGTTTGTCGTTGATGTTTCCTTTTAGTGCTGTGATTGTGAAGAGTGTAATCCAGTCTAGTTTGGGTAGTGGTTACGGCTAGGAAACCTCAGATCAATTTTCACCGTTAAAAGCGTGCGTGGCCCAAGTGGCTCTACTTCAAATAGTTCATTTTCGTAGGGTAACTTCTGTATAGATTACCTTGTGAACCCAGTTTTGCTTCTTTCATTATAAATGAAGTGTCGTGCTTCGAGCATGCTATATCTTAGAATAACGTTAACAGCATGTTTCAACCTTTCCTTATGGATGCCTTCAAGCAAGCTCTTGTATTCAGCATTTTTTCGTTGATATTTGGCAGTATTGCTACGATGATTACATCATCTGAAGTAGCTCAAACATTAATTTGAGATGCTTCAGTTTGATGGTTTACTTAGGTAGTACAGTTCATGGATAACTTAACATAGAATTGCACCTAACCAATCTCTGCATGAGCAGAATTTGTCATGAGTTGACTGATTGGCATGTGTCAGATGAGGAGTCTCCATTTGACCTTCTTTGCACTTTTGAGTATTCAGGCGTCCCTGCTCAACGAACTAGGAAACCTGTACTAATTGGTTGCGACCACATTTTGTGGATAACTCGCTTCCATTGCTACTCCAAGAGAGTTTCATTGTGGTTTTGTACGTTTTGTACCTACAACGCCCTTTATTGTGGTATACCATAACTATTGCTTTGAAAGAAGCTTGTCCTCTGCGGTCTGTGCGTACTGCAAGAGGTATTCCTGAATGGAACTCTGATCTGTTCAAGTTCAAAATATCTTCGGATAAACCATTCTTTTGTATGGTTACGAATCTCTAGCTTCCGCTTGAGAATTATAGCTATATAATCGACTTAGTGGGCCCTAAAAAGGTCTGCTTAATTCAAATCTCCAGGAGCAAATGGGGTTTTGTCCTATTTTTCTGCAGAGGGATTTGAGTATTTCAAACATGTTTTGAACTCTTGTAGTTTTCTATGGGGTATTTTCATGGCGTGAAATCACTCTGTCGTTTTACCCCGAAAGGGTGCGTGCGTTGAATAAAGATGGAATGAGTTTCAGATTTATCTGGTTACCTCGTTCTTTCTGAAATACTTGAAACGCATTGTCGCTTATCACATCCGTGATGTTCGTCTGGCTGACATGCCTACTCATGTGAACTCACATGCCTCCCAATTTGGGATGTCCACAGTGACTCTTTTACAAAAAGTTGTATATGTTTTCAAGAAAGTACTCGCTCAAACGCAGGTTTTGCGGTAATTTCTTGAATATTGAGGATGCTTTGGATGACGTGCCTTTCAATGTCATATTGAAAGTCGCATGACGTCACAAGCTACCTCCATTGAGCTACAGGCTCTCTTTACGCTTATGCGTTTTACAGTGTCCTTTTCAGGGCACTGAATAAACCCATTGTGGTATGGGCTATGAGCTCCCATTGCGCTTATGCGTTCATTCCCTCTTCTAGGGTACCCCTTCTTATTTCATCACCTTTCCCTTTCCTAATCCCATTCCATCCCTCAGGTAAATGATGAAATAGGCTTATATGTATGGCGATGGCACAAATGTCTCAAATGGAGGATAACGTGCCTCTGGAGCCGGCCTTCTGATACCTGATACCTGATTCCTGACGAGTTTCTCCAGAAAGTTCTCCAGAATTCCTCCTTCTTCTTATTCTTAGCGTAACATCCCAACTGGGATAAAGTCTGCTTCTCCGACAGTGTGCTATTATGAGCACTATCACAGCTTTCGCAGTTAGTTATGTCTCCGGAAACAGCAACTTATCGTTCACGGAACTTAAACGTAACAGACAGCTGTGCAGTTATAGCTATAAAAAAGCTATAAAAGATCGAAACCTTTCAGCAGCATCGTTTTGAACGACGATCCACCAACTTTTGCTGCTGCGTCTCAAATAACACGTATTGAGTTGGTTCGGTGACACAATTCGGGAGCTCTTCCAACTTACACCCGTTCGCTGCTCTGGTCTGGATCAAAGTGGACGAGTCGATTCCTGTTAGCATGCTTCATACCTAGCACGTCGGCAAAGATCTCACTCACACATAGCCGTTTGGTATTTTGGCTAAAGGCCTATTCAGAGGAGGTGGATTCAGCAGTACAATTTATCAGACCATCGGAAATATTTCAGCTTATACACTGAGAACAAACACTTACTCATTTTAATACATTTATTTTATTTGACTGAACTCTACAACACGTACCGTTCCGGGTTTGTTCGAGATCAGCACGATGCCCAATGAAACATACCATACATGTCTGCGGTCAAAACTTTGCCATTTCTTCATCATTACTTGGTGAATGAGCCCTTGCACTAGCAGTCTACCACCTGCTATCTCACATTGCCGTACAGCTACGGATTCCACGAAGCATTTGACATCCATTGTCCTACTATTCAGCAACTCTATGACATCTTGCCTCCAAAGTAATCCAATCTCAAACTTTCCGCTATCCTTTCAAAATGTTGTTTCTTGTAAAATTCGGAGTGTCGTTCATTCTTGCTTCCCTTCAAGCTGGGAACCACGAACACTCTAAGTAATTCCACGGCAAAACATTTTTTTACGCAATCATGCAAGTCACGATTGGACGTTTCCGGCCATATGTGCATCTGACGGTGCTGGAACCTTTCTTCTCCCTCTCGTACACGGCTACAGGTGACCCATCCTACTCGCGTCTTCGCAACAATAGGTTCTTCCTTTTTTTCTTCTCGAATCTACGTTGTTCAATGGATGCACTAGGAATGCGCCATCCCATTCATCACCAACTCGTTCACAATGGGTTGCACTAAAAGGGTTGTTCTAAAAGGGTTGCTATCGTAACCCGTGGAAGTCCTTAAGAAATTCCTGATGAAACTCCTACAGGAATTTGTAGTAGAACTCATTTACGAATTCCAAGTGAAAATAAAAAAAAAGATTTACTGTCCTAGAAGAATTTCCTGATGAGATCCGGAGAAACTCGTGGTGAAACTTCCCTAAAGATTTTCTAGCGCAATTTCTAGAGGATTTCTTGGTGGCACTCCTTCAAAAATTTCCGTTGTAAATCTTAGAATGATGGTGTAACTTCCCACTGTCTCGATGGAAGACCTAAAGGACCTCCGTCGTCTTTCACCTAAAACGAATGAGTTCGTGGGAAGTTATCAAGCCGGTTTCATTGACGGCCGGTCGACAACGGACCAGATCTTCACCGTACGGCAAATCCTCCAGAAATGCCGTGAATACCAGGTCCCAACGCATCACCTGTTCATCGACTTCAAAGCGGCATACGACAGTATCGACCGCACAGAGCTATGGAAAATTATATACGAGAACAGCTTTCCCGGGAAGCTGACTAGACTGATAAGAGCAACGATGGACGGTGTGCAGAACAGCGTAAGGATTTCGGGTGAACTATCCAGTTCTTTTGAATCTCGACGGGGACTACGACAAGGTGACGGACTTTCCTGCCTGCTATTCAACATCGCCCTGGAAGGTGTTATGCGACGAGTCGGGCTCAACAGCCGGGGTACGATCTTCACGAAATCCGGCCAATTTGTCTGTTTTGCGGATGACATGGATATTATTGCTAGAACATTTGGAACGGTGGCAGAACAGTACACCCGCCTGAAACGTGAAGCAGCAAAGGTCGGACTGGTGGTGAATGCGACTAAGACAAAGTACATGCTGGTAGGTGGGACTGAGCGAGACAGGACAAGCCTTGGCAGCAATGTTACGATAGACGGGAATATATTCGAGGTGGTAGAAGAATTCGTCTACCTCGGTTCCTTGCTAACGGCTGACAATAACGTGAGCCGTGTAATACGAAGGCGCATCATCAGTGGAAGTCGTGCCTACTATGGGCTCCAGAAGAAACTGCGGTCAAAAAATATTCACCCCCGCACCAAATGTACCATGTACAAGACGTTAATAAGATCGGTGGTTCTCTACGGACACGAGACATGGACGATGCTCGAGGAGGACCTGCAAGCACTCGGAGTTTTCAAGCGACGGGTGCTAAGGACGATCTTCGACGGTGTGCAGGAGAACGGTGTGTGGCGGAGAAGGATGAACCACGAGCTCGATGCACTCTACGGCGAACCCAGCATCCAGAAAGTGGCCAAAGCCGGAAGGATACGATGGGCAGGGCATGTTGCAAGAATGCCGGACAACAATCCTGCAAAGTTGGTGTTTGCTAACCATCCGGTTGGTACAAGAAGGCGTGGAGCGCAGAGAGCGCGATGGGCGGACCAGGTGGAGCGTGATCTGGCGATTGTTGGGCGTGACCGACGTTGGAGAGCTGCAGCTGCAAATCGAGTATTATGATGACAAATTGTTGATTCAGTATTATCATGAATTTGATGTTAACTAAATAAATGAAAAATGAGATGCTACTCCAGTATTGCCGGACCAGCTACAATTCACACAAGAAATCAATTAGATTATCTGCCGGGGACTAGCAGGCATCTTCAGTGTGTGATTGGTGATTTACCATTTTTAAGCGACAATGACGCCAGTAACGTCTGGTGGGAAGAGGAAGGAAGTGATGATTTCTATCGTTTGTATCGTCTGCATAAACTCATGCGGATGTCGGAGTGTTGGTGGGATATGGTTGGCAGAGGGTTCACGCATTGCTGCGTGGATGGTTCGGGAAAAGCATTACGCTGTGCAATTTCCAGAGGAACTCCTAGTGAAAATCTTAGAAAAGTTTCCGGTGGAGGTTTTAGAAGAATTTCCTGTAGATTTCCTTGATTCCAGTAAAACTCCAGCAGCAATTCCCAGTGGAACTCATTTAAAAATTCATGGTGGAACTCCTGCAGGAATATGCGATGAAACTCTTTTTTCGTTCCTTTTTCGGCTTTTTAGCATATCCAAAGGAGTTTGCTCCTTGAGGATTTTTCGGTAGAATTTCTAGAAGACTCTCACTCATTTTCCTGCGGATACTCTAGTGCAATATTTGTGAGAAATTTCAAGAGGAATTCCCGATGAAACTCCTACAGTAATTACTGGTGAAATTTCTAAAGAAATTGCTGGTTGAACTCATACAATATTTTCCGGTGGAGCTCCTACAAGACGGAATTCCCAGAGAAATTAACTTTGAAGCCCCTAGAGGAAATTCTGTTAGAGGAATTTCTGGTCGAACTCCCAGAGAAATTTCAGGTGAAACTTCAAGTTTTCAGTGGAGTTTTCCTGCCGGAGTTTCCAGCGCAACGCCTAGAACAAATTCCAATGCAACCACTACAAGAATTTCTAGTGGAACTCCTAGATGAATTTTTGATGGAACTTCGAAAAGAACCCGAATGGTGGAACTTCTAAAAGAATTTTCGGTGGATCTTTTAGGGAAATTCACGGTGAAATTCCTAGAATATTTTCCTGAGGAACACATAAAGAAATCAGTTGAGGAATCCTTGGAGAAACTCTCTTCGGAAGTCCTAGAGGAATTTTTGGTGGAACCGCTAGAAGACGATCCGGTGGAACTCGAGAAGAATTCGGGAAGAATAACCGGTGGAACGTCTGCCGGGACTTTCCAGTAGAACTTCTATAGGAATAATAGGTGGAAGTCCTGGCACGGTAAAGGCTCAGATCCCATTGTGATCCACTAGCCTCTGCCCAGCAACTCCTATCCCTACCTCCACGCGGTACCGGCCGGAAACTATGAGCAACCTTAGGGAAGATCGGGTAACCAACCCCGGTGGGAACTTTGGTCGTAGGCTGACATGGAAGGGGGGTTTGCTTCGGCAAACCTGAGCTTCTGTTCTCCAGGAAGAGCGGCTCCCAACAGCGTCTGATCCCCATGTTAGGGGCGGCTGATCTACGTCCGAGTGCCAGGGAAGGACTCTAAGCTCAACTGTGCACTATGGTCCTCCGGAAAGTAGGGGGTTGGTGTCAGGCCCTACGAGCCAGCCGTAAAAAACCATTGTAACGGAAAATCAGCAACAGAATAATACGAACCGAGATCAACGGCAACGACCCCAGCGAACAAAAAGGACTTGCGATTGGAAACTCGGTACATACGTGGAACTGCCGATCTCTCAACTTCATTGAAAGCACCCGCATACTCGCCGATCTACTGAAGGACCGCGGGTTCGGCATCGTAGCGCTGCAGGAGGTGTGTTGGACAGGATCCATGGTGCGAACGTTTAGAGGTAATCATACCATCTACCAGAGCTGCGGCAACACACGCGAGCTGGGAACAGCTTTCATCGTGATGGGTGATATGCAGAGGCGCGTGATCGGTTGGTGGCCGATCGACGAAAGAATGTGCAGGTTGAGGATCAAGGGCCGATTCTTTAACTTCAGCATAATAAACGTGCACAGCCCACACTCTGGAAGTACTGATGATGACAAGGACGCATTTTACGCGCAGCTCGAACGCGAGTACGACCGCTGCCCAAGCCACGACGTCAAGAGCATCATAGGAGATTTGAACGCTCGGGTGGGCCAGGAGGAGGTATTCAGACCGACGATTGGTAAGTTCAGCGCCCACCAGCAAACGAACGAAAACGGTCTACGACTCATTGATTTCGCCGCCTCCAAAAATATGGCCATACGTAGCACCTTTTTCCTACACAGCCTCCCTTATCGTTACACCTGGAGATCACCACAGCAGACGGAATCTCAAATTGACCACGTTCTGATTGACGGACGGCACTTCTCCGACATTATCGACGTCAGGACCTATCGTGGCGCCAACATCGACTCCGACCACTATCTGGTGATGGTCAAACTGCGCCCAAAACTCTCCGTCATCAACAATGTACGGTACCGGCGACCGCCACGGTACAACCTAGAGCGACTGAAGCAACCGGATGTCGCCTCAGCATACGCGCAGAATCTCGTAGCCGCGTTGCCAGACGAGGGCGAGCTCGATGAGGCCCCTCTAGAGGAATGCTGGAGTACAGTGAAAGCAGCCATCAACGACGCAGCCGAGAGCACCATCGGGTACGTGGAACGGAATCGACGGAACGAATGGTTCGACGAAGAGTGCAGAACGGTTTTGGTGGAGAAGCACGCAGCGAGGGCGGTAATGCTGCAGCAAGGGACTCGACAGAACGTGGAACGTTACAAACAAAAGCGGAAACAGCAGACCCGCCTCTTTCGGGAGAAAAGCGCCGCCTGGAAGAAGCAGAGTGTGAAGAAATGGAAATGCTGTGCCGTCCCTAAGAAACACGGAAGTTCTATCAGAAGCTCAACGCATCCCGCAACGGCTTCGTGCCGCGAGCCGAAATATGCAGGGATAAAGACGGAGGCCTCTTGACGGACGGACGTGAGGTGATCGAAAGGTGGAAGCAGCACTTCGATCAGCACCTGAATGGAGTGGAGAACGTAGGCACGGGAGACTACGGCAACGGAGGAAACGATGACGCCAGTGCAGCGGAGGACGGAAATGAACCAACTCCCACGCTGAGGGAAGTTAAGGATGCCATTCACCAGCTCAAAACCAACAAAGCAGCTGGTAAGGATGGTATCGCAGCTGAACTCATCAAGATGGGCCCAGCAAAGTTGGCCACCTGTCTGCATCGGCTGATAGTCAGGATCTGGGAAACCGAACAGCTACCGGAGGAGTGGAAGGAAGGGGTAATCTGCCCCATTCACAAGAAAGGCGACCATTTGGAATGTGAGAACTTCAGGGCGATCACTATTTTGAATGCTGCCTACAAAGTGCTATCCCAGATCATCTTCCATCGTCTGTCACCTAAAACAAATGAGTTCGTGGGAAGTTATCAAGCCGGCTTCATCGACGACCGGTCGACAACGGACCAAATCTTTACCGTACGGCAAATCCTCCAGAAATGCCGTGAATACCAGGTCCCAACGCACCACCTGTTCATCGACTTCAAAGCGGCATACGATAGTATCGACCGCGCAGAGCTTTGGAGAATCATGGACGAAAACGGCTTTCTTGGGAAGCTGACTAGACTGATTAAAGCAACGATGGACGGTGTGCAAAACTGCGTAAGGGTTTCGGGTGAACTATCCAGTTCATTCGTATCTCGCCGGGGACTGCGACAAGGTGACGGACTCTCATGTCTACTCTTCAACATCGCGCTGGAAGGTGTGATGCGACGAGCCGGGCTCAACAGCCGGGGAACGATTTTCACAAAATCCGGTCAATTTGTGTGCTTTGCGGACAACATGGACATTATCGCTAGAACATTTGGAACGGTGGCAGAACTGTACGCCCGCCTGAAACGCGAAGCAGCAAAGGTCGGACTGGTGGTGAATGCCTTAAAAACAAAGTACATGCTGGTAGGCGGAACCGAACACGACCGGATCCGTCTGGGTAGTAATGTTACGATAGACGGGGATACTTTCGAGGTGGTGGAAGAATTCGTCTACCTCGGATCCTTACTGACGGTTGACAACAACGTGAGCCGAGAAATTCGGAGGCGCATCATCAGCGGAAGTCGGGCCTACTACGGGCTGCAGAAGAAACTGCGGTCGAAAAAGATTCACCCACGCACCAAATGTACCATGTACAAAACGCTAATAACCGGTGATCCTCTACGGGCACGAGACATGGACCATGCTCGAGGAGGACCTACAAGCACTCGGAGTTTTCGAGCGACGCGTGCTAAGAACGATCTTCGGCGGTGTGCAGGAGAACGGTGTGTGGCGGAGAAGGATGAACCACGAGCTCGCTGCACTTTACGGCGAACCCAGCATCCAGAAGGTGGCCAAAGCCGGAAGGATACGGTGGGCAGGGCATGTTGCAAGAATGCCGGACAACAACCCTGCAAAGCTGGTGTTTGCAACTGATCCGGTTGGCACAAGAAAGCGTGGAGCGTGACTTGGGGAGCATTGGGCGCGACCGAGGATGGAGAGCGGCAGCCACAAACCGAGTATTGTGGCGTACTATTGTTGATTATGTCTTGTCTTAATGATGTTGAACAAATAAATGTATGTATGTAGGTGGAAGTCCTAGAGCAATTATCTTTGGAACTCTTTGTGGAATCCCTGGTGGAACATGGTGGAACTTCTATGGAAATCCCTAAAGGAATTCAGGTATAAACAGAAGAACTTTGAGAGGACTTTCCGCTGTAACTGAAGAATTTCCGTTGAAACTTTTGAAAGACTCCCTAGTCGATCTTCTAGAGAAATAATGTGGAACTCAACAAAAACATGTTGTGAAACTCATAGAGAAACTCTTGATGATGAACTTTTTTTTTGTTTCTCCGATGAGAAGATGAGCTTTACGGTGAAAACTGAGTAATTTACGCAATAAAGATTTCATTGAGATCACTAGCCCCTGCTCAGAAATTCCTATATCTACCTCTGCGTGGCACTGGCCGGACAGCGAGCGACCTTAGAGAAGATCGGGTAACCAACCCCGGTGGGAAATTTGGTCGTGGGCTGGGAGCAGCTCAACTCAGCGAGCAACTCAGAATAGCGTCTGATCTCCGTGTTGGGGGAGGCCAGGGAAGGACTCTATACTCAACTGTGCACTATGGTCCTCCGGAAAGTAGGAGGTTGGTGTCAGGCCCTACGAGCCAGCCGTAGAAACCATTGTAATGGAAAATCAGAAACATAATAATACGAACCGAGACCAACGGCAATGACCTCAGCAAACAAAACGGACTTGCAATTGGAAACTCGGTACGAAGAACTGCCGATCTTTAAACTTCATTTGGAGCACCCGTATACTTGCCGATCTACTGAAGCATCGTAGTGCTGCAGGAGGTGTGTTGGCAGCGTTCGGAATTTTTGCTCATTCTCACGAAAACAATATTCTTCCTCACGTCAATTTTCAGCGGTTATCTGGCTTGAGAATTCTCTCGCACAAAGGAGAGAGTGAAAATATTTTATCACTCACTCCCAACGAAAACGGCCGACGAATCATTGATTTCGCAACCTAGCTCAACATGACTATACGTAGCACCTTTTTCCAACACAGCCTCCCCTATCGCAAATCGACCACGTTCTGATTGGCGGACGGCACTTCTCCGACATTATCGAAGTCAGGACCTATCGTGGCCCCAACTAACATTTTTTGCCTTTCTCGTACACTAAGTGTACTGGAAAGGCTATATGTTCACTCCAAAAATGACTTTTTGATAGAAGGCCCGGAGGGTCGAGTCACATATACCAATCAACTCAGCTCGACGAATTGAGGTGATGTCTGTGTGTGTGTATGTATGTGTGTGTGTGTGTATGTATGTGTGTGTGTGTGTATGTATGTGTGTGTGTATGTGTGTGTACAAAAAAAAACTCACATCACTTTTTGGCAGTAAACCTCAACCGATTTTAATGACCAATGGTTCATTCGATGCGGAATTTGGTCCCATTGTTTCGTATTGAAAATGGTTCGGATCGGTCCAGCCGTTCCGGAGTTATGGCCATTTAGGTGTTCCGGATCGGTACCCCAGGAAGGGGCCAGATATGAAAACGCTACAAACCCATTCATGCGACACATCAAACCACGGCACTTTCGAAAACATGATGAACGGTAAACAGGAAAATAGTCTCGGGCCATATCTGAACCGGTAGTGTTCCGGAACCGGTTCCGGGTGACCCGCCGGAAGTGGCCAAATATGAATGTGAACCAAAGCCATACATGCGACACATCAAACAGCGGCTTTTTCGATAGCCTGATGAACAGTGGGCAGGGAAACATTCTCAGACCATATCGGAACCGGTAGTGTTACTGAACCGGTTCCAGATTTCACGCCGGAAATAGTATAAAAGTTAACCAACCCCTTGATGCGACGCATCAAATCGCAAGCTCTTCAGGCAACCTGATAAACGGTTAATAAAAGAGAATAGTTTCAGATCATATTTGGATCAACCGATAGAGTTCCGGAACCGGTTCCGGGTGTCCCGCTGGAAGTGGTCAAATGTAGTAGATATCAAAACCCATGCCTGTGGCACATTAAACAGCGGCTTTTTAAATAACGTGATGAACGATTAGTCAGAAAATAGGCGCAGACCAGAACGAAGATCTTTATAAAGGCTACCGATAGTGTTCCAGGACCGATCTAGGGTGTCCAGCCGGAAGTGGCCAAATGCCAAAAAGAACCAAACCTATGCATGCGACATATCGAACCGCGGTCTTTTTTTAAACTATGAGGAACGATTAGCAAGAAAATAGGCTCAGACCACATTAGAGGCTACCGATAGTGATACCAAACCAGCATTGGGTGCTTCCTAGGGTGCTTCGCAGGAATTTCAAAAATGAACAAAGTCAATGCAAGCGATAAATATGTGTAAGAAAACAAAATCTTGACTGAACTAAGGCCACATACATACAGACGTCTTACTCTACTCACTCTCCATCGTCCTTGTTTTCAACGGTTGAAACAAATATTAATCGTTGTTGCTCGTTTGACGTCTACTCACTACCAACATCAAGCCGCAGTGAAACGCAACCTGATTAGCATTCGGCGATTATTTTTTCGTAACGATGAATATAATAGCAATATGTTACAAATGATATGTCTGTTTATCTGTACTAAAGCAATCTCATCAAATCACTGAGGTGTGAAAATATACAGTAGGATAGGTCAACGTTATATGAGAAAATTATCGCATCATCCCCGGAGAAAGTTTTTTCAATCCTCTTTTCCGTCTAAAACTACTGGGAATTTTCTTATTGAATTTAGTATGGGTAATTTCACTTGCTTGCCTTTTTTGTCAAATTTTACATGAATTTTGTAACCTATGATAATAAAATATAGCCTAAAGTGTGAAGAAAAAACTATGTCGAAGACCGTAAAGCAGGGCTGTCCAACATACGGCCCGCGGAATCGATGAATGAAACTTGGCCCAAGGATTGAAATATTTGAAGATATTTCATATTTAAATAAAATTTAATATTAAAATTAAACTCGAAATAGGTAGAGTGTTTTGTTAAAAAATTTCAAAGATTAAAAAATATAAATACATAAATTTAAAAATTTTAAACTTGAAAGGTACAGCCAAATTTGAAGCAGAATTTCAGCAAAATTTACTGAATTTCAGAAAAACGCTTCTGCTGAACAGCAGAGTTTACTGAACGAATCAGGGAAGTTTGCTGAATTTCAGCAAATGGTTTGCTGCAACCTGTAGTTCGGCAAAATTCAGAAAAAAAGGTATTCAGGGTGATTTTTGCAAAAAATCAAGAATTGTTGCTCACATTTTTATGACCCAAATGATGTCAGTGTTGTGATTTGCCGCGAGAACGGGTAATCGGATGTACAAAATTTTACTGTTGCATTCATGCTTTCGAAATTTGATGTCGAAATTTAATGTCTGGCCCGTCGACTGGTATGGAGTATCACTTGTGGCCCGCGGCCAAGAAAGGTTGAGCAGGCCTGCCGTAAAGTCATCTGTGATTGTGAAAGACGTTATATCCTAGCTTGTAATTATCGTCTTGATGTTGATCGGTCTTCATTATTATTTATTTATTTATTTATTTATTTATTTATTTATTTATTTATTTATTTATTTATTTATTTATTTATTTATTTATTTATTTATTTATTTATTTATTTATTTATTTATTTATTTATTTATTTATTTATTTATTTATTTATTTATTTATTTATTTATTTATATATTTATTTATTTATTTATTTATTTATTTATTCCGTCAAACAGTGTAGACATGTGAACATTACATATAAACAAATTACTTAAATTAGCTTAAATTTAAATTGTTTTGGTTTCGGATTGACTTTAAGTGTTGTTTTAGTTTTTTCCGAGACATTGTAAAGTCAATAGTTTCACAGTGGTGATTATAAAATGCCATCATTCGGTTAAAAGGGCCACATTACGCATAATTTGTTCGGCAGTGGTTGGTTGAAAATATATTTCGAGTTCGTAATTGCCGGCTAGGTATGTAAAAATTAAATTTTGATAAAATTTCAGTTGAGTTAATTCTTTGCGAAACTATATCGTTTACAAATGAGACCATTGCAATCTCACGACGCTCTTTCAATGTTTGTATGTCTATGAGCATGCAGCGTGCTTCATATGATGGAAGTGGAAATGAAGTCCAGCCTAATTTACGAAGAGCATACAATAGAAATTGTTTTTGTACTGATTCTAATCTATCTTCGTGTGTGGTTTAATAAGGAGACCATACAATGCTGCAGTATTCCAGTATTGATCTTATGTATGAAATATAAAGAGTTTTTATTGTGTGTGGGTCGTGAAAGTTGTAGCAGAAGCGCTTTATAAACCCTAGCATGTTATAAGCTTTATGAATAATGGTTTTATAATGGTCTGCGAAAGTAAGTTTAGAGTCTATGATTACTCCTAAGTCCCTAACTCTTACACATCTTTCCACATTCTGATCACCTAATGCAATTGTGATGTTCGATGCTGTTCTTTTTCTGCTAAATGTTATCAAGTTGCTTTTTTTCACATTCAATTCTAACAAGCTTTTTTTACTCCATAGATAAAATATATTAATTTCATTGTGGAATGCATTGAAGTCTTCATCATTTCTAATTTCCAGAAAGAGTTTCATGTCGTCGGCATATATTAATACTTTCAATTTTTTCAGAATGAAAGAAATGTCATTAACATACAATACAGTGATAGTGAAGGTGCTCACCCAAGCAACACAACTTGTTATAATAATGTACATGTTACATGTTTCATACAAACGCCAATGTTTTGTTCCAAATATCGAAAACGTATTTTCGTACACTTATATCACCGAAAAAGCGCAAAAAATGGCGGCTTATAAAACATCTTTGATGTTACTAAAGATGTTTTTCAATACATTATTATAACATAAAATTAAGTATTGAACATGTTTTCTGCGAACATCGTAAATACTTCCTTTTGCTTGCAGAGAAATCATAAATTATCAAACACACACTATGTAAATATATATGACACCTATTTTGGTGCTATTTTGTCATGGCTCAAAATAATTTTTAAGCCTCTCATTTCACTTGTAATTTACCATCTGGATGTTTGGTTACTATGACCCAATTTTATGTGCCAATAAAAATTTATGGTTAAGTAAACATATTCACTTTTCATGAATTCATGCGCTTTCCATAGGATTTGAAACAAGTAGGGAGGTTTTTGTCATTCCTCTGGTTTTTTGAGAATTTAAAACACATTTTCAAACATGGCTTCTTTACAAAGTACCGTCGGGAAGTTTTGGAAAGCTATTTTCATTTATGTTGTATTGATGTGTTTTTAGAATAAGAATTTTTAACCCCTCTCGATAACGAAAAAATATTATTGCAATCAATGTTTTAAATATCCCAGATAATACCAGATAATTAATAATTGGGAGAAAAAAATAAGATAAATCAACGGCTGAAGTGTTATAATGTGAAACTTTTTAGCAGGCACTGTAATCCATGGCCTGATATAGAAAATACAAAATATTAGAAATACATTCAAATTACATCTTATGGACATCTCAATAACAAGTTTCTCGAATACCTTTAAAATACATTGAAAAAAACATCGTTGCAACGTATTTTAAACATCCATTTGTCAATGGATGGGATTTTTGTTTTTTGATACCTATTTTGAACATGAGTATAACAATAACAAACTCAATGTGCAGTTTACGGTGCCAATTACAACGAATTGATTTCAAATATTTCGCGGGGGCAATTATTGTGTTGAAACTGGGCTTTTTAGCGCAATTAAGCCGCCACGTAAGTATCGAAAGTGATGTGATAGTAGGGCTGACATTGAAGTGAAGTTAAAATGGTTGATTCCTTCTACGGATCCATTCACGCCTAAAGTGGTTTCCACAGTCGCCAACCATTGTAAAGAGTATTTCTATACCTACCTGTGTTTAGCTGTTAAGCAAATGGCAAGGCGAAAAATAAGTGTTGGATGCTATTATTGCTTAATTTTCGTGTATTCTATATGTAAAATATGTTTTATGTAATATTCAAGACAGTGACGTTCAAGAAGATACTGTGAACTTATTAACTTGTACATTAACGTGTTTAATACTTAAAAATAACGTATTGTTTACATATTTAGAACCAAAGGTTTTAACTATGTGCTGCTAATGTTTCAAAAAACATATTTAATTGAAGCAGACGATGATTCAAAAATCTTGTATAATCAACGTTAAATTTACGTCATTCTAACTTGAGAAAATGTTGATAATTTATTTTCGAAACTTGTTTTTGTCAAACATAGATAAAACATGATTTCAACATAAGATGTGTTCAGATACGACTATAGTACTGTACTATAACATCTTTTTCAAAATCAATTTTCAAAGATGTTTTCTGTGTTACTTGGGCAAGCAGTCAACTGAAAATTCTGATATTTTTCAGCTCAGTCTATACGTTTAACGTAACGTTGGAATATGTTCAACTAATAAATTTCCCAATTTTATTAAAATTATTGCTTTTCTAAATAAGGTATTCTCAGGATTCAGGAACAGTTCGCATTACGTCGACGGAAAGATCATGCTTCGGAATGATGGCCCTAGCACAGAATCTAGCTAAACAAACAATAGTAGAAGATTCCAAAAACAGGGACCGAATTCTAAACCGCCCGATAGGTAGGAGATTGTCCACATCACGACGGTTTCAAACCGATCGGACTCAATAAATACCAAAACTTTCGTATGACATTTTTAAGTTAGGCAAGGCCATCATGACTTGGAAACCTTGACTGATTGAACCCTTGAAAAGGCCCCATACAGATCAAAACGGCGGAAAAAATCATAAACTAGTGTTTTCGATTCCCCCAAAAGGCTGAAGCCAACATTCTGGAGCAAAATAATCCCAGTCGTATCCCAACCAAGGAAAGATCATGGGTACATGTTTGACGAGAAAGGCACTATCACCACTAGGTGGATTAATCTGGTTTTTTTTTATAAGAGCTTAAAAAAGCTTTCTTCCGAATGTGTTTGTTCCATAAGCTGTTATGCAGCTACTTTTGTTAGTAGGGGCGCCAGGACCTATCGCGGGTAATCTGCCCCATTTACAAGAAAGGCGACCATTTGAAATGTGAGAACTCCAGAGCGACCACTATATTGAATGCTGCCTACAAAGTGCTATGCCAGATCATCTTCTGTTGTTGCGTCTGTCATCTAAAACGAATGAAATCGTGGGAAATTATCAAGCCGGCTTCATTGACGGTCGATCGACAACGGATCAGATCTTCACCGTACGGCAAACCCCCCAAAAATGCTGTGAATATCAGGTCTCAACGAATCACCTGTTCATTGACTTGAAGTCGGCATACGATAGTATCAATCGCACAGAGCTATGGAAAATCATGGACGAAAACGGCTTTCAAGCTGACTAGACTGATTAAAGCAACGATGGATGGTATGCAAAGCTGCGTAAGAGTTTCGACAAAGTAGTGACAGACTCTCCGGTGGTCGGCTATCTGTTTGACACAGATGGATACCATAAAACAGAGAGATCCAAAAGAAATCAATTGAAAGCATACTCGAGAAGATTTGTCATCAAGATAGTGATTGATTCAGAACAAATGGTCGGGGTTCTGTTAAACCGAACCAAATACCATTTTTTGAAAAAATGAGTTTTCTTAACCATTGCATGAAGAATATGATGATCTACCTTCAGTGTAAAAATCCAGTAATTCTCACAGCTCTTCGTGGAGTAAATTCACAATTTCTGTTTGGCAGAACATACAAAAAATGAAATTGCACCCAGCCAGAGTGAACTGTAAACCATTTCATAGAATCAGCGAAATATTTTAGTATTGATCTAGATGATGAACATTTCAAGTTTTCCTCGTCGCCGTCAGATTTCGAACGTCTAACCGACTCATAGTAACAATCTGTGAGATAATTGAACACGTAATAAGAAATACGGATGTTGGAGGATCTAATTATATGTTGGTGAACCTGATCGCCGTTTTTCCAAATCACATTCAGCCAGAGTGAACCAAACCCACTGCATTTTAGAATCAATTTATTCTCAACAATTCAAAAATCAACTGGTTTTAAATATCTGCGTTATGTCGATACACCTTATACTGATACTTTAACACAGGAGCCGTCATTGAACAACAAGGATAATTAAAATAATAAAGATTGAAAAAAAAATCAAACACTTGGTTCGCTTTGGCTGAACGAAAAATGGCGCTTTCACGAAAACCATCCTTGAGAAGAATGTTTAGAACCTGATTCTGACTTAACGACTGACCTTCAGCTAGGTAAAATGACCTAGAGGTAACGCGCTTGGTTATCACTCAAATGATCCAAGTTCGAATCTCTTTCGTATTTTTGAAGTTTGTTTTGTCTTGGTTCACTTTGGCAGAACATTTTCATGGTTTTCTTCGACCAGCATAAATTTGAAGTACACAAATTGCTCCACTTTCACATCTCAGAATCTCAGGACATGCTGCAAGTACATCATTTGACATATTCACTCTAGCTCTGAGCCTGCACAATGCTTGGCTTATGAAAAAAAAAACATGGGTGGCAATTGCTGAGCTGGGAGGGGTTCCGCCGTTCATATTTCAAACTATTTAGAGACCTCCGTGCTACTATACTATACGCGTCCTCTCTGATTCATGTATCCTTAACAGTGATATTTACTTCAACTTCAGACGATGAAAAATCAAGATTTTTTTCACAATCCGACTGGTTTTCTCTGAAACAAAGAAACACAGTCAGCCACACTGAACTATCTACCATATTCCAATTTTTTTGTTCAGCCAGAGTGAACTGAGTGCAAAGTACTGAGAAATCAAATGTAATTATATCAATGATTTTAAATATTTTACATGTATTCTTCATCTCTGATGGTTAATAAAGGCTTGTAAGTTACATGTGTGCGGAAAAGTTTCAAATTATCTTGGCTTTTGTTTATTTGTGAGTTGTTGAACTTTAAACTTAATTATCTCGGAATAAACTTTTTGGCGCTTAGTTCGGTTTAGCAGAACCCCGGCCAAATAAACCAGAGAGTATACACTGACATTTACTCTTCACGTCCAAGTATCGTAAAGCTTCTACCGGAGAACGCAATTTCAGATTTCATGAGATCCCGTCAATTTGTTTTCTTTGCGGTATTTTTATACAAATTTACTAGTCACATTCAAATTAATAAAAATCGATTCCATGGAGTTTTTGAAAAAATGCATAAAATGTGTTTCAAATAGTTCAAATAAATCGCAGTTTTTTTTTTCATACATATGCCATCCCATGTGCCATCCTCATAAGAGCCCAACTAAAATTCCACGTTGATAGGTGCATCAAATTTCAATTTCCAGCTACGCACTGACCCGTAAATCATCACCTCAACGATGAAAACTTTTGAGATGCACATCCTCGTCCAGATGTAAATCCTTCACCGCATGTGTGCGCTTACTACATGCATACTGGCCGCACAAAAGTGGGGTTTATTACAATTTAAATATGTATGTAAACTTGCAGGATGACAGGGAATAAATATTTATTTAAATTAATCCAACCACCCTGCTGCTGCTGCTACTGCACAACACTCTCTACTGACATCGCATCGTCACCCGGGCAGGCGTTAGCCGTCGCTGTCATCATCGTAACTTGCTGCCGTCTCGTTGATCTGCAAAAGTCCTTGATGTAGCCCAGTTGTAGTGTGTACGTAGGTACAGTCAGTCGTATCCCGCCCGCCCGCTTCGAGTGATAATCCACTCGGCCGGGTCTCGCAGCAACCAGCCATCACCCAGCAGCAGCCCGGGGTGAAATGATTGCAGTTTTCCATGGCGATATGGGTGGCGATGGCATAAGGGCGATGATGGTGTTCATTTAAATCATTTCATCTCGTTGCGAGATGAACTTGGCCTTTGGACTGCTGAGCCGAACGGAAAGGCTGTGGCCACCGATGGCAATCTACTCCGTTCGCATACATATGTAAGTACAAACAGTCGGCGCAGTGTGTGTTTAGGATCTTACGCCCAATAGTAGTTGGTTGGTTGTCATCAATATGTGCTGCTTGTTCTCCTAGAAAATTCGTCTCATGTTACCATCATCGCTCGGCTACCGAGTCAAGAGGTCTCCCTATGCCAGTCAGTGTGATGTTTATTCGGTTATGTTAAACTATGTAAGCATCGGACAATTCCGGATGCTCTGAGTGTTTGCTGTTCAAGCACTGGAGCATTTCACAAACGCTGCTGCTGACCTAACGAACAACACTGCTGGAACAAAATTTATTCTATGATGTGCACAGATGCATGATGTACATGATGTGTAACCAACACAAAAGATCACATACAAATCTGGTGATTTGCATAGGTTTTGGATTCGCAAAGATAGTAGGTATCCCAAGGGGACAAAACGTCAATCGATTAACTACCTACTCTAATTAGCATAGAGCCCTGCGAGTTCATCCGTTCACCATCTTTCCGATGAAATTCCGTTCCCCTGACAAAGCAAACTCCAATTCCAACAATGAAACTGCTTGTAAAAGCAAAGTAATCCGTCTGATATAGTATGCAGGAGCATCCTACAGCAATGCGTAACATGTTGTGCTAATGGGAGATTGTTCTGAGCACAACTGCTGCAAGTACAACGTTTCCAGAGCTTGATGACAAGATGCTTATTTAACATAATTTAAACGAAAACTCATTCGGTAGGTATGTCTATTACTTGGAATAGTCTCTTTCCGAACGCTTGAATTTTGAAATTATCATTTGTTGTTGTTTTAAATGTTCATATGCGACAAAATGTAATTTAATATATTGCGGATTTTGCCCCGTAATGGACTCACACGCGAAAAATTTTGTCCCACCAAAATATTCTCCCACCGCTTTTCCCATAGATTGGGTTTTGCCACTGCTAACGAAAACAACATTGAACGCACGCTCTTGGTTGGTGCACGAAATCTTGGAGTAATTATTTCAGATATTCGTTGTATGGATTCCTCCAGAAAATAATCGGAAGCAATAATTTTCTACCGGAATTCCTTTCGAAAAATTTCAAGAGTTTTTTCAAGGAATCTTTACAAAAAATAATAGAGACGTGTCTCCAGGAATTCCTTCTGGAATATGTCAACAAAACGCTCCAGGAATACTTTCAGAAAATCCTTTAAAAAGAATATCATCAAAGGATTTTTCTAGGAATATCCCTACAAATTTCCTCAATTTCTCAACTTTTCTGGGAATTCCACCAAGGGTTTCTTCAGTTAGTCTCCAGTTAACCTAATGGTTGAGGCTATGGATCGCCAATCTGGAGACGGCGGGTTCGATTCCCGTTCCGGTCGGGAAAATTTTATCGACTCCCTGGGCATAGTGTATTATAGTACCTGCCACACAATGTACAAATTAATGCAATGGCGGGCACAGAAAGCTCTTCAATTCATAACTATGGAAGTGCTCCAAAAACACCAAGTTGAAGATAGGCAGGCCAAGTTACAATGCGAACGTCGAGCCATAAAGAAGCAGAAGAAGACTAAGGGTTTATTGAAAAAAATCTCCAATTTTTTTCTTCAGGAAGTTTCTTAGAAATTCCTCCTGAGATTCCAGAATTGCTTGAGTTATTCCTCTAGAGATAATTTCAAGGATGCTTATGAGATTTTAACATGAATTCTAGTGGAAATTTCTTCAGTAATCCTTTCAGTGATTCTTTCAGAAATCTCTGCTCAGGTTTCTTATTAAACTCATTCAAAAATATCTCCAGAGACGCGTGCAGGATTGTGGAGATTTCTCCAGTAATTTAAGCAAAGGGGTTTCTTCAAAAATACTTTCACGGAATTTGTCTGAAATTCTTCTAACAAATTTTTTTATAAATCCTACAAAGAATGTTTTGGAAATTTCTCCGAAGGTTCTTCTAATAATTCCTTGGGGAATTCCATCAGGAATTCGAGCATAAGTTTGTACAAAATTCGATTTTTTTTGTGATTGATTACTTTAAAAATATCTGCTGGAATTTCTTTGTAGAAAACTGAAGGAATTGTTTTAGAAGTTTTCCCAGAAATTGCAGGGAAATCATAAGAAGTATTCCTCAACGTTTTTTTTTTTTTGTTTTTATCTTTAAGAAAATCCTTGGTTAATTGTTTAAATTAATCTTTTAAAAAACTCCAGGTATTACGTTCGAAGATTTCCAGAAAAAAATCTTTAAAATTTCCAGGAGGAATTCCTTGACAAAAATTCCTGAAGCAATTTACGACGTTATCTCTGAAGAAATTCCTGAAAGAAACATGATAAACTCTTGGAGAAGATTCAGGATGAACTCTGGAAGAAGTTCCAAGGAAAAATTGCTTAATTCATTTGTGCAGGGATTCGTAGAGAAAACCGTAGAAGATTTTCTGAAATCAGTTGAAAAAAAAACTGTCCGCTAAAATCTCTGCAGAAATTGCAGACAAAGCTACTGGTAAAACTTTTGACGTAATCCTTCAACAAATATCCAAGGAATTCTTGGAGTTTAACTTACACTTTGGAACTTTAAGTAGAACATTAGTGAAGTGTTTTTTTTTTATTTTTTAACAAGTGATTTAAATCCCTGAAGGGTTTTCTGAAGGAATCACTGAAAGATCTCCTAGAGATACCTCAAGAGAAATTTCTAGAGGAAATCCTGCAGTAACAAAAAAACAAAAATGCCTGGTAGAACTGGATAACTATATGTAGGTATTTATAGAATAATTTCTTGAAACATTTCCTGATAAATGCCAACGAATAGATTCTGGAGTAGTTTCTGTAGGAAATGCTGGGATGATGTTTGGAGAAATTTTGGAAAAAAAAACGAAAAAAAACTAACAGAATTCCTGAGTAAAGGTCAGAATATATTCCAAGTAATCCCTGGAGGAATGCCTCAAGAAACTTCTGGAGAAGTCCCAGGAGGAACTTCTAGAACAATCTCTCTAGAATATTTAAAAATTTAAATGAGTCGCTGAGAGAATCCCTGAATATATAGAGTTATACATGTAGGAATCTCTGGAGAAATTCCAACAATAATTTCAGAAGCGGAAGTGGTAAAATTGCCGAATTTTTGAAGGAAATCCTGATGAAAGAATGTTACTCGATAAAAAAATCTCCAAGAATTGCATCTTTTGAAGAAAACTTTGAAGAAATTTCTCAAGAAACCCCTGGAGTATTTCCTGGAGGAATTTCTTGAGAAATTTCTAGGAGAATTTCTGGGAGAATTGAAAAGCAATAACTCAGGAAGAAATCTGATTGTATTTCTGGAGGAATTATTCAAGAAATGTTAAAATAAACCTAAAAAACACCTGAATGTCTGAAGAAACAAGTGGACTAGTTTTAGGGAATTAAAAATACCTGAAAGAATCTCTTTTAGCCTTGTATATAGGTTTGTAACTTGGGCGAATACTGTTCAAATACCGGCCGAAAGAATTTCTTTCTACTTCGAGATAACGCAAAAACTGTATTTGTTTACATTGCTATTATTGTTAACAATTTGACACTGTTTTTAGTTTGATGTCGAATTTTCAGCTCAATCGGGCATAGCTCGTCAATGCTGGCCATTTTGTATGGAAGTTGGCTTCCTTTGCTATTTTTATGAACATGGCTTTACTTACAGGGATTAGACAAAGTGATCGGTACAGGCAAAATTTAAACTTTTCATAAAATGATCAACTAGCTGAAACTTTTCGAATAGTGCATCAAATATTCTCAAATTTTTACTGTAAGTTTATAAACTAGTTGTGTATTAGTGGTCCAAATATGTAAAAGATTGATCTTTTGAAAAATGAAAATTTTGCTTGTCCCGATAATTTTGTCTATCTTGTGTATATCACAATTTCATTGGACACAATCACAAACAAATGAATAATTTTGCATAAAAGTTTTTCACTTTGGACTTCATTGATAGGCATATTGGATCACATGGAGAGGCATATCAACCAGGTGAATATGACGGAGGTGACGATTAAAATTCGTACAACTTACCTTACCGATCAGGCTAAGGCCGGGGTGGCCTCTGCTGTACATAGTAGCCGTTTCACGTACACGTCTCATACGTACAAGGCAATTCACAAAAAAAAGTCAGGATGTTGGCTTTACTTCTGCATATGACACAAGTCTACATTTCTAGATAAACTTTACAGTAAGTTCATGCCACACGATCTTAGAATAAATCCAGTAGCAAAGCTTTTTTCCGTATATGAATTTGCATGGGAGAAAACCAGAAAATCCGTAACACATCAACAAACATCATTAGCACCAATCGTACGAATGAGCCGTTGAAAATCTCGCACAGTCAAAGCTCCTCCACTTGCCACCCCATTTCAGCTAAATACCATCTTCTGAGTAAATCGCCTACATACATAACACATGGTATCCTCCTTAGCTCAGTGGGGCAACGTTTAGCCATAAAACAATACCATACCAGAGTTCGATTCTCGGTACGATCCAGGATCATCTTGTAATTGAAAGTAATGTATGCGTTCAAATTGTGGGTAAGTTGGCGAAAATACTTTTAATTCAAGCTGAGACGCAGGCCTTGTCCCAGAAGGTGTGATGTACCACCAAGAAGAAGACATACACATCACAACGAGCTGTGCCATCCCCCATCCACCTTCCCATTATCGCATTAGCTTCGCAATTTTCTCCGATTGCTCCGGCTGCGCTGCTATTCGTTTCAACATATACGGTACGGACACGGACGGAAGGAGGCGTAAGCGTACTACTAGGTATACGACCCGGAATTGGACTGACGCCTGCCATAAATTAGTAGCTGGGAGTAACACCACCCAGTTCGGTTTGCTTTGCCGCAAATCCTCTCTGATTACGACATAATCAATTAACCAAGACGGGGAGGATTCGGTTTTTTTTTTTCGTCGTACTCCGGGTTTCTTCCTTCTGATGTTCAAGCATTCAAGAGGTTAGGGGAAAATGTGGAGATCTCATTAGTGGTGGTAAATTGCATCAGTACTTGTGATGGGAAAAAATAAGTTTTTGCAGAATATGCAGTTGTTTCAAGTAAAATCACTTTTCAAGCGGTTTCTGATAAATATGGTTAAGTTTACCCGCGTGAATCCTTTCAGCAGTCCTCATTGTACTGTTGAAGATTACTTATTCAATATTTGTGTACACATTCACGATTCCACATACCTGCAAAGAAAAAGAAAAATAAAATAAACATTACTCTTGCGACTTTTATAAAGGGCAATCTAAAAGCGTTCAAAGACGGAACCGTTTCCAATATAACTTCATAATTTTCTGAGAAATTGTCTTCATCGTTTGTTGGAGCAGTTAATTCGTCGTGAGTTTCCACCCCAGTTCCACTTATCAAAGCAATGGGAAGTTCAGAGTCGTTATTCGGGTTAAATATTTGCACTTCCAGCGTATCTAAATCCAAATGTGTTACTCAAAAGATGAATGAACTGAGCATTAAAAACGGAAAACGTTTCCCACACACAAGAGCAAACATCAGACATGATGTATTCAATCTTCCCAAAGTTCGTTCATGTAGAACAGAAATGGAAAATTTCTCATCGTGAAAAATTTCGCGAGTCTTACCAACACATCAAAACACCACGGCTTTGAGTGTTAGCTGTGTGTGAGTTTTTTCGTATCCGTATGATTCGTATGGGGTAAGCAAAACAAAAGGCTGTTGTTTATTGTACAGTTGGACCTCCTATTAGATGCTGCCACCCACTTTACACATACCGCGTTTTTCAGGCTGTCTTCTATGGACTGTATCGGAAATTAACTATAAACGTTCAAAATACTCTATCTCGAAGCACGGTTGGTCTTTTCATGCCGGTTCTTCTATGAAATCTTCACCATATAGTTAAGTTTAGAACAGCTTGGAGAAATTTGCAAAATGTTTAGTATTATTGAAAATATGGTTGTATGAGAATACCACACAAAATAACAATCTGTACAAACCGACACTAACATATACATATCACTCAATACCGACTTTTAAAATTCTTATTTTGGATAGAAACACCTCCAACATTTAGAATATGGTCTATTCCAAAAAACACCTACTTTTTGGTCGAGCTTTGACGCTCTGTTTTAAATATCTTCAGAGGTTACCAAATTGCGTTCTTTGGTTAAACTACCTCTTCAAAAGATTAAAATACATACCCAATTGAAAAAATGCAAATTTTCCACTTTATGTATTTTTTATTTTCGTAATCGTTCTTTGAAGACGCATAAAAAAAGAGTTCCTCGAAAAATGGCCCTTTTTCAATTTTAAGAAATGCCCTAAACTGCGGAGGGAATTTTTCTTGATAAAAATAATTTTCCCATACCATGAGCATTCTGAAAAAGAATATATTTGCGCAAAAATAAGAGATAAAATAGAATATTTTCCCACAGTTTTCGCAATTTCAAATTTTAGGAGGCGTCCAAAGTTTTAAAAACATATGTGCAATCTTTGAGATAAAAGTCAAAGTTAACCCGAGCAGAGGAAAATATCAAGTGAATAACTACGAAATCACATAACCTGTTTTTATATCTTGTTTTGTTATTATTAAATTATCAAGGCATAGCTTTTCCATAACAAATTTTGTTGGAAAATCTCATTTTGTTATAATCAAGCTATTGATAAACATTAACTAAATTACATTTAAGTAACATGTTTTGTTGAAGTACAAGTTTAGTTATTGTTGTACTATTGACAGACTTATCAGCAATAGCACTACAGTAGGAAGTTTTGAAATCACAGCAACAATTCGACAATTATGACCTGTCATTTTGTGTTGTTCCACTTTTGTATTCAGTTATGAAGGAAATTTCTGAACGACTTATTTTAAAAATTCCTTGAATAATTTTCGGATAAGCACTCGGAAATTCTGGAGGAAGCTTTCGATAAATTCCTGGAGTAGTCTTCAAGAGAACTCTTGGCGCAATTTTCTTAGAAATTCCGGAGGTAATTTTTCTGAATTAGAATTCTTGGCAGAATCTTTTGAAAAACTCCTGGAGAATCCTTCGGAAAAACTCCTGGTGAAATCCTCAAAGAAATTTTCAGAGAAATCATAAGATGAACTTCAGGACTAATGATCACAGGAAATTCTGAAGGAATCCTTGAAGGGATTCTATGCAGTAAGGAATCTTTGAAAATCCAAGAAAGATTCCGTCGAAGAACTCTCGGTGAAAATTTCTGGAAGATTTTTGAAGTGATTTATGGAAAAGTTCAAGACCAAATCTATCGACGACTTTCTGGAAGAATTTTATGACAAAGTCACTTGATAAACATAAACTATGTTTTTGACGGACTCCTTAGAGAAATAAATAGAAGAATTTTATAAAAAAAATATTGATTGATTGATTTGTCTTTATAAAAGAGACTTTCATCACAAAAAAAAAAATATTGCTAAAATTTCTGGTGAAAGTCCTGTAGAAATAATCAGAGGAAGTTCAGGAGAAATTATTGCAAAATTTTTGGAGGAATCCTTGTAGAATCCAGGAGGATAATGCAACATAATTCTTGAATCCAGGGAAAAATCGGAAGAATTAAAACAAAGTTTCCAGAAAAATTGTAATAATCTTCCAATATCCCAAAAAAATTCTGCAAAACTGTTGAGCATTCTAAAAATTCTTCAGTTTCTATGCTGAAAAAAAAACATAACAAAAGTCACAAATTGCTATCGACGATCAAACTTTTCCAAGTACATGTGTTGATTTCAAAACCATGCTCCGAAAAGAATTAAAGTAAAACAGTTTATAAATTTACAGGTGGAAACCGAAGCTCGTTGTATTTGATAATATAGAAATTACTAAAGTTCAATTATCTTGCGACTTCAAATCTCCTAGAATGAATTGAAAGGTGAATATAGTATTTTTCGATCATTTGAAAATATTTCTCACGTCAGAGTGATGAACCTCATGTTATTGGCGAGTTTGTGAGACAAAGCGAATAATTTTATATAATAAGTATTACACCCGATTCTTTTTTTTTGCACGGGTCGTTACTTTGCTTTAACTCAGTCAATTTTGAACCGATTTTCATGAAATTTCGTGCACTGATAGTACTAATCGTGCCTACATGTGTACAAAATTTTATGAGAATCGGTTGAAAATTGACTGAGTTATAGCACCCGTGCAAAAAAAAGAATCGGGTGTATAACTTATTCAGTAACGAGTTTGATATCATAGCAAATTTTGCTCTCCGATTACTATCAATAATATATTAATATCAAAATTTGTTATTGAAATATTTTCCGAATTCACTGTTATTAAGTTTTTATTGAAACTAACAAAACAAGTTATTGAAATGGGTTTCCAGGAACATTTTTTGTTATGGAATTTGTTATTTTGCCGCTTATGACAGACAAGTTTATAACACAATATGTTATGGTAATAATTTGAAAATAACCGATTTTATTATTCAGTTATTTTGCCTAAATAACACAGCTCCTTATGCTGTTGTTATTCCCTTCTGCTCGGGAAATGATTATTTTTTTTAATCAGAACTGCCATTCTTTATTTCAAAGATTTGTATAGTATCTCCAAAGATAAAGTTATGACTGTTTTGAACAGATTATTTTTTAGGCAGTTGTGAACGTTTATATGTAGTTAATTTCCGATATAGTCCTTAACCGATTTAGTTCATTTTTTGTTCATATGTGATAAGTCTACAGTACGCACTAACTGCATTAAAAAAATCAGCTGAGAAATTGTGGTGGGCATAAAGTGGGTGGCAGCGTCTAATAAGAGACTCGACTGTACCTGATCGTGTTGATGAGTTGCGTCGATGGTCTTACGTTGTTACGCTACACAATAAGTTGTTCATACAACATCCGCACTCTTGAAAAATTACGGATTTACAAATGGCGTAAATCATCTACGTGCGTTGACATGACTGAATGGCAAATTTTACTCAATATTGTATAGCCATCGTGTAAACTCAGGTGGCGTCAAACAGAGGTGACGTTGCTGTTCTTCTTTGTGATGGGATTGCAAAAAGTTTTATCTTGTCTATTTTATGTAGTGGCTACAGTTAGTATAGCGCATATCAATCTTCAGAATAAAAGAGCAGGAACAATCCATCTTTGCGGACTTTTCCAGAATTGTAGGTCTCAATTGGCTTTAGTCCAAGAAGCATTACATTCAAGAAGAGACATTATCTTAAAGAACCTTATGATCCCTACGTGTTATGTTTCGAACATGTGGCCTAGCTAATAACGCATTTGTCGCTACACTCGTCTCTGAATTAACTATTGAAATTCCGTATCCATTGAAAATCTTGATTCGCAACAGGAATACGTATATTGTTCGGTTAATTTACCGCATGATGAACCATATCTAAGGGATACTTACAAAGACCCATTAGCCATCCCAGGTAGATGTTGTATAAACGATTTTGCAGCCTTAATTAAAAAAAAAACCCTAATTAATCCACCTAGCGGTGATGGCGCCTTTCTCGTGCCTTCGAAACCTCATTTCAATAAAACTTGTTGTGTACAATGTTGATGTATACCGCATTTTCATACAAATAACAGAAATCCATTTCATGATACCAGAAATCCTATCGTTTATCTGGCTTTTAATGTTAGAGCCTCAATTTCTTAAGAAAAAGACGCTATTTTGAATTTGAAGCTGCCATTTAGGATTTAAGATTGCCATCTTGGATGTTCTGGTCGCCATTTTTGGCGTTTGGTTGTAGGATTCGTCATTGATCATTGAAAATTCGAAAGCAGTTTTCTCATTCAAAACTGAAATTTTCGCAGTGAAAATGTATTCACTGTACTCCATTTTCCACCCGCAATACAGGTGAATACATTTTCACTGCGGAAATTTCAGTTTTGAACGAGAAAACTGCTTTCGAATTTTCAATGATGACGATTATGTCAATGACGAATCCTTCAACCTTAAGAGCCTAAATCTCTATTAAACAGCCTCCATATTTAATTTTGAGCCGCCACCTTGAACATTTGGCTGCCATCTTGAATTTTGGGCCGACATCGTGGAGCTTATGGTCTCCAGTGTTAATTTCCGCACAAAACTCGCCAACCATGCCAAAGGTTTCAAAAATCGCCGCAGTTTGATGTATCGCATGATGTGGCTAGCTCAGTTTTATATACGGCCAGTTATACCAGTGCTGGTCAGTATCACTGAATTGGCCATAACTCCGGAACGCCTTGGCCGATCTGGACCATTTTTGATAGCAAACTATTCCGGTTTTTCAAGCTATAATCCGAAAAATCGGCCAAGGGGAAGTGCCTTAAAAGTGAGGGAACTTAATTTGCGCACATACATACATACGTACATACATACACACATACAGACATAATCTTAATTCGTTGAACTGAGTTGATTGGTATATGCGACTTGATCCACCGAGCCTTTTTTCGAAAAATCGTTTTTTGAGTGAACATATAGTTTTTTAGTACACTAAGTGTACGAGAAAAGCAAACACTACTTCCGAGCTTTTTAGCTTTAGTTATCTAACTAAGCCAATAGATTCCAAGATCGTTTTTGGTAGCAAATTTAATAATCTTTCAAATGCGATAAGTTTGACCATTTTCAAGTTATAGCCAGTTTGAGACAAGCAAAGTCAAAAACATGTAAAGTCCAATTACTACGTAACGGTTTAGATTAGACCATATGCGTAAAACATTTTTTCACCGGTGTTTGCTTGCTAACGTTCATGAGGTTATCAAAAAATCTTAACTTTGCTGTGTCGCATATATTTGGCCGCTTTCGGAGGGACACCCGGAACTGGTTACGGCACTACCGGCTGTCCCTAATGTGGTCCTAACCTATTTCTTTGATAATACCAGTCGTCAGGTTATCAGAAAAGCCATTATTTGTTGTATCGCATGCATGGGTTTGGTACTCTTTTATATTTGGCCACATCCGTCGGGACCCCCGGAACCGGTTCCGGACAACTACCGGTTCAGACATGGTCTGATACTGTTTTCCTGCTAAGCGTTCATCAGGTTATCGAAAATGCCGCTGTTTGATGTGTCGCATGCATGGGTTTGGTACTCTTTTAAATTTGGCCACTTCCGGTGGGACATCCGGACCCGGTTCCGGAACACTACCGGTTCAGATATGGTCTGATACTGTTTTCCTGCTTACCGTTTCTCAGGTTATCGAAAATGTCGCTGTTTGATGTGTCGCATGCATGGGTTTGGTTGACTTTTATATTTGACCATTTCCGGCGTGACACCCGGAACTGGTTCCGGAATACAACCGGCTGTCTCTAATGTGGTCCTAACCTATTTCTTTAATAAGTCATCAGGTTATCAGAAAAGCCGTTTTTGTTGTATCGCATGCATGGGTTAGGTCTTGGGTTAGGTACTCTTTTTTATTTGGCCACATCCGTCGGGACCCCCGGAACCGGTTCCGGAACACTACTGGTTCAGATATGGTCTATTATTGTTTTCCTGCTAACCGTTCATCAGGTTATCAAAAATGCCGCTGTTTGATGTGTCGCATGCATAGGTTTGGTACTCTTTTATATTTGGTCACTTCCGAGGGGACATCCGGAACCGGTTCCGGAACACTACCGGTTCGGATGTGATCTGATACTGTTTTCCTGCTAACTGTTCATCAGATTATCAAAAAAGCCGCTGTTTGATGTGTCGCATGCATGAGTTATGTTAAATTTGATATTTGACCACTTCCAGCGGGACACCCAGAACCGGTTCCGGAACACTACCGGTTCAGATATGGTCTGAGACTATTTTCCTGCTCACCGTTCATCAGATAATCGTAAATGCCGTGGTTTGATGGGTCGCATGCATGGGTTTGGTGCATGTTCATGTCTGGCCCCTTCCAGGGGTACCGATCCGGAACACCTAAATGGCCATAACTCCGGAACGGCTGGACCGATCAGAACCATTTTCAATAGGAAACAATAGGACCAGATTCCGCGTCGAATGAGCCGTTGATCGTTAAAATCGGTTGATATTTACTATCTAAAAGTGAGGTGACCTTTTTTTGTACACATACACACACACATACATACACACACACACACACATACACACACACAGACATCATCTCAACTCGTCGAGCTGAGTCAATTGGTATATGAAACTTGCCCCTCCGGGGGCTCTATCAAAATTTCATTTTTGGAGTGAACATATAGCCTTTCGGTACACCTTGGTGTACGAGAAAGGCAAAAAAAGCAGGACATAGGAGATACATTTATTTATTCAGTTCCTAAACATCTGAAATTGATGATTTTATTCAACCTTTGACTGGCTTGAAGTTTTTTGAATAGCTGATTTAAGGCTAAATATGCGTCTAATCAGCAATCAATCAAATTTATTAATTGTGGTTAATAGTTAAAAAAAACTTTTTCTAAGCGAAATGAGAGCATTATTTATTGAACCTGAACAACCAAGATCATAAGTTAAAATGAGCCTGTATTGCGGCTGAAGAAGCGTCGTAGATACTATGAATCCCTGTTTGGGTCTTCTGTCAAAAATTGTTTGATTAAAGGTTGAACCACAGATGAATAATTTTTCATGTTTACGTATGTTTTAAATTTAGTTACAGAGATGGAGAGTATCCTATTCAAGTTGAAATTCAACCATCTTTGCATTGCTAATTGAATTGGTTGAACAATCCATTTTTCAGGCCAATATTCAGCTATCATAATGTTCAACCACCAGTAACCATGACCCAGCCTCTATTCAGCTAATACTCTTACTGTACAGTAGTCATTATTACTTGGGATAGCTGTAAAGGCGTGAGTACTTGTATGACCATACTGAAGGTGACGGGTTCAATTCTCGGTCGGTCCAGGAATTTTTCTTTAATGAAATAACCTTGACTTTCTTGATCAAAGAGTATCTTTCTACCTGCCATACGATATGATTATGTTGATGGGTAAAGGAAGCTCTTAGTTATAGTTAAAAAAGTTGTCGTTGATGTCACCGTCATCATTAAACTTCAAAAGTAGTTTTCTCAATCAAACACAAAAAAATGTTATGAAAATGTATTAACTGTATTCCAAACGGGAAACGGAATGCAGTTGATAATATTTCAAAAATAATTGTGTTTCAAATGAGTGGACTGCTTTCGAAATTTTAATGATAACGATTATATCAATATCAACTTCTTCAATCTTGAAAAGAGTGGAATTGTTCATACTTATCTTACAGGCCAGACTAAAGCCTGTACATAATAGCCGTCTCCATTCTGCTCGGTCCTTGGCTGTGTGTCTCCAGTTCCGCACTCTGCGAAGGGTCCGCAGATTGTCCTCCACTTGATCGATCCACCTAGCTCACTGCGCACGACGTCTTCTTGTACCGGTCGGATGACTCTCGAGAACCATTTTAGTCGGGTTGCTATCCGACATCCTGATGACGTGACCCGCCCACCGTAGCCTCCCGATTTTCGCGATGTGGACAATAGTTGGTTCTCTCAGCAGCTAATGCAGCTCGTGATTCATTAGCCTTCTGCGAGTCCCGTCTTACATCTAACTCTGCCGTAGATGGTACGCAGCACCATCCATTCGAAAACTCCAAGGGCGCGTTGGTCCTCTGCACGTAGAGTCTATGCTTCGTACCCGTAGAGGACTACCGGTCTATTCAGTGCTTTGTAGATAGTAAACCTCGTGTGACGGTGAACTTAATTCGATCGTAGAGTTCTACGGAGTTCAAAGTTAGCTCAATTTCCTGCCACAATACGCCTCTGAACTTCTCTGCTGGTGTAGTTGTTGGCGGTCATCAGTGAGCCCAAGTACACGAATTCTTCAACCGTCACGATTTCATCACCGTCGATAAAAATTCGTGGTGGCGGGCGTGGTGATTCCTTCCTGGAGCCCTTTGCCATCATGTACTTTGTCTTCGACACATTAATGACTATTCCGATTCACCAGGCTTCACTCTTTAGTCGGATGCACGTTTCCACTATCGTCTCAAATTTACGAGCAATAATATCAATATCATCAGCGAAACCAAGCTGCTGAACGGATTTCGTGAAAATCGTCCCACTCCTGTTTATCCCCGCTCCTCAATTACACCCTCTAAAGCAATGTTGAACAGCAAGCACGAAAGAGCATCATCTTGCCGTAACGTTCTGCGAGATTCGAAGGGACTCGAGAGTGTCCCTGATACTCGAACTATGCAAATCACTCGATCCATCGACGCCTTGATCAGCAGTTCTCGATCGATTGTATCATACGCCGATTTGAAATCGATGAACAAGTGATGTGTGGGCACGTTGTATTCGCGGCATTTCTGCAACACCTGGCGGATGGCGAACATCTGGTCCGTTGTAGGGCGTTCACTCATAAATCCAGCCTGATATTGCCCCACGAACTCTCTTGCAATAGGTGATAGACGGTGGCATAAAATTTGAGAGAGTATCTTGTAGGCAGCGCTCAGTAGTGTGATCGCGCGGTAGTTCCCGCAATCCAAATGGTCGCCCATTTTAGGCTGATATGGACAAATTTTATTTTGACTTTTTGTCCCCCCCACCCCCCCTACAAATAGTTTTGGATGAGTTTTGCATTTTGAGGCGCTGGCGCAGAAAGAAAATATTTATCAAAATATCGGGGTTTGCTCAAAAATCTTTAACAAATCCAATGAGATTTAAATGCTTTATTATTTTTATCTCCCTCGACCAGCCAAAGAGTGGAGGGACAAAAAGTAAAATAAATATTTGTAAAGATTGTAAATATTTATAACACCTAGGGAGATAAATTCAAATAGAAACTCCTGAAAAGCATTCGATTTTCTGAAGTTCCAACCTAAAATTATGTTGCATTGCATTAGTTTCGTTTAACGATGAAGTATGAACAGTAAAAATATGCTGTCAATTTATGTGAAGCTAAGCTAAATGAGAAAGGCGACTCACCGTTTTGAATAGTCGGACGGAAATTTTCAATTTCCTACTCACAAATTTACCTTGCCGAAACTAAAAGCATTAGCAAACTTTTCCATGTTTTTGTGCCCTGAAGTGGAACATATCCATCCAGAAACGACATGGCCAAAACCACCCAAAATGAGAAACTGGAACGAGACGAGCACACACAAACCTCTGGTTAACCTTTGAACAAACAAATTCACTAGGCAAACCAGAGCCCATGCCCGTAGGTTCGCTCCACTGGGACTTTTTATGCACTCATATTACAAACATGTGTTCTTAATTAAAAACTACCTTCTATTAATTTAATATTCACAAGAAAAAAACAGGGGGCTTCACACCGCCGCCACACCGGTAGAGGAAGCTATGTACCTTCCGGTGGAATAGAGCCCCCGCCGTTCGACGTGTTCTCGCACACACCCAACTAAATTACTTACACACGTCGTTCTTTCAAGTAGCAGTAGTACGTCAGAAGCCAGCGCAGTGCCGTGGCACTTGAGTGGGTGGATTTGTAGCGTTGCTCTTTTCACCTTTCAATTAGGACTTGTAAAAGAACTGAAAAGACAGAGCAAGCCACGCTATGGCGTCGTCATCGTCATCGCGGTGTCGGAGTCGGAGGTCGATGTTGCACGTGGAGGTGGAGAACCGCCTCCTGTCAGGTCTCGCGGGTCGGGATGATGATGGTACGATATGTTAATCAAAAGCAGAAGTGTGCTCTTCGCTCCATTGGAGCTGCCATTCAGCCAGCTGTAGCGGATCAGGCTTAGGTATGTCGAATCCGAGCTGAACTACGCCGTCGTTGAAGAGCAAGTTCACTCCCTGTTGAATGATAATTAGAAAACTGATTTAAAATGATAATTGCTTCATTACCAATAGTGAGCTGATGGGATGGAATGTAATCTGGAACCATGGGGAAGCCGAAGGAAAATGATGTTAGCTAGCGAAGAAATGCGCTCTGCTGTTGCGGAGCAAGTGTATGCTAATTGATATTTTTCCCTGAACAGACGGCGGTGAGGCGGTTATTGTGAAAGCGGTAGCAAATTGTATCACTTGCGATTTCAATTAAAGGAAACAGAGGGTGCAGTTGGTAATTTGACCTGGCAACGTGACATTCTGTTTCAATGAAACGTAAGTAGGATATAGCGAATGACGATTTCTCATAGAGATGCATGTCGGAAAGAACATATGGGGACAAGACTTCCCTCAGGGGCTTCCACAAACGTTAATAGGAAGCAATCAGTGAAGTACTAGATTGAAAGTAGTGAGCTGGATTTTTGTATGGTGAGATGATCAGTTCTCCGTTTCTGCAATGAAATGGTGCAAACAGCGTGGGTTATATGATTCCTTGTCTAATTTGATGTTGTTTGAGCAAAAGTTTGGGTAACTGTGTTGTTGAAGTTGCAAGAAATAAATAATACAACAACACAGTTACTCAAACTTTTGCTCAAACAGCATCAAATTAGGCAAGAAATCATATAACCCAAGCTGTTTGCACCATTTCATTGCAGAAACGGAGAATTGATCATCTCACCATACAAAAATCCAGCTCACTACTTTCAATCTAGTACTTCACTGATTGCTTCCTATTTCATAAGGACTGCTTGACGTTATGTCGGGTTTTAAGCATTCTGTGAACCCAATTGAAGATATGTCATGATTGCGTGTGGCTTCCAATACCATATCAAAAGGCACGCTGTCAAATGCAACCTAGATTTTTTTTAGAAGATTCACAAATGACTCACCAGATTAATCCTTCTTAGATGTCAATTTCTTGATTTGGCTGCTTTGGCTGACTAAGCCATGTGAAATTTACACTGTTGAAAATGCTTTGACATCCATGTGCACAACAGAAACATGTGCTCGATGAACAAATTGAGATTTTAATTAAGAAAAGAAATCCATGTACTCCGGTGAGACTCGAACTCACGACTTCCAATCCGTAAGACGGGCGCTTCTATTTCTTCAAGCTACGCAGTTACTCGACTACCTCCGACGCCAAAAGGCGTAGAACAGAGCTGTGGAATCAAGTTCGGAATTTAGAATGTTGTAGTTTTCAAGACTTTACCTTTCCAAGCAACTTTGCATACTTTGTTTTTTTTTTCCAAATAACTGTGGAAATCATTAACTGTTTTTTTTTTTATATAGAATGAGAAAATCTGCAACAGATACCCAAGAGGTGGTTCCTCGGGTGATGTGGGGATCGACCCACTAAAAACTCATTCTCTCTCTTCCTTACCTTCGCGGTACGCCCGTTAGGGATGACTTCGAGAAGGGGGGGGGGGCCGTACATGAGTACACTCTAATAGTAAGCGTTCCACCAGCTACCGCCTTAAGTTGTTCACTCTCCCCTGGAGGCTCGGGTCCTGGCTAGTACTTAGACTACCCGTTGAACTCAAGCTCCTGGATGGGGAAGGGGGCCAACTCAACTAGCTGTTGTTCGGCTCGCCATTTACTCTGTAGTTCAAGTACGATTCGAGAAACCGTGGAAGTAACGGAGTCCCACTTGTCCGCCCCCATACACATCCTTTCAACAATGTTGTCAGGCGTGATATCTCTACCGCATACCACCTGCATACCCGACCTTTGCTCCACGAAACGTGGACATTCAAAGAGCACATGCTCCGCGGTCTCGTCGCAGTCTGCACACTCCGGACATGCGGAGGAGCCTGCGTGTCCGAATCTGTGCAGATACCACCTAAAGCACCCATGGCCTGACAGAAATTGAGTCAAGTGAAAATTCACCTCGCCATGGGGCCTGCTCGTCCACTTGGACACGCTCGGTATGAGCCTGTGTGTCCATCTACCCTTGCTGGAGGAATCCCATTCGCTCTGAACTTCAGCATAGACGAGGTTCTGGCGATACGCCTCGCGCCTCTTATGCCGCGTCGCTCGAAGCATTCTTCATCCTCTGCCACCACTAAAGCTATGGGCATCATGCCCGCTAGCACACATACCGCGTCCTTTGAGACCGTGCGGTATGCGCTCACCACCTTAAGGCACATCAGCCTGTGGGTACTCTCAAGTCGCTTCACGTTTCGGTTAACCACTAGCGCCTTCGACCATGCAGCGGCGCCATACCGTAGTATGGAGACCGCTACTGCCGCGAGCAGCTTACGCTTACTCGAGACTATTGCCGAGCTGTTTGACATTTTCTATGACAATGCCATTATCGCCATGCTTGCCCTTTTGCAGGCATATTCTACGTGGCTTCCGAATTTCAGCTTATCGTCGATCATGATCCCCAATTGCTTCAGTGAGCGCTTAGAGTTGATCGTGTATCCACCTGTGGTGACCACTGCCTGCTGTTCAGACTTGCGGTTGTTTACCACCACCACCTCCGTTTTGTGGTGCGCGAGTGCCAAATGTCTCGACCTCATCCAATCCTCCACTATGCCAATTGCGTGAGTTGCTGTCAGTTCCACTTCCTCTATCGACTCGCCGTATACCACGAGGGTAATATCATCGGCGAAGCCGACCAGCTTTACGCCCGGTGGAAGTTTGAGCCTCAATACGCCATCATACGCCGCGTTCCATAGTACCGGGCCCAAGATGGACCCCTGCGGTACCCCTGCGGTGATTTTGTAGCTCCTCTCGCCTTCCTCGGTGTCATAAATTAGCACTCTATTCTGGAAGTAGCTCTCCAATATCCGGCATAGGCTAACCGGGACTCCTAGGTGGTGTATTGCGCACTCAATGGCGGTCAAGCTGACACTGTTGAACGCATTCTTAACGTCCAGTGTGACGACCGCGCAATAGCGGATTCCTGTTCGCTTCTTTTGGAGCGCTATCTCGGCCGTTTTGATTACAGCCCTAATAGCGTCCACCGTCGATCGACCCTTCCGGAAGCCGAACTGGTTATCCGAGAGACCAGAGTCATCGGGTTTCTCGGTATAGACCATCAGCCTCGACAGAATGATCCGTTCCAACAGTTTTCCGGCGGTGTCCAGCAGGCAAATAGGTCTGTATGCCGACGGGTCGCCAGGTGGCTTCCCGGGTTTGGGCAGTAGAACCAATCTTTGCCTTTTCCACCTCTCCGGAAATTCGCCTCTGTCTAGGCACATCTGCATAGCCATTCTGAACATGTCAGGCTTAGCCTCGATGGCCGTCTTGATGGCTAATGTCGGGATACCATCCGGACCCGGAGCCTTGTTCAACTTAAGCGACTTTGCTATTGCAATGAGTTCGTCGTTCGTCACCGGGGCTACCTCGCTATGGCCGGTTTGGCTATAGGGAACGGGTGCCCATGGTCTTGTATCGTGGCGCGGGAACAGCGTTTCCACGATCTTCTGCAGCATCTCTGGGGAGCGTTCTGGGGGTGCTGACGCGCCCTTCGTTTTGGCCATGACTACTCTGTAGGCATCACCCCATGGGGTCGTGTTGGCTGCCTGGCAGAGATTTTCGAAGCACGCCCGCTTACGAGTCTTAATCTCTTTATTCAGTGCCAGTTTAGCCGCCCTGTAGGCCTCGCTTCGTTCAATTCTATCCTCATCGGTACGAGCCCTTTGCATCCTCCTTCTAGCTCTTAAACAGGATGCGCGGAGTTCTGCGATTTCTGGACACCACCAGTACACCGGTTTGCGTCCATTTCTGGGTAGGGATCGCCTTGGCATAGCGGCGTCACATGCACGGCTTAGGGTTCCGACTAGATCATCGCTGGATAGATCGTCGGTGTTACTCTCCATAAACAATCGCTCCACAAATGCCGGCTTATCGAATCGCGAGGTCAGCCATCCCCGATGACGGTCGATGACCTTCGGCTGTGGCCGTCTTCCTCTGTGTTCCACTCTGTATCGAATCGCCAGATGGTCACTATGCGTGTATCCATCGTCAACCCTCCAGTCCGAGCTAGGGTTTAGACCCGGGCTCCAGAAGGTCACATCAATGATGGACTCTGCACCATTCCTACTGAAGGTTTTTTTGTCGCCTACGTTCGCGACATCCACGTTTAGTCTAGCCATAGCTTCGAGTAAGGCCCAACCTCTCGCGTTAGTCAAGCGGCTACCCCACTCAATCGCCCAGGCGTTGAAGTCTCCACCGATGATCACGGGACTCAATCCCACCATTGCGCTTGTTAACGATTCCAGCATAGACGAGAACTGGTCTATCGTCCACCTGGGAGGGGCATAACAACTGCAGTAGTATACCCCGTTGATCTTCGCTATTACGAAGCCCTCGTGCGATGTGGAAACTATTTCCTGGACCGGAAACGACCGGTTGTACAGATCGCCTGTACTGTGAACTGTGGAAATGCTCAAAGAACACTAAGTTGAAGAGAGGCAGACAAAGTTCCAGAGCGAACGTAGAGACATAAAAGAAGAAGAAGAAGAAGGAGAAAAAGGAGAAGAAGAAGGAGAAAAAGGAGAAGAAGAATATCTGCATTCGAACTGCTTACTGTCGTATCATAGCAGTTGGACTGCAAAACTGCCCTATATTAGCAATTTGAATGCTACATAAAATCTGACAGCATTTGCGTAGCATTTTAAATGCACGGTAAGTTTTAGTTAACAGGCATCATAACTGCTACTTTATTGCCATAAAACTGCTAAGAGAGATAAGTGATGCTAACCTCAAAACATTTCAACTTCTTTTACATATCATGTCTGAAGAAGCCAATATCATTCGCATGTACTCTCATTCATTGGTAATAGCGAAGAAGATCAATGGGAAAACATGATATGGCAAATAAATTCCAATCCTATGGTCGATTTCATTATCAACACCTGCCCAGCGAACGAAGAATCTGCTGGTGTTAGCCTTAAATAGGATGGAGGGATCGAATCTTAATTTGGGCGAAATCAGAAAAAAATCAGCAACAACAGCAGTTACGGCCATGCCCCGAGCCGCAAAAGTTCCACGAGAGAGTGAGAAAAATAGAAGAGAAGGGAAGCCGTAAAATGGGCAGGGGAAAATATTTGTTTTTATTTTTGACAATCTCGGGGATAGGAGGGATAAGCATTTAATCAGCCGTATGTCAGGCCAAAACCTGCATTTAATGAGCCATTTTACGAGACGTTTCGGATCAGCTGATCGCTCATTTCATGAATGAAAATTTGACAGAAGGTTGCGCCCAAGCCCGTGAGTGTTAATACCAATATCAACACTGTTGTCGTTTCGTAAAATAGACTATTAGCACTTATGGCGCATATATAGCAAATTAGCATTTAATAACCTACTGTAAAGGCTCATCGCATATAGTACAGAATTAATGCCACTTTAACTGCTTATTGGTTACCTGGGAACAATATGTGATACTGACTTACCTCGATACTGACTTACTCCAATACCTCAGGACTTACAAAGATGCTGTCTTCATCAAAGATATTCAGAAGCCTAAAAGCAACAACTTTTCTAAAGGCGGCATTTTCGTAGGTGTTCTGGTTTTAGAGATATCGAGGTGAGTCATGGTGATGCAATATTATTGCAATACTTTCTGTGAGCCGCTACTTATGACGGGTAATGTATGTCTTTTACTTTTACTCGATACTAGATGTTTTGAGCACATCTTATATAATCGGAATCACCTTCATCTGGCGTTGCGTTCATTAAAGCAGAATGCGAATGATAATAGTTTTGGGTCAGACCAGGATGCTCTCGAACAAACTTATGTCGTTTATGCAGGCTTTCGCCTACTTGTTAGTCAATGAAGACCAGTGATGGATATGACCAATTCAAAAAAAAAGTTTAATAGTTCATCAAGTTCAATTGAACAAATAACAAAAATCTTCAGGTAAGATATAAATTCCTCAAGATGTTTATATTGACTTAATTTTTTGTATTCGGCTAGATACTTTACAGTATGTACTGTGTACAAAATACTACTTGAATGTGTATCAAATTGAATAATTTATAGCAGAAAGTATGAAAATTCGGACACCAAAAAGTCTTGCACCCTACATTACACACACCCAATTCTTTTTTTGCACGGATTGTTTTTTGCCATAACTCAGTCAATTTTTAACCAATCCAACTGATATGGTCATTCAAGCTTTTGGTTTTTTTTTTCATTTCATCCCATTTTACCCTAAATTTCCAAATTTCATGAGATGCAAACCTTACTGGTTAACTCTTCATCAATATTAACTCATATCATGCATAGAAATTTCAAGTTAAAGTGGTTTTAAGTTATTGCCACGTAAAAAAATCATAATCTATATAAATAAAAATGGAATGGTGTTTGTATGTCACCAATAAGCTCGGGAACGGGCCAACGGATCTACACCATTCTTTCAGTATTTCATTTGTGCAGGGCTCCGACGTGTTCGTCCGAAAGAATCATGAGCATGAGCATAGCATAGATGACCGTACAATTCGTAGTTGCTACTCCGTGTTCGTACGAAAGAATCATTGTGAAAATCAACCGAGAACGCATCGAAAACGAGAAAGTTTGAAATTACATTCTCCGGGGCATTTTCCTACAGAGCTGGATGTCAAAAAACACAGTAGGCAGGCAGAACGACGTTTGCCAGGACAGCTAGTTAAAAAAAAATCCAACCTTGAAAGTATACCATCGCATAATTGACCCCACAATACCCTAAAATTCCATGATCTTATTGACTTTTTGGATGTGACGTTACTCAATGGGCATGGCAATGGTATCCCAGCGAAATAATCAATAAAATCATAACAAACGTCGTAAAGTAACAGAAATTTCCAAATTTTAGGGGGACTGGGGTAAAACAGGCTCTATAACTCGCTTCAGACTAGATGCCAGTACATGAATCATCCTCCAACCAATTATTGAGAAAATTTGCTTTCGAATAGTCATCGATGGTCACAAAGAGCCTTGTATTAAGAAGTTATACATTGTTCTACCTTTGGGCTTGATTTTGCCAAATGTACGCTGGTAGAGTTGATGCGAAGTTCGTTCGGTATCAACCGCATATAGACCAAGTATTTGTAAAACTTGAATCCTCCATCGAGCTCCAAGAATCATTGCACTACACCACACTTACCTAAGCCATTTCCCAGAAACAACCTCAAAATCTCAATAAACATGACAGATTGCCAGGCTGCCGGCCACAACGTAATTACCAATCGCGGTTCTAAAAGACCTCCCCCTGTGAGGGAATGAGAAAGGGAGAAAACCGACAGCGCCAGGAAATTTTGATCCACACCGTCACAGCGCCAGCGTGTCAGTATGGAAAAAGCTCCATTTCTGATATAACCGCTTCCATGCAATATCTGCACCTCCCTCCAGGGTAGCGGCATTTCCCAGTACACCCCGTTTCCAGCCGCCGGCCCGCGACCAAGAAACTCGATTAATATTTCCAAGAGCAAATGATGCCGGATGCAGGATGTCGGTAATTAAGTACGCAATTATTTTAATAGACGAACATTAGTAAGTAGCGTTTTAATATAACGTAAGCCACCTCCCGGGGATGTACGATGGGATCGATTTCGGCAATAATTGGTCAAAATTCATTTTTAAATCAATCCATAAGTTGAGAGGTGGCGATTGTTTCAATTTCATCTTATCAGAGATGCCAGATATACAGATTTTTCTGTATAATACAGATTTTTGACCTTCTATACAGATAAGATACAGAGTACAGAAAAATACAGATTTAAAAAAAATGTGATACAGATTTCTCCAGAAAACATTAAATTTTAAGTTATTTTCAATACATTTAATGAAAACTTTGTAAAATAAATCCTAATCTTTAAAGAATTTATGAAGATTTGTACATTTCCACACATGTTTTAGAAAAAAAGTAAAAATTAAATAAAAGTTTCTATGGAAATCTAGGACTCTTGGTGTCTAATATACCGCTGATGATACGTCTCCGAATTTCACGACTCACGTTGTTGTCAGCCGTCAGTAAGGATCCGAGGTAGACGAATTCCTCCACCACCTCGAAAGTATCCCCGTCTATCGTAGCATTACTACCCAGACGGATCCGGTCGTGTTCGGTTCTGCCTACCAGCATGTACTTTGTATTTGAGGCATTCACCACCAGTCCGACCTTTGCTGCTTCGTGTTTCAGGCGGGTGTACAGCTCTGCCACCGTTCCAAATGTTTTGGCAATAATGTCCAGGTCGTCCGCAAAGCACAAAAATTGACCAGATTTTGTGAAAATCGTTCCCCGGTTGTTGAGCTCGGCTCGTCGCATCACACCTTCCACAGCGATGTTGAAGAGTAGGCATGAGAGTCCATCACCTTTTCTCAGTCCCCGGCGAGATTCGAATGAACTGGATAGTTCACGAAACCCTTACGCAGTTTTGCACAACGTTCATCGTTGCTTTAATCAGTCTAGTCAGCTTCCCAGGAAAGCCGTTTTCGTCCATGATTCTCCATAGCTCTGCGCAGTATGCCGCTTTGAAGTCGATGAACAGGTGATGCGTTGGGGCCTGGTATTCACGGCATTTCTGGGGGATTTGCCGTACGGTGAAGATCTGGTCCGTTGTCGACCGGCCGTCGATGAAGCCGGCTTGATAACTTCCCACGAACTCATTCGTTCTAGGTGACAGACGACGGAAGATGATCAGGGATAGCACTTTGTAGGCAGCATTCAAAATAGTGATCGCCCTGAAGTTCTCACATTCCAAATGGTCGCCTTTCTTGTGAATGGGGCAGATTACCCCTTCCTTCCACTCCTCCGGTAGCCGTTCGGTTTCCCAGATCTAGACTATCTGCCGATGCAGACAGGTGGCCAATTTTACTGGGTCCATCTTGATTAGTTCAGCTGCGATACCATCCTTACCAACTGCTTTGTTGATTTTGAGCTGGTGAATGGCATCCTTAACTTCCTTCAGCGTGAGAGTTGGTTTATTTCTATCCTCCGCTGCACTGGCGTCTTCGTTTCCTCCGTTGCCGTAATCTCCCGTGCCTACGTTCTCCATGCCATTCAGGTGCTGAATGAAGTGCTGCTTCATCCTTTCGATCACCTCACTTCCGTCCGTCAAGAGGCATCCATCTTTATCGCTGCATATTTCGGCTCGCGGCACGAAGCCGTTGCGGGATGCGTTCAGCTTCTGACAGAACTTCCGTGTTTCTTGGGAACGGCATAGCAGTTCCATTTCTTCGCACTCCGCTTCTTCCAGGTGGCGTTTTTTTTCCGAAATAGGCGGATTTGCTGTTTCCACTTCTATTTGTAACGTTCCACGTTCTGTCGGGTCCCTTGTTGCAGCATTACAGCTCTCGCTGCGTTCTTCTCCTCCAAAACCGTTCTGCACTCTTCGTTGAACCATTCGTTCCGTCGATTCCGGTCCACGTACTCGATGATGCTTTCGGCTGCGTAGTTGAGGGCTGCTTTCACTGTACTCCAGCAGTCCTCTAGAGGGGCCTCATCGAGCTCGTCCTCGTCTGGCAACGCGGCCTCGAGATTTTGCGCGTATGCTGAAGCGACATCCGGTTGTTTCAGTCGCTCTAGATTGTACCGTGGCGGTCGCCGGTACCGTACATTGTCCGCTTCAATTGTTAGTGAATATGCACATTTAAAAACGAGACAGCAAGTAATAGCTTTTGACCTTCGTATTTCAAATCGATCACACCATGCGTCTTCACCACGGTTTGGTTGAGTTCTGAGCTAGCTGCCATCAACATCTTTTTCATAGCCGGCGTCAACATCTTCATCGTCGTCAATAAAGCAACCGGCGGCAGCAGCCATCGTCGCCGTCATCGTCTGCTGAAGCAATGCCGTTTTAGAGCAGGTATTGCCTTGTCTTGCCTCTGCCTTAACTCTCCCACCTAAAAAGGATGTTCGCGAAGGAACAAATATTGCGAATAAATTATACTTCATTTAATTATGATTGGGGTACGCCCCGTTATTTATGTCATGTTTATGCAGAGCTTAATTTAAAATAGAGCAACTGCCACCACCATTAAACTGTTTGGGCAGGTGGCAAGCACGTCTCGGTTAAGTGTTGTTTGAAAAATTCCAGATTTAATTATTAGAGTTCTTTCAGAGTCCTTTGTATATTTTTTTTTTTACAAACTTGACGTGAAGTTTTACTTAATAATATCCTTTCAAAAACGTATTTCAGAAATGAAATTAGTAAACGTCTTCGTTATTTTTTTCCTTGCATCACGTCCTTTATGAGACAGAGCTTGATTTTCAACTACTAGATATATGAGCTATTCTAGAGTTAATAACTGAGAGCCTTTTTTTTCTAAACCAGCATTTAAAATCGAGCGCAGAAACTTTCAGCATGATATTATTGGATAAAAGTATATTACTCGCTATAAGGCTACATGGTTCCTAGGAACAATTAATGAATAGTGTTCAAATCAAGCACCATTTGACTACATTTAAAGATTTTTTTTCGACACCCCATGTAATGCAATATAGGCAAATACCATGAACAACCATCCCAAATCGGCCAATCACCAATAAATGACGACCATGAAATCGTTTATTCAAATTCCCACCAATTGTTTGCCCACTTCCCGGAAGTTTGATTTACCTTTTCCGTGCGCGGGTTACCATGTGCTGGTCAGCACAGCATGGAGTTTCCGTTCTAAAGCCACTGGCCACGTGGATGGCTGACTGACCGACACACAAAACGGGAAGTCTGCGGACGTACCGCACAACCGGGGATAATTCCGTTAGGTATACTTACCGCCGCCGTCCCGTTTCATTGGTAGTGTGTGCCGTACGTGCGTGTGGGAGCAGGACGCGAGCGATAACCAAAAACAACATAACACTCAGTGCTTGATGTGGTTAGCTTTGGTGGGTATTACGTAATTTTGTGCATTCATTCGTGATAGTTTCTCGTAAAGCGGGCGATTCAGTGATATCAATAAATGGGAGGATTTAAAGCCTTCAGTGTGTAATTATATTCCGTGCCGATAGCGGTTTGTTTATGTTATGTTTATGTTTTTCTTCATCTTTCAGATAGAACCGGCTTTTTTTTCTTTTTCATGGCGTAACGCCCTAACTGCGACATAGCATGATTTACAGCTCCAATGAGCACTTTCACAGTTGTTAACTGAGGGCTTCCTCTGCCAATGATTATTTTTTTGAATGGGTATATCGTGTGGCAGACACGAAGATTCCCAAGTAACAATGATTGCTGAATAGTGAGAAGCATTGCTGAACAATGGTTGGTTAATGGTGTCAATAGCTGAATAAGCTGGAGGCTGAATATCAAGTTGAAAAGTAGTTTGTTGAGTGTATAACGAGTCTCTTGTATAGCACACCATCGTATGCTGAATATGATACTCAATAGAAGATTTTCCATCTACTCTACATTTCCTTATCCAGCTTATTTCCAATATTAAAGGTTTAGCATTAAATAAAGAAAATATATAAAAAACAACAGCAAAGGCACTTAGTATCACTACTTTATAAAAAGTATTTACTAGAGGGAGTTAAAATGTTATTTTCGAAAAACATAGAAAAAGGATTTTTTTCCTCTCCGATCATCGAACGCTAGATTTCATAACTACAGCAGAATCCACCATATCGAAAAGCAACCTGCACGGAATATGCAAATGATACTGTATCGCTTGATTGAATATTTTTATTTGAATAATTGTAAGGCACTGGCGTAGCCACGGGGGGGGGGGGGTTTCAGGGTTAAAACCCAGAGCCAAAATTTCTGGAACAAATTTCCATTATAAAACGCATTGTGATGAAAAAATTTTTCGGCTGCGCCGCTATTTTGAACCTATGACTCAAATTCACTATATATTTTTTACGAAATGTCAGTGTCAAATAAAATAAGGTAACATTGAACATCGAAAACCCCTCCCAGAGCAAATTTCTGGCTACGCTACTATTGTAAGGCATCAATGATATCCCTAGTGTTAAACATTTACCAGGGGAAAGAGAATTGGCAGGTTCCAGTTCCGTGGGCAGTGAAAGTGATGCGCAACTTGATAAGGCAGCGGAAGAGGAAATCGATTGTTTGTCAGAAGTACTCAGCCCTTAACTCCTAAACTACCAAGGGTCAAAAAAAGTCTGAAGTCCAACTTTAACAAGGCATTTCTCGGCCGTTTTTCAACCGATTTTAAAACTTTTTTTTGCGATGGAACCGGACAGGTTTCAAAAACAGCGCCCATCTTAAAGAATTTTAAAAAGATGCGTCTACTCAAAGTTTTTAAGCAAAAGGCACTTTTCTTGCACACTTTGATCAATAAAATAAAATTTAAAGCCATGACATATGATTTTTTCGACCCTAAATCATACGTACAGCCGGAGTGAACATGTTTATGCAAAATATGTGATTTTTTAGTACACTGATATTCCAAATTACTGGAAAAACTGCTAAAATACCCTATTTTTCATATAAAAAAGCAATAAATCAAAATTCAAAGCGATGACATATAGGTTTTTTGGTCTTAAATTGTTCGTAGGATTGTACTGGACATTTCTGATTAAAAATAAAAATGTTTTAATAACACTATTATTTTGTTTTACCCGAAGAACTATGAAAATTCCTTATTTTTTTTTAAAAAGTAGTCAACAAAACTAAAATTAAAACGATAACTTGTTGTTTTTTAGGCTTGAATTGTTCTTAGTAGTTTGGGGACATACTTGAAGAATAATAGTGATGTTTTCATTGCACTCATATTTTGATTTACTCAAAAACTATCGAAAATACCACATTTCTCACACAAAGTGGTTAACAAATAAAAATGGCTTACAATGCATTGCAGTTTTTTGCCTTGAAATTAACCGTGAAATATTTCAGGACATATTTGATGAACAATAGTCACGTTTTTATGACACACTTAATTTATTTTACTCAAAAAGTTACAAATATACCATAATTTTCATACAAAATAGTCAATAAACCAAAATTTAAAGCCATAACATTTAGTTTTTTGGCCTTAAATTTCCAATAGAATGTACCGGACATGATTTTGATAAAATTTTAAAGTTTACATATCACTAATATTTTGTTTTATCAAAAAATGTACGAAAATATCACATTTTTACACAAAAAAGCCAATAAGTCAAACTTCAAATCAATCACATGTAGTTTCAATATTTTGAATTTATCGTAGTAGTTTAGTGGATTTATTTGAACAATAATAGTGATGTTTTTATAACACTCATATCTTATTTCACTTGAAATACTAGGAAAATACCGCATTTTTCACACAAAGTTGACAACAAATAAAAATTGGAGGCAATCAATGTCACGAAATTATTCGTATTAAAGTAAGAGACTTTTTTGATGAACAACAGTGATCTTTCAATGCTACTCGTATTATATGTCATTAAAAAAATACAGAAATACCATATATCTTTAGAAATATAAATCAAAATTTAATGCGATGGTATATAGTTTTTTGGTCTTAAAATGTTCGTAAGAGTGCACTTAATGTATTTAAATATGTTTAATAAATAATAGTGATATTGTCGTCATACTCACACTTAACGAAACAGTTAAAAACGGAAAAACATATTTTGCATTCTGGAAGCATCCTTGTCCATACATGGAATTTGCAGCATCGTATCAAAATCGACAGCATACCGGAAATAGCTGCTAGAGTGCTAGATATAGGAGCCATCATCTTATTCCTCTAGCACGGTTGAACAGATACTTTCTTCGTCTAACCTGTTTTTCGAATGATCTTCCAGAAGAATCTTCAAGTTCTTCACGGAATGACACGCTTCCAGTAAGAACCCCCAGCATTTCGGGAAAATATTTGTTTGACACTTCCTACTACAAAGAAGTAGTAGAAGATGCTGATTTTCGAAAGAAATAAACACTAGACAAACTTTTGAAAAGTAACAGATGGGACGGCCTCAAGCTGAAAATCTCTCAACTAAAGACACATAACCTAACCTTTACTTTGGAAAACTTGTTTTATTCATACCAGTAAAGTTCGTAACTTTTTTTTCATTTGTACGGGATTTCCGTGTATTTTGTGGTGATTGTTACTTCATGTTCAGGAGACGCAGATGGATGTCGACAATTTCGTCTCAAGAGTACTGGAACTCGTATAATTTGGTGAGCTTGTTTCTGTATATTCATAATTGTGCCTAAACTTTGATCAATTATATTCTTTGGATCTTCCATCAACACCCGTGACCCCTAGGCCTGAGAGAAACTAAGTCAATCTTGAAATATAGTCAGTGATTTACCCCAAATATCTGTGCTTTGGTAACGGACGGGAAGAAAGCAAATCTCATAACAGCGCAGAGTTAAAATTCACAAATTAAAACAAATTAAAAAAAGATTTCCCTGTTAAATAAAATTCCCCGAGGATTTCCGGTTTCCTTTGAATTTTTTTTAAATAATATATAACCTAGAGCTGGTATAAAAAAAATCAAGAATACAATTCTGCATAATTTCGCTTTGAATTTTGGATTATTGGCTATTTTGTGTGAACTTTTTTTTGGGCACATTCGTGATTTTTTTAGTTGAATAAAATGTGAGTGTAATGTTAACATCAAAATTTTATCAAATGCATGCCTGGTACATTCTAACGGAAAATTAAAAGCCAATCAACTATATGTTATTGTTTTAAATTATTGTAAAATATATTAAGAGTGTCATGAAAACTTCACTATTGCTTATCAAATACGTCCAGTATTCTATTACGAATAATTTAAAAACAAAAAAAAAAACACATGCATTGAATTCAATTTTTATTTGTTGGCTACTTTGTGTGAAAAATGTGGTATTTTTCTAGTATTTCGAGCGAAATAAATTGTGAGTGTAATATAACATCACTAGTATTGTTCAAATAAATCCACTCAATTACTACGATGATTTCAAAGGATTTAAACCACATGTCATTGATTTAAAATTTGGCTTATTGACTTTTTTGTGTAAAAATGTGATGTTTTTGTACATATTTTTGAAAAAAAAATACAAAGATTAGTGTAATGTTAACATCAAATGTTATCAAAATCATGTCCAGTACATTCTATTGGAAATTTAAGGCCAAAAAAACTACAAGTTATGGCTTTAAATTTTGGTTTATTGACTATTGTGTATGAAAACTATGGTATTTTTGTAACTTTTTGAGTAAAATAAATTAAGAGTGTCATAAAAACGTGACTATTGTTCATCAAATATGTCCTGAACTCTTTCATGGATAATTTCATGGCAAAAAAAAAACTGCATTGCATTGGAAGCCATTTTTATTTGTTAACCACTTTGTGTGAGAAATGTGGTATTTTCAATGGTTTTTGAGTAAATTAAAATATGAGTGTAAGGAAAACATCACTATTATTCTTCAAGTTTGTCCATCAAGCTACTAAGAACAATTCAAGGCTAAAAAACAACAAGTTATCGTTTTAATTTTAGTTTTGTTGACTACATTTGTGTAAAAAATATTGAATTTTTGTAGTTCTTCTGGTGATACAAAATAATAGTGTAATTAAAACATTTTTATTTTTAATCAGAAATGTCCAGTACAATCCTACGAAAAATTTAAGACCAAAAAAACTATATGTCATCGCTTTGAATTTTGATTTATTGGTTATTTTAAATTTTAATATTAGTGTACCTACTGAAAAATCACTTATTTTGCATAAACATGTTAACTCCGGCTGTACGCATGATTTAGGGTCGAAAAAATCAACTTTGGGTAGACGCATCTATTTTTAAATCTTTAAGATAGACGCTGTTCTTGAAATCTGTCCGGTTCCATCGCAAAAAAAAAAGTTTTAAAATCGGTTGAAGAACTGCCGAGAAATGCCTTGTCAAAGTTGGACTTCCGACTTTTTTTGGACCCTTGGTAGTTCGCGGGAGTTTTCACCCCCTCAGTAGTTTAAGTGTTAATCAAACTTCTACAATGAACCAACAAGAGAAGCATAGACATTAGCGTGGTTCAAAAAATCGTTTTTGCTCCACACCGCTTATTCGATTCATAACCAGATTCTAAGTCTTCTCCCAAAAAATGAGCTGATTTGGTTGAATATTGAGAGTGCACAAGCCCTTCAAAGTTTGTATGGGAATTACTATGGGAAAAGAACGTTTTTCATTCAATTGACCTTAGCATTTTCCCAAGTGCCCTAGAGTGTTTGTTGACCCTTGGTAATCCTAGGCTACTCTATCAGCTACAACTTTGCCGAAGACCACATTCAAATCGGACGCTTAATTAATTTGTTATCAATTTTTATCCAGAATGAAAATCTTTGATCATGATGATTACACTATTCGATAGGCATCACTGCAATAAGCCTTGAAACATAGTAGTCATGATTAATGTGTGCTATCTTTGGCGCCATGTGCAGCAATGTTGCCTGCTGGGAAGCTGAACGATCACTGTTAAAGTTTCACCAGTTGGATGAAAATCGATAACTAATAATTGAGGCGTCCGATTTGAATGTGGTCTTCGGCAAAGTTTTAGCTGATAAAGTAGCCTAGGATTACCAACCCAGACAACCAGTCATCGTATAAGATGTTGCATAAGATGATAAAGTGGAGGCCATATGCGTGCATGCCTCCATTTAGGCGCATGTAAAATGTACGCATATCGCCTCCACTTTAACATCTTATGCAACATCTTATACGATGACTGGTTGACTGGGAATGGTCAACTTATACCCTAGGGCACTTGGGAAAATGCTACGGTCAATTGAATGAAAAACGTCGTTTTCCCATAGTAATTCCCATACAAACTTTGAAAGGCTTGTGCACTCTCAATTTTCAACCAAATCAGCTCATTTTTTGGGAGAAGACTTAGAATCTGATTTTGAATCGAATAAGCGGTGTGGAGCAAAAACGATTTTTTGAACCACGCTAATAGACATTGTCAATTGAACATAATATTTATTCTTAATCACTTAATTTACAGCTCTATTGTCCACTAGGGCACTACGTGAGCGTATTCAATTGACAGCTGTACCTACAGTACTGTACAGAGCTTAGATGTATTCTATTGTACTTTATCGAACTGGTTGCCTTTCTGCTGCTTTCACTTCTCTACTCTGCATGGTAGAATGATGAGCACAAGGATGATAGGTGGCCGTTGTTCCTTTCCAGTCCGATCGGGGTCCATTATAAGTAGCAATTCGCCGAAGTCCAGGTATCCGAGTCCGTTTTTTTTTATTCTTAATCACTTAACCTAATTTACAGCTCTATTGTCCACTGGGGCACTACGTGAGCAATTTCAATTGACAGCTGCACTTACATTTTTTTTTTGAACAGCGCCTAGATTCTATTCTACTTTATCGAACTGGTTGCCTTTCTGCTGCTTTCATTTTTTCTACTTCATACCTAGTAGAATGATGAGCACAAGGATGATGGATGGGCCGTTGTTCCTTTCCAGTCCGATTGGGGGTCCATTATGAGTAGCAGTTCGCCGATGTCCAGGTATCCGGGTCCGTTTGAGCCATGGGGCTCAGAAGAGGGTCAGTGTCAGTTGCTCTCGGGGAAGCAACTGACGAAAAATTGCAAGTGCCGGGGCTGGGAATCAAACCCATGACCATCCATATGAAGCGAACGTGTGACCAACTACGCCACGGGCCCCGGCAATTGAACATAATATTAGGCAACAACTTGGGCAACAAGCATTAAAAGATCTCTTGCGGATTATAAAATACCAATACCGAGACGACGATAGAGATGTGGGTTTTTCATGTAGAAACTGCCAGCGTTACCTAAAAATAGATAAAAGAACATGTATCTATCCACGCCTTAGTAGTATTTGAAGGATATTTACCTGTATTTTTTATTCATTTTGGGTGACTTTGCCAGAGATTCACGATTATCAAAATCGAGAAGCACCTAACTGTAAACAAAACAATGATGTTTTGACAGTTAATGTATGTGTTCATATCCAGCTTTTACATCGCTTATTTAACCTTTGCACAGCCTTTGTTCAAAGCTGTTCAATCTTTAATCAGACATTGCTCTCCCATGAATCACTATGCCCGTATCATTCCAGGTGGAGCAGATGCTAAGATAAGTGACTATGAATCAATGCACCAAAGTTCGATTCTCAATAACAATAAATATTTATATATTTATCTTTCAGCCACTATGAACTATATCCTACATCTACACCAACAAGAGCCTAATGGTAATTCTGGCTGAAACTCTAATTGCTGAATTAAAGATGATTAACCGATTCCAATGCTTCATATGATCCTTATCTGTTCTATAAATAGAATAATAAATCATTCCAATTCTGGATATATGCGCTTCTTCAACCTTAATACAGGCACCCGGAGTGCTTAAATAAACTTATGGTTGAATAAAATCACCAAAATTGATTTTTTTTTAATTTTTAATAACGTGTATTCTAACTTAAATGCTAATTCTACACTCCCAAAATTGAATGTTTAAGAGCTGAACAAACGATGACAGGTCTTTTGCACAGCTTTTGTTCAAATAAAGGCTGATTTGCACGAGCTACAGAAGCGCTTAATCAACATCAAATTGTTACCTGGGTAGTATTTTCCCAAGAATATCAAGGATCTTAATACGAAAAGTAGAACCGATCGGGAATTGAACCCGTCACCCTAAGCATGGCCTTGCTGAATACCCGTTCGCAGTTGTAGGACAAAATGTCGAAGGTCAAAAGGTCCAAAGTCAAAAGGTTGAAGGTCAAAAGGTCGAAAGATTTAAAAGTCAAAGGGTCAAAAAGTCGAAGGGTCGGAAGGTCAAAATAATAAAACAAGTTGGTTAAAAGGTCGAAATGACAAGTGGTCAAAAGGTCGAATAAAAAAAAAAACAACTGAAAATAATCTTAAATCCTTTTTATTGTCTTCTTTCTTACTTTACGTTATTATTGGAATTTGGCCTGCATCTTTTCAATTTAATGGTCGTTTAGCACTTACAGAGCTAATAAATGAAGGGCTTTCGGATGCTGGAAATAGGTCGTACTTTCGAGTTGTATTATAACAACAGTTTTATTTTTAAATTTTACCTTAGATATTTCCAAAGAGATATGCTTCAATAATCTACTAAAATATCAAAAGATGTTACGTTATATTTTTTAGTTCAATGTACTGCTTATATACACTTAATTTTTCGATATTTTAAACGTAATGTTTCCATTTGTTTTGACCATTTCTTTTTATTCTATCCAAATACTCATACTGATTATGAGTGAAGGAAGACGAAAAACAATATGGTGGACATCATCGCCCTGCAGGCACTTCAATAAATTTGAAACAAATCCTGGTCCTTTCAGTTGTATTACTATCTACAGCCTTCGAGCTTTTAACCTTTCCACCTTCTTCCTTTAAACATTTTGTCTTAGTAATTTTCGACCTTTTGTCTTAGTTATTTTTTGAATTCGACCTTTCGACTTTTTGACCACTTGTATTTTCGACATTTTGTCCTAGTTATATTTTCATTTCGACCATTTGACCTTTTGACCACTTGTATTTCTGACCTTTTGACCATTCGACCTTTTGTCCTTCCGACCTTTTGACCGTTGACATTATGACCTTCGACCTTTTTTGTCATAGAACCCCCGTTCACTTACCGCATTGACTATACGAGTCCTTTTGTTTCAGATAGAGTACGCTGTATATGATAACATTTTCTTTGTGAATTTTTACAGTTAGCTTGATGTCATAGTCTCATGTAGACGTGTGCGTCGAACCAAGCATTTCCTTACTTTTAGGTTTTTGATTTTTTATTTAATAACGAAGCAATATTTTCAAAATCGAATTTCGTACACAGTTAGAGGAAGGATCAAGGTATCTCAGGTTTTTCAGTTTTAAGGAAGTTTTTTCCTCTGAAAATTCGTCTTGACTCTAAAGATTAATTCAGAAATTGCTTGAGGTATTTTTGTCCACTAACACTTTCTAGTCATTGTGCAAGAAATTCTTGCAAACCCAGAAGAATCTCCAAGAGTTCTTCCAGGGTTTGATTCGGAACTTCTCTTAGGAATCCCTCTTGAAATCTTATGAGAGATTTATTCAAAAATTCTTCCAGTACCTTTGATTGCAATTTTTGCACGAATTGCTAGAAATTCTTTCAAGGGATCCTTGAAGAATTTCTCGAATATTCTTTATGTAAGTTCATAAAATATTTCTGTGAAAAATCTGAAAGAATTTCTAGAGGTATCTTCGAAGGAATCTCAGGAGATATTTCTGAAGACCCTTGACGAAATGCTGACATTCGTTGAGAAATCCTTAAACTACTAAAGAAGTCTAAGGAGATATTTCGGTGGTGATTCCTGTTTTAAAAGGAATCCGTAGTGGAATTTTCAATGGAATCTATGGAATTTTTTTGGTTATAAATCTACTGTCCAATTCCTGTTAAAGTCCCTGGAGATATTCTTTAAAAAATTTAGAAGGGGTTGCTGAAGAAATTCTGGAGGAATTCCTTGCAAACAAAAATCATGGAGGTAATTTTGAAACAATTCCCAGAGGAATTCTTGAACGCATTTTCGAAGAAATCCCTGGAAGAATTTCTGGAGAAACACTCGAACTCTGAATATGTGGAAAAACTTCTGAAAGTGTCCCTGTAGAAACACCTGCTGGAATCACTAAAAAACATGAATGAACTTCTGAAGGAATTCCTGGAGACATACCTGCGGGAATTTTCAATAGACTCTTTCTAAAAACAAAAAACACTGGAAGAGTTTGTAAAAAAAAATCTGTGCGCATTACTGGAGGAATTCAAGGAAGATTTTGTCAAGGAACTGCTGGAGAAATTTCTGGAAGAAATACTGCAGGAACCCCTAGAGATATATCAGAAGACAACCCTGGAAAAAAATTGATGGAACTCCTTGGAATTTTCCAGAAAAAATCTCTATAAATATTCTAAATGCAGTAGAAAAAAGTAGAAGTAATCTCTGGTAGAGTTTTTTTATAGATTCATGGATATATTTCATAGAAGAAGTAAATATTAAAAAATCTGAAGAAATCATTAAAAACATATTCGAAAGAAGCTGAATTACCAACCAGTGAAAATTCTCCAGCGGCGGCGTGGCGGTGCCCACGTCTAGTCTCATCTCTATGAAAAGTAGTCCCACCTCTCCGAAGAAACGCTACAGGTTGCCTTGAAGAAGCAAAATGTTAGGAAGTTAAAGCTTCCGTTAGCAAGGCCCCTCTCGTTTAGCTATAACTTTTTAGTTTTTCAATATTTTTCGAATACTAAATAGTATTTTTCTGGCTTTTGCAGTCCAAGGGATTAAAACGGATAGTTTTGTTCTGCCCAACGTTTCGGCACTTTGTATTTCACCTTTTTCAAGGCTGGAACTGTCTATTGTTTTTTGTTTCTTTGTCTCCTGCCGTGTTGTGCATTTGGACCGTTTTGTATGCAGTTTTGAATATTTATACAATTATAAGTAGAAAGAGGAACACTAGCTATTTTTAACGACTTCTTCTTCTTCTTCGTCTCTTCTTCATGGCTCGACGTTGGCATTGGAACTTGGCCTGCCTCTCTTCAACTTAGTGTTCTTAGATCACTTCCACAGTCATTAATTGAAGGGCTTTCTTTGCCTGCCATTTCATGATTTTGTACATTGTGTGCAAAGTACAATGATATTCTATTCCTATGCTATTTCAACGACATGTAGTACACTGACTGTTCATCGAAAAAAAAAAAAGAATACAAGAAGCACCAAATGCAAAAAACGGCAGGAGACAAAATCTAAGAACGCCGGACATCTAAACTCAATTTGAAACAAAAAACTTCATCGATGTTTGATTGCTTGTCTACTGATAAGCCTTAAAATCTCACCATCACAGTAATGATCAATTTCTTTCAAAGCAGCAAAGACATCTCGTTATTTCCCCAACAATGCCTCCTCCTGGCAACATCTAGAATACTATTTATCATCCGCCGAACAATCCAATCAAATAACGCAGATCGATTGCAAATGATAGAAGAATTCCCTGTTGACTCCCTTCTTGCCCAGCAAAACAGCCGTCCTGTCTTAGTTGGGGTGTAGGGTGGCCCAAACTAGCTCATATGAAACAATAGGGTCCTTGAAACATTGTTGTACGTCTTTTGACAACACTTCAATGCCTGCAAGAGCTCAAAATTTGTTTAGAAAATTGAGACTAATTGTAGGAAAAATAATTACAACTCTATATATCGACAGGTATTTGATAATTGTTTTAAAATTTACGCAGTACATAGGGTATTGCTCCCTTATTAAGCATGTGGCTCCCATATTCATCCTAGGAAAAACAAAGGATTGAAGCGTTGCTTGTTTGTTTCATATTTTTGTATTTTTTGTTAGTAGTAAGCATGCATGAAAACGTAATCGCTTGAATAGGATGAATATGGGAGCGTGAGATTACTGATGTCACACATACCCTACTTAGTCTATGTTGATTGTTGAGCCACTCTACTGTACAGCCATAGAAAAAAAAAACAATTTATAAACATGTACAATCGATACCACCCGCCCAGCAGCCGTCCGTCCATCTATAGCGTTCCCTTAGGGACCCGATCATTTTCGTTTGTCTTGCACTCAGGAGAGCGGGAAAAAAGAAATCAGTGGAATCAGCAAACAGCAGCAAGCGCAGCATCATCTCCGTTTACCAGCCCCGCCATACAGTCGCCGGAAACAAGCGAAAGCATATTTTACAATTTTTTGATTTACCGTGCCAATAAATCTCGATGTTGCTCCATTTTTCTTCCGCTGTCGTCGTCCGTCCTTGTCCGGTGGAAATCGACACCCTCGCAGGGTGTTGCCTCCCTTCGACTACCGCAGGGTGAGAGAGCGCAAGAAAAGTTTTACCCAGTGGATGGACAGGTTTTGCGGCAGATCATCGTCGACGATCCTGGCCGGTGGTCATACTCCGCAGAGGAAGATGGGCTTTTCCCCGAAAATGTTCGATATCACTGACCAATATACATAGGCAGCGACATTACTGTCGCTGAGAGGAGATTCGGCGTAACAAAAGACGCACAGTCATTAATCACACATGGCTGGGGAATCGGAGAATCTGGTACCCTTGGGTGTAATATGGATGCTGTGGTGGCGATACACATTTTTCAGCGAAGATAGTTCAACGCTGCGTGTTTTGTACTTCGATAATTTCCCCGAAGAATTGAAGTAAAATTTGATAATGTTCGGCTTTTCAGCAGACGCTCCAACAGCGCATCATCCTTTCCGGACTCTCCACGCCTTTTATGCCACCCGCACAGAACATCAATTTTGCAGGGCCATTCTCCCAAACTCGCAACATGCCATGCGCAACGTTCAGAATGCTGGGATCGCCGTACAGTGCAGTGCAGCAAGCTGGTCTGGTGGATCATTCTTCACCGTCACACACCGTTTTCCTGACGATATCATTCTTAACATTCGTCACACACTACTTGGACAAACTTACTTTTGGACAGACTTTTGAAATATTCTCACAAGCAACTGCTGGTTGAAGACACTTCTGGAGGATTGCTTTTAGGAACTTCTGGAAGAATTTCCAACAGGAAGTCCGGGAGGACTCCCACAAGACACTGCACAATGGGTCCAGAGCCGCATTTACGAAGACAAAAATGTTTGTGCCTAAACCATAAGTTTTAGGTACATGATGTCTTTGGGAAAGTTTCTTCATATTTTTCGACCTTTTTTCTCATTATTGTGAAATTAGGATGGTCCCTCTAGTTTAGCTGATCCAAACATCTGCTTTCAACAGTTTTATGTACCGTAACATGGGGTATCATTGATCAGCGGGGTAACATTGATCGGCTTGACTGACGTCATGAAATGTTCAAACAAGCATTTTACATTGAATCAGTTTCTGCTATCGAATGGTATATCGTAATCCACTGTTATTTAGCTATTAAATCACAGATAATTCATGAAAATTGAATTTCATAAACATTGAAATAAATTGATATTTCCATAACTGTGTTTCGTAACGCAATGAGATACATTGTCAAACATTCATGCATGGCATGAATACTAGATACAATATGAGGTTCGAAATCACTGTATAACTTCAATATGATATCCTAGAGTTGGATTTAATAAACGAAACTTTTATGAAAATGCTATTTTTCAATAAAATATACGATTTATTAAAAGTAGGCTATTAATTCCTTAAGATATTGCCTACCTTTAGGCGTTATTCGCGGTTTGAAGGATTTTAATCCTTAAATAACTCAAAAAGTACATCACTTGTAAGAATTTGGACAACATATTCGAAATCAGCGACCCCGAGTTTAGTAAGTAAGGGTATTTTCAATACAAACCTCCCTGGTGGAATCCCTGGTGGAATTCCTGAATGAATCTCTGGAGAATTTCCTGAAGTTATCCCTGGTAGAATTTCTGAAGGAATTGATGTAGGAATCTTTGGAGTAATTACTGAAGGAATCACTGGAGGAATTCCCTAAGCAATCCCTGGATTTTCGAATAAGTGCAATCAGTTTTGTATCTTTCAATTCTGCCCTATTTTGCATATACTTTGACAGATACCCGTATTCCAACTACCACTGGTAATCTTGCTCAGTGTCAGTTATCCACTCAGATACTGAGGAAGATTACATGGGGTCTCCAGTTAGCCTATAGATTAAGGCTATGGATCGCCAATCTGGAGACGGCGGGTTCGATTCCCGATCCAGTCGTGGAAATTTTCTCGACTTCCTGGGCATAGTGTATCATTGTACTTGCCTCACGATATACAAATCCATGCAATGGCAGGCAAAGAAAGCCCTTCAATAACTGTGGAAGTGCTCAAAGAACACTAAGTTGAAGCGAGGCAGGCCAAGTCCCAGTGGGGACGTAGAGCCATGAAGAAGAAAAAGAAGACAAGTGGTAGTCGAAATACGCGTATATGTCCAAGGATAAGCAAAATAGGGCGGAATCAAAAGGTAATAAACTAATTACACTCATATGAAGAGGGTATTCTGCTTAAAGGGTTCGAAAAGTCGGTACAAAATCCCTGGATGAATTCCTTAAGCAAGCCTTGGAGGAATCCCAGAAAGCATCTCTGGAGGCATTGCTGAAGGAATCCCTGGCGGAATTGCTGAGGAATACCTGGAGGAGTTCCTGAACAAATCTCTTGAGGAATCTCAGAAGGAATCCCTGGAAGAGTTCCTGAAGGCATCCCTGAAGGAGTTCCTGAAGGAATCCCTGGAGGAATTCCTGAAGGAATCCCTGGAGGAACTCCTGAAGGAATCCCTGGAGGAACTCCTGAAGGAATCCCTGGAGTAATTCTTGAAGGAATCCCTGAAGGAATCCCTGGAGGAGTTCCTGAAGGAATCCCCGGAGGAATTCCTGAAGGAATCCCTCGAAGAATTCAAGAAGGAATCCCTGGAGGAATTCCTGTAGGAATCCCTGGAGGAATTCCTGAAGGAATCCTTGGAGGAATTCCTGAAGGAATCCCTGGAGGAATTTCTGTAGGAATCCCTGGAGGAATTCCTGAAGGAATCCCTGGAGGAATTCCTGAAGGAATCCCTGGAGGAATTCCTGAAGGAATCCCTGGAGGAATTCCTGAAGGAATCCCTGGAGGAATTCCTGAAGGAATCCCTGGAGGAATTCCTGAAGGAATCCCTGGAGGAATTCCTGAAGGAATCCCTGGAGAAATTCTTGAAGGAATCCCTGGAGGAATCCCTGGAGGAATTCCTGAAGGAATCCCTGGAGGAGTTCCTGAAGGAATCCCTGGAGAAATCCTTGAAATAATCCCTGGAGGAATCCCTAGAGGAATTCCTGAAGGAATCCCTGGAGGAGTTCCTGAAGGAATCCCTGGAGGAATTCCTGAAGGAATCCCTGGAGAAATTCTTGAAGGAATCCCTGGAGGAATCCCTGGAGGAATTCTTGAAGGAATCCCTGGAGGAGTTCCTGAAGGAATCCCTGAAGGAATTCCTGAAGGAATCCCTCGAAGAATTCAAGAAGGAATCCCTGGAGGAATTCCTGTAGGAATCCCTGGAGGAATTCCTGTAGGAATCCCTGGAGGAATTCCTGTAGGAATCCCTGGAGGAATTCCTGAAGGAATCCCTGGAGGAATTCCTGAAGGAATCCCTGGAGGAACTCCTGAAGGAATCCCTGGAGGAATTCCTGTAGGAATCCCTGGAGGATTTCCTGAAGGAATCCCTGGAGAAATTCCTGAAGGAATTCCTGGAGGAATTCCTGAGGGAATCCCTGGAGGAATTCCTGAATCAATCCCTCGAGGAATTCCTGAAGGAATCCCTCGAGGAATTCCTGAAGGAATCCCTCGAGGAATTCCTGAAGGAATCCCTCGTGGAATTCCTGAAGGAATCCCTGGAGGAAATCCTGATGGAATCCCTGGAGGAATTCCTGAAGGAATCCCTGGAGGAATTCCTGAAGGAATCCCTGGAGGAATTCCTGAAGGAATCCCTGGAGGAATTCCTGAAGGAATCCCTGGAGGAATTCCTGAAGGAATCCCTGGAGGAATTCCTGAAGGAATCCCTGGAGGAATTCCTGAAGGAATCCCTGGAGGAATTCCTGAAGGAATCCCTGGAGGAATTCCTGAAGGAATCCCTGGAGGAATTCCTGAAGGAATCCCTGGAGAAATTCCTGACGGAATCCCTGGAGGAATTCCTGAAGGAATCCCTGGAGAAATTCCTGACGGAATCCCTGGAGGAATTCCTGAAGGAATCCCTGGAGGAATTCCTGAAAGAATCCCTGGAGGAATTCTTGAAGGAATCCCTAAAGGAATTCCTGAAGGAATCCCTGGAGGAGTTCCTGAAGGAATCCCTGGAGGAATTCCTGAACGAATTCCTGGAGGAATTCCTGAAGGAATCCCTGGAGGAATTTCTGGAGGAATCCCTGGAGGAATTCCTGAAGGAATCTCTTGAGCAATGTTTTAAGGAATCCCTGGAGGAGGTCCTGAAGGAATCCCTGGAAGAATTCCTGCAGGAATCCGTGTGGGAATTCCTGGAGGAATCCCTGGAGGAATTCCTGAAGGAACCCCTGGAGGAATTCCTGAAGGAATCCCTGGAGGATTTCCTGAATAAATCCCTGGAGGAATTCCTGAAGGAATCCCTGGAGGAATTCCTGAAGGAATCCCTGGAGGAATTCCTGAAGGAATCCCTGGAGGAATTCCTGAAGGAATCCCTGAAAGAATTCCTGAAGGAATCCCTGAAAGAATTCCTGAAGGAATCCCTGAAGGAATCCCTGAAGGAATCCCTGAAGGAATTCCTGAAGGAATCCCTGAAGGAATCCCTGAAGGAATTCCTGAAGGAATTCCTGAAGGAATCCTTGAAGGAATTCCTGAAGGAATCCCTGAAGGACAATGATTTTATTGCCCTTTTCCGGCTATACCAGTCGGCTAGTATGTCTGAAATAGACGTAAAAACTTGAAGTATTTTTAGGCAAAGTACGTTTAATTGGCAAATTGAGAGATAAATTTGTGAAAAAATTACCACTTGTCGTTCGTAGGCCGCGAGAGTGCGGGAGATTGGCATCTAAGAGCCGAAAGAGAGATAAAGTTGTGAAAGACGGACCCGGTTTAGGGTGGTGCTTCGAATCCAGTTTGACTTTCTATTCTGCAGAGTTGTAACTTGTTCTGTAGCTTAGTTGGTTAAAGCGCCGGACTAGCGATAACGGAGTCGTGGGTTCGAATCCCACCAAAACAAGTGGTTATTTTTTCACAAATGTATCTCTCAATTTGCCAATTAAACGTACTTTGCCTAAAAATACTTCAAGTTTTTACGTCTATCCCTGAAGGAATTCCTGAAGGAATCCCTGAAGGAATTTCTGAAGGAATCCCTGAAGGAATTCCCGAAGGAATCCCTGAAGGAATTCCTAAAGGAATCCCTGAAGAAATGTGTTTCTGAAGGAATTTCTGAAAGAATCACTGGAAGCATTTTTGATGGAATTCCTGAAGAAATGTTTTAAGAAATTCCTGAAGGAATTTCTGGTGGACTTCTTGATAGAACCCAAGATAGAACCCTTAGAGGAATTCTTGAATTTAATTTATTTGTTTGTAAAAAAGTGTGACAAATAACATCTTGACTAAAACCAGCGCTAAAACCCTTTAAGCCATTTTCTGAATCATGAAAAAAAGTGTTCTGTTTCATAACTCAGCGAAACAAGGTACATGTCACCTAAAGTAAAAAAAAACTCCCAACTAGTAGCTATCAATTTGTCGAATTGGTTATCCTATATATATCATTATTCTTCCACAGACCCTTTCAGATTTTTTTTTTCAATGATTCCCTAGGAATTTCTTCAATGATTCCCTTGAAAATTTCTTTGGAGATTCCTTCCAAATTATTAAAATGATTCCTGCATACATTTATCCAATGATGCCAAGGAAAATTTTCTGTGGATTTCTCTCAAATTAATCCATGTATTCCTTCAGGAATGACTCCAGGAAGTCGGTCTTTCAATCTACCAAAGTTTCTATCAGAAATTCCTCCGGCGATTTTTTTTCCCAGAAGTTCTTCCAAGAATTTTTTAAGAAATTTAATCAGAGCAGAGGGAGCGGACCTGGTGTGATGGTTAGAACACTTGACTATCACGCCGAGGACCTGGGATCGAATCCCACTCCCGACAAACTCGCAAAATGTGAGTTCTTCCTTCGGAAGGGAAGTAAAGCGTGGGTCCCGAGATGAACTAGCCTAGGGCTAAAAATCTCGTTAATACAGATAAAAAAAAAAATCAGAGCAGAGCTTATCTTATGAATTTCTTCAGCAATTCCCCCGAAAATTCTTTTGGGTAGATTTCTGATGGTTCCTTTTGAATCTCCTCCAGGAATTGCTTAAGGAATGCTTATAGGGATTTCTTCGGATGTTTCTGCAGGATTTGCTTTAGAAATTCTATTGAAGATTTTTAATTTATTCATCCAGCTATTTCTTTGAATTTTTATTTTAAAGATTCCCACAGGAGACCGTTCAAGTACCTCTTCAGGAATTCCATCAGAGATTTGTTCGAATCCTGTATGAATGTTTCCAGATAACTAAAATTTATTCTTCAAGAATTTTTTCAAGAAAGTTTTTCCTTGAATCTTTGCTGCCGCTCATGTGTGCATTTCATCAAGATTTTTTTTATAGAAATTCGTCACATATTTCTTCAAGTACACTATCACAAAATCCTCCATGGATTTAATTCAATAATTTCTTTTGGGATGTTCCTAAAAAAAATCCTTAATATATTTTTCCTCTAGCAACTTCACCAAGAGTTTCCTAGAAGGTTCTCCCGGAAGTTTTTGATAAATTCCTCCTGGGATTCCTTCAAGAATTTCCCTCCTGAGATTCATTCAAAAGTACTAACCTCTACATGGGATCTATTTACTGATGATTTCATGAGAGCTTACTTCAGAGGATCTTTCAGAAATTCCTTTTGGGTTTCCTTCTGAAATTCCTTTTAGGAAATATTTTTATCTGCAGATACTTCTTCAATATTTTGGTAATTCCATCAGGAACCCCAGCAAGGGGTATCTTCAAAAGTTCTTCCATGGAGTTTTTTTTTCAAAAATTCGTCTAATGTTTTTTATAAATCCTACAGGATTTTCATTGAAAATTTTCACAGGATTCCTTCAAAAATAATTTTGCTGCAGGAATTCCTAGAAGAATTTTTACTTCTGTAAATTGCTTATAAATATCAGATATTTCTTTGTTCAGGGATTTTTAGAAAATAACTGTTTTTTACAGAATCTTTGAAGGAATTTCTAAGAAATCTCTGTGTCAGGAAATCGCTTTTAAAACTGCCGGAGATACTTGGGAGAAATTCTGTAATTTTTTTTGGAGGAATTCCAAATTTAAAGGAAGCTTCTGAATGTTTCTCAAAAGCAATTTCTGGGAATGGATAATCCCGTGGTTCTCAAAAAAAAAACATGCTAGAAGCTCTGCAACTTATTTCAAGGACAAGGACAAAATGTTTGAGAAATTTCTGGTGGAATTCCTGAAAGTATCCATATAGGAACTTCTGAAGGAATCTCTTAGAAAATGTCTGTGGAAGTCGCAGACAAAGGTACTGATGGAGTGTTTGAAGAAACCCTCAAAAAGTTTCTGGGGTATTCCTTGAGAATTTCCAGAAGAAATCCTCGGAAGATCTCCAGGAGATACCTCAGAAAGAAATCTCAGAAAAAATCTCATACAACTACTTAAGCGATTTGTACACAAAATTCCCTGAACCTGAACCTGAAAAAGTTCCCGAACTCCATCCAGCAGAAACAAAAACAAACCTGAAGGAATTTTTCAGGGAACCGCTAAATAAATAAAAATAATGAATTCTTGAAGTAATCCTAAAAAAATCTGTATGAATTGGAGAACCCGCAGCAGGTATCTATAGGAACATTTTTTGAAATCTTTCTTGAGCAATGCTTACAAGGAATATATTAATAAGTATTTCCGAAGAAGTTGTTGAGAAAATCTTTGGGAAAAAATGCGAAAGAATTTCTTAAGAAAGGTCTGAATAAATATAAAGGAATGCCTGTAGGAATACCAGAAGGAACTACTGGAGAAACTTTTGGAGGAACTTCCATAAAAATCTTTCAAGAACTTTATAGACGAAGTTCCAAATAAATGTTCGAGAAAATCTCATAATTAATAGAAATTCAACTATTTCAAGGAAAGTTTTCAGAATCTAAAAGAAAACCTCAAATGAGTTTCAGAAAAAAGTCTTTGTGAAACAATTTTCTCCTGCTATTGCATCTATCGAAGAAACGTTCAGAATAATTCCTGGAAAACCCCCTGGAGAAATTCCTAGAAGAGTTAGTTGAAATTTTATAAGAAAAATCTACAAAGAAATCAAAAACAAAAATTAAAACATATATGACAATATTCTTGAATAGTTTGTTCAGAAATACATGAATGAACATAAGCATGAACTAATACAGCAATCCTTGAAAGAATCTTCATTGAAATCGCTTAAAGAATCACAGAAGAAATCCCGTGGACCAGTTGCAAGCTGAATCTGTTTATAAATTTCTTGATAAAATCCTGAAGAAATCCCAAAAATAATTCCTGGAGAAATCCGTTAGAGAATTGTTGGAAAAATCTCCGGAAAAAAGTTCCAAGAAATTCATGGACAGCAATGCATTATAGAGGGAAAAGAAATTCTTGCTAGAATCTTTGTAAGAAAAACTGATATAATCCTCTTTCTGCAAACATTTCAGAAATTTTATGATAAATTTTGAAAGAATTCTCAAAGGAATTTCTAGCGGTGTATCTGGAGGTGATCCTTTAGACATTTTTAGAAATTTTAAGAAGAATTCGTAATGAACTCATAAAAGAAACTCCAGCAAGAAAGTTCATTTCGCGATAATTACAGGAAAGTTTCATGATACATATAATGATGCGTGGAGGTGGAGGGGTGTTTCCGGAATAACTCATAATTAGGTGCAATAGTGAAGTCATTCCTTGGAGCCTACCATGATAGGGGGCGCTGAAACTTTGAAACCTTGAGTAACCAGCTCTGATTTAATTATGGCAACACTGGCAAACTGATGATGCAAATTATTCGAGGAATTCCACGGAGTCATGTCAGTCGATCCTGAGCGACCATTTCAAAAAAATCTGAAACTTTGCACAGTTTTTCAATTTCATCTAAATCGCCATTTTTCGATATTAAACCTTCATATTCACTCACGACTAACTTTTCAAAAGGGTGTATGCGAAAATAGTTCAAAATATTCTAAAAGTTGTACAGCAAAAATGGATTGTTCGACTGTTATGAATTTTTCAACAAAGTTAGATAACTAAATGATGATTCCTCATAAAATATACACTGTAAAAAAATTCTTTTTTTGCTTTAAAAAAATATGATCTTTGTCACAAAAACTCAAATATCTCAAAACCCTATCTTTTTACCAACGTCAATTTTTTAGGGGAAATGGCCCATTATATCAGCTATCTACCATAAAATTTTGGTGATGGTAAACTGATAAACAAAAAAGTTATGACATTTCAAACATTTCACAATTTTTACATTTAGTAACAAAAAAAAATTTTTTTCTGTGTAAATTATTTCGAGAATTATATTTTGATGCTGATTTTATTGTAAAGGCTACCGCCTGAATTAAACAAGTTGTTTTCATGATATTTTTGTTTGATTATTGATAATTACTATAGTATCTATTTGAAACTTAGACGCGATCCAGTGTTGTGATCAAAAACATTGAGAGTGTCATACTTTTTATTGTACGTGACTGGTGAAAAAATCCCTTGATAGTTGTCCCTTGAAATCCCTTGAAAAGCTGTTGATTATAAGAAAAATGGAATTAAACTTTTTTTTAAGACAAAAGCTGTATAATAAAAGTTTTATATACGCGTATACGTCTAGTTTATCTGCAAAAAAAATTACCTCTTAGAGAACAGACTTTATGATCGGAAGAATGTGAGTAACTTCAACAACAACAAATGCATGAGAGGTACATACCATAGACATACAGACGAAACGCCTAGAACAATTTTCGTGAAAATCCATCGCCCAGTTCACACTAACACCACCTGGAGGAAATGTTTCACGAAACACTGCGTTGTGCAATATCGTCATCAGAAGGCGCTAGTGTGAAACGTCAAACGCACGATGGGCGCTCTTCTGGTTATGAAAGCCACAACCAAGATTCAAAATGATCGTTAAAGGCGTGGTCAATGAAAATTTTGTCAGTGTTACGTTTGTGTGTCTGTATACATATCATGACAATGCTCACGAAAAAGCAAAGAAATACTACCGCTATGGATATTAAAAATTTAATAGTATTTTTTTTCTTCAGCCAAGCAAACAACACCAAACTAGTCAGTTAAAACTAATAAGTGATTTTGTTAATTATAATCTAACGAACAACATGAACAGTCGCTTTCTCAATGGTCTTCAACTCAACGCTCTCTTGTAGACCGTTTGATGAAAAAAAAATGTTCAAAAGAGTTACGAAATCTCACCGAAAGCACCATAGATAAACTGAAAGAGACTGGTTATGCCCAAATGTCCACATTGAATACAAATTTACTTGCACGTCCTGCCGTCTAGACTTTGACAAACGAGCCATCTGTATATCATCGGTAAAGCAGGGCGCAGGAAGTTCGAAAACGACAACAACTGATAAATTGCCAGAAGTGATAAGTGCAGAGAGTCATGCCACCATACCATCAGCGACATCTGTTGAAACAATTTAATACCACCCCTTTTCAAAAATGTTTTGAAATATTCTTCAACATCTATATCCATTTCAATATTTTTAACGTTGCAAAACACGCTTTCAACATTCATCTTGAAGAAGAGGGAAAACACTTGTCCTCGAATGTAACAGCAAATTAATGAATAAACGACTAATGCGCGGAGGGCGTGATAAAATCGGAACATTACTGTAAATATAATATACATAATACATAATAAAAACAGCTTGTTTTACTCACGCAAGGCCATTAACAATAAAATCAGCATCAAATAGCGATTTCCGGCCGAAATAATTCACACTAAAAACAATTATTACTAAATGTGAAAATTGTGAAATGTTTTAATTGTCATAACTTTTTTGTTTATTAGTTTATCATCACCAAATTTTTATGGTAGATTGTTAATACAATGGACCGTTTTCCCTAAAAAAATACGTTGGTAAAAAGATGGGGTTTTGAGATATTTAAGTTTTTGTGACAAAAATGATATTTTTTTAATGTTAAAAAAGATTTTATTTTCATAGTGTATATTTTCTTAGGAATCACCATTTAGCTATCTAACTTTGCTTAACAATAAAATCAGCATCAAACTGCGATTTCTGACCGAAATAATTTACACAGAAAAAAAATATTTACCAAATGTGAAAATTGTGAAATGTTTGAAATGTTATAACTTTTTTGTTTATTAGTTTACCATCACCAAATTTTTATGGTAGATTGCTAATATAATGGACCGTCTTCGCTAAAAAAATTACGTTGGTAAAAAGATAGGGTTTTGAGATATTTGAGTTTTTGTGACAAAAATGATATTTTTTTATGTTAAAAAAGATTTTTTTTCACAGTGTATATTTTCTTAAGAATCACCATTTAGTTATCCAACTTTGCTGAAAAATTCATAGCAATCGAACGAACCATTTTGGCTGTGCAGATTTTTGAATATTTTTGAACCATTTTCACATACACCCTTTTGAAAAGTTAGTCGTGATTCAAAATAAAAATTTGATATCGAAAAATGGCGATTTAGATGGAACTGAAAAACTGTGCAAAGTTTCAGTTCAATAGAAAATCATGAATTAAAAAAATTGCTTAATTTTGATGCTAGTGCTTGGAATCGCTCATTCGTATTGATCATGAAAAATGCTTATGCAAAATTTGAGATAAATAAAAATACAAATATGAATTTGACTATTTTGGAGGAAATGCTCCCATGTAGTGTGGCTTCGTGGTCGTGCGGCTGGTGTCACCAAGCATTTAGTCATATCGTGCTAAGGAGCGTGGGTTCGATTCCCGCCGCAGCTGTCAGGAAAAGTTTTCGGCTGTGCCACTGGGCGTTGCATGCTAGTCCGTTGTCTAGTGTCGTGCTTCCTTAAAAGAGCGAATAGCTCACTGGAAGCATTGAACGTGTCCGTGTCTTTAACCGTTATGTGTCCGACAAACTTTTTGCTTTTTTCTACACCGTGCTTTTTTAATGGGCGCTGGGTACCCTGTCGGCCACATAAGGGTTAAAAAAAGTATTATTTCAATCACGCAGTGACTTTAATCCCTGTCCAGCAAGCGCACACCACCACATTTGCCCTCCCTTTTAACGCACCGCCCTTTCACGCGAAGCGAATCACTGCATTAACGGGGCAAATCGGCGGGCATATTAACATCTTCCGCAGCACGGTAGTGTCGTATTCAGATCCTGAGCTGATCCACCCGTCCCGAACCATTTGCCCCGCTCCTTATCCGCCCGTAAATTTACGATAATGAAGATTACGTTCTCCCCGATAAACATGTTAATGGCGCAACCTCATTTTAATACCCCATTCTGGTGGCCGTTAACGCACATGTAACTTCTCCATTTAATGGGTGCCGCTTCTGCTACTGCTGCTGCTGTTACTGGACTGGAACGCCGAACACTGACTGAAAGGGTCCAGCCCAGCCCATCGGTTTCTAATGCGATACAAATCCTCTAGTGACTGTATCTACCCCAACGTATTCAAAATTGGCGCCATGTATTGCGCTAAACACATCTTGGGGTCGTCGGTTACCCCTTCACCATTTGCCGGGCGCTACAACGAAACGGTGCAACGGTGTGGTGGTGCCGGAAATGGGTGGCGAAATGTAAACTTGCTAGCTGAGTTGTTGGAATACGCCGTGCGCTTCATCACCCGTGTCCGTCGCCCGTGCAGATCTATGGAAGATATTCGCTTGACTGGAACCTGTCGGTTTCTAGATGGAAATGTCCATCGGCGTAATTTGCACGATTCAATCAATCATCATCTTGGATGGGAGGCTTCGGCGCTGAGCCAGATTGTTGCGTACTCCGGATTTGGGCGTCACGGGCTCACCATCACAGCTTGTTTCGCTCAATTGGATGGGTAGAGGAAGGAAACGATTTTAGGATCGAGGTTTAATTATGTAAGCGCCGCTAGTGTGCAATGGGCATTTTCGAAAGGTACTGAATAATTACGGCCAACGGCCGTGCAATGCACCATCGGCGATGAACAGGTGAGAGATAGTGAATCATTCAGTTTTCTAACAGTTTTGAGATTTTAATGATAGGCAGTTAAGGAGATATAGAAGGCCGTGTTATTTTTACTATTTTGTGAATCTAGAAAGGCAGAATCCTTCTCGACTGGACTTGATTCTAGGCCACTCACCTCTAGAACTCCTGGACTCTAAGTATTCTTTGGTACTCGTGAGTCGTAAACAGAAATCGTATTCTCAACGTGGCATGGATTCCTCCAAAACCCGACTTATGAACTAATTAGCAGAAAACACCTTCATAAAATGCTTCATAATTATTTGAGTATGGGCTCTTGTCACCAATTTCCATTCGCCATGTTCCGGATACATGTTTCCATCGAACCTACAAACACACCAAGCTCATCTTCATGGCAATTGAGATGTACCTACCGTTGTTAGCTCATAATTTGCTCCCCACACTTCTCCACCGAGCCACCACACAGGTTGAGCTGTTACACACTGTGTTTCACGACATTAGCCACTCACGGAAATGGCATTATAACCGTTGTTACGACGACGACGGCCGCCATCTCATCGCATCGCATCGCTGGCTGTTCGTACTTGTTCCTCTGCGGTCTTTGCAGATAGGTACCTATGTAGGGTAGGTATTCCAGTCAGCAACCAGAAGTGGTTGTCACATTAAAATCTAATGCCGCGTGTGTGTGTCTCGGCTCGGCGCGGCGTTGTTATTTACGAGGCTCTGGTGCTTTGTTTTACGACACTACCAAGGCAGCCAAGAATTGTCATGCCGGTTTCGGTGAGGGTGGTGGGAAGATTATGTTCGGAACAGGATCACCGCGGCGACAAGCGACACACTACAACATGCGTTAATGTATGTACAAGTTCATGAATTTTTACCCACACCTGCCGACACCCACGCCACGCTGCTGTGGTGGTAGATGTTCTCCAAGCTCCAAGTGCTGGAGGTCGGGTTACTGGAAATATTCCTTCTGGGGAAATCCCATGTCATATGTGGTATGCCTACAAGTACTTTTATCACTCTCAAAGTCTCTCCGGATACATGCAATACATCATTTTCACTGGAAGTTGGTGCTATGAGACATCTTGTATTTTGCATGAAAAAATGCGAAGCATTATAAAATCGGAGAAATTAAACCTTATTTTGATTACGCACTGTTCATAAACTATGTATACTTATTTTTGGCCATCTTGAACCCCCTCCCCTTCATCTCCGTATACTTTTATTCATACACAATTTTGAAATTTTTGTGGAACGTAGACTTTGGTCAGATACCACCTGCCCCCTCAGAGTCTACGTGGTTTATGAACAGGCCCTTACCATGTTTTCCTCTAGTTTGAGAAGTTCTACTAAATTTACAGTTTATTTTACGTTATTTCATCAGCTCAGAAAAAATATATCAAAAACAAGGTATGGAGGACTTTTTCTGTTTTTTTTTTCTTTCTAGAAGTTTATCGAATATAGTAAAGTCCACACGCGCATGCCAAAGTTGTAGGAGAGCTATGAAAACCAGGGAGGGTGCAGGCACGTCAAACTCGAACAAACTACGCCTACCTAACATGCATCGAGCGGGCCTTCCCAAACAACACAATGCGATTTCGCGGGCCACCCCCATCGACAAAACAAACCGATTTTCAAGCAGGATTTGACTAGGCTTCTGGTCGCGTTGCCAGTCACACTAACACACTCGCAAAAGATGAGCAGTAGGCCTACCTTGCCGCATGCGGGTCTCCTGATGAAAACGACTCTTCGCAAAATTCGGAAATAAAAAATATAATTAGCAATCAAAATGTAATTCTAGGAAATTCAGTAGCGACATGGAACTAATTTTTTTAAGCATTATTGATGTCCTAACTACAGGACTAAACTTGGTCTTAGGAAGACCTCAGTACTGGCTCAAACTCTGCCCATTTATAAAAACATTTTTGTATGAAATATGAAGTATACTTATGCAGACAAAACTCGAAATTGTAAATGCATGGGTCTTGGGCTACCACTTGAGTAGTGTTGGAATACAGGGCCCATATGGTCCCTGCTGTAAAGGCGTGGGTATCCAGCATGACCATACTGGGGGTGACGGGTTCGATTCCCGGTCGATCAAGGAACTTTCGTAAAGGAAATTTCCTTGACTTCTTTTGAGCATACAGTATCTTCGTGCCTTCAACGCGATATACACATGCAAAATAGTCATTGGCAGAGGAAGCTCTCAGTTAATAACTGTAGAAGTACTCGTAGAACACTAAGCTGAGTTGCAGGCTTTGGGGAAATTTACAAAATCATATTGAAAAGTTATATATGTTGAGGTCGTCAACTGTGCAACTGTGTGTTTTGTACCTCGCTACCTTACCGGAGCGTAGTGTATATTTGAATTTTAAATCGCGATTATCTTGAAATCATGTTGTACCGTTAGCAAAATGAAATCTCTTTCACTTATACAAAAATTTAAACTTTTCTTTTTTTCCACGCACCACAAAACATATGACGCATTGAAAATTCCTCACGTGGGTCTTCCAGAAAACTTACTTGTGATTCCACTAGTAATTTCTTTATAGATTCCACCATACATTTTTTCCAGGAATAACTTCAGCACTCACATAGGCATTTCCCAAAAAAAATCTCCCAGGAAATCAGTCGAGTAATCCTCCAAGGTCTCCAGTTAGCCTAGTGGTTAAGTCTAACGGCGGGTTCGATTCCCGTTCCGGTCGGGAGAATTTTCTCGACTCCCTGGGCATAGTGTATCATAGTACTTGCCTCACAATACACTAATTCATCCAATGGCAGGCAAATAAAGCCCTCCAATTAATAACTGTGGAAGTGCTCAAAGAACACTATGTTGAAGCGAGGCAGGCCAAGTCCCAGTGGGGACGTGGAATCATAAAAGAAGAAGAAGAAGAAGAAGATCCTCCAAGAATTCCTTCTGAACTTCTTAGAAAAAATACCTCCAAGAATTCATTCGAAAGCTCTCCAGAAATTATTATGGGAAAACATTAAAAAAAAAAAACTATATTAAAGTTTCTGGTAATATTCCTAGAGGCTTTCCCGAAGGAATCAGTATAGGTTACAGATAAGGAATCCTCATATATATCATGGAGATAATATTTACTAAAAGAACCTTAAAAAAATCTTAGAGGAACATCAGAAGAATTTCTAGGAAGAGCCAACAGACAAAATCTGCCAGGAACAGTTTGCCCTTAAGGAACTTCTGGGCAAACCGATGAAAGGATTACTTATAGGCTAGTAAAGAATCCCTGTAGATATTCCCAGAAGAGGTCTCAGCAGAACTCCTGCTTGAGTTCATGGAATGAAATTTGAAAGAATTAGGTTTTTTTTTCGTAAAAAAGAGAAGCTTGTTTAGCGAATCTTTGAAGAATTCTTGTAAACAACTAGATGCTAGTGGAACCCCTGAAGGTATAACTAGAAAAGCTTTGAAAGAACTACAAGAGAAATCTGTGGAGGAACATTTGCATGAATTTCTTTAAAACCTTTGAAGACATTCTTGTAGGAACCCCTTATAAAATTCCTAGAGAGGCTTCTAAAGTAACATTTTAGTCAAATAGACTAGAAGAGGTACTTAAAACCATCATAAAACCAACATAAAAGTTTTCGAATTTTGACGGTTCTCAAAACCTCTACGAGACTAATTAGTCATGGAAATATTCCGAAGGAAACTCTAGAAGAATCGATTGTGGAAATCTTTCAGGAACATGAAGCAAATCCTGTAGAATCAATGAAGGAATTCCTGCGGTAATAATAAAAAACAATTTATTATTTCTCCAACGATTTTCTTCAAGAGAAGTTTTTCAACAATCGGCTGACGGCTTCTCCAATATTTGAAGATTGATGTTTAAGGAAATCTTTCAAAAGATATATCTAGAAATTTCCTATAAGTTTTATTTCAAAGCATTGTATTTGTAATTCCTCCCAACGATTCCCGTAGAATTTTCCCAGGAATTTTACTTATTCTCCATGATATTGATATAATGAAAAGGAAGGCCAAACACAAATGGTAAGGCAACAATATACACGGGAGACGACACAAGTGATTAGTTTTATATGTTTTATGTTAAATGTTATATGTTAACTGTTAAATACATATTTGAGCAACTCTTATGAAAGGCCAAAACTCTTCGGCCGTAACGTCGATAGAATAGAAAACAATTAGTTTGCGACTTAAAGACATAGAAAGACACCCAAAACATCGATAATTTCTAAAAAAAAAAACATATTGTTCCTCCATGAAGTAATCATACGCTTTTCCTATAATTCCGAGTATTTTTGTGGATTTCTTCAGCAATATCTGTTCAAATTGAGTATTTCTTATTTTCTTTTGGATTTTACCCATAAAGCTTCTCCCATCAGTTTTGACTGAAGTTTATTCAAAAATTCTCACAACATTTTTTAAAAATTCTTCCAGTATTTTTTAAAGCAATTTCTTCTATGTTCTATGATGATTACCTCTACATATTTTCACTTATTTTTTCAAAAACAATAAAATTTCTTTTGTTCATTTTCAGGAATTTCTTCAAGGCTTCTTTTAAGAAGGTTTTTTTAGAAATATTGTCAAAAAATTCGTCAGATTTATTACTTAAATAGCATTCTAATCTAACAGGATTGTTTCGATACAGTTCTTCAATTTTTTTTCGAAATATCTGATAATTTTATCAAAAATTTCTCGAGCATTCGTTCAGAAATTGTGTCAAAGAATAATCAAGAAGTTTTTTTTCCAAAACTTGCGTAAGAAATTTCGGATGAAAACTTCATGAAATTGACGGAGGTAACCGTGATGCGAATTTTCAAAGGAATCTCTAAAGAATCATTTACAGGAATCTTATCAGGAATTTTTAGAGAAATCCATGAAATAATTCCTGTGAAGTCTTGGAAAAAATTTACAAATAATTGTTGGAAGGAAGTCGCAGAAAAAGCCACAATAAAAATTTATCAGATATTACAGTAGTGCAAGAAAACTAAGAGGCGAGAAATTCCTTAAAGAAATTGACACAAACTGGTCGACATAATATCCTCAATGAATTTCCAGAGAAATCTCTGGATAAATTCCTGGTTGTACTGTTGAGACACTTTCTGAAGAAATGCTACGAAGAAATTCCTGATTGAATTCTTGAAAAAAATCTCAGAAGAATTCCATGAAGACATTACTGGAGGAATCTTCGCCGGAATTCTAGAATCAATCCCGTGAAGGTATTCCAGAAATTTCAGAAGGAATTCAAATAGGAAGCTGAACGTAATTCGAAATTCTTAAAGGAATTAAAAAAAAATAGTATTAATCACAAAGATAACTTTTGCAGTAATCACAAAGAGAATATCCGAATGCATTCCTGGAGAAATTTCCGACGGAATTTTAAGAAATTATAGTAGAAATTCCAGAAGGAAATCCACGAATCCTTGAAGAAATTATGATTCTCGGATGAATCCTCGAAGGAATTCCAGAAGGAATCCCCGAAGGAGTTTCCGGCGGAGTTCTCAAAAAAATCTTACGGAATTCCCAAAAGAATATCTGTAGGCGTTTCCAAAGTAATTCCTTGAGTCATCCTCGAAGGAATTCCTGGAAAAGTTATCAAAGAAATTCGTGATGGGGGTCGTCCATAAATAACGTAGCTTTTTTTGGGGGGAGGGGGGTGTTTGTGATTTTGCGACGAAGTGTGACGATAGGGGGTAGGGGATTATGATATGCTACGTAGCTTTCTACTGGGCCTATTGAAAAAAAATATTTCATAACTCATCAAGGATGGAAGAAAATCACTTCAAGCGATAAATGATACAGGATACGAACAATCCAAGATAGCCTTGTTCTTGCAGTAGCATGATGCCGACGCCTCACACCGTACTCGTATCACAGAGCAATCAAAGCATCTGATGTACGCTTTAGGGCCTATATAGCCGAAGCGGTAAACGCACGGGTATTCAGCATGACCATGCTGAGGGTGACGGGTTCGATTCCCGGTCGGTCCAGGATTTTTTCGTAAAGGAAATTTTCTCGACTTCCTTGGGCATAAGAGTATCTTCGTGCCTGCCACACGATATACACATGCAAAATGGTCATTGGCAGATGAAGCTCTCAGTTAAAAACTGTGGAAGTGCTCATAGAACACTAAGCTGAGAAGCAGGCTTTGTCCCAGTGAGGACGTTACGCCAAGAATAGGAGGAGGATGTACGCTTTATCGCGTGATGACCCGTTATCGGATCATGTTACAAGTCATGATAAATTTTATTCAACACAATTTAGGCCACTGATGTACCCGTAAACCGCATTCATTATTAGAAATAATACATTCATAAGCATATCTTGGAGTTAAATAAGTAAGAATGCTTAAAAAGTGAATGAAATCGCGAATTTATCATTTCAACATCATGATAGCGATTGCATCGCGCCCGCACATGCCGAGCGAATCATTCTTCTCGGACCGTAGTTTGTTATAATGCTTGACGACAAAATGTTATCGTTGTTGCTATGATCGCGCGATGCCTTTCAACCGCGACACATTCGAGATCTGATCATGATCACTAGATTTCCATCCTTGCAACTAATAAAGTTTTACTTGCATTAAGTATCATTATCCAATAAATAAAATAAATATATTGCATGATTTTTTTTTTCCATTCTCAATAATGTAAATAACAAATGATGGAAATAAATGCCGGCTTCATTCCATAAGACAAGCAGCTATCGGACGCTACAACTGTATCTGAGAAAGTGGTTTTGAAATCCTGTGTAAAGAATAATGTATTGTGTTTGCAGACAAAAATCAATTTCGCTCAATGCTTCTCAGGACCAATAGTTCCCAATTCACGGTGCTTCATTTACCGTTATAATAAAATAAAAATGACCATCAAAACCTTAAACGCCATTCTTTTTCTTTATCATTCCTACACCTCTGGACAAATTTTTAAAAAAATCGTTAGACGAAATTTTGAGTTACGCCCTTTTAAAGGGCCTAACCCCTAAAAAATCAGGGTTTCTATAGAAAAACATCATATTTCATAACGGAAGCATGCTTCTGCCAACAAAATTTGAAACGCCATTCCCTTCCTTTATCATTCCTACACCTCTGGAAAAATTTTTGAAATAATCGTTAGGCGAAATTTTGAGTTATGCCCTTTTAAAGGGCCTAACCCCTAAAAAAATCAGGGTTTCTATAGAAAAACATCATATTTCATAACGGAAGCATGCTTCTGCCAACAAAATTTGAAACGCCATTCTCTTTCTTTATCATTCCTACACCTCTGGATAAATTTTTAAATTAATCGTTAGACGAAATTTTGAGTTATGCCCTTTTAAAGGGCCTAACCCCTACAAAATCAGGGTTTCTATAGAAAAATATCATATTTCATAACGGAAGCATGCTTCTGCCAACAAAATTTGAAACGCCATTCCCTTCCTTTATCATTCCTACACCTCTGGAAAAATTTTTGAAATAATCGTTAGGCGAAATTTTGAGTTATGCCCTTTTAAAGGGCCTAACCCCTAAAAAAATCAGGGTTTCTATAGAAAAACATCATATTTCATAACGGAAGCATGCTTCTGCCAACAAAATTTGAAACGCCATTCTCTTTCTTTATCATTCCTACACCTCTGGATAAATTTTTAAAATAATCATTAGACGAAATTCTGAGTTACGCCCTTTTAAAGGGCCTAACCCCTTTAGAATCAGGGTTTCTATAAAAAATCATCATATTTCATAACAAAAGCATGCCTTGAAGTCCCAAGTAATAAAACGTATCATAAATAATGCTACAATTTGATACTATGCGCTTGTATTGGCTATTTGTATTGATGTTTGTATAAAAAATGGCCATTACGCTAATATAAGGGAAGTATTTTCAAACATGTAGGAAGCAATCATTTTTGTATCAATTGCCATTCATAGCGTGGGACGTAAGATTTTTGTATTGCTTTTTTATAGACAAAACAAGCAATGACATGCGCCTTTGTCATTCGTTAGTTTTATTGGTGAATGCCGTTTTCAATTAATAAACATACAAAAATAAGGATTGAGATGATCAATTGTAATGATAGTTCTATATGTAACTGCTAAACTACGTTACCGAAGAATAAACATGATTAAATGAAACTAAGTTTTATAATAAGTACTTATGACCTTCAAATGGGCGTAACTGGAGAATTTGATCGACATTTTTTTTTGAAATTCAGTTTATGGGTGTGCAATAACTCTATAAGTGAAAAAGTAAATGAACTGTCGTTTATGTTTTTCATTGTATATTGTTCTGGCTATAATAGTAAATGTAGCCAACAACGTCCGTATCCTACAGGTTAAGGAATACTTCCCTTATACTGGCGTTATGGCTAATTTTTATACAAAATGAAGTCAATATTAGTGCATAGTATCAAATTGTAGCATTGATTATAATACTTTTTTATTATTTGGGACTTTGAAGCATGCTTCTGTTATGTAATATGATGGTATTCTATAGAAACCCCTATTTTTTAAGGGGTAAGGCCCTTTAAAAGGGCGTAACTCAAAATTTCGTCTAACGATTATTTAAAAAAAAAATCCAGAGGTGTAGGAATGATAAAGGAAGGGAATGGCGTTTCAAATTTTGTTGGCAGAAGCATGCTTCCGTTATGAAATATGATATTTTTCTATAGAAACCCTGATTTTGTAGGGGTTAGGCCCTTTAAAAGGGCATAACTCAAAATTTCGTCTAACGATTAATTTAAAAATTTATCCAGAGGTGTAGGAATGATAAAGAAAGAGAATGGCGTTTCAAATTTTGTTGGCAGAAGCATGCTTCCGTTATGAAATATGATGTTTTTCTATAGAAACCCTGATTTTTTAGGGGTTAGGCCCTTTAAAAGGGCGTAACTCAAAATTTCGTCTAACGATTTTTTTAAAAATTTGTCCAGAGGTGTAGGAATGATAAAGAAAAAGAATGGCGTTTAAGGTTTTGATGATCATTTTTATTTTATTATAACGGTAAATGAAGCACCGTGCCAAGTAACAATTTTAATTTTATCAAAGTTTTTTAGCGATTCAAAAACCCTTAACATAAAACCATTGATGCTGACTTGAAAATGCTCTCTAGTTCTTGTATGCCTAAATAAGCCCACGTTCTGGATAGTTGGCCCAGTCTTATTAGAGTATACAGGACTTCGTATGCAAACCGGCTTAGGATTTCGGGTTGTATCATAGTTTTATCGTACCCCCTAAATAAAACCATCTTCTGACTTGTCAGTTTAGTTTGATTATTTTTCACTCTCAATGTTCGATCATCAGAATAAATTATTCTTGGTTGTTTATCCAGCCATCAATTGGAGAGATGTCGATCTGGAATTCAGCTTTGTTTTCCTATTTAATACGAGTCAGGAGACATGCCACGGAAAATTTGTGGTGAATGTGACTGTGATAATGACAAAAACTAAGTGCGCCACACAAACTATGCATAAGGCCGTTACAAATATTTATTTCACTTTTTGTCCCACCACTCTTTGGCTGGTCGAGGGGGGGATAAAAATAATAAAGCATTTATTCTGAAAAAATATTAAAAACTCTTCGGATTTGTTAAAGAATTTTCAGCAAGACCTGATATTTTGATAAAGGTGTCAGGCCATTCGGCCGAAGGTCATTAGGCCGAAGGTCATTAGGCCGAAGGCCATTAGGCCGAAGGCCATTAGGCCGAATGGTCATTAGGCCGAATGGTCATCAGGCCGAATGATCATTGGGTCTTCTTCTTGCCGTTACGTCTCCACTGAGACAAAGCCTGCTTCTCAGCTTAGTGTTCTATGAACACTTCCACAGTTATTAACTGAGAGCTTCCTCGGCAAATGACCATTTTGCATGTGTATATCGTGTGACAAGCACGAAGATACTTTATTGATGCTGAATCTACTGATATTTTACCCATGAATTTTGCCTTCTTTTAAACATAGGCTGTTCTTTCTAGTATCATTGCTAAAATAGTTTTTGGCGCAGAAACTGCTGATATTCAATTCATAAATTTTTCCTTCATTAAAACATAGGCTATTCTTTCTAGTTTCAATGTTAAAGTAGTTTTCGGCAAAAAAAATTTGGAAAAAGTAAAAACATCAGATCTCTTTACAGGCTCATAACGGCTGATTTTCAATTCGTCCTGATGACCATTCGGCCTTATGACCATTCGGCCTAGTGACCATTCGGCCTAATGACCATTCGGCCTAATGACCTTCGGCCTAATGGCCTTCGGCCTAATGACCCAGCATCTTTGATAAATATTTTTTATGCAATTCAGTATCATAATTTACATTTTATATAACTCATTTTGGTATCATAATGGCCAATTTTTCCGAACTGGCTCATTATGCAACTGAAATGAGTTGCATAATGAAAAATAGTTGTATAATGTTCATAATGCAACTCATTTGAGTTGCATTATGAACATTATGCAAATCAAATGGGTTGCATTATGAAAAAAACATTGCATAAAATTTTGTATGGAACTCGTTGCAAAACTCGATTTTTTCAGCACTCTTCGTATTTATCCAACTCGGCAAGCCTCGTTGGATAAATGTACGACTCGTGCTGAAAAAATCAACTTTTTGCAACTCGTTACATAAATAACTATTATCTGCCCCCTCAAAACGCGAAATCCAGCCAAAATTTTTTGAAGGGGGGGAGACAAAAAGTCAAAAATAAATTTGTATCAGCCTAATTTGGAAGTTAAATTCATTTAATTTACATGGTGGAATTGGGTGCAAAAAAGGTTTTTTCAACACAGCGGAGTTTTAAAGACATTATGTAATTTTTCTGACAAAATAAAATGACGAAAACGTGTTGTATGGTTTAATTTGACCTTAAGCTGTACGTGAAATCATAAAATTGAGCAATGATTTTTTCTGTATTTACATAAATTATCCCGGCTAGGCGACATATTTTTTTGATAAAACTCTGTGTTCCTGATGAATCCTCCAATAGGGCTAACCCTCCTGAGGTGGTCATACTGAGCTCATGATAGAACTAGCGGTTTTATCACCGCATTTTTTGGTCTATGTTACGGCCACAAAATCTTTTGTTGGTTTTATGCATTGCCTCACAGTTTTGTGTATATGTTTACAAAAAAAATCTCTCTGGCAACAACCGCAAATGCAAGTTTTATTGAAATGGTAAATAATAAGTGATAAAACAAATTCATGTCTACTTGCAAGTCTTTACAAGATATTTATAGCAGAAGTTATATGATAGTTTTATAGAACGCCAAAGGTGCAAAGTAAAAAACTACCACATAAAACTAATTAAGAACAACTAGCTTTTTCACATGCTCGTATGAAACCAGGATAAAACATGAATAAACCTTCAAGGCATGCTAATTGTTACTTGGGTTTGCTGCTTGCTATAGGGTACTGCACGCAGCTAAGGTTACAAAGGAAAATTTTTCTAAGTTTATGGCATTACGGCATTATTCCAGAAGTTTCTTTTATAGTTTCTACAGGACTTCCTCGGGGTCTCCAGTTAGCCTAGTGGTTAAGGCTATGGGTCGCCAATCCGGAGACGGCGGGTTCGATTCCCGTTCCAGTCGAGAAAATTTTCTCGACTCCCTGGGCATAGTGTATCATTGTGCTTGCCACACAATGTACAATTTCATGCAATGGCAGGCAAAGAAAGCCCTTCAATTAATAACTGTGGAAGTGCTCAGAGAACACTAAGTTGAAGCGAGGCAGGCCAAGTCCCAGTTCGGACGTGGAGCCATAAAGAAGAAGAAGAAGACAGAACTTCCTCGAAGAATTCATCCAACAATTTCTTAAGGAGCTCCTCTAGCAACTTTGTAAGGAATTTCTCATTTTGTTCTTTATAGGTTTCCCCAACAGGAGAAGGATAATATTTCCACAGAATTCCTTTTGGGAATCCCAGAAAAAAACTTCTGAAAACATTCCAAAAGGATCTGGAGGAATCTCAAAAGGAACCCCTGAAGGAACTACCAGAAAAATTTCAGAAGGAACTCCTGGAACAATCTTGAAAGAAAATAGATAAATTTCAAAAGAAATTCCGTGAGGAGTATCTGGAGCAATTCTAGATGAAGCTTTCGGAGAAATCTTGAAGAAACTTCTGGAAGAATCTTAGAAGGAGATATTTGTAGATTGTTAGAAGGAACTCCCAGTTTAATTTCTGAAGAAAGCGTGGAAGAAATAATTGAAAGAATCCCGTAAGGAATTTTTAAACTAATCCCGAAAATAACTTTTGGGGAATCACGGAAGATTATCTGGATATAACTCCTGGTGAAATCCAAGAAAGAAAATTTTGGAGGAATTCCAGAAGCAACTATGGGAGGAATCCATAAAGGGATTCCTGGCAGAATTCTAAGATATCCTATAGAAATCCTGGATGGAGTGAATGGAGAGATGCCGGAAAAAGTTACTGAAGGAGTCCCGAGAAAAAAATCCTGGACAAATCCCAGAAGAATCCAGGAAGAAATTCCTGAAGGAATTCAAAAAAGAACACCTGGAGGAATCTCAGAGCAACTCCTGGGAGGGTTTTGAAAGAATGCCGAAGGGTTTACCTGCCGAGATCTTGGAATGAATATCTGAGATAATTTCTGAAGGAAATCAAGAAGGAACTCCTGGATGAATCCCGAAAGGAACTTCTTTAGGAAACACAGAAAGAAGTTCAGATGGAATCTCGAAAGAAATTCCGGTTAAAATCTCTGTAGAGATGTCCAAACAAACTTCTGGTGGAAGAGAGGAGAAGAAAACCTTGAAAGAACTCCCGAAGGAAACCATGTAGGGATGTAGTACCGGTAGTACCGGTACCGAAAATACCGGTATTTCCGACCAATTCTTGGTATCGAAATACTGGTACCGACTGAACCTTAGTACCGGTATTTTCGGTACCGTAAAATCTTTCCGATGTACTGAGTTCGATCATTAGTATAGCCAATATGTAATAGAAATAAACGAAAACATTTAAAACCAAGTACTTTCATAAACAAACATTTCATATATGCCACCTTTCTGCAAATCCAGGATATCATAGCAATGACTGATTTAATGAACATTGAATTTTGGAAATGGATTTACTAGCCTAGAATAAATCTTGTTAGATTAGGGTTTCTTGTTATTATTTCGGTTTTTAGAATCCTTTGCATCATAAAGGAAAAATCAGTTGAATTCCGTCTTCACTTTGCAGCTTCTTCATCTTCTTCTTTTTTATGGCACGACGCATTGGAACTTTGAGCTCTTCCACAGTTATTAATTGAAGGACTTTCTTTGCCTGCCATTGCATGAATTTGTACATTGTGTGGCAAGTACAATGATACACTATGCCCAGGGAGTCGAGAACGGGAATCGAACCCGCCGTCTCCGGATTGGTGATCCATAGCCTTAATGTAAGGTTGTTCCTGTTTCATTTTAGATCGACCAAGATACTGGCTGTAAAACTGCGCAGAAGCTAAAGAACGGCTCCAAAAGAAGTTACATACAACTCATTTCTTTCTATATTTTTTTGTATATCTATATTTAACCCTTCAGCGCGCGCGCTGTTGTAAAAAGTACAACACTACCAAAAAACCTCGCTTGTCATATATAGCGCGAGCGCGGCGCAGTTTAGGTAGCTTGATGGCGCGCGTCCTGGAAGGTTAATGATTAATTTAGTATTGTACGCGCCCAACGCGTGCAGAACAGAGAGGTGCCATCCATTCATCCTCAGCGACGTGCCTCCAACGAGGCGCTTTCTAACCCAATGCGCTCCGTATGGGCGGAGCCTACTTTGCAGCAAGCGCTGCGTTGACCGACTGCCAATACGATGGCAAGATGTATATAAGTTGCTTCATTTTTCATGTATACATTCAGTATCAATAAATCCATTGACGCGTACGGATCGCACTAGAAGTGTTTTTTTCTAACCAGTGCCGAAAAGTGGTGGCTAGTCGATCGAAGCGAGGATCGGCTGGCGTGTTTTCACTTCCTTCCACCCCGAGCCGGTGGCGAGTGTGTGTGCTCCTTCTTCTGAGTCGGCGCTGGCGAGCAAAGCAGTGGACGTGTTTGATCCTGTTCGTCGTCGTTGGGATTGCGAGTCGCTTCGACTGAACGAGGCGATTGTTGTGCGGCGGTGCTGCTGCATCGTGGCGGTGCCGTTAAAAGAGCTGTCGTGCTTTCCGATTGTGTGGTGCCTGGAAGTTGACACCAAGAGTTATTCCTTAATTTTCCATTTCTCTCATTCCGTGTCACTTCCGGCATCCGGTGGAAAGCTAGGCGACGGATCCGACGGCCAGCGGAGCAGGCGTGTTTCGGCTTTCCAGCCGTGGTCCTTCGACGGAGAGAGCGACGCTGGTGGCAGTGACGTGCATTGCTGTCGGCAAATCGAGTGTGGTGCCGGCGTTGGCTGGTGACCTTGGCGGCGCGGTAGTCGACGACGGGCCGATGGTGCGGGGTGAGTTCGACGCTTAAGGTAAGTGCAACGATCCTACCTCCAGTAAGTGTGTACCCAACAAGTATTTTCTGGTTAGCTTATATGACATCCCTGAAAACCTGAATTCAAAAATACCTTTAAAAATGTAGATATTCTGTGCAAAATAGATTATTCTTCATTTTAGTGAAAAATTTCCCAGTACCGGTATTTTACCGGAACTACCGGTACTGTCAGCTCTAGTACCGAAATACCGGTACTCACCAAAAGCGGTCGGTTCTGCGACCCCTAAAACCATGGATAAACTTCTAGAAAAACCTTAGAAAAAAACTCTTGGAAAAATCTCAGAAGGAGCTTTTGGAGGAATCTAAGAAGGAACTCCGGAATGAATTATTGGAGGGATCTTTGAGGAACCCCTGAAGGAATACAATGTGAAGGAATTCTCTTTTGGAATCCCACAGAAAATTCATGGAGAAATCACAGAAGGAAGTGCTGGAGGAACAAAAAAGGGAGACATTCTCAAAAATGGGAATCCCAAAAGAAACTTCTCGAGGAATTCCAAAATGAACTGCTGTAAAAATTTTAGAAGATTCTCCTGCAGGGCCTTTGAATGTCGTGGTGAATTTTATTCAAATGAAAGCAATTTGATATTCTTAATAGATTTATTAGTGAGCAAACTAATAATCTTTGGAAAAGCTTCTAGGCTAATATGGTATTGTGGGTATCAATTTCCGATTCTTCGGCATCAAGCAGAACGGCGATGGGTGGTTTATTGAGTCATAAGCTTTGGTGGTAATCTCCACTGGTTTCACCTATGGTCTTGATGTCGGCGATCTGAACCTGGCAGTCGGCAATGTTTTCTTGTTGTTGTTGTTTTTTTCATAATACTTTATCAAAATACAAGTTAAAATTGAAATCAGAGCTAAGTTCAAGTTTTTTTGTACACGAAAATTTTGTTGAGGGGGGGGGGTGTCTAACAAGCTACGTCATTTATAGAGGGGGGGGGTATCTGAATTTGTGACGAAATGCTACGAGGGGGGAGGGGGTATTAAAAATCGCTTAAAAAAAGCTACGTCATTTATGGACGACCCTGAAGGAATTGCTGAAGGAATCGTCGGAGGAGTTTTCGAAAAAAAAATTATAGACGAATCTGCGAAAGAATTTCTGGAGGAATCCCCTGAAGAAATTTTGGAGAAATCCCTCAAGGAATCTCTGGAGAGGTTCCTGGAGGTATCCTAAAAGTATTTGTTGAGATATCCCGTAATGAATACCTGGAGAAATAAAGGAATGAAACTCCAAAGGAATTTGCTAAGCAATCCCCGAGGGAGAGAGAAATCTCCAAAGAAATTCCTAAAGGAATCTCCGAAGTAATACCTTGAGAAATCTTTGGAAGAACTCTTGGAGAAACCTCAGATGAAATTTCTGGAACAATTTACGGTGGAATTTCTGTGGTAATCCCCGAAAACTGTTGAAAAAATGCCCAAGAAATTCCTGGAGGAATCCCCTGAGGAACTCCTGGAGAAATCTTTGGGGTTATTCCTGAATAAGTTCTCGAAATGATTTCTGAAAGCATTTAAAAAGTTATTTCTGGTGGGAATTTCGAAATTTCGCGAAGGAACTCTTAGATGAACCGCCAAATAAATTGCTAAAGGCATCATCGATGGAATCTTTGGAGGAACCCTCCAGAAATGCTTGGAAAAAATGCACGAAAATGTTTGATTCCCAGTTGAAATTTCAGAGTGAATTATCTCTGTAAATACCATGAAAGAATTCTGGGTGTAATATGTATATTCCCGTTAACAAGGGTCATGATGGCTTAGTCACGAGATGTAATGGCTGCCACTGTAAATATTGAGTTTAAATTTTGAATAATTCTTGTATAATCAGCTGGCGTTTTGTAAATTATAACAGAACTTTGATAGAAGGGACTTATTTCATTATCCATTTCATTATACAAACTACTTTCAAAATCGAACAACACCCGAACCCGATGTGATTTCATAGGATTGTTTTTACTGTCATGACTTAATAAAAACAATCTCATCAGTTGGTCTCTTTTTCCGTTTCTTCACCGAGCTCTCGAATAATCTTATGAATCAAAATATTTACCCAGTCGCTGCTCGCTTTTCCACGGTAGTTGATCTAACGGCTAAACCAAGCGAATCGGTTTTGCTACCATCACCACCGCTTGCTCGATGGACGCTGACGGCGAGCCACGTCCGACGAAAAACTACGAGCTGAAGTATTTTCGCAGTTAATTAACGTATTGTTCTGGATTTCGGAACAATTCCACCGTAATTAGCGCAAGCCTCGCAGTTCCCAGCCCTCGGGTGCACCGCACCGATGGAATCGGCTTTGTGTCCGTCCAACGAGTGGTACTTTTAACATTGTCAGTTTTGCTTTCTGTAGCAGAAATAAAAAAAAAGTATTCCAAAAACTAAATTTCAACAATGCACTGCTGATGAGATTTCACTTGCCGGGTTCGCAATAGGAGGATGGGTGACAACGATGACAAGATGGATCCAGTAGTCCCGGAGGCAACCATCAACGGAGAGAGCACAGTTAGCTACTTGTTGGCGGCGTCATACGAAGACAAGTAGCTGGTTGGCTTGGCCATCCAACAAGTCCATAGGGCGTGATGCTTGCCATTTCTCACGCAGGCAGGTACCAACCAGCTACAGGGGTCTGGGTAAATTCAGTTTAAGTTGGAAAACTCAAAACTAACCGGTCAGGAGGACAAAGTTGGGAGACTGTGCTCTCTGTGTCCGGAGTGGTGTTTAAACATTTCTGCTTAATTTTCTATAGAGTGATGGTTTTCGGGGGGTCGGGAAGAGCACAGAATGAACATTCAAATTGTCTCCACAGGGCAAAGAACTGAGCTTTACTTATGGCGCAAAAGTTTATGTAATAATATATTTTCAGCATGACTGATTCGTTTCTGTGAAGCTGTTTTATCAAATATATTTCACAATTGCGTTGCTTTGTTAAAAGATTTGATTAATGCAAGGTAATACAAGAACTGTGTTCAGGGTAACGTTCCTTCTGTGACAGTGCTTGATTCTCAGCCAAGTGTGCTATACTATGCTTATGCAGCTCCACAAAGCTTCCTTTATAAAAAACACACATAATAGCTGGCGAAGACTGGCGCTCGAGCCTAGCTATTTAGCACTGTAGTTGGAGGAAATGCCAATGCAGAACCCGTAGCTTCCGGGAAGGTAAGCCCAGCTCCCTGGGTTAGTGGGTTGGTGTCAGGCCCTGCGAGCCAGCCGTAAAAAAGTCTAGCACCGGAAAATCAACAAGAGAAGAATGCGAACCGATACCAATGGCGACGACCACAGCGACGAAAAGGGACTTGCGATTGGAAGCTCGGTACGTGGAACTGCAGATCTCTCAACTTCATCGGGAGCACCCGCATACTCGCCGATCTACTGAAGGACCGCGGGTTCGGAATCGTAGCGCTGCAGGAGGTGTGTTGGACAGGATCTATGGTGCGAACGTTTAGAGGTAATCATACCATCTACCAGAGTTGCGGCAACACACGTGAGCTGGAAACAGCTTTTATAGTGATGGGCGACATGCAGAGGCGCGTGATCGGTTGGTGGCCGATCGACGAAAGAATGTGCAGGTTGAGGATCAAGGGCCGATTCTTCAACATTAGCATAATAAACGTGCACAGCCCTCACTCCGGAAGCACTGATGATGACAAAGACGCATTTTACGCGCAGCTCGAACGCGAGTACGACCGCTGCCCAAACCACGACGTCAAGATCATCATAGGGGATCTAAACGCTCAGGTAGGCCAGGAGGAGGAATTCAGACCGACGATTGGAAAGTTCAGCGCCCACCAGCTGACGAACGAAAATGGCCTACGCCTCATCGATTTCGCCGCCTCCAAGAACATGGCCATTCGTAGCACCTTCTTCCAGCACAGCCTCCCGTATCGTTACACCTGGAGATCACCACAACAAACGGAATCGCAAATCGACCACGTTCTGATTGATGGACGGCACTTCTCCGACATTATCGACGTCAGGACCTATCGTGGCGCTAATATCGACTCTGATCACTACCTGGTGATGGTTAAACTGCGCCCAAAACTCTCCGTTATTAACAATGTACATTACCGGCGGCCGCCCCGATACGATCTAGAGCGACTGAAGCAACCGGATGTCGCCACCGCATACGCGCAGAATCTCGAGGCAGCGTTGCCGGACGAGGGTGTGCTCGATGTGGCCCCTCTAGAGGACTGCTGGAGTACAGTCAAAGCAGCCATCAACAACGCAGCCGAGAGCACTATCGGGTACGTAGAACGGAGTCGACGAAACGATTGGTTCGACGAGGAGTGCAGAGCGGTTCTGGAGGAGAAGGATGCAGCGCGGGCGGTAATGCTGCAGCATGGAACCCGACAGAATGTGGAGCGATACAGACAGAGGCGGAAGCAGCAGACCCGTCTCTTCCGGGAGAAAAAGCGCCGTCTGGAAGAAGCGGAGTGCGAGGAAATGGAACTGCTGTGCCGTTCACAGGAAACACGCAAGTTCTACCAGAAGCTCAACGCATCCCGCAAAGGCTACGTGCCGCAAGCCGAAATCTGCAGGGATAAGGAAGGGAGCCTCCTGACGGACAAACGTGAGGTGATTGATAGGTGGAAGCAGCACTTCGACGAGCACCTGAATGGCGAAGAGAATGTAGGCACGGAGGACCAAGGCAGCGGAGGAGATGACTATGTTGGTGCAGCAGAGGACGGGAACGAACCAACTCCCACGCTGAGGGAAGTTAAGGATGCCATCCACCAGCTCAAAAACAACAAAGCGGCTGGTAAGGACGGTATCGCAGCAGAACTCATCAAGATGGGCCCGGAAAAGTTGGCCACCTGTCTGCACCAGTTAGTAGTCAAGATCTGGGAAACCGAACAGCTACCGGAGGAGTGGAAGGAAGGGATAATCTGTCCCATCCACAAGAAAGGCGACAAGTTAATGTGTGAGAACTTTCGAGCGATCACCATTTTGAATGCCGCCTACAAAGTGCTATCCCAGATCATCTTCCGTCGTCTTTCACCTAAAGTAAATGAGTTCGTGGGAAGTTACCAAGCCGGTTTCATCGACGGCCGGTCGACAACGGACCAGATCTTCACCGTACGGCAAATCCTCCAGAAATGCCGTGAATACCAGGTCCCAACGCATCACCTGTTCATCGACTTCAAAGCGGCATACGACAGTATCGACCGCACAGAGCTATGGAAAATTATGGACGAGAACAGCTTTCCCGGGAAGCTGACTAGACTGATAAGAGCAACGATGTGCAGAACAGCGTAAGGATTTCGGGTGAACTATCCAGTTCATTTGAATCTCGACGGGGACTACGACAAGGTGATGGACTTTCCTGCCTACTATTCAACATCGCCCTGGAAGGTGTTATGCGACGAGCCGGGCTCAACAGCCGGGGTACGATCTTCACGAAATCCAGCCAATTTGTATGTTTTGCGGATGACATGGATATTATTGCTAGGACATTTGGAACGGTGGCAGAACAGTACACCCGCCTGAAACATGAAGCAGCAAAGGTCGGACTGGTGGTGAATGCGGCTAAGACAAAGTACATGCTGGTAGGTGGAACTGAGGGAGACAGGACAAGCCTTGGCAGCAATGTTAGGATAGACGGGGATACTTTCGAGGTGGTAGAAGAATTCGTCTACCTCGGTTCCTTGTTAACGGCTGACAATAACGTGAGCCGTGAAATACGAAGGCGCATCATCAGTGGAAGTCGTGCCTACTATGGGCTCCAGAAGAAACTGCGGTCAAAAAAGATTCACCCCCGCACCAAATGTACCATGTACAAGACGTTAATAAGACCGGTGGTTCTCTACGGACACGAGACATGGACGATGCTCGAGGAGGACCTGCAAGCACTCGAAGTTTTCGAGCGACGCGTGCTAAGGACGATCTTCGGCGGCGTGCAGGAGAACGGTGTGTGGCGGAGAAGGATGAACCACGAGCTCGCTGCACTTTACGGCGAACCCAGCATCCAGAAAGTGGTCAAAGCCGGAAGGATACGATGGGCAGGGCATGTTGCAAGAATGCCGGACAACAACCCTGCAAAGTTGGTGTTTGCTAACCATCCGGTTGGTACATATGTGGAGCGCAGAGAGCACGATGGGCGGACCAGGTAGAGCGTGATCTGGCGATTGTTGGACGTGACCGACGTTGGAGAGCTGCAGCTGCAAATCGAGTATTATGGCGGCAAATTGTTGATTCAGTATTATCATGAATTTGATGTTAACTAAATAAATGAAAATGACATAATAGCTGGACCACACCTAGGAGCAAACCAAAACTTCCTAAACATCCATGGTCTGGATGATGGGCCCTGTTTTGACTTATATGTTGCTGTGTGAATATGAAACAACCTTGAAGTAGTCCAAATAACAGCTAACGGTTGAGCTTTACGGCAATTCGATTTCCAATGCTATTTTCAAGTTGTAATTCCATTGAATCCGCAGCACTCATCCTAGGCAAAGCACCCATTGACCCAATGAGTGTCAATTTTCTTTTCCGACTGTCGCGCCGCCATCCGTGATCCTGCTCATGGAAATTCGCTTCCCCACAAATCCGCAACCAATTTGTCGCAATCCACTTCCCGCAGTTGTTTCATCTCTGTGGCGCGACGGTATGAAAGGAAAATGCGGCATATAATTTTAGATGTCTGTCTTCCTTCCAGCAGCGCGGTGTCGGTTCCCGATTCGGAAAGTACAGGCAAATTGCCAGAACGAAACAGAATTGCGCCTATTGAACGCGTCCAAGCGGATGGGTAACCAAGTTAATCTCATTGCTGGAATATCGTTCCGGATCAAGGCAATCCGGAACCCCTGAGCTGAGCCGAGAAACAGAGAGTAACTTGCGTCCAATCGAAATTGGGGAAAATCAGTGGGAGGAAGCGAACCATAAAAATCCGGGCTTACAAGCGGCTTGGTTCAGAAGGAATGGAATGTTATCTCCCATCTTTCTCCAATGGGGGGAAAATACATGGCTTTGACCGAGAAATTTCCTTAATTGATTTCCACATTCTCGGTTGGGACAGGGTAGGAGGCATGGTGCGGTTTGACCTAACCACTAGAAAGTAAAAAGTTCAACTGACAAGACTGAAGTATTAAATTTGATTAAGTTGCACCTGATGGCTTCGTATGCTTGTGCTTGCACAAACTTGCTTCCTTAGTTAGTATTCGTCCATTGTATAGACTTACTCGGTATCAGTCCGGATCCGCTTTTACGGGTGCGTCCCCATGAAGTGAAATTCAGAATTGCGCCCTTAGAATATTATTTGAAACATTTGTCCAAATCTCAGTGATATTTCCGTAGCAAAGCAATAAAAATAAATATCACCTAGAGAAACTTATTTCTCACAAGTGCATCTTTTTAAGTGAAATTTAAAGAAATTTGATTTACTGAAGAAACTGCTACTGATCAGAATACAATTTTATTTACTTTCTATTCACTAGTCTACGACAAAATTGGAGCTTAATTGCGAAGTCAGCACAATACTTATTCTCAGAGGTCTCTCTCTCTTCTTGGCGTAACGTCCTCATTGGGACAAAGCCTGCTTCTCAGCTTAGTGTTCTATGAGCACTTCCACAGTTATTACTGAAAGCTTCCTCTGCCAATGACCATTTTGCATGCGTATATCGTGTGGCAGGCACGAAGATACTCTATGCCCAAGGAAGTCAAGGAAATTTCCTTTACGAAAAGATCCTGGACCGACCGGGAATCGAACCCGTCACCCACAGCATGGTCATGCTGAATACCCGTGCGTTTACCGCCTCGACTATATGGGCCCTTTCTAGAGGAATCTCTGGAGTTGAAATTCATGGGTTAATTCCTCGAGGAAACCTGCAGGAATTTCCGGAGGAATCCCTTGGAAAAATTCCTATAAAGTTTCCAGAAGAATCTTCTGAAAGAATATCTGAAGTAATCTCTGAAGGATTTCCTGAAGAAATTCTTGAAGGAATGCTGTAGGAATTTCCGAAGAAATTCCTGGAGGGATTCCTGGATCAATTTCTGAAGGAATTCCTGAAGGAATTCCTATATGAATTCCTGGAGGACTTTCTGAAAGAATTCCTTGAGCAATTCTGAAGAAACCTCTTAAGGAATTCCTGGAAAAATTCTTAGAGAAATTTCTACAGAAATTCTTGGAAGAATCCCTGGGGGTATTCTTGAAAAGAACCCTGAAGGAATCCCTGAAACAAATTTCTGGAGGAACCTCAAAAGGCACTCCTGGAGGAACTTCCGGACAACTTCCAGGCGGAATCCCAGGAGGAATTCCTGGAGAAATCTCTATTAGAAATCATGGGGAAATTCCATGGAACTATTCATGGAAGAATTCCAGGAGAAATCCCTAATTCATTTTTTTTAAATCTTTCAATTAATTCTTGGAAAAATCTGTAGAGGAATTCTGGAAGGAATTCATGGAGAAATTTCTGAAGAAATTCCTAGAGGAATTCTTAGAGAAATTTCTGGTGGAGTTCCAGGAGAAATTTGAAGAGGAATTTCTGGAAGAATTCCAGGAGCAATTTCAGAAGGAATTTCTGGAAGAATTACTGGAGGAAGCATCGGTGGAATTTCTGGAGGAATCCATGAAATAATTCCTGGAGGAATGTGTAGAGGAAACCGAGGAGAAGAAATTCCTGGATTAATTCTTGGAGGAAACCCTGGAAAGATTTCTGGAGGAATTCCAGGAAGAATTCTTGAAGCAATTGCTGTACGAATTTCCGAAGAAATGCCTGGAGGAATTCCTGGATCCATTCCTGAATAAATTCCCGTAGATATTCCTGAAGAAATACCTGGGGTAATTCCGTTGAAATTCGTGGTAGATATGCCTGGATGAAATCCTTTTTCTCCAGGAAGAATTCCTGCATAAATTTGTAAAGGAATTTTCGGGGAAATTCCGAGGAACTGTTCCTGGAATGAATTCCTGGAGGAATCTCGAGAGAAATTCTGGAAGCAATTACTGGAGGAATTTCAGAAGAAATTCCAAGATAAATTTCTGCAGAAATTTCAAGATAATTTCTAAAGAAATTTCAATGGAAATTTGTAGAGTAATCACAGAACGATTTTTGAAGGAATTCCAGGAGGGATTCCTGGAGGAATCCCTTGAGGAGTTTCTGGAGGAATCTCAAGATTTATGATGAAATATAAAGTTCGGTTTCTGAGAGAATTCCAGGAGGAGTTTCTGATGAATTCTTAGAGGAAATACTGAAGAAACCACTAAAATTCCTGAGGAAATCCTGAAATCCTGGATTAATTCTTGGGGGAGTTTCTGAAGGAATCACAACAAGAGTTCATGCAGGCATTTTTGAAATACTCCGGAATTCTTTTTTTTTGTTTATTTTTGTTCGTGAATTTTAACTTATGCTAATTTTTCACACATCCCGGAATTCGTTTTTGAAAGAATAACAGAAGAAATTTCCGGTGAATTCCTGGAGGAACTCGAAGTAATTTCTGAAGAAACACGATGAGCAATCTCGGAAGCAACCCCATGAGGAACTCTATGGAATCTCAGGAGAGCTTTCTTAGCGAATACCTGGAAGAATTTTTCTAGGAATAATCCTTGATAAAATTGAAGAAATCAATGTCTGCAGTAATTGTTGAAGTAATACTAGGATTCCTAAAGGTTTTTTTGTACAATATTTCAAACAATTCTTGGAGTATTTTTTAATAATCTCTAAGTAAAATTTTCTAAAAGATTTTCTGGAATACATTCCTGCAGAAATACTTCGAATCATTCCAGATGTAATTATTGGAGCAATCTCTAGTGGAATTCTGGAAGGCATATATGGAGAAATCCCTGTACAAACCTCTGAATACCTGCAGAAATACCTTAAAGGATCTCTGGAGAAATTCCTAAAGGAAACCTCGAAAAAAGCACTGGAACAATTGCTGGAGGAACCTCTAAAGATGAATTCTTGATTGAATTTCTGGAAGAAGCCCTGATGGAATCACTGAAGCAAGCTATGGAAAAAAAAAATCTTGGAGGAATTGTTCGTACTCATATAGTTTACGAAACTATGAACAAATCTAAAACAGTCATTTTGATTACTCAAAACTCCAATACCAATTTGCATATTGACATATCGGGCGCCCATCCCGCTTAAAGTTCATCTCAAGTCAGGTCCCCCTGGGCTCCCTCCAGGAAAAAAAAACCTAGGTACGCCAATGCTGAAAGTGGCCAAAGCTGGACGGAAACGGTGGGCAGGGCATGTTGCAAGAATGCCGGACAAAAACCCTGCAAAGTTGGTGTTTGCTAACCATCCGGTTGGGACAAAAAGGCGTGAGCGCAGAAAGCGCGATGAGCAGACCTGGTGGAGCATGACTGGCGAGCGTTGGGCGTGACTGACGTTGGAGAGCTGCAGCTGCAAATCGAGTATTATGAAGGCAAATAGTTGATTTAGTGTTATCATGAATTTGATGTTGAACTAAATAAATGAAATAAATTGTAAAAGATTTCCAGGAGAAATCATTGAAGAATTTTTTGGAGGAATTTATCAAGGATTTTTTGAAGAATTTCTGAAGTATTCCTTGTAAGTTTTTTGTTGAACAATCATTTGGAGAATTTTTGAAGAAGCCCATGGAAAATTCACCGTAAAAATCTGGATGAAGTTTTAAGGCAACGAGTCCCTAGAGTAATCTCTGAAGCAATATGAATAATTTCTCAGGGGGATACTAAGATGAGGCTGAATTGCAAAAGGCTTAATGCACAAAATGCTGAACACGAAAGGCTGAAGCTATAGAATCGTAACATAAGGCTTAAATCACAAAATGCTGAAAACAAAAAAGGGTAAATATAAATGCAGGAAATGATAATGATAATGTATGCCAAAGATACAAGTTCTCTCGTTCTTGGCGTAACGCCTCAACTAGAACAATGCCATCTCAGAATAGTGTTGTATGACCACTCCTACAGTTTCACAGTTAATAGAATACATTTAGGCGCTGTACAAAGTGTAAGTACAGCTTCCAATTGGAATCGCTCACGAAGTGCCCTAGTGGACAAAAGAGCTGTTAATTAGGTTAAGTGATTGAAGAATAAAAAAAAAGGTTTTTCACACCTATAAAATTGTCCAAAAATCCCTTTCCCAGTAATAATTTCGAAATTGATTAATACGTCATTAGATTCTTTACTCTGGTGAGAATCGAACATAAAAGCTCTCTCAATACTGAAGCTAACGATAATGATAACGATGCGCATTAACATTATCAAATACAAACGAAAAAACATCAAGTGTTAATCACTTAATCAAAGCCAAACTGTTCCGCCATTCCAGCATTACTCAAATCAGGTGTTCATTAGCCGCATACAGCATCCTCTTCTAACTCTCTCGCATTCCGAGAAGAGTTTTCTTGAAAATTTCCCCCATTCGGATGCACAGAACAAGAATATCTAATTAGGAAGGAAATTGAGAGTACATTCAGAGCGCGAGCGTCGTCGTTGTCGTGTTAGCTGTCAGAACTAGAGAACATGCTACACCTGAACTTTGTGCAGGCTCGAGTTTTCCAATTAGCACAGTAATTAAGAAGGCAAACTTGCAACACGGTGTGGCACCCTCCTCATTTCGGCTTTTGCTTCAAATCGTCTACCACCCGATTGCGGAACATGTTCATATAAAATCTCCCTCAATGGGTACATATGTTGGGGAGAAAATAATTCCGGGCAAAAGTTCTTGGAAAGCATCATTTTCATCTCTGAAAATAACGCCTCATTAAATCACTTATTAAATGCCTCATATTGCTACAAGAAACTTTGTGTTTCTTTTTAGAAAAAGTTTCAATTGAGTTATTTTTCTACCGAAATGGCTACAGAATCTGTACCTATTCTAAAAAAAAGTCGTGCTTCCAAAGAAGAAAGGTCACTTTGTATTCAACGCAATTTCACCGAAAGAGGACTCGAGCTGCTCATTGTTTGGATGTGCTACCTTTGTTCTGGATTGAATTAAAATTCTCATTATTTCGTTTTAACACCTGCTGAATGAAGTTTGGAAATGATGATGGGATGGGAAATACACACAGAGAGTACTACCATGTTCTGATTCGCCAGAATGAAGCTCTGTTTGCATGGATAAGTCACTCTTGGAAAGAATGTTAATGTTAATGCTGTTAGAAAATAATTACATAGAAAAACTGAGATTCCGCAGCAACAGTTCTGCACACTGTGCGTGGTCTGCCAAGGAAGCGCTGAACTCTCACTGATTCTCTACTGAATATTATCTTCGCCTGCCATTTTTCGACATCTTTGTGACGGGACCAGTCCAACTCATATTGTTGGCAGTATTCTATGTTCAAAAACATCAAACGCTTTCCGATTGACTCCATTCAATGTCCAAGTTCGTGACCGTGTAACGCAACCGGACTCCTGCTCGTTGTGGATGCTATAAAAAGCCTAATTCGAAGTTGCTAGACGCTTTCGAGCCTCTCGAGTAGCATCGTTATCGCACGTCACTAGAGTTTCAAGGTACAATAATTCTTCCCCTAAAAAAAATTTTCAACACTCATCACCACTTTGCCAACATCACTATTGGACCACCGATTTGTTAAGACGAGCAAAGGATGATCGCAGAGGGTCCCTAGAGGTTTCAGAGAGAATTGCATGTGACCTCAAGGGCGCTTCAAGATGTCTTAGGGACGTTACAGGGAATTTTAGGGGGTACAAAGAGACTCTCCAAGGGTTCTCAAAGGCGCTTCAGAGTATTTTAGGAGCGTTTCAGGAGGCGTCCAGGTAACTACAGGGATGATCTCCATGAGATCTTCGGTGCCCCTCGAAAATTACTAACACGCCCCAAAGACCCCTGGTGCCCCCTGATACCCCTTGAGGCGCGCCTGAGGCCACAAGGAAATCCGCTTGGACTGCCTGAAACCCTCTTGGAAATCTTTTGGTAGTTATCCTGAAATAACCTAGGACCTCCTTGAAACGCCCCAGAGATCTTCGATACCCTCTGACACTCCCTGAAATGCCTCTGAGACCCTCTGGAACTCCCCTGGAACCCCCGAGAACCCGTCAAGCGCCCATGAGGCAACTCGACATCAGGGATACCATATATTTATTTTTGAGCATCCGTACAGATATTGTTTTACAGTCGACTCTCTACATGTCGATGTTCAACATCTCGATATCTCTCCCTATCTCGATGGTTTGGTCGGCCACTGCAATCTGCATACATTTAACCTTTCTACATGTTGATATCTCCTTATCTCGATATCTCTCTATCTCGATGCGATCTTGTTCGTTTTTGTTCTAGATTTTCTCTCCATATGTCGATATGCCCGTTTTTACAGGTTGCGTCTCTTAGGTGCAAAACATTTTGGGAATGCGAAGTGCCATCTGTTTGTTGACGGTTTTTTCCTAGTTACGTACGGTTTTTCAATCTAGTGTGCATTACACATTGGTTCTTGAATTCAATCTCTCCCTATTTTGATGTTCCCTCCAATATCGAGATGTAGAGAGTCAACTGTATATGAAATACATATTTTTCAGCTAGAGGGGCAATTTTATTTTTGAATGGGATACAGATTTTTCTCACAAATTTTGTATGATATACAGATTTTTGAAAAGAGTGATACTGATTTTTCAAAAAAAATCATCTGGCATCCCTGCTCCACATGCCCTTGACACCTCCTGGCTCCAGGTATCCCTCTGAATCCTGCTGGGGCCATCTGAAACACGACTGAGATGCCCTGGTACATCCCTGAAACCCATTGAGATCAAAGGGCCGCCCCTAAGATCTCCTGGTACCTCCCTGAAACGGCCCTGTAACCCCCTTTGCTCTCCCCTATAAGCGCCCCTTGGTCGCTGATGCCGTGGTTACCATCATTACATTTTCTTATTTGCAATATTGGTTCTGAATAGCTTTCCCTTGGTAGAACCTTTGGAAGAATACATGGAAGAACTAGACAACCATTTGCAGGTAATCATGAAAAAAAATTCTTGAAGGTTCCTTCAAGACATCTTAGGTCTGAAAAAATGAACTTCCAGTAAAATATTCAGAGAGTTTCCTAGAGGAATTTCTAAATGAATACCTAAATATATGTGCGAAAATACTTGGACTAATATCTGAAGGAGCTTCTAAGAACTCCTGAGGGATTTTTTTGTGACAGATCTTCTTCCAACATTTTCCCAGATTGTATTTCAGAGATGTTTGTGTACCAATCCTCTCAGAAATTGTACCTAGTAACATTTTGATGGTCAATTGGTCTTGTAGAGGTTTTCAGAACCGCCATAAAACCTTATTCCTTTTATTTTGGTTTTATTATGATTTTATGAACCTCTTCTAGTACAATTTATTAAAAAATGCTACTTGGGAAAAATCCTTTACGAATTCCTCCAGGATATCCACGTATTTTTCCAAGGATTCCTCCAGGGATCACTTAAAAATGTATTGATGGAGTTTTTCATAAATGCCTCCAGTACATTTTTCTCGGCAATTTCTGCAGTGACTTCTGCAGCTATTTTTGGGAGATTCCTTCTCAAATTCCATCACTGATTTCTGCAGGAATTTCTCAGGAAATTTATCAAGCATTTTTTTCTTTGGAGTTACTTTCGAAATTCCTCCAGAAGTTTCCCATGATTTTTATTCCGCAAATTAGGAAAGTTTTTTAAAGAGTTTCTTCAAGTGTTCATCCAGTCATCCATTCAGAAATTCCTCCAGAGGAAACTTCAAAAATTTCAGAATTTTTTGTCCAGGAATCCCTCCTGAAAATTTTAAACAATTTCTTCAAGGAACTACTTTCTAGAAAATTGTGCAATAATTGCTTCAGGGATTCTCAAAGAATATCTAAAAAAATCTCAGAGAAAATCTTGAAGAAAACTCTGGAATATCTCTATGCAAACCTCGAAAAACCTTTGTCAGAATTCGTAGAAAAGTTCAATGATGTATTTTGGGGAAAATTCCTAAAAAAATCCTCCAATAAAATTCTTGGATGATCTATTGAAAATTTCTCTGAATCTGTGAACGTATTTCCAAAAAAAATCTTGTATGATTGCCTAGGCAAACTACCAACCGGAGCATCTATAATCAAAGACCCCAAGGAAAAAATGAGTTATTTCTAAAAGAATCCCTGTAGAAATTCCTAGGAATTATTGCGCACTGCCCAATAATCGCACAAAAATCGTGAAGGAAATTCTAGAGTGTTTTTAGAGGAAGTGCTGCAGATTTTTCTGAGAAAAAAAATATGAAGATTATAAACTCTGAATTGACTGGATGAATGCGAGAAGAAGTTCCTGGACATATTTATGTGGGACCTTCCAATCGAATGCTAAGAACAATTCCTCAACAAATTCCCGGAGAACTTTTTGAAGAAAGATTAGTGCAAATTGTTGAATTCTGGAAGATTTCCGAAAGGAACCAGTGAAATCATTTATGGAATAATCTTCGAAAGAATTTCTGGAAGAGTCCCTTAGGGAAAGATTTTCTAAGCGATTCCTTAGAAATAATTCTAAAGAGTTTCAAAAGGAAGCCATCGGATTCTACCATAAAAAAATTTAGAAGAAGTTGTTGAGGGAATATCTGAAGGAAAGCCTAGAAGAATTTCTAGAGAAATCCTTCTATAAAAAATTTGTAGTATTTTCTGAAAGTATCCTTGGAGCAATTTGCTGACGTATTTATTAAGGTATTGCTGAATAAATGCCTGGAGAAATAGCCTTGTGGATCAAAGATTCCAATGAAAAGAAACATGAAACATTTCCAAAGGATTTTCTTTAGGAAATCAAAGTAATTAATGCATAATAGATTCCTAAAAGAGTTAATGTAGAAACTCCTAGAGTTTCCTTAGAAGAAGGACCAGAGCCAAACAGAAGATGTCCTGAGGAAATTCCTTTTTGAACTCTGGACTTTCTCGATGAATTCCAGAAGATTTTTCATAACATGTTCATGCTGGAATTTCCGTTGAAATTCTTAGAGCAATTCTTCATTTAAACCTTAGTGAACATCTTGAAGAAGGATTGGTGCGAATTTTTGGAAGAAGCCACTGATTAAATATACGAAAGAATATTCAAAAGAATTTCAGAATAATAATCTGGAAGATTTTCTTAACGAATCTCTAGAAGAATGTATATCGGTGTTTCAGGAGAAATCCATGGAATTCCACCAAAACAAACCTCGAAGAAGTTATGACCGAATTCCTGAGGTAATTTCTGAAGGTATCCGTAGTGTGAAGAATTAGCTCTAATTTAAATTTCATGAATACAAAAAAAAAATAAAAAACGAGAGTATCCACGGATCAGTTTTGGATTTGATTCATGGGTTTGTCTTCATTATAGAGACATTCAACCCTGGCTCTGACAACCAATAATCATACAAGATGTTGCATATGATGATAAATTGGAGGCCATATGCGTGCTTGCCTCAATTAATTCTCATGTAAAGTGCACGCATATCGCCTTTGAACTTGAAAGGAGCCACCATTTTCTAAAGAAATTGGTGGAGACATTTTTGGAGGAATTCTGAACTTTTGATTTTTGCAAGGAAACCGTGGATGGTTTCCTGGAATAATTCTAGCATGGATTTCTGAAAGAATCTATAGAAGAATTTCTGGGGAAAGTTTTTCAGGTGATATTATTGAAGAAATTTCTGAAGGACCCGCTGGAGGAAACTGTAGAGAAACTCCTGAAGCAATCCATCAATGGTGATCCAAAATAATTTTCAAATGGAATCTGTAGAAGATTTTCTGAACGGAATTCCTGGATGATTTTCCAAAGGAATCCATGGAGCAGTTTTGGAAGAAATCCAAGAATGGATTTATATAAGGATTTCTGGAAATAGTTTCTGGAGCAGTCTCAAAAAAAAAAACTTTGAGGAAAATATTAAATAAATGATGATTTTTCTAAAAGAATCCCTGAAAGCGTTCCTAGAGAATTTCTCCGAGAAATCTCCGAAGGTACTCCTTGAAAAAATTCTTTAAAATTCCCTAGGAGGTATTTTGAAATAATTACTGGCGAAATTTCTGAAGATATCCAATCGTGGTTTTCAAAATAAATCCTTCTACATATAACACTAGTTTACAGCATTTTTGAACTCGGTAAGCTGATGATCATTTTTGATCTAGAATCATGCCCTGAGATCGAAAACGCGAAGGAAAAAAATACAGAAATTTTTTCTACTTTTTATACAAGGTTGACGATTTGACATCGGTTTTTGTTCTATTTTAAATAAAATTCGCTCACTTTATACATCTCATTCTCCGTAATCAATGCTCCGATTGAGCTGAAATTTTTACTGTAGCTCGCCTACAAATGATATGTCAAATTATCGTTAATTTTTTTTCTTATTGAAAAAAAAATACACTTCATATATTTTTGGAAATTTTGCTGAAATTTAGGGAGATCGTCCCCAAAACTCGCGAATATCTTGAATTTCATCAATATGACGCAAAACCTGCATTCAGATGATCGAACGGTATTATATTCAGCTTTTAATTAATGGAAAAAGATTTTGAATTGGTTGAACAAAACGCAAGATATTTGTATTTTATTAAATTCCATATTTAAATAAAAAAGATATAAAACTCAAGAACTATTCTACTTAAAATTTTTTGAAACACGGTTTAGAAATCAGCGCTTAATTATGCTTCAAAAATTTTGGTCTTTGACAGAAGTTTAAGATTTTCCTTTTATTTTGTAAACTAGTGTAATTGTTTTAAGAAATTTTCCAAGAAATCACTGAATGACTTCTGAAAAAATTCATAAAGAAATGTATTAAACAATCCCTGCAGGATTTTCTAGAATGATTCCTGGAATAATTTATGGAGTAATTGCTTATCAAAAAAACTGAAGAAATCCCTGGTAAAAAATACGAATGAATAATTGTTAGTTTTTATTTTTTAACAGCTCGTTGAGACATTTCTGGGGTAATCTTTGAATAAATTTTCGAAGAATTCCTGGAATTTCGAAAGAATCCTTGACCTATTTCTTTCATTTCAAGGGATTTCTGTTAGAATTTCTGGAAGAAGTATCCGAATCACATAGTTTTTTGCACTTGTTAGGGCACCAACATAAAAAACAAAATATGAAGATAACTTTTTCTAAACATATGTTGATGCAAAAAATCGTAGGTGGTTTATACTTAGAAAGCGAAATTTCCAGTACTTGTTGAGGCATGAAAAACTTTCATATTTTCATGAATTATGATTGAATAATCATTTAGGTGATTTAATCACATTCAGGTAGGCGGATACAAATTCTCAAGGATGAAGGAGGTGATTTTTCTTACAATTTGAAAAGGGCAATCATTTTGAACATGACACAGGTAACATTTCTCATATTTATGAGGGAGCAAATGAGAGCCTCCTTCGCTCACAGAACAGCTTTATTTTCTTCATACAATTACGAATGGGAGCGCAAACAAAAAAGTTAATATCAATGTGTTCCTCCTCTTCTTCTTCTCTTCTTGGCGTAACGTCCTCACTGGGACAAAGCCTGCTTCTCAGCTTAGTGTTCTATGAGCAATTCCACAGTTATTAACTGAGAGCTTCCTCTGCCAATGAGCATTTTGCATGCGTATATCGTGTGGCAGGCACAAAGATACTCTATGCCCAAGGAAGTCAAGGAAATTTCCTTTGCAAAAAGATCCTGGACTGACCGGGAATCGAACCCGTCACCCTCAGCATGGTCATGCTGAATACCCGTGCGTTTACCGCCTCGGCTATATGGGCCCTGTGTTATGTGGCCGAAAAAATATCGTTAAAATCATATGGGTGATTTACTTAGTGGGTAGGGCGAAAACAATTCCTAATTTTACTGAAATACACGTTACATTCACTGTCACGAGACGAGATACGGCGCAGTTTTTTTTTCGAACGCCATTGACAGTTTCGTAAAATTTCCGCATACTATTTTATTCCATACTGTTTTGTGCCTTCTTTCTGTTGTGAGCAGCTCTTGGTTCCTGGTACCGCTTTCTATTTTTCCGCTTATCAGACAATAACTTCAGGCCACGTTTTCATTCGTCACCTTCTAATGCTCCTCATCGAACCAACTGTTTCTTGACCGTCTTTGAGCAGTACGTATCACTTCAAGCGCTGCTTCGTGAATAGATTTCCACAGACAGTCTACGGTGATTTACATTATCCACTCCTCCAGCTTCACGTACTCTCCTGTCACACTTTCTACTGTGAAGCACTGGATATTAATACGCAAAGCTGGCTGAATTCTTGAATATTTTATTATTATTATTATTTATTAATTAAAGAGGTTTTAACAAAAAGTCATTCGCCTCCGAATCCTTGAATATTAATATTTACTCTAATATGACGTTTAAATTAATGTCAACCTTAAATGAAGCACCAACCGAACAATCTGATCACCTACCCTTGAGCTAAATTTAGAATCATGTCTGTTCGACGTGTACATATTTTTTTATTGTGTCACATGCAATGGCAGCCAATCAATGGGTTGGAGCTTTATAGTTAAATGGGAACTATCGGATATGAAGCAATATCAATTAAAACCATCACAAATGGACCAGATGCCGTAATCGCACAAACTATAGGATAAATGGAAGTATTTTTTATCGAGCTTACTGGGGCAGTTGTTTGCCTTCGTTTGAAGCATTTATCAGATGGATTGTTTGTACTTGACATTGTTACTTCGAGCGGTATCCAGACAGGGTATGCCCACTGTGTTTGATTTTTTTTGCTACGGGTTAGGGTCTGCGACCATTTGGGCAGGAGCACCTATTTTGGGCACTTGCTGCTATAACTGAGTCAATTTCGAACCGATTGACTTGAATTTGTGTACATGGCTAGATACTGTGCGTATCTGAACGTGTCTCAAATATTAAGTCAATCGGTTCAAAATTGACTGAGTTATAGCAGCAAGTGCCCAAAATAGGTGCTCCTGCCCAAATGGTCCCAGACCCTAATTTCAAATTCAAAATACGTATCAATAAATGTTTTTTTTTTGTTCCAGAAAGAGCACAGACTAGAGTGTTCAAATTACTCTTGTTGTGTGACCGGCAGTAGAATATGGATTAAGGGTATGCGGTATGGGATTTTTTCAAAGCGAAACGAAACGAAACGATATGTGAAATTTCTGATGCAATGCGGTACGAAACGAAACGAAATTCAAAAATGTTTCGTGAGATCGATACAAAATCCGAATTCACTCGGTATTTGTCGAAACGAAACGAAATTTTCGAAAAAGTTCCGCGGAATTTTGCAGTTATATCAAATTGATCAGGAAATGGATGCCACGTGTTTGCATTTTTTTAACGGTGCGGTGGCTTGGCGGTGTTTCCGTTTAGTCTCACCTTTAAGACTTCATTTGCTACAGTTCCATTAGGTTTGTTGCTGGTCCTGCCGTTTTTCTACCGTTTCTCACATCAAACCCGACATTGGATTTGTCTTCGGTAAGCTAAAATGCTAAAATAATAACATACACATGAAAAATAGTACTACTCACAAATTCGGTGATCTAATTAGGAAACATCTCCTCACAAAACTAACAATTGAATTCCTATTAGCATGCATCTTATGCAGAATGAATGACTAGGAGTGTTCAAATATAATTTGATATGTTTAAACATTTCAGATGAGTACCCAACTTTGCGTGACAAGGGTGGAGGACCATTTGGGCTCTGGACCGATTCTGACCACTTTGAGCTGTAAGTCAGCCAATATTGTAGCAATTTACTTGGAGTTTTGCACATCTCACTGCGTAAAAAATCAAGTCATTTTGTTCAAAATTGACTGAGTTAGAGCGCAAAGTGCCCAAATGATCTCAGATATTTTTTTTTAAATTTTAGCAACACATATTGAAAATTTCAAAATTTACACCAATAACCGAATAAGATTACTCCAATAACTTAAGATCACACCAATGCGTTGCATCATTGTGATGATGCTATAAGATGCTCGAACTACAAATAAGCCACAATCTTCAAACCAATCGTTACCTCCACTAGATGTGTAGTTCAAAGAAATCAATTGCTTCATTAGGTGAAATTAAGAATAAACGCTACATATCCAGTGTATAATAGTTCAGACACCGAGAGTTCTACGCAAGACCGTAGAGGGGGGGGGGGGAGCCTGGTTCAATGCAATCCCAAACGAAAAAAAAAATTGCCAGAATTATCCCCTGAAGAAGACTATAATACGAGTCGAAACGTTGGGAAATATCTAAAACTTTCGTTTAACTCCCCAAGACTGCAGTGCCAGAATTAGTAGCTCTGTGAGATGCTCTAATATCGATTGTTTATCAGAAACATGAAGCATATGAGGTGGAACATCAACTACTAGATGTTTACCAATCAATCTAGAGAAAACTTGAAATCTACAACTTTCAAATAAATGATAGATGATTAAATTTATCAGAAAATACCCTACAGAAAATTCTACGGGATTTCTCATTTGTTAAAACGAAAGAAATAAGAGCTTAACCGTGAATAGCGTTTCGTCATACACAGGCCCGGATCAAGGATTGCCCGAAGCCTGAGCGGATGCGAAGGTCCCTTGGTGATGAGCATACAAAAATTTCTTTGTTTTCAAACAGTATTTGAGCAATATGAAACATAAAGTGGATGTATAATAACCAAAAAAGGTCTTTGTAGGGGCGCCTAAAATGTGGGGGCCCGGAGCCCGAATAAACACCCCCGGCCACCCCCCCTCTCCCCCGTAAATCCAGCCCTGGTCATACAGATGTAATGGTAAATCCCTTTCAAGAGTTCCACTAAAAATTTAAACTATTTCAAAAAGGGCATTTACACAATGAACTTGTTTTCGAAATTTATTAGATATTCCGCGGAATTCCGTTTAATTTCGTCAAAATCAATTTTTTGAAGGCGAAATTTTTAGAATTTGACGAAACAAAACGAAATTCAAAATCATAAATTTCGCCTGGTTGAATTCCGTGGAATTCCGCGGAATTTCGTTTCGAGGTGTATTTGACGAAACTTTTCGGTATACCGCATACCCTTAATATGGATAACCTATTGCGGTGACGTGCAGCATGCATAGGCTAGTTCACACCAGGAATGGGAGACCATCGGCGAAGTGGTGGACTCATGCAATTGCGAGCCTGTGCCGTACCTGCCTACGGGCTTGGAGGCAAATGCAGCGAGCCCGTGCTAATGAAGAGTGCCATGAGCGACTGGTGGACGGTGGTGTTCACCGCTGCCATGGGGTCGCGCTTAGGACCGAGGTAAGGTCAAACAAAAAGGCCTGCTTTGAGGGTCTCTGTCATAGTGCTATTGCGAATCCGTGGGGTGATGCCTAGGGTGATGCCAACAGGTTCGTAATGCCTAAGACAAGAGGTGTAATGGGTCCTATAGAGCAGTCCTCAGATATGTTGGAGGAAATCCTTGATGGTGTATTCGCGTCATGATCCTGTTCAAAGCGGAATTGTAAAATCCCTAAGTATTTGTAAGGCCCCAGGTCTGGACGGCGTTCCGAACTTGGCCTTAAAACTAGCTATCGCAGAGGCTCCCGAGATGTTCAGGTCCGGCAGAAATGCCAGGGCGAGGGAGTCTTCCCAGAGATTTGGGAACGGCAGAGCCTGGTCAACGGCTTGACATCACCAAGAGAACCGTCGTCATATAAACCAATATCCTTGATCGCGAAGATCATCTTGAACAGATGGTTTAGGTACACCCAGAGCGTAAATGATCTCTCGAATAATCAGTTCAGACGCTTTCAAGTCGCTTACAAAGTGCAGTAGTGACTCTGGATGTTAGAAGCACGTTCTATAGTGTTAGTAAGGTGGGTTTTTCCCATGCGCTCTTGCATCTTGGTCCCGGGTACTTGTACAAGATTCTTGGAAGTTACTTCCAGAATCGAGAACTATGTAGTTTACGACACAAAGGTAAGTCGATAAGTCGTATTCGCCACATTGTGCTTTAATTTGTCTAGTTACCTTACTCTTTCTAACCTTAAATATGCAGGAACTTTGTAGGTCTTGATTGGGCATCAGTTTCACACAAAGCTATATCCTTTCCCAGAAAATTCCCAATTACATAATCATCATCCAAATTTCTACTCACCTTCAGCGTGCGTTTTTGCGGTAACGTTGAGGAAGTTGTGGTTGACTTCGACATTCTCGTCAATGTCCGCCTCATAGATGACCTTCTCGAAGTAGAGCGGGTAGTCGTTCTTGTCAGCGTTACCGGTTTTGATGAATTTTGTAACTGTAATGAGAGAGACGCGGCCGGAAGAGTGGGGAAAAATGAAATTAAACGTATTTTTCATTAAAATGTGGTGTTTCGGGGGAAACGGACAGGAATCGGATATTCGGAAAATGGTTTTGCAACATTCGAGGCTTTCGAGAGGGTGTCGGATGTGTGCGCGTGTATATGTGGGTGAACAGGAGATTGCGATGAGATGAGCATTCAGTGAAAAATAGAGCTTTTCGCGCTAACGAGAAACCTGTTAATTGTAGCGGGAAATTTGCTGATTGAGACCGACAATTATTTGGCTGCAATTATATGTGCATGGTCATTAAGCAAACTCATCAGCTAGAAAATGTAAAACGAATTGGAGTCAGAGCAGCAAATTTGGATCGATGCACATTATTTGTGGCACAAAACTGATTGAATTTCACGATATATAATTGTTGATAATTTGTTTTTTTTTGTCGTTGGTTCGATTTCCAATCTGGTGAAGTTCACTGGGTGAAGATCATTAATCATTTCCATTCAATTATAGTTGTAATTAGAGACGACAGCACTTGTTCCAGTTGAAAAGGCATGCGGTTAGAAATATTATCGACAAATATTCCTTTTGACATCTAATATTTTTATTTTTGTAATTTTTTCAGCATGACTAAAAATCCTAGTCACATTTTTCTGGAACAGAGAATGCTATTTCTGATTATTCAAGTTTTTATCTGTCATAATCATAAAATAGAGATTCTATTTTCTTTAATAATAAACTGCTTCCACAGCCAAGCTCCAATTAAAACTCTGCTTCCTCAGGATATGGATTTCCGACCAATCCAATTACATAGACTGATTCGTATAAAGCTGGTTGATTCGAATTCAAGTGTATAGCACGTAGATTAGATATCGGTGTGCATTGTCGTGAACGGATCAAAGCAGGGTGATGCACTGTCGACTTTATTATTGTATTTTAAATGGTAATAGCTACATGCCTAATGATAGACAACCCGCAAACATTGGCCATTCGTTCCACTGTAATTCTTCTTCTTCTATGCAATTCGAACGATGCAGTCTATATACGTATATACGGCCAACCAACGACGACCAAATGCATTATGTCCTCGTTCATTCATTCATTTATCAACATTCTGACGTAGCAGGCGTCATAGCTGCCTAATATTGAAAATCACAAGCAGTGTAGGCGCAGCAAAAGTTTCACGAATTACCTACATTCTTTTACACTACTTAACTATGAAGATAAGACATATTGAAACTAGTACGCTACAATACTTGGTTTGAAGCGACCACTCTCCAGCCTCGGTCACGTCCATTGCTCGCCAGATTATACTTCACCTTCACCGATCAGTAATGAACACCAACTTTTCAGGGCTGTTATCCAGTGTTCCTGCAATATGTCCTGCCCATGGTATCTTTCCAAATTTGGGACCTTCTGGATGCTGGATTTGCCGTAGAGTGCATGGAGTTCGTAATTCGTCCTTTGCTGCCACACATAATTTGTTTGCACATCGCTGAAGATCGTTCAGATTAATCCTGGCTATTTCTCGAGAAAACTTGTGAGCTCAAGATTTCCTTAGTTTTGTCGGAGTTTTTTTCTTCAAAATTTCATCTAGGAGGTTTCCCGAATTTGCTTTAAAAGTTCCTTCCAGAACTTATCGACTTTCCTCCTGGGATTTCTAACAGTTCTTACTGGAATTTCTGCATAGGTTTTTCAAGAGTTGTTTACAAAGAGTTCTGCTAAGAACCCTAAGAAAATTCAATCAGGGATTTTTCTTAACGATTCTCCCGGAAAGTTCTTTACATTTGTTTCATAGAACTTTTCGGGTTCATCTAAGAATAGCTCGCTGGATTTCTCTGGAAGCTCCTCCGGAAATTTTTCTAAAAGTTCTCCCGAAATACTCCCGGAATTCCTAAACGGACCCCTTGAAACACCATTGAGGCCCCCCTAAAGGCCCCCTGAGATCCCTGGAGCTCCATGAAACCCCATGAAACGCCCCTGGGACCTTCTACCGTCTGGTACCCCTTGGAATTCTTTGGGACCCCGTTGAGAACCTCTGGAACTTTCATGCAACTCATGAGACTCTTTCCCCCCCCACCTCTAGAATCTCACTGCCCAATTAACCAGAAGTTTTGCCCGTGTAGCTGCCGGCTTAGAATAGCACTACGGACCACCTGTTCCGGGGGTAAAAGTCCACCAAACAGGTAACCCCAATCCAAGGTGTCAGGCGACCCGTGCTGAGGGATGAATGGTTGAGGGGGTTTAAAAGATGCTCGATCTTTAACGGAGCCCGTAGCGTGAGTAGATCGCCTTTTTGGGTTGCGTTACGGTGATAGATCTACCAAACCGAAATCTAGTGTCGTCCTATTTTTCAATTTTGGAATATGTGTTCTGGTAATTCAAGGAATTATAGTATTTAGCAGTCTTGTGCATTATCACCATCATAACACAAAAAAGCCGCAACATCAACATTGCCCTTCTTCCTCCATCAACGCAACAGCCGACCGTCTCTATGTTGCTAACGAACACATTCGAGACGAACGCATTGATACGGTGGCAGCCGCCGCCCCGCTCTTTCTCTGCACATCTCCTGAGCAGCCGAACGCTTGTTAACCGTCGTTTCGAGGCAGAGCTATGTCACTCACTGCTGGGTGACTCTCATCTGAAAGGGCCAGGATGAAGATCAATTTGTTTAGTAGTATTGCATGGCGTAGCAAACACAAACATAGCTCGCCCTATGAATAGAATGCAAGGCGTAGAACAAAAACTCGCTTCGGTGTTTCATCGTGTGGTTCGAAAACAAGAGACGATCGCTGCTGCTGGATGTGGTTGACTCTGCATTGAACGAGGGTTGGCTTGAGTGGCTTTTGCGTGAATCGATTATGTTTTGATGGACTGCGTTTGTCGTATGAAGTGATGGTTAAAGCGAATGTCGTTCGACATTAACCATCATGAAACTGCACAACCCTGGTATTTAGTCCTTACTACTGGTGTTTTGGTGACTTCCAGTTTTTGAATAAAACTGAGTTTACCAACTTTACTTTGCATATAGTTAAAAACCTCACCATCTGAGGCTAAACTCAATGCAAAGGAAATCAAATTGTGTTAGGGATCCATGTATGTACTAACTCTTCGAAGACTGGAAAGTGCTAGTACGCAAGGAACATACTAGAATCCTTATTACTGAACACATGTTCCATTTTTGGAATAATATTGCTGCTAATGTTAAAACCCGGGTCCTAAACTTCCTACTGGGGAGAATTTAGCAGTAAAACAAGGGTGATGCTAGATTTCCGATGCATGGCCAATATCAGTACTCTTGTTTTGTTTTCTAAGAAAACAAAACAAAAACTGTATCAAAATCGATACTTTATTGCCCCTTAATGGCAATTGAGTAATGCGACATGCACTACACTAAGGATACGGGTAATGTCACAATAGATCTAAAAACTGGTCGCAGTGACAAATCCGAACAGGAATAAAAAAAAACCAGAAGTTTAGATAAGAGAGTACTTTATGAGCCAAGTTGTTTGTTGGATGATGCTCTTAAGCCTTCTAAGCAGTTTCATTTTCAAGTAATTTCGGAACTTCTAAGTTCACATAACGAAGCTTGATAGCCTCTTAAGCAGCTTCTGTTAATTGCTTGTATTCCGTGAAACACAAGGTTCTCGCACAAGCTACATTTTATTTTATTTTATTTATTGTCGTTATTGAATTCGTACACCGTTACAATTATAAGAATCCTTTATTATAATGGTTGCTTAGACCTATCATCAAACCCTATTCGTCTCACAAAATGCCTTTTTAAGTATATCATCTACTCATATGTACTTTATCACGATTGTGGCTTTGGAGTAGAGTGTAGGGCTCTCACGCACCGGCTTTCGGTTCAAAGACAGCAGCTTCCAAGCTGCTTAAGAGGCTAACAATGAGCCCTGCCGAAACTTGTGTGTGAAGTTTCAGCAAAGCTCATTGTTAGCTTCTTAAGCAGCCATTCGGAACTTTAACTGAACTTTGTGGAACTTGAAAGTGCATTTCATCATGGGAAGCGGAACTTCTGGTTACTTGGGTGAACTCCTCTAAGGCCTGCTGAGACCCCCTGAAGAGCCCCTATAAACCAAATGAGACGACCCTGAGACCCCTTTAAACTCCTCTGAAACCACAGGGTACCCCTAGAATATCCCTGGGACTCCATGAAACGCCCTCGACATATCCTGGTATGCTCCGGAGACCATCTGGAACTTCCACGGAGCCCCCTGAGACCCATTGATGCGTCACTGAGTCCCCATGGAACCCCCTAAACCACCTAAGACGACCCTGAGACTCGCATAAACGCCCATGAGTTCCCATATGACTCCCTGAAACCCTACGGGATCCTTCGAACGCCACTGAGATCTCCTGGTACCCCCTTGAAACCCCCTGAAACCACCATAAATACCCATGAGACTGTTTGAAGCATTCCTAAGCTTCCCTGAAATGCTCTGAGATCACTTGGAGTGCCCCTGAAAACACGTTAGATCCCCTTGGAAGATTCTGAAAACCTCCCGAAACTCCCTGATATGACCTGGAGATACCTTCAAACGTCCCTGAGACCTCCTGATACTCCATACAACCCCATGTGACCGTCTTGAAATGTCCATGAAATTTCCTGGTACCCCCCAAAACCCCCTGATATCCTCTGTAGTTTCCTTGGAATTCCATGAGAGCCTCCTGGAACGCTCCTAAAACGAGATGAACTAGCTGAGGGTTGAAAATCTTGATAACAAAGAAAAATAATAATAATAACGCTCCTAAAACCCCCTAGTGCCTAGACAGAACCGTCTTCTACATCAACAACAAAAAAGTGAAAGCCTACTCTTTCCTCGATCCACTAAACAACATTCCCATGGTCACCGCACCCTTCGTCTCTCCGGAACCAACAAGAAGGCATTGCTTCAGAGAGGGGCTAGTACATATCGCACCCTCAAGGTTAGCTGTGCAGCCTGCAGCAACGATCATCCTGGTACCCCTTACAACTCCTTGAAACACCCCTCAGGCCCCTTGAAGCGATTTCCTTAGACGACCTGAAATGTTTCTGCAACCCCATTTGATTCTTTGGAAGGTCTCTGAAACCCCTCTGAAACGCCATTAAGGCCTCCAGGTGCCCCTCTGAAACCCGTTGGGGCCACCTTAAACGCACCTGAGATCTCCTGGTACCACCCCCTGAAATCCCTTGGGACCGACTGAAACGCCTCTGCAACCTCCCTCTGCTCTTCCCTAAAAACCCCCTGAATCACCTTCCTCTTCTTTTGAGCTCTCTGGAATCTTTCTGCAAACTCTTTTCCCCCATCTCAAGTGCCCATGAACAGGACCTGCTCTCGTAAACTTAGGAATCCCATATAGCATGGGACAATTATGCGTAGGGGGGCAGACTTTCCTCCAATAATTCTCCAGGAATTACTTACGTGCAATTACGTATTCCGCAAAAAAAAAACATCTTGAAAATCTGGGTGAGAACTCCGGAGTATATATAAAATTATTACCAAAACATTCCGGAAGAAACTCCGAAAGAATCTCAAGTGGAAATTTAAGAGATAAAGCATGAGAACCTTTAGGAAACATCCCGGAAGAAACTTTAGACGAATGCTTTCGACAGTTTCTTGAAGAAGTTAAAGGTGGAACTGCGGGAGAAATTCCGTAAAGTACTCTGAGAGCAATATCGGCAAAACCTGTGGAAGATATTCTGGAATTGACTCTTGCAGAAAACTCAGGTGAGACTACTGAAGAGGAACTTTAGAAAGCGTTATGCTTTTATAGGAAGTATCTTGGGAAGAACTACGGAAGGAATCGCGGAATTCAAAAGGTATCCCGGAAGAAACTCTAGCAAATATGTAATGAAATTTTTTGGGAAAAGTTTCGGGAGAAACCCTAGAAAGAGAACCTGCGAGATCCCCGTCAAAAACACAATGTCTAATCGGTCAGAATCCAGGAATGTTGAAAGTTTCTCAAGGAGGTACCCAAGAAAAGTGTTGGTAGGTATTCGTATGAATTTCAGGAAGGTAGTCAGAAATACTCAGAATTCCGTAAAAAATACGGAAAGAAATGGAGTGAACCTGATGTGATGGTTAAAGAACGTGACTATCACGCCGAGGAACTGGGATCGAATCCCACTCTTGATAAACTCACGAAATGTGAGTTCTTCCTTCGGAAGAGAAGTAAAGCGTGGTTCCCGAGATGAACTAGCCTAGGACTAATAATCTCGTTAATACAAATAAAAAAAAATACGGAAAGAGTTTTAGGGAATTCAGGAAGGCATTCCAAGGGCCCCCGTAGCCACTGCTGTAATGGCGTGGGTATTCAGCATGACCATGCTGAGAGTGACGGTCGATCCAGGAACTTATCGTAATTGAAATTTTCTTGACGTTCTTTGGTTTAGAGTATCAGCGTGTCTGTCATACGATATATGCACACATGCAAACAGTCGTTCACAAAGGAAGCTTTCAGCTAACAACTGAGGAACCCAACTAACAATCGCCTGCCACAAACAAGCATGCATGCTGAATTGTTGCTTTATAATAGTAATTATAGCTAAAATTAAAATTATGTTGTACACATTACTGTATTGAACTACAATGTATTGAAGTACTGTAATTGAAAAAGTAGCCAATGTTCAACTTTTCGCATTGGTATTTACAATGATAATTCAAAACACTTGTCAAGCGTTCAATAAGATTTTTATTCGACTCGCAGTAATTCCTTTACAGCATAGTTCAAGAAGACTTTTTTCTGCTTCTTGTTAAGCTCATGTAAAAGACGAGCTCGGTGGTCTAGTGGCTTCCGCTTCTGAATCATATGCAGAAGGTCCTGGGTTCAATCTCTGGATCGTCCCTTTCCTCCTACTTTCTCTCTCTCTCTCTCTCTCTCTCTCTCTCTCTCTCTCTCTCTCTCTCTCTCTCTCTCTCTCTCTCTCTCTCTCTCTCTCTCTCTCTCTCTCTCTCTCTCTCTCTCTCTCTCTCTCTCTCTCTCTCTCTCTCTCTCTCTCTCTCTCTCTCTCTCTCTCTCTCTCTCCTTCCCCATTGACCGGCAAACTGGCGCAGCTGGTGCCATTGTCGCCTAAAAATACAAGACAACCAACGCTCACACACTAAAGATGTCTGTTAGTCCCAAGCAACTATCTCATTGGTTCCTTGTGTGAGTGTAGCTGATCTGGCGATACTGGAGTAGCAACTGCGGGCGGTTAATCAAGCTCAAGCTCAAGCTTCTTGTTAAGTTCATGTAAAAAGCGCACAAGTCAAGTAAGCGCTTTCGTTTCATCATACTTTGACTCAGAGTATACACAGTTAGAAAAAATCACCGACTTCGGTAATGTTTTACCGAATTCTCAACCGCTGAGCGTTCGGTAATGGATTTCTAACGAAATTCTGTAAAAAATTAACAAATTTCGGTAAAATGTATGATGAAAAGCACGTGGTTTTTACTGAACAACAGCTGAATTAATCTATTGTTCAGTCGTTAACCATAATGTTGTGCTAATTCACCACTGGCGCAGATAGGAAGGCATGCTGCTGGCAATCGACGGGTCTCGAGCTCGAAACTGGATTTAGGTAAATTTATGTGTATTTATTATTTCACAATATTTATTCACAGCATTAAGATTCACAGCATTAAGATCCAATCATAAGAAGAGCTCATGGAAAACCATGGGTAATAGCAGACTTTGTCCCAGTGAGGACATCACGCCAAGAAAAAAAGGCATCCCGAAAGGTTACCACTCAATTCCTTTCGACGTGTGAAATTTATTCTAATCTGGCATCACTGCCCTCTCTGCTTCTTAACAGTCCCAATCGCGTGCAATTTACGTAAAAGCTTATCGAATTTGTTTTATCGGATTCCACTGTCCGGCTGTAGATATCCTCGTCTAACCCGAAAGAGAATGGTTCGCATGCTTGCGAGAAGTACGGTGCACTTCGCCAGAAATAAACAAGCATCTAATGGAATTAATTAAATAAAAAATTAAAGCAATTTGTTGCAGAGTTTTTTCTTGTCGATGTGAACATTTTTTTCTCTCCACTCCGGAATCGTTTCTCGTCGTGTGCTTGTGCTGCTTGGATGCCCTCAAGTCAACTGGCTGGATGCTGCTGCTGCTGCTGCTGCTACGTCAACTACCGTGCGGAGAAGGCAGAGCGCGCGTGGTAAGGATGCTAGCTGTTTCCGGTTTTCTTTGTTCTGGGTGCACCGTGCGATAGGAATGAGCATTAGAGTGGCCCAAAGTGGGGAAAATGTTGGATGTTGAACCTTAGTTCGCTGAATTGGAAGTTCATAGTAATCGATAATCCAGAAATGGTTTGAAAAGTCGTTGCTCTCCCTTCCAATTTTACATCACTATAAACATTCTATCAAATATTTTACGCTTACACACTAAGATCAGCTCGGTATTTTTCCCATCTTTTTACTGAGTTCTCAACAGCAGATTTAACTCGGTACGCTCGGTTATTTATTTTGCGGATATTCTGTAAATGAGTTACCGAGCTCAGCTTACAAACTGTCAAAAGTTACTGAAGCACGGTAAATATCGTTACTGGTGAACGGTAAATACGATTACCGAGTGTACCGAAATAAATCTGCTGTTGAAAACTCAGTTAAAAGATGGAAAAAATACTGAACTCGGTGAAAAAATTACTGAGCTGGAACATCTGAATCTTAGTGTGTACGTATCAGCAATTCGCAAAGTGTGCAGCATTATCTAAGCCTAGCAAACGTCAATCCCCCGAACCAACTTGTACATCTCCTAAAAAAAACTTGAGCTTGAGCAGACATAGTCCACGGTCTGCCGTGGGCAAGCGATTGCATCATCACTTCGTTCTCTTTCTTCACATAGTACAATCTGACGTGGCAAGCGTCATTTCAGCCTAAAAATAGAAGATCAACGACCTTAGAAGTTATGTCAGTACCTAGTACTTTGTGCCTAGCTGAAGCTCAAGCTGGTGGTAGCATTTCTTGAGCACCAACTAAGTTCAAATTTGATGAAGTTTATGTTGGGCACTAAAACATTAAGCTAGTTAAGTTTAAAACTCCAAGTTTTTCACTTCTTGAGCATGGACCACTCTAATGGACATCTAGAGAGAGGGAAAGCCGGAACGGGCCGGGCCGAGAGATCTTGGCGGAGCACACCGGTTGAGAAGACATAAGCTTTGTTTTCTACCGGCCGTGTCTGTCTGTCGTCGACGCTCGCTTTTTCCGAAGGCGAACAAGCAAGCGCGAACCGCGAAAAGAAATTATCTCTGCACTCGCCGGTATTTTGCTGTTTGTTTTGTGCTTTCTTTTAACTAAGAAGGAGACCACGGCACGGCGAGGCTGACCTACGCTGAATGATTTATTTTTCATGGCCAATGTGGCGGAGACGCGGAATTATCAAATTAAATGGAACAGAACAATTAAAGGAAAAAGCATAATTTTTTAAATGAAATTATTTTCCGGACAGACAGACAGAACGTGGGAAGGAGAGTAGCAACTCTCGGTCAAGTAAATGACCCGAAGTAATAAATCGTTTTCGCAGACGGGTGATTTGTAGAAACTTGGCGTCGTTACAAATGGTCTTCCGATTTCGGGAGCAAAGTTCGTTTCTGAACAAGGATCATTCTGTAGGAAATTAAATGTTTAAATCTTTGCAAATTTGATAGGCTAAAATATAAACGACTCATAAGAAAGTGATCATTCGTCATAAATAATTCCAAAAGTCCCAGTAAAGAAACAGGGGTGTAAGCAGTAATAAATAACAAAAGTTCCATAAACAAATTGAAAAGTGCATAAATAAATTAAAAGTTTCCATAAATAATTGATTTTTGAGCAATTAAAAACGTCAAAAATGCAATGAATAATTCAACTGTTGCAATAAAAAAAGCCAATTTTCCCACCAAAAAACTTCGAATTTTCCATAAATAAATCCGATTTTTCCATAATAAATTAGAAAATTCACAATAAAAAAATATCGAAAAAGCAATAAATAATTCAAAAAGTGCAATAACAAAAAAATAAATTATCAATAAATGTCAAAAAACGAGCAATAAACGTAAATACATTTAGAGCCAAAAATTATATAGACCATGTGGCGAAGCCGCATAAAGGATTGATGAACTGAGGCGGCAGAAGGCAGCCGAAGTTTCCGATATCCGATGCACCGCAACTGCATCGATTCGGTTCTAGGCAAACCACAGATTCAAGAATTTGCCCGGTATAATGCAAACATAGATGTTATCCCTTTTTTTAGGTCCGACGAGCGATAGCGAGCTCGGACAGCAAGCAATTGCTCGGTAAATTGCAATCATAGTTACGCAAGCTTTTCAGTCGATTCAGTCATATAAGTGCGATTCAGCATTTCACTGTCTCATACTTTTCTGCATTTGTTTTTCATGGGTAATTTCGTCATTTTTTATTGCATTTTTTGAATTTTTTATTGCTTTTTCGATATCTTTTTATTGTGAATTTTCTAATTTATTATGGAAAAATCGGATTTATTTATGGAAAATTTGAAGTTATTTGGTGGGAAAATTGGCTTTTTTTATTGCAACAGTTGATTTATTCATTGCATTTTTGACGTTTTTAATTGCTCAAAAATCAATTATTTATGGAAACTTTTGATTTATTTATGCATTTTTCTATTTGTTTATGGAACTTTTGTTATTTATTACTGCTTACACCCCTGTTTCTTCACTGGGACTTTTCGAATTATTTATGGGAAATTTTGTATTTATTATGGAACGTTTAATTGTCTGCCAATTTGATACCTTGGCAATGCATCTATCGAAACACCTATTTTCATACACACAACCCACAATGTATCGTCATGTTTCTCCACATAACAGCAAAAATCAAATTCTAACAAATTGGCCCAAAAGTTCTATCATAATTAAATGCAACAATAGCTAAGCAACTCGATCTGGAAACCTGGTGTATGTTGCAAATGTAAGCTTTTAATTAATGAACTTCAAATGCTCGTTATCGGCCGAGCACTATCGAAACTGCCTGCGCCATCATCGGATTCGGAGCAAGTATCATGACAATGAAGCACTAGCAGTACCAGCCTCTGGCGAATGCATTAAAATATGTTCATCAAAATATGTGTATACATATTCCAAACACGACGAGAGATAGAGTGAAGTTGTGTACCGACGACTTCCGTTAGCATTTGCTTGACAAGGGTTGCATCGACATCGCCATCATCATCATCATCATCATCATCATCATCATTGTCAACGTCATCACTATCACTACAAGTGGTTTTCGGTTGTGCGTACACACATCACCAGACATAAACTTGTCTGTTCAGTAAGTGTGCGTTCGATACAGTACACGTTGAATTTGGAACACTTGACATTTTCTAAACCGCACTTTTAACGTCTATCCGTTAAAAAAAATGTCTTTATCGGCCTTCAGAGCCCACGGTCAAAAACATGAATGTTTTGGACGAATTCTTGGAAAGATTCCAGAAGAGCTTTCAAAATAACTCCTGGCATAATTCTCTGAGCTTTTCTAAGACAAATTTTCTGAGCAATTGTTATAGTTCTTGGAAGAATCTTCTCAAAAATTCACGGAGAATTAAGGTTGAAGGATTCGTCATTGACATGATCGTCATCATTGAAATTTCGAAAGCAGTTTTCTCGGTCAAAACTGACATTTTCGCTGCGAAAAATTATTCACTGTTTCGTGGGTGGAAAATGGAGTGCACATTTTCAATGCAAACATTAAAGTTTTGAAGGAGAAAACTGCTTACGTATTTTCAACGATGACGATCATGTCAATGACGAATTCTTTAACCTTAAATGAATCGGAGAATTATAAGCGTAGTTCAACCGGAAATGTATGAATTTTACAAAAAAAAAATACCATGTAGAAAATTTTAGTGTAATCTACAGGAATTTCATCAGAAATTTCATCAGAAGAAATAGGTAGTAATGTCTCCAATTTGCCTAGTGGTTATTGCTATTTATGGACCGTGGCAGTCGGGTCAATTTTCTCGAATCCCTGGGCATGGAGTATCATCCCAAGTTCCACACACGGTTACAAAACAGTCACGGCAGCGCATGCGAGAGTTGTAAAGAAGTCACTGTGACTTACTGCGCACTACTGGGTGTTGCTTGGGATTGTGCTTGCTTCACAATAAACAAATTCATGCAATGACAGGCAAAGAAACCCCTTCAATTAATTGATTGTTGAAGTGCTCCAACGGGAATGTAAAGCTATGAAGAAGAAACAGAAGAATAAGAAGAGGTAGTAACAATCCTTAACCCTTATGTGGCCGACAGGGTATCCGGGTACCCAGCACCCATTTAAAAAGCACGGTGTAGAAAAAAGCAAAAAGTTTGTCGGACACATAACGGTTAAAGAGCTTTCGACGTAATTCTTGAATCCAGAAAATTGCAACGATTCGTGATTTATTTTCAAAGCACTCAAACCCCCTTTTTTGCATGTTATTTTTATGCACTTTCAATACATGCACCTTTTTTATGCCCTACATAAAAAGAGGAATGCTACTTAAAACCAATATTGTGCATAAGAAGCTTTTAAGGCGACGGCGGCCAGGGGGTGTTTAAAGGGGAGAGAAAAGGGAAGTTACAGGAGCAGTTCAGGGGTCTCAAGGAGTTTCAGTGGGGTACAATGCTGTCATGGTAAAATCAGAGCTGGTTACTCTAGATTTCCAAGTCTCAGCGCTCCATACACTGGTAAGCCCCGATAGGAATAACTTTAATATAATACTTTATTAAAAACTATTTCACGGAAACCATTTCATAAAAAAAACCTTTTTATGTGTTATTGCTGAATGGGCATTTTTGCAGATGTTTCTTCTATCAATAATGAATAAGTATTATTCTAAAGATTATCCCAAAAATTCTTCTAGAATTTATTCCTTCCCCTGTACTGCTCAAGAATTCTTTGCATGATTTCCTCCAGAGATACGGACAGAAATTTCTTTATGGATTCTTTCAAGGGCTATTCCAATTTTCCCGGTTTTATTTATAAAAAGAAGATTACTGCAGGATTTGGAAGCATTATTCAAACAAAAAATCCACCAATGTTCGCTTCAGTACACCTATAAAATGCATTCCTGCAATGCAATTCTTTGAAAATTTCTCCAGGGATTCCTTCAGAGATTATTTTCTGAACTCGTAGGAAATTTCCTTGGTTTTTCTTCAGAAGTTTATCAAGAAATTTCTCAAACGATTAATTTGAAAACTAACCCGCTAGTCCTTCAGAATTTTCTTTTGTGACTTCTTCAGCGATTGTTTAGAAAATTCTTCCAAGAATTACCACGGAAATTTGTGCTTGTATTTTTACAAACATTTCTGTTACAATCTCCCATAGGAATATTATCAGAATCCTGCCGAAAATTTCTCAAAAAATTTCTCTAGAAATTACTCCAAGTTTTTCCCAAGAAGCTCCTCCAAAGTTTCTGCAAAACTACAATTCAGGAGAACAGAGATTTGAAAATTATATCAGAGATTCAATCCAAACTCCTTTAGGGTTTTCCTTTAGAAACGCTGAACTTTTTTCCAGGAACGCTTTCAGGAATTGTTGTTGGAATTTCTTCAGAGTTTTCTTCAGAACTTATTTCATATTTTCAGAGATTCCTTTAGGCAGTTATCGGGAATTTCCTTTTGACAATCTCAAAAGCTTCTGAAAGTTCCTCCAGAGGTTTCTCTAGAAGTTCCTCTAGGTTTTCATCCAGGGATTGCTTGTGGTTTATTCAGATCTTACTTCACCGATGCTTTCCAAAAAAAAAAAAATCCGGTGATGTTTCAGAAATTTCTCCAAAGATTCTCTTAGCCATGCTTGTAGTAATTACGCCAAAATCTATTCCGTGTCAAACCAACAGAGGGTTCTCCCATTTTTCCCGAAATTCTTTTTTAAAAATTCTTTAAAAAATCTTTCTCTTTTTTAGAATTCATCCATTAGTTATCTTACTTTCCAAGATGTTTTTTTTTTGGTTTTGTAGGATTTCCTTGGAAAATGGCTCCTTTAAGATTTGTTCTTCAGGAATTTTTATTCCTGAAGAAATTCTGTAAAAAATTCGTCTACGAGTTTCCAAAGATATCTCCAGAAGTTTTTCTATGGCTTTATCTAGAAGGTTTCTAAAGGAGTTTCTTCGGATACTTTCCCAAAAAAAAATTGTCCTGAAATCGCACCAGAAAATTTTCAAGAATATCCTTCAAAAATCTCCAAAGCTATAACAAGGAGTTTTCTTTTCAGAAGGGAGTTCTTCAGATAACCATCCATGGGTTTCTTTAGAATTTCCTTCAGAGATTCATCCAAGAATTCTTCCATGGAAATTTTATGCAAATTCTGAAGAACTTCCACAAAAATCCCTGAAGGTATATTTGAAGAAATCCTGTAATAAAATTACTATTTCTAAAAAATCTTAAGAAATCCGTGGAGAAATTGCTGGACAAATTGTGATCTTTTGATTTTCTGAAGGAATCGCTGTATGTATTCCTGAAGCAATATTTGGACATATGTTTGAATGAATTGCTGTAGAAATACTTGAAATACTAGAAGCTCATCCACTTTGATCCCTTGAAAAAATCCTTGATTCCTCGGAAGAAATTCTTAGAGTTATCCTTATAAAGGAAATTCCATAAAAATATCTGAACTAAATTATGATGGATTATCTCTATAAACTCGGGGAGGTATCTCTGAAGAAGTTCCTGCATGACTTTCTGGATGAATCACTGTAGAAGTTCTTGGAAACATTCTGGCGGAAATTTTCAATGGAATTCATTGAGCAATCCCTTAACAAATCTTTGGTGAACTTCCTGAAAAAAATACCTGTATGAATTTCTGAATTAATCTCAGGAAGATTTTCGATAAAACCACTGGAAGAATTCATGAAACAATCTTTGAAAGAATTTCTTATTAAAACATTAAAGAGATTAAAAGAAATCTTCTAAGGGTTTCTTAAACGAATTCCTAGAGTTTCAGGAGGAGAAAGAGGCGGTGGAGGAGGAGGATCTCGTGGAAATCTACATAATGGAGCAAATTTGAAAGCAATCAATTGGATGGATGGAATTTTTGGAAAAATGTATGGAGGTATCATATAAAAAAAATCTGAAGAAATCTCCGGGAAAATTTCTTAAGGAATATCTGGAGAAATTACCTAAGAACACTTCAGAACAAATCAAAAAGGTGTGTGTGGAAGATTTTCTAAAGAAATACGTGGAGAAATGTCTCTTGATTTTCAAAAAAAAAATCTGAGATTGACCCATAGAACTCCTCTGGATGTAATTCTAAAGGAAATTCTGTAGCAATCTTTAATGAAATCCATGACAGGTGTTCTGAAAATAACTTTCGCAAAAAATCCGTAGAAGGCTTTGTGAATAAATTTTTAAAAGATTTTAAGGGAAATTTATCTAGTAGTTCTTTTCTTAATTTCTCGGGTAATCTTCAGTGCTGGTTACTCAAAATTTCTAAATATCAGCGTCCCTATACCGGAGCGTCCCTATACCAAGAAAAATGATTCCTTTTTAATGAGTTTATCATGCATTCTTCTGAAAGTTTCTAAAAAATTAGCCTGGATTACCTCCAGAGACACCGTCAGAAATTCCTTCGGGGATTCTATCATGACAAATCAATCATTTTTCACGAAAGTTCACAAAAAGAAGAAGATCGCAGGTTTTCTTAGAAGGGTTTCAGTAATAAAAAAAAAAAAAAAAAAAAAAAAGACACGGACAACGTCTTCAGCTTATGGCTGTACAGACTGTTTTAAACTTAACACTAGACAACGGACAAACGGAGCATGCACCAGTGGAAACGGGGAAGAAACTATTCTCACGAAAAGTTTCAACACCCGAAGCGGGAATCGAACCCTCACCTCATAGCATGGTGCGATTATATGCTTGGTGACCCTAACCGCACGGCTACGAGGCTCCACCAAGTGCATATAAAGATTTCTCTAAGTATCCCTTCAGAACGCATCCTTGCCCCTGTCTGTTTTTAAACGTTTCTTCTATGGAATTCTCCATAGATTACTTCAGGAATTCTCCCAGAAAGTTTCCTTTGGGACTTTTTCAGGAGTTTATCAAGACATTTTTGCTGGTCCATAGGTTTCCTCAGAAATGATTCCGCATTTTCTCCTAGGACTCCTTAAGGGATACTATGGGAAATACCTTCAATGTTTGCTACAACAGTTCCTGCTTGTACTACTTCATGTATTTCTTCAAATCTTCCTGAAGCAATTTCTCCAGTAATATTGTAAGATTCCAGAAGTTTATCTCTGGGATTCATCCGAAAATATAGAAATTCTTCCAGGAATTTCTCCATAAAATTTCTTTTATAAAAATTCAATTCTGCGAAAGTTTTTCACAAAGATTCGGAGATTCTTTCAGGAATTTCCTTTTCGGTTTTCCTTTACAATTTCAGATTTTTTTTTAACTTTCCAAAAACATTGCTTGATTTTCTCCTGAGGTTCCTTCAGGTATTATTTTTTTTATTGATTTTTTTCGGGCACTGATTTGGAAATTCTTCTAGCATATTCTCAAGCAATTCTTCTTGAAGTTTTTCCAGGGTTTCTCCAAAAGTTGCTCCAGGCATTGCTTTGGATGTGTTTCTAACTTCCTTCAGAGATTCTTTCAGAAGTTTTTTTTATTGGAACTGTCTCTCAACTATTCTAGCAGCAATTACTCCAGAATCTATTCTACAACCTGGATTTTTTTTTTCGAGAAATTTTTCAATGAATACCTGCAGAACGTTCTCCAGGTATTTTTTTTTGTTTTTTTCCTCGATTTTTTGTTATTTCTGCAGGATTTCCTTCACATTTGTTCAGATAATTTTATCATCATTCGAAAACATCATGTTAACCCGCTGTTTCATCTTGCCCCGGTGTACCTTACGAATCTCCCCAGCATTTATACACGATTTTTTTTGCTGAGAACTGCTTCAGAGCTATCTCCAGGAGTTCTTCCAAGGGTTCATTTAGAAAACCCTCCAGGTATCCCTCAAAAATTTATTCCAGTACCTTAGTATGCAATTTCTCTAAGACGAGATCCCTTGGTTCGGACCAGAGTTAATCCTCACAAGATCAAATTGATTTCTTCGGACACGTTGTTGAGCACTCCCTTATTAAGGCACCCTTCTGTTGACCCATAACTTGAAAAAGTTTTGAACTAGCGTGAGTTTAAGAACACTCAAATAAAGAGAAAAATTGTAAGATATTTGTAGGAGATTACTTCAGTAGCTCCTCACGAAATTTTCCAGGAATCCCTCCAGAAATTTCTCAAGTATTTTCCTCGTAGAATTACTTGCAGAGCTCTTCCAGAATTTCCTAATGTTTTTTTCCTGGGCATAAAGGGAGTATCCTAAAGTGTTTGTTCACGTATTCTCCTAGGCATCCAGGTATTTCTCACAAGATAGCTTCAGAAATTGATTTAGGTATTTTTGTCTCCAGGAAATTACTTCTAGGATATTACAAAGGTACAAAGGTATCTCCAGAAGTTTTCTATGGGATTTCTCGAATCGATTCTCACTCTAGGGATTTCTTAGAAATTCCTCCGGAGTTTTTGAAGAAATACCTATTCAATTTGTAAATGAATTGTAGATGAAAACTCTTGCTGAAATTCCTGAACTCTACCGAAAAACTCTACCGAATCGCGAAACTGAAGGAGCACGGGAAAGTACAACTGTCTCGTTAGAGCGCACGACGAGGAATGAAAGTGTGAAAACTTGTTATTAGATGGTTCGAAATGTTGCTAATCGACAAATTGAGAGATACAATTTGAGAAAAAATCGCGTTCTGGTGGGATTCGAACTGACGACTCCGTATTCGCTACACCGGCGTTTTAAGGTGAATATATGACGCCGCCACACCTCAAATTTTCGAGAGCACAAATCTGAAGATCCGTAAGTCGGTTTGCGCAGAAAAGTTGATCGATTGGTTGCCCGCTGGTCACAGAACAAGTAATGATTCTAATTGTGAAAAATTTATCCCTTTACAATTGGCTTAAATATTGGCTTAAATTGGCGGATAAATTATGAGCGCGGTCTCTGTTTTATGGGAGAATGTATGTGTAAGAGCATCTGTTATCTATGTATGTGGTGAGGTGGTGTTTGGATTTGTTGCTGTTGATCATATGTTGGTTGCTGGTTGTCGGGGTTGGATGTGGTGGGGTGCTGTGATGAGGGTGGGTTTGTTTGGGTTCTCTTCATTTGCTTCGCCGCTATTGTTTGTAGGAGTCCGCAGTGGATAGTGTTGATTCATTGTACGTCGGTGCGGTGGTTTACTGTGCCGGGGGAATTGAGATGTGGAAGCATTCTAGGTAATGATTCTGCGGAATAGAAAGCCAAACTGACTCCGAAGCCACACCATGAACACGAATTAGTATGCGTCGAGAGCTTTGCACGGTCGTACGCTTTGACGACCAACTGCACCGATGCGACGCAAGTAAGGGTACAATTATACACATTGTTCGTTACTGTTTTTTTACCAGATTTGCTGGTAGGTATGCCTGTCAGTCCAGTTTTATCCGCTTGTACTTGCAATTAGAATGCACGAAATGCTGAACTCCTGAAGGAATCCCCGTAGAAACTCTAGTAGAAACACTTTCTTCGAAAAATTCTCATTGAATTTCAAGAGATAACCAAGCAGAACTGTACAAGATATTCTGGAGGAAATCCTGAAAGAACTACTTGGGGAATCCTGAAATAGTTCTGAAGAAGCCTCAACTGATTGTTTAAAAAAAGTCCTTGATATTTCCTACAACATCCCAAAGGAAACTTTTATAGAAATCCGTGATAGAATATCTCAAAGAATTGATTTGAGTTTGATCATTCCAGGAAGAACATCATTCCTTAAGGTTTCCTTCTAAGTGATGGAACTGTCATATGCGTAGCTTTTGCGTTACCTTTAGGAAATCATTAGCAATCCTTCTAAAAAATCATTCAGTTAATAATTTTAAATTTAGTTCGGAAAATGTCTTGGCATTTCTTTTGTAACGTATTTAAAAATTCTTAAAACCATTTATTTTGGGAATTTGTCAGGTAATTTTTCTAGGGATTCCTTCAACAATTTAGCGTATTCATTGAGAAGTTCTCTTGGAATTTCTCCAAAAATCCTTTCGTTATTACTGTCGGCCATTGTTTAAGAAATTGTTGTCACTATTTCTTTGGAAAGTTGAGAATTCCTGATAGAAAAAAAAAACAGAAAAAATTTCATAACGGAATTGCTGCAGTTTTCAAAGGAATTGCCGAAGAAATTATCATAGAAATATTCAAAAATATTTTCAAACAAAAATAAACAATCTGCCTTAGAAATGTATAAAAGAGTTACATTAAAAACTGCTCAAGAGTTCACCAAGAAATGTTCTAATAAAAGCCATTGATATTAAAAAATACGAAAGCATTTCCAATAAAAAAAAATCCGGGTAGCTTCCCAAACAAGGTGGAGATGCAATTTCTGAAGGAGTTACCGAACTTTTTTCCGGAGAAAGGATTTTCGAGGCACTTAGAATATCAACAAATAAATTCCAAAGGGAATTGCTGATACTGAAAATAGAAGAGTTGCTGAAGAAATTTTCAATGAAATCATCGAATTCACGAAATAAACAATTCCGATGGAATTTTCAAAGAATATACCTTAAAGGATTCCCAAAAAATATTGCATTGGAAATTTCGAAACGAATGGCTGAAAAGTATTATAAATAAATTCTAAAAAAAAAAATCCTACGAAATTTTCTAAAGGAATTGTTTGTAGGATTGCCAAAAGAATTTCGAATAAATTTTCCTTAAAATTTTCGGAGTAAAACTAAAACATAAATAAGCAATAAATAAAACCAGTGTTTTACCTTGTAGTTCCACTCGCTTATGCTTATCTCTTGACATACATGCGTATTTCGACTACCACTTGTTATGTTCCTCGGTGTCAGTTATCCAGAGTGCAGAGAAGGGAATTTTTGAAATATTTCGCTCTGTCAATTATTATTAAAATCACAGCAAATAGGGTAGGTAAACATTTTCTACGTTATATGCGCTAATTCCTGTCACATCAGACTGACAATTACCCTATCATTGCAGATATTCCGACCTTTTCCAATGCCTCATAATATTGAAACAAAAAGATGTAGACTATCGATAAACAGCCTCTTTAACACTGAAATAGAATAATTACACCCAATTTCACGGCTCAATTTCACTCCACTTGAAACTTTACAATTTTTCTCGTTTTTCGTACGACGAAGGCAACTGCAAACAATAAGCAACTAACGGAAATGTTATACTTCAAATATTCTGTAGAATGTAGCACTCTCATCACTTTTTTAACGTCGGTAAAATGTAAACAACAAGTCTTCTTCGTCCAGGGAGGACGCAGGTCAATGTGTGCGTGAATTTTCTGCATACGAAACATCGTATTTCACAACCACAGTAAGTGATTTCTTCGTAACTCAGTGAATTGAATTCAGGTTGTGCCCAAAATAAACGTGAACTAAACGGAAACATAAATCAAGGGACAATTATTCAATCGTGTTATTTCAAGCAAACTGTAGTTTTTTTTAAACATGTTTTACATGATTTGAAAGCTTATTTATAAATAAGAAGCATAAATTGGCCATGAGGCGAAGTTAAAGAATAAATTCGATCATATGCTTATAACGGGAATTAGGTAAAAACCCTTCATTGTTGAAATATCGAAATCACAACTGAAAATTATGTCTTCGCCGTTACATTATTTGTACCTGCAATTCTTCATAAAATCATAGGATTCAAATTTTTCCGTGTCCAGTTCTTGCTGTCCGGCTGACCGACTGACTGACCGACCACCCATTATGCCGATGATGGATGATAGCTACTCAACTTGACTGCTCTCGTTGGCACAATTAATTGATTGAAATTACCCACTCGATCGTTTGTTAATAAATTGATTTTCTGGGAGGGTGATACACTGCGCGATGGTTTTCCATCACGTCTATCATTCCCCGCCTGCACACACCACAAGCATCCTTCCATCACTCAGAGCAGCGTGATCGGCGTGGCGTGGTGTGGCAAGCAAGATGGAGTGTGCTGCTTACTTACGGAGAACCCATTTTAGCAATTGGGTAGTCGACGACGACGTATTGCGATAGCTTTTCTACCCTGCTGATGGACGGATGGAAGAACGAGGAAGCGGAAGTGCTTTCAGTAATCACCGGCGCGAGTGCGGTGGCAGGTTATCAACACTTTCATCAAATCGACCTCCATCCCTGGCAGGAGCAGCAGCAGCATCAGCAGCAAGCGAACGTGGAGTGGATCTCGTTACAAACGTCAATGCCATATCATCCCGATCCCGACGCGAAGGCTTGGAATATGTACGTACCCCGATATACCATTCCGGGCACGTTCAGTTTGCGGAGGCTGAACGGTTGCGCTGCTGTCTTTCGCGTCCTGCGTTGCGCCCGGGAAGGTGTTTTGCAGTAAAGCAGTAGCAAGCACGAAGCTGACGATGGCGACGACGACGGTGTCCTTCGCGCCAACAACTGGCTGGTTGTTATGCTTACGTCGCTCTGCTGGACTCACGTTTTCTAGCGGGTCTGATTGTTGGCTGGTTGGTGAGAAGAAAGGTAGGGTAAAGGGGTATAATGCGCCCCACCGGGGCAAAACGCCCCTCTTCATTTTCTAGCGATTCAAGCGCTTTTCACATGTGTGATCGATTAGAAATCACAAATATTGAAGAATTATTGCCATCAAGCTGGTCCGTTAGTGGATTGGTACAGAAAAGCAATAAAAATATCAAAAAGTCTGAAATCGAGGCTTTTGGCGTAATATTTTACCTCTTGTGAGCTGATTTCATTGTAAACGAAGCTAGTTCTGTTCGCTTGTGTTACTTTGCAACTTTTATGCAGTTAAGCACTTGTTGAAAGACCCTCCTAGGATAAGCATGTGGTGGAATTATCCCATGGGACAGTTTTATCACGGGGCTGGACGTTTTCTTTTGATGGGGCGTATTGCCCCGTTTGTTTTGAAAATGCAAATTTTGGAACGTTTTCGAAAAACGTTTCAAAGCTTCCATAGCCACCTCTCCAAAGGCAAAGTTCGCATGCAACACTTCACTAACTTTAGTAACAACGATTTGCATTGAACAATAGTTTGAATAAGGCGCCAGTTTCAGATATATTGCCATTTCTGCTTAGGGGGGGCATATTATACCTGTTTACCCTAGTTATCAGCAAGCAGTGTGCGTGCCAGTTCCACATGACCAACACTGCGAGTGGCTTTCACACGGAACTAGCTGCTAACAGCTGAGTCGTGAGATTAATTTGGAATTTGTTGATTTCGCTATCAAGGAGTCTGTTTGCCTAATGGTGATGTGACCGATATGGCTGAGATGCTGTTTGTAATGTTGATAGATGTTGTGGATTCCGATTTCTGTATTTCTAGCATTTATATTGGAAAGCGAAAGAGAAACTTAGATATCTTATAATTTTGACTCATAGCTGCGACGATCTTATTGAAACAATTGAAACGGTCTATCTTCTAAGATCACTATCTTCTTTTGGTCTTTGAATTGGCATCTAAGCCGAAAGAGAGATGGATTTGTGAAAATGGAGTGTTCATGGTATGGCTTCGGAGTCTGTTTGGCTTTCTATTTCGCAGAATCATTTCCTGTTCTGTGGCTTAGTTGGTTAAAGCGTCGGTCTAACGAATACGGAGTCGTGGTTTAGAATCCCACCAAAATGCGATTTTTTTTACAAATTACATCTTTCAATTTGTCAATTAGTAACATTCTATGCCATTACAAGTTTTTCCTTATGTGGGTTACATGACGTTTTAGGAATGTTTAGGTGGCGTTTAGGGGATTTCAGGGGGTTTCAGGATGTTTCGGGAAGGGTTTAAAGGGGTTTCAGAGCATTTCAGGGAGTTTCTAGGAGTTACATGACGTTTCAGATGCATTTCAAAGATTTCAGAGGATTTCAGTTGTGTTACGTGGGGTCCGACGGATTTTAGGGGGATTTCGGAGGCATTTCAGGAAGTTTCAGATGATTTTCGACGGGCTGCAGAGTTGTTACAAATGCGTTGTAGAGGTGTTTCTAGGGTTTTTGGATGGTCTCAGGTACGTTACAGGGGGTCTGATGGGATTTCAGGAAGATCTGAAAAAAAAAATCAGTGGGTTCCGCCTAGAAATGTCCATTGAAAACCCACTTGAAACATCCGCGAACCCCGTGAAACTTCATAAAAACCTTTGAAATGCATCTGAAACCTCCATTAAACCTCTTGAAATACATACCCTGAAACGCATTGCAACACTCTGGAACGCCTCCAAACGCCCCTGAAGCATCATACTCTCTTAAACCCACTTGAAACATCCCTGAAATGTCCTGTAACCCCTTGACACGCCATAAAACGCATTGAAACGCCCCTCAAAGCCCACCTGAAACATCCTGGCACCTCCAGAAGTCCCTGAAACCTCATTAAGCGCATCTGAACCATCCATGTAACCCCTTAAACACCATTGAAACTCCCTAAAAGTGCCCTGAATCCCCTGGAACCCTATGGAACTTCTTTAAAACGCCTCCACTTCTTCAAATGTCTTGTAACGCATTGAAAGGCCCCCAAAAGCCTTCTTGAACAATCCGAAACCTCCTGAAATCCCCTCAAATGACTCTGAAACCTTCCTAAAATGTTTTGTAATCTCTTAAAGCGCTCTTAATAGCTCCCCTAAACATCCTAGAATCCCATGAAATCTATAATCTTTCTTTCACATCTACCGTGTTTTGACTTTTGACAAAGTGTACTGAGCTGGGACCCCACAGTATTTGACAAAGTGTACTGAGCTGGGACCCCACAGTATTTCAGGCGGAAATATATGCAATATTAGTATGCATGTTATTATGCCTGAGGAGAAATTATAGGTTTGCAAAAATATGTATTTTCTCTGACAGCCAAGCGGCACTTGTAACTCAAAGCTAGTGTGGGAATGCATTCTAGCTTTGAAAAACTTATCCATACGCAATCGAGTCTACCTATATTGGATCCCAGGACATACGGGTCTAGTGGGAAACGAGATTGCTGATGAGCTAGCCAGGAATGGATCTAATGAAAGGTTCATTGGCCCTGAGCCCTTTTGCGGGATCTCAGACTGCTCTGTAAAAATGGAACTGAACAAATATATGGTCAGTCAAATCACATCAAACTGGAATGCACTTCCCCATACGAGCCAATCCAAAAGGCTCATAACGATTAACCCCAAGAAAACCCAACAACTATTAGGTCTCAACAAAAGGGATCTCAACATCTACACCGGTCTAATAACTGGACACTGCCCCTGCAGATATGTACCATCTACAAAGATCGGAGCAATCCAAACCCCAAATTGTCGCTTCTGTGACGAGGAGAGGGAAACATCAGAACACATCCTCTGCTATTGCAGTGCACTCACCCAACGTCGGTTCAAAGTTCTCAGCAAGCCCTTTTTAGGGCCTGCTGACATATGGATCTTATCTCCCAAGGACGTGGTTGGCTTCATAAAGCTAGTCTCGCCAGAATGGAGGAGTCACATACTGTAACTCAGGATCTCTATTCATCAATAATAGATAGTCTTGAGTTCAGTCAATACCAAGGTATCTCAGTGACAAATACAGGGGATGGCCAAAATGTTTGGGATAGGCAACTTTTTTTCTCCCACAAGAAAAATCAACATGCTATAACTTTTCATAAAGTGCATCAAAAAATCTCAAATTGTGACTGTCAACATATTATATGTGCATCATTGGTACAAATTTGGGCTCGGTTGATTAATTTTTCGCGAAGTAAGAACCGTTCGGGTAAAACACTATTTTTAGACAACACATTTTTGAGCTGTCATACCTCGGAAACCAGTGCACCGAATTGAATGAATTTTTTAATGTTTATCAACAATATCAATACGACGTTATAAAATGTAATATTTTCTCACGGCGAATTAAGTTATACCGGGTTGAAATTTTTGCCCATATAGAGAAAAATAAGTCAAATTTACAATACCACACAAAAATTACTAAATGTGTTCTTCCTTCAATCTAAATAGGCTCTAATATATCTGATTAGAGATAACTTGAGAACAGAAGTGAAAAATCTTTGGATACCAACTCTAAAATTTATTGACATTGATGTAAAAAAATTACATTTTTTCGTGAAATTCCAAAAAGTGTCATTCCATGATAACTTTTTTCAATGTTTAAACAGTACTTATGTTTTAATTGTTTGTGAAGCATTTACATATTGTTGGTGTACGTTCAAAATGTCATTCAATTCGGTTCTCTGGTTTTCGAGATATGACAGCTCAAAAATTAGTTGTCTAAAAATAGTGTTTTACCCGAACGGTTCTCACTTCGCGAAAAATTATTCAATCGAGCCCAAATTTGTACCAATCATGCACATATAATAGGTTGACAAACAGTCAAAATTTGAGATTTTTTTAAAGCACTCTATTAAAAGTTATAGCATGTTGAACTTTTTTGTGGGAGAAAAAAAAGTTGCCTATCCCAAACATTTTGGCCATCCCCTGTATGTGTTGTCCCTTGTCGAATGTTAGCAATATTCAGTCTGTAGAGGCCGCAACGTAAAAGACGGTGTAATTGTCTCTTTTTTTATTTTGTGGACTCATTCATGTGAGAATTTTCAATGGAATCCCATGTGGAATCCCCAGAAAATTTCCTCAACAAATCTCTGGTGCGCTTCCTAAAGAAATATCTGAACGAATTTCTGAAGGAAAACCTGGAAAAATTTTCTGAAGAAACCACTGGAAGAGTTTATTAAAAAAATCTTTAAAAAAATTTCTATAGTATTCCTTGTAGCATCTCATGAAGAAATTTCCGATGAATTCTATAATGAATCCCATGAATACTTTCTTTAGCAATTCCTGGTGGAGTTTCAGAAGGAACCCATAGAAATCTGCCTAAGTGAATTTTTGGAACAACTCATATGCGAATATCTGAAGGAACCTCTTAAGAAATTTCTAGAAAAATCTCTTTACAAATTTCTGATAAAAAAAATCACCTTGGTAGAAATAAGACCGAATTCCTGGAGAAGTTTCTGAAGAAATCCATGAACTAAGTTCGGAAATAAATCCATAGAAGATTTCCTTCGACTTGGAGTCTTTGGACAAATTTATGGAGGAATCTCCAGGGAAATTAGTAAACGATACTTTGCGAAGAATTTCTCTAGGACTCTCTGAAAGATTTTCTGTGAAGTTTGTGGAAGTTTTTTTTTACTGAAATTCTTGTACAAATTGCTAGAACAACTTTTGGTTTTCTCAAAGAATCGCTGAAAACATTTCTGACATCCGTGGATTATTTCCTCGTATGGATTTCCGAAAAAAATCTAAGGAAGTTTTTCTCGGTAAATTTTTGAAGAAATTTCCGAAAGATCCTCCAACGAGAGTTCGGAATGAAAGTCTGAAGCGATCTGTGGGGGGTGTTCCAAAAAAAAAGTTACATTGCATAAGATTCCACAAAAGTGGCTTACAAAAGTAGACAATAATAACGCTATATGACTTGGAGCGATATCTTATGGGATGAACGGATGTACTATTGCAATGTAATACAGCATCTTATGCGACTTTGTAATATAAAAAAAAATAAAACAATTGTTATCACCTGAGTGTCAAACTATGTAATGATGTTTGGATTACCGAGACACACAATACTTTTCAATGCGAGTTTGTATGCACACTTGAACGAGTTTATTTCTACATTCCTGCGATTTCGTTCGTACACCAATGCGAGTTTAACAAAACTACCGTAGGGTTGTTATCCGCCATTCTTGCAACATGCTCGACTTTTCGCCGATGTTAAACAGGTAAACAAACACATTGGCCGGAACGATTGAAAAGCACATTTCGGTTGCTACACGCGGCGTTTGCAATATTAATCAGCAGGTACGAAAGACCCCGTCGAGATCAGAACGAATAAGAGTGTTCGCCAGAAATGTGCTTGTAGTTTTGAACACCGTTCATTGTTGCTTTTATCAATGTTGTGCGCTGCTCGGGAGAGTCGCTCTCGTTCATGATTTCCCATAGTTCGAAGCGGTTGATACTGTCATATGCTGCCTTGAAAGATACGAAAAGGTGATGGGTGGAGATCTGATATTGACGGCATTTCTGAAGGATTTGTCGTACGAAAAAGATCTGCTACGTTGTCGAGCGGCCATCGACAAAGCCGGCTTGATAAATTCCCACGAACTCATTATTTCTAGATGGTGGGTGTCGGAAGATGATCTGAGATAGCCCTTTGTAAGCAATATTCAGAATGGTGATAGGGTAAGAAATCAAGCTTTGAACTAGCCAAATTGTAATCTTAATTTGAACCATTTCAAAATTCATTAAAACGACGTACTTTTCAGGCAAATATTGTCCCGAAAAAGATGGTAAACAGCTTTCCGTAATATAACCTGATAACATGGGCTTTAAAAGCATTGAAAAAAGCGTTTTTGTCATGGAAAACAGTCAATTGAAAAATCACTGTGATTTCACCCATTTCCCCCAAGAGAAAGCACATTTTCGGTGTACTCGTACAGCTCACGCATTGTATCACACGCAATATGTGAACACGTCAAATGAAAGCTTATTTATCGTAGAATCGACCAACCGAATAATATTCCGCATTATTTGTCTTAAAATTATCAAATTTAAGTGATTCTTACTTGGAGAATGTTATCTTAAGTTGAACCATTTGTAATCTAAATTTGAACTAGTAAACGGGGGTGAGCTTCTAGTGTTGACCTGTAGATTGCGCTAGTGGTTGCTTTGTTTACTATTGGGGGATGAAAAAATCCAAATTTAGTTTCCAAATTCCTAAAGAATTTCGAACATTCTGAGTTGAGATTCCACTGCCTAATGAAAAATAGGTATGAGAATTAGCAGATTCATGTGATTTTTCATTGTTTAGCATGGAATTGGCTGTTTTGTGAGTTGCTCGAGCTGCTGCCACCAGTAGTTCAAATTAAGATTAAAATTGGTTCAAATTATGATTACGATGGTTCAAATTAAGATTAAAATCATTGTTGATGAAAAATCAAATATTTCAATGAAATTCGGTGCAAATACAAACTTTTTACCATTTAACAGAAAGCTTATACCCGTGGCTTTCATGTACATACGATTTCGCCGTAGTAAATTATTTCCATGTGGGAGAAAAAATCACTTAAAATTTGCACTGCTTCAGAAATCCGCAATTTGGTTCAAATTTTGATAACCTACCCTAGCTCGAAAGTTCTTGTTGTTCTTCTTGTAGATAGGGTAAATTACACATTCCTTCCACTTTACCCGTAGTTGTGAATTCCTAAATTAACGACTCATGCACGATATTTCCCATACAAGACACCCTCCAAAAATTGCATTCAAGTTTACATACTAACATAAAATGCTTGAATCTATCAAATTTGATTTGGTGAAACAAAATATTTCGCATGAGTCGTTAATATAGATGATAATGAACCAATTTACCTTTTGATTGCTCAAAAAATATTTCCATGCATAATGGCTTGCAGTCAAAAAAGCCCAAAATCGCATATTTTGCCCTAAAAAATAAGGTATTGCTTAAAATTGTGACGTGCTGAAGCAAATCTGAACCCAGATTCGAACTCAGCGGGCCAAACTCTGTCAGAAACACATAAGCAAGGATGCCAGATGATTTTTTGAAAAATCTGTATCACTTTTTTGGAAAATCTGTATTTTTACAAAATTTGGGTGAAAAATCTGTATCCCATACAAAAATAAAATAGCTCCTCTAGCTTATAAATCTGTATTTCATATAAAATGAAATCTGTACGGATGCTCAAAAATCTGTATAATACAGATAAATCTGTATATATGGCATCCCTGCATATAGGTTTGCTCTTTTGACAAAAAAAAATGTTGCGCTGTGCTATCAGATCATCCCTAAGGTTGCTCGCAGTTTCCATTATTCGGTACCATGGGAGCTAGGAATAAGATCTGCTGAGCAGAGGCTAATGGCTGCAATCTAGCTCATCATTATCGACGATAAATTGATAAGCCCAATGGCAATATAATCGATAGGTTATTATGTCTTGGGAAGCGACCGTCAATCATATTGTGTGCTTTAAATTGAAAAATGTATAATTTCTTATCAAAATGGAACATGCCACAGCTTGAAGTGCGATAAGCCGTTCGACAAATCGCAAAGAAATTGCTTAAAATAGCGTAACGTGCTCAAACCCAATTCAAACAAACGTTCCCACCCGGAAATCAAAATAAAATAGTTAAAACTCACACTCGAACCGAAAATGTGAAATTTGCAAAATATCAAGTTGACATATTTATTTATTTACTCTCTGCGGGCAGAAGCTGGCACTCAACACTCAACAGCCCATTTATTTGTGCATCAGCGATCGTCCCACACCGTGTGTCGCTTTACTGCCAGTACAATAAGGTGGGAAAAAAGAAGCGTAGAAATCCACGATGGCCAAACTATCCTGCCCGGTTCCCTCACCCACCACCACCGTCCACCGCAAAATCAGCGGCCAGTGGCCAGAGAAAAGAGGACACGCGTGTGGTATCCCAAAAATTGGTTTTCAATTTTGTGCAATCCAACCAAGCGCGAGTCCGTCCGTCCTCCCAGTCTGTGTCCACTACCGACCTACTGTCTGATCTGATATATGTACAGTGTATCAAACAATTGTCCGTTACAACAATTTTTTGGTTAAAATAATTTTTCATTCAAATGTTCATAACTTTTTTATACGTCAATCAAAAACGCTGAAATTTTGACCAATCATGAATCATATATTAAAGCTCCATTGGTAAAATTTTCAGCGAGAGCGAATAAGTTTTCTGAAAGTTATAGAACTTTTAGAAAAACTTATAAGATTTTTGAACACATTTTTAAAACATTATATCTCAGTATGTACTCGATGAAACTTTTTCAATTTTTTTTTGTGTTACAGCTGATACCTAAGGCTTTCATATGCAGCTATTTTAGAGGTTTTATATTCACTGCAAAATATATGAAAAATGTGCTTATGCAGTTGACGATATTTAAAAATTGACCATATTTTGCACATATAATCTGCCAAACGTTTTACACCAATAAAAGTGCCTTAACTGAATGAAAAATACATAGGATCTACTTTTCATATGTAGTTTAGTAGGTCCTATATAAAAATATTACATTAAGAGAGTTTAAAAACGTTGAAAACACTTGGCACTTTTTTTGATCAAAATATGATAAATTTACAAATGACACTGTGAACATATACAGATTTTTCATATTTTTTATAGTGAATATAAAACCTCAAACGAAGCTGCATATGAAAGCCTTAGGTATAAGCTGTATCACAAAAAAAAATTGAAAAAGTTTCATCGAGTACATACTGATATATAATGTTTTAAAAATGTGTTAAAAAATCTTATAAGTTTTACTAAAAGTTCTATAACTTTTATAAAACTTATTCGATTTTGCTCAAAATTTTACCAATGGAGCTTTGATATATGATTCATGATTGATCGAATTTTCAGCGTATTTGACTTATGTATAAAAAAGTTATGATCATTTGAATGAAAATTTATTTTGACCCAAAAATTTCTGTACGGACAATTGTTTGATACACTGTATGTATTGGGGGATTGGGAAGGGACCTATTTTTGGGGCCGGACCATAAATTGCCACACTGGATTGGAAAGTGCTGAAATTAATATGCAAACTGGTTTACGAGGATGAATAAATAAGTTCGAACGAAGTTGGAATAATTCATGTCGAATTAAGCGCGTGGTCGGGACCAGTTTCGTTTGGGTGACGGTTTTTCGGGGTGGCTGGTCGGCCTCGCGCAGAATTTCGGTCCGGGTGATTATATTGACACGGAGTGTTGACGGCAGATAGTTGAATATGGATGGGTGCTGCTTGGTGTTGCCGAATTGGGTGCAGACGAATTATGTAACCTAGATGAGGCCCTTTGTCGGTTCAACGGAAGAAGTTTATTTGATTATCGACATTATTGTTGAACGTGGGAAAAATTCAAATTATATTTAAAACCGAAAGGCAGATGTCGCCATCAGAGTTCAAATTGATTATCAATTCGGCACAGTATCATAATGTCTGGACTTCGAGAACATCCGAACATGCAGATACGCCACGAAGTCCAAGGAAAGAAGGCACATAGGATATAACAACGTATCCAAACTTTTGGACGTTATTTCGTAAAAAAACGTGACTTAAAGACCGGGATAGTAGGCCTTGGCCGTTCAGTTGTTGTTAAATATTGAATAATTGGAAGTTTTCCCAGTTATTCTGATTTGTTTAATCCACTTACGACCAGCCATTTATTTTAAGATCAGTAACGTTTGAGATTACCGTGAGGAGATGAGGCATATTGGAAGATAAGTGGTCGGCGTTAAGTCAGAGGGGACCAAGTAACAAAATTGACGAAAATTAGATTTTTAGGGCATTTGATTTCTTAAGCTACTTGAAACATTCACCCGATTTTCCTAATGTTACAATTAACTAGAGTTATAGCACAATTTTCTTTTGATTGAACTGCAAAAACCGATAATAGTGTGCAGTCAGAGTGGACCAAATGCTTGATGTCAAGAAAATTGAAAAAAAGTATTGGTTAAAATCCAATAATCAAAATAGTTTATCATCAAACTACAATACGTTTCCCAATCGCAAGACTCCCTAACGAATTTTATGATGATTATTGATCAAGAAAGCACGTGAAAATTTATTTTATTAAGGTCAATATCGTACTTTATAGATCACCCTTTTGAAGCATATTGTGGCATTTCGCGTGCAGACAGAGTGGACCATGTGTCTCTAAGAAAAATAGTTGAAATTACCTTATTATTCGTAATCCTTTCCAAATCAAATAATGTTTGTTAAGTAGCTGTTGGGCATCATATTGTAATGTACCAATACCCGTTTAATAAAGAAATTGATTTAAAAATTGTGTACTTGGTTCACTTTGTCTGAACGTATTTTTGAAAAATGCCAGTCCTCTTAATAAATTATTATGAATTGTGTAAACTACAATATTTCAAAAATGTACCAAACCATGAAAATACATTCAAAAGTTGTTGGCTATTAAATTTTCAACTGTGAAGAATTAGCATTAAGTTAAAATTCTCAAATACAAAGAAATTAAAAAAAAAATTTTTTCAAGATAAGAGTTCTTAAATAACTTATTAATTGACTACCCTTCATGTGATGTTGACCTGCTGTACTTGGTCCACTCTCACTAAAAAAAATGAAAATGGTAATCAACAGAGTAATAACAAAAATATCAAATTTCAAACTTCCTGCTCACATTATACACTACTCCTATTAACTTTTGTCCTACTTGTGCATTAGTTTTTCATCATATGTAAAAACTTGAGTGTGAACCTTAGGACTAATTAAGAACTGTAGTTGGTTGAATATTTTCCAAAAACCGTTCAGAGTGGACTAAATACAATCAATTACTTAACAATTCCTCGGTTTCAAGCTTTATTTTACGTTTTTTTTTCGCGATCAGCACAAATCGATGCTTTGATGAAAAGTTATTAAGATTTAGGGCAAAAATTCAAGAACAATTGTTGAAAAACTCAAAACTTATAGATTTGCAAACTTTAAAGTCGTTTTTCTAGAAATTAAGTAAAAGACACATGGTCCTCTCTGACTTAACGCCGACCAAGTGTCTTCAGCAAAGTTGTTGAGAGCCCAGGGACTCTCAAAAAGTATGTAATTTAGTACATATATGCTCCAGTAGGCGGCGCTAGTGTCCATGAAACGTTTGGCATTGATAAATGTTGCGTCAACCAACAGGCATATTGCCTGTACCGTCGCGCTCGTGTTGTGAGCATTAAGCGTCCGAAGTCTTTGGTGATGTTGGTCAAAACATTATCCAATGATGAACTAGTTTATCTGCTAGGTCGTACCAGTGTGTGTTTAAAATTTAAAACTTTTATATCTCGAGAATCAGGAATCAGGGGGAGAAAAATATTAGAGCATTAAAACAGAAAAATATATAAAACTCATCGGATGTGTAAAAGAACTTATGGCAAGACCCGATATTTTGATAATTTTTTTTTATCTGTCCCTTCAAAATCCAGCTGAAAAATTTTGAAGGGGGGAGAAAAAAAATCAAAATAAAATTTGTATCAGCCTTATTGTTTTGCCCCATTTACAACGTGCATACAATTTTTTCTCAAATATTTCTCTTCTTTTTTACCATTGTGAGTTCTCCATTTTTTGTGCCCGAAAAGTGAAAGAATCTCTAGGACACTTCTAGAAAATTTTGCTGGAGAACACAAATATTCCAGAAATATCTGCTGAAAATGTCCTGAGGATCTCTTCATAAATTCTTAAAAAAATCCCTCATCAATGTGATTAATTCCTTGGAAATGTTTGCTTGAGTAATTCTTTCAGTGGTTCCTTCAGATATGTGTCCGAGGCTTCCTTCAAGAATTCCTCTAGATGTTTATTCATAAACTATTCCTTGGATTCCTTTAAAACATCCTGAAGTAACTTTTCCGAGAGTTTTTTTTAGAAGATCTTCTGAAATCGGTTTGGAAAATGCTCCATGAAAGCATTTTCGCTCAAAAATGTTGCAGTTGAGATTTTTTTTTAAATTTTTGAATTAAAAAATCCAGGGTTTCTAAAGAAATTCTTCTAGAAATTCCTTGTAATAATATACTCAAAAATTGCTTAGAAACGCTTTCTATGGATTACTTTAGAAATTTCTCCATGGATATCTACAGGGCTTTTTTCGGAAACTCCTACAAAGAAGCTTTCTGGAAGTTTTCCAGAGATTTCTTTGGAAATTGGTAAAAAGAGACCTCTACAAATTTTGACGATTGTAAGAACCATAAGTGTCGTGTCTTATCTCGCGTCGCGTTTCGTGATTGCTGTGTTTATTCTTACGTTAACTCTAAGTACACAAATTGAAAGCTCTAGAAATTTCTCCAAGTTTTCCATTAGAAAATCCTAAAAGCATTCTTTGAGAAATTCCAGCAGAGATTCCTTCACAAAAACTTCTAGGGATTCCTTTAGAAATTCTTCCATGAATCCCCTCATATATTTATCTACACATCTGGAAGTAGAAATTTCTGCAAGAATTTAAAAATCTTTCATGGACTGCTAACGAAATAATTGCATGGATTTATTTAGTAAATCCTGCTGGGGGAAAATGTTCCTCGAATTCCGTAAAACATTTCTCCAGATATTCTTTAGAAAAATCATGCAGAGATTGTTTAAGAAATCCCTCCTTGTGTTTCTTCAATAATTTATCTAGATTTTACTTCAGAGATAAGTGATTACAGAAATATCTTCAGGCTTTTTTCTAGAAACTCTCCCTGCACTTCCTCAGTTTTCTATAGTAAGCCTTCCATAAATTTCTTTCAGAGTTGCTGCAGAAATTTCTCAAAAATCAAAAATTCCCTCAGAAATCTTCCACAAATTTCTCCGGAAATTAATCCAGTAGTTTTTTGAGAAATTCTTCTAGTGATTCCTTCAGGAATGCCTTCTGGGTTTCTTTTGAAACAATTCCGCAGAATATTTCTAGAATTTTGTTCTGGGAATCCTACAGAGTTTCTTGCATCATTTTGTCCAGTGGCTCCAGCAGGAATTCTTCCAGGGATTACTGCAGAAATACATACATAGACTTGAGGAAGCTGGAAGCAAATGGGATGTGTTTTTGTCATAACCCACTTTCGAGTAAATGAAGTTTAAAGTTTTTCACCAAATTTTCATCCAATACAAAATGTATGGAACTTCAAAATCAACCCAATTTTCGTCGATTTATTGTTATTTTTTTGATCATTGTAAAAATAATCTTAAAAAGGTTACTTGAAGTTTGGAATCTGAAACATTTTTTATATGCTCAGCTTAAAATCGCCTAAATTCTTCTCTCATCACTTCTTCAGGAATTTCTGCAAGTTTCTCCAATGAATTCACGAAATTTTTCATAATCTCATGTTTAAATATGTCCAGATGTGATTCCTAGGAATTTCTACGAGATTTCTTAGGAAAGTATTTTTCTAGGAACATTTACGCACAGTGGATCTCCAAGTAATAATGATAGCTGAATAACTTATTCAGCTTATTAAGCCAACATATTCAAAATTAAGCTTAAAAGTAGCTTATTCATATGTTACACCAAAACCTCTTTTTATACATGTTATTGTTATACACTTATAATTCATTCACCTTTTTATGCCCTGCACCAAAAGAGGAAAAGCTTCTCAGAACCAATATTGTGAAGAAGAAAATTTAATAATGACGATAACTATTGCAACGGCGACCAGAGGGTGTTTATAGGAAAGAGTCAAACAGGGGTTGTTGGGGCATTTCAGGGGACCCAGGGGGTATCAGGTGATGTCAGGGTGGCTTTCGGGGGTCTGAGCGGGTTTTTCGAAAGCATTACAGATAGTTTCAAAAGCTTTCGGACGGGCTTTGGAGGCGTTACACAAAGGTACATTTCTGGGGGTTTCCGAGGGTCTCACGTGCGTTACATAGGAGCCGAATGGGTCTTAAGGGGGTTCCGGGGGCAATCCAAGAAGTCTCATAGCATTTTATTTGAGGCTGATTTCAGAGGCGTTGCAGAGACGTTTTGGATGTTTAGGAGGGTCCCAGGTACGTAACATAGGATTCGGGTTTTAGGGGGATCCGGAGGAATTTCAGGAAGTTTAAGGGGCATTTTTGACGAGATTCATAAGCGTTACGTAGTAATTTTTGGGGGTTTCGAAGCGTCTCAAGTGAGTTACGTGAGGTCCAAGGGGGTTTTAGGGGGATCTTTGGGAGATCAGATCCCCCACAGAAATTTTCAATGAATTTCTGTAAAACACTATGAAAGAACTGCTGAACACTGGAATGCTTGAAGAAATCGCTTAAACTATGAAGAAGTCTTTGAAATAATCTCTGACGGAATATTAGAAAAAATCTTTGGGGCATTTCAGGTAGCTTCAGAGCATTTTCGGCGGGATTCAGAGGCATTACGCATGCGTTTTCAAAGGCGTTGCTTTTCAGAGGATTTTCGGCGGGTTTTGGAGGCGTTACACAGATAGGATGTCGAATCGACCTTCGAATCCTTTGGCCAAAGAAACTCACAATAATTTATGCACGTTTCTAATTTATGCACCCCCAGCCATGTGCATAAAGAGAGGTTCCAGTGTATACAGCAATAATATTTGCGATTATCTTAAAAAAAATATGTCCACAGTTACCTCCATGAATACATAAAAAAGCAAGGTTATACATACCTATTCAGAAATATTTATTGGGATTTCTAAAAAAACCTACAGGAATTTCTTTAGAAATCTAGGATGCTTTCGAAATTTGTTTCAGCAGTTCCTTTACAAATATGCTTTAGTGAATCCTCCAGGATTTCTGTAATATATTCCTCCATGGATTTTTCTGAAGTTCATCAAGCGTAGTGTGTTTACCAGATACTGTTCCTCTTTTGCTTGAGAATAGAGAAAAATGTCACAAAAATATGAATTATGATAAGCGCAACATTCTAACCATCTAAAAGTCGGCTCCAGAGGCATGTTTTTCTACATTTGCGTTATTTGTGAAAAATGGGTGCAATGTTGATGAATGCCTTATGGATTTATGGTATGGGGATTTTTTTTATTATCGTACAAATTGGGGCTAAGGGTCTCAGATTTTCTAAAACTTTTTTCACAGGCAAGGCTCATGGATATATGAACAAAAAAAATTGACAAAAAATTCAGGTTCGCATATTTTCGGAAAAAATAGGTAGAAATTATATTTTTTCGCCTGACACTACTTACTTTGAAAAATTATAACTCAAGAACAAAGCATCGTAGATACATTTTTTTAAATGATGGCATCTTTTCTCAGAAATTAAGAAAAAAAAATATGAACTGGAAAACCTTGTCAACAAAATTTTCCTCAGTTGAGGAATTCGGAAAAACTATGCCCGAACTTGTGGAAAATTTTCAAAATAATATGTTCGAGAAGGTTTTTTTTATAAGCTTTAATCGCTGAATTTTTTGAAATACACATTTTTTCGGTTTTGAGTTATGGTCAGTTTTTCCGGCTTTTCTTTACGAATTTTCTCAACTGAGGAAAATTTTCTGGAAAAGTTTTCCAGTTCATATTTTTTTTTTGATTTCTGAGAAAATTTGCTTTTATTTGCTTAAAAAAAACATTGTTTTTACGATGCTTTGTACTTGAGATTTGATTTTTCAAAGTTAGTACTGTCAGGGTGAAACAAAAAAATTCCACCTGAGTTTTCCGGGAAAAAAGGCGACCCTGATTTTTACAGTTTTATTGTTCATATATCCTTGAGCCCTGCCTGTGGAAAAAGTTTCTCCGTTATAAACCTTGCTATATTTGGGAGCTTTAGAACTGTGTACAATGAGAAAGATGTGCTACTCTAAAGCCCCGTTCATTTGTTCTTTGTGCAATTTCGATTTCTCCGGTCAATCACGGAGTAGCAACTACGAATTGTGCGGTCATCTATGCTTATGTTATGCTCATTAACTACTAATACTTTCGGCTTGCAGTCACAGAAAAAAGCTATAATTGTTTTATTTCATCGCCGACGTTTCAATCCTCAGGTGTGGATCTTCTTCAGGGCTCGAAATTAAGAGAGCGTTCATAAACGACGTAGCGTTCTTTTGCCTATTTCTTACTCCCCCTCTCTCCTCGTAACATATTTTTCCATACCTCATACATGGCAGTAGAATAACTAGCCACAGAAGTCGAATGTCGCGACTATTCACGTGACTAACATCTAGTTTGCCACGCCCTTACAGCGTCAGCAGCGGTACTAGAAGTGTCAAAAAGTTTGTTTACCAAAACAAAAGGTCCTCTACAAGATGGCCTCTTAAAAATAGTAAGTTATTGCAATTAAAGTTATTAAAATAATTAAATGAGAAAAGTGACTACGGCGCCATTGGAGTTCTAGTGTATTTCTATTAACATGGCTCTTCACACAATCCCAGACGCCCCCTCCCCTTATTTAGTTGCGAATTAATCCCATTTCCAAAAAAAGGATCGCTCCATTATGACAAGCAGGATTATGATTTTCAGCTTTTGAAGTGACCTCCGAGTATGACACTTCTTGCTAACCTGTTTCACTCTGCCCGCCCAATATCGCTCTTCAAATCCCGAAACACGCCTCAGATTGACAAAGTTTAGCTCATTTCGAAATCCACCAGCTGCTAGAGATTATTCACAAAACTACCATCACCACACCGAGTCCGAGTGCACCACCTCGATGTGCAGCGCAGGCTGAAACTCCACTACGACGACGTCGTCCGTTCATGATGATGCCATCGTTCAAAGTTGTTGAAAAGCTTGCGAATTTTAAGCCAAACTGTACCCCGGTATTATGGCTTCGGGCGAAGGGTCCACCCGCCGTGGCCCACCCTCGCATTCTAGAGATGGCAGCCACTTTCCGTGCCTGCCCCCAAGAGGCAACCGAAAAGAGCCATCTTTTTCGTTTTGTAATCCCGGTGCTAATCCGACCGAGAACTTTATTGCCCTGCTGCCTTTTCTGTGGTGTGGCCAAGGACTTCGCAGTCTCTTTGCTGTCTCCCTTCCGCCGCCACCGCCGCCGCTACCCTTTCCTAAGAAAGATGCACTGCGACAAGACACTTCAAGGATCCGGTTGAGAGCAGGACCAACCAGCCAGCAGTCGTGCTGGGTGAAACAGATATGGCACCTTTAAGAAGAAAGTGTGTTCAGTTTTTATCGGGATACCGGTGACGATACATAAAGCGATCCGTGCTATATCGCATTTTCGTTTGCTATCACCGTTGAAAACGCTCTAAAATTTCGCGAAGTGCGTTGACATCACCTCCGCGGTCTCAATTTCATTAGTGGATTAAAGTTTGTCAAATTATCGGTGTTAAACATACATTTTTGCGGTGAATTATAAACAACACCCAGTGACTGTGTTCTATTGTTAGAGAAAGGTATAGGTATATCTCTATACATCGCGCGACAACGCATTGTTTCACTGTACACCCGAGCAAGAAACTGGTGTTAAGTTACTGTACAGCAGTGGAACCAAAAAAAAGGGGAGTGAATCGAGTGAACAAGTAAATCGGCCTCATGGCCGACCCTACCCCTTCTCCCCTCGGGGGGAATGTAGGTGATCCACTTGTACAAGCATGTGGAAGGGTACCAAATTGGTTCCGCAGTGGTGACGACATGGGTCAGAACCTGATCTTGGTGATGCGGGTGAAGCAGAAGCCAAATGATCAAGCCTCGACAAGCAGCGAAAATAGTGAATGTAAGCTACCGAATTCATTCCTTGTTGGCAGAGCAGTCGAACTGGCCATCGGTTTGAAGGAAGCAAGAGCGGTACATGCGATCCGTGAAGGACAGGGTGCACGTTGCCTGTTAAGAACGAACTCCCTATCGACGTATCAGAAATTGAAAAAAATCAAAACACTACCTGACGGGACTAACGTCGAAGTTTTTCCTCATGCTACACTCAATACAATCCAGGGCATTGCTTATCATACTGACACTGTTGAGGTAGACGAAGAAACAACGCTCGCCTACCTGACTTCTCAAGGCGTCAAGCATGTCAGAAGAATTAAGAAGCGGACAAGTAATGGTTTCCGAAACACTCCGCTTACTGTACTTACGTTCCATGGAACAGTATGTACTACCAGAATACGTATATTTTGGCTTGGAGAAAGTTGAGCTTCGACAATACTATCCAACTCCAATGGTTTGCTTTAACTGCGGAAACTTCATGCATACGAAGAAAACCTGCACACAAGAGAAAATATGCTTGAATTGCTCACAGGTTCATGATATGGTGGAAGGGGTTCCATGCCCGAATGCACCATACTGTAAAAGCTGCCATGGCCCTCATTCGTGCGTGTCAAAGGATTGCCCTGTGTACGCAGAAGAGGAGAAAATAATCAAACTTCGAATTGACCAAGGAATTACATTTGGAGAAGCTCGCAAGCAAATCAAGGAGCAAAAGGCCCAAACCCAAACATACGCTAGCTGTGTACAAAACCGAATGTCCGCAGAAGAATCAGCAAAGGACGATATTATACAAGCCCTTAGAACCGAGCTTCAAACCGTCAGAGCTGAGTTCAACCAGCTGAAAGAACTATACAAGAAGTCGCTCCACCAACAACAGGACCACCAACAACAATGCTTACTGCGAAAGGAGGCACACCAACAGCAAAAGCAGACCACTCCCGAATTCAAAGAACCGCCAGCATCCAGCCAACCAAAAGTAAAAAATGCTAACTCTTCAGCAACGTCTCACATCTCTCGGAAAGATCAACCCTCCAAATCTCCTCCCAAAGAAAAAAGGAATAAAAACGCCCAAGCAAACAAAATAAATGATCAACCAGCCACCAACATTTGGACAAACAGAATTCGGAGCCGCAGTAATAAACGAGCGTGCCATGCCTCTCCTACGGAGTCAGATCCCGGTCTAAGAGGGGCAAAAACTTTTGTGGCACAGGCTCCCAGCATTGATGAATCTCAAATGCAACTTTAACAATGGATCGAAGCCCAACCAGAAATAACACAGCCAATAACGATGACGAACCCGCCACGCACAAGGCTATGAAAACGGAAACTCAAAAAGACCCTCCCGCTATGGATATAACCGACCACCGCTCAACAATGGATTATGATTACGGATCTCAAGCAAACAATATAGCCAGCGAAATATCAAATGTTGCCCCTGATAAAAACAACACACGTCAAAGGACACCCGAAAAGCATACACAATCCCAACGCTCACGTCTACCGCTGCTCCTCGGAGCATCACATTCTACGGACATAGTGTGTAGTGGAAATACGAGATCGCCAGACATCAACGCTAACAACAGGTCGCGTAGACCAAGGCCTACCATGTTGACCCCTCCGCGGAACGTCTCAAGGGAACCTAGCCCTGATTATCTCCGTGAGGTGGTCAATGTGGCTTGCCTAAACATTCAGGCAAGTACAAACGTTAGCTATCAAGCGCAGCCATGCTGTTCAAATCAATCTACGATTCCAGTCGAAATCCGCTCTCCGGCACACTGGCAATCTGCCAGTGGGATCCCTCCATCTGTCAACCAACATCCACGTTACGACGTGACAGCCGAAGTCCATTCCCCCGTCTACTGGCCAACCACTAGTGAAAATCCTCCGTCATCAAAATATACCGCCGCATACTACCAAGGTCCACATCAGGAACCACAGTCTAGTCATCCAAACGTTTCTTACTCGAGATCTGAAGCGATAGACGAAGCATCCACCATCAACAGGTCGCGTAGACCATGGCCTACCATGTTGACCCCTCTGCGGAACGTCTCAAGGGAACCTAGCCCTGATTATCTCCGTGAGGGTGTCAATGTGGCTTGCCTAAACACTCAGGCAAGTACAAACGTCAGCTATCAAGCGCAGCCATGCTGTTCAAATCACTCTACGATTCCAGTCGACATCCGTTCTCCGGCACACTGGCAAGCCGCCAGTGGTATCCTTCCATCTGCCGACCAACATCCACGTAACGACGCGATAACTGGAGTCCATTCCCCCGTCTACTGGCCACCCGCCAGGGAGAATCCGTCAGCGAAGTACCCCGCTGCCTTCTACCAAGGCCCACATCAGGATCCAAACGTCGCAAACCCGAGATCCGGAGCGATAGACGAAGCACTCGCCATCAACAGGTCGCGTAGACCAAGGCCTACCATGTTGACCCCTCTACGGAACGTCTCAAGGGATCCTTGCCCTGATTATCTCCGTGAGGGTGTCAATGTGGCTTGCCTAAACACTCAGGCAAGTACCAGCTTCAATTACCAATCGAGCTCTTGCTGTCCGTTCAAATCAACGTTCTCAGATGGATCCATCCCCACCGAGACCGCCAGCAGTGTTGGACGCTGCCCATCACACCAGCAAAACTATCCTGGAGCGCTCACTAATCGCGAGGTCCAACAACCAAGCAACGTCAACCAACCGATGCCATCCATTGTCCAATTTCAGTCAACAAACACCAACACTGACTGTCACCCAGGTTCGATTAACACGACAAACCAACAGTCTCAGGTAAGCAATATCGCACCGACGCCTGACACAACTTTCCCGGCTGTGCCGCTGTACAACAACCATAGAAACTTGTCCTCGACTAGCCTAGCGAGTTCGATGTCATCCGCCAACGAGCCTCGACATACCAGAATAGCATTGCAATGGAACATAAATGGGCTCTATAATAATCTAACAGATTTACAAGTCCTAACCGAAGACAATCCTCCACTCGTTCTTGCCTTGCAAGAGCTTCACCGCTACACACCCTCTGGATTGAATAACCTCCTCAGAGGGCAATACAGCTGGGTCACAAAAAATGGACCAACCAGATATCAGAACGTAGCCCTGGCGATCCATCGCTCAACAACATTCGACATTGTTGATCTCAATACCACGTTGACAGCTGTTGCGGCTACAGTGAACGTTCCATTTCGGCTTACTGTAATCTCGATTTACCTTCAGCATGCGGGTATCACAAATCTGGAGACCTTACTGACGGAGCTTATCGACCAACTAGAAGGCCCTTTCCTAATTATGGGAGACATGAATGGACATCACTACGCATGGGGATCCCGAAAAACAGACGGCCGAGGCATAGCAGTACTGCGCGTAGCTGAAGAAAAGAACCTGATAGTAATGAATGATGGAACGCTTACTTTCCTCAGAGGAGATCAACAATCAGCTATCGACGTGACAATGGCCTCCAGTTCCATTCTTGGGAAATTAAGATGGAAAATCCAAGACGATTCAATGGGTAGTGACCACTGTCCTATTGAAATCTATGGGACCGATGCACCGATAGAGGCAAAACGACGACCGCGTTGGAAATACGACGAAGCTAATTGGGACGGTTTTGAAGAAACAGTTCTGTCTTGCATTGTTCCGGATAGGCAATATAGCATTGAAGACTTGACGGACATCATTCTACAAGCAGCAAAATCGAACATACCTCGTACGAATCAAACTCCAGGGAAAAAATCTACTCACTGGTGGAATGCTGAAACAAAAGCCGCAGTGAAAGCTAGACGAAAGGCGCTAAGGACATTCAAACGCCTCCCGGCCGATCACCCGGATAAGCAGATAGCTGCGGAGAACCTGAGGAAGAAACGAAGTGAATGCCGGAAAGTCGTGAATGAGGCAAAAAACAAATCATGGGAGGAGTTCATCGACGGAATAAATGCCACGCATACGACAACCGAAATATGGCGAAGGGTGAATGCGCTAAGCGGAAAACGTCGAGCTTGTGGGATGTCTATTCGGAGTGAAGGAGAAACTTCCCGTGATCCAGCCAAAGTGGCCAATATCTTGGCCAAATATTTTGAGAGAATATCATCAACGGCTGCATATAGCGACTCTTTCATTTCTAAAAATCCAATAACAGCGCTTTCGAGTATTGGAATCCCAAACGACCCAGGAGGGACAAAATACAATGAACCATTCAGCCTACAGGAGTTGTACTACGCTTTAGATGCTAGTATTGGCAAGTCATCCGGATTAGATGAGGTGGGGTATCCAATGATAAGAAGATTACCCTATAGAGCCAAAATCGCATTATTGGATGCCATCAATCAAGTTTGGTCTTCAGGAATTATCCCAGAAAGCTGGAAACGGAGCTTAGTGGTTCCAATTCCTAAGAATGGCGCCGCCTCTGCAGATCCCCAGAACTATCGTCCCATTTCCCTCACAAGCTGCGTCAGCAAAATAATGGAACGGATGGTGAATCGACGTCTCACAACCTATTTAACGGAAAATCAAAGTCTGGACTCCCGCCAATTCGCCTTTCAACGCGGAAGAGGTACTGGCACGTACCATGCAGTGTTGGGACAAGTCCTAGATGATGCTCTCAGAGCGAATCTTCATGTAGACCTTGCGGCTCTGGATTTATCCAAGGCCTACAACAGAGTTTGGTCTCCAGGCGTGCTACAACAACTCATCAAGTGGGGAATCACTGGAAATATGGCAAAATTCTTAAAAGGTTTTCTTTCGAACAGAACTTTCCAAGTCATTGTCGGAAACGACAAATCGAATGTTATGGAAGAACAGACGGGAGTACCTCAAGGTTCGGTGTTAGCCGTATCCCTCTTCTTGGTTGCCATGAATGGGGTGTTTGATCGACTTCCAAAAGGGATTCATATCTTTGTTTATGCTGATGACATCCTCCTGGTGGCAGTTGGCGCTAGTCCGAGAGCCTTAAGGAGAAAACTGTTGGCTGGAGTTCGTGCCGTGGCAAACTGGGCGGATCTTGCTGGTTTCTGCATGGCACCGGGAAAAAGCGCAATATCTCACTGCTGTAATCACCGACATCATCCCTGGAGGATGCCTCTATCCGTTAGGGGCTTAGAGATACCGTACAAAAAAGTCCTGCGAGTACTCGGCGTAAATATAGACAGGAAACTTACATTCTCGGATCACTTCACTAGCATCAAAAAGGAAACCGAAAATCGGATGCGTCTTATCCGAGCAATCAGCGGTCGACATCAATCAACGAATAGGAAAACAATTATGCAAGTATCTAATGCTCTAATAACGACTCGCTTGCTTTACGGATCCGAACTTACTTGTCGGTCCGCCGAAGTTCTCATCAGTACCCTAGCGCCAATTTACAATCGCTCTATCAGATTCGCATCTGGTCTACTTCCAAGTTCTCCAACCTTGGCTACATGCTCCGAAGCCGGGGTACTCCCGTTTGAGTTTGTAGTGACAAAATCGATAGCGGAAAAGACAGTCAGCTTTCTGGAAAAAACATACGGTGGCAGTGAGGAGATCTACCTCCTGAGAGAGGCGAAGAACCTCCTACAGATATATGCCAACGGAACACTCCCTCCGATAGCCGAACTCCATCGGGTGGGAGATAGAAGTTGGGACTCCATCGGTCCGAGAATAGATTGGGAAATGAAAGCGCATGTAAAAGCTGGAGACCCGTCATCCAAGGTTCTATCATACTTTAACGCCCTGTCAAACAGAAAGTACAAGGACCACACTCGGATTTACACGGACGGTTCTCGTGCAAATGGTGAAGTTGGAATTGGAATATACAGCCCATACTCGACGATTGCATCCAGGTTGCCGGATTGGTGCTCTAAATTTTCCGCAGAAGCAGCAGCAATTCGTTTGGCACTCAGAAATGTACGGGACGAAGCAGTAGTAATTTTCTCGGATTCAGCAAGCGTTTTATCAGCATTAGAGGCGGGTAAGTCCAAACACCCTTGGATACAAGAGATCGAGGAAGTAATGCCAACAACTGCAACACTATGCTGGGTACCGGGGCACTGTGGGGTGCGTGGGAACATAGAGGCCGACCGTCTCGCGGCAGCAGGAAGAACTATGGTGCAACGAATCATTCCTAGTCCCGGAGCAGACATCAAGAAGAAAGTAAAGAACGACCTTAAAACAGCGTGGGAGAATCGATGGTTCAGGGAGCGCAACCTTTTTCTACGGAAAATCAAGGATTCAACGGAAACGTGGAAAGACAGACCTAATCAAAAAGAGCAACGAATTCTCTCCCGCCTACGAGTGGGTCATACTCGATTAACCCACCCTCATTATTTCTCCAGCGAACAACAACCACGGTGCGAAGCATGTTCAGTTCATCTAACTGTCGAACACATCTTGGCTCATTGTCCTCGGTATCAACAGCAACGAAACTCGCTCCAATTGAAGCACTCTATCCGCGATATACTAAGTAACGACCCAAACGAAGAAAACAAGCTAATACTATTTCTGGAACATGTTGGATTGTACAACAAAATATGAAACAATATCACTAACATATATAGAGGCGAACCAACTGTGAAGTTGAAAACCTCTTTAATAAAGATAATAATAATAATAATAATAAGAAAGTGTGTTGCCTGCATAAATTTGCATTAAACTGATCCATGGACTCGGGGAGTGTAGAATATGGTCATCGCACCTCCGGCTGGTTAGAATGTTGTTGCTTCTATTTTTTTTTCTTTTTTTTGCGGAAGTAACTCCCGATAAGTATGCTGACTGTTGGGAAGAGATATTCTTGAGGAGAAATATGATACTAAAACGGGGCTTTTGGGACGAGTGAAACGAATAGCTTGACAATAACTCAGGATTAAATTATCCTTTCCGAACCGTAAAGTGATGGACTGACGTATATGCTATTTATTTTTTTAGCCCTTTTGGAAAATGTCTTGTGGAAGCATCCATAACTGACGTTGTATTATTTGGCCGATTTTGGAGACCCCCCAAGGACGTGCACAAGGGAGGGGTTTTGGAGGTTAAACCCCTCCCATTGCCGATGTTCCATACACCAGGCGCCCCTCCGCCCTTTTCCAAATTTAGGAAAAACCTTGTCGCCTTTTCTGTGCGTGATACCCCCTCTTACCACCAAACCGCAATTTCAACGGAAAACGGATAGCTTGGAAATGAACAAATTTGCTGGAGTAGAGTTGTCGTTCTGAAAGAGTTGCATAGTGGATGATCTATTCGGAAAAGACCTATCTACCTGAAAAATGTTGTAATTCAGAAGCTATGCTCCTCATCAATCATAATGTAGCATGCGTTTGTGAACCACTGTTAAGCTGAAATCATAAATGATAACCAACTAGCCTCACAATTATCGATATGATTTTTGAGAAATTAAAACAGTACCCAGGTAACCATTAAGCCGTAAAAATGGCATTAAATCGGTTCTATAGTGGAATATAGAACCTGGTTAACTGAGCTAATTGGTTCTATATCCTCTAATAGAGCTGCTCAAAAGCCATTTTTGGCGCATTATTCGGCTGATATACGGCCAACTTCAAAATTCCGTACCAAGTCTCTGGAGCGAAAGTTGTCAAAAGTGAGACAAAGAAAATAGAAAAAAAAATTTGTTTATCTTCTGTTCTTTTCTCATTTCTTTTGCTTCCTATGAAATTGTTTTTTTGGGGCTGTCCATGAACAACGTGGTCATTTTTTTTCCGGAATTTTAGACCCCGCCCTCCCCCACCGTGGTCTTGCGTGGTTTTAGGCTGAACCCCCCCGGGGTGACCACGTGGTTTTTTATATGCGATTTTTTTTTTTCAAAACACATAAAAAATAACCACAACACAATAACACCACAGTTTATCATTGTGCTTGCCACACAAAATACGCATATTTATGCAATGCAAGCTAAGAATGCAATGCACTTCAATTAATAATAGTGGAAGTCAAGGTTGCGAACATTCATTTGCAAAGATTTACATTCATTTGCTATTATCTCAGTTCAGAAGCATGCTATCGAAAAACAATGTATGGATGAATTTAACCTTGTAGTTTTATCTGAAAGTTTGCCGAATAACATTGGGGTCGCAAACGTATCAGGTATCAGTAGGTCGGCTCCAGAGGCACGTTCTCCTCCATTTGGGAAATTTGTGCCATCGCCATAAACACGAGCCTGTTCATCATTTACCTGAGGGAGAAGGGAAGGAAAAAAGGATGGGACAGGGAAAAGGACAGGTACCCGAGCAGAATGGAATAGAAACAGCATAATAAAATGTGTTATTTTGGAAAAATAACTGAGTAGCAGAAAGAGTTATTTTCATGTTATTTTCATAACATATCCTGTTATAAACTTGTCTGTCATAAGCGGCAAAATAACAAATGTTATAACAAAAAAATGTTCCTGGAAGACCTGTTTAATAACATGTTTTGTTAGTTTCAATAACAACTTAATAACAGCGAATTTTGAAAATATTTCAATAACAAATTTTGATATGAATACGTTATTGATAACAATCTGAAAACAAAATTTGCTTTTTTTCTGTTGCGGATAGGGACTCCTCCAAAGTCCCATATGCATTCAATAGGATACGCAACAATAGGATCTATTGTTAAATGTTTCATTCCTAATTGGGCTATTGTTGTCGCAAGCGATTTCTTATCGAAAACAGAGAGAAACAATAGTTCTCGTTTATTTTCCAAACAACTTACGATGAAAAACTATCGTCGTTTTGAAACCCTTTATTAGTTGGTTCATTGTTTCTAAGATTAATTTAAATTATTACCTCATTGATTGACACATTTATCCTAGTTAATCTAAGTGGGCTCGATGCAGTAAAATCAATAGAAATAAAATAGCTAAAAATAATCAATGATGACTTATTTTTTTACATTTTTGTCGAAAATGTGTTGTTCGTCGTTGAATTACACCAGTTGATCCAAAATGTTTCTTAAAATGGCTAACACTCTATTACACTCTCTATTTTCGTATTCATACCTAACTGAAATTGGGACAAAAAACAGGTATACTTTTCAAAGTGCTTATAAAACAAAAGTCTGATAAATTGGCGATGTAACGTAATGTCAGTAAGAAGAGGAACTGATGACAAACTAATATTTTCTTTTACAGTTCCTCACGGAATGCTGTGAACAACGAAAATCTCGAATGGTGTAGTTTTGATTGCAAAGCTAGTTATGTTTTTATATTAATGATCAAATATTTGTACTAGTCTCAATGACACAACAATAACTGAGCTTGTGCTACAACAAAACATGTTATTGAAATGTAATTTAAAGAAAATGTACCAAGAGCACGATCATAACAAAATAAGATTGCCCAACAGAACTTGTTATGGAACGGTGATGACTTAATAAGTTAATAATAACAAACCGAGATATAAAAACAGGTTTTGTGATTACGTTGTTATTATTTTGATATTTTCCTCTGCTCGGGTAACGGAATAGGGTCTTCATACACGCATAAGCGTACCACAATGGGTTCAAACAGCGATCTGAAAAGGGCACTGTGATATCGCATAAAGCGTAAAGAAAGCCTATAGCTCTTTACCACAGCGGGTCAAGAACAGCAGAATGTCCTGCAGATTCAGGTTTCTAAAGTTAGTTTCATTTAATAAGTGTTTACCAAGTACTCGGAAACGCAATTGCACAAAAACTGGACAGTTACATATTAAATGATACGAAGTTCCATAATCGGATTCACAGCTATCACAGGCAAATGAATCAGCTTGCTGAATATTCGCCATGTGATAACTGAGTCTGCAGTGGCCAGTCAATGCTTTGACCAGCATGCTGCAATTCTGCTTTGACAGATTTGTAAGATACTTCGCCACCTTTGGAGATGGCTCAGTACAATACAATTTGGTTTGACGACATGACTCCAAACTATTCCAGTATTGTCTGTGTTGAGTAGCAGCCCAGGTGTGAATCTGAAGCTTTACCCAACACTTCGATATCGGAATAGCTGGCTCAGGGCCAATGAAGTCATGTGATGCTCCAGTGCGAGCTAACTCATCAGCCAATTCATTTACAGCGATGGAAGAAAGGCCAGGTACCCATCCCAAGCAACACACATGTTATATATTAGTTACGACAGCGCAAGTTTTGGTTGTATAGAAGTTTATTTGACGTTATTCCAACACAATGTTAGAATTACGTAAAATAAACATCTATACAACCAAAACTTGCGCTGTCGTAACTAATATATAACATATGTGTTGCTTGGGATACAAGGTGAACAGCGTATGCTGAATTCAGCTCCTCGATTTGAGTTCGACAAGAGATAACTATCTTCGACCTGGAGGTGGCCGAAGCAAGTGCTTTAATAGCAGCCTGGCTATCTGAACAGAAGTATATTACTTTGCCCATAACGTGCTGCTGAAGTGCTAATTGCACTCCGCACATAAGAGCAAAGATTACGACCTGAAAAACGGTGCAGTGTCTGCCAAGTGAATAAGACTGATACAGCCTTAGCTCACGAGAATAAACACCAGCACCTGCTCGACCTTCTAGAAGGGAGCCATCAGTGTAACATACGATGCCGTCTGAAATACTTCTCTCCAGATAACCAGATGTCCACTCTTCCCGGGAAGGGAATTTCGTGGAAAATGTCCTATATGGAAAATTACAAGCAATTGTAAGATCACATGGAGCAAGGGCAACTTTGTCCCAATTCACCAAAAGTGGAAACAACGAGGTGTGTGTTGAACTGCGGTTCACAGGAGTTTCCTCTAGTAAACCGAGTACCCATAGACGGTAAGTGCAAGAAAGTGCTTCTTGTTTGAGATGAATGTGTAGTGGGGCAACGTCAAAAAGAACTTCGAGCGCTGCCGTAGGAGTTGAAGAGAACGCTCCAGACATCGCCATTAGGCACATCCTTTGGAGATGGCCTTATTTCGATTGGACCGTTCTCACTTCGCCCTTTTGCCACCACACAAGACATCCATACGCCAATATTGGACGAACAACAGTTGTGTAAATCCATTTGATATACTTGGGTTTAAGACCCCAAGTTGTACCAAAGGTTCGCCGGCATTGCCCGAATGCCATGCAAGCTTTCTTGATTCTGAACTCAACATCCAGGAAAGCTTGGAATCAAGAATGATTCCAATATACTTTACCTGTTCAGTCATATCGATTTCAGAATCAAAGAGACACAGGTAGGTAGTCGTCGGCAAAACCATAAGTAGGAAAACCGCTATTATGGAGTTGCCTCAATAGCGTATCTGCTACGAGATTCCACAAAAGTGGTGATAAGACTCCCCCTTGGGGGCATCCACAAACACTCAATTTCCTAATCGCCGCTTGACGCAATGTCGCGAAGAGATGTCGGTTTTTGAGCATTTGATGAATCCAATTGGAAATCATTGGAGATATACCATGACCCCGTGCGGCTTCCAATATGGCATCGAAAGGCACGTTGTCAAAGGCACCCTCGATATCTAAGAAAACACCCAAGCAGGATTGCTTTTGAGCGAATGCCTTCTCGATATTGTAAACAACTTTGTGTAAAAGAGTCACAGTGGACTTTCCAGATTGGTAAGCATGTTCGTTCACATGAAGAGGCACATTGGCCAGATAAACATCACGGATGTGATGATCGACAATGCGTTCTAGGCATTTCAGAAGAAAAGAGGTCAAACTGATAGGTCTGAAACTCTTTGCTTCTTCATACGACGCACGACCCATTTTCGGAATAAACTTTACAGTAATATCCCGCCAGGATTTGGGAATATACCCTGTAGCAAAACTGCATACAAGTAGTTGTTTCAAAACATGTTTGAAATGATCAAATCCCTTCTGAAGCAAAATAGGATAACTCCCATCTGCCCCGGGAGATTTGAAAGGAGCAAAGCTATTAAGTGCCCATTCAATCGATTCTAAAGTTATGATACTCCGAGCCGAAGCTAAAGAATCATAACTACAAGAAAAGACATCAGGTTCATCCGAAGATGTAATATCCACACATCCGGGGAAGTGTGTACTGAATAAACATTCCAAAACTTCCTCATCAGAGGAAGTGAAATCACCATTTGGCAAACGAAGTTCGTGCACTTGAAAATCCTTAGATTTTGCAAGGATTCTGTTCAATCGACTGGCTTCACTCAGACTGGAAACATTTGTACAAAGGTTTTTCCAGCCGGATCGTTCAGCAGACCGAAGAGATTTCTGGTAGGCCTTGCGAGCCGACCTGAAAGCCTCCGATCCAGCCGAACGTCGTCTGTTCCAACTCTTTCTACATTGTTTCCTGAGCTTGGCCAGATCAGAGTTCCACCAAGGGGTTCCTCTTGTGGTCTTCACAGACCGCAGAGGGCAAGCTTCTTCAAAAGCTTCCATGATGAAGGCCGTTGTAGTATCAACGGCTTCATCTAAATCACTTGGAGTGTCAATTGATGGTGAGTATCCATGAAATTTGGCTGCAACCAAATCGGTGAAGAGATCCCAGTTGATTAACCGGGGGTTCCTGAAACGCAAAGTTTGCGAAGTAACATTCACATGTTCAAACAAGATGTAGCGATGGTCAGATAAAGATTCTTCATCTGACACATGCCAATTGGTCAGCTCGTGACTAATTCTGCTAGAGCAAAGAGTTATGTCTAACACTTCCTCTCTAGCAGATACCAAGAAGGTTGGGCGGTTGCCTATGTTAATTAATTCAAGATCTGTACTACTTAAGTATTCCATTAAACTAGAGCCTCTCAAATTGATGTCTGAGCTGCCCCAGATTATATGGTGAGCATAAGCATCACTACCAACAATTAGCGGAAGGCCTTTTGAAGTGCAGTATGCAATGACTTGCTTGAAAGCATCCGTAGGGGATGGTTCATCATGCGGTTGAGGTTTCCAACAGATACATCAATTGTGATAGCACATACATCTCTAGTAGTTAGCTCAGAGATGAATGTAGCAACGATTGCGTTGTTGACAAGCCCACATGCTCGAGGCATGACACGTGAGTTTGCCATTTCAATTTTAGTGAAAGGAGCAAACACCGGAAACACAAGGTTTCCTAGATAGAAATTCCCCTTACGAAAGTAAGGTTCTTGGACTAACGCCACTTGGGCTGTACCATTTTGCATAAGTCTACAAAGATTGATCGTTGCTGTTCTTTTATGCTGAAGATTGATCTGAGCTATCCTAACCGTAGCCACTACCCAAACTAGGCAAGATTTAACTCTTAACAATCACAGCACAAAAAAGAACAGCAACAATAAAGCCAGACCGGTATCGATTTGAGTGCGCCAAAGGCGAGGATGCACAGAATACACTGTGTAAAACGCATAATGCGAAACCATATAGGTGAAAAACTAATTAATAACATCTTCATAATCCCGCCCTTATTCAGCCTCAAGTATGAGATTGAAGAAGGGCGGCTGCCCAAGTAACAGAACTAGCTGAATAACAGTTTCTTAAACTAAAGTTTGCTTAAGAGTGGTTTTTTCCACTCTTGTAAAGCTAAAATGTTTGTTGGGTGATTGTCTCGGAGAAACACAAGGTCCACCGCACTATTGCTCCGGTTAGTGCAGTAAGGGCTAAATACTGTGGAGGTACTCCACAGGCTACGTTTGCGATTAGGTGTTTATAAGACCCCCCTAACCATTCATTCCTAGGCACGGTAAGCGTAAAGCCGCATAACACCTTGAACTGGGAAGCTGAAGGATCAATGTTATAGTTTCTCAAGTTGGATGGAAATCGATTACTAATTAATGACGCGTCCGATTTGAATGCAGTCTTCGGTGAAGTTGTAGCTGATAGAATAGGCTAGTGATTTCAGGGGTCAACTAATTCTCAACGACACATAAGGAAATTCTACGGTTGATTGGATGAAAAATAACGTTTCCCCATAGTAATTTCCATACAAACTTTGAAGGGCTTGTGCAGTCTCAATTTTCAACCAAATCGGCTCAAATTTTGGGAGAAGGCATAGCATCTGGTTATGAATAGAATAAGCGGGGTGGAGCAAAAACGATTTTTTGAATCACGCTAGTTGATATGCGCTTAGTCAGCAATCAATTAAATTTATTGAATTTGATTGAAAATAAAAACAAAACTTATTTTCACCATCTGCGGTTTTCTATTTCCAGAATAGATGCTTCGGAATGTATAAATTAAGCTACATGCTAACGCCCGTGGCGTAGTGTCTACACGCTTGCTTCTCAAGCAGATGGTCATGGGTTCGAACCCAGCCCCAGCACTTTCGTCAGTTGCTCTTTCCCCCAGAGAGCAGCTGACACTGACCCTCTTCTGAACCCATGGCTCAAATGATCACGGATACTTGGACATCGGCGAACGGCAACCCATAATGGACCCTCAATCGGACTGCAAACAGGAACAGCCACACATCAACATCGTCGTGCTCATCATTCTACCATAATAGGGTAGAAAGTGATAGCGGAGCAACGGGAACCAGTTCGATATAGAACAATTAAAAATAGAATATATTTAGGCGCTGTACAAAGTGTATGTACACCTTCCAATTGGAATCGCTCACGCAGTGCCGTTGTGGACAATAGAGTTAGGTTAAGTGATTGAAGAATAAAAAAAAAATAAGCTATGGGAAACTGGGAATTCAACTCGAAACTCATGATTTATAGTCGCTCACCTTATCATCTATACCACACACAAATGTATACATATCCTCGAGAACGAAAGCAATGCTTGTTGTATCTGTATAATCAAGAACATAAGTTGAACTGAAGCTGTATTGAGGCTGAATGATGATTAATTCTGCGTATTGGTGAACTTTTTAAAGCTGGTTGAAATTCAGTTATCTATATACAGTGTCGAACAAAACATTAAGACCACCAGCCATTTTTCATACAAAATGACCAAGTTTAACGTTGTGATGCTCGTTTTCTGATGAACCAATTTGGCTGAATTTTTGACAGTCGCCATAGAGGTACATGGATTTTCATTTGTATTTTATTGATTGAGCTCTGTTCACTACATCAAAAGTTACAGATATGCGAAGCGACAAAATAAAAGGACCACTTTCAGATTCCGATTATCAAAGGATATATATCTGTATCTGATACTTGATGATTGATAAACAAGTACTTAAATTAAGGAAGTCATTTAAACTTGGAAACATTTTTATTGAATTGACCACAAATAACCATCATGAAAATGTGGTATTGAAATTTTGTCGCACCGTATATCTGTAACTTTTATTGTAGTGAACAGAGTTTAATCAATTTAGTACAAATCAGAATTCCCGCCATTCCATGTCGGCTGTCAAAATTTCAGCCAAATCGGTTTACTAGAGACCGAGTAACATATCGTCAAACTTGTTCATTTTGTATGAAATAGGACCGGTGGTCTTATTGTTCTGTCCGACACTGTATTACTGATTAAAGAGGCTGAACAAGCAATACCTCAGACCAATATTCAGCTGTCATTGTATTCAGCTACTGCCACCATAACCCAGCGAATGTTCAGCTAATACTGTCACTGTTCAGCATTCATTGTTACTTGAGAATCTCAGGCGCAAGGGTTTCCCTGAGAAAATCATCAACCTCATCATGGGCGCCAACTTAGGGGAGGGGGGCAAGCATAGGTTTGCCCCCCCCCCTCCCCGCAATATTTGAAGATTTTTTAATTTTCCCATTCAAAAAGTAAAAAAAAAAACAGGCTTTGCCCCCCCAATAATTTGACCAAGTTGGCGCGTCTGGGCCTCATTGAAACACAGTACAGGGCCAAATTTAAAATCTGTTCTGATGTTCGCTAGTGAAACCTAGTGTGTATCAGTGGAGAATACTCAACGGTTGCAGGTCTTCATCAATATGTAGATGCCTGCGGTATATAATTCGTGCATGGTGGCCTCACGATTGGATCTCCAACGTGGAGCTCCATCGTCGATGTCATCAAAAGTCGACAGCTACAGAATTTCGCGGAGTGGTTCGGTCACTGGAACGAAATCTTAACTAAAGCGTAAGACTAAAACCCGGCAGAATATCGTGGCAGAGACAAGCATGGAGATCTTTCACTTCAGCACTAGGCATCACATGGGTACCCAAAACTGAAAGTAAGTAGTAAGTAGTAGACACTTAATTGAGAGTTTGAAAAAACATACCAGAACTCAAACCCAGCCTCCAATAATAGCGCGATCCTGCTGCGGATTTGTCCCCTGAGCTGTGTAAGTCCCTTATTGTGCTGTTTTATTGTCCGAAAAATCGTTACCGGTCTCTAATTGATAGCGGTCGTTAAAATTTTACGCTACATTTTTTTTTTCTTCCTGTCAAGCCGGAAGGGAGCTTTCCAGCGTGTGCATAACTAGCATCAGGGGATAAGCTTTCAATATATGAACTCTGTTGATTGGTTGCAAGCTGTATTGAAAGTGTTCATAAATTAGTTTGAGCCTCCCCCGACGGATAAAATGGGATTATTTGCATGCACGTCTGATCGTTTATTCCGGTTGCATGCGTGTCTATGTGGGAATTCGATACGGAGTGTGTTTTATTGGACTGCTTCCCGGGTGCTATACAGTAGGCCTGCAACTGACGTTAAAGATGGCGTGCTCGGGTAACCTTGTTACAAAACGGAATATTTCACACGCTGTCACTTGCATAGCAAATATCTGTGTCGTACAGTTAAGATTCATAGGCGTCGGTATGTCACTTGTTGGGGGGGATGTTTGCCAACGTTCTTATATCACTAAGAATAAAATGGTATACAAACATCTTCTTCACAACACGAAAATTCATAGAGCCAAAATATAAACAGATGTTTGGGCTTTGATATGTACTGAGTAAAATATCGAACTATATGTATCACATAAAGCACATAATCATTTACTCAGTGTAATAAATCTTGAAACAACCCCCACTTAAACAGCCGCCCCTGAGCGTCTTCCAACAAAAAAAAAAGACAACGTTCCATCCCTGTCGTAAATTTCATTCGCGACTGTTGCGTTCACGCGTCTGTCAGGTATAATTCGTTAAACCCGCTCTTTCGGCGGCGACCATGGAGGAAGGCCCAATTTTGCGAGATGCCGTCAAATTTATTTCATTTTGCATGCCTCAGTCCACAGCCAGCAGCACACGATCCACACAGTACGTGCGCCTTTGCGGGCCCCACGGCAGCACGCTTGTCTGTCTGCTTACATCGTAAAATTCGACGATTTCCAGTTCCAGGCAACAACGATGGCAGCTGCATAATATGGATTTTTCCACGCTGAAAACCGAACGGGATGTGATGGAATGGAAATAAAATAAAATACCTACTAGCCGAAATGTCATCGAATTTGGCGGCGCCGAATGGGACTCCTCGGCGTTCAGCTGTTGAAACGGGTAGGATTTGTTGAAATAAAAAAATAGAATCCCGGTTGAAGGTATTTCTACAAAGCCAATAGATAGATGCAGTTAGTGTTGGCGAAGAAGCAGCGTAACGGAGGAGGGAGCTGGCGCCTGCTTTGGACAGTACCGGTGGTGATAGCGCACGGTATAGGAGAAACCCGATGACGGCAGCCATTCTTCTAACCATCTCTCCGGATGTGTCAGGTCAAACGGACTGACAGTGATGGATTAAAAAATGGCTTTCATTAGTGGGGTTGATGTGGCTTGGGTGGATGTGCTAGTTTGGTTGAGTTTTTTCTTTGTTCTAGTCTAACGGGCACTCTAAGTGGACGAGCTCGGAATGCTGAAAAGGCCAACAGTTTTCCGTTGAACCCAAGTGCATTTGAAACGAGCACTTGTGGTTTCACGAAAGACATTTGAATTGTTTTGCATTGTTATGTTGAGGAATCATCACAAGAGTGAAAGGATCAAAGACTTTTCAATTGGATATCAACTTATGGTATGTGTATACAATATGAGCTGTAAATGTCAAGAATGGCTCAAATTCTTGACTGGGGCAGGGATATACAGGGGACACTCAAAATAACTGGGACAGGTAAAATGTTCACTTTTCAAAAAATGTTCAACTAGCTGTAAGTTTTCGAAAAGAGCATCACATATTGTTTACTGTAAGTGCATCAAGCTGTGTATCAGTGGTCAAATTTTGGAAAAGATCGAGCTATTCTTCACGAAGTTAGAAAGATTCTAGAAAAAGGTATAATCATCCGATAGCTAACTTTGAACTGTTATATCTCCGGATTCAATGAACCGAATGCAATGAAATTTTAATCGTTTATGACTAAGATAAAGAGCTAATAAAATCTAAATTTAAAATTCATTACACGAAAGAAAATTATAACGATTAGATTATTTTTCTAATTAACACCAATTTATCCAAAATTTCATCATTGTTTCAAAGTTTGACAATTACAAGGGGATGGCCAAAATGTTTGGGATAGGCAACTTTTTTCTCCCACAAAAAAATTCAACATGCTGTAACTTTTCATAGAGTGCATCAAAAAAATCTCAAATTTTGACTGTTTGTCAACCTATTATATGTGCATCATTGGTACAAATTTGGGATCGATTGATTAATTTTTAATCGGGATTTCGCCAGAAACTCTTCAAAAGCAAACTTCAGGGCAATTCTTCCAAGGATTTGACGAGAAACATCTCCTGAACTTCTTTCACATATTCCCTCAATAATTTCTCCAGAAATTTTTCCAGCCTATTTTGTCGGTAGTTTTCTATGGTGCCTCCTTGAAACTCCAGGAATTACTTTAGAAATTCTTCTAGGGATTCGTACTCTGAGGTTTTTCTTTAAGAATTACTTCGGCAATTCTTTCGAGAATTCATTCATTAACTCTTTTAGTGGTCCCTCCAGCAAGTTCTCCAGAGATTCCTTCAAAAAATTATGCGGGTGTTTCTTCAAGAAGTCCACCAAGAATTTGTTCAGGAGATTCCTTTCAAAAATCCCGGAATTATATGTTAAGGATGTTTTTTTTCAGAAATTCCTTCAGAGATTCTTGCACTATTTCTGCCAGTGGTTTGGACAGAAATTCCTCCAGGAGATACCTGATCAAGGATTTCTTCAGAATTTCTTCAGGATATTTTTTTGGCTATTGCTCTTAGGATAACCTTCAAAAATTTTCCATGGATTATTTAAAGAATTTATTCACAAATATTTCCTAGCAACATCAATTGGAATCCATTTTGAAAAACCGTGCATCAAGTTTTTTTGTTGGTCGTGTCTGGGCGTCTCTTCAAGTGTTTTTTCAGCAATAGGACGCAATCAGTGAAGTACTAGATTGAAAGTAGTGAGCTGGATTTTTGTATGGTGAGATGATTAGTTCTCCATTTCTGCAATGAAATGATACAAACAGCGTGGGTTATATGATTTCTTGCCTATTTTGATGCTGTTTGAGCAAAACTTTGGGTAACTGTGTTGTTGAAATTGCAAGAAATAAATAATACAACATCACAGTTACCCAAACTTTTGCTCAAATAGCATCAAATTAGTCAAGAAATCATATAACCCACGCTGTTTGGACCATTTCATTACAGAAATGGAGAATTGATCATCTCACCATACAAAAATCCAGCTCACTACTTTCAATCTAGTACTTCATTCCCAGTTGTGCATTTGGACGAGTCGGACGTGTGCTCCGTATCTCACCACGCGATAGACCTCGTATAAGTAGAGTTTTTTCCCCCGCAAGTGCGGAAGGTTTTTTATATCGTACGTTTTCCTGCTTGTGCGAAGTGTAGTGTCGCAAGGTGGTATCCAGCGCAACCCGGGAAGCGAGGTGCTTGCATCATCGTACATCAAAGAAGAAGCATCGCATCCAAGAAAGTCATCTTTATCGCCATCATCAGCCCCTCCGTCATCGAAGAGGACGGCGGCGACGGGTGCGAAGGCAGACGCGACGAACAGCTTTACCATCGACCTGCCTGTGATAAATTTCTACCTACTTCGGTCAGATAAGTATCACTCTTTCGATACACTCTTTTGTCCGCCCAATTTGTTTTGATCGCTTTTGTCTATTGTATCCCCAGTCCACATTCGACCACGTGCTTTTTTTTTGACATCCATAACAGTGGTTCCCAAACTACTGTATACGGGTAAGGGTGTACAAACTGTAAATAACAGAACATTTTTTTTTGTTTTTTTTTATTAGCTATTTTTTCTTTTTATTTCGATACCGTTTTTTTTTGCATCCACAGGGTGCGCTAAAATAAACATAAGAATTGAATTCGTATATTATTAGTATATTTTTTTTTTTTTTGCTTTATTTTTTTTCTATATATTATTAACATTGTTTGGTTTACAAACCAAACAGTTGTCGTCCTGAGGAAGAAAGTGCACTGTAAATACTTTAAGGTTTTTCTCTTCCTCTTTTGCACTTTTGAGTTATTTTCCATAAATTTGCTTCCACATGGACGATTCGATTGGAGGCGAAACGCCTCCCAATGATATCATTGCTCGTACGCGGTTTTATCAGCCATCTTCGCCTGGACCTTGGGTTGTCTATTTCCGGCGCAAATGCAAACCATTGAATATGCTTTCGATTTCTCGAGAGCTGACGCGTAAGTATCCTGGGACCGTTATTCACCAAGTGAAAGCATCCAAGCTGCGTGTTACCGCACCTAGCTACAAAGCAGCAAATGAAATTGCTCAACACGAAGCGTTTACTGTTGAATACGCAGTCTATGTGCCAGCACGAGAAGTGGAGGTGGAGGGGAAGATCCTCGACGAAATGCTGACATGTGAGGACATCAAGACCGGCTTTGGTCGATTCAAAAATAGGTCAATTCCTGATGTGGCTATCCTAGACTGTAAACGCTTATCTAAGGTTTCCATGGAAGGAAATAAAAAGGTGTACTCGCCTTCAGCGTTTTTTCGAGTGACTTTTCCAGGTTCCGTCCTCCCGGAATTTGTTGTAATTGATGGTGGTTTTTACCCAGTGCATCTTTTTAGGCCGAAGGTTTTTAATTGTACCAAATGCAAGCAGTTTGGTCACAGTGATAGCTTTTGCGACAACAAGCCCCGTTGTGGCAAATGCAACCAAGCTCATTTGGAGGACTCTTGCACACAGGAAGCGGAAAAATGTTGCTACTGTGGCGGAGATCCACACGACTTGCAAGTTTGCCCGGCTTACAAAAGACGCATTCGAAATGAGAGTCGCTCTATCATAAAGCGCTCCAAACAGACATATGCGGAGATGGTGAAATCTTTTAAAACACCAGATTCCGTGTCTGAATCAGCTGTCCCAGTTGAAAATCCCTATCAGGAGTTGTCTTCCGATGATCAGGACGATGGCGAAACTGATGAGGGTAGATCTCTTTCGGAGGTACACGCACCTGGAAAAAGGAAGTCATCATCTTCCCCGGGATTGCGCCGAAAGGTCTTTTTAAAGTCTTCCCTCAAAAGTTTGCCTAATGTTAAAGGAGACGGGGTAAACTTAAAAACTCCGAAGAATCAGGTTCCTTCAGCTTCAGAACCATGTTGTAGCAAGAACCTGTCACCCCCGTCTCCGCCTGTTAAATACACTTCAAAGAGAAATAATCGACAAGGTAGCAAGAAAAAAGCTACCAAAGTTCCTCGCAGTTCAAACAAGCCTCCTAGACCCAAGCGAGGACTGTTTACTTTTAGGGTTCTCGTGGATCGCTTATATGATGCCCTCAGCCTTCCAGAAACATTTAGAGGCATTATTGATATGTTTATACCTACAGTAGAAGAATATCTTCGGAATCTGACACAATCATGGCCCCTCCTTGCTGCGATCATATCTTTCGATGGATAATTCATCAAGTGAGGTACAAGATATGATCACTGTGCTACAGTGGAACTGTCATAGTCTAAAACCTAAATTAGACCTGTTTAAGTTTTTGATTCACAACTCTGATTGTGATATATTTGCCCTTTGTGAAACATGGCTTTCTTCTGAAGATGAACTCAACTTCCACGATTTTAACATTATACGCCAGGATAGAGATGACCATTATGGGGGAGTTCTTTTGGGGATCAAAAAGACTTACTCATTTTATAGAATTCCAATCGCGACTCATCCTGGCGTAGAAATCGTCGCTTGCCAAATAAACGTAAAGGGTAAAGAACTTTGCGTAGCTTCCGTTTACATTCCTCCAAGAATTTCAATTAACCGCCGTCATCTTTGGAATGCGGTTTCTGCACTATCACATCCAGTTTTAATTCTGGGTGATATGAACGCGCATGGTACAGGGTGGGGCGAACCATATGACGATAATAGAGCGGCCGTTTTCTATGATTTGTGCGACGATTTCAATTTGAACATTTTAAATACAGGTGAAGTGACACGTATTGCATCTGACGGCAAAGAAAGTCGTCTCGACCTATCACTGGGGTCAAGTTCACTATCATTCGATTGCTTGTGGAAGGTAATCGAGGATCCTCATGGTAGTGATCACTTACCCATCATAACCACCATAAAGCATAGTGAAAGGTCAGACCATCCAATTCAGGTTCCTTTCGACCTCACAAGGAATATCGATTGGCAAAAGTATGCAGAAGCGGTATCTTTTGGCATCGAATCATTCAATCCCCTCCCACCTTTGGATGAGTATCGATTCCTGTCTGAACTGATATATAAGAGTGCATTAGAATCACAAAAACGACGTGTTCCAAGTGCAACCTTCAAAAGAAGACCAGCCACACTAGGCTGGGATGATGATTGCACCCAGTTGTATCTTAAAAAATCTGATGCTTTCAAAACTTTTCGTAGGCACGGTACCTCAGATTTTTATCAAGAGTACGCAAAGCTCGAAAGACAGCTGAGAAACCTGCTGAAAGCGAAGAAGCGTAGTTATTGGCGACACTTCATTGAGGGTCTCTCAAGAGAAACTTCAATGACAACGCTTTGGAGAGTGGCTCGCAACATGCGAAACCGCTCTTCTTCTAATGAGAGTGACGAATACTCCAACCGTTGGATATTCAGCTTCGCGAAAAAGGTCTGCCCAGACTCAGTCCCAGCACAACCGATTTCTTGGGAAACATCCCCAAGAGACGGTTCTCTGGACAGACCCTTTAGTATGCTGGAACTTTCTATGGCTCTTCTTTCATCAAACAATTCCGCTCCGGGACGCGATATGATCAAGTTCAATCTTCTAAAGAATCTCCCAGATATCGCGAAAAGACGATTGCTGGACCTGTTCAACTCATTCATGGAGAACAACATCGTTCCGCATGAATGGAGACAGGTCAAAGTAATAGCTATTCAAAAGCCTGGTAAACCAGCGTCTGATCATAATTCATACCGCCCAATTGCTATGTTATCATGTTTAAGGAAATTGTTGGAAAAAATGATCCTATCACGACTCGATCATTGGGTCGAATCGAATAACTTGCTTTCAAATACACAGTTTGGGTTTCGCAAGGGCAAAGGAACAAACGATTGTCTAGCGTTGCTTTCAACAGATATTCAACTGGCCTTTGCGGAAAAGGAGCAACTGGCTTCAGTTTTCTTGGATATTAAGGGCGCCTTTGATTCAGTTTCCATAGAAATATTGTCAGAAAAACTGCGCAATAGTGGACTTCCAGGAATTTTGAATAATTTCTTGTATAATTTGTTGTCAGAAAAACATATGAGTTTCAATCTCGGACAACTGACAACTTCCAGAATTAGTTACATGGGCCTACCCCAAGGCTCATGTTTAAGTCCCTTGCTTTATAATTTTTACGTGAAAGACATTGATAGTTGCTTGGAAGGACAATGCACGCTAAGACAACTTGCAGATGATGCTGTGGTTTCTCTAAAAGGCCCACATGCAGAAATGTTGCAAAGACCACTGCAAAATTCTCTAAATAATCTGTCAATCTGGGCAAGAGATTTAGGGATCGAGTTTGCTCCGCAAAAAACTCAATTGGTTGTGTTTTCTAGAAAGCGGAACCCAGCCCAACTGAAACTCAATCTTTTGGGAATAGAAATCGACCAGTCTTTGACTTCGAAATACCTTGGGGTCTGGTTTGATTCAAAAGGCACTTGGGGTACCCAAATCAAGTATTTGGTGCAAAAATGTCAACAAAGGATCAATTTTCTACGCTCAATTACCGGAACATGGTGGGGTGCTCACCCGGAAGACCTCATAAAACTTTACAAAACGACTATTCTCTCTGTTATTGAGTATGGCTCTTTCTGCTTCCACTCAGCAGCAAACTGCCACCTAATAAAGTTGGAACGAATTCAATACCGTTGTTTGCGTATTGCTCTCGGCTGTATGCACTCAACGCATAATGCGAGCCTTGAGGTCCTGGCAGGGGTGAAACCTCTCCAGAACCGATTCTGGGAGCTCTCGCTAAGGTTACTTATCAAGTGTGGAGTGAGCAACACACTTGTCATTGAAAACTTCGAAGAAATGCTCAGTCTGAACACTCAATCAAAATTCATGAGAATCTATATGTTCTACATGTCATCTGACATAAGCCTACCAAGTTATAATCCTCCCCGTGTACACTTCACTAATGACAGTACCTCTGTGAAATACGATCTGTCCATGAAACAAGCTATTCATGGAATACCAGATCAACTTCGATGTATATCTATTCCTCGCATTTTTAACGAAAAGTACCAAAATGTCAATTCCTATAAGAGATTCTTCACTGATGGGTCTCGCATAAATGGATCCACTGGTTTCGGTGTCTTCAATGAAAATTTCACCGCCTTCCGCAAACTTCAGGAACCTTGTTCGGTTTATGTTGCTGAGCTGGCAGCAATCAATTTCGCTTTGGGGATGATTTCAAACATGCCCGTAGACCATTTCTTCATCTTCTCGGATAGCCTTAGTTCGATTGAGGCACTCCGGTCGATGAAACCTGTAAAACATTCATCTTACTTTCTTACAAAAATAAGGGAGCAGATGGGTGCACTGGTCGAAAGATCATACAAGATTACCTTTGTATGGGTCCCCTCACATTGCTCAATTTATGGCAATGAGAAGGCGGACTCTCTCGCAAAGGTGGGCGCACAGGAAGGTGAGATCTATGATAGAAGAATTTCACATGATGAATTTTTCCATTTTGTTCGCCAGAGTTCTCTTCAAAGTTGGCAAAATGATTGGCGAGATGGCCAGCTGGGACGGTGGTTACATTCCATTATTCCTAACGTTTCTTTGCGAGTGTGGTGGTATGGTCTGGATGTAAGTCGCAATTTCATTCGCGTGATGTCAAGACTTATGTCCAACCATTACTCGCTAGACGCGCATTTACACAGGATTAACCTCGCGTTGAGCAATGTTTGTACTAAGTGCGGTTCCGGTTATGATGACATCGACCACGTAGTTTGGCAATGCCCGGATAATGACGCCTCCAGAGCGCTACTATTGGATACCCTTGAGGCCCGAGGTAGACAACCCTTTGTTCTTGTGAGAGATGTGTTGGGGACCCGCGATGTCACATATATGGGATGTATTTTCGACTTTCTTCGCTCTGCTGGTATAAAAGTTTAATTCGCTTGTGTTTTCTTCTCCAGTTTTTTTTCTCTGTTTTGTCCTCTTTGTGTTACCAAGCTACTCCTGGCCATCCGGAAGACCAAGTCCCACAACAAGTTGGTACCAACACCACAAAGCACCGAATTCGCTAGCAAGATGCGATTCACCCCCGGATGAGCAGCAGTGAAACCTTTGGCCCAATCCTTACCCTGTCCATCCCTCAAAATGTGACCTTCTAACCTCGAGCTGCCACGAGTACCCTGGCTTCCACCCATTACTAACAGATATCATTAAAAAGTTATTACTCTGTATAATGTATACTATTAAGTACAAAGAAAGATCCTCGGCTCCGTAAAGCGTTATACGCGATTGAGCCCCAAATAAATGAACTAGATAAAAAAAAAAAAATCTAGTACTTCACTGATTGATTCCTATTACTTCAAAAATAAGTCGTCATATTGATCAATGATTACTTTTAGAAAATCCACCAAGAACTTACAAGGTAGGACCTCCAGGAATTTTTCTTAAAACTTTCAAGGGACCTACCAAGATATACCTGAAGATTTTCGCCAGGTATTTTTCCAGGAAAATATTCAAAAATTCACGAATTTCTTTGGGATTTTAAAGATATTTTTCTAGAGATTTATTGAAGAGTACTTTGTGAGATTTCTATTGGAGATTTCTTCCCAAATTTCATCATAGTTTGGTTTGGAAATTTTTCCTATTATTTCTTCTAAAATTCCTTCAGCGATGCCTTCAAAAATGTCTCCAATAGACTTCTTCGGAAATTCAGAGCTTTCTTCAGAAATTACTGCAAGGACTTCTTCTAAAAGCTCTTCCATGGAGTTTTTTATGTTCCTCAACAACTTGTTTAAAAAATCTTTTTAAAAATCTTATTGGTAATTGTTCCAAAGATTTATCCAAGAATAACTTGAAAAAATCCATCGAGATTCAGATATTTATTCAGGGTTTTTTTTTCAGAAGTTCTTCAGGAAATTTGTGATATCTGGTCCTGTCACGGTCGCCATGTGATATCTGGTAATATTACATGATATCCCGATGATGGTTGTTAACAGACTGCGTTTATTAAGGCTTTCAAACGTAAAGCAAAATTAAGTCTGATGCAAATTTCTTGATCTTGTCATTATTGTTATTCTAATGGGAGGTGCTAGGAGTTGCGCTAAGATCAATATGGTTCAATAAGGGAATCCAGAGGGAGAGAGATCTCATGAGATTAAAAAGAGTTAGAGTAAGACGCCTACGCTTGTGTCGCTATGCTCTTGGTGACAATCCGGTAAACAGTGCATATGCCAGAAATATAGATTGAGTTCAAGTGCCTCAATGTTCCGGGGTAAAGAGGGAATTAAATTGCAGTCGTCTACCGTCTGTATAGGAAATTATATAATAAGTGTTTCTTGAGGTGAAAACGACATGGGTCATCGTTCTGGGTTATTTGAGAAAAAGCATAAGCAATAATTAATATTGAAATGCTGATTGCCATCTTGTTATCAAGTGGCAAATAGCTGAGTATAGGAAGACGGTTGGTTTTTGTCAAATGTGTTTCTGGATTGTGTGAAAGTTTAAGTCCTAGAACATGTGGTTGAGAAGGCTAGGATATAATTGATGAGTATGCTACAAATTGTACAAAATGTAACTAGCAGAATTCTTGAAAGAATCCTGGAAGGTATTTACAAAAAAAAAATCATTGAAGAAATTTCCAATAAAATTCTGGAACAACTTCAGGAGAATTTATTTACGAATATCATTGTGATTTTTTCTAGATATTCTTCCAGAGATTCATTGAAGAATACTTCATTAGATTTCTACAGGGATTTGACTGGAGATTTCTTCCGAAAATTCATCAGAAAATTTTTCATAAATTTATCCTTGATTTTTTTTTAAAATTCCTTCAATGATACGTTCAAAAATGTCTAAAAATACTTCTTTAAAATTTTGGGAATTTGTTCAAAAATAACAACAAGGAATCCCTTTTAAAGTTTTTCATGGAGATTTTTTTCCCTAAAAATTTCTTCATAAATCCTTTCTTGTAGCAATTTCTGAAGTTAACTCTGGAGCAGTTCCTGGATGAATGCCTGGAAGAAAACTTGAAGAATCTCTCTGATGTAGTTCTTTAATTAATAAACATAAAATCATGAGAATCTTCTGGAGGAACTCTGAAATTGATTCCAAGATTTTATTTTAATCAGTAAACTTTTCCTAGGAATCTTACCGGGGATCTCCTGTATAATTTTACCAGGTACTTTTCTATGAAATTCTTCAGAAATTTCTACCGAAATTCCTTCATGAATTTCTTTTGGATTTTTTCAGACATTTACCTGGTGGTTTATTGAAGAGTACTTCGTGAGCTTTCTTCAGGGATCCTGCTGAAGATTTTTTCCGAAATTTCTTTAGATATTCTTTCAGAAATTTCTTCTTTGATTACTTCTGAAATTCCTTCAGGGATACCTTCAAAAATGCCTTAAGAGTCTTTATCAGATTTTTAGGGATTTCTTCAGGAATTAAAACAAGGCATTCCTTTGAAAGATATTCCATGGATTTTTTTTAATTTCTCAAAGGTTTCTTAATGAATTCTATTTGATTTTTTTTCTCAGAGTTCCTCTTAGAATTCCTTAAGAAGTTCCTACAGAAGTTTTTTTCAAAAAAATGCATAAAAAAGTCATTTGCATAATTCTTGGAAGAATCTCTGTGGGCATTGAAAAATATCCCTGGAGGATTGACTGAAGGATCACTTAAAAAAAACTCCTACCGTTGGAGATTTCTGGAAGAAATTCTTAATTTTTTTAAGAGGATTCCCGGGCTAATATTCCCGGAGTAATATCTAAAGTAATCTCTGAAGGAATTTCTGGATGAATGCCTGGGAGAACACTTGAACAAACTCCTTATGATATCTACCTTATTCAGACAAAAAAAACATGACAATCTTCTGGAGGGACTTTGAAAGTATTTCCAAGTAAAAATTACAAGAGACATTTAAGGAAGGAATTTTCAAAGAAACCCCTGTATAAATTGTAGAAAAAGGTACTGATGGAATTCTTGAATAAATCTTTCAATAGATTTCTGAAGATCCTGGAGCATTTTCTGAAGGAATCCTTGGAAGAACTCCTATAGATACCTCTGGATGAATTCTTGAAGGAATTTCTGATACAGTTATTGATTATACCAAAATCCCTGAAGAAATCTGGAGATATTTTTTGAAAGAGATCATGCAGAAAAATTCTGGATAAAGTAAGAAAAACTATTTTTTAATGAATCTCAGAAAAAATACCTATAACTGGTGAGCCATCTTCAGGCATTCATGGAAAATTTCTTGAAAATATCTTCCAAATTTGCCAAGGAATACGTCTGCGCCAATAATTAGTTTAATATTTTTGTATTATGTTGCGAGTGCCACCCTAGTGCGTGGTCACTCACTCTCAGTGTTTATACATTACTACAGTTCACTACTATTAGCTACAACAGCTGACCGCCACACACTGTTGCGTGCGTACTGTTAATATAATATGCTTTGTAGGTACGATCGCTTCACGATCGGTAGGCTCTCTGTCCACCTCTGCAGGATAGAAGCAGCAGAAAGATGAACACTGAGTCAGTTAGAAATATAGCACCGCCGCGCTCGGTACCGTAATCCGGGGTCAAATTGATCACTTTAAAACTACTTTTGCGGATAACATCAGTGCCTATTCAAATATTGCCAAAAGAATTTCTGTAAAACCAGTACCTAGTGGATCTCCATGGAACCATGCGACAGAATTTCGTTCAACAAATTTAAACTTCAAGTAAAATAACTTCAAATATCAAAATATTGGAAATGCCACTTTGGGGCGAAATTGATCAGCATACAATTAAGCATCGGTTGGAAAAGAAAATTTCCTTCACCGCTTAATTTTGCTCTTCTTAAACCGAATCACGCGTCTAAAATCTTACAACTAGTGAATTTAATACTTTAAATGCAAATTTAAATTTCGAAGTTTCTGCTTAAACGCCTACATGTAGGCAATTTCATTTGAAATAAGCGATTTCTATTACAATAAATGACTATTTCTTCATAAAATGATTTTTTTATAACAATTTAATGTTCTGATTAGCTGCATAACATCCCAACCAAGGCTCCACAAAAATGTTAAAACAGAGAATTCTCGGGAAGTCCTATTAGCAATTGATTGTTTAGCAGCAATGATTTCAGCTAAATGAGAAATACATTGCAAATTCCTTGAAAAAATAAAGCAAAACTAATTTTTCTAAAAAATTTAGAGTCTACACTCATCTCCAGACATCTACGAATCAGATGACGTAAAAAGTTTAAGATCATTACGACGCTCAAGAGTTCCTAGTATGGAATTACAATGTAGTACCCGAGTGATCAATTTCACCCCGCTGATCAATTTGACCCCGGTTTACGGTACTACATTTTTTTCCGTGAATAAAGTTGTTTTGGTTCGACCCGCGAAATAGTGTGTTTTAGTGATCGTATCACCCACCACGAATTTCCGGACGTTCTTTGTGCGCAAATACATCCTGAAGTAATTTTTGAGAGAATCTCTGGAGAAATACTTGAAGCATCACCAGAATAATTTCTGAAGGAATCCCTGAAGAACGGTCTGCAAAAATCCTTAGCATTCCCTCGAATATAACCTGGATGAACTTCTGCAGATACCCCTTATAGAATTTTCAGAATATGCATAAAATCAACTGGCAGAATTCTTGAAAGAAACCCTGAATGAATCAATAAAATCTCTGAAGGATTGACTGAAGGAGTTTATGACAAAACTCCTAGTGATACCTTTGAATATTCCTAAAAGAAATTCTTGATTTTTTTTTGAGGGATTCTCGAGCAAACATTCCTGAAGCAATTTCTGCAGTTATCTCTCAGTCTTTGAGATGCCTTCTAAATGCACGGACAAAAATCATGAGAAACTTCTGAAGGAACTGCGGAAGTAATTTTAAAACAAATGCTTGATTAAATGCTTGAGGGATACCTTGAGTAATCCTTGGGGAATTTCTGAAAAAAAAAAACCTGCAGAAATTACAGTCAAAGGTACTAGTGGAATTCTTGAAAAAAATCCCAGAAGAATTTTCTGAGGGATCCATGGATATAAGAATTCTTGAAAGAATTCCTTATACAAGTTCTAAAGAGATTAGTGAAATAACCCTGGAAACTTTTGAAGGTAATCCGGCGAAAAAAAAACGTAGGTAAATTCTGAATAACGGTCTGTTTTCAGTTAAGAAGGAATTTCTCAGCCTATCTTGAGCCTATGGGAAATTCCTAGCCTGAATCTGAAACTTTTTTTTTTCGATCTCTGTACGCAAATGCGAAAAAATGACAGCTCAAATCGCAATCACTGTAGAAATTTTCTGCCAGAATCGGTCAATAAGTTTCTTTAGCGATTCCTTTCGAACACGAAAAAGGGCTTAACCCTTTGGAGCCGGAATTTTTCCAAGCGCTATTATGGAGTTTTTTTTCTAGGTTTTTCTGTAGTTTTGATAGTAAATAGCATAACAACGGTAGAATACTATGCACATTTTTTTTATGGATATTCTAGGTCATCCAAAGTATTCTTGAGTTAAGATCATAAAGTCTACGGCTGTAACGGTAACTTCTTTTATTATACAAAGCTACGATTTGTAATCTATCATGTCCAGTAAATCTTCTAAAATTTTAATAGACAATATCAGATCAGTCGGGATATCCCAGTTCATTCAAACTGTTTTCGAGTTTAGATCATAAAGTTTACGGGTGTAACGGTAACTTCTTTCATTATACAAAGCTACGATTTGTAATATATCATGTCCAGTTAGTCTTCTGAAAGGTTTATAGACAGTATCCGTACAGTAAGTACAGTGGATTTTGTAGCACTACTTAACGTAGTGGCAAAAGCTATCAGCACAAATGTAGACCTGAAGCTATAGTCTCCGGAGTAGTATTGTTGATCTGGAATATCTCAAAACTATCTTGAAATGACTGGGGATGTCAGGGGGATGACAGACTACAGTCTAAAGTTGTATCATTGTGAGAATAACTACTGTTACTATCAAGAGTTAAACTTCAGGATAGTTTGGCTGAGCTGGAATATCCCGGTAGTGTCTCTAAATGACATTTGAGATTTCAAGAGCTTCGTGACGCAGCAGATTATGCAATACTGTTGCTTTAGGCGAAAACACATAAAATTATTCTTGTAGATTATAAGAACTTCTATAAAGAACAGTTTGGACAACCTTGAATGTCCCAACAGTTTATAATAAGCTAGTAGACTTCAGATTGCTCCAGTAACTGCGGTTGATTATGCAACATAACTCAGTATAACAGATATAGCTACTGTTACGAGTGTAGACCTGAAGTTCTGAACTCCAAGATGGTTTGGCTGACCTGGAATATCGCTATAGTTTTTATAAATGACAATGCCGAAGACAGTATTCTGTTTCATTAAATGGGTGAATTTATACAGCCGTTTCTATGTCGGGGTCATATATTGGTTAAATGAACAAAAAAAAAAGGAATGTTAGAAGGACTAGCTGGAAGAAATTGTGTACCCTCTACAGGTATTCGTAGAGTATTTCTTTAAAAATTCCTACAAAAATACCAAGCAGTATAATCTGGAGTCATTTCTGCAAATATGTATTGTTGAGATAACCTTTGGAGAAATACGTGAAGCTTCAGCAGAAAATTATATGAAGGAATCCCTGAAGAATGATTTGCATTCATCCTAACCCAAGTAACAAACATACCACAGACGAGCCCGCTACCCAGTATACAGAAGGTGACCAAAACCAGGAGGATACTGTGGGAATGGGATGTTGCAAGAATGCCGAACAACAACCCTTAAAAGTTGGTGTTTCCTACTGATTCAGTTGGACGTGGAGCGCAGAGGGCACTATGGGCAGACTAGGCGGAGCGTGACCAGGCGAGCATTTGGGCGCAACCGAGGGTGGAGAGCGACAGCCACGAATCGAGTGTTTTGCCTTACTATTGTTGATGATGTGCTATTTGAATATGACATTGAACAAATAAATGTATGTAGGGTCTCCAGTTAGCCTAGTGGTTAAGGCTATGGATCGACTCCCTGGGCATGGTGTATCATTGCACTTGCCTTGCAATATACAAACTCATGCAATGGCAGCCAAAGAAAACCCTTTAATTAATAGCTGTGGAAGTGCTCAAAGAACACTTAGTTGAAGAGAGGCAGGCCAAGTTCCTGTGGGAACGTAGAGCCATTGGGAAAAAGAAAAAGGTTTTAAAAATATTGATAATTGCGATAAATTCCAATTCTAGCACTTGAATGAAAAACTCATACAATTCGAACTTTACAGCTCGAAAAAAGAAAAGAAACAAATATTGTGTAACATTTATCCAAACCCATTCTAGGTATGCAAATTTAGATCGAATCATCTAAATTCATGCTCCGCAAGTTCTCAATACCCAATGATCCCATTTCCGTGATGTAAGCAAACAATTCGACGCCTAGAGTGAGTGGGGAACCGAGAGAGTTTTATGGGTTTCCGGTTCTGGGAACGTTTATTTCTGCACTAAATCAACGGTTATTGCGAACGGATACAACGGAGGAGTTGCAGTCAGTAGTGTTGGAAAAGTTTTCCGATGCTAGGCTAAAAGAGCACACAAAACTGCTACTACTAGCTGACTCGGTGATTCGAATCACCGTATAATCCAATTCTGCTCAAACCACCAACAACAGTATAGTGGCTGGGGACACGAAGGGGATACGCACGTGGAGGAAGAAAATCGCTCGATGAAGAGTAATAAAAATTAAATGAATTTCCCCTCACTTATTCCGTTTCTCGTCAGCGCGAGTTGACGAACGAATCAACAACAGCGCTAGCGAGCGGCGCAATGCATCCGGTGACCTTCGCCGTTTCGCTCGAGTTCCACGCGAGTTCGCTGTGAATGAGTGCAATGCAGCGCGAGAAAACAGAACACAATCGGATGAAAATGCGCAAATCAGCCGCTGCTGTGCGGATGTTGAATGCATTCAAATGAAATATATATTATTAATACAAACAAAAAACCTAGGCAAACGCCATTTCGTTCCGGAATGGAAATAAATTTTTCATTTTACGGGGAACGCGAGCAGAGCTGCGGCAAAAAAAAAATGGACCATAAATTGGATAATTTTCACGCGTTTCGGAAGCGTACACAAATTGTGATGCAAAGGATATATCATGTATGGTTCGTTATCATCGATGAGTGACTGAGTTTTGAAAACAAATCATTGCGCCGGAAAGCTCTGACGGAATCAACGTTTTGTAGGCAAACTACCGGTCGTGGTAATTTTGCTGCTAGTGCTGGGAAACCATGCTCTTTGCTAATGGGAATGACTCGAAAATGCTGAGTAACATGTACTATTATTGTACTGTGGATCTGAAGTAAAACAAAGACCCACTGAAAAGGTAAAATTAAAAAAAAAATGTTTTAAAATTTTTCTTTTTCATATTTTTGCTTTTCCTATACTCCCTGATTTTTTTTATAAGTAAAGGGGAATACTGTTGTGCTCGTTGATGTCCATTAGAACTCGCAATGCTACGAGCTACTCGATATTGTGGTAGTTGGAAATTCCGTGAAAAACAAATGGCCTCCAATGAACTTTAAAGTTTGGGTTACGATATCTACATACTGTATTAAAGAAATTCTGGTATTGAAGAAATTGTTAAAGAAATCTCTGGATGTATTATTGTAAGAATTATTTGACGAATTTAAGAATTTTTCAAGGAATTCGTGGAGAAATTGCTAGAGAGATTCTTGGAGGAATTCTAGAAAGAAGTTTTGGAGGTATACCTGATGGAATCTTATGGAAGGGAATTCAGGAAGCGACTGTAGGGAGAATTCTTGGCGGATGTCTTGGAGGAATTCCTGGACGAATTCTTGGAGAGTTTCCTGAAGGATTTCCTTGAGGAATTCCTGGGGATTATTGTAGGCAATGCTGGAGGACTTTTTGAAGAATTTAATGGATGAATTCCTGAACCTATTTATTGAAAAATCCCGGGAGGTATGAAATGAATCTCCGACCAAATTCCTAGAGGAATCTCCGACCGAATTTAGAACAGGTCTTGGTGAAATTCTCATTAGAGCTTCTGTCGAAATTCTTGAAAGTATTTCTGGAGAAATATTTGGACGGATTCTTAGCAGATTTTTTGTGGAATAATATTTTGAGAAATTCTTGGATAGAAGCCTGGAGGAATATATGATGCTTTTTTATGATTTTTTTGGAGTAATTTTTTGAGAAATTATTAGTGGGAATTCTGGAGGTTCTCTGAAGCACCTTAAAGTATTCATAAAGAATTTTCTGGAGGAATTCTTGAAAAAATATTCTTAAAAATCTCTGGGAAATTTCCAGGACGAATTCTTCGAGGAATTCCTGAAAAAGTTCTTGAAGAATTTCCTGAAGTAATTTCTGTAAAAATTCCTTGATTTTTTCACGAATTCCTGGAGGAATTTCTAGTTATGCCTCAAGGTAATCTCGGATGAAACCCTGGAGTAATTTTTGAAAGAATTTCTGGAAGCTTTCCTTCAAGAAATTTGTGGATAAATTCCTAGAGAGATTCGTGGAGGAATTCATGAAAGAAGACTTGAAGGAATTCCTGAAGAAACTCAATGAAGGGAATTTTGGAAGCAATTGTTCGGAGAATTCTTGGCGGATGTCTTGGAGGAATTCCTGGAGGAATCCTTGGAGGGTTTCTTGTAGGTATTTCTTGAGAAATTCTTGGAGGAATTCTTGGCAGAAGTCCCGGAGCAGTTCCTGGAGAATTTCAAAGGAACACTCGGATGAATTTTTGGAGTTGTGCCAGGAGTATGTATTTGAAGGATTTCTGGAGGTTTCCTGAAGCACCTTGAAGTATTCATGAAGAAATTTCTGGAGGAATTTTTGAAAAATATTTTCGACCTGGGAGAATTCCAGGAAGAGTTCTTCGGGGAATCCCTGAAGAAGTTCCTGGAGGGTTAATGAAGTAATTTCTGTAGAAATTTATTGATTTTTTGATAAGAATTCCTGGAGGAATTTCTGGAAATGTCTGAAAGTAATATCGGATGAATCCCTGGAGTAATTTTCGAAAGTATTTCTGGAGGATTTCCTGCGGGTTTCTGGAGAAATTATTTGAAGAATAGAAATTTTTCAAATTCTTTGATGTCTTGGGAATCTTGGATAAGTTCATAGAGGAATTCATGAAGAAACTCCTGGTGAAATTCTTCTAGGAATACCTAGAGGAATTCTTTGAGGAATTCTAGGCAGAATTTTTAGAGGAATTTTTGGAGAAATTCTTGGAAAAATTCCTAGTGACATCCTTGAAGGCATTCTTGGAGAAATTCCTAGAGAGATTTTTGTAGAAATCTCTGGTATTATTCTTGGAGGAACTCCTGGAAGAATTTTCGAGGAATTTTTTGAACAATTCCTGGAGGATTTCTTGATGAAATTATTGACTTAGAGTGTTTCATCAGATTTGTTTTTATTAGCTTGAAGGCTTTCTGTAATTCGATCCTTCGAGAGATTGCTTCTGGAACTTCTTTTCTGGGTTCCTTTCAGAAATTCTTCCAAGATTTTCTCAGGCATTTATTCAAAAATTCGTCTGGAAAATCTTTGTAGAGTCTCGTGGCCGTGCGGTTAGCGTCACCAAGTGCATAAACGTACCGTGCTATGGAGTGAGGGTTCAATTCCTGCTCCGAGTGATGAAACTTTTCACATGAAATGTTTCTTCCTCGTGTTCACTGGTGCTCGTAATATGTGTCGTGTCCGTTGTCTAGTATTGAGTTTCGTTCAGTCTGTACAGCTTCTGGCTGAAGACGCTGTCCGTGTCTTTTCTTTTAAAAATCCATAGGAATTCTTTCTAGAAGTTTCTCCCGGGGAGTTTTCCAGAAGATTCTCAAATATTCAAAGATTCTCCCAGGATTTTTTTCAGAATCACTTTGGGTTTTATTTCTTGAAATTTCTCCAAAAACATCTCAAAAAGTTCTTCTTGGAATTACTGCAGAGCATTTTCTAGTTTTTCAGGCATTTCTTAAAACAATCAATCAATTATTCAGATTTTTTTGGTAGTTCATCCAGAATTATTTTCAATTGCTGCAGTTAAGTTATCTTCCGAAAATTCCTCTTGACTCCACGAATTACTTCAGCAATTGTTTCAGGGGTTCTTGTCCACATATTTTTTCAGCCATTTTGAAAGGAATGCTTTCAAGAATTCCTCTGGATGTATTTACAGAAGCTCTTCGTGGGTTTGCATCAGTAAATCCTCCAGGTATCCCGTTCGAAAATTATTGGTTAATTTGTTATAGAATTCCTCTAGTACTTTTGACTATTATTTCTGCACGAATGGCAAAAGAAACTTTTCTTACTCCACTTTCCCTTACTCACTGCGCTTAAAGTCGCATCTGTCACGAACACCAGCTTCTTACGGTTATCATCCGATATTCCATGATTACTGGACAAACTTCTAAATCACAGCAGTTCTCTTGATGACAAAAAGATAACTGGAGAGAAGTACGAAGTCACGTTGCAGCACAGGTGCGCTCAGTGTAAGTAAGGTGGACTTTTAGTTTTCAGAAGTTCGTATTTACAGTACCCTGACTAACTCGGAGAAACTTTTACCGGTTACCAGTAAAATGTGTCATGTAAACAACCCACATGCATGTCGTCCATCATATTCGAAATTTGAACTTTACCTCATCCGGAACGTAGTTTGTTGAAATGAAACTTCCAGATTCTCAGCATCTCAAGCACAGAAAGCAGGTCGCACCTAATTGAAACTCTCACCGCAAAACTCCGCTCCATCCCGTTTGTTGGCCATGACCGAATTTGTCAGCAAAATTCGCAATTTCCCAAGCAGACCATCCATCCATCATTTACCTACCCGCTTGCATATTGGTGCGCCAGCTCCACTAAATTTCCCATGTTACCCCAACGTTCCCTCCGGGGAACGCCCCGCGTGCTGTAGAAAACTGTGCCACGCCATGTGTGGTGTTCAACAACCACCGCCGCCGCGTCTCCAAACAATTTCGCTTCGCTCTCGTCCTCGCTCTGTGTCAGGTGAGTTTTCCAGATCGTTACAGACAAACTTTATGACTGAAATGAATTAGTGTGGTTGCTGCCAGCTCCCCTCACCGCCATACCAGTCGAATCCACTGGAAAGCCAGCAAACCAACGACGACGCATCTAGACGAAATTTCCACCACCGCACGGCATCCTTATCCTATTCTGTGATATCTTCTATAACTGAATGTTGATGGCGTGTCTAGGGAGTTTTAGGGGGTGTCAAGTATTTATTATTCTAACTCAATCCCAAGAAGTACTCCATGGTCTTCCGTGGTACTCTGCGGTGCTCCATGGTAATCCGTGTTATTCCTTGGTTCTCTGTGGTACTCCATGATCTTCCTTGGTACTCCGTGGTGCTCCGTCGTGTTACATGGTTCTTTGTGGTATTCCATTGTAATTCGTCGTTTTCCATGATATTCCGTGGTACTCCATAGTTCTTCATGGTCTTTCGTGGTACTCTGTGATGCACCATGATACTTCATGGTATTCCATAGTTCCCGGTGGTACTCTTTAGTCTTCCGTGGTACTCTGCTGTGTTTTATGGTATTCTATAGTTCTTGTTGGAACTCCATGGTTCTCCGTGGTACTTCATGGTATTTCATAGTTCTCTCTCGTACTCCTTTATTTCGTATAACTCCCTGGTACCCCGTGGTATTCATGGTACTTTATGAAATTTCGGGGAAGGTACCCTAGGATATTGTCAACGCGCAGGTCAGAAGAGAGGACTTTTTCCGTCCAATCATCACTCCATCATAAACGACAACAGCCTGAGATTAGTGAACTTTGCTGCTGCCAGTGGGATGGCCATTAGTAGCACCTACTTTGCACGCAAGAACATCCACAAGCACTCCTGGAGACACCCAAATGGCGAAGTTTGCAACCAAATCAACCATGTGCTGGTAGATGGCCGACATTTCTCGGACGTAATTGATGCTAGAACTTTTCGAGGTCCCAACATCGACTCAGATCACTATCTCGTAGTTAGTAAGATTCGAGCTCGGTTATCAACCGTGTAGGACTCTAGGAACCGGCGATCGATGCGTTTCAACATCCAGCGTTTTTCAGCAAACGATACGGTAGCTGACTATCACCAGAAGCTGAACGAGCGGATAAGTGAAATCAACGAGAGCGATTACTTCAACACTCTGTGGGAGTCTATCCACGGATCGATGAGTACGGCAGCGCGGGAGATGATAGGCACTGCTCAAAGTCGGCCTAGGAACGGGTGGTTCAACGAGGAATGTCAGAGGATAACGGATGAGAAGAATGTCACCAGAGGCCGGATGCTAGTGTCCGGGACCCGGCAGAGCATGGAGCGATATAGGGAAGCGAGAGCAGGCGAAAAACGAATCCACCGCAGAAAGAAAAAATACCATGAGGAAAATGTGACTATTTAGGCGCAAGAAAGTATGGAGCACAATGATATGCGGAGGTTTTACGAAACTGTCAATGGCGTGCGGAGAAAAGCAGCGCCTTCTTCCGCCATGTGCAACGACCGTGAAGGAAACTTGCTGACAGACAAAATAATGGTGACTGCCAGGTGGAGAGAGCACTTCGAAGAGTTGTTGAACGGTGGGAATGGAAGAGCGACAGACAGAATTCGAATCGACGACGACGGACAAGCTGTGGAACCTCCAACGCTAGACGAGGTCAAGTCAGCCATTAGATGGCTGAAGAACAATAAGGTTGCTGAGAAGGACGAACTCCCGATCGAGCTTCTCAGGCACGGTAGTGAGCTGCTGTATCAACTCTTACACCGTATTATATTGAAAATATGGGAAGAGGAAGAACTTCCTGTTAGTTGGTTGGATGGTCTCATTTGCTCTCAATACAAAAAAGGGCATCGAATTACAGGGGAATAAAACTTCTCAATTAAGCTTACAAAATTTTGCCCGGAATTCTGTTTAACAGGCTGAGGCCGATTGAGGAGTCCTTCGTCGGCGAATATCAGGCGGGTCTTCGTGAGGGCCGATCAACGACGGATCAGATGTTCACCCTGCGGCAGATTCTCGATAAATTTCAGGAGTATAACTTGCAGACCCATCATCTGTTTATTGATTTCAAAGCGGCGTTCGATTCCGTGAAGAGAAACAAGTTATGGCAGATTATAATGGAACATGGTTTTCCGGCGAAGCTGATTAAACTGATTCGCGCGACGCTTGACGGTTCGAAAGCAAGTGTACGGGTTGCGGATGAAATTTCGTCATCATTCGTAAACTTAGACGGGCTGAAGCAGGGCGATTCTCTTTTGAACTTACTATTCAACATCGCGCTGGAAGGAGCGATAAGGAGAGCTGGTGTGCAAAGGAGCGGAACCATTGTTACGAGGTCGCATATACTCCTGGGGTTCGCGGATGATATCGACATCATCGGGATCGACCGTCGGGCTGTGGAAGAGGTGTTCATACCTTTTGAAAGGGAGACTGCGAGGATTGCACTGACGATTAGCACCATAAAGACCAAGTACATGATTGCTGGTGGTCAACGTCGGCCCAGCCGTGGTAGTGGTTACGAAGTAGTGCTAGATGGTAAAAAGTTTGATGTTGTGGACGAATTTGTTTATTCTGGTACTCTAGTAACGTGCGATAATGATGTTACCCGCGAGGTGAAAAGACGGATTGCAACTGCGAATCGGGCCTTTTTCGGTCTGCGAAACCAGCTGAAGTCTCGTAGGCTGCATACGAAGACAAAACTTGCGTTGTGCAAGACTCTGATACTTCCGGTCGCTTTATACGGACATGAATCGTGGACGTTGAGAGAAGCTGATCGGAGAGCTTTTGGAGTCTTCGAACGTAAAGTGCTGCGAACAATACTCGGCGGTAAACTGAAGGACGGCATTTGGCGGCGTCGCATAAACTTCGAATTGTACCAAATATATAAAGAGATGAATATAGTGAAGCGAATAAAACACGGCAGACTGCGGTGGGCTGGGCACGTAGCTCGTATGCCAGAGAAATGACAAGCTAAAACCATATTCAGCAGGGAACCAGGAAGGGGCCATCGACTTCGTGGTAGGCCGCGCACACGGTGGCTTTTTGCAGATGAGGAGGACCTAAGGGCTCTAAACGTTCAGGGTGACTGGAGACGATTGGCCCAGGACCGAGATCAGTGGAGGCGAATGCTTCATTCGGCGTAGACTCAACGCTACGAGTTGTAGCCCATCAAGTATCAAGTTTCAAGTAAGTACCATTGGTAATTGGTGATACCTACTTCGTGAACTTTTGTGGTACTCACATGATTCAGCAAATTGCACAAGGTATTGATATTTGTTTTCTATCAAAAGACTTACAGAATAGTATTTTACGCAACAAGGTGCATAATGAAGGTTTTTACAGCACGAGTCGTACATTTATCCAACGAGGCTTGCCGAGTTGGATAATTACGATGAGTGCTGTAAAAATCGAGTTCTGCACCGAGTTGCGTACAACGTTTTTTGCAGTTTCAAAAATTACTTCCTGGAAATAGTTTTAACCACAACTTTTTCATCACACTTCACACTCATGTTCATAGTCATGTTTAAGAAAATCTGATCATAGCCGGTTGTGCTGTGCAGTTGTCACAAATTTTCAAACCTGCGTCCAGAAAGCATCAAGAAGTTGATCAAAACTGAAAGCAGTGCTGTAGGGTAATTCGCTAATTGTTGAACACTACCCAAATGTTGAACAGTTTCTGAATATTTTATTATAAACCTTACTTAAGTAATTTTCATCCAACGTATACTTATGATGTAGGTGCATATATGCATAGGGGCTGTCCATAAACCACGTGGTCATTTTTTTTGGGATTTTTTATCCCCCCCCCCCCGCGTGGTCGTTAGTCCATACAATTTTTTTTATTTATCCATACAAAATAGTCATTGGCCGAACCCCCCCCCCCCCCTCATGACCACGTGGTTTATGGACAGCCCCATATGTATATATACATGTGGGTAACGATATTGCTCTAATTAAATTACAAAATTATACATATTTTACGTCAAAAAAGTTTATTGAAAATTTTGTACCGCTGATGACACGAAAACTGCACAATTCTTAGAATTAATTTTAAGAAATTGCTGTTACGAAATAAGCTTTGCGGGCAAATCGACCACAAATATCAAAGGCACACCATATTTACAAGACATGGAAGGATGTCATTAACAGTTTACCATTGTTTAAAATCACATTTTCGTTGTAATTTAATTTGGAAAAATATTTTTCTTATCACACTATCATTATGCATCCATGATCCAATTGTTGAACACTGGCATAACCTACGATGTTAGGACCATGACTGCTAGACTTTTTCACTTTACCTAACCGTGCATTGCATGGGGTTTCAAGGGCGTTCCAGGGATGTTCTAGGGGTGTTCAAGTGGGATTCAGAAAGATTCCAGTGGTTTTCAATGAGTTTCAAGGGCGTTCCAGAGGTTTTCAAGAGGAATTCAGAGTGTTAAGGGGGTCCAAGGACCAAGGGATAATCTGTCCCATCCACAAGAAAGGCGACAAGTTAATGTGTGAGAACTTTCGAGCGATCACCATTTTGAACGCCGCCTACAAAGTGCTATCCCAGATCATCTTCCGTCGTATTTCATCTAAAGTAAATGAGTTCGTGGGAAGTTACCAAGCCGGTTTCATCGACGGCCGGTCGACAACGGACCAGATCTTCACCGTACGGCAAATCCTCCAGGAATGCCGTGAATACCAGGTCCCAACGCACCACCTGTTTATCGACTTCAAAGCGGCATACGACAGTATCGACCGCACAGAGCTATGGAAAATCATGGACGAGAACAGCTTTCCCGGGAAGCTTACCAGACTGATAAGAGCAACGATGGACGGTGTGCAGAACAGCGTAAGGATTTCGGGTGAACTATCCAGTTCATTCGAATCTCGACGGGGACTAAGACAAGGTGATGGACTTTCCTGCCTACTATTCAACATCGCCCTGGAAGGTGTTATGCGACGAGCCGGGCTCAACAGCCGGGGTACGATCTTCACGAAATCCAGCCAATTTGTCTGTTTTGCGGATGACATGGATATTATTGCTAGAACATTTGGAACGGTGGCAGAACTGTACACCCGCCTAAAACGCGAAGCAGCAAAGGTCGGACTGGTGGTGAATGCGGCTAAGACAAAGTACATGCTGGTAGGTGGGACTGAGCGAGACAGGACAAGCCTTGGCAGCAATGTTACGATAGACGGGGATACTTTCGAGGTGGTAGAAGAATTCGTCTACCTCGGTTCCTTGCCAACGGCTGACAATAACGCGAGCCGTGAAGGCGCATCATCAGTGGAAGTCGTGCCTACTATGGGCTCCAGAAGAAACTGCGGTCAAAAAAGATTCACCCCCGCACCAAATGTACCATGTACAAGACGTTAATAAGACCGGTGGTTCTCTACGGACACGAGACATGGACGATGCTCTAGGAGGACCTGCAAGCACTCGGAGTTTTCGAGCGTCGGGTGCTAAGGACGATCTTCGGCGGCGTACAGGAGAACGGTGTGTGGCGGAGAAGGATGAACCACGAGCTCGCTGCACTTTACGGCGAACCCAGTATCCAGAAAGTGGCCAAAGCCGGAAGGATACGATGGGCAGGGCATGTTGCAAGAATTCCGGACAACAACCCTGCAAAGCTGGTGTTTGCTAACCATCCGGTTGGTACAAGAAGGCGTGGAGCGCAGAGAGCACGATGGGCGGACCAGGTGGAGCGTGATCTGGCGAGTGTTGGGCGTGACCGACGTTGGAGAGCTGCAGCTGCAAATCGAGTATTATGGCGGCAAATTGTTGATTCAGTATTATCATGAATTTGATGTTAACTAAATAAATGAATGAAATGAAGGGGGCCCAAGGAGTATTTCAAGGCGTTCCAGGAGGCTCAGGAGCAACCCACGGGTTTTCAAGGGATTTCAGGGTCGTTCCATGTGTGTTCTTAGGGGTTGAGTGGGTCCCATGGGTTTCCAGGAGAGTTTCAGGGGCTTTTAAAGACAAATCTTTTCAGCCATTTTTGCATCTAGTCATGTTTAAAACGATTTCAGTCCACTAGAGCTCTCTTCAAATGTGCGATTCCTTGTCATTTAAATCAATTGTCACTAGCTCGGAATAGCTGGGAACAAAACACGAAAAACCCGGAAAAAAAGTCCGCCATAGTGAAAAAATGTCGGATGTCGGATCAAAGTCGGGTCAAATTTTATCAAATGTTGGACCACTGTTGGACCCACATCGGGTAACTATCGTGTCTATGTTGGGTTTGGTGGCCAAAATAAAAATAGGTGAATGATAGGTTGATGTCGGGTTATACGTCATCAATTACGGACAAAGCTTCAACCGTTCAACAATTGGCGAGAACCGCCCAAGTACACTAAGGTCTTTTTTTACACGGGTAGTTTTTCTGCTTTAACTCGGTCAATTTTGAGCCAATTCACATGAAAATTTGTACACAGGTAGACACGGTTAGTACTACCTGTGTACGGAAAATCAGATAGGTAGGTTCAAAATTGACCGAGTTAAAGCAGAAAAACCACCCGTGTAAAAAAAGACCTTAGTGTAACACACTTGTCACAGAAGAGTCACGGCGGCGCAGGTTTTTGTTGCGCAGAAGTCATTATGGCTCACTTCTAGCAAGTAAGTACTTATTTGTTAGAAGTTAGTCACGGTGACTACTGCGCAACAAAAACCAGCGCCGCCGTGACTCTTCTGTGACAAGTGTGTTACTTGGGCGTCCAACATTAGGATGAGCTAGCTTAAGGAAGCGTTCAACATTTGGGTTACAGACTTCCCATACAAATGTTCTATTTTCTCTTAGAAAATGTAATTTAAGGGAATACAAATTCAATGGGCAGTATAAGGGATAAGTAGATCTAGACGTTCACGGATATTTTTCAACTAAAGTGGAATTATGCACGGAAAAACAAACGAAAACCAAAATGCCAGTACTAACCGTTCAACAATTGGCGAATTACCCTAATGGTTCATTACGCAACGCAAATCAGTGCTGTAATGAACCATTACAGCACTGTTAATTTGGTGCGGGAAAGTAGGCCTTTTCCTGACAGATTTTCGTGAGGTAAAACAGCCAATTACGATGAGAAATTGCAAAACAACGGCAAAAGGTTTTTGCTACTATAATAATACTAGAAGGCACCATAGAAATTACAAAAGTGCTCCATAGAAAAAGAAGCCATGTACCAATAAAATAAAAATAATTCTCCATAGATAGACAGGAATGTACCATTAAACAGCTGAAATTGTACCGGTAAACCAACAAATTTTCTGACTGAAGTTGACAGATTGAACCAATAAATAATGACATGGTGCTCCATAAACTCATAAGAATGTTCAATAAACAATCAAGAATGTACCCATAGTTTATGCATAGATGCTCCATAGATATATCATTTTTGCTCCATAGAAAAATAAGATTGCACCATGGAAAAATAAATTTGCACCCATAGTTTATACATTGGTGCTCCATAGATATATCAGTTTTGCTCCATAAAAAATTAAAATTGTTCCATAGAAAAATAAAATTGTACCATAAACATTATATTATTTCACTATACATGTTAATCCTACAAATAATGCTACATCATGCGGCGAAGCCGCATAGAGGATTGAGGAACTGAGGCGGAAGAAGGCCGCCGAAGTTTACGATATCCCATTCGCCGTTACTGTGTCGTTTCGGTTCTAGGCAAGCCACAGATGCAAGAATTTGCGCGGTATAATGCAAACAGAGATGTTATCCCTTTTTTTAGTCCGACAAGCGTTAGCGAGTTCGGACAGCAAGCGTTTGCCCGGTCCATTACACACCTAGTTTTTTTTTCGTCTTTTCCGTCGTGCTTAATAGATGTGTGGTACGCCAAATGATTCTTTTGATGTTACCTTTATTTTGAAATATTTTCCAATTATTGAGTTACAGTTCGAGTACTGTATATTTGCTTTTTAGGTTGAAGCTTAAAATCATATGTCCCATCACCCAGGTAACTGGGTTTAGCGAGCTAGCATTATTTATAGGATTAACATGTATAGTGAGATAAGATAATATTTATGGTGCAATTTTATTTTTCTATGGAGCAATTTTAATTTTTTATGGAGCAAAACTGATATATCTATGGAGCACCAATGTATAAACTATGGGTACATTCATGGTTGTTCATGGAACATTCTTATGAGTTTATTGAGCACCATGACATTATTTATTGGTGCAATCTGTCAACTTCAGTCAGAACATTTGTTGGTTTACCGGTACAATTTCAGCTGTTTAATGGTACATTCCTGTCTATCTATGGAGAATAATATTTATTTTATTGGTACATGGCTTCTTTTTCTATGGAGCACTCTTATATTGTTTATGGTGCATTTTAAATATTTTATGGGTGCATTCAACCGGCTGCCCAAAAAAACTAATACACGCCAGACTCCCCTTTGAACATCCTAGCTCCTCCAATGACCGACCGACCGATTGTTTGTCAAGTTTGGAGGCTGTCGTCGTCGTTCGCCGGAGGGGAAACTTACTTCAGAGTTTGTTCGCTCTATTCCTGATAAACTCAACGCTAATCGGCATCACCATCATCACGAGCGAAGGTTCATCCCTTACCTATAGCGAACGAGCAGCCAGCCAGCAGCAACCGTGCGATGACCCAGTAGATATCCACAGTCTGACTGTCGGGGGCAGAGTTCACTCTCGAGGCACGTAGTTTGGCAAGTTGTATACTCCCCACGTCGTCGTCGTAAGTACAACATTGTTCTCACCCTACCCGGACAGGTGTTTTTCGGTGGAGGTGGAGTTGCAATTGTTCCGAGGAGTACGTGACAGCCATTTTCACTCTATTATATCTCTAGAGTGTTTTATGGAGAGTCACGTCAGGCAGGATAACTCACCCAAGAAACGGGAAGGCCACCAACCAGTTGTTGGTTCACTCGAGACGTAAGGGACTGCCGCGCTCGCTGTTGGTGCGGATGATTAAAGCGAGATAATGGTTGAACTTTTTGAAAAGTTGAGTAATTTTTGTAATTTATTTGAGCACGAAACCGAGAAGACAATACACAACAACAGGAAGGGGTTTCGTGCGATTCGTCGGCTGACGAGGGTTGCCCAGTCCGACAATTACTAACTGTCTGTCGAGCTACAGGCAGGGTGCGGGATGCGTGACAGTTTCGGAGTCGTTGTTTTGATTTATGATTCTTTGGGAAACGAACGTGGAAGAGGACGACAAAGATGGTCAACATGGTAGATGAAGCCAGACGACGTTTTATTACTGGTCTTTTGAGGTGAGTTCAGCTTATCTTTGACGAGATTTTTATCGAGGAGGAGCGCGTGCTTTGGAATGGTAAGTTTCTTCAGTTATGGGAAGAGTTGAAAGTGTAGCACCTCTGAATAACCTTGATGAATTATTTGTTTTTGCAGTTGTCAAAAGCGTAATACAGACCTTTTTGATTCCGATAGCTTTGACAAGTCTTTTGGGATGGATGAAATGGATGTTGGTACAAACCTGAAAATATAAAAGAAAACAAAATGTCAATGTAATATGCGATGCTGGGGTAATCATTCTTAAACTGAATGAAATATGAAATACGGAAAATGAAAAGTTTGCTTTTCTTCTTTCCAGAGATGCCTCTAGGGATTCCTCCAGTAATACTTGCTGAGAATGCTTCAGGAATAAGTTCTGAGATATATGCTGTAAATTTCCGACTGTAGTTGCTTAACGAATTGATACCTGTTTTCTTCCTTCTGTTGGAATTTCTTGAAAATATCCTCTAGGGATTTTTTTTCTAGAGAATCATCCATAAATTCCTCCGAGAACTAAAAATCCTTCAGGATGTCGTGATGAGAGTCCTCAGAAGCCCTTCTGATATTTCCTGAAATTTTACTTGGGATATCTCCAGGAACTCCTGCTAGGATTCCTTAAGAAATTCTTGCTGGTATTTCTGCAAGATTTTTTCCATAAATTTCTACGGGAACTTCTCGAAAGATATACCCAGAAATTTCAATAGTGTTTTTTCAGGATTTTTCTCTTTGTATTTGGAAGTTTTTCAGAGATTTCTTTTGGAGTTCCTTTCAAGAAACCCTGCAGGTATATTTCAAAGAATTTCTAACGGTGTTCCTCTAGGAATTCCTCCGAGACACGAATATTCCGAAAGTGTCTATAACAATTTCCTCAAATATTTTCCAAAGAATTTTTCACACATTACTCCTGTGATACCTACACAAGTTTCTCTTGGGATTCCTCCAGGAACTCCTGCTGAGTTCCTCCACAATGTTTGCTGGTATTTCTGCAGAACTTTTCCCAGATATTTCTTGAAGAACTCTTCTACGAATGTATACAAACATTTCTGAGATGAATTTCTTCAATAGTTTCTCCCAGAATTTCTCCGAGAATTTTTCCAGAATTTAATCAAGGAATTTTCCCAGGGTTTCTTTCAGGATTTTTTCAGGAATTCTCGCTTGGATTCTTCATGAAATTCTACCGGGCATTCATCCATGGCATGGATTCTAGAAGATTCTGCTGGTGTTTCTCCAGGAATTCCTCCGGGGCTTCTCCAGGAAATTTTCAGCAGGTTTGCATGAGAATTTCTTCAGATTTGTCGTTCAGAATTTTTCCAGGCATTAATACTGAAGTTTTTTTTTAACATTCCTTAAGCAACTCATTCTGGGCCTGCCGGGGTTTCTTGGTATTCCTTCAGAAATGTTCCCAAGATTTTTGTCAGAAACTTCTCCACGGATGCATCTAGAAGTTTCTGAGAGTGATTTCTTCAATGAATCCTCCTATAACTATAGGGTCGTGGATGTGTGGATTCATTAAGAAATTTATCTAAGAATTTTTCAAAGATTTTTTTTCAAGAATTTATCCTAGAATTCCTTCACAAATACCTGCTGTAATTTCTGCATAAAATTTATCGAGAATTCATCCCGTCCATCCATGGATTTTCTGGACCTCTAGGAGTTCCTCTGAGACTTCCTCCAGAAATTTTACCGGGGATTTCTATAAGAATTCTTCTTTATATTTCCCAAAGAATTTATCCAGGCATAACTCCCGTGATACCTTGGGGTTAATTCAGAAGCTCCTGATGGGATTCATCCAGAAATTCTTGTTGGTACTCCTGCAGAACTTTTCCCATGAATTTCTTCATAATCTTCTAAAAGGGTGTATCCAGAAATTTTTGAGATGGGTTTCTTCACGAATTCCTGCTAGAGTTACTCCGTGGATTGATCTAGGGTTTCTTTCAGAAATTCATCTTAGGATTGTTTCAAGAATTCCAGCTGTATTTTATTTAGAAATTTAACCGCAGATTCATCCAGGGACTTTTCCGGGTATCCTTCTAATGTTTTTTTTAATCTCTTTGAATACCATTAGTTATTTCTCCAGGAATTACTCATTCAAACATATTTTCTTGAAATTTCTTTGGTTTTCCATTAAGCATATCTCTTAGTAATGCTTTAGGAATTTCTCTTGTGATTTATTCCCGGATTTCTTGTAGAGAAGAATCTGAGTCTCCGGGAAATCATGATTGAATTTCTCAACCCTGCCAGGCTCCTCCACAAATTTCATCTGGAATCATAACAGGGAATTTTCCGTGATTTCAGTAGGAATTCCTTTAATGGCTCTTTTTTTAAATTTATTTATTTATTTGTATTTCTACACCTGAACTCTGGGGTCTTAATGAAAATTAAAACTAAGAACGAATAGTCACATTTTAAAATAACAAATTTAAGTTTTACAAAATACATTAACGGAGATCAAATTCATCAAAAACATTATTAAAATTTACTACCATACACCTAAAAGGATCATGTTGTCCATATCGGCTATTGCGAGAATCCAAATGGAGAAAGTTGCGTCGACGTTCAGGAACGTAAATACCAGAGATGCCAGAAGATTTTCATCAAAAATCTGTACCAATTTAGATTTTTCTGTATCGCCGTGTTTGAGGATATAGCAGACACCGGGAGTCCTAGATTTCAATAGAAACTAACAAAAATGTACTACTTTTTGACGATTTTAAATTTTTATTGATATTAATTTTTCTAAAACATGTGTAAAATGTACAAATTTCCATAAATTCTTCAAAGTTTAAGCAGCAATTTACAAAGTTTTCATTGAATTCATTGAAAATTACTTCAAATTTTATGCTTTCTGTAGAAATCTGTATCACCTTTCAAAAATCTGTATTTTTCTGTACTCTGTATCTTGTCTGTATGGAAGGTAAAAAATCTGTATAATACAGAAAAATCTGTATATCTGGCATCTCTGATAAATACGAAGCTCAGAGAGTAAAGCTGGAGCATCAATCTCGCCATTCAATAGCTTCCCAATAAAGCTGGATTGCATAGACGATCTCCTGTTCTCCAGAGTAATCCAACCCCAATAGCATGCACCGATGCTCATACGGAGGAAGCATTAGTCCTTAGGATGCCTCTAGGTATGTTTCCGAAGATTGCAATAGGGAATTGTTCAGATATTACTCAAATGATTCATCCAAGTGCTCCTATGAAGGTTTCTTCAAGAATTACTTACGAGATTCCGTCAGGAATTCTCGAAGAGTTTCGTCCTGTAATTCTTCAAGTTATTTCTCCAGGAATTCTTCTTAGGATTACCAGCAGAAATTTTGTCAAGGATTTCTACAGTGAACAATTGGAATTTAAGGGTTTTCTATGGATTCTTCCACGGCAAGGGTAGGATAGGGTAGAGAGTTGGGGTAGAGGGTTGGGTAGAGCACACTTAATTTAAATCGCCGACCTCAGCAAACGGATTGCCGAGAATCCAACAGCCGAGAATCCGGTAAAAATTTCCACTGAATCTCGGTAAAAGTTTTACCGAGATGTCGTTAAAACTTTGCCGAGATCTCGGTAATCCAACTTTTTACCGAGATTTCGGCAAAGTTCACCGAGACTCGGTAATGGTTTACCGAAATCTCGGTAAAAATTTTACCGAGAATCAGTAAATATTTTACCGAGATATCAGCTGTTGGATTCTCGGTAAACCGTTTACAGAGATCAATTTCTGAATTTAAGTGTGAGTGTTGTGATATAAGGTAGTGTAGAGGGCATGATAGATGATTGGGTAGAGGGATAGGGTAGAAGGTAGAATAGACTGTAGTGTACAAGGTAAGGTATAGAGTTAGGAGAGACAAGAGGGTAGAGAATAGGTTAGAGAGGTAGAGTGTTAGGGAAGAGGATAGGGTAAGAGATTAGGATGAAGGGTTAGGGTAGAGAGTAGGGTAAAGGGTAGGGTAGACGGTTGTGTAGATTGTTAGAATGAAGAGTAGGCTATAGATAAGGATAGATGGTAGGGTAGAGGGTAACCCAGGTAACAATTTTATGTTGTGCAAACGTTTTTCCAACTATTTTAGGCAGCCTTCGTTTGAACAAAAGCTTTTATTCTGCTCCTAAACATCTGATTTTGGTGATTTTATTCAACCTTTAGCTGATTTGATGTACATTGAAAGGCTTCTTCAAGGCATTAATATGCACTTAATCAGTAAACAAACAAATTTATTTTTTGGGTAAAAATTAAAAAAAAACACTTTTATTTGCCCCTTTTTTACCATTTGCTTCTTTCTATTTCTTGAACAGATATTTGGGAATGTATAAATTAATCAATGGGAAACTAGCATCTACACTACACACAATTGTACGAAAACGAAAGCATTACTTGTTGTTTCTGAATAATTAAGACCATAAGTTGAACAAAGCCTGTATTGAGGCTGGAGAAGCAATGTGGACCCTACCTTAAATTGCTTAGGTCCCGCTGTCAAAGTTATTTGATAATAGGTTACAGATGATTAATTCTGCATAATGATGCATGTTTTAATGCTGGTTACACAGATTAACAATATTCTACTCAACTTGATATTCAGCCATCTACGTATTGGCAATTGAAGAGTTTGAACAAGCCATACTTCATATAAATGTTCGGCTGTCATTGTGCTGACACCATTAACCAGCCAATGTTCAGCTAATACTCTCATTGTTCAGCATTGATTATTATATTGGTAGACGGTAGGTTAGGGTAGGGTAGATAGCTAGGGTGAAAGATAGAGTGGAGGATAGGGTAGAGGGTAAAGTATAGGGTTAGGATAGACAAGAGGCGAGAGGGTAGGATAGAGAGGTAGCGTGTTGGAGCAGAGGATAGGGTGAAGGATTGAGATGAAGCGCTAGGGTGAAGGGTTAGGGTAGAGAGAGGGTATAGAGTAGGGTAGATGGATGAGTCGAGGGTAGGGTAGACGGTAGAGGGTTGAGATGAAGGGTAGTGTAATAGATAGGGTAGAGAGTTAGGGTGAAGGATAGCGTGCCTCTAGAGATGGCCTTCTGAAAGGGTAGATAATTAAGGTAGAGGATAGGGTAGTGGGTTACAACAGAGGCTTAGGATAGAGGCTTAGGGTAAATGGAAGGATGGAGGATAGTGCAGAGGATAGTGTGAAGGGTTAAAGTAGAAGGCTCCTGAGGCACGTTTCTTTCTCTATTTGGGACATTTTTGCCATAAGGTAGGCCATACAGAAGAAAGTAGGGTGGAAAGTAGGCTAAATAATAGGGTAGAGGGCAGGACAGACGGTGAGATTGAAGGTTAGGACAGTGCATATGGTAGATAGTTAGAATAAAGGACAGGAAAGACGGTAAGGTAGAGAGTTATGGCAGAGAGTAGGCTGATGAAATGAAATGAGACGAGCTGAGATGAAATTTTCTCTGGAAGCCTTCCGAACTTGCTTCCGAATTTCTTTCCAGAATTCCCTCGGGCATTCCTTTCCAGATTTATCACAGGATTTCTCCACATATTTCTTCCAGAATTCCCGTATGGATTCCACTTGGGATTTCTTCAGGATTTCTTCTGTAATTGCTTTGAGAAACCGAGAAAGAAGTCTATTAGGTATTCTAGTCGGCATTCCTTGAGGGATCAGCTTTTGGTAACGTCTGTGATGGATTGTAAATTGAAAATTGGTCTTTTCAGTCTTGACAAAATTCAAATACTGTTATTTAATCTTGTCCGACGTTTCGGTTACATTTGGGACCATCCTCAGGGAATCTATTATTACAGATTCTTCGTTCAGTGTGTTCTGTTGAACAAAGGTTGTCCAGTGGATTGAATTTTCACTATCAGCAGGTAACGGTTGGGGCTCGGTAACTGTGGAAAACCCCTTCTGGAATTTTACCGCTTTGGAATTTGACACCTAACGCTTGATTGCTCTGAGGGATTCCTGCTGAGAATCCTGCAAAGATTCCTTTCGGGAAATCGTAAAAAAATCATTGAAGATTCCTGCTGTGATTCCTTCAGGAATTCCTCAGTTTCTGCCGAGATTTCTTCAGGCAATCCTGTAGGTAATTGTGCCGGAACTCCTGATAGGATTTCTTCAAAAATTCTATCCATGTTTTTCTTCCGAAATTTCTTCAATTATTCCTTTCGTAATTTCTCCTATGATTCTTTCAGGAATTATTGCTCAGCTTCCAGCTAGGATTCCTGCCGTGATTCCTCTGGAGACTTTTTCGGACACGGGATTACTTAAGGAGTTACTCCTTTTCGAAACATATCAAGTAGGGTACAAATTTACTTCGTCATATGCGCTATTTTCCGTCATATCAGACGGAAAATTTCCGATTATTACATATAATCTAATTTATCATCGCCTACGGCTTACCACATGGAAGTAAAAAGATGTAGAGTATCAATAAATACCCCCTATAGAACTAAAAATCGAGTGTTACGTAGAAGGTGGGACGGACATAAAATTCAGGTTATGCCTGAAATAGACGTGGACTTGACGGAAACATAATTCGAGGGACAATTTTATTATTTTTACGAAATTGTAGTTCTTTTACAATATTTCCTTACATGATATGGACGCTGCTTTTTAAATTAGTAATTGATACCCAATTTGCCATCAGGCATTAAGCAAGATGCAAGAATAAAACCGCTCATCATTTTGTCGGTGCTTACATAGCCGGGAATTAGATGAAAACCCTACTCCAGAATGGTTCATGTGGATGGACCACCCTCATCCTCAGTTTTGTAAACTCTCATCTTTGGATAGCAGAGCACAGCCATGCGGTCGTTCTGTTGCCCGCATATTAAACTCTACTAAATTTGCTAGAACATTCCGACCCAGTTCAGTGGACCCGTCCCGTTTTGGTAAACGAGTCCTATTTATGTAACTCATGTCAAGCCACGATTTTCCCGCGGATACACTGCATAATCTGTCCAAAGCTAGAAATCCTTCAAAGTCGACTGTTTGCCACCAGCCGGCTCCACCCTTCGCCGGGAAAGCATAAAGCCAAATTTCATAACATACAGCGCATAAATTCAGCCGTATATATGCTACAGCTCGGTAACTACTAACCAATTGTGGGGAGGGGATCAAACCGACCTCAGCAATCGCCGGAGGTGATGCCCTGTGTGCTCCACCACCACGAGGACGACGGCGACGACGAGGACGAGGATGCGACGATGCAAAGGGCACCACCGGGCCGGGTGTAAGGCTCTCGCTTGGACAACAACACAGACGACAGCAGGCGGGAGGCCGATCGCGTGCACCCTCTGTGTGTTGTGTAATCCGGCATCGCTCGGTTTTATATCTACGCCCGGATAGAGCGTGGATGGGTGCAGTGCAAATGAGGGAGGAAGGGAGAAAGGGAGGAGTCACAGAAACCACTGGTTTTGTGGTCTTTGCTCCTCGGATGCGGCCCGTCGAAATTCAAACTGACAGCTTTGTGATGGCCTCCCTGCTCGGAGGCTTTTAAGCGTGGCCTGGTCTGGCATGTGGCAGGGTTGAAGGATGATTGCGAATAGCTTTGGAGAGCGAGCGAGCGGGACCATACGAATGGAAGTGGCTCTCAAAGTTTCTACTAAACAGCGCGGGGTGGTTTCTGTGAGATGGGTTAGTTGCATCTCGAATAGTTTGGAGATGTTGGGTCATCATATTTTTTTCCCATCGCCGCATATTTGAGAAATTTGGCAATCTCAATTAGTTTTAATCAATCCACACATTATCAGAATCATGTACTTGGGCTTACTGGTGACCACCGACAACGACACCAGCAGAGACATTCAGAGACGCATTGTGGCAGGAAATCGAGCTTACTTTGGACTCCGCAGAACTCTACGATCTTACAAAGTTCGCCGTAACACGAAGTTAACTATCTACAAAACGCTGATTAGACCGGTCGTTCTCTATGGGCACGAAACATGGACCCTACGTACAGAGGACCAACGCATCCTTGGAATTTTCGAACGGAAGGTGTTGCGTACCATCTACGGCGGAGTGCAGATGGAAGACGGGACTTGGAGAAGGCGAATGAACCACGAGCTGCATCAGCTGCTGGGAGAACCAACCATCGTCCATACCGCGAAAATCGGGAGGCTACGGTGGGCGGGTCACGTCATCAGGATGTCGGATAGCAACCCGACTAAAATGGTTCTCGAGAGTCATCCGACAGGTACAAGAAGACGTGGAGCGCAGCGTGCTATGTGGGTCGACCAAGTGGAGGATGATCTGCGGACTCTACGCAGAGTGCGGAACTGGAGACAAACAGCCATGGACCGAGTGGAATGGAGGCGGCTACTATGTACAGCAGAGGCCACCCCGGCCTTAGCCTGACCGGTAAGTAACATTATCAGAATCACCAGTTGCAGAAATCTATGATACGCTTTTTTTATTTTAATTTTTATCAACATATTTTTTAATGACGAACGGGACGATCGAGGAAATGTCCGCCATTGCTCTGTTGCTAATAAGATGGTAATCTAGGATTATACTTCATATTTTGTAACAAAAACTTATTGTACATGTTCACTTGCTGTGCATATGCTGATTGTTTTACAGCATCTTCAGTGCGATAGAAATAGAGATTACCATCTTCAAAATCATCTTAAAGAATCGTTTGTATTCCACCCAAATGTTTGATGATTTTTTTCCAGGAAGCTAGCTGGGACTCACGCCCTAAACGTGCACACAAATACTAGGTACCCGAAAAAATTAAACATTCGTTTTATTCTGGATAAATATGTACATAGAAATACAAAATGGACAATATATACAAATACCTAGACTGGGCAAGCTTTTAGATAAAAAAAAATCTTCGAAATTAAGATTCCAAAAGTTCAATTGAAAGCTTTTTTAAACTCGTAATGAAAAAAGTTTTGATATTTATTTGTCAGTAATAGACCGGAACAAATTTCATTTTCTTCTTTTGTCACTTTGCTCGTTGACTCGTCAAGGGGAGGATGATAAATAATAAATGTATTTGATAAAAAAATACCCAAACAATTAGGCAAAATAGTCAAACTCATCGGATTTGTTAAGAAATTTTCTCGACGACTCTAATTTCTCTTTAAAATTTTTAAATTTCCTAAATAATTTATTTGCGCCCCCCCTCAAAATGTGGAATTCCGACAAAAAATTTGTGTCAGCCTAATAACATAAACATAAACGTATATACCAATGTGCATTAGAACCCGCTCAGAATTTAGCTAAGATGTCCCGTGTGGTAATTTGAAGCGTTAAAAATAGGCTTTCCTACTATTTTAAAGCTGCCTTCATTTGCACAAAAGCACAGAAGATACAATCCTTTATTCAGCTCTACAACATCTAACTTTGATGATTTTACTCAACCTTTGGCTGGTTTTAAGCGCTCTGAAAGCCGATTTAAGGCTTAATGTGCGCTAAATCAGTAATCAATCCAATTTATTTGACATACGTAAAACCTGAATTTCAAAATGGACAAATTGAAATGCAACATTTGTGCTGAAACAGAACGGCGGTCTCTCTATCGCATAGTAGTCGTGTGAGGTACACGCGACCGAGACTTACGCCCGAAACACACTGATTGTCTCAATGTCTCATTCACAAGTCGTGAATGAGTATTGTGATGTGGATAGATCAACAGTCTCGACACTTGAAATTACAAGCTCTCACTGTTGTTCGTGAGCGCTCTCACGGAGTGTTGGAAGAACCGGAGACGATGTAGTGTTTTGAAGAAGAGGATGGGCTGAGGTGCGTATTGGATTCAGGTTGGCTATCGGCTCCGCAGAGTCGTTACCTGTTATGTGGCGTGGTTGATTAACACATCGTGTCTAACGAACTGAGCACACGTGGGTTCAAATCTCTCCATAACTACGTGTTTTTTCCGCAATTTCCCATCTCAATGTTTTCATTGTTCAACATATGTTTCAACCGCCCTTTTTTGATTTCTTAAAACAAGTGCCTCTTTAATGACAGGAAAAATATCCTGTGATTTTTTTACCTTTTAAAAACGTGTTTGATGTTTTCCATAAGTATGCTCTAAAAAATAAGTAGAGTAAGGTGGGACAAAAGTTCGACACTAGTTGAAAATACAATATTTTTCAAAAAACCGAAGCAGACATGAATAAATGAATACCGTCGGGTCCATCCATGTCATTTCCGAGATATGACAGTTTAAAAATTAGTTGTCTAAATAATAGTGTTTTACCCGAACAGTTCTAACTTCGCGAAAAATTAATCAATCAAGCCCAAATTTGTACCAATGATGCACATATAATAGGTTGACAAACAGTCAAAATTTGAGATTTTTGGATGCACTCTATGAAAAGTTACAGCATGTTGAATTTTTTTGTGGGAGAAAAAAAGTTGCCTTTCGCAAACATTTTGGCCATCCCCTGTACATGCTAAAGCGTCTTTGAAATATACCTAGTTACGCCCCAACATAAAATATCCAATTCGATTTCATTACAATTCCATTTCATGCGTTGGAAGGACCATCGCATATTAGAATTTTTGATCAAAAACCAACATATCTTTTCGAAATATTGATAAATTTTCATAATTTTTGGAGTGAAAGACTCTTTTTCTAAAAGGCTTCGAACAAACTTGACACCCGAAAGAAATAATTTAAATTGAGCTCAAAAACTTCATATGAAACTCTTGCCCCACTCGAACTTTTGCCCCACTTTACTTCTATCCTTTATAAAATTAGCTTTAGTTTCCCCGGATATGAGAAAAATGCTATGCTTCCATATTTTTGCGCTATAAAGGGGTTTACCAAAACAGAGTAAACCGCAGTTAAATATTTTCTTGTGTAGACGTCACGATCTGTGTACAGTCAGGTTTTTTTTACGCAGTTTTCATTTACGCGGCCACGTAAATGAAAACTCCATACAAAAAAAATCATCGTCTTATTTTTGCATGATTCGTCGAGAAATGGTGAGACTTTTTTTACGCGGTTTTTTGGATTTTGAACTGATTTTTTTTTTTTACGCGGTACGTATCCCCCGCATAAGAAAAACCTGTATATTACTTTGGAAATTTTATGAAACATTTCACCAAGCAGCTTAAAGGCTTACCCAGCTATTTACGCTGTTTAGTGGATCCCCTTATTAGAAATTCGCATACACATTGTTTTGCCTTTTCTACACGTGTGAATCCTTTGTGTGATTTGAACAATCGCCTGTGTGATTTTTTGACTGTTTCAGCTTTCTGAATTGTTCAACTATAGACATGTTTGATATGCATTGATATCGGTTACCTCTGTTATTTTTCATTTTTTTGCTACTCGACATTGCAAGAAGGATGAAAATTGGACCCGGTTGGGATGGTGATTTGATTCCAGTTCGACTTTCTATTCCGCAGAATCTTAACATGTTCTGTGGCTTGGTTGTTTAAAGCACCGGTTTAGCGATATGGGGTCGTGGGCTCGAATCCCACCGAAACAAGTGGAATTTTTTTCAGTGATTTATCTCTCCATTTTTTTTTTATTAAACGCATTTCGCCTCCAAATGCTTCAAGTTTTTGCGCCTATTTCAGATATACTGGCCAAAAGGTATAACTGGAAATGGACAATTAATTAAATGTCATAATTTTTCAATTCTTTTTGCACTCACCAAAAAAACAACTTTTGTGAATATTTCACTTTGTGTTCCTCAATACATACAAGGAAAATCTCTCCTATGATATGAGACATTTCTTCTTATATATTTTGTGTGGTATTTTTTTTAAATAATAATCTCATATATAAATGAAAAAGTCTCTTTTGTAAGGTTGCAATTCACAATTCGATTCCACCAGAAGTTCCTTTACAGTTTTTTTTAAACTCTTTCAAATATTCGAAATTCATTTAGAAATTCAACTAGGAATTCCTCTAGAAATGACTGATTTTTTAGAAATTCCTCTCTCCAGTCGTGTGCTTGACGACACTGAAGACGACCTTACAGTTGAGGTCGAAATACGTATCTATCAAAGGATGCAAATTCTTAGTGGAATTCAAAGGAACAGTACTTAACACGATTTTTTTTTACTTAGATTTATGAGATTTATTCAAAAATTTCACGAGATATTCTTTTGAAAAATCTTCTACGAGCTGCTTCAAGGAGTATTTGGGATTTGTACAGAAATTCACTAATATTTTTTTAAGTAAATCCTTCAATTTAACATTTTTTCCACGAATTTCTTCAAACATCTTCGGATTTTTTTGAGAAAATCTATCAGAGATTACTTTAGAAATTTATATGAATATTTATTTAGGAAATAATTTAGGGATTGTTTTGGAAATTTCTCCATCGGTTTATTCCGAAAAGCACACAAAGATTTCTTTAGTAATGCAACCACCCAGCCAACCACATATCGTAGATCATTGTGTGGAAAAAATCGTATAGTTTCATGTATTGAATCAGAATTGTATATTTGTTGACAATGATTGCGTAAAACCGCATTTCATGCCAAATCAAATTTCAATTGCGATTTTGTTTCATATAGTCGTCTCCGATCATAAAAGGTGTGAGATACTATCGGTAGGATCGCACAAAATCGGATAGAATCGTTAAAAAAACATACATTCTTAGTGTCGAGCTGCAAGTTCGCTAGCATCGTATATATGATTTCTTTGAATCGTGGAAATCGTCGCTTCACATCGTATATGAATCTGCTAAATCGAGCTTGCTACCTAAAGGTATGATGAAAATCGGTGAAATCGTATACAACTATAACAATGTTGTTTATTGATCGTTTGCGTCACACTTGCGTCGTATATGAAGTGAATGAAATCGTAGAAATCGTAGGTTTATTCATTTTTACAGTCGCATATGATTGTTACTGCACTTTTAATAGTCGAATCTTAATCTCGAAAATCGTAAATGGTTTTGTTTACATATTTGTATGATGGAGAAAAAGAAAAATAAAGGTATTCATCACAAATTTATATTTTTGTTGTTGTTGACACATTCCAACCATGGTAACAATAATTTCAACCAAATATATAGATTTTCATACTAGCAGATGACTTACAATAAGTGATGTATAGATTCCAACAACGATGTGAATTCAGGGCCTCTTGCACGGCACCACTTTTGGTGCCACTCAATGCACAACAACAACGCTCCCACCACAAGTCTCACACAGTGTCATGCTAATTTTTATTCGTTTCATGCCATTCACTTTGAACTCACTATTTTCAATTTGGCAATATAGCCAATAGAGATGACGCGCAGTTCTCAATCAAAGGACCTAAGTTCGGTTCCCACTGAACACCAATTGGTCTTTTTTATTTGAAAATTTTGAGCCGTATATTGGTACTCTCAATCGTAATAAGATCATGCATAATCGTATATTTAGACGAATAAAATCGGCGAAATTGTAGATTTTTTTGAGAAATCGTAAATTATGTTGGATGGAATCGCAGTAATCGTATATACGTATCGATATGGCCTCCACTTTAGTATGTATATGCCTGTTTCGTGCATTAACCCTTTGGAGCCGGAGGGGTCATATATGACCCCAACATAGAAACGACTGTATAAATTCATCCATTCGATAAAACAGAATACTGTCTTCGGCAAAGTTGTTGCAAATTGAGTTCTCTATTAGGGAAAAATGGGGATATTTGTATTTGGGACTTAATTGATAACCTAAAACATCCTGAACACCATGAGAATTGCAAAAACGTAATAATTGACATACCAGTTTGAATTTGGATGTGGGTATGGTGTATATGTTTCCATTTAGCCTTTATCAAGAATATCAAAAAGGTATTTTATATTCTGGGATGTTCTAGGTGTTCCAAACTGCCCTATGGTGAAGTCCTTCAAATCTACAAGAATCATTTTATGTATTTTCGCCACAGTTAATAGCATTGCACAACCTACTGAGATCAGTGAAGCTCTTGACATCTACTATGTCATTTATAGACGCTATAGGGATATTCCAGGTCAGCCAAACTACCTTGGAGTTCAGGACTTCAGGTCTACACTCGTAACAGTATCCATATCTGTTATACTGAAAAACGCTGCATAATCAACTGCAGTTACTGGAACAATCTGAAGTCTACTAGCTTATTATAAACCTTTGGGACATCTAGGGTCGTCCAAACTGTTCTATAATAAAGTCCTTCAAATCTACAAGAACATCTTTATGTGTTTTAACCATATATAATAGTATTGTACAATCTGCAGGGGTCCGCAGAGCTCTTGAAATCTCAAATGTCATTCAGAGACACTACAGGGATATTCCAGGTCAGCCAAACTACCTTGGAGTTCAGGACTTCAGGTCTACACTCGTAACAGTATCCATATCTGTTATATTGAGTAACGCTGCATAATCAACCGCAGTTATTGGAGCAATCTGAAGTCTACTGTTTTGTAATAAACCTTTGGGACATTCACGGTCGTCCAAACTGTTCTATAATGAAGTCCTTCAAATCTTCAAGAAAAACTTCAGTTGTTTTCACCATAACAAATAGCATAGCATAATCTGCTGAGATCCATTAAGCTCTTGAAATCTCAAATGTCATTTAGAGACACTATGGGAATGTTCCTTCCAAGTCAGCCAAACTATCAGAAGACTTACTGGACATAACAGATTACAAATCGTAGTTTTGTAAAATGAAAGAAGTTACCGTTACACCCACAGACTTTAGGATCTAAACTCAAGAACACTGCATATATTCGCATAGTTGACGTAAGCGCCATTGTAGTTTTCAACACACTTTTGAAATTTTAGCAATAATAAATGGGAAGTTTAAGATTTTTTTCACTTTGACATATAGCTAGTGAATAGATCTTGTGCTCTATTGATTAAAACTGGTAACAATTATGTACATGTGATAGATATTAGCTTGTGAATCCTGACATTGTCAATGGTGGTTACGTCGACTATGCGATCATGGGAAGAACAGTTTGGATGACCTAGGATACCCCGACTAATCTGATATTGTCTATTGAATTTTCAGAAGACTTACTGGACATGATAGATTACAAATCGTAGCTTTGTATAATGAAAGAAGTTACCGTTACAACCGCAAACTTTAATCTAATCTAATCTAATCTAATCTAATCTAATCTAATCTAATCTAATCTAATCTAATGCAAACGCAGCCAGTACGAGAAAGCATTCTGGAAAATAATAGGGTTAGATTATGCCCAATTATTTTTCTTGTCAGTATTGATGCTTGCGGCATATCAAAAATATGACACAAGCGTCAAAGCGGCCAGGCCTACTGCGTTGCATTAACCGCAGAGATGATTCTTTGAAATGCGTGGACATTAGAAGGTTACGCGTTGAATAGCTACTTCATTCGTCAAAGCAATTCTCGAATCTACAGGGGTGGAAGGATGCGTGGACATACCGTACCAAACGCTCCAGATTCAAATTCAATTGGTAATGCGGTGAATATCAAATGTTTCATATTGGAAAGATCTCACCCATGTGTAATGCAACGTATGTAATCCTTTGATGTGCTGCCGGATCTGTTGACAAGTGTTTCCTCTGCCTGGCTTCTTGGACACAAATATTACAATTCTAACATTCCAAAAACACGCCGCTTTTATAACTTCAAAACGCTTTTCCCGGCTATGCGCTGCACGAATCACATCGAATCCGCTCCATGTAACGCCATTTGGCGTGGTTTGCGACAACTCAATTCAAACACACTATCCCTAGAAATGGGACACTTCGAACAAAATGAATTTTCTTCTTCGATTTTATCTGTAGTCACATCGTTAACCACTCACATAGCACAATAGTTTCGGAATCATTTCAGATTATATTTGTACTTTTTTTTAACTTCAAATAGTTTTAATTCTTCCAGATTTTCGCGAAAACAAGCGGAGAGAAATTCTGCTGTCACGAAAACACGTCCACTCGCGAGCAAGGCTTCTTACCGTTACAACCGCAAACTTTAGGATCTAAACTCAAGAACAGTTTTTTTTTGTTTAGAGAGACTTTACCTCTAGGGCATTCGTCTCTGAAGAACAGTTTGGATGACCTAGGTTATCTCGACTGATCTGATGCTGTCTATTAAATTTTCAGAATACTGACCGGATATGATAGATTACAAATCGTAGCTTTGACTTTAGGATTTAAACTCAAGAACAGTTTGGATGACCTAGGATATCCCGACTGATCTGATACTGTTTATTGAACTTTCAGAAGATTTATTGGACATGATAGATTACAAATCGTAGCTTTGTATAATAAAAGAAGTTACCGTTACACCCGCAGACTTTAGGATCTAAACTCAAGAACAGTTTGGATGACCTAGGATATTCCTACTGATCTGATACTGTCTATTTACCTTTCAGAAGGCTTGCTGGACATGATAGATTACAAATCGCAGCTTTGTATAATGGAAGCAGTTACCGTTACCAGGCCCGTGCACAGAAGTGGCGCCAAGGGAGGGGTTTTTCCCAATTTCGGCAAAAGGCGGAGGGGCGCCTAGTGTATGAAGCGTCGGTAATGGGGAGGGTTTAACCCCCAAAACCCCCCCCTTGTGCACGGGCTTGACCGTTACACACATAAACTTAAGGATCTAAACTCAAGAAGAGTTTGGATGACCTAGGATATCTCGACTTATCTGATACTGTCTATTGAACTTTCAGAAGACTTACTGGGTATGATAGATTACAAATTATAGCTTTGTATAATGAAAGCAGTTACCGTTACACCCATAGACTTAAGGCCGGACGGGACGGTGGTTGAATCGTCCGCCATTGCTCTGTTGCTAGTAAGATGCAAATCTCAACTTCTACTTCATATTATTGACTAAAAATTTGATCGTTCATTTGCTCACTTGTGGTGCACAATCGACTAAAGTTACAGCTACGTCAGTGCAGTGGAAATTGATATTTGCTATAATAAAATCGCGAGGCAAATTGTTAGAAAGAGAGGGAAGATAGGAAAAATTACACGTCGTCCCGTGCGGCCTTAAGGATCTAAACTCAAGGACAATTTGGATGACCTAGGATATCTCTGCTGATCTGATACTGTCTATTGAACTTTCAGAAGACTTGCTGGACATGATGGATTACAAATCGTAGCTTTGTATAATGAAAGCTCTTATCGTTACACCCATAGACTTTAGGATCTAAACTCAAGAACAGTTTGGATGACCTAGGATATCTCGACTTATCTGATACTGTCTATTGAACTTTCAGAAGACTTACTGGGTATGATAGATTACAAATTATAGCTTTGTATAATGAAAGCAGTCACCGTTACACCCATAAACTTAAGAATCTAAACTCAAGGACAATTTGGATGACCTAGGATATCTCTGCTGATCTGATACTGTCTATTGAATTTTCAGAAGACTTACTGGACATGATAGATTACAAATCGTAGCTTTGTATAATGAAAGCAGTTACCGTTACACCAATAGACTTAAGAATCTAAACTCAAGAATAGTTTGGATGACCTAGGATGTCCAGAAAAAATATTCCGCATAATATTCTGCCGTTTTTATACTATTGAATACCAAAACTACAGAAAAACGTAGAAAAAACTCCAGAATAACGCTTGGAAAAAATCCGGCTTCAAAGGGTTAAATACGATTTCAAAATAGCACAAATAGCAAAATAGCACTAAATATATTTGTGACTATTCCAGTTGCAATTTCGATATAGCAACCAAATTGCTGGCTGGGCAGTTGATTTTTTTTCACGCATTCCTCCAGGAATTTCTCCATGAGTTCTATTAAAAATATCTCATGAGGTTCTGTTACAGCAGCCTGAAAACAGCACAACAGCAACCAATACAAGTTCATCCTGAGAGAAACATTTCGTTTGTAGGTACAAGTAAAAGGTGCGCAATACTAGGAATTTCGCGTTGCAAACAGTTTCAAGTACAGTTATAACAATTAAGTCCCCTGCAACATCGAAAAACTCCCTGACCGTCAGCAGAGGCTAAATCATCCAGATGTAGGTCTAATAATCATGCAACAAAATGTAGGTCGAACGATGTGTTTATGTATTATTTTGTATTTTCCTCTACAGCGATGCCCCAGTGGAGGAAAATTATAAAAGGGTTAACCCAACATTTGACAATTAGCAAACAAAATTTTAACATGTTGATTTAAAATCGAGTAAGCCCAGTATATAATAATGTCAATGCGTAATGTCAGCAAATAAAATTACAGGCGCTGAAGAAGGTCCACTCCCCGGACTATGATTTTCTCTGAGAAATGTATTGACGAATTTCTAGAGGAATCTCTGAAGGAACTGCTGGAGAAATTTCTGAAAGAATCTTTGCAGGAATTTCAATAGGAAGTAATTGATGAATTTCTACAGGATCTTTTATATGAATTCCGAAAGTCAATTCATACAAACCCATGGAATATATTTTTTTTAAATCACTGCTTAAATTTCTGAAAGAGTTCTTGGAATACTAAAGAAGTCGTTGACGATATTTCCGAAAGAAATTCCCGAAAAAATCACCCTTGTGAAATTTATACAAATCAGTAAATGTATAAAATAAAATTGTGGAGCATTGTCTTGTAGCCGTGCTGTTAGGGTCACTAAGCTTCTAATCGCAATATGCTATGGGGTGAGGGTTCGATTCCCGCTCCGGGCTATGAAACTTTTCGTGAGAATAATTTCTTTTCCGTGGCCACTGGTACATGCTCCGTAATGTCCCTTCTAGTGTTAAATTATTATTCAGTCTGTACCAACTTCTGGCTGAAGATGGTGTCCGTGTCGTTTTTAAAATTCTGAAGGAGTTTTCAAATGAATTACTCAAAGAATTTCTGTAGAAAACTCTGGAAGGATTCTTGAAATAATTTCTAGAGAAATATCTGTTAGAATACACGAATAATTCTTGAAAAAAATCAAGAGAGGACTTTTTTTTTCGGCAGGAGGAATACCTGCAGAGTCCAGATGATGGTCGCGGTGGAGGTTTCCCAACTGACAGTTCTATTGTTATTCGCAATGTTTACCCAATTGAGGTCGGATCTGAGTCCGTTTTCGTTCGTTTATTGCAAGGGTCAGCTCTGAACAAGGTTCAAAACGAAGTCATGGTGTTATTATCATTATATGTATTTTTATTAAATACACTTTACCAGATCAGTTGGCATTCGTGTCCAACAAGTCCAATTGGATTTACCAAATGCTGAAAAACCGACATCATTCCTCGTCGACTTGCAGTGATTAGAAAATTGAGTGTTTGCGAATGCCTCCAAAAGGGAGTCTTATTCCCACTTTCATGGCAACTCAATCAAAAGCGCATTCTATATTTACGATGTTGACGACAACTTCAAAATAATAATTGGTTGTTGTTTGTGCACCAATGAGAATTGTGAAATGGTTGTTACTCTATGCTTAAACGATGCCAATTTGGATTGTGATCGCTCTTTCAAAATTAAGCTTATTTCGATTTGATTAGCTTGAGCACGCTCACGTGTCAGCCTGGTTGAATAAATGTACGGCTCATGTTGAAAAAAAAAACATGTTCCTAATAATTTACAACAGATCAATAATTTAAGCATTAATTTAAACTAAAATTGTCAATACAAGCTCGAAATGATGCACAAAAACTTCCAAAATGCTGTGAAAACCCTAAGTCTTTTAATTAATTAATTTTGTAAAGTAGTTTTGTGGTTTTGGACGGTTTTCCACCATCCGCATATCTCGAAGCTTTATTGTTGCTCAGAATACTTCCCAATGCACGCTTGTATACCGCACGACACCGGAAACATATCAGTAGTTCATCGTAGTCAACGTCCATGTCGTAGTAGTCGCTTGGCGGACATGGGTCTGGTCTGACTCTGGGTACGGTCCGGATGGTTTGACTTACTATAATGTATGCAATGTGATGCGGGTACCAACAGCCAGCCGGATGGCAGTAGCATGTATGTATGCTGGTTGCTGGATGAGCTCCTGGTTATAGCTCGGTTCGGTCCCGTGCCTATCTGTGTTCACCGAGCGCAAAGTGGGGGATGCATCTTCCAAATCCCCGGTTCGTGGCTTGTAATTTCATCTTTGGCGATAAATCTATTAGAAAGTCAGGTGCACGATTTGCCTGCTGCAGTACACCTACATAGAGCTTCGATGGAGGGCAAGTTTAACTTCCGGGTGGGCGGTATGTAGTAGCATCTCCGAGGATGTTGTTGAGCATATTCCGGGTTTGATTGCTGCGGTTTTCCGCTAGGTTTTTCGGTGAAAGGTGCACTACCAAGCTGATGATGACACATGCGGAGGATGCAGTCAATTGAGTTTGCAACGTGGGACGAGAACATCTTTGAGCTTGAAAGTGCATAAGTAAGCAATGCATCTCTTCACTTAGAGCATCATGCAATTACAGCATCGTATCCTGTAGGATACCAATTTGGAAACATTTTGATCCACTATTTTTGTCTGAAACAATTGTCCGACCATAAAAACAAATAAAGTTTGAAAAATATAATAAAAGAGGTATAATAAAATACGTTAACTTCCTAGTTTCAAATAGCTTTAACCAACAGAGCTTTTCCTTGATAGAAATCTTCAAATAAATGCCTCCTTGTAAGTCAATTAAGCCGCAATTACCTTCTTTACCAAGTCCTACATAAGACACCACGCTTCACTGGTTCAGTGATTAATTGGCTTCCAGAAGCGCGTGTAACCTGAAAGTAAAGCTAATATCGCACCGGGCGGAGTCTCGTGTTCCGCCAGTAAAAATCTCTCGGAAAGCAAATTTTTCGTCTCATAACGATCATCTCTGCACCATCACTCTGTCTGCGACTTGACGTATTACACTTTCCAGAGTGATTTAAGCCCCCCATGAATTCGCAAAGCCAGCCGCCTAGCGGGAAAGCTTAAAAAAGTGATTATCCAGCAATTAATTACCGAAATTGAGTTTCATTAACTGATTTCATCTGATCCATGGCTGACGCCGCCATGCCGGTGCGCTCCCAATGAGCCCCAGTCAAAGGCTAAGTCAGACGGATTTATACGGCGATAAACGGCGGTGACTGGGTTGGGGGGTGCGGTGCTAGGGAGGTAGCTCACCGATTAAACGGCAAACGGGAAAAGTTTAATCACCAGCAAACATTAATTTAACTGCTCCGATGATCGTCGTTGTGGCGGCGAGCGGCGGCAACGACGATGACGATGACGACATTGACGTTGAAGAACGGTTTGTACGGACGTTTGAAAGTTTTTAAGACGTGCGGAGATAAAGCAATAGAAATAATCTTAAATCTTTATCTGACGAGATGGAAATTGGATTCGGTTGTTGTAAATGGTCCTAACAATCCAAAGCAAAAACTGAATTGAGAGCTCATTGAAATTCACATTCCTCAAAAGCACTCAAAGGTACTCGAACTAGCTTGTTTTTGTGAAATTGCTACAGGAAGTGTTGGCAATTGATTGTCTTATCATACATCTTGATTAGGATTTGAACTTAATTTCTTTATCACAATAAATAGAGTGTTAAATACATCAAATCGAATTATCCGTTTCTTGTAGCGTTTAAAATATTTCAGAAGTCGTTCAAAAGGACTCCACAGAACTTTCTTCAATTAATCGATCCTGACATGGCTTTGTAAGGATATACAACTGTGAGAGATGGCTTAGCAGTCTTGGTGGGAATTAAAATTTTTCAATCTTTCCCGACGTTTCGATCTATCTGGGATCAGTTTCAAGGGTTCTAAAATAAATTACAAAAATTCTACATTGCTACAATTTAACTTTAAGTCATCGATTTGTTACTGTTATATGTCATGATTGATTTTGTATAACGTGAAAATGTCATAAAAATAGTGTATTTCTGAAAGAGTCAATGGTTAATTTAAGTTTTTATTTTTATCATGTGTGTGATTTTCTCAGTGTACCAACTTCGACTAGGTCCGACGCAGTGTCTCTGACAGATTTTAAGCCTTTGAATCCGAATCTGGGCTCAGATTTGCTCCAGCTCGTCACAATTTTGAAATATACCTCAATTTATAGGGCAAAATATGCGATTTTGGGCTTTTATGACTGCAAGCCATTAACATATTTCTTAACCAATCAAAGGATAAATAGGCCAATTAACATCCAAATTAATGACTCATGCAAAATCTTTCGTTTTACCAACTCACATTCATTGATTTTACGATCTATTTGAATATTTGCTTGTAAGTCGATTACCCAGCCGTGGCACTCGCAAAGGTTTTGCTTGAGCTTGACGATTGTTCGTCCTACCAGCGGCGTCATAATGTAACACACTAAAAAAAAAATACACAAATGCAAATTACGCGGAAGAAATACAAGGTAATGAATATTATTGTAAGCTATTGGACACACAAAACTCAATGGTTTTCCTCGGTACTTTCAGGTCTTTAAGTTAGTCTCTGGTCCTACCGTCCCTAGTTCATGGTTGGCCAAACTAAGCCATTTTAAAGGAACATGCTTCAGTAACTATGTTCTGAATCGGAAAGTTTTACGACTGGTCATAATGCTATGGATTATTGAATGCATACATTACTAAGGCAGTATTTTTCAAAAGAATAGCATATATTTCAAAGAAGGGAAAATCTCTTATGTTATTGTTTTAGCAGCCGTAATGACAACAATCTCCAAAATAACATGACTCGAAAGAAAAGCTAAAGCTGAGATGCAGAGCTCTATCTTAGTTCAGGCGTTACTCCAAGAAAAGGAAGAAGTGCTCTAACTTATCTATGCATTTTTGTATTTTCAGCCTTTTGTAATTTCAGCCTTATGTCACACTTTCTTGATTTCAGCCTTTCGTATTCAGCCTTTTGTGCATTCAGCCTAATGTTACAATCCCCTTGAGACTGACCAAAAGTTAATTTTTGTTACGCTGTGTAATCTGAAATATTTGTAAGGACATTAGTATTTGCTGGATTTCCGTAATATGTTACTGTCCACACCGGGCTTTCCATTTAATAGCATTTATGCGGAACTCTGGAGATATCACTGGTTTACGGAAGAGGAAACGTTGAGCACTTTGAGTTTTCAGCCGGTAGTAAATAACTTCACTTCGTTAGGTACGCGTGACGTTTTCGCTTCGCAGGGAAATCGGCCGGTGAAAAAGTATTCTTCTGGTGATTCGACAGGGAAAATTTGCAAATGAGATTTGATATGAAAATTTGACTAGTGAACGAAAGTGAACAATTTTCTATAGTGTGGTGCATAGGACAAGAAGTGGTTAAAATGGAAATCTTCCGGAAGCAATGTGAGAAGATTCCTAGAACAATTGCAGTGGCTTCTTTCCCCGTGTTCGTTTTTCGCGTAACGATTTTGTAGTGCTTTGCGTCACTTGTCACCATCAAGCTTTGGATCGTAGCTTTGGGTTTCGGAGCTCGTTTTAGATTTTCGGACGACCATTTGAAAGTTTCCGCGTAATTTCCAATTATTAGTACGTTTTAACTCCTACGCTGCTCGGAAATTGGTGGCTTTTTCTTGGGGGTTGCGTCGTGAAAAAGAGCAGTAAATTTATTTCAATAACAACAATTGCGATTCATGGTGGAAATGCGATGCTCCACAAAGACATAAGCATGACAACCGCCGAAAGATGACCATGATAGCGGACCCGAACATGTGAAAATGATCAAGAATCAAAAGAATCTGAAGCATACCATTGGATAACGAACAATATCAAGCAGATGGGTGAGATCTTTCCAGCATATATATTACTTAACATATATTTCAGGAAAACTTCAGCTTAATAACCCATTCGGCTTAGCGTACTTCGGCCTGACGTACTTCGGCTGAGCGTATTTCGGCCTAATGACCGGAACCCCTAGTTGTACATTGGGGTCATTATGGCTCACGTGTACTACGTCAGCGTGATGAGCGTCAGTTGATTCGGAGGAAAAACTTTCGATAAAACTTCATTCGGGGAACTGGTTTATCGGGAAAATGTCGTACAATCCATTAAACATTGACCCCAATACACAACTAGGAGGGTCCGGTCATTAGGCCGAAGTACGCTTAGCCAAAGCACGTCAGGCCGAAGTATGTTAAGCCGAAGGGGGTTGCTAACCTGAAGATTATAAGGTCGAATGGGTCAGTAATGACAATTAACACCGTCTTTAGCCAGAGGCTGTACAGACTGAACTTTACAAACACGAGACGACGGACGACACATGGAATACCCAGTGGTCCAGAGGAGAATTTTCCGTTTGACGAAGAGTTTTCACAGACTGGAGCGAGAATCGAACCCACACTCCGAGGCTAGACGAAACGTCTAGATGACTGACGCTTCTAACCGCATGTTTACGAATGCTACTAGTTTGCCCCAGTAGGCAGAAGTCCTAGAAGATGTTTTGAGTCGCTAGAGATTTTTTTTACATTCCTCGAAACTAGGACATTCTATGTATACTGGGATAACTTCCATCATTTTACGATATTATTTTATCCTTTTCCATTTTCTCACATAGATGATTTCTTGATATTGAAGTTATACTGTTACGGAAAAACTAATAATCAATCTGCCAACATTCCATCTGAAAATTTCTCTTAATTTTATAACACGCAGTTGTATTATTGCATAACTTATTAACGGTAGTAGTTTATTGAACCACTGAATATCTCATTACAAACCACGTACACAGATAATCACGTTCGGTAACTTTTACCGAAATCTCAACCGCTGAGCGTTCGGTAATGGGTTTTTAACGAAATTCTGTAAACAATTACCAAATTTCGGTAAAATTCTATCGTTTACCTGTCAAACTCTAACGAATTTCGGTAGAAGTTGCTATCTTTATCGATTTTTTCCTGTAACACAATCATCATCAGAAGGCCGGCTCCAGAGGCACGTTATCCTCCATTTGTGCCATCGCCAAAAAAACAGCCTATTTCATCATCTACCTGAGGGAAAAGGAAGGAAAAAGGATTTGGATGGGGATAGGGACAGGTAGGGAAATAGGAAAAATACCCTGGAAGAGGGTACTAACGCACAAGCGTACCACAATGGGTTTAAACAGCGCCCTGAAAAGGGCACTGTAATAACGCATAGAGCGAAAGAGAGCCTATAGCTCTTTACCACAGCGGGTTAAGAACAACAGAATATCCTGAAGATTCAGGTTTCTGAAGTCAGTTTCACTTAATAAAATAAACAAACAAACAACCACCTATTTAGCCTAATTGAAAACCTTTCTTATTATAAATTTTCCCTCCATTAAAAAATAGGCTGTTCTTTCAAGTTGAGTTCAATTCTCTCTTCTTTCATCATATACTGTTCTTTCAAAATATTGTCGGCAGCCTAACTACCTTGTCAATTCGAAATGCTACTTCGGTCATGATTGATCCATTGATTTACAAAAAAATCTGAAGAATGCATAGCTTCCGTTGCCAACCCCCTAACGAAAGTGCGAAAAAACACGCTTTTCGTAATAGCTTTTTTGTTTTTCAATATTTTTCAATCAAATTTTGACACAAAAAGGGCATATCCTTCTAGTTTAGGGATTTATTAGGGATTTTTGGAATGGATACCCGGAGTTATTCCGGAATCAAAATGGGTCATTGAAATTGGCCATATTGGAAAAAGTAAATTTTCGAAGTGGGAGCAGTTAAGTTTTCAGACCTAAGTGAACTACAATGATAGAAAAATATGTCTGAAAGTCCATTCCGGTCACTTAGTGCCTTGGAACCAGTTTACGGATATTCCGGGGAACCGGTTCCGGTGTCAATTTTTGAATATGAATCAATATTTTCATGCGACACGTGAAACTTTGACCCCGGAATGGACTTTCAGACATGTTTTTAATCATTCTAATTCACTTAGGTTTGGAAAATTAACTGTTCTCATTTCGAAAATTCTCTTTTTCCAATATGGCCAATTCCAATGACCCATTTTGATTCCGGAAAAACTCTGGAGCCGTACAGAAATATTTTTTTTTTAAATATTGATGAGGCCCATCAAATGCAGTAAATTTGTCTGTCAGGTCGTAAAAACAGAAGAACGTAAGTTTAAAATTATCGATCCAAATTTAAATTACCTTGACCAGAACGCTATCGGACAGCCCGTAAAGTTTCACGTATAAAAAACTTACTTTTTCCTGTATACTCACCTCAGCCTACTCATAATCTGCCGGCCTTACACACTGCCTTCGATCCGCCCCAAAAACGTCGGTCAGAGTGTGGAAAATTAAATCACCAAATTAATTGAATCATCGGTCCGAGCGACCGGTGACGCTGCACGAAAAGCCCCCATCGGAAGCAAGACGACGGACGCTGCTGGCTGGCAGCCGGCAAATCCGTTTCATTTCCGTTGTTTGCCCTGGTCATCCATCCTGATTTGAATATCGTCTACGTATCAAAGATCTACCTTTATGTATATCCCAAGCGTCCGTCGTTACCAACACCTCCGGTAGTCTGTTGCTTCTGGCCCCGTGGAATATAGTTACTGCTGCTTCTGAGTGCCCTCATCGTTTGGCGTTGGGGCCTCGGTCAGATGGATGGGAGGTTTGGAGCGAAAGCACGAAGAACCGCCCAGCTCATCATGAAAAGTAAGCTTGGTGGGAGTGACACCGTTCTAGCACCAACATTGGCAAATTAGGTTGACACGTAGACTGATATATTCCGCGAAATTCCCAGTAGAAGTAGGGGTTTTCAAACGTTTATTTGGTGCGAAACAGGGTTTACGGAATGATCGGTAGACTTCTTCCAGAACATCCTTAAGACAAATTTGGATGGCTTTTTCCAGGACCTCTGAAAGGCTTATTCTAGAACATCTAAGTTTTCTTTCAGATCTTTTTGAAAGCTTTTTCAAGATCCAATGGAAGGTTTCTTCCGGGACTACTGAAAGGCTTCTTCCAGAAAAATTGACATACTTCTTCCAGAACATCTGAAGCCTTCCAAACCTCTGGAAAGCTTCTGAAGAACTTCTGTGAGGCTTTTTCATAACTTATGGAGGCCTGCTTTCAGAATATCTGGAAGGCTTCTTCCAAAAACTGTGGAAAGCTTCTTCCCGGAAATTTGGAACCGTACCAGTAACTTTTGAGGGCTTCATCCAGAACTTCTGGTAGGCTTCTACCAGAACATATGGAGGGCTTCTTCCAGAACTTCTGTAAGGCTGCTTTCAGAACCTCTAGAAAGCTTCTTTGGAACCTCTGGAAGGCTTCTTTAGAACTTTTGGAAGGATTCTTCCAGAATCACTGGAGCGCTATTTCTAGAACTTCTGGAGGCTTTCTTCCTGAACTTTTGAAGGGCTCCATAACCTATGGATGGCTTCCTCCAGAACTTCTGGAAGGCTTCTTACTCAGCACACTCTGAAAGGCTTCCACTAGAACTTATGTTTCATCTGAAATCTCTGGAAAATTTCTTCCAGTTTCGAGGTTTTATTCAGACTTGAAGGTTTCTTCCAGAACCTCTAGAAGGAATCTTCCAGGAGCTTCGGAAGGATTCTTCTAGTATATCAGGATGAAGTATTTTTCCGTCAGGCTTCTTCCATGGCTACTGGGAAGTTTTTTTTTGTTCTGATCATTTGTAATTTTCCTCCACAACTGTTGTTTTTTTCGTGATCATCTAAAAATGTCGGGAAGATAATTAACAGAGGCTTACGAAACCTCATTCCAGAACGTCTAGAATTCATTTTCTAGATCATAGGGATTCTTTCAGAATGTTCGAAACAATTTCCATTGAGAACCCATGCTACAGAAATCGCTAAAGTGATGAGCAACGGTTCTCGTGGCTGCTGCATCCGATATTGCTTCTCCGCGCTGTCTACCGGTAACGAGGGACCATTATTTTTCTGTTTTCCCGACATTCCCCCGTCAGCATCCCCAGGATCGGGAAGCAATCCCGGAGCAAAAGCAGCAGCAGCAGCAGCAGCAGCAACAGCAGCACAAGGCAGAAACCGAGAAGGAGGAAGGATGATGCTGATGAGCTGGGTGTTGCGTGGCGTCGTTTTCTGCTACTGTTGATAGAGGTACGTTAGCGTGTCCGTCCGGCAGCAGCGCGTGATGGGAGTTCAAAGCACAGCACAGCAGCCGCCGCGAGTGCAGCAACAACGATCCGCTTGTTGATGATGGGAAATGAGCTCGATGAGCGGGACGACGACGTTTCGTGGGAATTTGTTTTATCCAGCTGGCTGGGAAGAATGACGCTCAGCTCATAATTAAGCGTCTGCGTTTGTGGGCGGTGGTATACGATTTCGTGTTTCGGGAAGCTTCAAGCCAATGGGAAATATAGTTACTTTTGTATAACAGCAGTGGTTTGATCTTTGAGAATTTTGTTAAATTCTGATTTCAAACTTCTGCCTTTTGACTTAGGCACTAGTTTCTGGTTTCTAGCTTCTTGTTTTTAGCTTCCATCTTCCGATTTGTAGCTGCTGTCCTCTAACTTTTGGTTTATAAGTTGAAGATGAAGTAGACTCAAGAATTATATCTGGGCTCTAGATAGCTTTTAGTATTAAACTTTAAAATTTTAATTTCTTACTTCAAGATTCAAGCTTCATACTCCTTCTTCTTCTTCTTCCTTTCTTCTTCCCTTTCTTCTTATTCTTCTTCTTATTGTTCTTCTTCTTCTCCTTCTTCTTTGTAACTCAACTCAACAACGAACAGATATATTGGGTGTCTTTATCGTCTGTTTTTATTTAAGTAGGTTGAGCATAGGGACATATGATAAAGATGGGTACCCTAACCAAGCCCGTGCTCAAGGGAGGGGTTTTGGCGGCCCTTCACCTTTTGACTAAATTAGGAAAAATCCCTCCCTTGTCTCATTTTCTGTGCACGGGCCTGACCCTTACCCTATGTTCGTGTTTCTGTCTGTTGACTTTCGAAATCTACCTCTGAAATCTGGTTTTTTGAGATTTTGGTATCTGGCTTATAGATTCTAGCTTCGTGCTTCTGGGATCTTCATGCAAGCTTTGAGCATCCAGCTTCCTTATTACATCTAGTAGGTGCTTGGTTCTGATTTCTTCTTGGTTCTTCGTTTAAGATTCTTGCGCTCTAGGTACCGGTTTCTGGATTAATGTTAGTCTAATTTCTATTTTTTGGCTTCCAGTTTCTATCTTCTGGCTTCCAGCTAATAGTGTCAAGTCAACTAGCACTTGCATTTCTGGCTTCTAACTTATAGCTTATGAATTTTAACTTTAGGTTCCAGGTTTGAAATACATTGCTTTTGTTTTTGTCTTTGGGATCATGACTTTTTTCTCCTCCCCAACTAACAATCACTCATTTAACAAGCCCCTTTACGACGAACTGATTCAGCATGATGCTGAATAACATTTGGATAATTTTCAGGCACAACCTTTGTTCGGGTTTTGTTCACTCGAATTTGGAGAAACTATAAAGCATTGTGTTGTGTACCAACTGAACTGTTTGTTGTTAAATCGTTTAACAACTATATAGTAAAGCTGTAATTCAGCTTTAGCAAAACATGATTAAAAATAAATAAAACGCAAAATTGTTCACTTTCTACGAGAGTTTATGATTGAAACATAATGAACTCGAGACCCGTCAATTACCAGCCGCATGCCTTCCTATCTGCGCCATCCTAGAGATGATGAACTGCAGCGCTCAAAATAAAGTTCCCGTTGTTTAATAATGATCAGACTCCTACTCCTATTCAGCAGTGGTGAAATAGCACAGTACATTATGGCTAACGACTGAACAGCAGATTAATTCAGCTGTTGTTCAGTGAAAACACGTGTTTTACAATATGTACTCTGAGTCGAAGTATGATGAAACGAAAGCGCTTATTTGACTTGTGAAAAATACATTATACAGATACATGTGCTAATTTTTACATGAGCTTAACAAGAAGCATAAAAAAGTCTTGTTTAACTATGCTGTAAAGGAATTACTGCGAGTCGAATAAAAATCTTATTAAACGCTTGAAAAGTGTTTTAAATTATTATTGTTAATTCCAATACGAAAAGTTGAACATTGGCTACTTTTTCGATTGAAATAGCATTTGTACAGTTATGTGTACAGCATAATTTAAGTTCAGCTATAATTACTATTATAAAGCAACAATTCAGCATGCATGCTTGTTTGCGGCTGGCGATTGTTAGTTCGTTAGATTTGTTCGTTAGATCGTTTATTGCGCTTCTGAGGACCATCATCTAACATTTGTATAAACGGTTTTATACAGTAGCTTTCAAGTTCCTAGTTTCAATTTTTTCATCTCTCTGTTTATGATTGAGGACTATTGGCATCTGCATTATAGCTTCAGTGTTTGAACTTATAGTTTATATCTTATATCTTTCATTTTCTAATTCCTTGTCCCGAATTCTAGGTTTTGACTTATTGCTTTTAGTTGCTAGTTCAACTTTCATCCTCTAGCTTTTAGCATCTGGAGATTAAAGTTCTGCCTTCAGCTTGTGAAATCAAGTATCAGAGCTCAAACTTAAATGTTCTATCTAATTTCTTCTGGTTTCCATTCTCTGACCTTCAAATTGTATCTATCGTAGCTTCTCGTTTTTGGTTTTGAGGCCTAAATCTCTCGCATACATCATATGGTATTTTGTTGCCTCTGGTTTTTTGGGATTTAACTTTTGATTGTTGGCATCTAGACTAGGGCCTACAGTTTCCGACTTTTAGCTTCTGACTTCCAACTGAGAGTATCGAGCTGCTTGCTACTTACTTCAGGCTTCTTGCTTCTGCTGCTTGGCTCTTAATTCTACTTTCTAGCTTATTTCTTCTGACGTTGAGCTTCCCGCTTTTGCCTTCTGGACTCTGTGTATTGATTTCTTGTTTCTATTTCTAGCTTCAAGGTCAAATTCTCTAACGTTCAAATAACTGACGAGGGGCACCCAAAGTAGACCTTCGCAATCTATGGTACGGAGGAGCCTTCTTCAGGAATTATGAAAAAAGTTACAAATATACCCCAATACAATATTCGTATTTTTTTGCTCAATTTATGACTCACAAAATAACACTACACGAAAACCTTAATTTATGCATGTTATTTGTATGCACTTTTAAATTAATGCAGAGGGAAAGCTACTCAGAACCAATATAGTGCATAAGAATATTTAACCCTCGAACGGTCGCGTCTTCGACCACCTTCGGCGACACTGCGCACAAGTTGTGTACCACAAGCGTGCATTTTACATGGTGCGTGTTTTCAATACACGACGCGACCGCTCCCGGGTTAATAATGACAGTAACTATTGCAACGGCGGCCATTGGGTGTTTATAGGGATGAGCAAATGGAAGTCACAGGGAAGCTGCAGGGGACCCAACGGGTTTCCGTGGGGTACCAGGAGATCTCAGGGGGGTTTTCGGGGGTCTTAGTGGGTTTTAGAAAACGATGCAGAGAGTTTCAGAGAATATTTGTTTTGGAGGCGTTACAGGTACGTTTTCGGGGATTTCCGAGGGTCTCACGTGCGTAATATGGGGTGCAAGTGGACCTTAGAGAAATTCGGAGGCGTTAGGCAGGCGTTTTGGGGGTTCAGATGTGTTACATGGGGTCCAAGGGGATTTTAGAGGGATTTTAGAGGCATTTCAGGCAGTTTCAGAGCATTTTCAGCGGGATTCAGAGGCGTTACGGAGGAGTTTTCGGGGGTTTCGGAGCCTTGCAGGTGCGTTACATGGTGTCCGAGGGGGTATTAGTGGGATTTTGGAGGCATTTCAGGAAGTTTTAGAGCATTTCTGGTGAGATTCAGAGGCGTTACGGAAGCGTTACGGAGGAGTTTTTGAGGGTTTCGGAGCGTCTCAGGTGCGTTATATGGGGCCCGACAGGGTTTTAGGATGATCTTTGAGGCCTTTCAGGAAGTTGCAGAGGATTTACAGGGACCCCATCCCAAAATCCTTTGAAACACCCCTGAAATGCTATTTGATTTAGAAATGTTCTTGAAACCAACTGATACGACCCTGACCTGAAATAATTCTAAACGCCCCTAAAATCTCTAGGAACGCCCTTAAAATGCTCCTGAAACCCCCTGAAACTCTGAAAAGCCGTGAAATGCCCCTTAAAGCCCTTGTAGCGCCTTTTAAGGCTCCTGAGATCCCCTGAGTTGCCCTTAAAGCACATTGAAACGTCCCTGAAACCCCCTAAATTGTATTGAAATGCCCCGGAATTTCCCATAATCCCTTGAAAACGCCATCAAAACCTAACAGAACGCCCTTAAAAGGCACCCAAAATCTCCTAAACAACTTAATGTATACCCTCTTAGCCCCACCTCAAACGCCCAAGGGCAAGACCTGTTCTCACGAACTAGATTCCCTCATTAAAGCCCAAACTTAAATTATGCACAAAAATTTCTCTCATTTTATGCCTTTTTCTAATTTATGCATATTTTCAATTTATGCACCCCCAGCCATGTGTATGAATTGAGTTTTGAGTGTATTGTGCATAAAGCAGCGTCCATTTATTACATAACGCTTAAATCGGCATTTTCGAACGAAAAACGAACATGCATTCATCACATGGCATCCGACTGCAGACGGAAAGCGAACCAGTCAAGCTTTTATTGATGATTTAGACTCGGTCCTTCCGAGCTGTTGAATTAGCTCTGTTGGTGGATTGTCGTGCTGCCAATCCGAAGGTTTTTTGTTCAATTCCGGTGGACAGCGTGTTTCATTTTTGCATTTTTTTTTCTGATCGACCATTCCCGTGAGGCTGATTATTCGTTCGTTCTAACAGGGCGATGCAAGCAAGTCAACGAAAATGCCAATAAAGAGAAACGGCAAAATTTTTTCGTCGCGACCAGCAAACTGACTGACGGTGTTAGAAGAAAAATATTCAAGGGCTGCTGACTCAGTGACGCTAACTTTTTTTACCCGTAGTGGTCAGCGATTATGCGTCAGTTCCGATGACTATTAACAACCCTGGTTCAAAAAGTGGCGGGATTCATAAGCGTTACGGAAGCGTAACAGAGGGGCTTCTAAGGTGGATCCAAGAGGCGTTCCAGGAAGTTTCAGAGCATTTTCGGCGGGTTCCAGAGGAGTTATGGAAGCGTTACGAAGTAGTTTACGGGGGTTTCAGAGCCTCTCAGGTGCGTTACATGAAGTCCGAGTGGTTTTTAGGGTGATTTTAGAGAGGTTTCAGGAAGTTTCAGAAGATTTTTAGAAACCCCATCACATAGTTTTTGAAACGCTCCTGAAATTTTCTTCGATTTAAAAGTGTTCTTGAGATTCCCTGGTACAACCGTGACCTTAAATACTTCGGAACGCCTCTGAAAGGCAGCCTATTTATTGCACCCATAAACAAATAGAAACGCTCCATAGAAAATCAAAGAGCGCTCCATAAAAAAATTATTTATAAATTATAAAAAATGTACCGGTGAAACATAAAATTTTTCTCATTAAAAGTGAAATGTTGCACCCATAAATAATACTGAAATGATCCATAATAAAATACAAATGCTCCATAGAAAAATGCAAATGCTCTATAAAATTGTACCCATAGAAAATTGAATAATGCTCCATATAAAAATTAAATTGCACCATAAAAAATTTAAATTGCACCATAGTAAATAGATGAATTCTCCATAAGTATCATCAAACTGCATCATAGAAAAAATGAATTGCTTCATAAAAAATTGAAAATCATCCATAGATAACATATTCTAATAATTATATTCGACAGGGCTGAATTGTTTTACGTTGCACTGCTTTAGTGGAGCAAATGTTTGAACTTATGGGGAATTTTAATTTTTTTTCTGGAGCAAATCATATTTTATATGGTGCGTTTGGTAATACTTATGGAGTATTTATCTATTTTATATGGTACAATTTCAATTTTTTATGGTGCAATTTAATTTTTCTATGGAGCAATATTCAATTTTCTATGGGTATTATTTTAATTTTTTATGGAGCGTTTGCATTTTTTCATGGAGCATTTGTATTTTATTATGGAGCATTTCAGTATTATTCATTGGTGAATAATTTCACTTTTAATGAGAAAATTTTATGTTTTACCGGTACATTTTTTATAAAGTATGGAACATTTTCAATTATTTATGGGTAACATTGCTTATTTTCATGGAACATATGTTCATTCTTTATGGATCGCTTTTTGATTTTCTATGGAGCAATTTGTTATGGTTGCAATAACCTTTTGCCCCTCTGAAACATTCGTAATCCCATTGAAACACACTTGAAATCATCATAATCAGTTTGAAATGCTTCTGAAACGCTTTGGACACCTTTAATAGGGTCCATTAACTCCCTGAAACGCACCTGAAAACCCCATGAAACGCCCCTGAAATGCTATCAAACGCCCCCAAACATCTAGGAACGCCCTTAAAATGTTCCTGAAACACCCTGAAGCTCTTATATTACTCTGAAATGACTGAAATACCTTGAAACGCCCCTCAAACCCCTTGCAACGCCTTTTAAAGGCTCCACAGATCCCTTGAATAGCACTTAAAGCCCCTTGAAACGTCCCTGAAACCCCTACCATTGAAATGCTCACGAATTACCCATAATCCCCTTAAAATGTCAACAGTTATTGACACATAGACCTTAAAAGGCTCCTTAAATCCACTGAAACAACCCCTAAAAACGCCCTGGAAACCCTTCGAACCTCCTGTTTTGGGTTGGAAACCCCATAGCCCCAGCTCAAATACCCAGATGAAAGAAATGTTCTCGCGAACTAGATTTCCTCATTGAAGTCCAAACTTGATTTATGCATAAATTTTATGCCTTTTCTAATTTATGCACATTTTTAATTTATGCAGTCCCATCCATGTCCATAAATAGAGGTTTCAGGGTACTGATTCTAAGGGCCCATATAGTCGAGGCGGAAACGCACGGGTATTCAGCATGACCATGCTGAGGGTGACGGGTTCGATTCCCGGTCGGTCCAGGATCTTTTCGTAAAGGAAATTTCCTTGACTTCCTTGGGCATATAGCATCTTCGTGCCTGCCACCGATATACGCATGCAAAATGGTCATTGGCAGAGGAAGCTCTCAGTTAATAACTGTGGAAGTGCTCATAGAACACTAAGCTGAGAAGCAGGCTCTGTCCCAATGAGGACGTTACGCCAAGGCCAAGAAGAGAGAGAGAGGGTACTAATTTGATTTGTTAAACAAAAACAAACTCCTACAAAGTAATAGAAGCATCGATCAAAGCTAGACTAGGCCTCCTCCGAACCCCTATCATATATCTGTTTAGAGTAAGGTGGGGCAAAAGTTCGACCCTAGTAGAAAATTCAATATTTTTCAAAAAACCCAAGCAGATATAAAAGAATGAATACCGTCTGGTGATTCTACCATCCATGGGTTAAAACATTGCTGAACTAAGTTACACCAAACGTCTTTTCAATTTTAAGTTACAATACTTTTTGTATGTGTGTGTCTTATTCGAACTCTTGCCCCACCACTGGGGCAAAAGTTCGAATCTAGTGTTTGAGGAATTTTGCTAACCGTAGCACACTATTGTGACACTTTGATAATAGGAATACCTGAAACCAATTAATATTTGATGTTGGAACTGGAATACACTTTAAAGTTCGATCTGGATTTTACCCAAATCAGGGTTAAATTTACTACACCAAAAATTAGTAGTTTTCCGTCAAATCCAAATAAAACAACTTTTTTTTTCAACTTTGACCGAATTTTCTCACTAATTCCATTATTTTTAGAGATAATATTGACATTTTGCAGAATTTGAGATTTTTACCTAAAGTTGCCACATGACTCGAACTCTTGCCCCACAATTCGAACTTTTGCCCCATTATGTGTAAAATATGATTTCCAAATCTTTTTTGCAAAAAGTTATACATGCTAAAGTATCTTCAAAATATACCTAGTTACCCCCCAAAATAAAATATCGAATTCGATTTCATTACAATTCCATTCCATGCGTTGGAAGGACCATCGCATATTACAATTTTATGATCAAAAATCAACATTTTGTCATAACTTTTCGAAATATTGATCAATTTTCATAATTTTTGGAGTGAAAGACTCTTTTTCAAAAAGGCTTCGAACAACCTTGACACCCGAAAGAAATTATTTGAATTGAGCTCAAAAACTTCAAAAGAAACTCTTGCCCCACTCGAACTTTTACCCCACTTTACTCTACTTACACTCTATTCACGCCTGTACAAGAGCTAGTTACGGACCTAACCCGGCAACAACCGCCAAACCCCACGTTGTTATCACTTCTCATCTGCTGACAGCGAGCATGGTATGTTTACCAGAAAACCAAATAAAAAAACGACCCGAAAAGAAAGAAATGAATCTCCCACGTTTCGGCGAGGAATTTCTTTGATCTCGCATAAAGCTTCGCAACCGGCAAACTACCGACCCTATGCCTTCGTTCATTGCCTTTGTGACAGATCCCGGATTTTTCGCCATCCTGCCGGTTCATAGCACAGCGCATCATCTTAGTTACTTGCCGCCTGCCTCGCGCACCGGTCGATGGTGACATTGTACCTACGCGCGGAAAATAGAACACCAACCGAGCGTGCCTTTGTGCACGCCCTCCCGCGATACTCCGCTTCATCTGGCTGTGAACCGGCATGGGGAGGCTTACCTTGAGAAGATGTTTGGTAAGTGTCAGGAACAGTACTGGGGAAAATACTCTGAAATTGCATTTCTTCATATAATTGCGTTAACACATGGACCTGTGGACTTGTGGAGCGGACCTGGTGACTATCGCGCCGAGGACCTGGGATCGAATTCCATTCCTGACCAAAAATATGTGAGTTATTCCCTAGTAAGGGAAGTAAAGCGTGGTTCCTGAGATGCAATAACATAGGGCTAAGAGTCGTTTTGTTTGATTTTTATTGGGGTTTTATTACAGCAATAATTAAAACTCACAGTTTTATGACTACTTTTATGAAAACCATTGATGAAATGTTTTCTAGTATACTTGCAGATATCTATAAATTTAGATTTGAAAGGTAAACAAAAATCTCCGATAAATAAACCTTCTGGCATTCATTTTTACCACAATAAAACTGTCCAAACTATCAACAGATGGCGATCCGTTCGATTAGTAACGACATCTGTTAGTGGAAAGCAGAAACTAAAATAAAATTGAAAAATTGAATGCACATAAACCTACCAACACAATAACTACTAAAATATTACTTTGAAATGATCGCTTTCTAATTCTAGTCTTAAAATTTTTGTTCAAGAATAATAAGACGAGTACAATTCAATTTTATCCACCAAAGGTTGGCCATCACTGTAAAATAATACACAAATACATCAGAAAGGGCCACCGAAGATAGCCGGATCCGGAAAAGGAAAATTCCCCCAAAAAAAAAAAAAAAGAAAATAAGAAGAACGAAACGCACCAGGGGGACCACCACTGCTGCTGCTGCTGCTGCCGTGCTATAAATCATGTGGCAACGTGATGTGAAATATTTCCATTTAATGAAGTGGCTTTGGGGTTTTCCGAAAGTTTACAAAACTGGCATTAAGTTGACAGGTTTTCCGCGCGATTTGCGTGCAGAGGCTCGGAATTTGGAGAAAAGAAAAAGAAAAGGTACGCGCGCGCCTGGCACGAAACGTGATTGTCGATGGTTTTCCTAGCGCTTGTTAGCGGAGGAAGTTTTGCAGGAGTAGAAGATGGGGATTTTTCTCTTTTCGATGTTAGTAATGATGCAGATATATTTTTATACTTCCAGAAAGCTCGGTGTATTGAATATTTATTTTCAACTCATTTTAATTTAGAATGTTATAAAGTTTTCACAAACATGTTCACGATGATTGACATTTCCCTGGACATTAGCACTCGAGGTATTCCTCATCGATTCCCTGGAGGAATCCCTGGAGGAATCACTGGAGGAATTCTTGGAGGAATCCCTGGAAAAAATCCTGGAAGAGTCCCTGAAGGAATCCCTAGAGGAATTCCTGGAGGAATTCCTGGAGTAAATCCTGGAGGAGTTCTTGGAGGAGTTCCTGTAGGAATCCTTGGAGGGATCCCTTAAGGAATCCCTGAATAATTTCTGGCGGAACCCCTAGAGACATCCCTGGAGGAATTTCTGGAGAAATTCCTGGAGAAATTTTCTGGAGAAATTCCTGGAGAAATTTCTGGAGAAATTCCTGGACAAATTTCTAGAGAAATTCCTGGAGAAATTTCTGGAGGAATTCCTGGAGGAACCCCTGGAGGAATTCTTGGATAAATTCCTGGAGAAATTCCTGGAGAAATCCCTGGAGGAATTCCTGGAGTGAATCCTGGAGGAATCCCTGGGAGAATTGCTGGATAAATCCTTGGAGAATTCCTGAAGAAATCCCTGGAAGAATTCCTGAAGAAATCCTTGGAGAAATTCCTGAAGAAATGCTTTGGGGGGATCCTGAAGGAATCCATGGAGAAATTCCCAAAGGAATGACTGGAGGAATTCCTGAATAAATGCCTGGAGGAATTCCTGAAGGAATCCCTGAAGGAATCCCTGGATGAATTCCTGAAGGAGTCCCCGGTTGAATTCCTGCAGGAATCCCTGGTTGAATTCCTGAAGGAATCTCTGGATGAATTCCTGAAGGAATCCCTGGATGAATTCCTGAAAGAATCCCCGGAAGAATTCCTGAAGGAATCCCCGGAGGAATTGCTGAAGGATTCCCCGGAGGAATTGCTGAAGGAATCCCCGGAGGAATTCCTTAAGGATCCCCGGAGGAATTCCTTAAGGATCCCCGGAGGAATTCCTGAAGGAATCCCCGGAGGAATTCCTGAAGGAATCCCCGGAGGAATTCCTGAAGGAATCCCCGGAGGAATTCCAGAAGGAATCCCCGGAGGAATTCCTGAAGGAATCCCCGGAGGAATTCCTGAAGGAATCCCCGGAGGAATTCCTGAAGGAATCCCCGGAGGAATTCCTGAAGGAATCCCCGGAGGAATTCCTGAAGGAATCCCCGGAGGAATTCCTGAAGGAATCCCCGGAGGAATTCCTGAAGGAATCCCCGGAGGAATTCCTGAAGGAATCCCCGGAGGAATTCCTGAAGGAATCCCCGGAGGAATTCCTGAAGGAATTCCCGGAGGAATTCCTGAAGGAATCCCCGGAGGAATTCCTGAAGGAATCCCCGGAGGAATTCCTGAAGGAATCCCCGGAGGAATTCCTGAAGGAATCCCCGGAGGAATTCCTGAAGGAATCCCCGGAGGAATTCCTGAAGGAATCCCCGGAGGAATTCCTGAAGGAATCCCCGGAGGAATTCCTGAAGGAATCCCCGGAGGAATTCCTGAAGGAATCCCCGGAGGAATTCCTGAAGGAATCCCCGGAGGAATTCCTGAAGGAATCCCCGGAGGAATTCCTGAAGGAATCCCCGGAGGAATTCCTGAAGGAATTCCCGGAGGAATTCCTGAAGGAATCCCCGGAGGAATTCCTGAAGGAATCCCCGGAGGAATTCCTGAAGGAATCCCCGGAGGAATTCCTGAAGGAATCCCCGGAGGAATTCCTGAATGAATCCCCGGAGGAATTCCTGAAGGAATCTTCGGAGGAATTCCTGAAGGAATCCCCGGAGGAATTCCTGAAGGAATCCCCGGAGGAATTCCTGAAGGAATCCCCGGAGGAATTCCTGAAGGAATCCCCGGAGGACTTCCTGAAGGAATCCTTGGAGAAATTCCTGAAGAAATCTCTGGAGAAATCCCTGAAGGAATCCCTGGAGGAATTCCTGAAGGAATCCCTGGAGGAATTCCTGAAGGAATCCATGGAGGAATTCCTGAAGGAATCCAGGAGGAATTCCTGGAGGAATCCCAGGAGGAATTCCTGGAGGAATCCCAGGAGGAATTCCTGGAGGAATCCCAGGAGGAATTTCTGGAGGAATCCCAGGAAAAATTCCTGGAGGAATCCCAGGAGGAATTCCTGGAGGAATCCCAGGAGGAATTCCTGGAGGAATCCAAGGAGGAATTCCAGGAGGAATCCCAGGAGGAATTCCAGGAGGAATCCCAGGAGGAATTCCTGGAGGAATCCCAGGAGGAATTCCTGGAGGAATCCCAGGAGGAATTCCTGGAGGAATCCCAGGAGGAATTCCTGGAGGAATCCCAGGAGGAATTCCTGGAGGAATCCCAGGAGGAATTCCTGGAGGAATCCCAGGAGGAATTCCTGGAGGAATCCCAGGAGGAATTCCTGGAGGAATCCCAGGAGGAATTCCTGGAGGAATTCCTGGAGGAATCCCAGGAGGAATTCCTGGAGGAATCCCAGGAGGAATTCCTGGAGGAATCCCAGGAAGAATTCCTGGAGGAATCCCAGGAGGAATTCCTGAATGAATCCCAGGAGGAATTCCTGGAGGAATCCCAGGAGGAATTCCTGGAGGAATCCCAGGAGGAATTCCTGGAGGAATCCCAGGAGGAATTCCTGGAGGAATCCCAGGAGGAATTCCTGGAGGAATCCCAGGAGGAATTCCTGGAGGAATCCCAGGAGGAATTCCTGGAGGAATCCCAGGAGGAATTCCTGGAGGAATCCCAGGAGGAATTCCTGGAGGAATCCCAGGAGGAATTCCTGGAGGAATCCCAGGAGGAATTCCTGGAGGAATCCCAGGAGGAATTCCTTGAGGAATCCCAGGAGGAATTCCTGGAGGAATCCCAGGAGGAATTCCTGGAGGAATCCCTGGAGGAATCCCAGGAGGAATTCCTGGAGGAATCCCAGGAGGAATTCCTGGAGGAATCCCAGGAGGAATTCCTGGAGGAATCCCAGGAGGAATTCCTGGAGGAATCCTTGGAGGAATCCCAGGAGGAATTCCTGGAGGAATCCCAGGAGGAATTCCTGGAGGAATCCCAGGAGGAATTCCTGGAGGAATCCCAGGAGGAATTCCTGGAGGAAACCCAGGAGGAATTCCTGGAGGAATCCCAGGAGGAATTCCTGGAGGAATCCCAGGAGGAATTCCTGAAGGAATCCCAGGAGGAATTCTTGGAGGAATCCCAGAAGGAATTCCTGGAGGAATCCCAGGAGGAATACCTGTAGGAATCCCAGGAGGAATACCTGGAGGAATCCCAGGAGGAATTCCTGGAGGAATCCCAGAAGGAATTCCTGGAGGAATCCCTGGAGAAATTCCTGGAGGAATCCCAGGAGGAATTCCTGGAGGAATCCCTGGAAGAATTCCTGCAGGAAACCCTGAAGGAATTCCTGCAGGAAACCCTGAAGGAATTCCTGGAGGAATCCCTGGAGGAATCCGTGGAGGAATTCCTGGAGGAATCCGTGGAGATATCCCTGGAGGAATCCCTGGAGGAATCATTGAAAGAACCTCTAACAGAATTCCTAAAGGAATTCCTGAGGCAATCCCGGAAGGAATTACTGAATTGGTCCCTGGAGGAATTCATGGAGAAACTCCTGGAGGAATTCCTGAAGAAAAACTGGCCGTGTGCATCCCTTAACCCCTGAACCAAAACTTATTCGTAGATATTCTGTGCAAATTTTACTAAGAATTTTTCCTAGGTTGTCGCCAGGTGAATGAACAAAGTCGATTCATAGACTTGATTCAAGACTCATTAAAAAGTTCAATTGCGAAAGGAACAACGATACAAACTGAGTTGTTCCTACCGATTGAGTAACCTCAACTAGATACAGTCGATTTCCCTCGTTTCCCTCGTATAATTACCCCCGTACTGATCGTCTGAACAGCAACAACATTTTGATTAACAGCCACCCATAAACTCGAACAGTGCAGAGCTCATTGCATTCGACCTCAAATTAAACATAAAATTGCTCCGATTGCTGACCGCAAACCACAGGAGCAAACCCATGATACATCATCATCGCAAATACCACAAAGAGAAAATTTTCTAATAAATCAAACAATTACCCAACCGACAATAAACTACCCACACGGGAGATGAGTTTTCCTTCCATGCAACAACGGCGACGACCATCGTCCAGCCAGCCATTGGAATGATCATCATCGTCATCCTGTCCCTTCACAGCCCAAAGCTGGAGTATTTTTTAATCTTCCGCATTCTGTCTCTGGGTTGGATTGGTTTCCAACCGTCCCCCGACGAAGGAGGAAAAATTTCAACATGTCAGATCCTTTCCGCACTTTTCATTCGTCGTCTTTTAGAAAAGTATTATCGGAGAACAAAAACACACAAACAGAAGAGCTGGAAAATGGGACGATGACAGACACTTTTCCTGGTTGCTTCTAGCTGTGCCAGCAGCCCAGGAATCCAAATGGGATTAATTGCAATTGCTCTGATTACGATTCAATTTCTGGATGGGTTTTTAGTTGTTCTGGTCGGCTGCCGCCCAGGGGTCTGGCACAAAGAGCATGAAAATGTGGATTTAATGTGTGTTCATCAAAAACGACAGAATAACTGCTGATGCTGGTGGTTTGAATCTTTGTTGGAGAATAAAATTCAGATTATAGGCCCAAGTGATAATAAACCAATTCGTAGACACGTCCCAAAATTTGGGAAAAGGATGGATAAAAGGTTTTTATGTCTATGTTCGTCCCAGATCAGTGAATCAAAATTCAACCATCGCGCAACAATAATGACAATGTCGCAACCTGTATTTGTTGCGACAAAACAACCCATGCAACATAAGTTTGTCCCAACTTGAAAATAATGGGATTAACATCGTACACCACGAGTTTAGAGATTTTCAAGCCTTGCATTGCGATTTTCGAACGGTAACTTCGAGTCGGTAAACACTGCAACTCTGGTGAAGCTCTATCATCAAACAGTTTCGGCTTTGGGTTAGTAATAATTGATTATTCACGAGTTGAAAAGTACGAAACAAATTCTGCTTCCGTTTTGTCTGCAACAAAAAATTTCGAGATCATGTCATTATCTGTCACCAGTAGGGATAAAGACTAATCGTCGCACCTTCTTTGTTGCTTGTTTTGTGCCTCTTTTGTCTGACAATTCTCTTCACTGTCCCAGATTTTGTTCAGCCTCTGTGACCAAATGTTTCAAAACAAGTGTTCTAATCCCTTTCAGCACCTACACACGCATTTCAAATCTGTTCTTAGTGCTGACGTTTCCAAAAATGTGTCGATTAAGAACATCCAATCTCAATTTTTTGTTTTGCCTGAATATATTAGTATCTGTTCCAGTGGCACAAATCTTCTTCTAAGCTTGATGCTCTATTTGCGAATTAAGAATTGTTTCCTTAATCGGGAATGCAGCGTGTGCCACTTCTACCTGAAAACCTGGCTACGCCTTTGCCTTTGCATTATTCAGTTCACAAAACAAACGACCCATATTTGCACGATTTATACACGGTGGACTCATCCGTGATTTTATGAACGAAAATTCATCATTTCTAACGATTCCGCACAGACGCGCTGTTGTAAAAGCAGAGCAACGCAAACCACCCACGTCATGACGGCGAGACATATCTGTCCCATCTTGGTTCAATTTATTCTCAGCCCGTAAAAAGCATCGAAAATATGTTCGCCGAAACATCAGCTGAGGGCATAAATCTTACATCTTACAGGCCTTTTTCCGGCCATTCGAATTCATCCGGTGCCAGCAACGCAACGGTGTGAGACAAGACAGTTCAGCCAGTCAGTCATTGTCGATAACGACGACGCGGGGCCCAACCGGTCGCACGCTTCACCTATCAGGTCCTGCCGCTCCACCATCACCGCCACCGGTCTGTCTGGGTGTCTCGGTTGGATAACGTTCGTTATCGTTGGGACGAGATCTTTAGGTTTTCTCGCATGCTTACGGGGGAGAATTGGCACAAAATGCGAATTAGAAGGATACTGTTTTCATCAGAGGTGCTCAAAAGAATACTTGCATGTTTGCTAGTATTTTTTTCGGAAATTACTTTGGAAATATCTTTTTAGAAGTTTTTTTTTGGAAATTCAGGAATTTTTGCAGCAACTATTTTGGAAGATTTTCAGGAATTTCGTAATTCTAAGAGAAATTATCAGATAAATTCCCAAGTAGAGAGCTGAAGAAATTTGATTTAGAAATTGGAATCTTGAACTATTGAAGCTTCCAATTTTTAAAGCAAATTTCTTTAGCACTCTACATGGGGATTTATCTGATAATTTTTCTGATTTTTTATTATTTTTCTGGAAATTCCGTTGCGAATGCAAAAATAATTGAAGAAATACCTACCCAAAGAATTTCCAAAGGCATTTAACGAAACAATTCAATAGAATTTTCCGTAGGAATACTAATACGAACTGTCAAAAAAATGTGGCAGGAGTTTTTATTGAATAGTCCGATCAATTCCCAGAGAAATTGCTGAAAAACTTTCTATCATAATGTCTGAAGTAACTTCCAACAAAAATTTTAAGGAGTTTTCAAATAAATTTCTTCCTTCTGAAATTTATTTGAAAACTCCTTAAAATTTTTGTCACACAATAATCTCGAAAGAACTCCCAAAGAAATTGCCAAAATAAATCGTAAAACAAATCTCAGATCAATTTAACCCTTATGTGGCCGACAGGGTACCCGGGTACCCAGCGCCCATTTGAAAAGCACGGTGTAGAAAAAAGCAAAAAAATTGTCGGACACATAACGGTTAATAAGCGATTTCAGAATGAATATCCATAGAAATTGTTGGAAAATTCCAAAAATTATTGTCTTAAGCGATTCCGAAGAAATTACTAGATAAATCCCCGAGCGAATTATCGAAGAAAATTCCGAAGGAAAAACAACTAAAGAAAACCCTTAAAAACCTGAGTCGAATGGAGGAATAGCCGAAAACATTTTCAAAGAATGAAGCTAAAGCCAAAGCAATTCCCTAAGAAGTTGCTTCAGCAGTTCCATAATACATTGTTTGAGAATTCCTGAAAAAAGTGTCTAAAGGTGTAGCCTAAGACGTTCATAAAAGTAAATGCTGAAAGAAACCTAAAAAAACCCAATGCAATTGGAATTGATGAAGAGAGAAGAGCTTTTCCAGTCCAAACGACGAAAAATAATGCCATTTTGACTCCATATTTTTTTCTTTAATTTGAATGATATATTTCTCATTTACTGTATTTTATGAATCATTTACTTTTGCCTCAACACATAACTATTTTTTCAACCCTAACTTTTGAAAAGGGCGTTTGAAAAATCCCAATTTTCTTCTGCAAAAAATTTAACTTGAAAATGGTTTGCTGGATTGAAATGATTTATTTGAAGATGTTTGAGGATATTTGAAGGTCTTTTGAAAAAAAAACCCAGATTAATCCACCTAGCGGTGATAGTGCCTTTCTCGTAGAATACGTTCTCTAGCTCCTGCAACATAGAAGCTTGGAGCTTGTAGTAGTTATAGCAATTAGATTCTTTAAGGGCACCGTAATCCGGGGTCAAATTGATCACTTTAAAAAAACTTTTGAGCATAACATCAGTGGTAATTCAAATATTGCCAAAAGAATTTCTGTAAAACCAGTACCCAGTGGATCTCCATGGAACCATGTGGTAGAATTTTGTTCAACAAGTTTAAACTTTGAGTTAAATAACGCCAAAAATCAATAAATGTAAATGCCACTTTGGGGCGAAATTGATCAGTGTACAGTTAAGCATCGGTTGGAAAGGAAAATTTCCTCCTCCGCATAATTTTTCTCTTCTAAAACCGAATAAAGCATTTAAAATATTATAACTAGTGAATTTAATACCTAAAATGCAAAATTTTATTTTAAAATTAAACGCCTAAAGGTAGACAATTTCATTTGAAATAAGTGATTTCTATAGTAATAAATGACTATTTCATCATAAAATTAACTATTTAAAACTATTTCATGTTCAGAATAGCTACATGACTTCCCCACCAAGGCTCCACAAAAATATTAAAACAGAAAACTTACGGGAAGTCCTATTAGCAATCGATTGTTTATTAGCAATGATTTCATCCTAATGAGAAATACATTGTAAATTCCTAAAAAAAAATAAAGCTAAGCTAACTTTTTTCTAAAAAAAAATAAAAGTCTACACTCATCTCTAGACATATAGAGCCGAATCGATAGATGACTCTTTTATAGGTAAAATATTGGCATGGATTCGTACACTGATCCGTTGATTGTGAGGCATATCCCTTACCTCTCGGCCATTTCACCGAGTTAGAATGGGTGTGATAAAATATGATACTGCTTTTAGGCATCTGCTGAAACGGGTTTATCGACGCTTTCCGTTGCCAACCAGGGTGTACATGGTAAGTGTGATAATTGTTGGAAAACAATGTAATCGGGTGAAATTACATTCAAAAGTGGATAGGGGGATTAGGGGCATAATGGACACCCGGGCGAAATGGACACCCCTATTTTTGCCGAAACCGTTGACTTTTATGTAAAACTTTTAATGCATAAGTATAAAGGAACAAGTCATTGTTCTATTTTTCAAAAGTACCATTTATATTCCTTCAAAATAACCAAAATATCCTTGAAATTGAAGCATGTTCTTCATATGGTGGATTTCTTATAATTTCGAAGCAGCAGCAAATAAGGCATTACGAGTGATTGAGTGTGTCCACCATACAAACAAGTGTATTGTTAGCTTATCTACATGTATACGTAGATTACGCAATGGAAGAAGTATTATATTTTTGATCAGAACACACTGAAAATAGCAATTTTAATGTTGTAGTCTATTCGGGGCGAAATGAACACTGGCAATTTTGAATGGATGTACGCACGTTGCATACTGTTAGGCGATTTAGAGAGTTTAAAAAAATTCAATCCGATTATTTTAGCCTAAAATTTATTTAATTAACTTTGAAGTTATGTAAACTCGTCTAAGATGGAGTATTATATATGTGGTATTGATCTCCGTTGGCAAATTACTTAAGGCCGCACGAAACGACGTGTAATTTTTCCTATCTTCCCTCTCTTTCTAACAATTTGCCTCGCGATTTTGAAGAAGCAAATATCAATTTCCACTGCACTGACGTAGCTGAAACTTTAGTCGATTGTGCACCACAAGTGAGCAAATGAACGATCAAATTTCTAGTCAATAATATGAAGTAGAAGTTGAGATTTGCATCTTATTAGCAACAGAGCAATGGCGGACAATTCAACCACCGTCCCGTCCGGCCTTAACTGGTCGATATTCGCAAAGATACAGCATAAAATATGCAGGGGTGTCCATTTCGCCCCGTACCTTTCCTGCCAGCCCCAAAAAACACACGGTTTTCAATTCATTATTTCTTCACAATAATGACATTCTACTAGCTGTAAATTATTGAAATACGTAGGAAACAAGTTAAAGTTGTAAGCCAACTGATAATATGTTAAGTTTTTGTCTGTTATACATGCCTAAAATACTCATTATGCCCCTAATACCCCTACATCGCCAGAAATTACGCGCCTGGATATTACGAAATTATTCGCTGTAGGGGTATTAGGGGCATAATGGACACCCTAAGCAAATGAGTACGTTAGGCCTGTAAAACAGAGAAAAACTTAACATATTATCAGTTGGTTTACAGCTTTAACTTGTTTCCTACGTATTTCAAACATTTACAGCTTATAGAATGTCTTTATTGTGAAGAAATAATGAATTATAAACCGTGTGTTTTTCAAGGCTGGCAGGAAAGGTACGGGGCGAAATGGATATCCATCGGGGCATAATGGACACCCCTGCATATTTAATGCTAATTCTTTGACTACACCAACCAGTTAAGTTATTTGCTTACGGAGATCAATACCACAGATATAATACTCCATCTTAGACGAGTTTACATAACATCAAAGTTAATTAATTAAACTTTAGGCTGAAATAAGCGGATTGATTTTTTCCAAAGCTTCTAAAACGCCTAACAGTATGCAATGCGCGTACATCCATTCATAATTGCCAGTGTTCATTTCGCCCCGAATCGACTACAACACTAAAATTGCTTTTATAAGTAAATTTTGATCAAAAGTAAAATACTTCATGCATTGCTAAATCTCCGTATACATGTAGAAAAGGTAACAACTCACTTGTTTTTATGGTGGACACACTCCAACATTCGTAATACCTTATTTGCTGCTGCTTTGAAATTATAATAATTTCACCACATGAAAAACATATTTCAATTTCAATGATATTTTGGTTATTTTGGAGCAATATAAATGGTACTGTTGAAAAATTGAACCATGACTTGTTCATTTACACTTATGCATTAAATGTTTTACATAGAAGTCAACGGTTTCGGCAAAAACAGGGGTGTCCATTTCGCCCCGGGTGTCCATTATGCCCCTAATCCCCCTATACCCGAATGATCAATTTCACCCCGCTGATCAATTTGACCCCGGTTTACGGTACCGGAATCCGGGGTAACATTGATCAGAATGTTCGATCTTTCTTGAATAATTAACTTGTTTTAGATTTTTAAAACAAGTACTAGCCCTCTGAGTATGTGTTAAGCTACTCGAAAAAGTATTGCGAAACTTTGAAACATGTTTAAATCGGCTTTTAAATTTATTTTTTTTATTTTGTTGATTAGGGGTAACATTATGATCATGTCATTGATGAATGTTCATTTGTGTTGAAAATACCCTTACTTACTAAATTTGGGGTCTCTGATTTCGTTTCTGTTGTGGAAATTCTTACAAGTTATGTAATTTTTGAGATTAAAATTCTCCAAACCACGAATAACGCCTAAAGGTAGGCAATAGCTTAAGGAATTGATAATCTACTTTTAATAAATCGTATATTTTATTGAAAGAGTTTCATAAAAGTTTCGTTTATTAAATCCAATTCTCGGATATCATATTGAAATTATACAGTGATTTCGAATCGCATATTGTATCTAGTATTCATGCCAAGCATGAATGTTTAATAATGTATCTCATTGATCTCATTGAGTTACGAAATACAGTTATGGAAAATCGATTTATTTCAATGTTTATGAAATTCAATTTTGATAAATAACATGTCATTTAATATCTGAATAATAGTAGATTACGAAATGCCATTCGAAGGAAGAAACTGATTCAATGAAAAATGCTTGTTTGAACATTTCATGAGGTCGGTCAAACCGATCAATGTTACCCCGCTGATTAATGATACCCCGTTTACGGTACAAGCGAAACCGAAGTCGGGTTAGGGTTGAAACTGTGATCTCATCCAGTTCTAACCCAGGTTGGAACTGGATCAAAAAGAAAAACGACATGAGTTTCGTTTCAATTCAACATATTTATGTTTTCAATTTTACTATGGACCCGATTTACGATTTAAAAAAAACTGTTGGCAACTGGGTTCAAACCAACAAGCTTGAGATCAACTGGCTCGCACGCTACCACTCGGCTATCGGACGAGTTGATATGAGAGGGAACAAAACGCAGACAACAAACGTTTGTTGGTCGATGATCACCTTTATTGCCATGGTAAATTTGAAATCATTTTTATGCTGGTCAATACCGCAAGCCGTCTTTCAGTTAGTTTTCACAACAAAATTAATTCCAATGTAAAGTTGTAAATTGGGTCAATTATAAAATTGACAGTATTTATCTGTTGAATTGAAGCGAAACTCAGTCTGCACAAATTAAGTGGCGATGTACACGCAGAAAAATAAATTGTAAACACAATTAAATTCTAGTTCAAATCAACCGATTTTTTAGTTTGTTATAGCGACAAACTGATTTCTAGTTTAAACTGAACCGTTCCATTTTTTTGATAATACAAATATTTTCATTTGCCGAAATTTTTGACAGTTTGTTAGAACAAACAGAGATTTGGTAGTTTCAACATAAAATAACAGATTGTTTCAAACGACTGCACTTTTGCCACTAACAAAGCCGGGAAGTGATTGTGTTGGTGACGGCAGCTCCTGCGGCAGCTCGGAAATCTATTTTTAGACACTCGACAAGCGGATGGAAACGAAAACGAATAAAAAAAGGCAAAGCATCGAAACCGACCAACTTTTTGCGGATGCAGTCTTGAGTACCTGCGCGTTATCCATCACGGCCAAAGCTGCACTTGGAAGTTGGAGTGATGGATTTGCTACACTTTCTTTGTTGTGGCGATGTTGGGGTAAGAATGTTAAAGATGTGTGAGTGCTTCCGGGCCATGTTTATGGTCCCCATTTTGTTGGAACAAATGAAGATTTTAACGTTATATTGAATGATGTGAATTGGTTGTTTTGATCGATGAACTCTAAGTGTAAACAAAGAAATATAACTTTGGAATGAGTAAATACTCAGTTTGAAAATCAATCATGCGTTTTATTGTTTTAAACAAGCCTCATTTTTCTGCGTGTATATTTAAATTGATCCTGCAGAATTTTACGAGCCGTTTTTATGAAATTTTGGCAGGGGATAGCGTCCAAACCCGTGAAAATCGATATCAACTTCAACATTGTTGTCACTTCGTGAAATGGCTCATAGTAATTTCAACCGCAAGCCGTTATTCAGTGTAGGAAAACATAAACTATTTCTGAGTAAGATCAACCCAGTGACTGAGTAGAAATTTTCCTCGGTAGGTGATAATTAGAACCTGACAAATGTACATTTATTCGTTAAGTGGTAGGTAAGTTAATCGCCAAGATGTATGCAACAAACAAACCATTAAATATATTAATATGTTCGAGACGTTCATAGATTACGTCACATTAAAATTTTCCATTCTAAATCACTTTTCTCCCTCTACGTCAACATTTTCATTTCCAAAATGTGTGCATGGATTATTACACTTTGTGAGTACCTCTTAAAGCGTGTCGTGATTCACGATTGCTGCCTTGCCTAAGCGAAGCACACGCTTAAAAATGTTACATTAATATGTACCATACGTAACGTGTACACCTGCAAAAAATGTACTCAATTTCTGAGTTGTTCTCACTCAGAAATCGAAAAATCCTTTGTTTTCTTACTCAGTTTCCATTAATGGTGGGACAACTCATTGGCAACGGGTTATCCCACTTTTAGCTAAAACGGAGTAAGAAAAATAATCGTTTTTTCGATTTCTGAGCAAGATTATCTCAGCCACTGAGTAGAATTTTTTCTTGGTGTACTAATTAGAACCCGGTAAGCGGTAAGCACCGAGATGTATGCAGCACACGACCCATTAAATGTACTAATGTGTTTGGGACGTCCTCAAATTACGTTACATAAAAATTGTCCTTTTTCAACCCGTTTTTCCCTTGTAATCAAACTTTTTGCATTGTATCTCCAAAACATGTCTAGATTGAGTTTAAATAAGGGCGAAAGTAAAATGAGAGAGTTCTCTTCATCGACTTTTTCTTCTTCAAAATAAAGTGACAAGATGCAAGTATGGTTGCACTTTTTGGGCATAAATCGCTAGGTTGCGATGCAATCTAGCGTCTAAGTGTATCACATTTTTCAGATATCCCTCGAAATTTGACGTGATTTATGGTAGCTCCCTTACCTGTTACAACACACACGCTTAAAAAATGCTACATTAAAAGGTGTACAATAATTCACTACTTTTCGAGCTTTAAATAGATCATCAAAATCACTCCGTTGAATATGCAACTTAAATTTACTACATCTACTGTTGGGCTACAGTTGAAAATGGTTTTCGCTACAACTTTGTCAATCTAAAACATTGCGAGTTAAATTCACAGCTCAGGTGAATTATTTTAGGTTGCCCGATAAGCGTTCGTGTCTAGACTTGGAAAATGGGAACGTGGAAAATGAGAAGTTTTTATTTTGTGGTAGCTCGCAAACTTTTTCGAATATCTCTGAAATGGCTTGAAATATCCAAACCAAATTCAATAGCGTTCAACTACAACCTATTCTCTATCAAATGAAACATGTTGCGGCTCAATCGATTGACATTTACTAGGAAAAACATAAGCTCATTTCTTTGCTTAACATTATTAGCACACTCATACACACACTCATACGGACGGACATTTGCTCAGTTCGTCAAGCTGTGTCGATTGATGTATGAGACGTGATAATCTGAGCTTTCTATCAAAAAATGATTTTTGGAATGAAATGATAGCCTTTCGGTAAAACTTTGTTGTGCAAGAAAGACAAAAATGCCAAAAAACGCAAAAACAACCTTATAGGTTGTTTGTTTTGTGTTTTTGGCATATTTTTTGGTAATTTGTTTATTCGTGTGTAACGTGTACTAATTAGAACCCGGTAAGCGGTAATTTAATCGCCGAGATGTATGCAGCACACGACCCACGAAATATACTCATAAGTATGGGACGTCCTCAAATTACGTTACTAAAAATCATCTTTTCAAACCCATTTTTTCTTGCAGTCAAACTTTTTGCATTGTTTCTCCAAAACATGTGTCAGAATTATAACATTTTGCAGATATCCCTCAAAATGTGACGTAATTTATGGTCGCTCCCTATCTATTACATTGCACACGCTTAAAAAATGCTACATCAAAAGGTGTACAATGCACTACTTTTCGAGCTTGAAATATAACTTCAAAACCACTCCGTTGAATATGCAACTTAAATTTACTACATCTACTGTTGGGCTATAGCAGAAAATGGTTTTTGTTACAACTTTATCAATCTAAAAGAATATGAGTTAAATTCACAACTCAGGTAAATTATTTTAGGGTGTCCAAGAAGCGTTCGTGTCTAGGCTTGTAAAATGGGAACGTGGGAATTAAAAATATTTATTTGTGGAAGTTCGCAAAGTTTTTCAAATATCTCTGAAATGGCTTGAAATATCCGAACCAAATTCAATAGCGTTCAACTACAACCTATTCTCTATCAAATGAAACATGTTGCGGCACAATCAATTGACATTTACTAGGAAAAACTTAAGCTCATTTCTTTGATCTATTATTTGCACACACATACACACACATACACACACACATACGGACGGACATTTGCTCAGTTCGTCGAGCTGTGTCGATTGATATATAAGACTTGATGATCTGAGCTTTCTATCAAAAATTGATTTTTGCAGTGAAATGATAGCCTTTCGGTACAACTTTGTTGTACGAGAAAGGCAAAAAATGGACTGAGAGTCATATACATCGCGGATCAGATGTCGTAAAATATCAATTTCAAATAAACTTTACCCTACCATTTTTTTTTGTAGAAAGCTGTCTTCCAGCCTCAAAATTTGTCAAGTAGCCCAGGATGGTCAAATGCTCTAACCATTTTTTGCTGAATTTTCAATACAATCAAAAGAAACCAGAGAACTTTGATACCAACAAAATATTCTACGAACAAGTTCCATTGAAAAAACTATGCTTTTTATTGCCTACTCCTGCCCGAGTAGCACCACATAAGTATATGCAACTCTCGTTTGAATGAATATCGTCACATAAGAGTTGCATATGCATTTCTAGAACATGTGCAGAGAATTTAAAAAATAAAATAAAAAAGTGAATCAGACTTTGTGAAATGTTGTTTGAGACAGTCTGAAAATTCACGTATCTGAGTCGAATTATTCATTTTTTTTGACAGAATTTGTACATAGACTACATTTGAAATATCACAAGTCTGCAAATTGTTTCTCTTAGTTGTTTTGAAATTTGATGAAATATAGGAGAAAATGATAGTTACAAGCATTTGACCATCCTGGTGAGGCTGGAAGGTTTTTTGAAAGGTTTTTTGATTATTTGACATCTTACATAGAGCTCCGAAAAATATTACTTACATAGTTTTTTTTTTTCAAAAGTCCTCCAAATATCCTCGAATATCTTCGAAGAGTTCATTCCAAGCCAGCGACCCGTTATCAAGTCACAGTTTTTTTTAATGCAGAAAATTAGGGGTTTTTCCCACGCTTTTTCAAAAAGTTAGGTGTAGAATATCATAAACAAATAACGATATACGTACACTTTAAACACGGGTACATGGAAGCATGTAGCCAATGGCCTCCACTTTGGCATCCTATGCAACATCATATATGGTATCAGTAGGTCGGCTCCAGAGGCACGTTCTCCTCCATTTGGGAAATTTGTGCCATATATGACATCATTTATGACTTTGTGTTTGCTGAGCTATGGTATTTTATATGAAAATAGATCCAACCATTTCCTTTGAATTTCATTTTGATTTTTTTGAGAATCCTTGTCTAATTGAAATTAACGACAGTATTTCCGGAGGACACTGTTTTCAACGGACATTCTAAAAAAGTAAAAGTTTTCAATTGAAGCTTTTAGACAGTTAACTTTTCAGATCAAAATTCGCACACTATGTAGCACAAACTTTGAGAACTTTTATTTAACCATCACACTAACTTCTTTGTTTTTTTTTGCTTTTTTTGTAATTTAAATATATCAAAAGCAGCAACAAAGAAATTTCAGAAAAAAATCATAACGAATACCATTTAAATTAAAAAAAAAAGCTTCCAAATGAATTTCTCAAGAATTTTTGAAGGAATTCCTATATAACTGAACATTATCGGATAAAATAACGATTTTCGCTATTGTGGCGCCTTTTGAAATTTTTGAAGTTGTCGCGGCCCACCAGCATCTCTTTAAAGAGAATTTTAATTTAATTATAAATGCAAAATTGTGAATAATTTTCAGTACCGTCGTGCGGGGTGTCATTGGGCCACTATTCCGCACGTTTAGAATACGACGGGAATGAATATTGTGTGCTAGACTATTAGAATACATAATTCTAAGATAGTTTGCATCCACCGTCGGAATCTATGACTTATATTGAATCCGTGGGATCGATGGACCAATGTTACCCCGAACGACGGTACCATGTTTCCTCAAAATCCAAGTAAATTTCATCTTCTTGGGTCAACATGTCAGATGGTTAGTTAAGAATGTAGCGTGGAAAGCTTCAGAAACTTAAATACAAAAATAGAATGTTCAGGAATGTCCAGCCAGATGGATCATTCATAACCATGCGTTTGATTATTGTTTTGAGCAAATCTTGAAAGGCTATATTTCACATGAATTTTGGTTAACTATTTTTGAACGACCATTGAAAAAGTTGGAAGGTGACTATGGCGCATAAAATTAATAAAAAAATGTCTGAATTTCGCGTTTCTTAAAGAAGAGCGAGTCTTAATGAGATCAAAAGTAACACAGTTTTCCAACATTTTTCATCGAGATCTCAAAAATAATAAATTTGAAGATGTGACCTACTTGCAAGAAACCAACAATTTCCAGAAATATTCGGTGTTGGTGACGTTAGTAAAAATGTCGTCCCGAAAAGCAGGAGACAACATAAAGACCGGGAGATTGACGTAAATTTTTTTGGAAAGAACTTTCATAAGATTTTTAAAATATTTACTTTTTAATAACGAGCTGTTCTGCTCAAATTCGTCATAATTGACGTAGGCATCACTGGAGTTTTCAACACATTTTTTTAAATTTAACAATGAAAAATGGAAAGTTTAAGATTTTTTCACGTTGACTTCTAGCTAGTGATTACTGATTATATCTTGTGCTCTATTGAATTAAACTGGTCGCAGTTTTACACACGTGATAGATATTAGCTGAATGCTGACATTGTCAACGGTGAAAACTCAACTAATGTATTGGAAATGTAATGATCTATTTAAGAATCTTAATGAAAATTTCTTGAAACTCCGAAAATTTAAAAATTTGATGAAATTCAACATTTTCAGAGGATACATTCGAAGGTTGGGCTAAATTTTGGAAAATGGTCGTTGAGCAACACTTCCAAGTTCCATAAAAAAAAATTTAATATTAAATTATATTGCTTTTCTTTTTGTTTTAGCCCAGAAGCCTGCGGCGCACAGTTAGGGAAGCACTACTGAAAGAAACCTCAAAGGATTTTTTGACTAATTTATAAAAAAAAACATGAAAATGAATCAGTTTTGAACCTTTTAATTCCGCCAAATTTTGCTTATCCTTTGACAGGTACGCGTATTTCGATTACCACTTGTAATCTTCCATAAAAAGTGGTAGTCATCTGGATGGAAATAAATGGTAAAAAACAGATAACACTCATTCGAAGAGGGCATTCTGCTTAGAGGGTTCGAAAAGTCGGTACAAGATTAAAAATGAATTTACTATTAAATTATACATGTCAAAGTAATTGTTTTTCCATGCATCTTTGCCGAAGACAACATTTTTTTGTTTCCACGACCTTCAACGACAAATCGTATCAAAATTAATCTAAAATCATATTGTTGTTCATGTTTTTTTCGAATCTTTCTGTTTATTTTTTCAAATTAGGTGAAACGGGGAATATTTAGATTTTTTTTTTTCAAATACACATATACTGCATTTGCGACGACTGTTGGCGTGGCGTGGTTTCTGTTTCAATCGTTTCGATCCTTATTGGACCTTCTTCACGGTAATTTCTGATGGACATTCACAATTAGTTTCTTACACGTTGGGCAACACTTTCCACATACCGAATATATTGACGCTTTTTCGTTTAGTAGTTGTTTCAAAAGTTAACTACTATTCCTGGTTTTAGACGGACAAATTTGTTAGTATGAAGTGTCATTAAGGTATTCATTGATTGACAATACTAGGGATACTAGGAATGTTTGGGAAACAACTACCAGATGAAAAAGCAACTATTTTTTGGATTTTTTGGAACAAAGTGAATGCTTTAATTAAAAAAAACTCAAACGTCACAAAAATACCATAAAAATCTATGTGAATATCTTCTAAAATAGTTACAAAAGAGTTTTTTTATGTAATTTGGTAGTTCAGGATTCTGTATCCACTCCATGATTCGTTTTGAAAAATCATGCTTCTAGGTAAGGTTTTATAAAAAATAGTATTTTCTGATAAGAAACCACTAAGTTTTTGAAAAAAAAAATAAAAACAAATAATCGAAGTTTGTACCTAGCCAACACGAAGTTGTGAATGATGTAGAATAGGATGCTAAAGTGGAGGCCATATGCGTACATGCTTCCATTTAACCGCGTGTAAAGTGTACACATATCGCCGCCACTTTAGCATCCTATTCTACACCATATGCGATCGTGTGTTGACAGGGTAGTACTTTGCAGATAATAACAATCTTTGGATCTGTTAACTGTGAAATAAAAATCTTAATGTATCTTTTGTTTTATCAGGGTGGTAGTCATATAGTATGCCCCAGTGAAAATTGATTATGGTCCAAGATTTACGGTAATAAAGAATATTTACTCAATATTGTTTAAATAAAAAAAAATGACTGGTCGTATGTAGTTGGAGCTATGAAAAATATAACTGAAAACATCACATTCACAAAAAGGACTAAACTGGTCGGTGGTCACTAGTTTAGAAAACAAAGCGAAAGTCGTGAGCTCCTACCTACGATCAAAATTTTCAATGTTTAACAACGTCTCAATTCGAGACCTTGATTTTTTTTTGAAGGCGAGCAGTTTTTAGGTTTTACTTGAAAATTGAGTGGCACTGGTTTTAAATATATGGAATTTACTTTGACTCAAATTTATTGTAATCTTTTTGAATGAAAAGAAAACTGAAAATAATTCGTTTTGATCATTTGAATGCAATTCTTGCGTCGGATTTATGAAAGTTAAGATGGTGGTGAGTAACAATCTCCTTAAATTTCAGCAACATTTTTGAAAATCTTGGAGATTTTGTTTTTTGATAAAAACTTTTTAATCTTTTTCTTTATGTACATTTTCAAATACAAGATGTTTGCGTGCTACTGCAAAAACTAAAGCTGTTAGTACTCATGGTCAAATATTTGTCCGAAAAGAAACCAATGCTCAAACATCTTATTTGACTCGATCAAATTTTCATGAGTATCAAACTGATGTTGTTTCTTGAGTTCTTTCCTTGTCAAATATTTGACCCTGTGTACTACTGGCCTAAGACTCAATCACAACATTGGCTATGGAGAATCCGACGCATGAAGGGAGCAGTGACAAAACTTTAAAAATCAATTTCAAATCATCAGCTTTGTATGGAATGTCAAAAAAAGTTCGTTCTACTGTTATTTTTTTCCTTCACGTTTTTGAACTCAGGACATGATTCTTCACTCAAATGATCGTCAGCTTACCGAGTTAAAAATGCTGCAAACTACCTGAAACCTGCTGGAGTACGTCGGGGAAGCCGTAGAGATTTCAATGGGTACTGAATTATCGGAGGAAGACATAATCTATGTGATGAGCCTTCAAATGAGTTTTTAGGCAAATATGGTCTTCTTCAAAGTTGTCCCTAATAATAAGGCCCTCTTTTCAGTATACATGAAAATTAGGGTGGTCCATATTTTCTTCGGAAAAGTTGTAGATCTATCAATTTTTCATTTCTTCTTTTGAATGCGGGCAAAAGATATTTTTTATGTTTGCCCCAACCCGTCATAACACCTTTTTAAAAAACTATGATTTTTAAAGAAAAACGCCTGAAACTTTTGAACCAAAAGAGATTACGACCATCTCAGCACACGAAACGACGCGTCTTTAAATGCTCTACAAGTGTTTCTTGGGCGACTTTGATGAAAAATCGAAACTGAAAAAGTTAACGCCAGAAAACCGGTTTTTCTTGAACCACCCTAAGCTTATTCAGAAAAATACCTCTAGATCGGTCAATTTTAAAGCTACATAAAAAGTGTCTTCAGCAAACTTGCTCAAAATTGATAGATCTACAAGTATCCCGACGAATGTATATAGTTATTCTTGCAAATAAAAAAGTTTGGTTAACAATTTCTTTGAAAATATGGGCCACCCTAATTTTCATGTATATTGCAAAGAGGGCCTTATTTCTAGGAACAACTTTGAATAAGACCATATCTAGAAAATCATTTGAAGGCGCTGAATGCATCTTTCCTCGTAAGTCTGTTTCGTGGACCATTGTGCACTGGGATGGACATTTATCGGTGAGCTCCTTCCATATTACTAAAATAACATGGTGTAGCAAAAAATCAACAAAAATGATTGCTCCCAACAAAAACTCATAAATTTTATGTTTTGGTCTTTTCTGTTCTGTTCTATATCAGAATCTATCTATATTCACATATAATAGGTTGACAAACAGTCAAAATTTGAGATTTTTTTATGCACTCTATGAAAAGTTACAGCATGTTGAATTTTGTGGGAGAAAAAATGTTGCCTATCCCAAACATTTTGGCCATCCCCTGTATGTTTCGAAACAGTACTTAATCCAAAAGAAGCATTCCACCCCATCGTCACCTGTCTAAGTCAAAACCGACACAACTTTGGTCGTCCTGTTGCCGGCAAAAATCCGGTGCGAATCGTTTTTTTTTTTTTGGTTGGTTGCGTGGGCTTTATTCAAAAGCAAGAAAGGAGACGTTTTTTTTTGCATGAAGATTGATAAAAAAAACAATGCTGGTTACCTCGCTTCATATGAAGTGACACATCTGAGTGGTAAGTTCTCGCCAGCACAGTGGAAAAGCGAAAAAAAAAACGTCAAGGGTAAAGCTGTGCCATAAAGCGGCCTATATGGATGGGTTGAATTTGATGGTACCCGAAGCTGATAAATCATTTATTTTCGAATTGATTTGGGGCACGTGGTGGTTGTTATGGTGAGGTTGAAAATAAGTGGATTACAATGAAGGATATTTTTAAGTTTTAAAGTGAAGTTCAAAAATAGCATAGCAACAGACAATGTTTTCAAGCAATTTTTAAATGGAACATCGAGAATGAGAATAAATCAATCAATCCTTACCCCATTGTTGGGGATGTTAAGTCACTGAGTTGAGTTCAATTAGTTGTAATTTTGTGGCAAGTGCCATTTTGTTATTCTCAAAACGAGACTTGCCACAAAAGTTCATCTAATTGGACGCAGTGGCTCCTCTAAGATACTCAACGCAGATTCACTAAACTGTGAGGATTTCAAGCAGCTTAACCCTATTCAACATCCAAATGCGAGATGTTGCGCCAGTTCCAGCTCGAACTAATTGGAAATCAAACTTTATTTCCTACATGACATAATTCACTTACACCGCCCTCCAGATCTCAATTAAACAATGAGTTTATGCCATACGCCTGGTGGATAGACACATCAACGAAACAAGCTGACATTGATTGTCAGTGAGTGCTGCAGAGCATGTACCACTGCTAGGTATGGAACGCTGGCCACCGTGTAACATGCGTAGCGTATCCCTCTAATTTATGCACCGTACCATCGATTACCAACTGTAGATCCTGAGACGATTATTGGAGAAACCCAGGAATAACTGCTATAGCAGTCGCACCACCACCACTGGTACGCTCGAGACCGTCATCTAGAAGACAGCTAGTCTTGCTCGAGCCGACCCAAGAGGAATCGGTTATGATATTTATGATAATGTCACATTGCCGTCAGTTACAAACGATGACGATGGCGACGACGACGACTCTGTCGAAGGGATTTCTATCCATTTAGTCATGCGGTAGCAGTGGAAGAGAACCAGGTAAAACGAAATGTTTCGCAAAACGTCCTTAAAAAAAAGAAAAAAAAAATAAAAAAAAAAACAGTTACTCTTCGTTTTGCTCAAAAAAACAATGGAATTTGTTCCAAATTACAAAGAAAAAGTATTCCTCATTGAGAATTCAAAAATTTATTGATATCAAAAGTAGAACCAAAGTCATTTATGAATGTTGTATCATCCCTAAAGCCCGTGCACAAGGGGGGGGGGGGGGGGGCGTATTAATCTTCAGAAGAATTAGAAAAAAAATTGACCAAATTGTGCATTTCATATGGAATCCCTCGATACACTCACAAGTATTGTCATCCCGAGAGGTCGAACCAGCTAGCTCTTCACCATCACCGGTTGATAGCTGTTGGTTGGTGGAAAGCTTATAGAGGAAAGGATCGTCAGTATGTGCGCTTCCGGCCATCAACAGGGAAATCGAATCAAGGAGCTATGTATGTGCAGTGCATGATGCATTTGAGATGCTGCGAATGTGCAGTGCCAGCTTTAGTCGAAGCTCTTCGATGGAATAAAGTGCTTCAATACCTCAGTGGGCAGAGTGCCGATGGCATAGGAAAATGTCACTGTTGTTGCCTAGCTCGTTAGTCATAGAATTGATTGGACGAGGTATTGGTTTATGGATGGGTTTCCAAGAGGTGGATTTCTGTGATTATTCTATCGAGGTTCAAAACCTTATTAGGTGGAGTAGGTAAATTTTGAGAATAGCGATTTAAAATCTGGTTAAACCTATTTCAAAGAGGAATTAAGCTCTACTTGAAACTGTTATCAAGAATGTGTTTTCATGATTGACTAAAATTAAGTTGGATTCACTTCATCAATCGCAATGGACGATTTTATTTTATTTTATGCCAACTCGTCTTCTGTGTTGGCAGAACTCTTTTAGAATCCAATTGAACTGTATAGGCATGAAGACTATGTATAAATATTTATTATTTGTTGCTATTTTTCGGTGATTGCTACACATTCAAGCCTCCATTTATTCACGTTTTCTACAACTCTTTCTCAGCCATCATTAGATTTGTATAAACTGATATTTTCGCCACCTATATAGATAAAAGATGATTATTTTTCGACCCAGCCGGCCCATTGACCTTCGGCCAACTGGCGTAACACTCTCATATTCTTCCATACATTTTTATAGTCCATCAGTTCAACGTAATAAACTCAGTCAACACACAAAAAAGTGAAATCTCCATACAAATCGCTCAACTTTGGCTCTCTAGAACTCCAAGGTTTCCCTTTGACTACCTGACAAATCGAAAATAAAAAAAATTGCGACAGGTGAAACTTGTTTATGTTTTACGGCTTCGTCCACTTTTTGTTTACCTTCTTGTGGTAAATCTCATAGGCAACGTAAACAAAAGTTTGTTAACACACGAACAAGTATATGTAACCCGAGCAGAAGGGAATAACAAAAGCATAAGGAGCTGTGTTATTTGGGGAAAATAACTGAATAATAAAATCGATTATTATTAAGTTATTACCATAACATATTGTGTTATAAACTTGTCTGTCATAAGCGGCAAAATAACAAATTCCATAACAAAAAAATGTTCCTGGAAAACCATTTCAATAACTTGTTTTGTTAGTTTCAATAACAACTTAATAACAGTGAATTCGGAAAATATTTCAGTAACAAATTTTGATATTAATATGTAATTGATAATAATCGGAGAGCAGAATTTGCTGTGATATCGAACTCGTTACTAAAAAAGTTATAATACTTATTATATAAAATTATTCGCTTTGTCTCACAAACCCGCCAATAACATGAGGTTCATCACTCTGACGTAAGAAATATTTTCAAATGATCGAAAAATACTATATTCAGCTTTGAAGTCGCAAGATAATAGAACTTTAGTAATTTCTATATTATCAAATACGACGAGCTTCGATTTCCACCTGTAATTTATAAACTTTTATACTTTAATTGTTTTCGGAGCGTCATACGTGTGTTTTTTGCTCGGCATAGAAACTAAAGAATTTTTAGAATGCTCAACAGTTTTGCCGACATTTTTTGGGATATTGGAAATATTGTACAGATTTTTACAATTTTCATGGAAAGATTGTTTTAATTCCTCCGATTTTTCTATGGATTCAAGAATTATGTCGAATATTCCTCCTGGACTCTACAAGAATTTCGCTCTAATTTCTCCTGAACTTCCTCTGATGATTCCTACAGTTCTTTCACAAGAAATTGTTGCAATATTTTTTTTTAAAATTACTCTATTTATTGGATTAAGGATTCCGTCAAAAACTCCTTTTATGTTTATCAATGGCTTTGTCATAAAATTCTTCCAAAAATTTGTCGACAGATTTGGTCATAATCTTTTGCATAGATGACTCCAAAAATCTTCCAGAAATTTCTCCGAGAGTTCTTTGACGGAATCTTTCATGGATTTTCAAAGACTCCTCTAGAAATTCCTCCAGAATCCTGCATAGAATCCCTTCAAGGGTTTCTTCAGAATTTCCTGTGATCAGGAAATAGTCCTGAAGTTCATCTTAGGATTCTCTGAAAATTTCTTTGAGGATTTCACTATGAGCTTTTTCCGAAGGATTCTCCATGAGTTTTTCAAACGATTCTGCCAAGAATCCTAATAATTGCTCAGAAGAATAAACTTCGGAATTTCTAAGAAAATTGCGCCAGTAGTTCTCTTGAAGACTTCTCCAGGGATTTATCGAAAGGTTCCTCCAGAACTTCCAAGTGCTTATCCGAAAATTATTTAAGGAATTCTTAAAAGGAGTCGTTTAGGAATTTCCTTTTTAACCTTCCAGGACGCGCGCCATCAAGCAACCGAAACTGCATCGCGCTCACGCTGTATACGAAAAGCGAGGTTTTTTGGTAGTGTTGTACTTTTTACAACAGCGCGCGCGCTGAAGGGTTAACTGAAAGGGACAGTTCATAATAGTCGAATTATTGCTGTCATTTCAAAACTTGTTACTGTTGTGCTATTGCTGATAAGTGGATCAATAGTACAACATTAACTAAACTTGTACTTCAACAAAACATGTTATTTAAATGTAATTTAGTTAATGTATACCAATAGCTTGATTATAACAAAATGAGATTACACTGTTGAAAATGCTTTGACATCCATGTGCACAACAGAACACGTGCTCGATGAACAAATTGAGATTTGAAATTATGAAAAGAAATGCACGTACTCCGGTGAGACTCGAACTCACGACTCCCAATTCGCTAGACGGGCGCTTCTATTCCTTCAAGCTACGGAGTCACTCGACTATCTCCGTCGCCAGCAGGCCTAGAACTGAACTCGATTCCACAATCGCACATGGTTATCTTCTTTTCACAATCCAAACCCCCTTCGGATGGGATTAGATGAACATCTGTTCTGTTGTGCACATGGATGTCAAAGCATTTTCAACAGTGTAATTTCCCACATGGCTTGGTAGCCAAAGCAAAATCAAGAAATTGACAAAATGAGATTGTCCAACAAAATTTGTTATGGAAAAGCTATGCCTTGATAATTTAATAATAACAAAACAAGATATAAAAACAGGTTATGTATTTTCATAGTTCTTAACTTGCTATTCTCCTCTGCTCGGGAATGGCTGAAATATAGAAACAATTTACATCACATGGATCAAACTCTAAACACATGGAAAAAAAATATGCAAAACTGTTACCGCCCAACAGCACAATTGTGCTGGTTCGTCACGAAAGGGATATGATGTTGAAGTAGATGCTAAAGTAGAGGCTATATGCGTACATTGCACACGCGGTTAAATGGAAGCCTGTCCCGAGCAGAGGAAAATATCAAAATAATAACAACGGAATCACAAAACCTGTTTTTATATCTCGGTTTGTTATTAATAACTTATTAAGTCTTCACCGTTCCATAACTTGTTCTGTTGGGCAATCTTATTTTGTTATGATCGTGCTCTTGGCATATTTTCTTTAAATTACATTTCAATAACATGTTTTGTTGTAGCACAAGTTCAGTTATTATTGTGTCATTGAGACTGTACAAACATTTGATCATTAATATTACAACATAACTAGCTTTGCAATCAAAACTACACCATTCGAGATTGTCGTTGTTCACATCATGCCGTGAGGAACTGTAAGAGAAAATATTATTTTGTAGTTTCTCTTCTTTCTGACATTACGTTTTAACTGTGACAGAGCCAATTTATCAGTCTTTTGTTTTATAAGCACTTTGAAAAGTATACCTGTTTTTCTTTTGTCCCAATTTTAGTTAAGTATGAATATGAATATAGAGAGTGTAATAGAGTGTTAGCCATTTTATGAATCATTTTGGATCAACTGGTGGAAATCAAGGACGAACAACACTTTTTCGACAAAAATGAAAAAAAAATAAGTCATCAAGAAGAAGAACTCTATTGATTATTATTATTAGATATTTTATTTTTATTGATTTCACTGCATCGATCCCACTTAGATTCACTTGGATAAATGTGTCAATCGATGAGGTAGTAATGTAAATTAATCTTATAAACAATGAACCACCTAATAAAGGGCTTCTAAACGTCGGTAGTTTTTCATCTTAAGTTGTTTGGAAAATAAACGAAAACTATTGTTTCTCTCTGTTTTCGATAATAAATCGCTTGCGCCAACAATAGCGGCCCAATTATGAATGAAATATTTAACAATAGATTGTTGCGTATCCCATTGAATTCATATGGGACTTTGGAGGAGTTTCTATCCGCAACAGAAAAAAAGCAAATTTTGTTTTCAGATTGTTATCAATAACTTATTCGTATCAAAATTTGTTATTGAAATATTTTAAAAAATCGCTGTTATTAAGTTGTTATTGAAACTAACAAAACATGTTATTAAACAGGTCTTCCAGGAACATTTTTTTGTTATAATTTTTGTTATTTTGCCGCTTATGACAGACAAGTTTAGAACAGGATATGTTATGTAAATAACATGAAAATAACTCTTTCCGTTACTCAGTTATTTTTCCAAAATAACACATTATATTTTGCTGTTGCTATTCCCTTCTGCTCGGGGTACCCATATGGCCTCCACTATAGCATCCTATTCAATATCATATAAGACTTCGTATTAGCTGGGAAAGTGGTTTTTATTCTTCTTCATCATATTCTAGCGAATAAACAACAAAACGGTGGATGCAAAATGGTGAGACGAGAAGGAGAACGTCCAACAGTGCTCAATCCTCACAAGTTCCTACCTCAAGCTTTCACGGGTCAAGCAATGACTAAGACCGCCAGCTAAGAGTTGTGTGCTGAGCTGGGCACTGTTTTCCTTGGGTACGTCCCGAGCGTCTGTTCACCAAGGAGGTGCGGCTCAAACAGCGTCTGATCTGTTGTGACGCGATACAACTATACCTAAGCAATAGTAGTGTAAACGTATAGATTCAACGGCAACAGATCCGGCAACGAATTAAAGGCAACGATATTGGTAAGTTGGATCTTGGAACGTGAGAACTTTGAATGAGCCCGCACGTGTTGGACTCCTGGCCTGTGAACTGCAGAATGTCGGCGTTAACGTGGCAGCTTTCCGAGAGATACGCTGGCCCAAAACCAGAGCACGCAAATTCCGAACGGTGGATATCATCGCCAACACTTCATTGAAGTAACACATCTACTACAGCGGCGGTGATAAGGCAGAACGTGGAGTTTATCTTCATAGTGATCGGGCAGCAGATGGAGCGAGTCATTCGGTGGAAGCCGATAAGCGACCGAATCTGTGTGTTGAGGATGAGGGGTAAATTCTTCAACTACAATATGATCAGCATCTATGTGCCAACGAACGATGAATCTGATGACATGAAGGATGAGTTCTATGAGAGCCTTGATTAGGCCTACGGAGAGTGCCCAAAACAAGATGTCAAAAAAGTCATCGGAGATGCAAATGCACAGATCGGCAGAGAAAGTTTCTTTTGACTTGTCATTAGAGTGGAAAGCCTTCAGTCCGTTAACAACGATAATGGTCTGCGCCTTGTTCTATTCGCTGCTGCTAGAGGGATGGCAATCAGCAGTACCTACCTCGCGCATAAGAATATCCGAAAACACACCTGGCGACACCCAAGTGGTAAAACTTGCCTCCAGTGGTGCTAGTCGATGGGCGATATTTTTCGGACGTCATAAACATAGGTCCGAACATTGACTTGGACCATTATCGTTCCACCTGGAGATCACCAAAACAAACGGAATCGGCAATCGACCACGTTCTGATTGATGGACGGCACTTCTCCGACATTATCGGCGTCAGGACCTATCGATTCTGATCACTATCTGGTGATGGTTAAACCACCGACGAACCGACGTGACAGTGGTGATTCAAAAGTGTCTCCCCCAAATTTAACGGTCGACCACCGAAGCGAGCGATCGCTTCTGTCAAATCAGCGCAGACGCGAACCGTTTCCTATATGAACACAAGGGGGTTCGGTGTCGAGCTATCAAATCATCGCGAGCCGTTATAGAGGTGGCGATAGTGTTTGGCTATTTTTCATCATGGCGTCGCGGACAACAAATTTGAATTTATTTGTTCTAGCTGTCACGTCGGTTCGTCGGTGGTTAAACTGCGCCCAAAACTATCCGTTTTTAACAATGTACAGTACCGGAGGTCGACCCGGTACGATCTAAGAGCGAATGAAGCAAGCGGATGTCACCACCGCATACGCGCAGAATCTCGAGGCAACGTCGCCGGACGAGGATGTGCTTGATGTGGCTCCTCTAGAGAACTGCTGGAGTACAGTCAAAGCAGCCATAAACAACGCAGCCGAGAGCACCATCGGGTACGTGGAACGGAATCGATGAAATGATTTGTTCGATGAGGAGTGCAGAGCGGTTCTTGGGGAGAAGGACGCAGCGCGGGCGGTAATGCTGCAGCATGGAACCGACAGAATGTGGAGCGATACAGACAGAAACGGAAGCAGCAGATCCATCTCTTATGGGAGAAAAAGCGCCGCATGGAAGAAGCGGAGTGAAAGGAAATGGAACTGCTGTGCCTTTCACAAGAAACACGTAAGTTATACCGAAAGCTCAACGTATCCCGCAGAGGCTACGTGCCGCAAGTTGAAATCTGCAGGGATATGGACGAGAGCCACCTGGCGGACAAACGTGAGGTGATCGAAAGGTGGAAGCAGCACTTCGACGAGCATCTGAATAGCGAAGAGAATGTAGGCACGGAGGATCAAGGAAGCGGAGGAAATGGCTATGTTGCTGCAGCAGAGAACGGGAACGAACCAACTCCTACGCTGAGGGAAGTAATAAAGATGCCATCCACCAGCTCAAAAACAACAAAGCAGCTGGTAAGAACGGTATCGCAGCAAAACTCAGGCTAAAATATAAACGATTCATCAAAAAGTGATCATTTTCGATAACAAAATCAGAATTTGCCAATAAAGTAAGGGTGGGAGCAATGATAAACTATAAATTTTCCATAACCAAATAAAAAAATGCATGAATAAATCAAAATTTCCCATAAATAATTGTGAAAACTTCCGAGCGATCACCATTTTATATGCCACCTACAAAGAAGGATGTACCACGAGCTCGCTGCACTCTTCGGTGAACCCAACATCCTGAAAGTGGCTAAACCCAAGTAGGTAACACATCCAAACAAGTTGCAGCTAAAAATATGTTAAAATATGTGACATAAAAGTTTTTCGAAGATATCCCAAGTAAAAAAATAGTTTTCACAAGTTTTTAGAAACATCCAAAATAATGTTTCCAATATGTTTTTGAAAACAATCTCTGAAATTATATGTCTCGCCACCAGGCAATGGTTTTGTCACTCAAGTTTATTGAACATGTTGTAGTTTAGTTTTATGAACCACACGTATAACATGATTCCTTCATAACATGAAATACGCACAAACGTTTCTTTACATTCGCTCGTGAATGCGTCAGATCAAAATAATTCCACTGTTTGGTTCAGCGACATGAGATTCCGCTTGGAGCAGACGGATTTGTGGATTAACTCTTCCAGCATTGGGCCGCTATTGATCCCGCACATTCCCCGAACCGTCGTCAATCACCAGAAATACCTCAACGAATCTCGTCAGTTATCCTCAGTGACCCGCACTCGCTGGAAGGCATTACACTGCCGCAACTTTGTTATGTTGTTGGAAAATGTCGTCTACTCCGCTTCAACAGCGAAATTCCCTCGAGTGCTGTTGAGTTTTATTCGTGGTGGACAACCGTTCGGCCCGCTCATTTATGTTTGTTTTCATCCCACTGCGGCGGCACAGCGACGAAGAACGATTCAATTAATAAAGCTAGTAAACTATGGAGGAGGTCGCTGGCGTCGCCGCCGCAACATATTTTGCTGGCGGAGATGTGCAGGTATATAAGTGTATGCGAAAAAGTATGCAGTTTGACAGATAGATACCCGGCATGTTTTCAAACGAGAACAAAGGGAGCACCAGCGACATTCATCCTCTATAGTTTATTAACTGTATTATTCAATTTGATGAAATTTTGCCACTTTACGTTTGTTGATGTTACGCATGTTATTGTGCAAATCATCATTGATGTTTGGATGCACTTTCAATGGAATGTTAAGATTTTTGTCATATGTTGTATTCCAATACTTTTGGATGACATATTTAAAACAAAATCAAACATTGCTTGACAGACGTTCTTTCAAATTGTGTTTTCGCAGTGGTGTCACGAACACTAAAGCAAATCTACTGGTTGAAAAAACGCTCGTTTGATTTTGCCGGGAACAGCTGATTTTTGTTTACTAATTTCGACTAAACTCAAGTAGTGTTTGTGTGTTGCAACGTGTACGTTAGGGCATTTCAGACTTTATACATGTCAAAAATTCAAAGCTCCCATATGTTCATTACAATCCTTGGTGCAAAACTGGAATCCTGTAAAATTTTCAGCCATTTCGGTAGTGATTTTATGGTGGCCCAAAAGCAAAATAGGTTTATTTGGGAATTACTATGGAGAATTTTCAAAAAAGGTTCTCCGCGCTGTATAGTATTAACACATGGATGAAGTCATAAGGTCAAAGACGATTTGAATTCTTCAGACCTCAATGATGAATGTTGCCGAAGACCACAACTTGTTTTGACTCACGAGACAGAAGTTATTAATCAATTATCATCCATGCATGCTTGAACAAAGGACCACAGCTCGATCGACAGGCTTGACACGCAATCATAGTATGCGTGTTACCTTTTTGCCACTTTCCGTTTGTTGATGCTACGTATGTTATTGTACAAATCATCTGATTGATGTTTGGATGCACTTTCAATGGAATGTTAAAATTTTTGTCATATTGCGGATTTTTAGAAAATTTTCCGCTCTGCGGTAGCCGCCGAGTTCTACCGCAGCTGTCAAAGTCCTACCGCAGCCATGAAAATGCCATGAAAGTTTGGTCAAATCAAAGCATGCTTGCAAAGTGAAATGTTCTGAAAAGCAACAACAAACAATGATCATCGGCGTCGTATCCAAGGCTCGATCCAAGGTATCCTTGGACTGATTGATGATGCATTGGTGAAAATCATCAGTCTGACAGCTGCGGTAGCTTTTCAATCTTCCATAAAGTGGAAAATTTTCTCCAAATTAGCAATATGTTAGTCGAGTCAAGTACAAGACACTGAAGACGACCTTACAGTTGAGGTCGAAATACGTATCTGTCAAAGGATGCAAATTCTTAGTGGAATTAAAAGGAACAGTACTTAACGCGATTTTCTTTTTATTTACAGATATTCCCCTAACAAGCCCAGGTTAATCATCAGCAATATGTTGTTTTCCAATAATTTTGGATAACACATTTAAAACAAAATCAAACATTGCTTTTCAGACGTTCGTTCAAATTGTGTTTTCGCAGTGGTGTCACGAACACTAATGCAAATCTACTGGTTGGAAAAACGCTCGTTTGATTTTGCCGGGAACAGCTGATTTTTGTTTACTAATTTCGACTAAACTCAAGTACATAGTGTTTGTGTGTTGCAACGTGTACGTACACGCAAGTAGCAACCACCATAGGCAACAATGCTAGATGTAAGTCACAGTGACTTCTGTGTAACCAAAACTTTCGCTGCCGTGACATGTGGTCTGCTTAGGCGATGTGTTGTCAGTTACAGTGTATGTCAAAAAACATTCTCTATTAAAAGAAATAAATAGAAATTATTTGATAGCTGCATGCGAATACTGGCCTCTGACGCATGAATATTGTTTACAGGAACACCAGAGACAACCAGACGTAACATCTAAAGTATTAGCCGCAAAATTCTGACACTTCTACCAATGTTCTCTAAAGCATGATCTAGCTTCTGAGAGTCTAAAATTATCTGAAATTATTATTAAATAAAGGAACATTATTCCAAAAATTGATGCATTATATCCGGTAATCGATTATCTTTGTTTTGACCCTACCGAGGAGTACATATAAATAAAAAATACGCTGTTGATAAGTTTGTTGAAAATAAAGTATACTAAAAAAAATCACATTGAGAATGTTTTTTATTAGCACTGTATATTCTTCGTGCTAGCCTTTTGATGCTACCACCATATGGATTTTTGTTGAAACATAAGAAGCTTATTGAAGAAGTCGAATGGCAGTCGTTGAAAATCAACAAAAAATTTCAGAAATATTCAGTCGATCGAGTAGCGCATCAATTTTGTGGAGGTAAAATGCCATTATTCACGATAAATTTTAAAGCGCACACTTTTTTGGCCTTGAGATTACTCAACTTTGGATTGTTTTCAGGTTTACGTTTCTCCATTTTATTTTCGAATCTAGTTCATCTCAAAATTTACTTTACTCTTTTCAGACGAGCTGCTGTCAAAATAAAAGAAATAAGTTATACTTTCATTTGTGTTCTGATAATTACTCCTGTTAGTTTGTTGATGTTCGAATTTTGTATTTTAAAAGTAATAAACACCACAAAAATACTCCCATCTTTAGGCTATATTATGTATTTCATTACATCTTGCTAACATGTTTGTTTGTTTTCATTAAGTTTGTTTTCATTACGTCAAAACTTTTGCAAAACAAAAGCGTGCACTTTTTCGGTCATGCAAAAGTCTTGAAACATGTTGCCGCAACCTCAGTCCATGACTGCAAAATGTTTTGGAGAAGTACGAGAAACTTCACCATAATAAGGTGTGTTGCTTGGGAAGCTGAACGGATACGGTGGACAGGGCATGTTGCAAAAATGCCGGACAAAAATCGTGCAAAGTAGGTGTTTGCTAACCACGTGGTTGGTACAAGAAGGCGTGGAGCGCAGAGAGCACGATGGGCGGACCAGGTGGAGCGTGATCTGGCGAGCGTTGGAGTGCTGCAGCTACAAATCGAGTATTATGGCGGCAAATTGTTGATTCAGTGTAATCATGAATTTGATGTTGATCTAAATAAATGGATGAAAACGCTGATTCATTCGGTTGCCTCTACGGTCCCGAGACATGTACGTTAAAGGAGGTAGACCGAAAAGCTTTCGGAGTTTCCGAGCACAAAGTGTTGCGGACAATTCTCGGTGGGAAACAGCTACTTTATAGACTACAATGTATCAAGGTAGGTATAAGAGAAAATTGTATATTCCAGACTTCATATAACTACTGCCTGGTTTCAGCGAGAGTTATCTGATAAAATGAAATATCATTTTCATTAAAGCATTCTCATTGAAGTTTGCCAGATACATTACCAGTCCTGTCAGAACTCTTCATACAAACTTTTGGTCGATGACATCAAGAGTTAATTTAGTTTATAACTTATTTCCTAGAACTTGTTTTTTTCCGGCCTACAGTCACAGAAAAGCGTTGATTATTTTAGAATATGAAATCTGATGAAGATCCAAATCACAGGATCGAAACGTTGGCAATGATTTAAAATAATCAACGCTTTTCTGTGACTGTAAGCCGTAAAATACCAAGTTTTACGAAAACCCAGCCATAACCCGTAGAGCATTATTTCCTAGATTTTTTAAGCTAAGTTCAGCAAACGCAATTGAAAGCTAAAATAAAATAGGTTTCATTACCGCTCTTATCTTAAAATTTAGTCGACTTAATTTCCAGTGACACTGTCGTAAAATTATAACCATTTTTTTAGATAATTTGGCTACTTTGGGTTATGTTTACATACTTTTTTTTTTGTAAAAACTAGGGTTATGAAATCAGACGCGAATTGGCGGAAACATGAGTCTAAAAAATTACATGTTTTTGATGGGGTGACCCCAAACTTCTGATCGGGAGTGTACACGCTGAAAAATCCGTTGCGATAAACGTGAACAAAAAGTCACGAACATCAGAACCTACTTCCGGTTCGATTTTGTGATTTAGTTCCCGTTAACGTGATTGGCAGTGCCCGTCTGTTGCGAATATGTGAGAACAAAGTTCATGTCTACTCAACTACACTGCTCCATTCGTAACGCATGGGAAACCAAGAAACTAAATCACGTTATCGGGAACTTAGCGAACGGCTTTTAAGAATTTGTTCTTGTTTCTGTGAAAAACATTCATGCGATCTGTCATTTGGCGCTGCCTGAGAAAAAATGAAAAAAAAAAAAGTTCCAAGAGTGAACACTGTGTACTGCATAAAAGGAAATAATTTGTCAAGATATGTAAAAAAACACTGAATAAATAAGCTATCATTGCAGTGGTATTGTGAAGAAAGGTGAATTCAGTGCTAAAGAAATACGAGAATGCGGTTTGTGAGACATTTACAACTACGAGGGCTTAACCCTTTATAAGGCCGAGAAAACTAGAAGAGTTATCATCGCATACTATTATGCATATGATTATATACATGATTACATATACAAATCAATTTTTGTTTAAAAGAAACTCTCAAAAATCTAGGTGGCAATATAGTTGCCACTGCCCGTTAACTCCAAAAACGAGCTTTTGAGGTGGCAATATAGTTGCCACTGCCCGTTTAGGCCACCAGCGCTGGTGGCAATATTCTTGCCACTGCCCGTTTAGGGTACTTTTCTTCTTTTGACTTCGACAAAAAGCCGGAAAAATGATTTTAGAGTGGATTGGGGCTTAACCCATAATATAAACTGTGTAGTTCAGCTCATGTCAACCCAGAATTTGATTATATCTTAAAATATTTACCAAATCTACAATTTTACAATAAGTTTGAGCTAATTTTCTTCACGCGGTCAAAATTAGCCATTTTTGAGACTACAAATGGCTCCTAAATTGTTGTTAAAGTTTTGTTTAGTACCAAAAAAATACCAGGCGTTGTTAGTGGTCCAAATTTTGCGTAAACCAAAAAAAAAGTTCGAAATAAATTGTTATAAAACAAAAAAAATACAAACAGTAGGTAGCAACATAGTTGCCACTGCCTTATAAAGGGTTTACGTGATTGGTAAGTTGGCTGCTGTAAAAATACAACGGAATTGTGTGTTGTTGATGCAATTTCCACAAAATCACGATAATTCATTCAAGTTGCCGTGGAAAATGTATAATCTTTCGTGCAAAATGGTTCACCTTTCAAATATTGTTCGATGCTTTATGCTCAGAAGTGTTCCGACATCTTTAAAACAGGCTACCGAAAATGTTCCACTGGTTCCTATTTTTGTGAAAACAAATCTGACTTCCTTGAACAAAGTGCCCACCGCTGTCAAAAACCAAAAAAAAACCGTGAACTGAGTTCTGGTTGCCGTGATCTTGCCGCGTATATTCATGAACTGAATTTTCTTATCTGTGAACTTACTTCACGGTCTTGAGATCACAGTTCCTCGAATGGCGCCGAGCATTCCGTTACGGAGGCGTTACGTATGTGCGGCGGAACTATGTTCCCAAAATCGTAAATTTTATTCACGGTGTATAATCGTAAAAGGAAATCTGACTTGTTCTCATATTCGTGACTGAGTGTGGACGATTTTCGGAACGGATTATAATTATTTTGCGTGTAGATTTCGTTTTAATAAGCATGTTCAATGTTTCTTGAACAACGCTCAATCTTCTAGAAGCTCTTACTTTATATTCAGAGAACGTTACTTGTTATTCGTCTTTGCGGTCTGTAAACTCCTCTGGCATCAGTTATCAACTGCTAAGTGTTCATAAATAAATTTACTCACGTCCAACTCATTTGTAGCGATTAGTTCCAATAGATTCTCACGATCTCATACTTGCAAAATATAAGTGAAAAACAAACTCCACCAACCAGCGAAAAGCTCCATCATTTGCTCAACTTGGAAGCCAACAGCTTTACCGCTAAATCCGATAAAACAGCCAACTTTTCCAATCAAACTTTCCCCGGGAGGACCAACTGACTACGACGGATCCGATCCGATCCCCCAACTTGCGCGATGTTCAATCCGATTTACAACAAGAAAACCTTTTTTTAAGCGGTCCTTGATTCAGTCATCTGCCGAAGCCGAACCCATCCTTGAGGCGAAGTCAGCCAGGTGTGCCACAGGAATAAGCTTAATGGCACTCAGGCAAGACGTTATTTTCCAATAAACACCGACTGCTGCTGCGCTGGAGTGACTACTAAAGAACACGATTCTAACGAGAGCAAATGGTGGGGATTCCGTTGATGGCTCTTGGACTGCTGTTTCTTCATTCTTACCGAGTAGACAAAATTCACCGCGCACCTTTACCTACCGACGGGAGAGAACGACCGGAAGGTTAAAATGGAAGCCAAAAAGGTTTTCAAATGAAATTAAACACCCATTTAACTTTCGTTCGACGTTTTTCGGTCACGCACATTTGCACATCCTGGATCGACGAGATAAAACATTATATTTTTTCGCCAGGCTGGCTAGCAATTTTCTTGGAAATGTGGTACCTTCCTTCGTCGCCAGGCTCAAATCCCTTAACGACTTTTGGTATGGTGTGATAGCGCCAGTCAGAGCAGCGATGGCCTTGGAGTGGAAAAATCGAGCAGCGATTGTTTGCTCCTATAGAAGCGGTGGTGGTGATTGGCACCAGCCGGCACACCGTCGTTGTAGTCGAATCTCATTAACATTTAGATGAAGTGTGAATTTATTAAAAAAGAATATTCGATTAATCCACTGGTGATAATGGTGACTTTTTGCGGTTGATCTGGATAAAGCTGATATCACAAATCGTAAATTATGTTACAAAAAGTTTAGTTCTCAGCAAATCACCCATCGCATCACTAATCATTGTGCATGCAAAATTGTATATTTTCATATATTAGGCCGTAAATGTCTACGATGATGAACCTGGGCTTGTTAGGGGAATACCTGTAAGTGAAAAGAAAATCGGGTTAAGAACTATTTCTTTTAATTCCACTAAGAATTCCCATCCTTTGACAGATACGTATTTGGATCTCAACTGTGAGGTCGTCTTCAGTGTCTTGTACTTGACTCGACAATGTCGTAAATATGTACATAATTAAATTGTACGAAAAGCAACCGCCTAAGGACAATATGTAATTATTGAGCTACGCCAACCCTTTTGCCTTTCTTGTACACTAAGTGTACTTAAAAGGCATATGTTCACCCAAAAACGAATTTTCGATAGAAGTCCCGGAGGGTCAAGTCACATATGCCAAGCAACTCAGTTCAACGAATTGAGATGATGTCTGTATGTGTGTATGTATGAATGGCTTTGCGCAAAATAGGTTCACTCATTCTTAAGGCACTACCCAATGGTCGATTTTGCGGATTATAGCTCGAATCGAACCGGAATTTTACCGCATTGTTTGCTATTAAAAATGGTCCGGATCGGTCAAGGCGTTCTGGAGTTATGGCCATTTCAGTGATCCGGACTAAGTAGACCGGTAGAACTGGCCGTATATAAAACTGAACCAAGCCCCATCATGCGACATTTCAAACTACGGCGATTTTTGTAACCTTTATCATGGTTGACGAGTTTTGTGCGGAAATCAACACTGGAGACCAGAAATTCCACGATGTCGGCCCAAAATTGAAGATGGCGGCTTAATATTCAAGATGGTGGCTCAAAATTAAGGATGGAGGCTTAAAATTCAAGATAGAGTCTGTTTGATGGAGTTTTATGCTCTTAAACCATACAATATAGGTATATGTATTTGGTATGGGAAAGAAGTCTTAACTCCAAAAACAGCAACCAGAATATCCAAGATGGCGGTCTAAAATCCATGATAACGGCTCCAAAATCAAGATTACAGCTGTTCATTGTTTTTTAGACTCCAAAACCAAGCAATAAGAGTTTATTTGGTATGGGAAAGAATACCGGACTTCAGAAATGACGACCAGAATGCACAAGATGGTGGACCAAAATCTAATATGGCGGCTAAAATTCAAGATGGCGGTTGTTCAATTGAGATTTAGCCCCTAAAACCTTGGACAGACTGGTGGTGTACGTACCATGGTACACTTTACTTGAAATGAGTTTCATACTGGTTATTGTCTCCAATCAAGATAGGCTTGAAATAATTTTCTTGACAACTTGTACCATGGTACGAATACCACCAGTCTGTCGCTGACTTAAAACATTGCAATGTATACCCATAACATATTTGGAATGGGGAAGAAGTCCGAACTCCAAAAATAGCGACCATAATATACAAGACGGGATTGCCGGGACCCGTGGCGCAGTGGTCACACGCTCGCTTCATAAGCGTATGGTCATGGGTCCGGTCCCAGCCCCGGCGCTTGCAGTTTTTCGCCAATTGCTCTTCCCCCGAGAGCAACTGACACCTGACCGTCTTTTGAGTTTACCTATAGCTCTAAGCGTCTGTCCATAAACTACGTAGACTCTTAGGGGGCGCGAGTCTGGCAAAAGTCTACGCTCCATACAAATTTCGAAAAATTTGTATGAACGAAAGTCTACGAGGGGGAGGGGAGTTTCTGAGTTGGCTAAAGCAAAAACAACCAATTGGAAAAGCTCACGAAATGCCCAAGTGGACAAAAGACCTGCAAATAAGGTAAAGTGGTTAAGAATAAAAAATCAAATATACAAGATGGCGGTTTAAAATCCAGGGTTGTGGCTCCTAATGCAAGACGGGGCTATTTGTAGGTGTTTTATGCTTTAAAACCATGCAATATAGGTTTATTTGGTATGGGTAAGATGACTGGAAACCAAAAATGACGACCTAAATATCCAGGTATCAGGTATCAGTAGGTCAGCTCAAGAGGCACGTTCTCCTTCATTTGGGAAATTTGTGCCATCGCCATGAATACGAGCCTATTCATCATTTACCTGAGGGAGAGCGAAGGGAGGAATAAGGGGGGATGGGATAGGGAAAGGGAAGGTAAGGGAATAGGGTCGACATAATCGCATAAGCGTACCACAACGGGTTAAAACAGCGTCCTGAAAAGGGCACGGTAAAAAGCGCATAAAGCGTAAAGTAAGCCTATAGCTACTTGCCACAACGGGTTCAGAACAACAGAACATCCTGAAGATTCAGGCTTCTTAGGTCAGTTTCCCTTAATCAAGTGTTTCTCGAGTACTTGGAAACGCAGTTGCGTAAAAACTGGGTAGTTACATATCAAATGATTCAAAGTTTCACAGTCGGATTCTCAGCTAAGATATACAAATGAAGCAGCCTGTTAAGGCTTGTGATGGATAAAATCATAAGTAGGAAAACCACATTGAGTTATCTCAATTGCGTTTCTGCTACGAGATTCTTCAAAAGACATGGCAAGACTCCCGCATGGGGGCATCCACAAACACTCAATTTCCTAATCGCTGCTTGACGTAATGCCGAGAAGAGATGTTGGTTTTTGAGCATTTGGTAAATCCAATTGGAAATCATTGAAAGATAAATAAGACAATCCATGCGGCTTCCAATATGGAATCGAAAGGTACGTGTTCAAAAGTATCCTGGAAATCCGAGAAAACACCCAAACAAAATTTATGAATAAATGCTTTTCCGATATCGTAAACAACATTGTGTAGATAAATCACAGTGGACTTTCCATTTTGGTAAGCATGTTGGTTCCCATGGAGAGGCTTGTTTGCTAGAAAAACATCACGGGTGTGATGCTCGACAATGCGTTCTAATAATTTCAGAAGAAAGAGGTCTAATTGATAGGTTTGACCTTCATACGAAGACATTATCCACTTACGGAATAAACTTGACAGTATAATCCCACCAACATTTGGGAATAGCAAGGCTGCAAACAAGCAGTTTTATCAAAACATTTTGGGGCTCGAGGCATGACTCGCAAGATTGTCATTTCAGTTTTATTGAAAGTAGCAAACATCGGGTCAAACGCAAAATGCGGAACCATATAGTTGTTAATTAAAACATTACATCTACATAGAAATTCTCCCTACGGAAGTAAGGTTTTGGGACCAAAGCTGTTCTTTTATGCTAAAGATTGATCTGAGCAGTCATTACCATAGCCACTACCCAAACTAGGCACAATCAAACTCTTATAATCACAACACAAAAAAGAGCAGCGATAAATCCAATTCGGTATCGATTGAAGAACGCCAGAGACGAATACACACAGAGGACACTTTGAAGAACGCATAATGCGAAGAGCCATATAGGTTATAATTAAAGCTAATAAACAACATACTAATAATCCCACCCTTATTGAGCCTCGTAGTTGAGGCTTAAGAAGGATAGCAGATTATCTCGGAGAAACAAAAGGTCAACTGCACCATTGCTCCGGTTAGCGCTGTAAGGGCAGAATACTGTGGAGGGCGCCCTAGTACTCCACAGGCTCCGTTTGTAGTTAGGTTTTTATTAGACCCCCCTAACCATTCATTCCTTGGCACGGTAAGCATAAAGCCGCATAACACCATGAATTAGGGGTCACCTGTTTAGCGGACTCTTACCACTGGATCAGGCGATCCGTAGTGTTATTCTTAGCCAATTGAGACAACCGCTACCGACACTACACAGCTATCTAGGCTGATCGGGAAAAGAAGTTAACATTGATGGTCAACTTCCAAACGAGCCCGAATATCTCGAAATTCAAGATGGCGGTCGTTCAATGGAATTTCAGGCCTTAAAATCATGCAATATGGGTATCGTGTATATACAAAATGTGAAATATTTTCGGAGTCCAAAAATGGCGACCAGAATTCAAGATGGTGATCTAGATTTCAATATGGCGTCCCAATGTTGAAAGGGTTCTTGGAAGACACGAGAAAGGCGCCATCACCGCTAGGTGAATTAATGTGGCTTTTAGCTCAAATATAGTCACTGGATCAGATATTCGCCAATGAAATTTCACACTGTGAAGCGAGATGTCAGGAAAATTCAGTTGTCGGTACGAAAAACGAATCACAAAGTACAACAAACGGAAGTAAAGAGAAACAAGAGTAGAGCCTGCGGACTTTGAGCGTCTTAATTTCAGAATAGTTTGTATGACCTTGATCACCAAGTTTATGTTGCTTAGTTATCATAATTGCACTCTGAGGATCTAAGGGTAGCGTAGATTATATTCCGCGAGCTTTCGCTACAATAAACATGTCCAAAAGATTTACAGATATTGCTACCCATACGACATTGGTGTCCATTTATATACCGGTAGACACTCAACTAGCAACACATAGAGATTACTTACCTTAACGCTCAGGCTAAGGCCGGGGTGGCCTCTGCTGTACATAGTAGCCGTCTCCATTTCACTCGGTCCATGGCTGTTTGTCTACGCACTCTGCGTAGGGTCCGCAGATAGTCCTCCACTTGGTCGACCAACCTAGCTCGCTGCGCTCCACGTCTACTTGTACCGGTCGGATGACTCTCGAGAATTTTTTTAGTCGGGTTGCTATCCGACATCCTGATGACGTGATCCATCCACCGTAGCCTCCCGATTTTCGCGGTGTGGACGATGGTTGGTTCTCTCAGCAGCTGGTGCAGCTCACACACACACACATAGAGATACTCGTTATATTATGAGGTGCAACAGACACAATCGTGAAAGAATTATGCCGATAGAGTGCAGATAAACAAGAGTGGAGCCTGTGGACCTTGAAGGTCCTAACCACCACATCTTCAAGTTGCTCGTAGCATTGCGAGGTCTAATGGACACCAACATGACTAAATTTCTTGAACAGAGTCAACACAAATGATGGTAGATCCAGTAAATCTTGAGAAAACTAATTCCAGAGTAGTTTGGATGACCTAGATCACCATATTCATGTGTCATGAATTTTATGTGAACATTAATCGTGTTTAAAATTTGGTTTAGAATGTTGGATTTGTGACACAAACTTCAGAGTACTTTTAAGGCATTAGAATAGCTCTGGTATTTATGAAAACTTCAACAGACTATGATGGGTAGTGACACTTTGCATGTCAAGGAGCAATCAAAACTACTGATGCTTAGCAAAACCATGATATTTGAGCAAAAACATGTAGAATTTATATAAAAAAAAAAAACAAAAAAGCCACGTTTTTTCGGCTACCAGCAAAAGGAGGGAGCTACCATGCATTTTTTAGCACAACTATTCCCCTTCACTATGAAAAAGACTTCAGGGTAAAATGTTTAAAAACGAATAAGATATTGCGTGTTTTCGGGTTGAAAAAAGTGAAATTCTCTGATAAAACATTATCAGTTGCAACGCTAACAAATCCCTTAAATGATAAACTGGAATGCCTATGTTTGAATGAAGGATGCATATCTGATGATCGAATTATTTTCAGTATTTCGATTTGTCTTCTACTTCTTTTTGGTGTAACATCCCAACTGGGTCAAACACTGTTTTTCATCTTAGTGTCCTAAGCACTTCCATAGTTATTGACTGAGAGCTTCCTCTGGAACTGCAATAATCATTTTACAAGTGTGTATCGTGTGGCAGACACAAAGATACTGTATGCTCCAGCAAATCAAATAAATTTCCATTACGAGTTGCGGGACTGACCAGGAATCGAACCCGTCACCCTCAGAGAAATCGTGCTCACGCTGGTACACCTTTGGCTATAGGGGCCCTTTTTATTTCATAGTTCCTTAATCGAGTACATAAACTTCCATCACCAGCTCCGCAACGATATAAGTAATTCAATTTTTGAAATGAAACGATAACCTTTCGGCACAAACTAACTGAACAAAACATGCACGAAGCAAGGTAACACACCAGCTAACCAAGTGGATCTCCTCCCTTGCCAGCTCGGGTGTTACGCACCGATAGATGTTTTCCATCTCGAGTGTACAACATCTTCCTGTTGGGCACCCACCCACTCACCGCCGTCTGGGAGTTGTTTTCTTTTCGCCAAATGTGTTATCATCGAAACGACTGCTTGGGCTAGGTAGCATGGGTAGCATCCAGAAGCCGCTCGCGCTGGTGGTGGCACGTGTAGTTCTTATCAGCACCATCTTTGGCTTTCGATGCGACGATGTCGTCGCTCTGCCGACGGCGCGGTGCGGTGCGGTGACAAGATTTTTCCCGTTAGCCGGAAGGAGCGTGTAAATTCGTTCAATGTTGTGGGTTGTTTGGAAAATGTGAAGGTGTTTCCGCTTCGGGCAACACGGGCGGCGGCGCGGTCCTGACATCGTATCAATGACACTTCTCTGATGGGGGTGGCTGGAGATTTCCGAGAAATACGTGAATAGAATTCACCTTTATAATGGAACTAGGAAACCTAGATTAGATTGTGGAAAAGAAAAGATTCTGGCAGAAGGAGATGAGCTCTTTCGAGCAGGCGGTTGTCAGCTAACGCCAGTTATGGAGCAGATAATATTTTGATAATGTATTTTAGCTTATTGCATTGTATTTGTTTTTTTTTTCTCTTTCAAATTTGTTTAAAACAATAACACACACATAACATTTATATTACTCTCGCTTCACTAACAAAAGTAACTGCATAAAAGCGTATAGAGCAAACACATTCTCTTCAGAAAAATCCCAGAAATCAGATCCTTATTCACTTGCCGGGGATTTTTTGTCAAGTCAGACGAATATTTTTTATAAACACTAAACAGGTTTTAAAGGTTTTTTTCAAAATGTCTATAAAATCGATTTTTACATAAAATCAAAGCAATGATTGTTTTTTTTTAATTGTATACTCAAATGTATCGAAACATATAAAACCTGCAAGAAAACTGAGTTTTTGATAAAAGGATGTGAGCCAATATTTTGAGCAATGGACATACACAATAACTTTATTTGCTCTAAAAAATAAAAGAGTTCAGTAATTCATTTAGGGATTCCTGAAGGATGTATCCTGGAATTGCTTTACGAATTGCTTCAAACATTTTCTTTTGCGAATTGCTACAGATACTCCTTCAAGGGTTCCTTCGGAAATTCAGAGATTCGTGACAATCAGTGGTAACTGGTTGTACTGTTTTTGCCGAACGATTTTTCTGTACCAGTAGTGTGCCGCTTTATTACAACGGTCTCTGAAGAAAACTACCAAAATGAAGCCATCATGTTACAGATTGTTTCAGATAATGTGATCCTTCAGGAGTACATACATACATACATTTATTTGTTCAACATCATTAAGACAAGACATAATCAACAATAGTACGCCACAATACTCGGTTTGTGGCTGCCGCTCTCCATCCTCGGTCGCGCCCAATGCTCGCCAAGTCACGCTCCACCTGGTCCGCCCATCGTGCTCTCTGCGCTCCACGCCTTCTTGTACCAACCGGATCAGTTGCAAACACTAGCTTTGCAGGGTTGTTGTCCGGCATTCTTGCAACATGCCCTGCCCACCGTATCCTTCCGGCTTTGGTCACCTTCTGGATGCTGGGTTTGCCGTAAAGTGCAGCGAGCTCGTGGTTCATCCTTCTCCGCCACACACCGTTCTCCTGCACACCGCCGAAGATCGTTCTTAGCACGATCCTGAAGATCCTTCAGGAGTGTCTCAAAGAAATCTTTAACGAGATCTGGCAATAATTGCTTCATCAATTCCTCCTTGATTTTTCACAAATCATTTCAGAGATCGTTTAAGAAATTTGCCCAGCGGTTGTTTCAGAAATTCCTTCTTTTTTTACTTCTTTATGGTTCTACGTTCCCACAGGAACTTGACCTGGCTCTCTTCAACTAAGTGTTCTTTGAACATTTCCACAGTTATTAATTGAAGGGCTTTCTTTGCCTGCCATTGCATGGGTTTGTATATTGTGGGCCAAGGACAATGATACACTATTAATGTCACTGTTAATGTCACTCCTTGGTCCCCTTGTTTCCAGGAGTGGAACACAGGTATTTAGTCCATATCCTTGCCCTTGTGCCTAGGCTTAAGCGTCTTTGTTCGCTCTCTTAAACGAAAACAAATACTAACTCCTCGGGGCGGAGGAGACATGGCACTAAGAAAAATAAGTTTTATAGTTTATTAAGGCCCCGATCTTACCAATGAAACTGGAAACTGCAATCTCTCAGTGTTATTGAAAAGTTCTCCTGAACTCGACAATGTCAACCAGATAATTTCCTCCGGTTTGTTTTCCGTAAATCTTTCCGGAAGAAGAAACTTTTTCAAGCTGCTTTCATTTTTCGCTGATTTGCAGCACTATTTAAAGGAATTATATCACTAATTACCTTCAGCTCCGTATCAGTAACACGCGATCGATTTAAAACTTTACTGGATTCTTTCTTGCACTAACAATTGTTTATCCTCAAACGGATTGAATACAAAAAAAATCTGACAGGCGATTCCATATCACGAAACTGGGGTTACAGTGGAAAATGGAAATGGAAATGGAAATGGAAAATGGTTACAGTGGAACCATAAATTCCCATAGCAACTTCCCATTTCTCCAGAAATTCCATCAAGGATTCCTCCAGAACAGGAACTTACACGACTTTCTTACCCAAAATGTTGTGTATGAGCTTCTGCAGAAATTCTTCCAGGGATTTCTTAAAAAAAGTCCTCCAGAGATTTATCTTTTTTTTGAGATTTTTAGAAAGTCCAGAAGAATTTCCGAATAAAAAAGCTTTGGAAACTCCTTTTAGCATTCTCTCATACGATCTGCCAAGGTTTTATTCCAAAACCTTCTCCTGGATTTGTTAATGTAGAAACTGCTCCAGGGATTTTTTAAATCTGATTTTCTGTCCGAAAATATTCCTGGGTTTTCTTAAGAAATTCCTCCAGGGAATCTGAGATCAATTCGACAATTTACTGCAGCGATTGCTAAATAAACTCCCCATCATGAATGTTTCGAGGGATACTTTCAGAAAATCTCCCATAGCTTGCATTATAAATTCGACTAATAATTCAAAATTAGTCCAGATATCCTTCAGAGATTTCCTTACAAATGATTTCGAAAAAACTTCCACAGATTTCTTTCATGGCCCCTTACTAAAATCCATCCTAGGATTCATTTAAAAAATCCTTCATGAGGTTTTGAAAAAAATCTCACAGGGACTCTTAAAGAAATTCTTCAAGAAACATTAAAAATTCTTTCACATAATCTTCCAGAGATTCCTTCAGACTTCAGAATGTCCCCCAGAAATTTCTCCAATAATTCCTTAAGAATGTCTTGCATGAAAAGCTGCCTAAAATGTTGAATGGATTCCTTTAAAAAATATTCCAAGAATTCCTTTCAAAAAAATCTTGCAGTGATTGTTCCATCTAGAAAACCTTCCATTATTTTATCAAAAATACTCCATGGATTTTTTTTTAGAAAATGATTCAGGGATAAACTAAGAATAATAAATTCAGAACTCCTTCAAAGTGTTTTTATAAGCTCTCCAAGGATTACTTTAGAAATTCTACAAGAGATTGTTTAGCAAATTTCCCAGATTTCTACACATTTCTTTAGATATTCCTTCAAGTAATTTCTCTTCCAGAAATTGCTCTAAGAATTGCCTAAGAAAGTCTTAGAAACTCCTGCAAGGGTTCCTTAGGAAATTTTTCTACAGATTCTTTCAGAGATGCTTATGCTTCTTGCTGAAATTCACACAGAGACTTCATCAAAAATTCCACCGGGTATTCCTCTATGTTTTTTCTCAATACATCCTCGTGTGTTTCCTCCAAGCGTACCTCTTGAAATTCTTCTATCATAGAAGTTCTACTCCTTCAGGAACACATTAAAACAAAGATTAGGTTTTTTTGTTCGAAAACGTCTCAAGAGACTTTGTTAGGTATTCAATCATGGGTCTCCAGGTGTTTCTTCAGGTATTCCTCCTTCAATTCCTTCAGAGATTCGTCAAGGAATTCATCCATGGGAATGTACCAGGGGATTTTTTTATTATCGTACAAAGTTGGTAGAAGGGTCTCAGATTTTCATGAAACTTTTTCCACAGGCAGGGCCCATGGATATATGAACAAAAAAAATACATTGAGAAAAATTCAGGATCGCCTATCTTCCCGGAAAACACAGACGGATTTTTTTTTGTTTTCCGCTGGAACTACTTATTCTGAAAAATCGTAGCTCAAGAACGAAATATCGTAAGAACAAAGTTTTTTTTAAATGCAATTTTTACCAGAAATCAAAACAAAATATGAACTGGGAAAAGTTTGCCACAAAATGTTCCACAGTTGAGAAAATTCGTAAAGAAAAGCCGAAAAAACTATACTCAAGCTCGTGAAAAATTTCCAAAAATAATATTTTTGAGAAGATAATTTCGTAATCTTCAACCGCTGAAATTTTCGGAATGCACTTTTTTTCGTTTTAGAATTATAGCCAAATTTGTTGAAAAACGTCCAAATGTGCCATATAAGCCTTTTCTTTGAAAAATAATAACTCAAGAACGAAGCATCGTAGAAACAAAGTTTTTTTCAATGAAAATGAAAGCATATTTTCTCAGGAATCCAAAAAAATATGAAGTGGAAAAAGATTTCCGCAAAATTTTCACCGTTGAGAAAATTCATAAAGGAAAGCCGAAAAAACTATGTTCGAACTCGCGGAAAATAAAAAAAAAAATGTTCAAGAATGCAATTTCATAAGCCTCGATCGCTGAAATTTTTGGAATGCACTTTTTTCTTTCCTGAGTTACGGTCAATTATGTGAAAAATGACCATGTACGCATATATTGTTAAGTCATTTTTCACAAAATTGGTCATAACTCAGTAAATAAAAAAAAACATTCCAAAAATTTTAGCGATTAAAGCTTATGAAATTACATTTAGAAAAATATATTTACGGACATAGTTTTTCCGGCATTCCTTTATGAATTTTCTCAACGGTGGAAAATTTTGTGGACAACTTTTTCCAATTCGTTTTTTTTTGCATTCTTGAGAAAATTTGCTTTCATTTTCATTAAAAAACTTTGTTTCTACGATGCTTCGTTCTTGAATTATGATTTTTCAAAGAAAAGGCTTATATGGCACATTTGGATGTTTTTCAACAAATTTGGCCATAACTCAAAAACGAAAAAAGTGCATTCCAAAAATATAAGCGATTAAAGTTTATGAAATCACCTTTTCAAAAATATTTTTTTGAAAATTTTCTACGAATTCAGGCATAGTTTTTACGGCATTGTACTACTTTTTGACGGTTTTTAATTTTTACTGGTATTTTTTTAACATGTGTGAAAATGCACACCTTTTCATAAATTCTTCTAAGTTTAAGCAGCCTGTATAATACAGAAAAATCTGTATATCTGGCATCTCTGCTGCAAACATCCACAAAACATCTTGAAAAAATGAGCAAATCGTTTTGCAGGGCCATCAAAAGTTCCACAATCTGGCACACGCTTTTGGGCACGTGCTCCCGTTGGTAAGCCACGGTAATGATTTTAGCCAATAAATGATTTTTCTCTCACCGAAGCGCGTTCCCATAGCAAACCGACGACGATGGATGCGTGTCTGGAAAATTGATCTGGGGCTACCACGGCAACTCCAAGGCGATGGAACTCTCAAACGCTAGAAACGGTGGCGGCGTGAGTTCGATCGATGGATTGGCTGTTTGTTATTGACGGACGAATTTTGCCACACAATGCGGTTTGTTCATGGAATTTGCTTTGGGATTTTTTTTTTGTTAGTAAGCTTGTTTGTCACGACGTCTTTATTCATGGAACTTTTTCTTTATGCTTTCCACGTATTCCACGTTCACTATGCAAATCATTTTGGGGGAAATCAGCAGAATAGGACTTCAGCTAGTGACCATGACGCTATGGCGCTATTCAGGAAACCACTTGAAAGCTTGAACATTTGTTTATTTTTTTTTATATATCATGTAAAATTTAAAACTACAACTTATTTGTTGTATCGAAAACTAAATCGAAAAAAAAAGCAACAAATGAGCCAATTGGAACATTACCTCCAAATTCTCCCAAAGAGCAACGTGAAAGTCAGAGGAACAATCCACAAAACGACTCCTCACTCGAATCCAATTAACGCTAATACCGAAGTTTACCAACCGTCAATTCCGCGGAAAGTACAGGCACCGAGAAAGTTTCTTTAACCAAAAAAAATGGTAGGAAATGTTTGAAACCTTCCAGCAACTACCGACCGCCGACGAGATAAAAGGCCTTTGGAGCAACATTCTTTTTCGATATTTCCTTCTCTCCCTTCGGTAATTACGCCTTTACGGCCCACGAAATTCGCCCACTGAGAATGTTCAGGGGAAGAAAAAAAATTGTACAAGTGGACTGACCCAAACATTCCTTCACTCCCCTGCTATAAGTAAGTGGGAGCGTTTTTGTGATGTGTTCGAGATTAATTGGCGTGGTAATCTGTTTTCTTTGGACCGGCCGGCCGGCCATTTGGCTTTGGTTGACGTGAGCACGGTTTACAAAGTTGTAGAAGGAAAAAATCCAGTGAGAACACTAGAAGATCTAACTTTCAATGGCTTTTGGTCCAACTGACTTGTTGTTGTAGGTGCTTGGTGTTTTTTTTTTTTTTCATGAGAAGTGAAACCACAGAGGCGATACAACCTCGAAGTCAGCTAGTCAAGGTTGCATGAGTTTGGAAGCTGCTTTTTCTATACAATTGGTATTTTGGAAAGTCTTGAAATAATCAAAACGAAACAAAACAAGCTAGAATTATTAAAAAGGCAGAAGAAAAAAATCAAAACAGTACAGATGAATTTTAAAATGTTGGGTGAGATGAGACATGGAATCTGGCAAGCAAATGTTGAACCAGTTAAAAAAAAACCTTTTTTTTAGCTGTAGAGCAATAGCATTTTGTAGAATTTTTCAAAAACACCCTTTCATGAAACACTTCAATTCAAAGCACATGTGCACATGTGATTTAATCATCTGTTCCATCATTTCCATTCTCGGGAAAGTTCCAGGATGTGAATAAATGAACCCGGAGACAATGTCTATACCCGTACCTACCAGAATGCACCGGTTATTTGTTTAATTCATGTCTCCAGGAAATGCTCTATCACATTTGCTCGTAAACGATTTCGAGGGAGTACGGTTTACAACTCTGAAAAATAACCTCCCTTTGTCAGCGAGCTGAATTGAATGGATTTTTCCGTTCTTGTGAAGATAAATACCAAAGAAGATTTTCTACCACTGTCTGCAGCCGCGTTACTGTTGTCAATAATGGTTCTGCGGGCAGATTAAATTAAAATGATTATTAATTCAAACGGATTTTCCACGAACATTTCAAAGAGCTTGAAGGTTCTACAAAAATCATTTCTCGGTACAAGAAAGCAGAGGTTTTGAGATTTTATTGAGTGGACTGCTGGATAACTCAATGCAAGAGCAGCCATTATTTTTCTAGTATGAAACGAAGCTTCATGTAACAATGCCAATTACTTAAAACAAAAAACATCAGCAATTGGTGGATTTGCCATAGCAACAATCCAGCGCTGCCTAAACGCTAACTCCCACATTCATTCTGAGCATACTGTTTTTATATCTTACAATAATACGTGCAGTTTTTTTTCGGAACTTGAGTTCAAAAGTGAGTTAAATTCCATTTTTATTTTTTTTTCATACGCGAAAAAAAGTTGAAAATATGAATAAAAATAAATATATTTTCACATAATTAACGTACAAAGTATGCACATATGTATTAGAGTGGGTCAACTTTGTATGGGGAAAATTAAAATTTTTATCGCATCAACCTGGATTTTTCAAGCTATATACTTAAGCGCCCAAAACAACAGTGCAAAATTTGGAAATGATTGGTTGCGTCCCCATATTCCGCATTGGAACTGAAATTGGTATGGAATTTAGTATGGGAAAACGTACTTTTTTTAATTTTTCTCGGAAGTTGAGTTTTATTTTGTCTGAAACGATGTAACCGATAACGTTAAAGTAAAGTCTAGGAGGATATGCTGAAAAACTTTTCCAAAGTCCGAAAAGTGATCCGACGCTTGTGAGAAAAGTTAAACGCTTGGTAAGGAAGACCAAAAATTGAGATTTTATTTATTGATGATATTCCTTTACATGTTAACCCGAGAGCGGTCGTGTCGTGTACTGAGTACACACACCATGAAAAAGTACGTTTGTGGTACACAGCGTGAGCGTGGTGTCGCTAAGGGTGGCCGAAGACGCGGCTGCTCGAGGGTTAAATGATAAGCATCCTCAGACGATCTGCACGTAATAACTTTTGAAGTTGCGAAATAATCCACAGCTCAGGTAAGATTTGAACTCACGACCCCTATACGCTAGACAAGCGTTCAGCATTCAGCAGAACTGCTTAACTTTTTTTTTTTTCAAAAGCTTTGAACAGTACAGTCTAAACTACTGCTATGTATTCAAATTTTCACGGGTAATTCTCTACAGTTTTTTTTTTTTGAGACGCAATTTGTTGTGGACTACTCTTCACAACAACTTGTTAGAAAAACAACCGTCGTACACATTACGATCGCAATTGACTGTATGATTCATTATGGTGGGCGCTAGAAGGGTTTATTGAAAATTATCAAATAAGTTTGGGTTGGACGGGCCGAATCTGGTGTGACGGTTAAAACACGTAATTATACCCCGAGCACCTGGGATCGAATCCCACTCCCAAAAAATTCACGATAAATGTGAGTTCTTCCTTCGGAAGGGAAGTAAAGCGTGGGTTCCGAGATGAACTACACTACGGCTGAAAATCTTGTTAACACAGAAAAAAAGAATAAAAATAAAATAATAAGTTTGAGGAAGTCTTCCGAAAGGTTCTCTTGTAGAAAACCCTGAAAAAAAAACTCTCTAAATGTTAGAAGCACCCATTACAGAACTGTTGAAAAAACTTTTGGTAAATCTTTAAGCTAAGTCTACCATACGGTAGAATTTTCGATGAAGTTCATTCCAAAAATTCGTGGCGGTCAGAAGATGTTAATTTTTTTTATTTTGTCATCCACATAATATTTTTTTACGATAGAAAAAAAAAAGAAAAACAAATTGTGTATTTAGTAGTATTTTTGAGAAAAAGTTTTGGAACACTTTTAATTTTATTGAAAAAAATCTTAAAGTTGAAACTGGAAATATTTCCTCATTTTTTTTGGTTTTTGATTTTTTATTAAATAACGAAGCAATATTTTCAAAACTAGTTTTCGCACACATGCAGAGTCTGGATCAAGGTACCTTCTGATTTTTTTGTGGTTGAAAATATTTTCCATTTTTTGCAGAAAGCATTTTTTTTGTGAAGTGCGCCACGCGCCTACGAATATCCTGAAATATTTTCAATCTAACAAACCGTTTAAGAGTTGCAGTTCTTGGAAACATAAAATAAAGGTTATTATACGCCTTTTTCAGAAGTAAGGTGAAAAGTATTGCCAAAAAAAAACAATAAAATACATTCACGGATGGAATCTCCAAGGAAAAAAAAATAAAAATACATGATGCATGAGTACTTAACTTATGCGTTGGGCTGAAAATGCTCCATGGAGAAACATATCATATCACGTAGTCAAAAACAATTCAATGAGGTATTTATTTGGAGTTCATAGGATATTGGGGTATTCTTTCAGATTCCATGGGAATTTGTTGCATCCGGGAACTAGACCAATGGTTCTCTCAGAAATTCTTCCACGTATCTATTCAGGAATTGCTTTAGGCACTACTCTGGGAATCCGGAAAATAATTGAGATTATTTTCTTGGATTTCATCAGAAGTTTCTTCCGAAGAGGAATTTCTTCAGCGATTTTCAGTGGAATAGTATAAAAAAACCAATCAAGGTTTTTTGGGATTTTGTCTAGGGATTCCATCAGAAATTTCAAAAGGTAAAGTAAAAATTATGATAAGAATTGCGTCAGGATTGATCAGTGACTCTGAAAATTATCAAATATTTTACCAAGATTTCTTCTTCGAAATTTCTTTTGGAAATTTCCTTCAAAAATCCTTCGGGGAATTTCTGCAGACTTTCATTGGAAAATTCATTCGAAAATTTGTTCAAAATATTGGTGGAAACTTTTTTTGGGTTCTTTCTTTTGGATTTTCTCCAGCAATTGCTGATGAGTTTCTGTAGAAATTCGTTAGGGTATAGCTCCGGAGATTTTTAATAGAAATTCTTTAAACATTCTTTCGGGATTGCACGCCAGGCATTGTTTCGTATATCCTTTAAGAAAATCATAGCGAAATCCTTCAGAGATTTATTCCATCGAAAGTTCTCAATATATGTTTTGGAGGAAGCATCCAAAGCATACTCTGCAAAATTCCACCAGAGATTACCACCCAGAACTTTAGAGAAATTACTCACGTAACATTTTGATGGCTTATTTATCTCACAACCTGCATATCTCACATCTCACAACCTCACATCTTTTATGTTAGTTTTATGATGGTTCCAAGAACCCCTTTGAACGTATTTGACTAAAAAGTGTTACTTGGATTCTGCAGACATTTTTTTGGAGAATTTTTCAAAGAATCTGTCGATGAACTATTTTAGAGAATTTTCAGAGTTTATGGATTCCATAAGCAATTTCTTCTGGCATAAGCAATTTTATGCAGAGATTTGTAGAGAAATTATATTAGTTTTTTTAGGTAATTCTTACAATGATACCTTGTAGAATGCCTAGAATAATTCGACGGTGATTTCTTCACCAATTTCATTGAAGATTTCTTTTTATTCTTCAAGCACTTAACCTCATTACAGCTCTTTTGTCCACTAGGGCACTGCGTGGAAACTGTACTTATAATTTGCACAGCGTCTAAATGCATTATTTTCTAATTCTTTTATATCCCACTGATTGCCGTTGCGCTGCTTTCACTTTCTACTATATCATGGAAGAATGATAAGCACGAGGAAGCTGATGTGTGGCTGTTGGTTGTTCCTGTTTCCTGTCCGATTGGGGGTCCATTATGAGTTGCCGTTCGCCAATGTCCAAGTATCCGGGTTCATTTGAGCCATTGGCTCAGAAGAGGGTCAGTGTCAGCTGCTCTCAGGGGGAAAGAGCAACTGACGAAAGTGCCGGGACTGGGATCGAACCCATGCCCATCTGCTTATGAAGCAAACGTGTAGGCACTACGCCACGGACCCATGGGCCATTAGTTCGAACCCAGCCCCGGCACTTTCGTCAGTTGCTCTTTCCCCCTGAGAGCAGCTAACACTGACCCTCTTCTGAGCCCCTGGGTCAAATGAACCCGGATACTTGAACATCGGCGAACGGCAACCCATAATGGACCCCTAATCGGACTGGAAACGGGAACAACCAACAGCCACACATCAACATCCTCGTGCTCATCATTCTATCATGATGGGGTAGAGAGTGAAAGCAGCGCAACGGCCACCAGTTCGATGAAGTACAATTAGAAATAGAATACATTTAGGCGCTGTACAAAGTGTATGTACAGCTTCCAATTAGAATTGCTCACGCAGTGCCCTAGTGGACAATAGAGCTGTAAATTAGGTTAAGTGATTGAAGAATAAAAAAAAACTCCGCTTGTCGTTAAACTCTTTGGGTTTGTAGTTCATCGAAAATAATTAGACCCGCATTTTTATTATTTCGTCACTAGGGTGATCAATTTTCAGATAGCGTGGTCTAAAACATCAAAATTTTTCATACCTACAAGTTTTGAACTAATTGACCGATATTGATATTGTTTTTTTTTTTGAAAGCTATTGAATTATAGATTTTAGGAAAAATACGTTGAAGGTGCCAAATCGTAATAAAATGCGAACAAATTGCTAATATATTTGTTTTTTTTTTTTGCGTTTTCATGGTCTTGGGACAAAAAGGGTACCCTGTATGTATTTATCAGAAAATTCAGGAAATCTGGCGGAACATATAAAAAATCAAAGATGTATGGTTTTAAGTTTTGAGATATGATTTTTTAAATATAGAGATATTCTTCTTGATATGGCTTTGATCACCCCTTACTTGATCTTGTTCGATTTTAATTGGTGTTTCTCGGTGATGTTATTAAAATAAAATCGTAATTTGGTTTTACGTTTCAACCTACTTTTATTTTTCGGTCATCCTCAGAACTGTCATATAAAAGAAACGTAAAACCAAATTACGATTTTATTTTAATAACATCACCGAGAAACACCAATTGAAATCGAACAAGATATAGAGATATTGTAAATCATCATACAACTATGGCTGCTATGGGTTCATTCAAATATTACGTAACGCAAAGGGGGGAGGGAGGGGGTCCAGCGCTGCGTTACGCTTCATACAAAATTTCAAAATTTTCCATACAAAAGTTGTTACGTGGGGGAGGGAGGGGGTCTAAAATTGACAAATTTTGCGTTACGTAATATTTGAATGAACCCTATTACGTTTTTGAGTGATTCCTGATGTTTGGTATCCATAGTTTTATACTATGGGAGTTTTCGGCATTCAGCCATGGAAAAAGCGTCGATACTTCCATATCATTGCGGATGCGGAATATCCGGATTGAGAAAATGTTGGTTCATGTGGAGAGAATGAAGCCTCGTTCAAAGGCACGATGTTCTCCGACATTGCCGTTCGGACGAGGGGAAATGAAAATTCTTTCAAATATTTGCACCTCAGATTATTAAGGTTTTTAATATTTAGTGCTTATGTATTAAGAGAGGAGTTTCCATTTCCAGCTTGGTTTGTTCCAGCTGAATTATTATTTTGAGCCCATACATTTCTCTGAAAGTTTGTGCACATTGATGGGAAGGCACCATCGCCCAAACTTGCTTGTTATTGAGTTTGTATGACGTCACCTACCTCCCTTCAAAAGTTGTTTACTTTTGACTCTTTACTAATACAAGCATAGGCTGAGTTCCTCCCCACCTTTCTTATACCACATTGAGACTTATAAAGTTCTGGTCAAGGTTGATACTAGGGAATCGCGCCACTTGGGCGGTGGCTTCTATATTCGTCTGTTTTCCACTATAACTCAATCAAATTTGAACCAATTGACACAACTTTTGGAATGTGGTGAGATAGGTACAGTATCTACCCGTGTACAACATTTCAAGTCAATTCATTCAAAATTGACTGAGTTATAGTAGGAAACGGACGAATATAGAAGCCACCGCCCAAGTGGCGCGATACCCTACTTACCAATAATATATTATATGATGGATATGAGTTTGAGAATCTAAAAATTGATGTTTCATCGAGCCTTAAAAGTGGCATTTTTAAAAGGTCCTATTTTTAAGCTTTTTTATGATTTATCAAAAACAACTCTGGAGCTCGATTTGTGCTTTCGTCGATATAAAATTCGATCAGTTTATTTCAGCAATAGTTGAAATATGGATGATATTTCGATGGCTTTTAATGATAAAATTGAAAGCCTGTTTTGTAAGGAATCGCTTGTATGTATTAATTTGGATAAATTTCAACAGTTTCCGCCATAAGAAGCGAATCCAACTGATCAAATTTTATATCTACGAAAGCACATACGACCTATTCAAATCGAGCTCCAGAACTTATTGCTCTAGAAACCTGATTTTTCGACAGGAACTGCTGGCAACTGCGAGGAGAATACCATACATTTTATGATTCGATATTCGCAATATTTGATGAGATATTTCAGATAATGTTTTGACCCAATCTCGCCTCTTTAACTCGGGGAGAAAATAGCATGGGTTTCTGCGTTGTTGTTGGCGTAAGAGTTTGTTAATTTCCATTTCTCGTAAATTTTTAATTGTGAAACTTTAAAAATTCTACCTGACAACATGATCATTAGAAATATTTCCTTATTTTGAGCATATGCTTAAACGGCATTCCGCCAAGTGGCAGTCGGCAAACTTATTCGGAATCTTTCGGAACGCTTATTCATTTTTTTTTGTTTACTTTAATTCATGTAACGTAAGGACAATCCTCTTAAAATGTTACAAAGCAATGAAAGTTTTTTTTTATGAAAATCTACGCCTTAATTTATGTATGTTCCCGAATCTGATACCGTCAAGTCGCCATTCACCGTAAGTCTAAGAAAATTTGATGTGAATAAAGGCTGTCGTTTCAAACCAATCTTATAAACATTGTTGGTACCACTGTTAATTGCCTTCATTATTGGTTAGAATAAAAGTAATAACCACAAAAGTAGAAAATTTTTCATAAAATTGGATGATATAGTACATTTAGTAGAGGATGGGAAAGTCGCCTGATTGCGTGGTAGGTCACCATTCACTGTGTATCAGAGGGTACCTTCTCTTTTGTTTGAAAATGATCAAAACAACCTAGCAAATTCAATTTTCGTCGTTTATATTCATTTTGAGTAATAACCTGCCAGATTTATTTAGAAAAGCGAATGTTCAAATTTTCATTTATTTATACATACTTATATGGGGCACGGTGATTAAAGATCATTGATTTCACAGCGTTACAAAAATTAACTTTTGGTCTGTCTCAAGAGCAAACTAATGTGTCTCCGAAGGATTTTGGGCCTCAGAATCCGAATCGGGGCTCAGATTTGCTCTAACACGTCACAATTTTGAGCTACACCTCAACTAAAGGGCAAAATATGCGATTTTGGGCTTTTTTGACTGCAAGCCATTAAGCAAGGAAATATTTGTTTTAAGCAATCAAAAGGTTAAATGGTCAATTAACATCTGAATTAACGACTCATGCAAAACATTTCGTTTTGCCAAATGGAATTTGATAGTTTTATGCGATTTATGTTAGGTACGATATTTCCCATACAAGTCGTCCTCCAAAAGTTACATGCCAATTTTCGTACTAACATAAAAAGCTTAAATCTATGAAATTTGATTAGGTCAAACGAAATATTTTGCATGAGTCGTTAATTTAGATGATAATTGACCAATTAACCTTTTGATTGCTTAAAAAAAACTAGGAGTGGGTAATGTCTGAGACATAACCGCAATGTTGACGTAGGACAAAGGCTGGAACGACTTTTATATTCTCATAATACAATGTTTGTTGTTATGATAATACAAATGGGTGGACTGATGTGTTGAGTAAAGTTGTTGTGTGATCGATCGCTTTCGCTGAACGCATTCATAACCCAACAATCATTTTTGCTGTATAAGAGTAAAACAAATCACTCTTAAGCTAACTTAAGCTCAAGAAGCTGTTATTCAGCTTGTTCGGTTACTTGGGAAGATTTTGACTAGTTCAAGAGTTATTTCGTTTTGAAGAGAAATGATCAATTTACTCTTCTACGAGAGAATTTTCATCGAGCGGAAAAAATTATTAGATAATTGAACGGCGTTAGATAGATCCTTTTAATTGAATATTAACGTGAAACTCTTTTAATAATACGTTGTTTTCATCTGGGAAGAACTTATTAGTGGCCGACTTCACTATTGCTGAACTACCAAGCTTTCAGTCTGTCGCTTTTAATTGTCTGAATCATAACTCTTGAGAAATCATTTTCGCTGATCCTGAAAAAAAACCGTTTATAAAACGGAAGATTTTTGCAATTATTGCATGAATTCATCACGCAATGCGAGTTGATTTTACTCGTACTGAATGCGGCCGTTTGCTGTCGTGGATGAGATTTCTGGTGCTGCCACCACGATAGCCGAGAGTCATCGCTGAGTTTGTGTGCAGCTGCCTAGCTGGGAGGTGACATCTCCCTTCTCCTTGACTGATCCAAGGAAAATGACGAAAGTTAACAGAGGAAACAGCTGTTATGCCCCTAGATTAGCAGATGAAGCTCCTCCCATTCGGCGGGCTTTCCAGCTTATTCCGTTTGCATGACCCGCCCACATTGTGTCAGACGCTTTAAACGACTAATCAACCGTTCTTTGAGACAATTTCTAATCGAACGGATGAACTAACCGAAGTATTGAAAAGTTAAGATCATTTTAATTCGATAAATATTAGAACGAAACAATGTTTCAGGCACAATTTGTCCGAATAAGATACTAGAACAATTAGAACAATTAGAGGCCGGCTATACTGTTGCTAAGTTTTCAGTCTGTCGCTTTTAATTATCCGATTCATAATTCTGGAGGAATCATTTTCGATGGTCCTGAAAAGGACCTTTTAAATAATAGAATATTTCGGCAAGACAATTGAAAATTATCCGCACTGAATGCTGGAAGCCGTCGAAAACTGCCATCGCTTACTGCCGTGGATGAGATTCCTGGTTCTATCAGCAAAATAGCCGAGAGTCGTCGCAGGATTGGTGCGCAGCTGCGGAGGTGACATTCACTCCCTTTGACTGATCCAACGAAAATGACGGAAGAAAACAGAGGTCACTGCTTTTATTCCCCTTGATTAGCAGATTAGGCTCCTCCCATTTGGCTGGCTTTCCAGGTTATTTCGTTTGCATGACCCGCCCCGAATGCTCCAGACGCATCAAGTAACTAATCAACCGAGAAATGAGCAAATTTTCATTGAACGGATAGAGTAACCAAAATATTGGATAATTTCGATCAGTTTAATTCGAAAAATGTTCAAACTAATTTTAATTAAACAATGTTTCACGCAAAATAGTCCGGATAGAATAATGCGCTGTTAAATTCCGGGTGGAATCATTAGGCCATTAGTGACCGGCTTCATCATTATTGCTGGGCCACCAAGTATTCAATCTTTCACTTTTCAGTTGCACTACACTTTTCTCGTTCGATGGAATGAAATTAGCTGATTCACAAACTCTTAAGGAATAATTAACGGTGGTCCTGAACATGACCACCTGAACATTTGACGAGTTTAGGAACGAAATGGCATGAATTTCCCATGCCACGCAATGCGTGTTGGTTTCTCCGTGCTGAATGATAAACGCCACCGAAAACTGGACCGCCGCTTGCTGCCGTGGATTAGAATAATGACCAGTTTCACTATTGCTGGCAACGATGCTATGTCTTTTGCTTTTTGGTTGCACTACATCTCGATTGATGTTGGAAATTATCCAATTAACTCTTGAAGAATCATTTTCGATGGTCCTGAAAAGGACCGGTTTGAATAATGGACGATTTTAATTCATTCACCATGCCACGCAATGCGTGTTGGTTTTCTCTGCGGAGTGCGGAGAATGCTGGACGCCGTCGAAAATTAGCCCACCGCGCCGCTGCCATGGATGCGATTCCAAGTGCTATCATCAGCACGATAGCCGAGAGTAGTCGCTGGGTTGTTGTGCTGCTGCCTTGCTGGAGGTGACATCCACCTCCAATCTCCTTGACTGATCCAACGAAAATGACGAAAGAAAACAGAGAACAATGCTTTTATACCCCTAGATTAGCAGATGAAGCACCTCCCATTTGGCTGGCTTTGCAGTTTATTCCGTTTGCATGCTACAGACGCTTCAAACGATTAATCAACCAAGAAATGAGAAAATTTTCATTGAACGGCTGAAGTAACCAAAATATTGGTTGGTTGAACCACACTTTTCTCGTTCGATGGAATGAAATTATCTGATTCACAACTCTTGAGGAATAATTTTTGGTGTTTCTGTAAAATACAGTTTGATTAATTGACGATTTTAGGGAAGAAGTGGCATGAATTCACCATGCCACGCAAGGTGTGTTGATTTTCTCAGTGCTGAATGATGGACGCCACCTGAAACTGCCCCGCCGCTTGCTGCCGTGGATGAGATTAATCACCGGTTTCACTCTTGTTGGCAACGAAGTACACCTTTCTCGATCGAGGGTGGAAATTTCTTCAATTAACTCTTGACGAATCACTTTCGATGGTCCTGAAAAGGACCGTTTGAATAATGGACGAATTTGATGAATTCATCATGCCACGCAATGCGTGTTGGATTTCTCCGCGCTCAATACTAGGCGCCGCCGAAAACTCGCCCGCCGCTTGCTGCCGTGGATTAGATTCCTAGTGCTTTCAACCGAGAGTCATCGCAGTCGATGTGCGGCTGCTTGCTGGAGATGACATCCTACCTCCTTGGCCGATCCAACGTAAATGAAGACAGAAAACAGAGGACACAGCTTTTATACCCCTAGATTAGCATATGAAGCTCCTCCCATTCGGCTGGCTTTTCAGTTAATTTCGTTTGCATGACCCGCCCCTCATGCTCCAGACGCATCAAACGATTACTCAACCGAGAAATGAGAAAATTTCCATTGAACGGATAATGTAACCAAAATATTAGATGATTTAGATCATTTTAATTTGGAAAATGTTAGAATTGAAACATTTTTCACGCAAAATGGTCCGGATATGATAATGCGTTGCCAAAGTCCGGGTGGAACAATTAGGCGTCATAATTGTTGCTGACTGAGTCACCAAGCATTCAATAATTCACTTTTCGGTTATACTACACTTTTCCCGTTCGTTGGAATGAAATTATCCGATTCACAGCTCTCGAAAAATCATTTTCGATGGTCCTTAAAAGGACCGTTTGGATAATGAATAATTCTAGGAAGAAAATTAAATGAATTCACTATGCTACTATGCGTGTTTGTTTTCTCCGCACTAAATGCTGAACGCCGTCGAAAACTGGCCCCCCGCTTGCTGCCGTGGATGCGATTAATGACCGGCTTCACTCTTGGTGAGAAACGATGCTCTGTCCTTGCTTTGCACTACACCTTTCTCGATCGAGGGTGGAAATTTATCCAATTAACTCTTGGGAAATCATTTTCGATGGTCCTGAAAAGGACCGTTTGAATAATGGACGATTTTGATGAATTTACAATGCCACGCAATTCGTGTTGGTTTTCTACGCGCTCAACGCTAGACGCCATCGAAAACTGGCCCGCCGCTTGCTGCCGTGAATGAGATTCCCGGTGCTATCAGTACGATAGCCGAGTGTCGTCGCTGAGTCGATGTGCCGCTGCTCAGCTCGAGGTGTCACCTCGACGGTGATCGAAATGGAACTGACGAAACAGCTCTCGCATGATCGCATTCCTTCCTGCATCGTAGGTAGTTGCCCCCACGATGCGCACCAATCAGAGAGCGTTGGTAGACTGAACGAGAAAATTAGTCCGCTACCCATATTTATAGATTTCAGCGATTTCAATGTCTAACTTTAAAACAACTTTTCAACTATTTATCAATGATTTTTAGGTTCACCGAATATTACAAATTGAACGTGGGAGTTTCATCTCTCGGATAACGGGATTTGTTTATCATTTCATTCAGTGAGAAAGATACTGTGAGCGTTTAAAATCTTTCACTCAAACGTAACGCTCTTGGTTTCATAAATTTTGAAATGACACCGGGTATAGAAAACAGAGACGTAGTCCTACGTCAAAATATTTCCAAGCTTAATGGCTTGCAGTCAAAAAGGCCCAAAATCGCATATTTTGCCCTATAAATTGAGGTATAGCTCAAAATTGTGACGTGTTGGAGCAAATCTGAGCCCGGATTCGGATTCAGCGGCCGAAAATCCTTTGGAGAAACATAAGTTGTTAAGTTGTAAAATTAAAAAATAAGTGGAATCGTACTTTCTTGGTAAACTTGCTTCGATAATGCAAAATACATACCTGATAGGTGAATTTTATTACTTGTTGATGAAATAATTTCGTAACTACATTTAGTTAACCACTTAAATCACGTAAGCGCATTTTTTGTTTTTTTTTTTACTACGAATGCAGTGACAAGCAAAATATTGCTTCATGTAAACACACTTTAGTGTCAAAATGGTACTGTAAAAAGTTTCTAACCCGCGTTTTGACATGGTAACGATTCATTAGTGTTGTATTGGTGAAATCAAAGTGAAATTGTCATACGATTCCATTGTAATATGGAAATAATGAAAAAAATATTCGAAGGCCCACGGTGAATGGAGCTCCCACGGTGAATGACGACTTGACGGTATATCTGACTGTTCAACTGCGTACGTTAGTTCTTCAGTAAGTTCGTCAAAGACACCCTTTCTGAAAGCGGATATAGTAGAAGATGTCTTGAGAGTAGGGGACAAATGATTCCAGTAATGAATGCCTATCACAAACCAGGATTCACCATAATATGAAGATGAATGCTGAGGTATTATTAGACTCAGAGTTCTCGTGTGGGTAGTAGTAGTGTTAATGTACGAGAAAGTCAATAAATCGATGCACTATCAGCATTGCTTGCTATTGTCCTAGATAAACGTTTTCAATGCGGTTGAAGTAAATTCATTCATGCTTACGATAGTCATAAAGTTGAATTTACCTGAAAAGAGAAAGAGAAATGAAATATAAAGTATTTGCAAAATGGCGTTTAATATGTTTCAGAATTATAGATACATCAGTATTATTTCAATCTATTTGCCTTACAGTGCTTAGGCTTAGAAAGATTCATATATTCAAACTTTTCCTAAGGTATATAATTACTACTCGAACCATCCGTATCCGTACTCACTGTAAACAGTAACCATTTAAACACTCCCCGATGACATTACAGAACAATCCCCGCACGCAATCAACCGTTCAATAACCACTAATCAAGTCATTTCAAACGCGATTTCCAGACCATCAACTCCGAACCCCGAGTGCAAACGCTTACGCTCAACATCGCCGCAAAAACGTGCAATTCATCCATCATCAAATGATCCCCTTCCGCCCTCAATCAGCTCTTGGGTCGGGTCGGATCGGGTATGGTCCGACGGAACCACAATCAATGGTCGTCCCTAATGCGAAAATGCACTGTAATTGAATTATGAGTCGACCATCAGGAACTGTAACAAGGTTCAATGGTACAAACCCATAAATCAAACAATCATCCTCCGACATGACGGGCAGTCAAACAGTACCATCCATCCATCCATCCGAGCGGGCGACCGACCGGAGGCTGACTCCGGGCGATGCGATGATGATGGAGGAACTGCTGCGACGGATGCGCGTCGGAGACGACACGATTACTCGAGTGTCCCGGCACAGTGCGAATGACATGAGACCCATGGTTCGAGCCGAATGTGACTGATGGTGCAGTTTGCCCTCTTATACAGTCCATCTGGCTGGAGTGCAAAATGGTTCAATGACGGGTGCATTAAAATATCATCGACTGGAAATTATTGTTTTTGGTGGAAGTTGATTTCACCAGAAATCTGATGAAGAATCACTGTAATTATTTTCTCTTTGAATTGTGTAATTACATTCGAACGCATAATAACTGGAATAACTTCAATTCTTTCGGTTGACACTCAAACATTGATCGATATGTCTGCAGTCCGAAATTCATCAAATCAAATATTCTCTTTTAACTGCACCATCCGCCCTGACTCCGATAGCCTGAAAGGCTCAGTCATTGTGGCCTGTGGGTATGATGCTGCCAGCGAATCATTTACTTGGAGCCGCTGCAGGCTGGCCGAGTAGGAAGAGATATCATTTTCCAGTTACAGTTTAATCAGAATTAAAAGTAAATAAATATCACTTTCATAAAATGTCATATAGCCCCATTAATTGTTTGTTCCCCAGGGAAAAACTTCATTGCTGTTAATGTTGATCTTTGTTTCGGAATTCCTTTTACCATCAGGTACCGTTAACCGTGGATCTAAGAGGATTAGAGGCGAATGAGGGCTGTCGTTTTACAACAATCTTGTAAACATTGTTGGTACTGCTGTCGATTGTCTCCAGTATTGGTCAAAATAAAAGTAAAAACCAAAAAAGTATTACATTTTTCACAAAATTTGTTGTATGGGTTGTTCTCGCTGAAAACAGGCCGCCATTTACATAAAGTCTGGGATTTTGAATTTTTCTTCGCTTGAAAATGTGAAAAAATGATGGAAACCAATTTGATTGGATTAAATTGATGGACCCCTTGCTTGCCAAGGGGCTGACAAGGTGACAAAAATAACAATTTTTCATCAAATGGCAACTAATTTATTGCGCAAGAGTTCGAAAATTCATGTTGTAACATTTCAGGCCAAACATTGCAATAGGTCCTATCTGCATTTGAGAGGCACTCTTTGTTCACTTTCTCTTTCAACTATTGCAATGTAATGGTATACTTTTCAACAACTTTTGCAGTTTAAATCAAAAGACGATTGTTTTGACCATCTTTCAATGCAAAGAGACAATCATAATTCAAATAAACAGCTGAGATATTAACGAAAGAGAGGCAAACCAAAGAGAGCCTCTCTTCTGCAGATAGGACCTTTAAACATGTTTGGCCTGATTTCTTTGAAGGGAAAGTACAGACCATTCATTTGGAAAGTTAAACATACTTTGACAACCATCTTGGATTTAGCTGCCATTTTGAATTTTATCATTGAATCGCGGTTTTCGCTGTGTTTGCAACCACGCTTTCAAATCTGAACGCATTATTGGGAAGCTGCGAGTCTAAGCTTTTCAAAACATTGAAATATTTAGGTGAGCATTGATCGCAACAATGAGATATCGATGAAAACGTGAGTGAATCTCCCATTCTCCAATACATTTTCATAGCATACTAGCTGTCCCGGCAAACTTTGTCTTGCCAAGTTGTGGTGGTTTGACAACTATTTAGGTCATTGCAGCATGGCACTCTTGATTGGTTTCATTTAGATCGTGTTGATTTTCTTCCCAGCTCATAAAAAACCAGTATTTAATCAATTTTCTTACTTTTTCATTTGATAACGTAACTTTTTCTACATATAAACACAGCCACCATGAATACGAATCTAACCATGCAAGAGTCGTCCTGATCGGTTCAGCCGTTCGTGAGTTTTGTTGCCTCAAAGGGACTTTAAACTCATTTTTATATATATAGATATAGCCATATTTCAAGATTTTTTAACGCCATCAAATAAGTGCTAACTTGAATAGTGGGCCACCATTTCTATGGACCAGCCATAGTGCTCACATTTTTCAGACTTCAGACATCTTGTAGCCCGAAACTCCATAAAATAGTGATCACTTTGAGCTCTATGCCGCCAATTGAACTTTGAGTCGCCTTTTAAAATTTTCTGGTCAACGTTTTTGGACTGTGGATCTTCTCCATACCAATAAGACCATTTATATACCTCACAATATGTATACAAATTCATGCAATGGCAGGTAAAGAAAGCCCTTCAATTAATAACAGTGGAATTGCTCAAAGATCACTAAGTTGAAGAGAGTCAGGCCAAGTTCCAGTGGGAACGTAGAGCCAAAAATAAGAAGATAAGAGTAGCAGGAAAGAGCGTAGAGCAGGCCCCCCTCCCCTCCCCCCAAAAAGTTCACGTGGTTTATGAACAGCCCCCCCCTAAGCAACTCTGTATAAGCGACGTGGCAATGCTTCCAAAGTGTCACATCCTAGCTAGGAGTGACTCGGACACATCAGGAACGATACGCCAATAAGTCCCTGATTATAGTATACTGGTCATGCTTTGTAATTGGTAACATAAGATGGTACACGCTTAGGTAACTAGGCGCCGTCCAAAAACTACGTAGACTTTTTTTGGCCATCTCAGATCCCCCCCCCCCTCCTAGACTTTTGTTCATACAAAATTTTCGGAATTTGTATGGAGCGTAGACTTTGGCCAGAACCCCAACCTTCTCATAGTAAGGTCGGATGATACTGACGGCACTACTGAATACTGAATATACTGAATACATATCTCGCGTTTTGGTCACTTAAAACGATTCTGTCTTTGGCAAAGTTGCTCAGACGCCTAAGCGCTTCCACATGGAAAATAATTTAGTTAGCTAGTGTTCTTAGTAGCTTCCAGTTCAGTCTGAACGTCGTATATATCGTGTTCTGGCCCACCTAGTTACTCCTAGTTACCTAGTTACACGGAAAGTTACTCAGCAGACTGTGTGGTGTGGGTCAGCCTATGGTTTGGGCCAGCCTATTATATCATTGCCATTATGTATTGATGACAGTCCATCGTGTACGTTAGGCAGTTCTAGAGAAACGAGCTAGGCAACCAGTCGTGCGCGACATGCTGGGTGATTGCTTGGAGCCGTCGGCGATTTCAACATTGGCGAACCTGCCAGGTTTTGATTGTTTGATTTTCCTGCTAAGCAAATCACCCAGTATGTCGCCTCAATTTCCGGGAGTGTGTGCGTTTTAAAGTAAAATGTGCAGTGAGAAAAAAAAACAAATGCAAGCGGATCCGAATAGAAAGTGACGCAAAACTTCGGCTGTGATACGTGTGTGTGTCGTGTGCTCGCTCGCGTGTGTCGACCTGCGGGAACGAGCAGTAACCTTCCTTTTCGACAAGGAATTTTGCGGAGTCACTAATCGACACACGACGATTCGGAAGTATCTTTCTTTGAATCGTGCAAATCTCCGTGCGGAGGAGGAGCGAGATGGTAGGCAAGTTAAAACATTCGTTTGGCAAATGCACCGTTGCTTTTTCTTCTTTCTTCTCCAAACCTTTCTGCCGGCTCGTATTTCGAGCCAGTGACTAGAATATATGCCCCGTTATGCACCGTTGAAACACGTGCGGGGTACTCTCTCTTGCGGTTAATGTCGTTTGTTTTGATCCAGTTTGACATTTCTTTGTTGCTGTATATGCAAAGAGACTATATTGAAGGTGCGGAAGAAGAGATGGTTATGTATTAATAAGGAGAACAAATGTAAACACAAAAGTGACGTCATTGTTTAACATGGGTTTTTTATGAGAGCTCGCTTTGCTTGCGGTTGTGGTTATATGATTTATACCATGTACGGATGACACGAAGTATCTTCTTCCACACTCCTATTAAACACCCTCTCATTGATGTATATGCTGTAAGCTTATGCTGTCAGCTGATTGAAAAGTATAGCCGGGGGGTGTCCTGATTGATTATCGATAAATAGTCCGTTTTACGAGCCGATTTTATGAATGAATTTTGACAGGAGGTAGCGTCCAATAACCCGTAAAAAAATCAATATTATCATCAACATTGTTGTCACTTCCTAAAATGGATCATTTCACAGAAATTGGAAGTTATCGTTGAAAGGATTGGCCTCCTAAAGAGAAGTTCTGGTTTGCATTGGGCAGTAGGGTTTTTTACCCCATTCCCGGCACTGCAGGTAAACGAAATTGTTCAATACCTGAATTCACAACGAAACGACCGTTTTCGTCCAGTTCTTCCATTTACGTGATTGTTGTGAAGATTTTCTGCCGGAAGGTTGACTTTGAACGAGTTTGCTGCACCTGGTCTAGCACCAGTTCTCGGCACCAGTGCCGAACATCCAGCAAAATCAAATAAGAAATCCCTTCGGCAACCATTTTTGTGCTGACGCACACTTATTTCTGAATTGCCTGTTCGGTACTTTTTTGACGAGATTATAACAGCAGTACGATCTCGGTAGTTTCGGTAATCGATTTTACTGAGGCTCAGTAAAACAACTGTCAAAATCGTATGGAAAAGGTGAACAATGCATTTTTGCTGAACGTGTTCGGTGCTCAGCAGTTTTAATCTCGTCAAAAAATTACCGAACTCGGTAATCAAAATTAAGTGTGCGAGGTGCACCCGTCTGCGTGTAAAGGTTGTTTTGAGAACTTGTGTGGCTTCGGAGTGAACGTGTGGCTTATTGCCTGTGGATCTCGTTGCGGAAATGTTGCGGGAGATGATAACCTACGGAAATGCTTTTGGAAAATATGCGGCAAGTGATATTTTGACTTGTTTTGCTGGTAAGGTGCAGGGAATTGATGCGGGTGCCAAAGTAGTTCGAAACCCTAATTGTTGGGGCTCTCTCGGTTCAATGGTAATATTTTGACAGCGATGAATGCCATGACATCCGTTTTAACGCCATTCATGGAATTAATATAATTTATTTCGGCTTAAGTATCCAAACATGATGTAACCTGTATGCCAGTTATTTTTTATCGTTTGGTTTAGTGCAGCAACGATCATAATATCATTCAAATATTAAAGACTGATGTCAAAACGGCTTATAAGAGAGTTTTGTGACGCTTCTCTTCACTGCATCACATTGAACATTTTGATCAGTTGTCAGTTAGCTCATCGTACAAATGTCAGATAATCAGAACAAAATTCTCGACAATCATGGTTAAAACTGAAATAAAACCTAATGTATTCATAGCTGCAACTAAGCCTAGCGCACAGGATAAGGCACAGGATTAACAGCATGGTAGAGGTATAATTTATTTTTCGTTCATGTTGTGCATAACGGCCATGTTTTGTATGGACTTATTCTAAGGAAAATATGAATTCGCGTGTTGTTCGGGATGACCATGCTATGATTAATTCAATCTAAGTAAAAGATGAATTCGCGTGTTGCTCGGGATGACCACGCATTGGAGACTTGCATGTTGTTCGGGATGACCATGCTATGATGAATTCAGTCTAAGGAAAAAAATAATTCGCGTGTTGCTCGGGATGACTACGCATTGAAAACTTGCATATGAGGAAATCATAAATATATTGAATGATAAAGGATAATGGACTAGTCTTATCAAAACAATAAACCAATTGATTTGTTCTGATGTGTGGTCAGCGGCGTAAGTCGTTTAGGTGAACGGATATACCCTAGAACACTAATGGCGTTCTGCGTTGTGAATGTTTTGTTTTGGTTCAAATAAATTTGAAACACCAGTGCAGAAAGTTTATGTGAGAACGTGGCATACCCAGTTGGTCACACGATCGTTCCATCGACATTGTTGGGTTACTTTTTTATATAATTTTAGGTGTATGGTGTTTGGAACCTATGGAGGTGACCCGAAGTGAGGATTCGATCACCACTGCAGCCGGGGAAACATTTTTTATCGAGCAAAAAACAAATCCACTGAGCGTTAAGTTTGTGTTAAGTTTGTACAACATTTAGTTGAAGACAGTGCATTATAATATAGTGTAAAACAAATATCAATGTCATTGCTTCACATTTTTATTTTTCCTGTTTTTTTTAGAGAAGAGGGAAGATGTGTGGTGTGGGTCAGCCTATGGTTTGGGCCAGCCTATTATATCATTGCCATTATGTATTGATGACAGTCCATCGTGTACGTTAGGCAGTTCTAGAGAAACGAGCTAGGCAACCAGTCGTGCGCGACATGCTGGGTGATTGCTTGGAGCCGTCGGCGATTTCAACACAGACTGAGAGCTTTCAAATAGAAAACAATTTAGTTCGAGAATCACTCACTTTGTAGCGCTAGTCCTAATAGCACTTCCAGCTTTCAGTTCAGTCTGAACGTCGTATATCTCGCAATCTGGACTACTTAAGGGTAGTGTCTTCGGCAAAGTAACTCAACATTATCACCGCTACTGTTTTTCATTGTTATCGTCGAGACCATGATGGAGGCAACTGACCGCAGCCAGACGTTCCAGAAGGATTGAAGGATTGCAAGCTTATAGAACCCCAGTAGATAGGCAAAGTAAGAACAACAAGAAGAAGAGGTTATGTCTTGGGTCGCTTGGGTCAGGTAGACCATTTTTCAGCATGAGGGACAAAGGTGACAATAGACCGATTAGTGTCGGAAATTCTACAAGCGATGAGGACCGATGCCAATTTAGGAGCCGATGTACGCTGTATCAGACGTACTCTGACGTGAAATGGTCGCCGCCTAGAAATTCCTGGCGTATATAGTCCTTGTTGCGGGAGTTGAGATAAGGGCTTTTACCGCTCGAGGCTAGAAGGTCACATATTGAGGGATGGACAAGGTAAGGATTGGATTATTCGATCCTTGTGGTGTTGGTACAAACTTGTTGTGGGGCTTGGACTTCCGGATCGCCAGGAGCAGCTTGGTGACACAAAGAGGACAAACCAGAGATAAAAAAAAAACTGGAGAAGAAAGCACAAGCGAATTGAATTTTTATACCAGCAGAGCGAAGAAAGTCGAAAATACATCCCATGTATGTGACATCGCGGGTCTCCAGCACACCTCTCACAAGAACAAAGGGTTGTCTACCTCGTGTCTCAATGGCATCCAATAGTAGCGCTCTGGAGGCGTCATTATCCGGGCATTGCCAAACTACGTGGTCGATGTCATCATAACAGGAACCGCACTAATTACAAACATTTCACAACGCGAAGTTAATCCTGTGTAAATGCGCATCTAGCGGGTAATGGTTGTACATAAGTCTTGACATCACTCGAAGTTTCGGATTACATCCAAACCATACCACCACACTCGCAAGGAAACATTAGGTATAATGGAATGTAACCACCGCCCCAGCTGGCCATTTCGCCAATCATTTTGCCAACTTTGAAGAGAACTCTGGCGAACAAAATGGAAAAATTCATCATGTGAAATTCTTCTATCATACATAGATTTCATCTTCCTGTGCACCCACCTTTGCGAGAGAGTCCGCCTTCTCATTGCCATGTATTGAGCAATGTGAGGAAACCCATACAAAGGTAATCTTGTATGATCTTTCGACCAGTGCACCCATCTGCTCCCTTATTTTTGTAAGAAAGTAAGATGGATGTTTTACAGGTTTCATTGACCGGAGTGCCTCAATCGAACTAAGGCTATCCGAGAAGATGAAGAAATGGTCTGCGGGTCTGTTGGAAATCATCTCCAAAGCGAAGTTGATTGCTGCCAGCTCAGCAACATAAACCGAACAAGGTTCCTGAAGTTTGCGGAAGGCGGTGAAATTTTCATTGAAAACACCGAAACCAGTGGATCCATTTATGCGAGACCCATCAGTGAGGAATCTCTTACAGGAATTGACATTTTGGTACTTTTCGTTAAAAATGCGTGGAATAGATACATATACACCGAAGTTGATCTGGTATTTCCTTAACAGCTTGTTTCATGGACAGATCGTATTTAACAGAGCAACTGCCATTGGTGAAGTATACACAAGGATGATTATATCCTGGGAGGTTTATATCAGATGACATGTAGAATAGAAGAATTTTAACTGAATGTTCAGACTGAGTATTTCTTCGAAGTCTTCAATAACAAGTGTTTTGCTCACTCCACACTTGATGAGTAACCTAAGCGAGAGTTCCCAGAAACGGTTCTGTGAAGGTTTCACCCCAGACAAGACCTCCAGGCTCGCGTTATGCGTTGAGTGCATACAGCCGATGGCAATACGCAAACAACAGTACTGATTTCGTTCCAACTTTATTAGGTGGCAGTTTGTTGCTGAGAGGAAACAGAAAGAGCCATACTCGAGAACTTTTCTCTCTAGTCGTTTTGTAATGTTTGATGAGGTCTTCCGGGTGAGCACATCACCATGTTCCGGTAATTGTGCGTAGAAAATTGATCCTTTGTTGACATTTTTGAACCAAATACTTGATTTTGGTACCCCAAGTACTCCCAGGTATTTCGAAGTCAAAGACTGGTCGATTTCTATTCGCAAAAAATTGAATTTCAGTTGGGCTGGGTTCCACTTTCTATAAAACACAACCAATTGAGTTTTTTGAGGAGCAAACTCGATCCCCAAATCTCTTGCTCAACCGGACAGATTATTTAGGGGATTTTGCAATGGTCTTTGCAACATTTCTGCATGTGGACCTTTTATCGAAACCACAGCATCATCTGCAAGTTGTCTCAGCGTGCTTTGGCCTTCCAAACAACTGTCAATGTCTTTCACATAGAAATTATAAAGCAAGGGACTTGGACATGAGCCTTGGGGTAGGCCCATTTAGCTAATTCTGGAAGTTGTCAGTTGCCAGTTGTCCGAGGTTGAAGCTCATGTGTTTCCTGACAACAAATTATACAAGAAATTATTTAGAATTCCTGGTAGTCCACTATTGGCCAGTTTTTTCTGACAATATTCGTATGGAAACTGAATCAAAAGCGCCCTAATGTCCAAAAAAATACTGAAGCCAACTGCTCCTTTTCTGCAAAGGCCCATGGAATATCTGATGAAAGCAGATAATCGTTTGTTCCTTTACCCTTGCGAAACCCAAATTGCATATTTGAAAGCAAGCTATTCGATTCATCCCAGCAATGGTCGAGTCGTGATAGGACCATTTTCTCTAACAATTTCTTTAAACATGATAACATAGCAATTGGGCGGTATGAATTATGATCAGACGCTGGTTTACCAGGCATTCGAATAGCTATTACTTTGCCTTGTCTCCATTCATGCGGAACGATGTTGTTCTCCATGAATGAGTTCAACAGGTCTAGAATCGTCTTTTTGCGATATATGTGAGATTATTCAGAAAATTGAACTTCAGGAGGAGTTGGTGTCAACATCTAACGAAAACCCTCTTAGCTTACATAGAATACAAGATACAATAATACAAAGATCCAAATAACTTTGAAAGTTATAATTATGATATTAATTTCAATTCGGATGCCAGCCAGTAAAAGGTTCGCCAGAAACCCACGAAAAAGAATGTCGAGAGCTGCTGCAAAACCACTTCGCTTTCCAGTAATTTCGCAACGCTTTTGAGCGATTTATGAGCCACACCACACCGATGAGATTTATACACTCATCCACCAGACTGCACCGAGTGGAGAGAGTTGCCAAAATGTAAACGATGTTGTACTCCTGTCGTCAGCATATTGATTCCGGTGGTGGGCATCGATCCGGAAAGCGGAAACTAATTGAAATGAACGATTATGAATTTTAAAGTAACGCTCCCGGGACAAAATGTCGATTGATGTCCACTGGAGCGTCCACCACGTGGCGTGGTCGTGTCGTTCAGGGAAATTTAATTCGATTGGGTCATTTTCTTCGGACCGCCGCAAGGCAGGCGGTCTTAAATTATCGGAACTGTTTCATCACCGGGAAAAAGAAACGGTTGCCTTGGGGGCGGGTTAATCAGTTGGAACAAAGTTGAGCAGCGATATTGCTTCTGTCGCGGCAGTGATGGATGGTTTTTGTGGGATGTGGGGTGGGAGTTGACGCGTCGGTGGATCAAGCGGAACGAAGCCGCAGTTAAAACTGTTTCGTTGGGAAGTGTATTACAAATTACAGTTCATTATTTTGATAAATTTGAATGCTGCTGCAACAATGTTAAACCATTATTGCTTATTGTGGCAGAAAATGATAAAGTCAGCATTGTTTTTCTTCTCTCTGATGCTAGATCCCAATTGGTACAATGCCTGCTCCTAAGGCTAGTATTATTCATGCACTTAAGGACAAGGTATTTTGAGTACATAACTGAAAACTTCTAGAGCACCGTTTTTTAGAACCGTTGAACGGATTCGGATGAAAATGCATCACGTTGTTGACAACCACTGAACAATTAGCGTGATGCATTTTCATCCAAATCCATTCAACGGTTCTAAAAAACGGTGCTCTAGAAATTTTGAGCTATGTACTCCAAATACCTTGTCCTTAAACAGTTATTAACAAAGAGCATTCTCTGTCCAATGATTTTTATTTAGGATTTGTCTCAAAGTTCTTTCTGAAATGTTTATGCAAATGTTTCTCGGAGTTCTTTTAGAACTTCTTCTAGTAGTTTCATGAGGTGTTCTTATTGAAGTTCTGCCAAGAATGTAAAATTTGCAGTATAGAACGACTGTTTTTTTTTCTGAAACTAAAAGTTCCATTTGTTGTCCACATTCCTTCTTTGTTCTATTTCACTTATACAAGCTATTTATACTACCCATCTACCGATTGGGACCAAAAAATTCAAACCGAAATGATATTGTTTCAGTACAACTTAGTTCACATCAGAAAAAACGATCCAAAACAGAATCCATTTCGTTTCCGAACCTCACAGCCAACGTCCAGCTCCTCTTCCATCATCATCATCATCTTGCTGCAATTTAAAACAATTTAAAATCCATTTTCCCTATCTCGCGCCGCCCTCTAGCCCCTCCTCTCCCTCGTCCACATCCGGCCCAGTCCAATCACGGATCCTGAGCGCAAAGCACATTCTTCAAGGCGGACACATACTCACACACACCCACACACACAACCCACCCACGAAACGTTGGATTCCGCCACAAAGCTTACATCGGTGGCTTTGATTTTTGGGATTTCAATTTTCCGCATTCGCTTACCCAGCTATTTTCCCAGTAGTGCCTCCCCCCCGCGCAGATGAGGAAAACACTTTTCCACTCGAGAAAGTTGTAAACTAGAGCTCTCGCGTGTGCACTAGTTCGGTACCAGGACTGCTGCTGCTGCTGCTGGGTGGGGACTGGATTTTCGAACTGTTTGCGCTCGCCGAATGGAGTCGAAAGCTATTAACCTTAGAGAGCGACTTTTGTTTCCAACTTGTTCGCAGAACAATAGCGTGATGCCGTGCCCCATCCTTCTTCGGGCCGCTCTTTGCCTTCAGTGTGATTAAGTAGTTGGATGGAGGGCTACGTCAGCCAGCGGGAATTTCCGACACCTACGTTTTTTTGACACTGTGGCTCAGATAAAAAGACCAAATGGCCGTTATGCCAAATGTGGTAAAGCCCGGCCATCTGCGCTTGAGAATATCGTGTTGCTAAATGTGTCTGAATGCCAAGCTGTGAGTTGATTTTGCGTGATGGACCGACCTTATGAAACTAATTCTTATCGATATGGAGTTTTGAAAGGCCTTTTTTTAAGTTTGACCTTATGAAACTCCCTCGATGACCTATACGATATATGAGTAACATTCCAATATTTATGCTGCTCTATTACTAATTTCATAAAACTGCCATAAAAACCTTTTGTAGCGGTCTTATACCAAGTTGACCACACATTTAGAGGTTTTTAAAGCTTTATGGAGAGCAATTTACTTAATAACTGTTTTCCCAGATTTTTCCACATATGTACATACTTACCTTACCGATCAGGTTAAGGCCGGGGTGGCCTCTGTACAGCAGTAGCCGTCTTCATTCCATTCGGACCATGGCTGTTTATCTCCAGTTCTGCACTCTGCGTAGGGTCCGCAGATCGTCCTCCACTTGGTCGACCCACCTAGCTCGCTGCGCACCACGTCTTCTTGTACCGGTCGGATGACTCTCGAGAACCATTTTAGTCGGGTTGCTATCCGACATCCTGATGACGTGACCCGCCCACCGTAGCCTCCCGATTTTCGCGGTGTGGACGATGGTTGGTTCTCTCAGCAGCTGATACAGTTCGTGGTTCATTCGCCTTCTGCAAGACTCGTCTCCCATCTGCACTCCGTCGTAGATGGTACGCAACACCTTCCGTTTGAAAACTCCAAGGGCGCGTTGGTCCTCTGCACGTGGGGTCCATGTTTCGAGCCCATAGAGGACGACCGGTCTAATCAGCGTTTTGTAGATAGTTAACTACGTGTTACAGCGAACTTTATTCGATCGTGGAGTTCTGCGGAGTCCAAAGTAAGCACGATTTCCTGCCACAATGCGCCTCTGAATTTCTCTGCTGATGTCGTTATCGGCGGTCATCAGTGAGCCCAAGTACACGAATTCTTCAACCGCCTCGATTTCATCACCGTCGATATAAATTTGGGGTGGCGGGCGCGGTGATTCCTCTCTGGAGCCCTTTGCCATCATATACTTTGTCTTCGACACATTAATGACTAGTCCGATTGGCCTGGCTTCATTCTTTAGTCGGATGTACGTTTCCGCCATCGTCTCAAATTTACGAGCAATAATATCAATATCATCAGCGAAACCAAGCTGCTGAACGGACTTCGTGAAAATCGTTCCACTCGTATTTATCCCCGTTCTCCTAATTACACCTTCTAACGCAATGTTGAACAGCAGGCACGAAAGATCATCACCTGTGAGATTCGAAGGGACTCGAGAGTGTCCCTGATACTCGAACTACGCACATCACTCGATCCATCGTCGCCTTGATCAATCGTATCAGTTCATCCGGGAATCCGTATTCGTGCATAATCTGCCATAGCTGTTCTCGATCGATTGTATCATACGCCGATTTGAAATCGATGAACAAGTGATGTGTGGGCACGTTGTATTCGCGGCATTTCTGCAACTTCTGGCGGATGGCGAACATCTGATCCGTTGTAGCGCGCTCACCCATTTATACAGCCTGATATTGCCCCACGAACTCTCTTGCAATCGGTAATAGACGGCGGCATAAAATTTGAGAAAGTATCTTGTATGCAGCGCTAAGTAGTGTGATCGCGCGGTAGTTCTCGCAATCCAACTTGTCGCCCTTTTTGTAGATGGGGCACACGATACCTTCCATCCATTCCTCCGGTAATACTTCCTCCTCCCAAATCTTGGTAATGACCCAGTGTGGTGCTCTCACCAGTGCTTCTCCACCGTATTTTAGGAGCTCGCTTGGTAGTTGATCTGCTCCAGTGGCTTTGTTGTTTTTCAAAAGGCCAACCTCCTCATCAATCTCTTTTTTTTACATTCATATTGAAATTGATTATGCGGTTTTGAAAGAACATTTTTTAAAAAAAGTTTGGAGAACTATGCATTAGAAATCAATGAATACACCGTAACCTCTTTTCAAGCAGGCTTTTTTGTGCACTTTTAATTTATGCGCTATTTTTGTACCCTGCATAAAAAGAGGGAGAGCTATTCAGAATCAATATTATGCATTAGAACATGGTTACCCTGCAACGACCGCCAGAAAGCGTTTATGAGGGACAGCAATGGGAGTTTGCAGAGACGTTCCAGAGTGTACCAGAAGATCTTAGGAGCCTCTTTCAAGGGGTTCCAGGGGGTTTCGGAAGACACAAAGAGATCTTAGGGTGTTTCGAGGGTTTCAGGATGTTCCAGAGAGCTCCGGGGGTCTCAGGGGCGTTTCTGGCGGTCTCAGAGTGGTTCCAGGGAGCCTCAGATGCGCTTCAAGCTCAAGGGATCTCACGAGGTTCCAAGAGGATTCTAGAGGATCTCAGGTGCGTTTCAGGAGGCCTCAAGGTGTCTCAAAGGGATTCATAAAGGGATCAGGTATTAGTTAGTAGTAGCTCCAGAGGCGAGCTACTAAGGAGAATATAATTTGGGATATTTGTTGGGAGGAGTTGCTACGAGGTCTCAGGGGATGCTTCAGGGGGTTACAGCGGGATTCAGGAGCGAAGTCTAGGAGATTCACGGGGTGTTTTAGGACAGCGCTACCCAACCTTTTTCGATTGTATCATAAATCGCAAAAAATAGTCAGATATAAGATCTTCTAGCATCAAACTAAAGCCTGATGATAAGGTTTATGGATACAAGTGTCAAAATTTAAGTTGATAAGTTGATAAGTGGATAAGTAACACTAAGCTACCGTGGAAGTTAAAAAAATGACCCAGATCGTGGGTCGGACTGTGTTCAGCTACATGAATACCTAACAACTGTCAGTGAATTCAGACTTTTTCACTTTGATGAGTTAGATGTAACACCAATCTTTCATTCAATGCCAAAATAATCTATGTATGACTACTTGTGAGCGTACCGCCGGAAATTGCAGAAACATGCGGGCAGTCCTGTTCGAGGTATCAGGAGATTCCAGGAAATTTCAAGGGAGTTCCAGTTGATCTCAGGGACGCTTCAGAGGGTTTCAGAGGTGTTTCAGAGATTCTTATGGGCGTTAAAGGGTGTCCCAGGTAGATTCAGTAAGTGTACTTTGAAGCCTTAGGGACGTTTCAGGGGGTTCCAGGTGTATCAGCGGATCTCAGGTGCGCTTCAGAGGTCCTAGAGGAATTTCAGGGTGCCCCAAGTAGCTCCAGGTGGTCATCGGGGCGTTTTTGGGGGTCGCAGAGGTGTTTCAGTCGATTCCCAGGGGTTCCACAGGGATTCCTGGAGGTGTCAGGGGTGTTTCAGGGGATCTCTGATGGAACGCTCTTAAACGCTTCAGAAACTCCTTGAAATGTCCCTGAAGCTCCTTGGAACCCCCGATTTTTGGGCTCTCTGGGTACTCCTTGGCAGCGCCTTAGGCTTCAACCGAAGACTACTTTATCAAGAAGTCATGGAACTCAGTTATGTTCCCATACTAACGGCAAGCGTCACCGACGGCACTGCCGCCTGTTGAGTTAAGGTGGTACCTTTGTATAAAAGTGTAAGAGTGTATTGGTGCGAGTATAAAGATTTACACACACACACTATCATACGAAGTTCCACCTTCATCCGTGAGGGCGCTAGTAACAGTGACTCCCGATCTTCAGTAGTGCTGCAAGTCGTCTTGATAAAGTGGTCTTCGCTTCAACTCAAACGGTCAGCAGCAAGACCTGGGGAACTTTCCTCAATTCCTTCCTGACTAGGGCCCTGACTTTGTTTATACACAAAATTACTTTTTTTATGTTCTTTCTAATTGATGCACTCTCAGCCTGTATCATAAAAAGAGTTACCAATGTATTTATATAACTTATGGGTTTGAGTCATGGTTATTGTTGGTGTTAGTGTAAGCAATTAAATGTTCCACAATCTATCCGTTAGCATAACAATAAAAACCACTGCGTAGTTTTTCAGCTTATTTTAAGAATTTCTTGATAACCCAGACAACCAATTTGAACGTACAATGAAGTTTATGTTCATGTTATACGTACCTTTATGCGTTAAAATTACATCGCATAAGATGCAGCAAAAGTGCCTTATGCGTACAACATTGGAGGCGCTATACGTGCATTGACGGAACAATAATAACGCTATAACGCTGACTTGAAACGATATCTTATGCGATGCACCGCGTGCACTATTGCGACGCAATTTAGCATCTAATGCGATTAAATAATATTAAAAAAAAACAATACTGTCAGCTCGATATCGAACTAATGACCTCTGGATTGTAGAGCCACACTTCACACACAACACCAAACGCTACTTATGAAACAAGCTGATTAATTATCATGATATTCTAACTCACCTCAGTGTTTGTTGGAATGCACTTGGTTCACTTGCGCTGTGCGTGTTTGGCAGGCTAAAAATGATTTCCCGTACAGTTTTCACTGCCTCTCTCTGACTAGCACCTCCCATTGTTGATTATCAAGCCAACAAAACAAATAATGATGACTTTGCAACCATAATTATGGCTGCTCACTTTCTTATAGCTTTTTGGCACTGCATCCACAGTGCAACAGAAACTCTTTAATTGTTATCACATTTCAAATCGCGTAATGCCAACATAAACGCTTCTAGCTTATGCGAGTTTGTATGCACACTTCAACGAGTTTATTTGAACTTTTATGCGATTTCATCCATACACCAATGCGGAGTAAACTGACACAACAAGAAAAGTACCAAGCAAAGTCGTATAATCATCGCAGTACGCAATTATGCGAATTCATTTGACACTTTGCGAGTTCGCTCGCACGCTTTTGCGAGTAAGTAAAGTTCATCGCAATAAAACATCAGAATATCATCTACTACGATGTTCTCATACCTTATAAAAGTTTATTTGTATTCTTATATGACTTTATCTGATACATCGTAATAAGCTCAAAAAATAGCATCATATGCGATGAAATTTGTCAGTCAGCCGTATATATATGCGATAGTGACTTAAATAGTACTTTATACGATGTACAACGTGGTTTCTTATGCGACTCCTGGTTGTCTGGGAACTACACAATAAAACCTTTAATAAATCATATAAGTTGCAATGTAACTAAGCATTGTGACAAATTTAGTCTTCATTAACCTTAGACGTGCTTTTGGGGTCATTATGACCCAGACAGGCACATTGATCATGTACTACGCTAGCGTGGTTAACGAAGAAGAATGAAACTTATAGAGATTGCAGTGTAGGTATCTAAAACAAATCTTTCATAAAATTGAACCAAAACTTAAGGTATGTAAATGACACTTGATTAGCTGTCTCTCGCTGTATAACGTATATTAGTTGTGCTCGCCCCCTGAAGATCGCTGACATACCTTGAAACTTGATGGCACAAATGTCCCAAATGGAAGATAACGTGCCTCTGGAGCCGGCCTTCTGATACCTTGAAACTTTCTTAGAAAATTCCCCTAAAAATCCTTTGAACCAGATATGCCATATATACAGGTTTATCTGTATTATACAGATTTTTGAGCATCAGTATAGATTACGTTTTATACGAAACACAGATTTTTGAGCTATAGAGATTTTTTTTTTTTGTATGGGGTACAGATCCTCCAAATTTTGTATAAGATACAGATTTTTGAAAAAAGTGATACAATTTTTCATAAAAATCATCTGACATCCCTGCTTTGAAACCTTCAGAAAACTCCTTTGAGACCCCAAGGAAAATCATCTGAATTCAACTAAAACCTCTCAAAAAATCTTCTGAGATCCCCATAGACTTCCTTCAAATTATACTGAGATCTGTTGGAATTCTCTGAAGTCTCTAGAAACGCAGAGAAAATCAGCAGAAAACTTACTGAGACCCTGAACTCTGAACTCCACTGAAGTTTCTTGAAACTCCCTTAAATCTTAAGAAATGCTTTGAAACACTCTGAACCCCTCAGAAAACCCCCACAGATTTCATTTAAAGTGCCCTGAAATCCTCTGATAAAGTACACTGAAACCTTTCTAAGCGCCTAGAAATGTAATAAAACATCTTAAATCGCCTCAGAACCACGTTAACTTCTATTGAAGCCTAATCCCCCTAAAATTAATTGACACGCCTTGAATTATCTCAAAGAGCTCTCCTGAGGCTTCGTCGACTTTTCTTAAACTCTACACAGTGACAATTTTCTAAGAATAGTAAGAATACAAAGGATTTTTCGATTTCTGTGTAAGACCAACTCAGTCACTGAGTAGAAAATATTCTCTGTGTATCAAAGTCCCCAGAAGCCCCTCATGATATCACACCGGTAAAACTTGTAATAAGAATGCACGAAATGTTGCTAATTGACAAATTGAGAGATGAAATTTGTGGAAAAAATCGCGTTCTAGTGGGATTCGAACCCACGACTCAGTACTCGCTAGACCGGCGCTTCAACCAACTAAGCCACAGAACAAGTAATGACTCTGTGGCATAGAACGGCAAACTGATTCCGAAGCCGCACCGTGAACACTCCTATTTCAATTTGTCAATTAGCAAAATTTCGTACTTTCTAATTACACTTTTTTCCTGTATGTTTCAGAAATACCAGCATATCTGGTAAAATGCCAGTAGAATGGGCAATATGTGTCATTGTGCCGAGCTCTCGACGCATACTAGTTAGACACCAGCAAAACAAACTGCCTGGTGGCTAGGTATGCGGAATGCGAGAGTAAGTCTCGGCTTCATAAAAATAATTCGCTTTCACTTGTAGTTAGTGGGAACAAACAGGAGTGTGTTGTGGATTGGCATCTAAGCCGAAAGAGAGATGAGTTTGTGAAATGGGAGTGCTCACGGTGTGGCATCGGAATCAGTATGGTTTTCTTTTCCGCAGAATCATTACTTGTTCTGTGGCTTAGTTGGTTAAAGCGCCGGTCTAGCGAATACGGATACGGAGTCGTGGGTTCGAATCCCACTAGAACGCGATTTTTTTCACAAATTTCATCTCTCAATTTGTCAATTAGCAACATTTCGTGCTTTCTAATTACAAGTTTTTCCAGTATGTTTCAGACATACCAGCAAATCTGGTAAAATGCTAGTAGAATAGACAATATGTGTCATTGTGCCTCATGGTATCACTTCGACTATACTTAACCTCTTACCTTCCTGAATCTGTTCAGCAAGCCATCCATTGAGGTAATTAACATATGCCACCCTAGATAAAGAATCCGTAAAATCTTCATTTGTGCACCCATAACCTAAATAGAGGTTATAGATCATTCAAGAATATCCTGGTCTACAAAAGTATAGGTACCTGTAATTTCTAGTTGCAGGTTTTATTTTACATGCTGCCATCTTTTGCAACAATAATCTAAATTCTGCCCCACAGTGCCTCGCGTGTGCATCGGCAAATCATTGGTCGGATCAGGAATCTCACTCAATCCTGGGACAGAAACAATTCCGTGTTGGCGAGTACTGGCGGAACTACCAAGCCAAGGGAGTGGTCTGCTGTCAGTCAAGTCCGTTGGTGTTGGGGCGCCGTTCGGATTCCAAATTCCCGATGGATTGGGAGCGTTTCTTCCCGTCCCATCTCGTTCCATCTAAAGCCCCAACGGTATTGATTCATTGCATCACTAATCCTGGATTGACTTACACTTTGCAGCAGTCTCCTTAGCCATCGGGATGCGACGACGCCGCCACCACATGGAAGGAAGTGAATTGTTTTCTCTCTCGATGGGAAAATATTGAACGCGATTTATATGGGATAACAGCAGCTCATGGCGAAAATCTGCTGCTGGAGCGCGCTCATGTTGGAATGTCAATTTTTTGTTTCGTATCGCCCCATTTTGGAGCTGCTTTTGCAATCAGCCTAGGTTATTGTGTGGAAAATTGGTTTCTGCGTCGAATTGGCTTCTTATGGAGGACTACACGGAACAAAGTGTTGCGAGTGTCAGTTTCGAAGAGATAAGCATTCGTGGCATTTGGTGTTTTCTTTGTGCAAGTTGTTGAAATTATGAACCTTTCAAATTACCCTAAACTTGATTTTGAATTATACTCGTTTTTGAAAATGTTTAGTGCAATAAAGCATAACAACTATTACATAACAAATACTACACATCAATGCTGCATGATTTTAAACTTACGTGATTTAAAAGGACACATAATCTTCTTTACATGTTGGGCATCGCGATTTTTCTAAAAAAAATCCACAATTTCCCGAAGTGAAACGGCAGAATCAAAAAATCAAATTCCATGAAATTGTTAGCGGTATTTCCCATCGCTCACAAAAGGTTGTCCTGGGTGATACTTCATCACGATTCTCGTCCATGACAATAAACTCAATACATCAACCTCAATATTGCCCTGTAGTTGATGTGCCAGCACGCGCTGCTATCGAATAGCCTCTGTTTCAATCATTGTTCTCCCATGGAGCAATGGACGCATTTACCAGAACCGTCACATCGAAACGGTCAACAACTCTATGTAAGCGTATTTCTATCCTGACCTGACTCAATCGCAAACATTCAATACTCGGCACCCACGGCGGCAAATGCTTTCCGGGAAGACAAGATCCGATCGAAAAGCTTCTAGTGGTGTTGCGTTGCGACTGACGCAGTGAGGCAGAATTCTTCTAAGGTTTAAAATTCCTCCATCGTTTGTAATTTAACCTCCCTGGACGGGTGCACTTCACTTCCCTAGAGCTGGCAAGGAGATGACGCTCTGCTGGGCAAACATCATCAACGGCGCCCAGCCCGGAAGATTCACGGAGGATAAGAGCGATAATGACGGTACCGAAAAACCATTAAGAATGAATGGAAATTGACGTGAGCAAACAGGCAAACAATGGAACCGGAGGTATAAACATAGGCAAACGGACTCGCTAAATTTGTTGTTGTTAATACACAATGTTGTTTGCTTTTTCTTTTGCCTTTTGAGTTAACAGCCCGACTCAGAATAAGTAAGTGTTGGCAGAACATTCGCTGCGGGCTTTATTTGTCAATTGATCATTTTTGGATTTGAAAATTGAGATTGGAATTGAATTTATAGAGAACCGAGCTCAGACACTCTTGATTGAACCAGTAAGTCAACCACCTCGGCCAATGTAAGGAATTCATGACACGATTTCTATTAAAGAAATCTAAAGCACCCAGACGAACTGCCTTAATTAGGGGGAATCATCGGATACACTTCAGGGCAAAGTTGAAGCAAATTGAGTCCTCAATGGAGGAAAAATGGGAATATTTGTATTTGAGACGACTTTATTGACAACCTAGAACATCCTGAACACCATGAAGTTTGAAGAAACGATATAATTGAAGTATATAATGCCATGTGTAGACACTATAAGAATATTACACGTCAGCCAAACTACCTTGGAGTTCAGAACTTCAGGCCTACACTCGTAATAGTAGCCTTATCTGTTAAACTGAGTAACGTTGCATAATCAACCGAAGTTACTGGACCAATCTGAAATAGTTGGATAACAGCAAAAAAGTTAGATAGACTCCTTGTAATATAGTGCAGGGCAGTGTGTACGGTTCTGAATATCCCGAAGCCATGTCATGGTCTCTGATTGTATTCTGTGAGCTCCAGTACGTATAATAGATTATACAACAACATAACTCTATGTAGCCATAACAGAAATATCAATTACTGTAAATGCTAGTTTTAGGAATTATAATAGTTTGGATGACCTCAGTTGATCTGATGATGTTTATTGAACTTTCTGAGAACTTACTGAACATGATAGAATACAAATCGCAGCTTTGTATAATGGATGAAGTTACTGTTACACCCGTAGACTTTGGGATCTCAGCTCTACAACAGTTTAGCTGACCTAGGATATACCGACTGATCTAATTTTTTTTCTATTTTCAAAAAAAAAAACTACTGGACATGGTGGATTACAAACCGTAGCATTGTATAATGAAAGACGTTACGGTTACACCCGTAGACTTAAGGCGAAACTGGAAGCATTTCCTCACTTTTTGGTTTTTGATTTTTTATTAAATAACGAAGCAATACTTTCAAAATCGGTTTTCGTGCGCATGTAGAGTATGGATCAAGGTATCTTCTGATTTTTTTTTTGTAGTGGAATATGTTTTTCGTTTTTGCAGAAACCATTTTTGAGCAAAATTTCATGAAAAAATGGTTTCTGCAAAAATGGAAAACATTTTCCACCTCAAAAAAATTCAGAAGATACCTTGATCCATACTCTACATGCGCACGAAAACCGATTTTAAAAATATTGCTTCGTTATTTAATAAAAAAATCAAAAACCGAAAAAATGAAAAAAATGCTTCCAGTTTCACCTTAAACTCAAGAACAGTTTGGGTGACCTAGGATATACAGAAAAAATATTTTGCATCATATTCTTCCCTTTTTATGCTTTTGAGCACAAAAACCACAGAAATACGTAGAAAAATAATAAAGCTTTTAAAAATTCCGGCTTCAAAGGGTTAAGCAAGAGTTCCTTTCTGATACCAATCTGGTGCTGCCGGCGAGCAGAAACTCTCGATAAATTCTTCACGAATTATAAAAGCAAATCCATCACAAACTTTTGCAGGTGAGCCCATACAGTCACAGCTGCAAAGGGGTATCCACCATTGGTGATTTGATGTTGCATGAAGAAGAAGACGAAAGAAGAAGAACGATGGTGTTTTGAAGAAATCTTATCCCTATAACACAGGAGAAATTTTTAAAATGCCTCTATAAAATCTTAAACAAAATCTAATTAAAAACGGTTTGATGTACAGTGTTAGACTTTGGACGGACTACATATTAAACGTATAAATTTAACTTTAACATTTTTTTCTTGATGAGGTACTTAATTTGTAGTCCGTTCAAAGTCTAACACCGTACATCAAACCGTTTTTAATTAGATTTTGTTTTAGATTTTATAGAGGCATTTTAAAAACTTCCCCTGTGTTATAGGGATAGGATTTTTTCAAAACACCATCGTTCTTCTTCTTCTTCTTCATGCAACATCAAATCACCAATAGCCATGCTTGGGGTTATGCGATTGATATCCGATCAATCCAGGAGCTTTAAGGGGGCGTCCATAAATGACGTAGCTTTTTTTGAGCGATTTTTAACACCCCCCCCCCCCAACAAAATTTTCATGTAAAAAAAACTCGAACTTAGCTCTGATTTCTATTTTAACTTGTATGCTAATAGAATATTATGAAAAAAATAACAATAGCAAGAAAACATTGCCGACTGCCAGGTTCAGATCGCCGACATCAAGACCATAGGTGCAACAAGTGGAGATTATAACCAAAGCTAATGACTCAATAAACCACCCATCGTTCTGCTTGATGTCGAAGAACCGGAAATTGAAGCTCCCAATACCATATTAGCCTAGAAGCTCTTCCGAAGATATTAGTTTGTTCACTAATAAGTCTATTTAGAATATCAAATTGATTTCATTTGAATAAAATTCACCACGACATTCGAAGGACCCTGCAGGAGCTTCTTCTAAAATTCTTACAGCAGTTCATTTTGGAATTCCTAGAGATGTTTATTTTAGGATTCCCATTTTTGAGAATGCCTCCCTTTTTAGTTCCTCCAGCACTTCCTTCTGGGATTTCTCCATGGATTTTTTTTTAGATTCCATTAGAGAATTCCTCTTTATTGTATTCCTTCAGGGGTGCCTTCAAAGATCCCTCCAATAATTAATTCCGGAGTTCCTTCTTAGATTCCTCCAAAAGCTCCTTCTGTGATTTTTCCAGGAGTCTTTTTTTTTCTTAGGTTTTTCTAAAAGTTTATCCATGGTTTCCTTCAGGAGTTCTTTCAAGGTTTTTTTTCTCCTCTCTTCCACCAGCATTTTCTTTAGACATCTCTACAGGGATTTTAACCGGATTGAGATTCCATCAAAACTTCTTTCTGTGTTTCCAAAAAAGTTTCTTTCGGGATTCCTCCAGGAGTTCCTTCTTGGCTTCCTTCAAGAATTCACTCAGATATACATTCCAAGATCTCGGCAGGTAACCCCTCCGGTATTCTTTCAAAACCCTCCCAGGAATTGCTTCTGGGATTCCTCCAGATGTTCCTTTTTGGATTCCTTCAGGAATTTCGCCCTGGATTCTTCTGGGATTTCTCGAGGACTTCCTTCTAGGATTTATCCAGGATTTTTTTCCCGGGACTCCTTCAGTAACTTTTTCCGGCATCCCTCCATTCACTCCATCCAGGATTCCTCCAGCAAATCTTAGAATTTTGCGAGGAATCCCTTTACGGATTCCTCCCACAGTTGCTTCTGGGATTCCTCCAGGATTTTTTTTTCTTAGGTTTCACCAGAAGTTATCTCCAGATAATCTTGAAGTTATCTCCAGATAATCTTATGTGATTCCCCAAAAGTTATTTTCAGGATTTCTTCAGAAATTCCTTACGGAATTCTTTCAATTATTTCTTCCGTGCTTTCTTCAGAAATGAAACCAGGAGTTCCTTCTGACAATCTACAAATATCTCCATCTAAGATTCTTCCCGAAGTTTATTCAAGGTTTCTCCGATAGCTTCATCTAAATTGCTCCAGGTACTCCTCACGGAATTTCTGTTGAACTCTCTCTATTTCCTTTCATGATTGTTCCAGGAGTTCCTTCTGAAATTCTTCTGGAAGCTCCTTCAAAGATTCCTTCTGAGATTCCTCTAGATCCTTTTGAAATGTTTTCAGAATTTTTTTTCTGGGATTCCCAGTAGGAATTCCTGTGGAAATGTTATCCTTCTACTGTTCGGGAAACGTATAAAGAACACAATGAGAAATTCCTTACAAAGTTGTTAGAGGAGTTCCTTAAGAAATTGTTGGATGAATTCTCCGAGGAAGTCCTGTAGAAACTATATAAGGACCTCCTGGAATTTTGCCGTATTGCCAAAAACTTTCCTTTGTAACCTTAGCGGCGTGCAGTGCCCTCTATAGCAAGCAGCAAACTATTGGTCTTGAAAAACATTTGAGCGAAATTGATTTTTGTCTGCAAACACAATATATTATTCTTTACGCAGAATTTCAAAACCACTTTCTCAGATACAGTTGTTGCGTCCGATAGCAGCATGTCTTATGAAATAAAGCCGGCATTTATTTTCATTATTTGTTATTTACATTAATGTGAATGGAAAAAAAATCATGCAATTTTTTTTATTTACTGGATAATAATACTTAATGCAAGTAAAAAGTTTATTAATTATGAAATATTTTTTTCAATAGGCCTAGTAGAAAGCTACGTAGCATATCATAAACCAATACCCCCCTATCGTCACACTTCGTCACAAAATCACAAACACCCCCCTCCCCCCCAAAAAGCTACGTCATTTATGGACGACCCCTAAGTAAAGGAATTATCCCCGATTTTCTTGGGCTTAGGGTATCTACGTGCCTACAACACGATATACACAAGGGAAATGGTACCCAAGTTTCATGGATTCCTTTAGAAAACACTGCAAGAATTCCTTTCTAATAATCTTGTAAAAATTGTTAAAGAAATTCATCTATAATTTCCTTCAGATTTTTGATTTTCATAGAGATTCCTTCGGAAATTGTGGTAAGCATTCATCTAGAAAACCTTTCATGAATTTTCTCAGAAATTCTCCATGGATTTGTTCCAGATAATGATTTACGGATACATGGAGAATCAGAAATTCAGAAGTCCTTCAAAATTTTCTCAGAACCTCTAAAAAATTTTTCTCAAAAAAATGCATTAGAAATACTGCAAGAGATTATTCAAGAAATCCCCATGATTTCTTCACATTCTATCTCATTCACATTCCAATTTTTCGATAGATTCTATCAGAGATTCTTATTCGGATTCTTAAGGAAAAGCTGAAAGACATTCTTGCAGAGATTCCTGCTGAGAGTCACACAAAGATTTCATTAGAAATTCTGCCGAGTATTCCTCTCAGCGGCGTTTCAGTGTTTACTGACTCGAAGTTACCACTCGAAAATCACAATACAAGGCTTAATAACACTAGTTTACAGCATTTTTGAACTCGGTAAGCCGACGATCATTTTTGGTGTAGAATCATGCCCTGAGTTCGAAAACGTGGATGAAAAAAATACAGTAGAGCGGAAATTTTTTCGACTTTCCATATGTATGCACGCTAACGCCGCTCAGCACTAAAGTGCATAATTTCCAGACTACACCAAAAATGTGTAACCCTTGCACATTTACAAAATCAGCTCCAGTGTCCGCAAAATTGTTAAAATCGCAAAAATTTTTGTACGCCAATCTAGGTAGGATTACTAGTGACCTTGGAAAACAAAAAAATATCAACATTTTGCATCTAGAAGAGTGTACGAGCTGTTTTTTGAGAATGTGTAACCGCTACTCATTTTTGTGTGGTCTGGAAATTATGCATTTATGAGTAGGTCTTACACATTTTAGTGCTGAACAGTTTTAGCGTGTGTACAAGGTTGATGATTTGAAATCGATTTTTGTTCTATTTTTAAGCAAAGTCGCTCACTTCAGGAATCTCATTCTCCGCAATCAATGCTCTGATTGAGCTGAAGATTTTACTGTAAGTCGCCTACATATGATATGTCAAATAAACGTTTAGAAAGAATTTTTAAATTGTTTTTTTTTTCTTATTGGAAAAATACATTTCTTCATATATTGTTGGAATTTTTACTAAAATTTAAGGAGATTGTCCCAAAAACTCTCCAATATCTTGAATTTTATCAATCTGACGCAAAACCTGCATTCAGATGAATAGTATTGTATTCAGTTTTCAATTTATGGAATAAGATTTGAAATTGGTTGAACAGAACGCAATATATTTGAATTTTAGTTAATTCCATATTTAAAAAAAAAAAATGTAAAACTCGATATTGAGCTAAAACTCAAAAACTGCTCTACTTATAATTTTTTGAAGCGCGGTTTTGAAATCAGCGCTAAATTGTACTTCAAAAATTTTGATCCTTGAAAGAAGTTCAAGATTTTCATTTTATTTTGTAAACTAGTGTAATCTCTGAACTCGTTGTTATCCTTTTCTGTTCCATTTGGGACAAACTTATGTCGCATTGCACAATGGGAAAAATAGGTATAAAACGCGAATAAATTCCATATCTCTGCTCGGAGTGGATGGATTCGAATGAAGTTTTGATACATCATTCGCCGCACGTTGCTGGAAATCTATGTATCGGGCCCGTTTTACCCCATTCTCTTTCTTTTTCACTTTTTGCCTTTCTCGTACAACAAAGTTGTACCGAAAGGCTATCATTTCACTCCAAAAATCAATTTTTGATAGAAAGCTCAGATTATCAAGTCTTATATATCAATCGACACAGCTCGACGAACTGAGCAAATGTCCGTCCGTATGTGTGTGTGTATGTGTGTGTGTATGTGTGTGTGTATGTGTGTGTGTATGTGTGTGCTAATAATAGATCAAAGAAATGAGCCTAAGTTTTTCCTAGTAAATGTCAATTGATTGTGCCGCAACAAGTTTCATTCGATAGGCAATAGGTTGTAGTTGAACGCTATTGAATTTGGTTTGGATATTTCAAGCCATTTCAAAGATATTTAAAAAACTTTGCGAACTTCCACAAATAAATATTTTTAATTCCCACGTTCCCATTTTCGAAGCCTAGACACGAACGCTTCTTGGACACCCTAAAATAATTTACCTGAGTTGTGAATTTAACTCATATTATTTTTGATTGACAAAGTTGTAACAAAAACCATTTTCTGCTATAGCCCAACAGTAGATGTAGTAAATTTAAGTTGCATATTCAACGGAGTGGTTTTGAAGTTATATTTCAAGCTCGAAAAGTAGTGAATTGTACACCTTTTGATGTAGCATTTTTTAAGCGTGTGCGTTGTAAGGTAAGGTAAAGGAGCGACCATAAATTACGTGACATTTTGGGGGATATCTGCAAAATGTGATAATTCCGACACATGTTTTAGAGAAACAATGCAAAAAGTTTGACTGCAAAAAAAGGGGGTTGAAAATAGACAATTTTTAGTAACGTAATTTGAGGACGTCCCAAACATATTAGTATATTTCCTGGGTCTTGTGCTGCATACATCTCGGCGATTAACTTACCGCTTACCGGGTTCTAATTAGTACACGTTACACACGAATAAACAAATTACCAAAAAAATGTGCCAAAATCTTAAAAACAAACAACCTAGTAAGCTATGAAAGCCCTACTTGTTTTTGCGTTTTTTTGGTATTTCTGCCTTTCTCGTACAACAAAGTTGTACCGAAAGGCTATCATTTCATTCCAAATATCATTTTTTGATTGAAAGCTCAGATTATCACGTCTCATATATCAATCGACACAGCTCGACGAACTGAGCAAATGTCCGTCCGCATGTGTGTATAGGTGTGCTAATAATGCTAAGTAAAGAAATGAGCTTATGTTTTTCCTAGTAAATGTCAATCGATTGAGCCGCAACATGTTTTATTTGATAGGGAATAGGTTGTAGTTGAACGCTATTGAATTTGGTTTGGATATTTCAAGCCATTCCAGAGATATTTGAAAAAGTTTGTGAGGTACCACAAAATAAATGCTTCTCATTCCCACGTTCCCATTATCCAAGTCTAGACACGAACGCTTATCGAGGACCCTAAAATAATTCATCTGAGCTGTGAATTCAACTTGATTGTTTTAGATTGACAAAGTTGTAGCGAAAACCATTTTCTACTGTAGCCCAACAGTAGATGTAGAAAATTTAAGTTGCATATTCAACGGAGTGGTTTTGAAGATCTATTTTAAGCTCGAAAAGTAGTGAATTATTGTACACCTTTTGATGTAGCATTTTTTAAGCGTGTGCGTTGTAACAGGTAAGGGAGCGATCATAAATCACGTCAGTATGTGCAAAATGTGATAATCCCGATACATGTTTTGGAGATACAATGCAAAAAGTTTGATTGCAAGGGAAAAAGGGGTTGAAAAAGGACAATTTTTATGTAACGTAATTTGAGAACGTCCCAAACACATTAGTACATTTAATGGGTCGTGTACTGCATACATCTCGGCGACTAACTTACCGCTTACCTGGTTCTAGTTAGTACACCAAGAAAAAGATCTACTCAGTGGCTGAGATAATTTTACTCAGAAATCAAAAAATCGATTATTTTTCTTACTCGTTTCAGCTGAAAGTGGGACAACCCGTTGCCAATGAGTTGTCCCACCATTAATGGAAACTGAGCAAGAAAACAAAGGATTTTTCGATTTCTGAGTGAGACCAACTCAGAAACTGAGTAAAATTTTTGGCAAGTTTACACGTTACGTATAGTACACATATTAATGTAACATTTTTAAGCGTGTGCTTCGCTAAGGCAAGGGAACAATCGTGAATCACGACACGCTTTAAGAGGTACTCACAAAGTGTAATAATCCATGCACACATTTTGGAGATGAAAATGTTAAAATGTTGACGTAGAGGGAGAAAAGTGATTTAAAATGGAAAATTTCAATGTGACGTAATCTATAAACGTCTCGAACATATTAATATATTTAATGGTTCGTGTGTTGCATACATCTTGGCGATTAACTTACCTACCACTTAACGAATAAATGTACATTTGTCAGGTTCTAATTATCACCTACCGAGGAAAATTTCTACTCAGTCACTGGGTTGAACTTACTCAGAAATAGTTTTGTTTTCCTACACTGAATAACGGCTTGCGGTTGAAATTACTATGAGCCATTTTACGAAGTGACAACAATGTTGATGTTGATATCGATTTTCACGGGTTTGGACGCTATCTCCTGCCAAAATTTCATTCATAAAAACGGCTCGTGAAATGGACTATTCTGCAGGATCATTTTAAATATATACATCGCCACTAAATTTGTGCAGACTGAGTTTCGCTTCAATTCAACAGATAAATACTGTCAATTTTATAATTGACCCAATTTACAACTAACCCTTTACACTGAAATTAGTTTTGTTGTGAAAACTAACTGAAAGACGGCTTGCGGTAATGACCAGCATAAAAATGATTCCAATTTACCATGGCAAAAAAGTTGATCATCGTCCAACAAACGCTTGTTGTCTGCGTTTTGTTCCCTCTCATATGAACCCAGTTGCCAACAGATTTTTTGATTAGCGGGGTAACATTGATTGGCTTGACCGACCTCATGAAATGTTCATGGATCATTTCCAGTATGCTTCATTTTAAGTTTTTTACACTTTTCATAAGTCTTATTTTATGAAGTTTGTCATAATCAACACAATGAATTTTCATGAGGTACCGTAAACTGGGGTCAAATTGATCAGCGGAATGAAATTGATCATTCGGGTACTACATTATAATTTCATACTAGGAACTCTTAAGCGTCGTAATGATCTTAAACTTTTTACGTCATCTGGTTCGTAGATGTCTAGAGATGAGTGTAAACTTTTATTTTTTTAGAAAAAAGTTTGTTTTGCCTTATTTTTTTTAGGAATTTGCAATGTATTTCTCATTTGGCTGTGATCATTGCTACTAAACAATCGATTGCCAATAGAACTTTTCGTAAATTCTATGTTTTAACATTTTTGTGGAGCCTTGGTTGGGAAGTTATGTAGCTAATCAGAACATTAAATAATTAAAAAAAAGTTTGTTTTATGATGAAATAGTCATTTATTGTGATAGAAATCACTTACTTCAAATTAAATTGCCTACCTTTAGGCGTTAAAGGGTAAATTTCAAAATTTAATTTTGCATTTAAGTATTAAATTAATTAGTTGTAAGATTTTAAACGCGTTATTCGGTTTTAGAAGAGCAAAATTAAGCGAAGAAGGATATTTTCCTTTCCAACCGATGCTTAATTGTATACTGATCAATTTCGCCCCAAAGTGGCATTTCAATTTTTTTGATTTTTAGAGCTATTTAACTTAAAGTTTAAATTGTTGAACAAAATTCTGTCACATGGTTCCATGGAGATCCACTAGTACCTATACTGGTTTTACAGAAATTCTTTGAATTGTGAAATATTTGAATTGTCACTGATGCTATCCGCAAAAGTTGTTTTAAGGTGATCAATTTGACCCCGGATTACTATTCTTATGGCTTCCATAATATTTAGATATAACAAAAGTTCATAAGGTGTTTTGATGAATTTCGTTAGTTTATTCGCTGGGTGTACTAAATCGATATCCCTGATTTCGACTATGCTGTCCAAAGTCATACAAATTATGTGCTTTTTTGTCACTGTAGTATTAAAACCGTCTAAACTAATAACGCCTTAAGGTAGGCAAACTTTTAGGGAATTGAAAACCTTCTTTTAATAAATCGTATATTTCATCATTCCCAGTTACGGACTACGGTCGCGTCGTGTACTGAGTACACGCACCATGAAAAAAAAAACACATTTGTGGTACACAGCGTGAGCGTGGTGTCGCTGAGGGTGGCTGAAGACGCGACTGTTCGAGGGTTAAGAAGGATCACTTTCGTAGTGTGCCGCGCTTGTTGATGAGAGTGAAAATTTTCGCTCCCGTCATTTATTTTTAGGTTAATTTTTCATCAAATTTTTCATTTTCCTCAATATTGAATGTTTTTGATTACTGTATAAAAAGGACCAAAAATTTTGTTTTGGGACTGAATCACCTTCCTCAGCGTCATGCTCAAACTACTATTCTTATATAAGATGATGGTAACGATTTTCGAGCTTTCGAATATGGATGGGATAGTTCATTTTTTCAAAATTGATTCATTAAGTTACACTCATAGCACAATTATGGGTTAGGTACCTACTCAAGAAGCAATCTTTTCATAATCGATTTTCATACAGAAACAACACTAACTTTATTTTACATTCTTATCATTGAAACTCCTTTTTATTGTTTTATATAAAAATCTGCTTGTAAAACTCACTTTAAGTGATGAAAATTACTAAAAAGTTGATGAATAATGAAAACTACATTAATGGGCCAAAATTGGCTGTGTAACAATTATGGGTCAACTTGTTGTCTATTATTTATTTAGTTACTCAAGTTTTGTCTATTTTGTTAATGAATGATCACTTATTCTCGTTAGATCAACTATAGTAGAATCTAAAGCTGGTTTAAAATCTCTTAACGAAGCGTGTTTTCATGATTTGAAATCAATTTTTCAAAATTGGGACCAAATCTTCATCCACCCACACCACCGATAAACGCCTAAAAGTATGCAATGTCTATGACGCAGAACTTTCAATTACACTGGGGACTACGAAGGTTGATGAGCCGGGAAACACTCTTTCTTCCTACGGGGTTTCTTATGGGAGTATGAGTGAAAAAAAAGCAAAACATCTTCCCTCCTTCACTTTCTCACAGAAAACCGCAAACAAAATCATCACCTTCGTAGTCCCCAATATACAGTGACCCCACACCGATGAATAAACTTAATTGTGTACACTATTTATAAATCACCATGTTGATCAAATGAGTGATCCATAAACTGTGGTCATTTTTGCCGATTCATAAATTGTGGGGTTTCTGTATGCTACACAAACAGTCACCCATAATTGCGTGATTTTCACGCAACAATAATGAGTTACTTAAATTTTGTCTGAAATTAGCTTTAATTAGCTGCAATCACATTAGTTTCCACATTAGGAACGCAAATTTTACCTTTGTTCTGGTGGCGATACCATTTCGAACCATTTTCAAACTAAAGATCACTTTTACAGAGCTTACGAAAGCAGCGCACGCACTTTCCTTTATTAACAATCGAAGCGTTACTTTGACAGATGGTTTTGCACCGAACAAAAGTTTTTGAAAATATGTATGTTATTATTGAAAATACTGTCACATGGGAAAATATTAGGAAAATTTGCTGAAAAACTATCAAAGATACCCCATTTTATTGTATATTTTTGGTACACCCTTAAAAAATCTAATTGCTATAACTATTACAAGTTCAAGCTTCTATGTTGCAGGAGCTAGAGAACGTATTCTACGAGAAAGGCACTATCACCGCTAGGTGGATTAATCTGGGTTTTTTTTTGAAAAATCGTGGAGTCCAAAATTAGTAATTTATTTGATTTGTGTTTGTGTAAAAACTTCCGTAGTATCGAATGTAGCTGGTTTGGCTCACTGTACGGCTTAAAAAATTGAAATATTTTCAAATTACCCCGATACCCCCTTTTTTTTCAAAATTTCACATGCATTTCCGCCGGAAATGGAACGCAAATCATAAGAGCCGGACCAATCCTATGTACAATTGCCGATACTGTGAAAGTTTTGACACAAATACGAGTTAAAAAAAGTTTTGAAAGCCAGGCGGGAATAGATGAGAATTTTCTCAAAAATGTGTGAGAAAGAGAGAGTGGGGTAAAACGAGCTCAATACACTGATTTCCAGCATCGTGCGGTGAATGACACCCTCTTTATCTGAAACTATAGAGATTTTTACAGTTTGTGTCACAAATTTACTCGAATCCATCCACTCCGAGCTGAGATATTGAATTTATTCGCGTTTTATACATACACTACCCGCCATAAATATGGAATCGCATATTGCAACACTCATACCTACTGAATATTGCAGCACCAAAACAAGTTTGGCATTAGCATTAGCATTAGCATTAGCATTAAGCGAGTCGCACAAATTCGTAGGTGGTACAGTCCTAGATCGCTGTTATGAGGGTTGTCTCCTTCCCGTCCGAACCAAAGCACAAAGATTTGGGACTAATCTCTGACTCTTAGACAAGACTGACGCAACCCTCCAATGGTCGAGCACTGTCCTGGCCACGTCCTTGCGACTGCTGAGGAATGGAAAAGGATGGTTAGTTTTGGACACCTATGAAAAATGTAGACAACTCTACGATCTCTCAGGCCTAGGTGTCACGGGAATTTGGGTGTTGTTAGTGGAAGGGTAAACTCCAAAGGATACGCTTGGTTAACGTTCAGACACACCATTGTTAGACTGCTTCGAATCAGTTGTCTGCCCAATTCATGCTCGTCATCTTGTTGGCATTTGGTTGAATTACTAGATTCTTCGGTTGATAATCTGAAATATAAAAGAATATTAACATCGTACGTCAAATAAGCTACATATTAGTGATACGCTCGCCACAGTTACATATTTTTAAAATATGATTTATATCGTGCGATACATTTACCTGAATCCTGCTGAAATAAAATGTTAATTAGCAGTACATTGAAACACAAATACTACAAAACACAAGGAAAAGAGCATCAAACTTTGATCTTGGAATATTTAAAATAGGTAAATATCAAGATCAAAATTTGATTTGGTAGATCTTACACCGTAACGCACCATTCTAAGGTGATCTACCCGCGTTACGGGGTGTCTTATCTATAATGAGATATTCTCTAATTATTATCTCTCCTCTCGTTCTATTTCATTAATCACGGCATCAATATAGTGATTAAAACCGATTTACAGAATTAAATATTGTGGTACAGACTACCAAAGAGATTTATTTACTAGAGAGGTTCATCTCATTGTAAGATTTTGAAAAGTTTTGTGAGACTAAATTCAAAAACTCGAGTAAACATTTATTCAGCTGTTTCTATGAGGAAGAAAAGTTAAGTTTGAAGAGTAGAACTATTTCTTGAACCCCTAAGATGGGGAAGTTTTTCATTAATGCGGTATTTGCAGATATAATTTACTTTTGCAATGGTCATGGCCAAGCGTGTCCGTACTGAGCGGATGAAATTAATGCTCTATTGATTTACACCACCAAAATTGTCGTATTCATGCAATCTTCCTATCTTAACTGATAGAAGGATGTTAAATGTTAAAAGATTATTAAATGTCTTTTCGAACTGTCAAAAAACCTCAACGCAGTTCCGCACGGAGCGTTAAAATTCACCCGAGTGAAATTCTCTCCGTGTGCTCAGTGTGGTACTGCGGTGCGGTTTATTGACAGTTCGAAAAGTCATTTAAATTATTTCAACATTCTTTTATCAGTTAAGATAGGAAGATTTCATAAATACGATGATTTCGGTGGTGTAAATCAATAGAGCATAATTTTCATACGCTCAGTGCGAACAAGTCTGGTCGTAGTAAAAGGGACGTAACGGAAGAGTGGGAACGTTTTTGTGATATTTACTAAATTCATGCTGATAGGTTTTTGGTACATTACATTAAAATACATCTGATTTTTTGAACTTTTATTTTCCTTTTCTTTTTTGCTATTCCTCTGCGTAATATCAGTTTCCAACAAGGATTCCGGACAAGAGAGAGCACATAAGACGGTGAAACAAAAATTAAATTTTGGTCTGTCTCAAAAGCAAACTTATGTGTCTCTGCCAGTTTTTGGGTCACTGAATCCGAATCCGGGCTCAGATTTGCTCCAGCACGTCACAATTTTGAGCTATACCCCGATTTATAGGGCAAAATATGCGATTTTGGGCTTTTGGTTCAGTGTGGTACTGCGGTGCGGTTTTTTTGACAGTTCGAAAAGACATTTAAATTATTTCAACATCCTTCCATCAGTTAAGATACACTGAGAGGAAAATACATTTTAGTTTCACTGGAAAAACTCAAGCACCAAAAAAAGTTTGGCATCACCCTAAAATGTGATTATTCCAGGTCTTTGAGGCACAAACCACTTATGACCCCCCTAATTCTCTTTCAAAATGCAACTCGTACTCACAACCTAATTGGTTCTAGGTTCACCCTATTTTTCCTCCTTATTTTGGGTGATGCCAAACTTTTTGAGTGCTGCAATACTGAGTATTGCAACGATTCCATATTATTGGCGGGTAGTGTATTTTTTCCCACTGTTCATTGGGTGGATTGTCGCAACAAATGCAAGTTGCGACATTGTCATTTTTGTTGCGCTACGGTTGAATTTTGATTCAGTGCAAAGAACCCTAAGTTGAAGTGAGACAGGTCAAGTTCCAGTGAGGACGAAGAGCCATAAACAAGAGAAAGAAGAACAAGAAGCTCTCAGTGTAGTTTCCGGGAGTCTCGAAAAGTTTCAGAGAGAGATACCGGAACGTCTCAAGGGCGTTTCAGGGGATGACGGAGGCGTTTTACGTGGTCTCAGGGGGCCTCAGATGGTTTCCAGGAGGTCTCAGGGAGTTTCAAGGGCTCCAGGGAGACTCCAGAAGTTATCAATAGCGTTCCAGACTGCCTCAGTGAGTTTTAGGGGGATCTCAGGAGATGCTATGTGCACTTCAGGGGTTCTAAGTGAAGTTTTACATGGCCTCAGGGGATCTCAGGGGATCTCACATGGGTTTTAGGAGGTCTCAGAGTGTCTCAAGGGGCTCCAGAGGGTTCCAGAGGATTCCGGGGGCGTTTCAGAGGGCTTCAGTAGCATGAGGTCTCCGGGCGTATTAAGGAGTCTTGAGAGGTTGCATGAGCGTTCCAAGGGACCTCAGTAGATTTCAGGGACGTTTGAGGAGGCCCAAAGTGGTCTCAGGGGCCACGCGAGACAGAAAACAATACTTATAATTCGCACAACGGTTAAAATGATCAAAATTTCCTTTTTGGATTGACTGATTTAGATCTCGTTGTTGATCATCGACATGACGATGTCTGACTGACTAAGTGGGTTAGTAATACCGCAATCACATAACGCATACAGTATCGGAAAATAAAAATGCACCAAAGCCGTTTTCCCATACAAACTAGTCAACTTTAGATTGCCATATCTTAGTTATTTCTCAACTGACTGTTTTCACTTTTCTGTGACGAACCACAAAACATTTCGACTTTTATAAACTATTGAAAAAGTTGGGAGGTAACTATTGATTCAAAAGTTACAAAAAGGTTGAATTTTGACAATAAAAATGCACCAAGACAAAAAATTGTATAGCAAAAAATGCTGAAGTCAAATCATCTTAGTCTCTTCAGCAAATTTCTTCCACTCTACACAAGAAACTTATTTGCTGAGGACATTATAATTATAAAATGCATCCATTTTTCACTATAAATTATTTTGTCTTGGTACATTTTATTGTCAAATCCAATTTGTATTTGTTTTTGTATCAATAGTAATCACCGAACTTTTTCAACAGTTTTTAGAAATTGAAATGTTTTGTAGATTGTCTCAGAAAAATGGAAGCAGACGGTTGAGAAATAAATATGATATGACAATTTGAGATATGGAATTCTTAAGTTGACTAGTTTTTATGGGAAAATGGCTTTGGTGCATTTTTATACATACCCGTTCCATGGTGGTTCCAGGATATTTCAGGGAGCTACAGGGGTGTTTCAGATATTACAGGGGGCTTAAGAAGATCTCAGAGAATTTTAGGAGCGTTTCAGGGGGTCTTAGAGGGTTCAGCGGAATTTCAGAGAGTCTCAAGGGGTTTCAAGGAGTTCCAGAAGGTCTCAGGGGAAGTGAGAGGGACACCAAAACGCACTCAGGGAAGCTTTAGTTGGTCTCAGAGAGTTCCAGGGTGTTTTAGGGGGAGCTTCCAGAGATTTTGGGAGTGTTTTAAGGGGCCCTAAGGAGGTCCCATATAGCCGAGGCGGTAAACGCACGGGTATTCAGCATGACCATGCTGAGGGTGACGGGTTCGATTCCCGGTCGGTCCAGGATCTTTTCGTAAAGGAAATTTCCTTGACTTCCTTGGGCATAGAGTATCTTCGTGCCTGCCACACGATATACACATGCAAAATGGTCATTGGCAGAGGAAGCTCTCAGTTAATAACTGTGGAAGTGCTCATAGAACACTAAGCTGAGAAGCAGGCTTTGTCCAAGTGAGGACGTTACGCCAAGAAGAGAGAGAGAGAGAGAGAGAGAGAGAGAGAGAGAGAGAGAGAGAGAGAGAGAGAGAGAGAGAAGGAGGTCCCAGGGGCATTTCAGGGGATCTCAGGGTCATTTAATGGGCGTTTCATGCGGTCTCATGGGGTATTTGGAGAGGTCTGAAGAGAATTCAAGGGCACTACAGGGAGTTCCAGGAGGTAGCAGGGGCATTTCAAGTAATTTCAATGGGCTCCATAAGATCTCATGGCGATTCAGGGGGTCTCAGAGCCATTTCAGGGGTCTCAGGGGTTTCCAGGGGTGTTTCGTATGGTACGTCCCTTAAACCTTCTGGAAATCCTCTGGAGGGCTTCAATCCTTCTTATATAAATCTCAAACTGAAGTCCCCTGGAATGCCTCAAAGAAGTATCCAAATCCAATGAAACCACTTTAAGATCTTTTAAATTCCTCTGTAGTCTCCCAAAATACTTCTGAAACCAGTGGCACCTCCTCCTTTAAAGCTCTACGAAAGCTTCAGGAACCCTTCCTGGACTAATCTCAAAGCACCAAGAGTAAACCTTCTGCCAGTTTTACAGAAAATTCCATTCCAGCTCAGCAACAGATAGCATCCACCTCTGGATTAAATTAGGGTTATGCTTTCAATAGTCTTAGGCTGAAATCTAATCAATGCATCTAGCGCTTATCCATGTCATAAGTCCATTTATCTATGACAAACTTTACAGACTCCCGCGCTAGAGAGCTAGGAAGTCCACGTTCAACGCAGTAGCAATCATCCGCAACCAGTGAGTGAAAGCGATGGGTTGAATTGTTTCGATGGAGCAGAATGAAGAGAAAATTTAAATTCAATGGAACTTAATTTTTAATTGCAGCTATTAGCATCGCGAGCAAAATGGGTTCCAATGATGGCATGGTGGCATGGATGGTTGACAACAATGGGGGTTTTATGGCATGAGTGATACCGCTGTCACAGAGTATAGGCACTAGGCAGTGTGGTTAGAGGGCTGGTGAATAAATTTAGCTTGATTGTTTGCTCAATGCATTAGTTTTATGGGAAAACGTTACTGATACATTGGAGCTAGCGGTTAGGGATAGACCGAGCGCAAACATTTTTGCAACCAAGCACAAACTCATTAGCTCGTAATCTGATTAGTTAGCAGGGATGAATTGTTCACGTGAATCTGGAAAAATACTGCTGTAGTTTTCTATTTTCATTAGGGTTCCACCAATATTTTAGTAAGGTCCCAACGCATTGGTATTCAGCAAGTCCATCCTAAGGGTGATGGGTTCAATTCCCGATCGGTTCAAGAACTTTTCGTAATAGCACTTTCTGGACTTCCTTGCAATACAGCCATGAACAGTTCAAGTGTTTGTTCAACTGCTCCTCAATTCAATTTACGGACACCAAATAGACGAAAACATTTCCCTAGCAATTCAACGAAAATAAACATTGAATTCTCGATGAACAATCACCTTAGCACCATTCCATTTACTCTGTTTGCTCTCATTCTCCGTTTATCCTCGGCAGCTCAATCTACGACCTAAAGACCCATTCCCCCATTAAGTTCATGTAAAATGTTCATTAAGTTTCGCTCCACTCGAGCACGACGCCCCAGTCATAACTTAATGTTCCGGAGCTGGCTTTCCACCAAACACACCGGAGACAGTGGAGCCCTGCGTTGCACTAAAACTAAAGCTTTCATCCCTGAAGTACAAAACGTGTCTCTCTGACTGCACAGCAGACATTCAGAGCTTGCTGCGGCTCATATTAGTTCCAAAGGATAGAGTTTCTGCCGAAACGCTCGCAATTATCTTTCAGAAGGAGTCACATTTCACGGACGGTGGGGTCCATCGTTTGCGCTCATCGTTACTTAACCACACATTTAGTAGGTATGCGAGCGGGGTGACATCACGGTCGCCATGTGAAAGCCTGTTCACCGAATTTTATGCTGACACTGTTGACTTCGGGCTACGCTGGGAATACAGGGGTTACCAATTTCTGTGTGGACGGTTCTCTGTGGAAACTTGATTATATTATATTCCTTTCTGCCGTTACATCTCCACAGGGACAAAGCCTGCTCCTTAGCTTAGTGCAATATGAACATTTCCATGTTAAGTGCTTTATTTGTCAATTCTGGCAGGCACAAAGATACAGTATAGACTCCTACTACACGGTTGGTTTATTAGATTGTGATTCCGCCTTTAGGTGGCGCTAGTCGTCAAGTAAAATTTCAAACTTCTCTATCTGGAGATCCAGATCAGATAGAAAAGTGTCGTATTCGGCAAAGTTCTTCAGAAAGTCAAGAATAATCTGGTGATTCAGCAATTAGTTGGTGATTTCGACGATAGATGGCGCTAGTTGTTAAGTACTCTTTGCCCAAGGAAGTCAAGGAAAGTTACATTACAAAAAGCGCTGATCGGGAATTGAACTTTCAGCATGGTCATGCTGGGTACCCACGCGTCCATCTCTTTAGCTGCCTATCAAAAGGATCGTAATGCAATGGATTCTTTGGCGTTGCTAGCGTTTTGCCGATGTGTTTGGCACGAGGGAGAGACAGGTAGTTCCTTATACTTATTCATTATTACTAGTTCTAATGAAAATCAGTATTGAGAATTCCTCCATAGTACTGTCAGATATAATACACAGATATATCAAGGATTTCCTCCAAAAAAATCATCTTCATCGTCGAAGCTTTTCAGGAATTTTTGAAAAGTATTTTTAGAAATTGCTCCAGAAATTTTCAGATATTGTTCTTCTGTTTTTTTTTTTCAAAGTTTTCCCAATGATTATTTCATTAATTCTTCTTAGAAATTAATTGTAATAATTGTAATTCTAAGGAATTTAAAAAATATATGCCAGGACTTTCAACGGCTTCTAGTAAACTTAAAAGTACAGACATTCAATATTACGACTACACCCAGCAGTTTGCGCAACGCTGCCGGCAGTGCATTTCTCGAATTCCAGCCCAGCATCCTTCAATGTCAGTCAGCAAACAAGAAGCAAATTTTCACTTTTGCCCCAGACATGAAGAGAACCGAGGACGCATTCCGCGGAGATCCGGTAGCAGCATCACTTTTGTTTGTCTTGTCTCGCAAGAGGCGGCCTAGAATTGGGCCGACTTTGTACCTACTGCTATCGTGTGCGACAACATCAGCAGTTACTGTGTGGAATCTATACCGAGGAACCCCGTTCCCGCACAGGGATAAAGTTGTTCAACGACTGCGACGACGTGACGATGATTGCGGTTTTCGTCTACTTAGGATTCACCGGATGTTGTCGCTTGCCATGGGTACATCCGGCACGGAGGAGGATGAAAATAAAAGTGAATGGCAGGCACTCATTTGCGCGCTGTTTGAGACAAATATTTGACTGTGTAGGACGTTGCTTTCGGGGACCCCTAATTGTTTATTAAGTGTATGCGTGTGGGGGAGATGCCTGTTTCCAAAAGTGATGGCTCTTCAATTTCGTTGACGGACATTTTCGGGTTGGCAACTTTTTCAATTACCCTGGCAGTACGTCTCGTATGACTAGCCCTATGCTAGGCAAACTGATGTGGGTATAAGACGCCATCAGTTAACGCAACAGAGGAAATGAGAAAACATCGTAGATTTGAAAATATAGGCCAAAACTCAATATAAAGAGTTCAACGTATGACAGTAGAAAATGTGATTCCTGAAAGGATTCCTGGAGGAATTCCTGAAAGGATTCCTGGAGGAATTCCTGAAAGGATTCCTGGAGGAATTCCTGAAAGGATTCCTGGAGGAATTCCTGAAAGGATTCCTGGAGGAATTCCTGAAAGGATTCCTGGAGGAATTCCTGAAAGGATTCCTGGAGGAATTCCTGAAAGGATTCCTGGAGGAATTCCTGAAAGGATTCCTGGAGGAATTCCTGAAAGGATTCCTGGAGGAATTCCTGAAAGGATTCCTGGAGGAATTCCTGAAAGGATTCCTGGAGGAATTCCTGAAAGGATTCCTGGAGGAATTCCTGAAAGGATTCCTGGAGGAATTCCTGAAAGGATTCCTGGAGGAATTCCTGAAAGGATTCCTGGAGGAATTCCTGAAAGGATTCCTGGAGGAATTCCTGAAAGGATTCCTGGAGGAATTCCTGAAAGGATTCCTGGAGGAATTCCTGAAAGGATTCCTGGAGGAATTCCTGAAAGGATTCCTGGAGGAATTCCTGAAAGGATTCCTGGAGGAATTCCTGAAAGGATTCCTGGAGGAATTCCTGAAAGGATTCCTGGAGGAATTCCCGAAAGGATTCCTGGAGGAATTCCTGAAAGGATTCCTGGAGGAATTCCTGAAAGGATTCCTGGAGGAATTCCCGAAAGGATTCCTGGAGGAATTCCTGAAAGGATTCCTGGAGGAATTCCTGAAAGGATTCCTGGAGGAATTCCTGAAAGGATTCCTGGAGGAATTCCTGAAAGGATTCCTGGAGGAATTCCTGAAAGGATTCCTGGAGGAATTCCTGAAAGGATTCCTGGAGGAATTCCTGAAAGGATTCCTGGAGGAATTCCTGAAAGGATTCCTGGAGGAATTCCTGAAAGGATTCCTGGAGGAATTCCTGAAAGGATTCCTGGAGGAATTCCTGAAAGGATTCCTGGAGGAATTCCTGAAAGGATTCCTGGAGGAATTCCTGAAAGGATTCCTGGAGGAATTCCTGAAAGGATTCCTGGAGGAATTCCTGAAAGGATTCCTGGAGGAATTCCTGAAAGGATTCCTGGAGGAATTCCTGAAAGGATTCCTGGAGGAATTCCTGAAAGGATTCCTGGAGGAATTCCTGAAAGGATTCCTGGAGGAATTCCTGAAAGGATTCCTGGAGGAATTCCTGAAAGGATTCCTGGAGGAATTCCTGAAAGGATTCCTGGAGGAATTCCTGAAAGGATTCCTGGAGGAATTCCTGAAAGGATTCCTGGAGGAATTCCTGAAAGGATTCCTGGAGGAATTCCTGAAAGGATTCCTGGAGGAATTCCTGAAAGGATTCCTGGAGGAATTCCTGAAAGGATTCCTGGAGGAATTCCTGAAAGGATTCCTGGAGGAATTCCTGAAAGGATTCCTGGAGGAATTCCTGAAAGGATTCCTGGAGGAATTCCTGAAAGGATTCCTGGAGGAATTCCTGAAAGGATTCCTGGAGGAATTCCTGAAAGGATTCCTGGAGGAATTTCTGAAAGGATTCCTGGAGGAATTCCTGAAAGGATTCCTGGAGGAATTCCTGAAAGGATTCCTGGAGGAATTCCTGAAAGGATTCCTGGAGGAATTCCTGAAAGGATTCCTGGAGGAATTTCTGAAAGGATTCCTGGAGGAATTCCTGAAAGGATTCCTGGAGGAATTCCTGAAAGGGTTCCTGGAGGAATTCCTGAAAGGATTCCTGGAGGAATTCCTGAAAGGATTCCTGGAGGAATTCCTGAAAGGATTCCTGGAGGAATTCCTGAAAGGATTCCTGGAGGAATTCCTGAAAGGATTCCTGGAGGAATTCCTGAAAGGATTCCTGGAGGAATTCCTGAAAGGATTCGTGGAGGAATTCCTGAAAGGATTCGTGGAGGAATTCCTGAAAGGATTCCTGGAGGAATTCCTCAAAGGATTCCTGGAGGAATTCCTCAAAGGATTCCTGGAGGAATTCCTGAAAGGATTCCTGGAGGAATTTCTGAAAGGATTCCCGGAGGAATTCCTGAAAGGATTTATGGATGAATGCCTGAAAGGATTCCTGGAGGAATTCCTGAATGGATTTCTCTTTCAATTTCCTATGAAATTTCTCTTGGAATTCCTTTTGAAATTCCTCCTCGAATTCCTTCTGGAATTTCTCCACGAATTTATTTCTCCAGCAATTCCTTCTTGAATTCCTCATGGAATTATTTTTGAACTTCTCCTGGAATTCCTTTTGGAATTTCTCCTGGAATTCTTTTTTAAATTTCTTCTGGAATTCCTTTAGGAATACCTTCTAGAATTCTTTTTGAAATTTACCCAGGAAATCTTTCTTGAATACCTCATGGAATTCCTCCTAGAATTCCTCCTGGAATTCCTACTGGAAATCCTACTGTTATTTCTCTTGGAATTCCTATTGGTATTGCTCCTGGATTTTTTTCTGAAATTTCTTCTGGAATGCGTCCTGGAATTCCTTCTGGAATTCCTCCTGGAATTACTTCTGTAATTCGTCTTGGAATTATTTCTAAAATTTCTCCCGGAAATCCTTCTGGAATTCCTTAAGGAATTTCTCCAACCTACTGAAATTTCTCCTGGAATTTATTCTAGAAATCCTCCTGGAATTTAGTCTGGAATTCCTTCTGGAATTTTTCCAGGAATTCCTTCTGAAATTCCTTCTAGAATCCCTCCGGGAATTCCTTCTGGAATTCCTCCTGAAATTCCTTTTAGAATTCCTTCTGGAATTCCTTCTATAATTCGTCCTGGAATTCTTTCTGAAATTTCTCCTGGAAATCCTCCTGGAATTGATTTTGGAAATCCTCCTGGCAGTTATTCTGGAATTCCTCCAAGAATTCCCTCTGGAATTCCTTCTAGAATTCCTTCTGGAAGTCTTTCTGCAATTCTTTTTGGAATTTCTCCTGCAATTTCTCCTTGTATTCCTCCAAGAAATTCTTCTGGAATTCTTTCTGAAATTATTCCTGGAATTCTTTCTGTATTTTTGAGTTTTTGAATATTTGAACTATTTTTTAAACATAAACTTAATTTTCCTCAACGTTGATCCATGCCAGCTCCCCTAACCCACTTTCGAAACGAGACACATTTGATACAATTACATTCATTCCGGCATTTCACCCGGGCACGTATTGAAAAATAATAAATAACCCGCACCACGGCAGCAGCGGTAGACAACACCGCACAAGTTCATGCGTCATGGCCCAGATCAGGGATACTTGAACCATTTTTTTCCTTCTTTCCTGTTTCTTTCCATTGCAGCACGGAGTTTCCGTTCCTTTTCCGAAGCAAAAAAAAAAATATTTCTCAACCGAGTGAACTCCACACAAGCACGGAAAGTAACAGAACCAGCTCCAGCATCAGCAGCAGCTGCTTGCTCCATCCGAGAGCTGCTCCACATTTGTCACGTCTACGTGCTAGCCACAGTCATGCATACAAATGATGCTTCTGATTTGCTTCATCCATACACGCGGCAGGAGCCGGGAGCAGAGGATCCAGCTCCGACAGCGAAACCCAACGAGGGATCTAACGACGCTGCCGTCACCCCGGTGCTGGGCTGGGCCGAGGACTAACGCTGCTGCTTGCAACCAGCTCAGCGAAACATCGTTAATAGTAGGTTCGAAGGATATGGATATGGAGGTACCGTTCGGTGGTGTGATGTTGATCGGTTTCCGCGCATAAACGCCTAGGCGTTACCTAGCGAATAATCCCAGAGTCAACTGTTCATCATCGGACAGCCTTTCATATGCTGATCAACTTCGCCGTAGTCGAAAATCTTCCATGTCGTCTGATTCCCGAGATACAGAAGTTAAGGATTTATTTATGCTCACTCGTGTCGCCTAGCGGATAAATCCAGAACCATTGATAAACAACTTTGGTTACACTTCCAACATGTTTATTTCCAGTTATCGCAAAAGCTACTGGTCTCAAAATTGATCACAGGGCTCTCAAGGCATTCAATTTTTAAAAAAATTATGGAGGCCAATGTATTGGTTTACCAATTGAGGTGATTGAAAGGTGGAAGCAGCACTTCAATGAACACCTGAATAGTACAAGGAGCAACTTTCCTAGATAGATTTCCAGGTTGATGTTACCGCATCCCACGGTACAAACCTTCCCCATGGAAGAAGGATTGAATTCAGGTGTAACGTAGAGGAGAACTACACGGTACGACTTACGGGCATATACCTCTAGCTAGATAGGTGTGGCTGCTGATGATGACGTAGGGAAAAAAAGGGAACCATAAAAATCCCGAAGAAAGCGTTCCGGGTCCCTTCGTCCCAGCAGTTGGTGTGGATCCTTCTTCCCACCCTCTATGCTCGTGGCGGCGGTTCGTGCAGCAGCAGAAACAGCAGGTGAACGACAGTCAGGAAATTGTGTGAATTCGAGTGTGAACGCTGATGGCAAGGAACATGAGCCGAGCGAATGTAGGTACGATTCAAGACAGATAGAACGGCATTTCTTTGGCTGGGCCGGCCGGCTGGTTGGGTGGCTGACTCTGGGGGAACTGAAGGAGGATCCGCCAAACTGCACGAATTAAGTCTTCAAACATGAAGAAGGAAGGTAACGAGAACCGATTGCGAAGGAAAACATGGATCTTCTCGGCCCCCGTTCGAGGGGGTCGGATTCCGGTTACTGCCCGGAAAGCCATTCCCGGCAGCGCCAGCGCAGCTATTGACAGGATAGATTGAATTCGTGCTCATTGAAGCCGTGCAGCTCCCCCGGTCAAAATGGAACCGTCACATAAACTGGGATTATCTTACACGGGTACATAAAAGTAGACGACTGTTCATCGATAATTCATGGGAGGAAGGGGGCGAATGATGGGAGGTGAGTTTTAATGCGATCGAAATCGAAATTTGAAAGCGCAGCTAGTTTACACGCTTCAGTTGAGCGGCAAAAGCTCCCCAGTTTCCAATTATTCACCGTGTAATGAGCAAATAAATCATGGCAGAATAGCGGAACGGAATTAGCTGTTAGAAATAATTACAAAACCCTGGCGGCGTAATCAATATTAATACGACACGGGTACCACGGACGACGACAACGTGAATCAATTAGGTATTTATGTGTTTAACGGGGTGGTCCAACTATTTGTCATAATAAAACTGAATTAAAGATATTGAATTTGTCGAACGAATACAGTACAAAGTAAGACTTCTTTTAACCTAACAAAGTTTTATATTTTTTTTTAATTCAAAAATCCACTAAATCGATCAAATAAACCAACAGCACTAATCTCTGAAACTTGTTTAGATTATTCAACTTTCACAAAACTTTTGAAGCTTCTGGTGAAAAATTGAAGAATTCTGTTTAACACAAAGAATATTGCTGACATCTAGACTTCATGTGGATAAAAAAATGACAAAACTTCGATTTGATGTCAAAGCATTTTCAGCAGTGTAATTCCTACATGCCTTGGTCAGCCAAAGCAAAACCAAGAAATTTGCCAATGTTGTTGTTTGGATTTAATTGAAATCGTACAACAATTTTAGTAAAAACATGCTTCAAAAATGTAATATTTTTGTCAACTTCCTGAATATTTGAACTGATGAAATCCAAAATATCAGATCGATTCAATAAAATTTGAATTTTTGACAGCCTCTTGAACGTACCGTGGTTTATGGTCTTCATACAAAACTGTAGTATCAATTCACAGCTATGCCAGTGTTCCGTGTTTTAATATATGCATGAATTGCAAAAGTTGCTGTGAAGACTTTGTTCGTAGATATGTGAAGATCATCTAAATTGAATTTAGAAAAAAAGGTGCATAAACATGAGTTATCATTCGTTATCCTTCAAAATGTCCCGTTTTTGATTTAATTTTGATCAAAAACTATGGTAGGATGCGCGTGCCAGCGATGAGGTTGTGTGATTTTGTAAGCCTAAGACCAGCGCTTCCGATCGATGAATGATTTACTTTGCGAAAATTTGCGATAGATTTCGTGATTTTTATATGTTGTAGAGGGTTTTGAGTAAGAGGTTTTGGCTTCCTTTTGTGCAGCAACGATCCACTTTGCAGGGGTGTAAAGGTTTCTGGGTTTCTAGTGGATCTTAGCGAGTTTCAGAAGGTTTAAGGACGACGGTTCAAGTGATTTCAAGCACTTTCAGGAGAGTTCCAGGGTTGATACAGGGAGTTTCAAATAGTTGCTGAGGCGTTCCTGTGGATTTCAAGATATTTCAGAAGCGTTAAAATGTGTTTCAGGCAGGTACAGGGGGGCTTCGACAGATTTCAGGATCGTCCCATAGGTGTTCTAGGGGTCTCAGGGGTACTAGGGATTAGGGCGCTTTGGGACAAAATATTTATGTTTTATTTTTCCTTAATATACTTGACAATTCTGTAATGTTATCAACACAACACTTTGCATTTTATCTCTTCAGTTTTTATCAAAAAAAATCTCGCGTCGTGTTTTTGTTCATGCTGAAGTAATCGGATTTTTGAAGAATGTAGGCTGACGGTAGTTCAAATCGCGTCACTTAGAAGATTTTAGTGAGGACAAAATGCGAATCGTAAACTGATAGCATAGTTGCGGCTCGATGGGGTCCGGCGGTAGTATTTTCCGAAGGACGCGTTTTCCTAGTGAAATAGCTGTTGTGAATGTGTTTAGTCAAACGAATACACCCGATCCTTTTTTTTTGCACAGGCCTTGTTTTTGCTATAATTCAGTCAATTTTTACCCGCTTCTCATGAAATTTTGTACACATATAGGCACGATTAGTACTATCAGTATACAAAATTTCGTGAGAATCTGGCTGAGTTATAGCAAAAACCAGACCCGTGCAAAAAAAGAATCGGGTGCATCTTCCAAAATAAGAAATAGGGCCAAGATAGTGATAAGGATAGGAAGAAACGTGATGGGTAACTAAATGTGATCGGGTGGCAGCTGATCAACGCAAAGATGTGCATGTTGAGAATCCAACTACAGCATTATCAGGGAACGTTCTGAAGCCTGGCAGGCATGCTAATGATGACTGATCACAAGAAAAGGACATCCGTTTCTATTTAAAATTGATGAATTTGGTGAGTTCGTTTTAATTTGAATTGTGTAGCTTCGTTGTGGGCTTCGTGGCCGTGCGGCTAGAGGCGTCAGTCATCTAGGCGTTTCGTAAGCCTCGGAGTGTGAGTTCGAATCCCGCTCCAGTCGGGGAAAACTTTTCATGAAACGGAAAATTCTCCACTGGGCCACTGGGTGTTATGTGTGTTGTCCGTTGTCATATGTAAGTGCTTGTTCAGTCTGTACAACCTCTGGTTAAAGACGGTGTAGTGTCTTTTTTTTTTATTTATATTACAATCACGATCGTTATGTCGATTTCTTTTGGAATAGTTTCTATATTATACACTTTCATTATATGTTTGGGGAAGGGATCACTCTACTTTTTGTCTCGTTCCAGAAAGCGATTAATAGCGACCAACCTAGGCGTCCGAGCCTGGACATTAACTTTCCTAGAAAAGTTACTCTCAACGTATTTACTGTACATTTACACTTCATATCGTTGGTGTGTTCGAATGTTTTACGAAACTGTTTCGTGGTGGCTTGTCAGTCTTGACAAAAATAAAACACTATATATGTTATTTTGTCCAGGACAAAATAACATAAATAGTGTTTTATTTTTGTCAAGACTGACAAGCCACCACGAAACATTTACACTTCATACAGGGTGCGGCAGGAAAAAATGCGAAAAGTTCAAGGCACTATTACACGCTAAATATGGGATATATATGACTATTGTTGTAGTGTACCAGTCAATGTCTATAGGGGAGACTGGGGAGACTTGATCCCTTTTTCTTTATTTGCCTGTAACTTTAAGAAAAAACACTAAACTAGATCCATTTTTCATACAGAATGGCATGTAAACATCTATTGCATGTTTATACACAACAGAAGGATTTTAAATTATTGTTAAAGTTTTCAAAACTGTGTTTTTATGGAGACATGTCTTATGATGTATTTTTCAAAAATGGGTCAAAACTGATCCCCTTTTTGGTTAATTCAAAGGGAAAATAACTGCAGAAACTTTCTATTCATTTTCTTTTCAAGTTTTCTAGCATTTTTGATGCATACGGTGTATTTGAAATTATAAGATTTCCTTAAATTGTTAAGGATATGCCGTATCTTGAAAATGGGGAGACTTGATCCCCCTTTTCATGGTTTGTACTAAAATAATAATTATCTGACACGTTTTATTACTGAATATACTAGAATTCCAAGTAAATAGAGGCTTCCAAATAGAATTTTATTTTTCACATATATAATATGTGTGTACTCCTCGAGCGATCAAGTCTCCCCATGTCACTGTTGTATACACTAAGCTGCATTAATTGGAATATTTATATAACAGCCTCATTTGAACAAATACGTTTGATACTACTTTATTTATAATATATGCTGTGAAATTTTGACACCATTTAGTTTAATTTTTACAAAGTCATTGGGATTTTTCGGAATCGCCTAAAAGATTTCTGAAAGACTGAAAACAAACCATCAGTCATTAAAAAATAATGCAATACACAATTAAAATCAATTGCAGCCAAAACATTGTCGTCAGTCCAGATGTCGTTTTGCAAAAAAAAAAATATGCTAGAAGAAAACTGTTTTTGATTCCGAGAAAATATGGGGGGAACAAGTCTCCCCAGGGATCAAGTCTCCTCAGTCTCCCCTATTCTAGCACTGAAAAATAAAAATGAACATATTTGATGTTTAACATGTGATAATGTAAGCCTAATAAGCGGGTATCAATAAACTGCGCGCCCAATGGTCATTAAACAAAATGTCTATAACAGTAACAAAATTAACTTAAATTCGATGAACAACCAGACCACACTGATCCAGAGCCATGTAGTTTCACATACTAGATGAAATAAGTACATATATTTGATGATATTGTAGAGAAATTTCAAAATTTTGTTTTATTAGATACGAAATTTAACGACCTGTGTACTTTTCTGCGATTTGAAAATTCTGATTGTCTTCAGCTTCAGGCTCCGCCCTGTAAAGGTTAGTGACCAAAATGGGAAAATTTTTAATTAACTTTTCAGAAAACTAGCCTATTATAGATCATTAAACGTTGAAACATAGATTGGTTAATGTCAAATGGACGAAAACGGGGTTTGAAGTTGAAAAACACTTTCGTATTTTTTCCTGCCGCATACTGTACTGTACTGAGCGGTTGTTACGAGATGTCTCCGTTCTTTAATGACGATGTACAATAGACCTGGCCACTTCAGTTCTCGTATTTCATCTACGATGTGCTGCAAGCATTGATAATGACAAGAAAAACCCTAATTAATCCACCTAGCGGTGATGGAGCCTTTCTCGTGATTTATCCTTTCAACAAAACTTGAGCGACATGCTGATGACATTGACATAAATACAAAATGAAAACTGCTTGCTAAATCTACTCAATATGGATACATTTTATATTAGCATAACATCCAATATTCAGAAAATATAAGACAACGATCCAAAACTCAAACCAAACAAGTGTCATGAAGCCACAAAATTTTGAAACGTCATTTTAGATTTTCCGGTCATCATTTTATGACTCCGGATATCTACCCCAACTAAACTAACCGCCATCTCTTGAACATTGAGACACCATCTTGGATGTTCTGGTATTCATTTTTGGACTCTGCACCTAAAATAACATAAAATGGTCGCCGTATTGAATTTTGGCATGGTGTTTATGATTTTCTGGTTACCAGTTTTCGATGAAGACCGGCATTCTTCCCCATTCATATTGCAGATCTTGTGAAACAGCCCACAGCTTGGGTTTTCTGATTACAAATTTTGAATTCTGGACATATTTTCATACAAAATATGTCCATAATGCAAGAATTAAAAATCCTATAAAATAGACACTAACTTGAATACTGGGCCATTATCTTGGACTATGGACCGCTATCTTGGATACTCTGGTGGACTCCGAACATATTTCCCATACCAAATACACTTATTTTACATAGTTTTAGAGCTCAAAATTCCTTAAAACAGCCACCATCTTCTGTTGATGCGATTAAATTCTTATTTTTCCATTCAACGTTGCTCCATCCTGCTATAAATTTACACCTTAGGAATCTGAAATGGTACGATTTGATGAGATCGCTTTAGTTTTGTCTATATTTTGTTCTCATATATGAGAACTTAGACCTATTCGTCACTGTTGTTCATACCTAATGTTTATCAGGCCATTAAACAAAGCCACGATTTAATTTTTCACATGAACGTTGGTTCTGCTACACAACAGTTAGTCTTTAATATGATCTAAGGCTATTTTCTGGCTAACCGTTCATAAGATTATCAAAAAATCTGCGATCTGATGTGTCGTATGTATGGGTTTGGTTCATTTTTATATTTGGTAATTTCCGGTGGGATAGCCGGATCTGATTCCATGAGTCATGGACCATGACACTACCGGTTGTCCCAATTATGCTCTGAGAATATTTTATTGCTATTTATTCACCTTTACCTAATCACCGCGATTTGATATATCGCATGAATGGGTTTGCTTCACTTTTACTTCTAACCACTTTCGAAGCCACAGCTGGACCCGCAACACTACCGGGAATCTATTGTGGTCTGACCCTATTTTTCCATCAGGTTGTCGATAAGTCGTGATCAGTCTTGTTAGAGATCACATTCATTTGTACCTTTTCGTCGATATTCAGCCTCCTTTGACTCCGACATTCGCAACACAAGCAATCAAACTACTGTTCGAAACAAAAATGTCAAACGAATGCACTTCACCACGATAGCGGCTTCGAGAGACGGTTCGGCTTTTGTTATTCCTGCCTTCTTCCATAATAAGAGCTATGTTGCCCATCTGAGTGTCGTATTCAATGCAACATGCAATATTAAACTAATATTAACATTCATAATCGGATTTGGCTGAAAATCTATGCGTAAAGCTAGAATTAGACACATGTCATCGTGTCAGATTACATTGATTTGACCCTTTCTTATGTTTATTGATCTTCGTTCTACTGCTCGTGTTGTGTGTAGGTAAGAGGTAACGATAGCGCACGAATGTAACAAAGCCGACTGACACCGACTGCGGCAACGAAATGAAGGTAGTAAAAAGTGTCGAATGTTTACAAGACTGGTCGCGATTTGATGTACCGCATCCATGGGTTTGGTTAAATTTTACATTTTATTACCCGGATCTTATTCCGGGTAACTACCGGCTGAACCAAATATGGTCTAACATTATTGTCTTGTTAACTGCTCATCGGTTAACCAAAAACGCTGCAAATTGAAGGTGTCATATGCAGGGTTTGACAATTTCGATGGGACTCTCGGAACCAATTCCGGGACACTACCAGTTGTCTCTAGTGTGACATAAGGCTATTTTCTAGCTAACTGTTCATCAGATTATCGCAAAAGCCACGATTTGATGTGTCACATGTCTGGATCTGGTTTACTTTTACATTTGGCCTCTTCCGGCCACTCAAAACCGATTCCGAAACACTTGCTGGCCGTTCATTAGGTAATCTAAAAAGCCGCTATTTGATGTGACGCATGTACGGGTTTGTTTCTCTTTCAGATTTAACCACTTCGGCGGGAACCCCGGAACGGGTTCCGGAACACTACTGGTTCAGATATGGTCTGAGATGGTTTTCCTGCTCATTGTCCATCAGGTCATCGAAAATGCCGTGGTTTGATGTGCCGCATGCATGGGTTTGGTTCAATTGTATATTTGGCCACTTCCAGCGGGACGCCTAGAACCGGTTTCGGAACACTACCGGTTCAGATATGGTCTGAGACTATTTTCCTGTTCATTATCCATCAGGTCATCGAAAATGCCGTGGTTTGATGTGCCGCATGCATGGGGTTGGTTCAATTGTATATTTGGCCACTTCCAGCGGGACGCCTAGAACCGGTTTCCGAACACTACCGGTTCAGATATGGTCTGAGACTATTTTCCTGCTTACCGCTCATCAGGTTATCGAAAATGCCGTGGTTTGATGTGTCGCATGCATGGGTTTGGTTCACTTGTATATTTGGCCACTTCCAGCGGGACGCCTAGAACCGGTTTCGGAACACTACCGGTTCAGATATGGTCTGAGACTATTTTCCTGCTTACCGCTCATCAGGTTATCGAAAATGCCGTGGTTTGATGTGTCGCATGCATGGGTTTGGTTCACTTGTATATTTGGCCACTTCCAGCGGGACGACTACAACCGGTTCCGGAACACTACCGGTTCAGATATGGTCTGAGACTATTTTCCTGCTCATTGTCTCCAACAGGTCATCTAAAATGCCGTGGTTTGATGTGTCGCTTGCATGGGTTTGGTACAATTGTATGTTTGGCCACTTCCAGCGGGACGCCTAGAACCGGTTTCGGAACACTACCGGTTCAGATATGGTCTGAGACTATTTTCCTGCTTACCGCTCATCAGGTTATCGAAAATGCCGTGGTTTGATGTGTCGCATGTATGGGTTTGGTTCACTTGTATATTTGGCCACTTCCAGCGGGACGCCCAGAACCGGTTCGGGAACACTACCGGTTCAGATATGGTCTGAGACTATTTTCCTGCTTACCGCTCATAAGGTTATCGAAAATGCCGTGGTTTGATGTGTCTCATGCATGGGTTTGGCGGGACACCCGGAACCGGTTCCGGAACACTACCGGTTCAGATATGGACTATTGGACTATTGGACTATTAGACTATTTTTCTGCTTACCGCTCATCAGGTTATCGAAAATGCCGTGGTTTGATGTGTCGCATGCATAGGTTTGATGTATTTTCATATCTGGTCCCTTCCTGGGGTACCGTTCCGGAACACCTAAATGGCCATAACTCCGGAACGGCTGGACCGATCCGAACCATTTTCAATAGGAAACAATGGGACCAGATTCCGCGTCGAATGGACCGTCGGTCATTAAAATCGGTTGAGGTTTACTGCCAAAAAGTGAGTTTTTTTGTACACACACATACACACACACACATACACACACACAGACATCACCTCAATTCGTCGAGCTGAGTTGATTGGTATATGTGACTTGACCCTCCGGGCCTTCTATCAAAGAGTCGTTTTTGGAGTGAACATATAGCCTTTACAGTACACTTAGTGTACGAGAAAGGCAAAAATATCTTCTATCATATTCCAGGATTCTTTCCATGAATGGCTGTGTAGTGTAGACTAGACTAGACTAAACACAACTCTCTGCACCTTAACATACTCGCGACGTGAATTCTCGAGTACTTGTTACTACAGTTTCCATACACGAACAGTTCGTGTGCAAACGTGGTAGCGATCAGACGTATACAGAGTGAGCGCTCAAAAATCGACACAAACGCGTTTTCAAGGTTGTCCGTTTCAACCGAATGCTGTTGACAGTGCAATACAGTGGATACAGAATACGAAAAGAAATATGGCGGATATGGAGCTAAGAACGAGTTCTTTGAGACTTCGTTTCGAAAGGGAGGACCCGGAACCAACGGACGCGGATATTTTTTCCTTCATGAAGGACAAAATGGCGTTGAAGTGTGACACCTTGTTGTCAATGTACAAGGAAAAGAACGAGATGTCGGTGATAATCAAGTTTAAGAAGGATGAGGACGCTCAGCGAACACTGATGAGGCTTCCCAATATTATGGAGTTTCGCTACAACAAGTACCAGAGTGCCAATGTCAAGCTGTCGATGGCGAACGCCATTATGAGATACGTTCGACTGTTCAATCTTCCACCGGAGGTTGAAGATGTAGAGATTCAGAAAGTGATGGCCAAGTACGGAAAAGTTGTTCGGATGGTGAGGGAGAAGTATGCGGAGGAGACTGGTTTCCCAATATGGACGTCGGTCAGAGGAATGTACATCGAGCTAAAGGATGGAGCCGAAATTCCCGGAACGGTGATGATCAGAGGTATGCGTGCTCGGATTTTCTACGAGGGATTGGTGAGTAAATGCTACCAGTGTGGTAGTACCGACCACATGAAGGCAGAATGTCCACAGCGCAAAACAGTTAACGATCGGCTCCAGGTGGCCGGACCATCGAGTTACAGTGAAGCACTCAGCGGCGGGGGAAGATGGGTGAAGAAACGAGAGCAAGTCCACAATGCTGTGAGCGCTAGCGGAGGGGGTGCTCAATCTGGAGAACAATTACATTTTACATCTTTGCCGGTGGTAGTAACAAACAACCATGCGTCATCGTCGACCGGACCAGCGTCGGCAGCAATAGCGAATGTGGACGGAGGAGAAGAACCGATAATCAACCGAACGGTTACGCTCTCCCAACGTCAAGCGATGGAGAGCGAGAAGAGGGTACGAAGAACAGAAGCGAGCAGTGCAAACAGAACCGACAACTCAGGCAAAACAACGAGTGGGGAACCATGCGGCTCCGCCAGCTCTACGCGCGGGGCGGATGCGGTGTCAGCAGAGGAAACACCAAGCGTTCCCACTACGGAGACAAACGAACAATGGAAAACAAAAACGAAACGGGGCAGGAAACACGCAGCGAAGGGGAAAGACAGGAAAGAATCGGAGTCGGAGCACTCAACAACGGAGTCGGATCATCAAATGGATAGTCGCGGTCAACCGGGATGCGGAGAGAAGGGGGTTACGACGAGGAATAAAGCGAAACAACAGAAAAGATGCAAGGTAGGTGAGACTTCCGATATTCCGGACGCTTCACACTACAGTGAGAATAGTAGTCAAGTTGAAATGCTAGAGTAGGGGGGAGGGCAAAGCGTAGTTCGTGGTCAAACTGAAAAATGAATTTCGTCATAAATGTTGGTAGCGTTAATCTGAACAGTAGCACAACGATAGTTAACAAATACTTGTTACGCGATTTTATTTTCAATTCCGATCTAGATGTTGTATTTTTGCAGGAAGTTGTATATACGAATTTCTCTTTTGTTCCATCATACACTCCATATGTGAATGTGAGCGAACATAGTTCTGGGACTGCCATTTTAGTAAGAAATACATTTGATGTGGGACAGCCGTTGCTAAGCTTGGACGGACGAATTAGTTCTGTAGTAGTAAACGGAATTAACTTCGTAAACATTTATGCATTTTCTGGATCAAACCGACGGAGAGAGCGTGAACACTTATTCGCGAATGATCTTGCGCCACATCTAGGCAAAGCGGACATAACTGCTAGTGTTGTAGGTGGAGATTTTAATTGTATTGTTGATGGTAGTGATTGTATTGGGGAGAATAAAAATTATAGTCCGGGTTTGAAAACCCTTTTAGAGTCTTTGAACTGGAAAGATGTAGCGGAAGTGCTTAAAAAGAAAAATTTTACCTTTCATCGTGGGTCGGCAGCTTCTCGACTAGATAGATTTTACGTATCGACCGGTCTGATAGAGAAAGTCTTAGATTTTAAAACAATTCCAGTGGCGTTCACAGACCACTGCGGAATTGTCATGAAAATTAAAGCAAGTCAAACATCAATCGCTCCCAAAGGAAGAGGATACTGGAAGATTAATAGCTCAATACTCATGGATGATTTAGTCAAGCAAGATTTTGAAAATAACTACGAAAGTTGGAAACGAAGAAATCAGTACGATTTGGATAAATCTACATGGTGGAACAATATATTCAAAATTAAATGTAAACAATTTTACAAATCTAAAAGTTGGGAGTTGAATAGTAGAATTTACGCAGAGAAGAGTTATTTTCAGGGAAAATTAAACGAATGGATGAGTAAACAGAGCAAAGGTGAGCCTACTCTGTTGAACATTGGAATGATAAAATCGAGGTTACTTGAAATAGAAACGAATAGGTTAAATCACTTAGGTAATAACATGAGCGAATTGACGTTGGTTCAGGGAGAATTGATTAATATCTTTCAAATTGCATCACAGGTTAAGCGTTTAGAGTTCAGTAGCGGTTTCAAGTTAGTCAAAGATAGTAAAATTATTGTTGATATTAGAGAGTTGAAGACAGAAGTTTTTGATTACTATACGGAGCGTTTTAAAGCGGATGAGACGGCAGTTCCTAATGATTTTAACGATCCTCTTGATAGTATTACGAACTCACTGACTGAATATGAAAAGCAAGAGTTAATCAGACCGATAACGATTGATGAATTGGAAAGGGTTCTTAAGCTGTGCTCCAAAAAGAAATCTCCTGGGCCAGATGGTTTAACGTATGAGTTTTACTTGAAAAATTTTGAAGTTATTAAGCACGATTTACTACAAATTTACAATCATTATCTTTCTGGTACCTTTTGTCCGCCAAAAGGCTTTACAGATGGGATTATCACACTAATTCCCAAAAAAGGGAATAGTAGTAAGTCTCTCGACGATTATAGACCAATTTCTTTATTAAACTGTGATTATAAATTGTTTATGAAAATTATAGCGGAGCGAATTTCATCTGTTTTAGATAAATTGCTCTCCACCGGACAAACAGCTTGTGTTAAGAATAAATCTTGTATGAACAATTTAAAGGATCTACGCCGCGTGTTAACTAAATCTTGTGAAAACAAGCGTTTCAAAACATGTCTTGTGAGCATCGATTTGAACAAGGCTTTCGACAGAGTAGATCATTCGTATCTGTGGAAAGTCATGAATAAATTTGGTTTCCCAGAATCTCTTGTTAATTGCATAAGAAACATATACAAGACTGCCACATCCAGAGTACAAATAAACGGATTTCTCACCGATGAAATTAAGATTAAAAGTTCCGTTAGGCAGGGTTGCCCCCTTAGTATGATTCTTTTCACATTATATATCGAGCCATTAATTAGAAAAATTTCAGAAAATATCACAGGATTCTGGGTTTATGACAAATTTTTGAAAATAATAGTTTTCGCTGATGATTTCAACATTATTATTCGAAATGATGAGGAATTTGACCGGATTTTAGAAATATTTGACGAATTCGCATTATGTGGAAAAATAAGAATAAATTTGCCAAAATCTGCTTACATGAGATTTAATCAGCCAAAAATGGGACCACAAAAGATTCAAGAAGTAGATCGTCTAAAAATTCTAGGCGTAACCTTCTGTAAAAGCTGGTACATTACAGTGAGTACTAATTACAATGCAATAATAAATAACATTCAATATGCTCTGAAGAAGCACTATGTAAGGAAATTAAACTTATATCAAAGGTGCTGGATACTGAATATTTTTATTTTATCAAAGGTGTGGTATTTGGCCCAAATTTTTCCACCATTAAACAAGCATATTGCTCAAATAAAATCAATCTGCGGAAAATTTCTATGGCATGGTTTCATATTCAAAGTCGAGCGAAACCAGATGTATCTAGACTATTTGAAAGGTGGTTTAAAGTTGGTAGACCCTGAGGCTAAAATTAAAGCGTTGTTCTTAAGAAATATTTTGTACAATCCTGATGGCGATGACGCCATACTAGAGGAAAACTATCTTCTTAAAATGCGAGATTTACATACACAACGGCTGACAAAAAACGCGAGGGAGTGGATTTCAGAAGGAAAACAATTGAAGGAAAATTTTGGATATAATTCAACAAGTCTGATGTATAACTATTTTTTAAGTTTAAATAATTGTGTGCCTAAGGTAGAACAGAAATTTGATTTGAACTGGACTGTTATATGGGAAAATATTAATATGAAATTTATTTCAACTGACATTCGGTCAGAGATTTTCTGTTTTCTCAACGATATAGTTGCAAATGGTAGAAAACTCTCGATTTACAGCATTCGCAGTAGTCAAGAGGCTTGTAGAAAATGTGGATTTTTGGATACGAATTTCCATCGAATTAAGGAATGTCCAAAGGCAAAGATCATTTGGGAATGGTGTAGTACAATTGTTAGATCGCGATATAACATAAACGTTGTGGATTTAGAGGACATTCTTCCGTTCATGATAAACAAAACATCGCAAAAACATAAAGCTGCTTTGTGGTTGACCATGAAAGTGATTTCATACAATTTGAGAGTAACAGAACCGTCGCTATTTGTATTCAAAAAAGAAATCAGAGAAGAAAGATGGAACAAAAGGAAATTTTTTGAATTCGAATTCGGAACATGTTTGAATATTTGCTAATTGTTAACAATCGTTGGAGCTACATATATTAGAAGAAAATAATAGTAGAAAAAATGTACAATAGCATGTAGTTAGCTGTAAAAACCAACATGTATTTCACGAACTTATTATTCTAATAAAAAAAAAAAAAAAAAAAAAAAAAAAAAAAAAAAAAAAATGACTTGGTGCTGTTCTCTATAGGGTAGACGGGAATATCATAATCATAAACCGAAAGGATCAAATTTTGATGTCATATCTCAATAGGATATTGATGAGATATTCGTTTCCAAATATCTGGTAAATATCTCATCGCGATATGATTTCAAAATTTGTGCATAATTTGATCCTCGGAAAGACTTGTGCAACCCGCAGTATAAATTTCGACATTTTCAAATGAAGTAACAAGAACAACCAATTGATTCTGTTTGTAATCTCAGTTGTTCTGGCTAATCAAAGAATTAAAACCAAGGATGATCATGATGGTATTGTACAATACACATTCATTTTCTCCATCTATTACAATCTCATGGGAAGCATGGACAGACCTAGTTGAATACATTTATTCAATTAGCACCATCTACGATCCTCCCGCTTCCCATTCAACGCCTTGCATAATCCCTAGGCTCATCCATTCCTTCGGCACGAAACATTACTCGGCAGACCTACCCGATAATAATGTAATTAGCCTACTCGTGTTTATCGCACTCCATCTGTCCGGCTTAAGCCTTTCATAAATCCTCTCTTATCAACTCCGGTTCTGGGTGGTTTCCCACCACACCGCACCGAACGAGGGAAAGCCCAGGGGAAAATGAACCGGCAAAGTGCGAAAAAAGCAACGCCCGGATCCCCGGATGCTTCACAGACTCCGAACCTCCGAGCTGAGGAGAAGAGTCGTTGTTGTTTACTGAGGAACAGTTCCTTTTTTTTTTGCTACTACTAACAGCCAACTTCCCGTGCAGCAGTAACCGTCCATTATCGATCCATAAGCCTACACATTCGTGGTAACTCCACTCCAACAACCGGTGCGGTACCGTGCAGTGGTACCGGTTGGGAAGTGAAATCCTTTTTTTGTGTGCCTCCGATTGATGCGTACTGGTGTACGTTCGGCACTCGGACCAATAAACAACTTTGAGCTATGTGGTGCGGCAGCGAAGATGCCAAGGCAAATGCGTTCAATTCTTCGGGGGAATCTTGGCTAAGCCCGAAAATGGTTTTGTTGTTTGTTTGTTCCTCCGGAGGTAAATGAAAACAAATGACTTTTTTCGCGGCTTGTTATCCACCGACCAGATGCACACGAGCCGGAAAAGTGGCTCTGCCATCTTTTCGTGCTCGGTTGAGGTGTTATAAATTGTTCGATTGATGATGGAAGATATGCGGGGACTTGGGGAAGAAAGAAGTAAAAATAATAAAAAGTGTAAGCACGTTGAAAGCAATGTAAATTGCTTTCGAGTTCTAGCTGTATGCAGAAGAAGCAATAAATTCAACAGACATAAGAACTTGTCTATTTGAGGAGAATGTTTATGCAAAATTAATTTCTGGGAACCTTTGACTTCCTTGGATATAGATTATCTTTGAACCTGCCACATGATAAACACATGCAAAACAACCATTTGCAGAGGAAGCTTTCAGTTAATATCTGTGGAAGTGCTCATAGAAAACTATACTGAGAAGCAGACTTTGTTCAGTTGAGACTTTATCTTTACCTTGGCATGAGATAAGATAATGAATAGAGATAGTTTTTTCTCCAAGGCGTAAAAGATTATACCAAGAGAAATTATTGGTATTCGGCTAATCTTACACAATCATAAACACACCGATAAATTTGAAGTAAGAATTGAGATAGTTCCATTTCTGTCATATCATCATTCCGTGACATATCACTGCACTGCTACAACATATAGCAATGTGGGGATAAACGTGACAAACCAATCACCGCCAGCATCGACAACACTGTCAGCATCTTTCGCAACATTATCGGTAGCAGGTTATACCGACCCCGATCAACCTCCAAAGGGCACATTGTAACGAGCACCGTGCTGCATAATTTACGAAGCAATTCCAACAGCCATATTGCGTGTGTGTCGCGCATCGCCAGTCACAGTCAGGAATTGCTATTTGTATCGGAAGAAGCGCGGTCGGTTGGTTAGTTGGTTGGTCGGTTCCATCAACCTCCGCCCGGTGTGTTGCGCTGCGTTCCGTTGCTGAGGCAGATCCTCGAACTTCCCTCGCGAGACCAGCGTTCAGCAGCATTTTAGGCAGCAGCTATGGCATCACATCCACCGCATCGCGCGCACCGCAGAGGTCACACATATTTTAATTTGTTTCCATACAATGAATTGCATGTTCGGGAAGGCCCCCACTCTCACAATCAACATCGAACGCTGGTGGGAGCACTCCGATGGTGCTGCGAAAGCGCAGAAATTCGCACGGTTCCGCCCCGGTATCCATTTTCGGTGGTAAACGCGGGTTCCGAAGCTTTGCATTGAATATGTATGCGTGGCTTAGTAGAGCAGTTTTTGTGAAATTTTCATGAGTCATGAATTTTTCATAACTCATCCCAGAGTACGGTGTCGTCGTTTGGTATTTTGCTTTCGATGAGTTTGATCTAGATGCTCCGTTGAAGATAAATCTAGGCAAGTATCTATGAAACCAGTTGAATTTTAGAAAAAATAATCAATGAAATATTTACATAGGGTTGTGAAACATACTAGAAAAACTTGTAATTAGAAGGTACGAAATATTGCTAATTGACAATTTGAGAGATGAAATATGTGGAAAAATCGCGTTCTGGTGAGATTCGAACCTACAACAACACAAATTTGCAAGACCGGCGCTTTAACCAACTAAGTCATAGAACAGGTAATGATTCTGCGAAATAGAAAGGGGCTGTGCATAAACCACGTAGACTAAAATTTGGCCATCTCAGACATCCCCCTCCCCCCTCGTAGACTTTTGTCCATACAAAAATTTTGAAATTTGTATGGAGCATAGACTTTGGCCAGACCCCCCTCCCCCAAAAAAGTCTACGTGGTTTATGAACGGCCCCAAAGCCAAACTGACTCCGAAGCCAAACCGTGAATACTCCTTTTTCACTATCCCATCTTTCTTTCGGCTTAGATGCCAATGCACTAGCGTTTGTGCCCACTAACTACAAGTGAGAGCAAATTGTTTTTTGGAGCCAAACCTACTCTCGCACTCCGCATACCTTGCTACCAATCAGTTTGTTTGTTTCATCTCTCAATTTGTCAACAAGTTTTTCCAGTATTTATCAGAAATGTGTTCTAGAGATCACTAAAAATGTAAAAAATGTTCTTGACTCCCGACAGAACATTTCCTCTTTAGCACCAAATGGCAGAGGAGACTCTATGCTTTCATTAAGAGGGTGACTTAGCAAAACTAGGGATAAAATACTTGCCGATAGAAATCCAAAATCTGAGAAAAAAACATTGCAGGAATTCCGGTGAATGTTACTGAAAAGTTTTCTAGAGAAACAATTTCGAAATTTTGTAGAGGAATTCCTTTATTAAATTTATTTTAATACGTAAATTTTAGTTTTTGCCAATTATTCACAAATTTCTGGATGAACTAATGAAGGAAACGTTGCAATAATTTCTTAAAGAATTGGTGGGAGATCGAAGGTTTTCTACAGGATTTTTTTTTTTGAATTTCTTAACCTTAAGGACTTATTGTAGGAATTAAAACTGGATTTTTTTTATGAGAAATAGTACATACATTACGTGTAGCTTATTTCATAGAAAAATCACCAAAACCGGTTACAGGTTGGCCGAGATATGCTCGAAAAAAGAGACTTACTATTTGAGAATTTTGGGACAACAAACATAATAAAAAATATTACTTTTTTTTTCCTAAAACTGTAGAGCCAAAAATATTGAACCGATTTCAATGGAATTTTTTGTGTACGTTAAGTAGGTATGTTGAAATATTGTGTCAAAATTTCATTAAATTTGATCTAACCATTAGAAAATTATAGCAATATACAGTGGATAGACAAAATGATCGGGACAGGCGAAATTTTCTCTCCTCAAAAAATATTCAAATAGCTGTAACTTTTCAAAAAGTGCATCAAATAGTTTCAAATTTTTCTGTAAGTGAATCAACTAGTTGTGTATCAGTGGACAAAATTTGGAAAAAAATCGGGCTATTCTGCACGAAGTTATAAAGATTCTAGAAAAAGGTATATTCATCCGATAGTCAACTTTGAGCTGTTATATCTCCGGCTTCAATGAACCGAATGCAATGAAGTTTTGACCATTTACGACTTATAATGAGCATTAAAAAACGTTTGACTCAACTTGAAATTATTAACAAGAGAAAAAGTAATAGCGATTTCATTTATTTTATGATTTTTTAGTGAATTGGACTATTTTTAATATGCATCCCATTACTTTTTCAATGAATTGCCGGTCATGTTGTTACTTTCTTTCAAAACATGTTTATATTCAAGACAATTAGAGGGAATATAAATGAATTTTAATTAGCATCTTGAATTTTGAAACGATGATGTTGAAATTTAAGAAAATTTGGTGTTTTGTTAGAAAAATAATCTAATCGTTATAATTTTCTTCCGTGTTAAGAATTTTAAGTTAAGTCAAAAGTTTTTCAAAGCTCATTATATAAGTCGTGAATGGTCAAAATTTCATTGCATTCGGTTCATTGAATCCGGATATACAACAGCTCAAAGTTGGCTATCGGATAATTTTACCTTTTTCAAGAACCTTTATAACTTTGTAAAGAATGGCCCGATCTATTACAAATTTGGACCACTGATACACAACTAGTTGATGAACTTACAGTAGAAAATTGAGAATATTTGATGAACTTTTCGAAAAGTTACGGCTATTTGAATATTTTTTGCCTGTCCCGATCCTTTTGTCTACTCTTTGTATGTAGTGCTATGTCTCAATAAGCGCATGTATATGATGAAATTCAAACTGCTCTAACTTTGAAAGTATTTAAACAAAATGGCTTAAATCCTCACAGAAAACAGTTTAACACGACAATTTTACACTGTCAAAGTTAAAGATAAAGCGAGACATAGTTACCAGTTTTATCATCAAAATAGTACAAACTGATTTTGAAATGTTAAAAAGTGGCCAGTATTAAAAAAAAGTTTTTCGAATGATTTATTAAAAAGAAGTACTGAACCGATCATGATGACATTTTCAGCATTTATTATGCCTTACTTGAAGAACTAACAGTCAAATTTTCAGACGTTTTGGTGAGCTAACAGCAAAATTATAGCTTAAACAATTTTTAAAATGGATGCCGAAAGTTTTCAAAATCACATTTTATTGTATCGACAATATCTGCGCCAATTTCGATGAAATTTGTGTGGTATTTGTTGGAAGTTAGGTAGCGTTGAACGCTCGGGTAGCGTCGAACCTTCAGGTACGTGAATGGCTGCAGTATTGTTGGTAGGTACAATTGTTGGAGAGATGGTAGAGGTATGAAGTTTAGAAGAAAAATGTTGAATTGTATATACAGGGGATGGCCAAAATGTTTGGGATAGGCAACTTTTTTTTCTCTCACAAAAAAGTTCAACATGCCATAACTTTTAATAGAGCGCATCAAAAATTCTCAAATTTTGACTGTTCATCAACCTACTATATGTGCATCATTGGTACAAATTTGGGCTCGATTGATCAATATTTCGCAAAGTTAGAACTGTTCGCGTGAAACACTATTTTTTAGACAACTCATTTTTGAACTGTCATATCTCGGAAACCAGTGAACCGAATTGAATGAAATTTTTAACGTACACTAACAATATGCAAATGCTTCACAAACTATTAAACCATAGGTACTTTTCAAACGTTGAAAAAAGTTATCATGGATTGACACTTTTAGGATTTTTCTCGAAAAAATGTAATTTTTTTTACATCAATGTCATTAAATTTTCGTGTTGATATCCAAAGATTTTCCACTTCTGTTCTCAAATTATCTCTAACCAGATATATTAGAGCCTATTTAGATTGAAGGAAGAACACATTTAATATTTTTTGTGGGGTATTGTAAATTTGACTAATTTTCCTCTATATGGGTAAAAATTTCAACCCGGTATAAGTTAATTCGTCGTGAGAAAATATTACATTTTATAACGTCGTATTAAGTATCAATATATTGTTGATAAACGTTAAAAAATTCATTCAATTCGGTTCATTGCTTTCCGAGATATGACAGTTCAAGAATTAGTTGTCTAAAAAATAGTGTTTTACGCGAACAGTTCTAACTTTGCGAAATATTAATCAATCGAGCCCAAATTTGTACCAATGATGCACATATAATAGGTTGACAAACAGTCAAAATTTGAGATTTTTTGATGCACTCTATAAAAAGTTACAGCATGTTGATTTTTTTTGTGGGAGAAAAAAAGTTGCCTATCCCAAACATTTTGGCCATCCCCTGTACCTGAATGGAATAAAGAGTGTGGCGGTTGCAGATTGAGGTATCAGTCAGCAGCCGTCTAGTTTGATGGAAGATGTCTAGCGTTTTATTTTCATTGTAATTTAGAAACAGGCATCGATGGAGCTAGCCTCGCTATGGCCTGAATGGCCATGGTGGTCCAACAGGTTATGGGCCCAGGAGCGTGTTCCACAGCGTATCGACCGGGAGAAGGATCGGCCGCATAAGTCGCGGAGTCGCAGCACGGGATCCTTGGGCGGATGGATTGGCTGCAACGGAGGACAGAATCCATGGGAATGTTGGCGATACGGGTCAACTGGATGACTGCTGGCTGGTCACCGGACGGAGCTCGAGGATTGTTGTGAGTAGGATCGGATGCAGCTCGGTGGTCGCACCTGGACGAAGAGGTTGGCGACAGGAGGAGTGATCCGGAAGACAACATGAAGGTGGAGCTCGGAGAATAGACCTGGTCGGAGCTCGAAACTGGTGTAGAGCTGGTGCAAGCGTCGGAGTTGGGCCACTTGCCAAGCATTGGAGTGTATGGCCACTGGGTGTTCTTGTGTGTTGTCCGTTGTCTAATGTTAGTGTAATGTTCAGTCTGTGCAGCCTCTGGCTGAAGACGGTGTGAATTGTCTTTTTTTACATGGGATTCGAGGGGGTTTTATAGACATTTCAGGAAGTTTAAAAGCATTTTTGGCAGAATCAGAGGCGTTGCGGAAGCGTTACAGAGAAGTTTTCGGGATTTTCGGAGCCTTTCAGGTGCGTTACTGGGGTCAAATGGGGTTTAAGGGTGATTTTACAGGCATTTCATGAAGTATCAGAGAATTTTCGACGAGATTCAAAAGCGTTACTGAAGCGTTACGGAGGAGTTTTCGGGGGTTTCGGAGCCTCTCAGGTATGTTACATGGAGTCCGAAGGGGTTTCAGGGGGATTTTGCAGGCATTGCAGGAAGTTTCAGAGGATTTTTAGATGGCGTCAAACCCGTTCACAAGGGGGGGGGGGATTTTGGGGATTTAATGCCTCCCCCCCCCAAATACTGACGCTTCATACACTAGGCGCCCCCCCGTTTTTTGCCGAAATTGGGAAAAACCCCTCCCTTGGCGCCACTTCTGTGGACGGGCCTGGATGGGGTCACAATATTTTTTAATCGGCCCTGAAATACTCTTTGATTCAATCGTGTTCTTGAAACCCCCTTATACGACCTGATCAAAATGAATCGAAACGCCCCTGAAACCTCTGTTATCCCATTGAAACGCCCTAAAAATCATCATCATCTTCTTTTTCTTCTTTATGACTCCCACTGGGACTTTGCTTGCCTCGCTTCAACTTAGTGTTCTTTGAGCACTTCCACAGTTATTAACTGAAGGGCATTCTTTGCCTGCCATTGCATGAATTTGTATATTGTGAGGTAAGTACAATGATACACTATGCCCAGGGAGTCAAGAAAATTGTCCCGACTGGAACGGGAATCGAACTCGCCGTCTCCTGATTGGCGATCCATAGCCTTAACCACTAGGCTAACTGGAGGGCTTTAGGACAGAAGGTCGAAAGACAAATGGTCGAAGGACAAAAGGTCGAAGGACAAAAGGTCGAATGGACAAAAGGTCGAATGGACAAAAGGTCGAATGGACAAAAGGTCGAATGGACAAAAGGTCGAATGGACAAAAGGTCGAATGGACAAAAGGTCGAATGGACAAAAGGTCGAATGTACAAAAGGTCGAATGGACAAAAGGTCGAATGGACAAAAGGTCGAAGGGACAAAAGGTCGAAGGGACAAAAGGTCGAAGGGACAAAAGGTCGAAGGGACAAAAGGTCGAAGGGACAAAAGGTCGAAGGGACAAAAGGTCGAAGGGACAAAAGGTCGAAGGGACAAAAGGTCGAAGGGACAAAAGGTCGAAGGGACAAAAGGTCGAAGGGACAAAAGGTCGAAGGGACAAAAGGTCGAAGGGACAAAAGGTCGAAGGGACAAAAGGTCGAAGGGACAAAAGGTCGAAGGGACAAAAGGTCGAAGGGACAAAAGGTCGAAGGGACAAAAGGTCGAAGGGACAAAAGGTCGAAGGGACAAAAGGTCGAAGGGACAAAAGGTCGAAGGGACAAAAGGTCGAATAGACAAAAGGTCGAATGGGACAAAAGGTCGAATGGGACAAAAGGTCGAATGGTTCATGTTCTTGCTCATTGAGAGAAACATTATGGTGCTTTTATAGTAATCATATGTATTTCAGCCACTGACATTTCTATAGGAAATTTTTCCTTCTTTTGTTTATAGGCTATTCTTTCAAGTTGTGTTGGTGTAGTATTTAATGGCAATTTAGTTTGATGTTTTGTTCAGTAATTTTTCCTTCTTAAATTTATAGGCTGTTCTTTTAAGTTTTGTTACTGAATAATTTATCGACTATTTAGGTACTTATAATTTAATCAGAAATTTTGCCTTCTTTAATTCAATAGCTGTTCCTTCTACTGCTGTTCTCTACTGCAGAAAAAATTACTACTTGTGATTAGTGATCATACGAAGGCGTTACATGCCGTTTTCTGGGGTTTCGGAGGGTCTGAGGTGCGTTACATGGGGTTTCCGGGGGTTTAAGGGGGATTTTGGAGGCATTCCAAAGAGCTTCAGAGAATTTTCGGCGGATTTCACAAACGTTACGGAAGAGTTACATAGCGTTTTCAGGGGTTTCGGAAGGTCTGAGGTGCGTTACATGGGGTTTCTGGGGGTATTAGGGGGATTTTGGAGGCATTCCAAGGAGCTTCAGAGCATTTTCGGCGGATTTCATTTTCATGAATAACATTACTTTATATCCTTCTATAGTCTAGTTTACGAAACGACAACAGTGTTGATATTGATATTAACACTCACGGGCTTGGGTGCAACCTCCTGTCAAATTTTCATTCATGAAATAAGCGATCAGCTGATCCGAAACGTCTCGTAAAATGGCTCATTGGCTTCTACTTTCTATCATTCTAGCATCTATTTCGAATTGCAATGCGGTAGTAAATAGCTGCATATAAGCTAAATGTCGTTTTACTGACCACTTTATCATGTCTTCCAAATTGTCTACTGTCAATTATACCTTTTGTTCTATTCGACCTTTTGTCCATTCGACCTTTTGTCCATTCGACCTTATGTCCATTCGACCTTCTGTCCCATTCGACCTTTTGTCCATTCGACCTTTTGTCCATTCGACCTTTTGTCCATTCGACCTTTTGTCCATTCGACCTTTTGTCCTTCGACCTTATGTCTTTCGACCTTTTGTCATAGATTCCCCCTGAAATACTGTCAAACGCCCCTTTAACCTCTAGGAACGCCCTTGAAATGTTCTTGAAACGCCCTGATAAATCTCTTAAATGACGCTGAAATACCTTGAAACGCTCATCAAACCCCTTGCAACACCCTTTAAAGGCTCCTTAGACCCCTTGAATTTCCCTTGAAGCCCCTCGTAACGCCACTGAAACCCCTTAATACTATCGAAATGCCCCTGAATTCCCCGAAGTCCCGTTTAAACGCCAACGAATCTTGACAGAACGCCCACAGGAGGCTCCTCAAATCCCCTGGAACAAACCCTCAAAAGGGCCCCGAAGCCCCTTGGAACTCAATTTTTTTAGCTCTCTCGGAGCTTTCTGGAATACCCAGGAGCACGACCAGTGCTGTCATGCTAAAATCAGAGCTGGTTACCCAAGTTTTCAAAATAGCTGCGCCCCTTATGATGCTACGCCCCCATATAAATAATTCAAGCATTGCGCTCAATTTAACTATTTTGCTGTTCCCAAAATAAAGCAAACAAGACAATTTTCCCGCTCACAAAAAAGTGTTAGTCTTGGATGTTAAAATTGCGCTCATCTTATACCAAAAAAGGATAATAGATTTTTCAGTTCCCAAAATATAAAGTGGCTATCTCAGATTCGAAAACAGCTCTCATCGTTAATCAATAACAATGTGAAAATTCCTTCGCTTTTCAATGAGCTGCGATCTCAGTCGTAGAAATTCCCTCAAAATATATCATTAACAATGTAATATATGAAATTACGGATTTATATGATTTTGTTTGGACAAGTTCAATCATATTTGAAAAATAATAGTGTAATAGTTTCCAATTTATCAAATTTGTTGGTCGGAAAAAAATACATATCATAATTCAAAGATAAGTGGTGTAATAGCTGGAAACTTCATAAAATAAAAAAAAACTAGTGGTGATATCAGATGAAAAACTTGCACTCATAATATCAAGTAAAATGTGACAAATTTTAATTCAATTTAACTATATTCTATTTATACTAGAAAATTGCTCTCATCGCAAATTGATAAAAATGTGAGAATGTCTGTCTACCCATTTAAAATAAAGGATTTGCAATCTAAGATGATAAAATATCTTATCTAATTGAAAACATTGAGACAATTTTGAAGTACTTAAACAAAATAAACGAGTTTGAATGTTAGATGAGACCATTGCGCTCTTCATACATTAAAAACAGAACATTAATTTGTCGGCTCCCCAAAATAGAAGCGGCGATCGAGGCGGCGATCTTATATTCATAAAACTTCACTCATCGGATAGCCATATGAAACTTCGTCGCTCTTTATAATAAAAGAGTCGCGTACTTAGTTGGGAAAATGTTGCTGTCATATTAAATAGATAATTTGAAAATTGCGCTCATCAAACATGTAAAAATGTTCGCTCTCCTCATAATATTTAGCTTAGCTTAGCTTAGCTTAGACTGACTGCACATATCTATGGTTGCTACTCCGTGATTGACTCGGACCAATGACAGTTGCACAATGAATCAACTGAATAATTGACTGGGAGTGGTCAACATTCTCACTGTGCACGCTTCAGAGGCTCTCTTTAACAGTACAATAACGGCGCCGGCCACGTCCTTGCAGTCAGGTTGGAAGAGTGAAGGAATGTTAATAGCAACCTTTGTTATGTGAAAGTTGGCGTTTACCGCACGTCTCCACCAAAGGCTGCAGGAAGGAGTGATTGTTAGTTAGGAAAGGTATCGTTGGGTCAGGATTCACTTTGATAAGTAATATGACCTTTTGAGGTTGGAGCATGCCGTGCAGACTGCAGTGATGTTGTTCGCTTCACGCGGAAAGCAAACAACCAACCACCCTCGTCAGGTGGTTGCTCAATATTTACTACAAATGAAGCAACAAAATATGCAGACGGAAGTGCTATTGATCGCATCACGCGGAAAGCAAACAATCGGCCACCCACGTCAGGTGATCGTTTAATATTTACCATTGAAGACGCGACAACATATAAAAACTTATTGTTCACTCCGCGCGGAAAGCAAACAAACAGCCACACGCGTCAGCTGGACACTCAAGATTTACAACAAAAGACGTGACAAAACATGCAATCTGATGCGCTATTGCTCGCTTCACGCGGAAAGCAAACAATCGACCACCCACGAAAGGTGATCGCTCAATATTTATAACAATACATACAACAAATATACATGGACAAATACATAGAAAAACAGTATATCGTTAGGAGATTGCACAAAAAATGAAATTCAATAAATAGAAGAAATAATTTGTAAGATGCCATCCCGAACAGTTACAAAATGGAACAAAAATCCAAGTCGACACTCATGGTGACGAACTATACAAAATCAATGAAAAAGTATTTGAAGAGAGGACATTATATATATATGAATACAAACTATCACCAATGGTATAAAATTGAACTATTATAATAGTTGATATAGAATCCATAGAAAGAGAATAACAAGGAACAAACTCACCGGATAATCGCCTGCCATCAATCGAACTAAAAATGCGAAAGGAAAAAATAAATCGGAGCACCGAAGGCAACGCGCGCGCAAAATCGGCCTCCAGCTGCCGAGCCGTCACTACACACACTGACTGAAGCTGGATCTTCTTCCTCTGCCATCAACCGTGCCAAAAGCGCAAAAAGCAAAAGAAAACAAAAACAAAACTAAATTGAGGCACCGAAGGCAACGCGTGCGCAAAATCGGCCTCCAGCTACCGAGCCGTCACTACACACCTGTTCGCTCTCCTCATAATATTAAAAAAAAAACTGAAAACTGAAACGATTTCTGTTAACTGGCCAAAAGAGAAAAAAACTTTCGCTAACTTAGAAAAATTTGACCTACCCTAATACGTTAACTACTTTGAATTACCCTAATGAACTAGATGTAACTTGTTTTCCTTTCCAAGTAAACTTACACTACCACAACTATAGACAGCCTGTGTAAGTGTAACCCAGTCAGAACAGAAATAAAATGAGTCTATTGCAAACAGTAAAGCTGTTCGGGCGCGTTCTTTTGTTATTCCTCCCCGTCCGAATAATTCCCCGCGAGTTGGAAGTCCGCCATATTCGAAGTCCACTGCGAAACCCTCGAAGGCCGGTTCCCGAGATTTGGTCGGTTGTGAGCTGTGACCGGGACCGGAAAAAAATCTGGATTTTACATGGTCCTTCGGCTCGAATTTTCGGTTCGGTCGTTTTCCCGGTATGCAAAAGTGCAAATCCGTCCGACTCGTGTTACTGTGAAATTACGCCAAGGATTGGCTGACACCGACAAGGTGTAGTGAAATTGAATCCTCCACATAAAATTGTGCGAGAAACGGTGAAAAAAGTGCGAAAGTGGCTAAAAATCGACGAAATTCGGTCGATATCCGAAATTGCGCAGTGAAATTTCTCGAAGCGCCACCGAAAGAAAAGAGAAGTTCAAGGGCGGCCATCTTGTGCCGAGAAATTTCCACGAGATTCAGCCAGGTTTCAGAGTGTGTGAGTGAAGGAGATCCAACTTGGATCACGAAGTACAGTGCCAGTGTATTGTGGGGAAAGAAAGCAGAGAAGATACGGCACTTGTGAGTGTCTTTAGTGGTGGCTACCCCGACCACTGCGGCTGAGTGGTACAGGCCATCCAAGTGAGAAGAGAATAGTGCGCCGTTCAGTTGTTGCTGTGTATTCCCCACGCAGACCGAGGATTATTTGCGTGTATGCTACCTGCGCCGCTGCTATGTGCGTCGGCGAGAGCAGAGCAAAGAGCGAACTGCCGTTCGTTTGCTCGCGTTTCATTTTCTACGCTGTTCCCGAGGATTCTCTGCCAGCCAGCCACAACAGGGATCGACTGCTGCTGCCGTCATTGAGTGAGTACCTACGCTGCTTCTTTATCATTGCACACGACTCGCGTTGTGGTTCGTTAACCCGTGCCGTTGTCGTCGGCGTCGGTGAGGTACGACTGTTCGTCGTCTCGTTTAGTCGGTTCGGTTGGTCGAGCCTACTGCAGGCACGGAAAGAAATTCGTTTCGTTTCGACTATCGCGTTGAGCCACCGTAAAGACAATGATTAAGGTTGAGGGTGATAAGCAAGCAGATGTCCTGAGCAGGGTTCCTGATTTCCACTTTTTATCTTCTTCCACATTCGAAGACAGTCAGCAGCGAACGGTTGTCGCTTTAGTTCGTGTGTATGCTTGTCAGCGACGACAGCAAACTCCGGCGAACGGTGGAAAGCCACACCTGGAAATTACTCATTCGTCAACATTCGCATCGCAAGCGAATGCGATTCGTGAGTGATGCGATTGATATTGTGCATACGAATATTTGATGTTTTCGAATTATTTTCTTTGCTAATCTAGCATTTCAACAACAATACAGTAAAAATGTACAGGGGATACTCAAAATAACTGGGACAGGTAAAATTTTCACTTTTCAAAAAATGTTCAATTCGCTGTAAATTTTTGAAAAGGGCATCAAATATTCTCAAATTTTCACTGTAAGTTCATCAACTAGTTGTGGAGAATTCCCAGAAGAAATTCCTGGAGGAATCCTTGGAAGAATTTCTTGAGGATTAACTAAAAAAAATTCAAGAGAAATCCCTGGAGGAATTCCTGGACGAATCCCAGGAGGAATCCCTGGAGGTATTCCTGGAATAACGCCTATAAGAATTCCTGGGGGAATCCCTGGAGGAGTTCCTGTAGGAATTCCTGGAGGATTTCCTGAGAAATTCCTGGAGGAATACCTAGAGGTATTTCTGGAGGAAATTCTGGAGGAATCCCTGGAGGAAGCGCTAGATGAATTCCTGGAGGTATCCCTGGAGAAATCCCTGCAGGAATTCCTGGAGGAATACTTGGAAAAATTCCTGGAGGAACCCTGGAGAAATTCCTTAAGAAATCCCTGGAGAAATTCCTCGACGAATCGCTGGATGTATTCCTGGAGGAATCCCTGGACGAATTCCTTGAAGAAACCTTGGAGGAACTCCTGGAGCAATCCCTAGAGAAAATCCAGTAAGTATTCCTGGAGGATTTCCTGAGGACTTCCTTGAGGATTTCCTGAGGACTTCCTTGAGGATTTCCTGTAGGTATTTTTGGAGAAATTCCTGTAGGAATGCTTGAAGGAATCCCTGGAGGTATTTTTGAAAGAATTATGATAATTAGCTTTATTAAGGACAGGGCCCCTATAGCCACAGCTATAAAGGCGTGGGTATTCAGTATGACCAAGCTGAGGGTGACGGGTTCGATTCCCGGTCAGTCCAGGATCTTTTCGTAATGGAAATTTCCTTGGGCATAGAGTATCTTCGTGCCTGCCACACGATATACACATGCACAATGGTCATTGGCAGAGGAAGCTCTCAGTTAATAACTGTGGAAGTTCTCATAGAACACTAAGCTGAGTAGCAGGCTTTGTCCCAGTTGGGACTTTACGCCAAGAAGAGGAGGAGCTTTATTAAGGAAATTTTCAGCCCTTGGCTGGTCGATCTCCGGTTTTTTTGAAAGAATTCGTGCAGGATTTCTTGGAGGAAACCCTGGAGGAAGCTCTGGAGGAATTCCTGGAGGTATCCCTGGAGAAATTCATGAAAAAAAAATCCTTGGAGGAATACTTGAAAAAAAAACCCTAGAGAAATTCGTTAAGGAATCCCTGGAGAAAATCCTGGAGGAATCGATGGGTGTATTCCTGGAGAAATCCCTGGAGGAATTGCTTAAGGAAACTTTGGAGGAATTCCTGGATGAATTCCTTAAGGAGTCCTTGGAGGAATTCCTGGAGCAATCCCTGGAGAAATTCCTTGAGGAATCCCTGTAGGAATTAATGGAGGAATTTCTGGAAGATTCCCTAGAGAAATCCCTGGAGGAAATCCTGGAGGAATCCGTGACGAAATTCCTGGAGGAATCCTGGAAAAAATATTTAAAGAATCCCTGGAGAAATTCCTGGAAGAATCCCTGGGGAAATTCCTGGTGGAATTTCTTAAGGTATACTTGGAGGAATCCCTGGAGCAATTCCTGGAGGTATTTCTGGAGGATCCCCTGGAGGAGCCCTTGGCGAAATTCCTGGAGGCGCCCTGGAGGAATTCCTTAAGGAATCCCTGGAGAAACTCCTGGAGGAATCCCTGGAGAAATTCCTGGTGGAATTCTTGGAGGTATTCCTGGAGGAATCCTTCAGGTATCAGTAGGTCGGCTCCAGAGGCACGTTCTCCTCCATTTGGGAATTTCCTGAAGAATTCCTGGAGGAATCTCTGCAGGTATTTTTTAGAGGAATCCTTGCAGGAATCCCTGGAAGAAGCCCAGGAGGAATCCCTGGAGGTATTTTTTGAAGAATTTCTGGTGGAATCCCTGGGGGAATCCCTGGAGGAAGCCCAGGAGAAATCCCTGGAGGTTATTTTTGGAGGAATTCCTGGATGAATCCTTGGAGGAATCCCTAGAGAAAGCCCTGGGGGAATTCCTTGAGGAATCCCTGAAGGAGTTTCTGGAGGAATCCTTGCATGAATTTTTTGAGGAATCCCTGGAGAAATTGCTGGGGGAACCATTGAGAAATTCTTGGAGAAATCCCTGACGAAACTCCTGGAGGAATCTTTGGAGAAATTTCTTCCGGAATCTCTGTAGGAAATCCTGGAGGAATGCCTGGGGGAATTCCTGGAAGAATCCCAGGAGGAATCCCTGAAGGTATTTCTGGAGGATAGCCTGGAGGAATTCCTTCAGGAACCCCTTGAGGCATTCCTGGAGGAATGTCTGGAGAAATTCCTGGAAGAATCCTTGGCAAGGGCGTAGCCAGGGGGGGCAGGGGAGGGCCGTGACCCCCCCCCCCCTGACCGAGCAACTATATTCTAACTTAACGGAGAAACATAGATGATCAGAGCTGTTTTTGACTAGTAAAAATAAAATTCTACTGCATCCTCGTATTTTTTTTTGATGTATGCAGGAATTCCTTCGGAAATTCTTGAAGGAATATCTTCGAAAATTCCTGAGGGTATTCCTTCGGAAATTCCTGAAGAAATTCCTTCGGAAATTCCTGAAGGATTCCTTCGGAAATTTCTGGAGCAATTCCTTCGGAAATTCCTGGAGGAATTCCTTCGGAAATTCCTTGGGGAGTTCCTTGGGAAAATCTTGGATGAATACCTTTGGAGATTCCTGGAGGAATTCTTTCAGAAATCCATAGAGAAATTCGTGAGGAAATCCTTAGGTAAATTCCTTACGAAATTCCTGGACAAAATAATCCCAAACTTCCTGGAGGAATGCTTTTGGAAATTCCTGGAGGAATTCCTTCGGAAAGAAGCTGGACGAATGTCATTGAAAATTTCTGGAGGAATTCCTTCGGAAAGTCCTGGAGGAATTCCTTCGGAAAGTCGTGGAGGATTTTTTTCGGAAATACTTTTTGGATTTTTTTTGGAAATTCTTGCAGCAATCCTTCGGAAATTCCAGGAGGAATTCTTTCGGAAATTCCTGGAGGAATTCTTTCAGAAATTTAGGGAGGAATTCCTTCGGAAATTGCTGGACGAATTCCTTTGGAATTCCAGGAGGAATTCCTTTAGGATTTCCTGGAGGAATTCTTTCGGAAATTCCGGGAAGAATTCCTTCGGAAATCGCTGGAGGATTTTTTTCGGAAATTCCTGCAATAATTTCTTCGGCAATTACTTGAGGAATTCCTTCGGAAATTGCTGGACGAATTCTTTTGGAAATTCCTGGAGGAATTTTTTCGGAAATTCTTTTTAGATTTTTTTTGAAATTCCTGGAGGAATACCGTCGGAAATTTCTAGCAGAATTCCTACGAAAAATCCTGAAGGAATTCTTTCGGAAATTCCGGGAGGAATTCCTTCGGAAATTGCTGGACGAATTCCTTTGGAGATTCACGGAGGAATTTATTCGGAAATTCCAGGAGAAATTCCTTTAGGAATTCCTGGAGGAATTCTTTCGCAAATTCCTGAAGGAATTCTATCGGAAATTGCTGGATGAATTCCATTGAAAATTCCTGGAGGAATTCCTTCCAAAATTCCTGGAGGAATCCCTTCGCAAAATCCTGGAAGAATTCCTTCGGAAATTTCTGGAGAAATTCCATCGGAAATTCCTGAAGGACTTCGTTCGGAAATTACAGGAGGAATTCAATCGAAAATTCTTTGGCGAGGCACTTCGAAAAATCTTGGATTAATACTTTCGGAAATTTCTGGAGGAATTCTTTCAGAAATTCCGGGAGGAATTCCTTCGGAAATTGCTGGACGAATTCCTTTGGAGGTTCTTGGAAAAATTCATTCGGAAATTCCAGAAGGAATTTCTTTAGGAATTCCTGGAGGAATTCTTTCAGAAATTCCGGGAGGAATTGCTTCGGAAATTCCTGAAGCAATTCTTTCAAAAAATCCTGGAGGAATTCCTAAAAAAAAAATCCAGAAGGAATCCCTTCACAAATTCCTGGAAGAATTCCTTCGGAATTTCCTGAAGGAGTTCCTTAGGAAATTCCTGAAGGAATTCGTTCAGAAATTCCTAAGGGAGTTCCCTCGAAAAATTTTGGATGAATACCTCCGGAAATTTCTGGAGGAATTCTTTCAGAAATCTATAGAGAAATTCCTGAGAAAATCCTTGGATGAATTCCTTAGGACATTCCTGAAAAAAAAATCATTCTAAACTTCTTAGAGTTATGCTTTTCATGACTCCTGGAGGAATTCCTTCGGAAATTACTGGACGAATTCCTTTGGGAATTCCAGGAGGAATTCCTTCGGAAATTGCTGGAGGATTTTTTTCGGAAATTCCTGCAATAATTTCTTCGGAAATTACTGGAAGAATTCCTTCGGAAATTCCTAGAGGTATTCTTTCGGAAATTCCTGGAGGAATTCCTTCAGAAATTCCTAGAGGTATTCCTTCGGAAATTCCTGGAGAAATTTTTTCGGAAAGTCTTTTTGGATTTTATTTTTGCAAATTCCAAGAGGAATTCCCTCGAAAATTCATGGAGGAATTCCTTCACAAATTCCGTTAGGAATTCCTTCACAAATTCCGTTAGGAATTCCTTCAAAAATTCCTGGAGGAATTCTTTCGAAAATTCCGGGAGGAACTCCTTTGGAAATTGCTGGACGAATTCGTTTGATGATTCATGGAGGAAATCTTTTGGAAATTCCTGCAGGAATTCTTTCGGAAATCCTTAGGGGAATTTCTTCGGAAATTCCTGGAGAAATCTTTCCGGAATCTCTTGGATGCATTCCTTCTGAAATTCGTGGAGCAATTATTTCGGAAATTCCTGGAGGAATTCCTTCGGAAATTCTTGGAGGAATTTCTTTAAAAATTCCCGGAGGAATTCCATTGGAAATTCCTGGAGGAATTCCTTTGGAAATTCCTTCGGAAATTCCTGGAAAAACTCTTTTGGAAATTTCTGAAGGATTTTTTTTAATTCCAGGAAGAATTCCTTCAGAAATTCCAGGAGAAATTCTGTCGGAAATTCCTGGAGAAATTCCATTGGAAATTTCCAAAGGAATGAATTTCCGATGTAATTCCACCAGGAATTTTGCGAAGGAATTGCTTCAGGACTTTCCAAATAAATTCTTCCATTTATTTCCGAGAGAATTCCTCCAGGAATTTCCGTTGCAATTCCTCCAGGAATTTCCCAGGGAAATCCTCCAGGAAATTTCGGAAAAATCCCTCCACAAATTTCTGGAGGAATTACTCTAGGAATTTCCTCATGGAATTTTCAAAGGATTTCCTCCTGGAATTTCCGAAGGAATTCCTTCATGAATGTCCGAAGAAATTCTTCCATGAATTTCCGAAGGAATTCCTCCAGAAATTTTCTGACGGAATTCCTCTACGAATTTCCGAAGAAATTCCTCGAGAAATTTCCGGAGGAATTCATCCAAGAATTTCCGAAGAAATTCTTCTAGGAATTTTCAAAAGAATTCCTCTTGGAATTTTTAAAGGAAGTCCTCCTGAAATTTCCGAAGGAACTCCTCCATGAATTTCCGAAGGAATTCCTCCATGAATTTCCGAATGAATTCCTCCAGGAATTTTGCGAAGGAATTTCTAAAGAATTTTCCGAAGGAATTCCTACATGAATTTCCAAAGGAATTCCTCCAGAAATTTTCCGATGGAATCCCTTCACGAATTTCCGAAGAAATTCCTGAGAAATTTTTCCATGAATTTCCGGATGAATTTCTTCAGAAATTTCCGGAGGAAATCCTCCAGGAATTTCCAAAGGAGATCCTCCAGCAATTATCAAAGAAATTCCTTCTGCAATTTCCGAAGGAATTCCTCCTGGAATTTCCGAAGGAATTCCTTCATAAATTTCCGAAGGAATTCCTTCAGGAATTTCCGAAGGAAATCTTCCAGCAATTTCCGAAGGAAATCTTCCAGCAATTTCCGAAGGAATTCCTCCTGGAATTTCCGAAGGAATTTCTGCAGTAATTTCCGGTGGAATTTCTCCAGGGATTTTCAAAGGAATTTCACCTGGAATTTTCAAAGGATTTCCTGCCGGAATTTCCGGAGGAATTCTTTCATGAATTTCCGAAAGAATACCACCGGGAATTCCTTCACGAATTTCGGAAGGAGTTTCTCCATAAATTTCAGAAGGAATTCCTCCAGGATTTTTGCGAAGGAATCGCTCAAGGATTTTCTGAAGGAATTCCTCCATGAATTTCCGAAGGAGTTCCTCCATAAATTTCAGGAAGGAATTTCTCCAAGTATTTCTGAAGGAATTCCTCCGGGAATTCCCGAAGGAAATCCTCTACGAATTCACGAAGGAATTCCTCCAAGAATTTCCGAGGGAATTCCTCCAGGATTTTCCCGAAGAATTCCTCCATGAGTTTCCCGAGGAGTTTGTCCAGGAATTTCCGTAGGAATTCCTCCAGGAATTTTCAAAGCAATTTCACCTGGAATTTTCAAAGGATTTTCTCCTGAATTTCCGAAGGAATTCCTCTACGAATTTCCAAAGAAATCCCTCCCGGAATTTCCAAAGAAATTTCTTATGGATTCGCCTTGAAATACCTCCAAAAATTTCCGAATGAATTCCTCCGAAAATTTTTGACGGTTGTCCTCAAAAAATTTCCTTAGGATTTTCTCACATAATCCCCAAACGTGTTTCTGAAGGAATGTTTGAAGAAGTTTCTCAAGTTTTCGTAGGAGTTCCGCAATACATTTTTGAAGGAATTTCTTGAGGAATTTCCGAAGAAACTTCTCAAGGATCTTTCGCTGGAATTCCTTGAGGAATTTCAAAAAGATTTATAAAAAAAAAACGAAAAAATTCCTCAACGAACTTATCCAACAATTTCTCACGAAATTTCCGAAGGTATTCCATAAGACATTTCAGACATATGTAAAAAAAAATCCAAACGGACTCCTTTAACAATTTCCGAATTTTCCTTATCAAGGCTTTTTTAAAGGAATTCTTCAAAGAATTTCCGAATGAGTTCCTCTAGGAAATAAAAAATCACAAAAAGCATTTCTTCAGGAATTTCCGAAATATTTTTTCAAGGAAGTTTTGAAAGATGTTTAAAGAAATTTCTTATGGAATTTCAGAAGGGATATCTCATGAGACTTTTAGTGGAATTTTTTCAATATTTTCGAAAGAATTGCTTCAGAAATTTGGGAAGGAATTCTCACAGAAATTTCCGGATGAATTCCTTCAAGAATTTTTGAAGGTTTTCTTCAAGGAATTTTCGGAAGAATTCCTCACGAAAACTCCGAAGGAGTTCCTCAAGGAATATTCTAAATCTATTTCAAAGAAATTCCTAGGAATTCCCGAAGAATCTTCTAAAGGAAATCGTAGAAGAACTCTCGACGTCCTATGGAATTTCTCAAGGAGCTTTAGAAATGAAGGAATTCCTCAAGAAATTTCTGAAGAATTTGTCAAGGAATTTCCGGTGGAATACCTCAAGGATTTTCGAAATAAATTCCTGAAATTATTTTTAATTGATTCCTTTAAAAATATCTGAATGCATTCCGAATAATTCCGAAGGAATTCATTAAAGGATTTTTCGAAGAAATTTCTCCAAAAATTTCTTAGGGTATTCCTCTATTCTTAGTTTGATTGGAATTTTTGAAAGAATTCCCAGATAAATTCTTAAAGTATTTTCTGGAGCTTCTCATACGGATTTCTGGTAGAATTAAAAATGATATTTGTAAAGAATTACTGGGGAAATTCTCAAAAGAATGCATGGTAAAATTCGTAATAAAACTTCTGGAGGAATTTTTGAAGAAATTTCTGAAGGTATTCTCAACGGAATTACTACAAGTTTTCCGAAGGTAATTTCTGCTGGAATATCTACATTAAAATAACCTGGAAAAATATTAAAGAAATTTCTGGAGAAACTGCTGGATAAATTCAAATTCATGATGGCATTTGTTAAGAAATTCCTGAAGCAATATCTTGAGGAATTCCTCAGGATTATAATCATATATGATTCTTCCATTGAACCATTCCTGTTAATCACCCATTTTTCATACTTCACTTTTATTTTTTTTTAATGATGAAGTATTTGAACTCCTTGTTACTGCAAAGTGGTTTTCAGTGTAAGGATGCTTGCCCCCCCCCCCCCCTGGCCGAAAAGCTGGTTACGCCCTTGATCCTTGAAGAAATTCTTGAAGGAACTCTAGAGAAATTCCTGAAGACATTCCTGGAGGAACCCTGGAGGTATTCCTGGTGGAATCGCTGCTGGAGTTCCTTGAGGAATCCTTGGAGGAATTACTGGGACAATTCCTTGAGAAATTCCTGAAACCCTGGAAGAATTCCTGGGGGAATGCCAGTAGGAATGCCTGGTGGAATTCCTGGAGGAATCCCTAGAGAAATTCCTGGAGGAATCCCTTGAGGAATTTCTGGATGATTCCCTGGAGGAATCCCTGGAGGTAGCCCTGGAGGAATTTTAATTCCTTAAAGAATCCCTGGATAAATTCCTGGAGAAGTTTCTTGAGGAATCCCTGCGGAAATTCCTGGAGGAATCCCTGGACGAATTCCTAAAGGTATCTCTGGAGGAATACTTGGAAGTATTTTTGGAGGAATTCCTGGAGAAATTTCTGGAGGAATCGCCGGAGAAATTCCTGGAGGAATCTCTTGAGGAATCGCTGGAGGAATGCTTGGACGATTTTCTGGCAGTTTCCCAGGAGGAATCCTTGGGGGTATTCTTGGAGGAATCTGTGGAAAAATTCCTGGAGGAATCCCTGGAGAAATTCCTAGAGGAATCTCTGGAGAAATTTTTGGAGGGATCTTCGGAGGAATTCCTGGAGGAATCCCTCGAGGAATCGCTGGAGGAATTCCTGGAGGAATGCTTGGATGATTTCTTGGAAGAATCCCTGAAGTTTTTTATTGAGGAATTCCTGGAGGAATCCTTGCAGAAAAGAATGCGAATCTTCACAAGAATCAACGATTTTTTTTTCTCATAAATTCCGAATTTTTTCTCATTAGTTGCCGAAGAAACGTTCAAAATAATATATGAATATTTTCCCGAATTATGCCGAAAGAATCCCTCAACATAATGTAAGATGAATTTGCAAAGTAATTGCTGGAGAAATCCCTCAAAAAAAATTATGAAGGAATTTCTAAAAATTGCCTAAAATAAATTTCAAATTATTTTTCGGAAGAGTTTTTAAAGAAATTTTCAAAAGTTGGTACTTCTGAAAGGATTTTATAATAATTGCTGAAAACGTTGTTGCAGGAAAGTTGAAAATAATGTCTGGAAAATTCTGAAAATATTGAATAAATTCGCGGAAGAATTGCTTAATGAATTCCCAAATAAATTGCCAAAAGAATTATTGATGAATTTGGCAAAATAACTTTAAAACGATTTACGACAATATTTGTTAAATATTGCCGCAGGAATTTCAGAAATTGCTGTTGAAATAATTATATTATTTCCCGAAGAAACTTATAAAGGAACTACGAATAATTTCTCCAAATACTACCGCTGGAATTTCTATAAAAATTGCCAAATAAATTTCCCAAAAAAATATTTAAGCGTAGAATTAGCTTTAAGTTGAAATAACATAAAATAAAAACCAAAAATGATTTCGAGAATTTTGAATAAACTTCTAAAAGAATTCACAAATAAGTTTTCCGATCAAATTTAAATAAAAAAATGTCGAAGAGAAAATAACTGTTCTTGGACTTTTTATGGGAATTTCCGAATTCCATACCATATTCATATTTATTATGGTTATAATAAGTGATTGCAGGCGACGAAAGGTACAAAACCCCTGGAATTCCGGCAGCTGTCTCCGATTGACCATCGCGGAAACCCTCCATACCGAGCTTGACGGTGTTCCCTCTGATGGTCACATTGTCCAAAAACCTCCGAATTCACCTCCAACACTCTTGATTTGCAAAATAATGATGTTGGATGTGTCGCAAGCCAGGTTTCGTAATTGTTCGGGAAAAGGTCACTATTTCCGGGTAGCCCCAGGTTCCCGAAACATCCGGGATGGTGGTCAATATGTCCAAAAATTTCTGAATATTCCTCCCAAATACTTGATTTGCGACACTATGTAGAATGGGACATGACAAATGTGTTTTTTAGAATTATGCTATGCAAAATGTCAGGTGTCAGGAACTTGCGAAATGTGTCTCCTGAAGGCACCCCAAACGTGACCCAGAACATCCGAAACCAGAACCAGGTAATCCCAATTTACTCAAACAATGCATTTGCAATAATAAAACGATAATAGAACACATTTGCAATCTTTTTCCATGTGTTTCTCACAAATAATCAGTGATTAAAAGGAAGTTGATCCATTTTTGACCCTATTTGACCCCCCTTCAATAACTCAAACCCCAAGAACCAAAAAACCATTTTGATATTTTTCCATGCAACTAGGGATGTAGCGCGGTCTTCATTCCAAATTTTGTAAATATCGGTTGAAAAATGAAGTCACGGCGATTTTCTGAAATTAAATTTCTAACTATGACCAAAACGGGTTAATCAAAGGGTTTTCTTTCGAGTGGCATTGTTGTATAGCTTATGGCAGTTGAACTGTTAACTCTATGGTAGATTTTTTCCGTAATTACACTGATAAAGGTTTTACTAGCAACCAAACTGCATAGTTCATATGAGATTTTTCCTTCTTTTAAAAATAGGCTGTGCATTCGAATTACACTGTTACGAAATAGTGGACCTTCCTTTCTTAGTCAAGCATATGGAATCATGAAACACATGGGAACAAATGCCCCAAATGGAAGATAACGTGCCTCTTTAGCCGGCCTTCCAATGTATATGAGTAGACATATAACTAATAAACGAAAGAGAAAAATATCAAAACTAATGATCAATTTGTTCGCAGGGTGACTGTGTTATGAAAATAAACAAAAAACATTAGAAAAACTGTGAAATTCTTATAAGCTTTATAAGAAGAGATAAATTTAAAACCATCTCGATTAAACCAAGTGTCGTAGTACAAGAGCCACAATTGAAATGGGCAATACAAGGTTTGCCGAGTCAGCTAGTGAATACATAAAAATAAAGAATCAGGGAACAAAAACTGTGTGCTAAAGTTTCCAACTGGTTTTTTATTTGTCAAGGACATGTATAAATTGGAACAATGCAAATGTACACACATTTTTCTGATTGGAAATTATTGCCAAGGAAAACAAATTTTAAACGCCCAAATGTATGCACAAGAAATCAACCGTATACAAGTTATAAGAAAAAGTTAAACATTTTCAATCCAACGACAGTATCGCAAACGTAACATGGACATGCATGAGGAGTACACAGGGTGTGAATTTACCATATATAATATACTAATGTTTCAGTTCAGTTCAGTGAAGTGAAGTGATCTGAAAATTTTTGAAGATGTGCACCCAGCTGGTGGTAATAATAACATAACCCATTTCTTTGGGAATTTTTAAATAAAGCGTTTTTGGCTTTAAAATAATACTCCTTAGCGTTAATGTGGTCAGGGCGTTAACAGTGAACACCCAAAATAACCAAAATTGGCATTTTATAATATTTCGCTTCCTGAGGGGGCGGTCCAGAATGTCGAATTGTTTAAAAATCCATATTCACTAAAACTGATGTGGTCAGGGCGTTAACAGTGTGCACCCAAAATAACCAAAATTGGCATTTTATAATATTTCGCTTCCTGAGGGGGCGGTCCAGAATGTCGAATTGTTTAAAAATCCATATTCACTAAAACTGATGTGGTCAGGGCGTTAACAGTGAACACCCAAAATAACCAAAATTGGCATTTTATAATATTTCGCTTCCTGAGGGGGCGGTCCAGAATGTCGAATTGTTTAAAAATCCATATTCACTAAAACTGATGTGGTCAGGGCGTTAACAGTATGCACCCAAAATAACCAAAATTGGCATTTTATAATATTTCGCTTCCTGAGGGGGCGGTCCAGAATGTCGAATTGTTTAAAAATCCATATTCACTAAAACTGATGTGGTCAGGGCGTTAACAGTGTGCACCCAAAATAACCAAAATTGGTATTTTATTATATTTTGCATCCTGAAAAAAAAAATTTTTTTTTGAACTGAAGAGCTGGTTACTCAGTGAGTAACTTGGAGTAACCACGATGACACCACTGCCCGAGGGGGCGGTCCAGAATGTCGAATTGTTTAAAAATCCATATTCACTAAAACTGATGTGGTCAGGGCGTTAACAGTGAACACCCAAAATAACCAAAATTGGCATTTTATAATATTTCGCTTCCTGAGGGGGCGGTCCAGAATGTCGAATTGTTTAAAAATCCATATTCACTAAAACTGATGTGGTCAGGGCGTTAACAGTGAACACCCAAAATAACCAAAATTGGCATTTTATAATATTTCGCTTCCTGAGGGGGCGGTCCAGAATGTCGAATTGTTTAAAAATCCATATTCACTAAAACTGATGTGGTCAGGGCGTTAACAGTGTGCACCCAAAATAACCAAAATTGGTATTTTATTATATTTTGCATCCTGAAAAAAAAAAAATTTTTTTTGAACTGAAGAGCTGGTTACTCAGTGAGTAACTTGGAGTAACCACGATGACACCACTGCCCGAGGGGGCGGTCCAGAATGTCGAATTGTTTAAAAATCCATATTCACTAAAACTGATGTGGTCAGGGCGTTAACAGTGAACACCCAAAATAACCAAAATTGGCATTTTATAATATTTCGCTTCCTGAGGGGGCGGTCCAGAATGTCGAATTGTTTAAAAATCCATATTCACTAAAACTGATGTGGTCAGGGCGTTAACAGTGTGCACCCAAAATAACCAAAATTGGCATTTTATAATATTTCGCTTCCTGAGGGGGCGGTCCAGAATGTCGAATTGTTTAAAAATCCATATTCACTAAAACTTATGTGGTCAGGGCGTTAACAGTGAACACCCAAAATAACCAAAATTGGCATTTTATAATATTTCGCTTCCTGAGGGGGCGGTCCAGAATGTCGAATTGTTTAAAAAACCATATTCACTAAAACTGATGTGGTCAGGGCGTTACCAGTGTGCACCCAAAATAACCAAAATTGGCATTTTATAATATTTCGCTTCCTGAGGGGGCGGTCCAGAATGTCGAATTGTTTAAAAATCCATATTCACTAAAACTTATGTGGTCAGGGCGTTAACAGTGAACACCCAAAATAACCAAAATTGGCATTTTATAATATTTCGCTTCCTGAGGGGGCGGTCCAGAATGTCGAATTGTTTAAAAATCCATATTCACTAAAACTGATGTGGTCAGGGCGTTAACAGTGTGCACCCAAAATAACCAAAATTGGCATTTTATAATATTTCGCTTCCTGAGGGGGCGGTCCAGAATGTCGAATTGTTTAAAAATCCATATTCACTAAAACTGATGTGGTCAGGGCGTTAACAGTGTGCACCCAAAATAACCAAAATTGGTATTTTATTATATTTTGCATCCTGAAAAAAAAAAATTTTTTTTTGAACTGAAGAGCTGGTTACTCAGTGAGTAACTTGGAGTAACCACGATGACACCACTGAGCACGACCTGTTCTGGCGAACTAGACTCCCTCATTAAAACCCATACTTAATTTTCATAAATTTCCCTTTTATAATGCCTGTTTTAATTTATGCAGTCCCAGCTATGTGCATAAAAATAAGTTCCAGTTAATTTTATGTGTCTCAGTTTTTTTCGAGTCCAGTCTATATCAAAAAGAATTTCAAAAGAAAACTGAAGGAATCTATGGAATGTGTATTGTAGAAATCGCTAGAGTAATTTCTGATGCGGTTCAAGAATGATTCTCCATAAGAACCCCTGGAGAATTCAGAAGGAATCTCTGGAAGAAAGCCATTAGGGATTTTCAAAAAATCTATGAAAAGTTTTAAAAGGATTCACAAGAACAAATTATTTGGATTTTTTTAAAAGAAACTCTAAAGTAATACTTGCAGGAATTTCTGAAGCATGAAAGATAAAAATAAAATGAAGCCCATGGAAGATAGAAATAAGATCACTCTTGAACTTTTGAAAAGAGTTCCATAAGAGAATAAAAAGTTTTCAAAAGAACAATTCTCCTAAAAATCCCAAGAGGAATCACTAGAGGAATCCTTGGTGAAATTCCTGGAAGCCTTGAAAGAGTTGAAGAAATGGCCCCTGAAGAAGTTACTTGACTTGACGAAACACTACATGAATTCGTGAAGGAATCGCGTGAGACATTATGCTACGGAAATGGCTAACGGAAATCCACGAAGATAAATTGTTTTTTATTTGATTTCTGGAGAAGTATCCGAAGATGTTTTTTTTAAGAAATACTTAGAGGGAAATCCGAAGAAATTTCTGGATTAATCTGCCTTTTTCATAGAAATAAACATAAGTTGACTGAAGTTGAAAATTTATCGCCATATTTTCACTGTGTGCAGTGAAATGCTCTTGTCCATTAATTAATTGACGTAGTATATTATTGGAGATGTAAACTCAAAATTCAACATTTTGTACTACTGCTACAGCAATATTGCTGGAAAACTTTTCGAAAAAAAAATTCACCGTGCCGGAGCTAACAAACTTTAGATACATCCATGGCTTATATAAAAAGTAGAAGAAGCCGATATTCAAAACCAAATGCTGTATTCGATTAGTGTTGTATGATTTTTCAATAAATACATTTATTTTGAAAATCCTAATTACAGATTAAAAACCAATTCAAGTTATATGACGTATTCGAGCTTATTGAAGTGTAAGCTATTAATATCAAGTTGTCAAAACTTTTGTCATCTGCTCAGAGCCCGTGTGTGAAAACGATGCCCACATTTCATTCAACAAATCTTCACAGCTTCACATACTCCGCTGTCATTACTCCTTTAGAGTTGATGCTAAATTTTTGCACTCCTTCTCTACCATCGTACTGCAAAACAAGTTACCCACAACAGGAAGGGGATACACCTATTTCACTGTCTCTAGGGGCTGTCCATAAACCACGTGGTCATTTTTTGGGACTTTTCAACCCCCCCGCGTGGTCATAAGTCCATACAAAAATTTTTATTTGTCCATACAAAATGGTCATTGGCCGAAACCCCCCCCCCTTGGCCACGTGGTTTATGGACAGCCCCCTAGCGTACAACATACCCACCCGTACTGGTGGTGGCACTCACGGTAAACGCTTTTCTTGCGATACAGAGCTGTATCGCTGTCATCCTGAAGAGTATCAAAGAAACAAATATTTATTGCAGCTTTCCAGAAGAAGTACGCTGTACCGTTCTTTTCCTTTCCTTTTTCTAGTGTCTCTCTTTTATTTTTTTTAGGAAACGCAAATACCTATGGCGGTATATATGTGCAGATTTTATGAAGAACTATGCAAAACAATAGAAATTGTTGATTAAAACTTTCAACAATCATTAAGTTGTCAGTGATGAATTACGTGCATAACGTAATAAATTCCAAATATCTCAGTAGTTGCACTCGTACTGAAACCAGTTATTCCTTGATATTCAGTTACAACAAATGCAATTCGGTTTCCCCCCCCCCCCCCCTTGGATAGGATTCACTTTGAGAACCACTGCCACGTCCTGATGCGTGAAAGCAAAAGCAATCGCAGAAAGGCGGTGAGCCATGCGCTTTGTGCTGCAGTAAAACCAACACAAACTTTCCGATGCACACTTGAGCATTCGTAACTAGCAGCAGCAGCAGCCGCCGCATCAGCAGTAGCAATTCCGGGAACGGTTCCACTCGGTAATAATTCTAATGGGACCCCAAAGTGGCTCGCCGTTCCGCGTGAAACAGAACGGCTGACTGCTCATTGCACTCTGTTCCTATGGGTAGAGGTGGCTAGCTGGGAATCTACACGTTCGCCAGCTGCGCTGCAGTATTCACTAGCATCAGACGTTGTCGTCGAGCTTTCATGCTCAATTCCACAGCCGTGCTGTCTCTCAGTCGGTCTAGGAGATAGCGGGGTAGAATGTCACTCGGATTGAGTAACAAATTTGAAACAAAGCAATGCTTGAATCGGAACGATATGTGAAGGTTTTATGAAGCTACCAATAGCACACAGCTCAAGACTGTGTTCGAAAACAAAGTGGGATATTCGTTAAAAGACAAAATAATGATACTTTCAATGTGTAGGCAGCACTTTAGGCGTAGATTCTTCAAGTGCTAGCTTGAGTGTCGTGAATTTTCGCTGAGACAAATGTATAGTTGTGCATCGCTAAAACGTATGCTGGTAAAATGTTAGTCCATTTGGTACCATTTCCCCCCTTAGATATGCCGCGGCTTGCCGCCCGCCAGGCGCCTGACAGGTTCAATTCCATGTAGTTAGTGTGCAGCCAGTCCGAAATAACAGATAGTTTTCTCCTCGTGAGGTCTGGTTTTATTATTGGAAAATCGCTTTCAACCCAGCTCCGAGAGTTCCGAGTCTAGTGGGACAACCGGAAACGATTCAAGCAAAGCTCGACGAAAGCACGTCAACGACGGCAACAGGAAACTGCGCCAAACCGGCAGAAGAGAAAAACACCCAACCCGATATAAATATTTCATTAGTGTTCCTTCGTCCGAGCGGGCCGCTAAGGGTAGAACGTGCAGGCGAGGGAGGCGGACTGTGCAACAGGGTCATTTCCCCGAACGGCTGGTTGGTGGTTGTGCCTAAACTTGGTTGATTTGAATAATCGATGGAACTGACGGAGAGCTGATGTAAAAAAAAGCTCGAAATTCAATTTCATGATCAGCTACGAGACAACTTACTGCCAATATTTATGCGAGAAATTGTTATTTTATTCAAGGTCAATAGCTGTCTGTTTTGTATGTGTTTCGTTGGTTCAAGAACAATGCTAAATGATGCTGCGCGTGGATTTTATTAACACTTTCACTGCCATGCCCACAAAACAGCAGTCACAATGATTTCAACTCGCTTTTGCTTTATTATTAATCATCCGATTAACATGATGTTGAAACCTTTGAATGTGATGGGTTGTACTTCTGGTAACCAAAATTCTCATAGAAAGCAAGTCTCTTAATGATCGATGAGATTTGAATTGACTTAGGGGCTGTTCATAAACCACGTGGTCATGAGGGGGGGGGGGGGGGTTGGTTCGGTCAATGACCATTTTGTATGAACAAATAAAAAAATTTGTATGGACTATTGACCACGCGGGGGGGGGGGGGGGGTTGAAAAGTCCCAAAAAAATTACCACGTGGTTTATGGACAGCCCCTTATAACAACTAAAACGCCGTATCACTCATTGGCTCGGTAGTTTAGTTGGAAAAGGTTTTTGAAATAATCTTTCAAGAAATTTCTACATAAGAATTGATTGACCTTTATGTTTTTTGAAGGAATATCTTGAAGAACTTCTAAATAAAACTATCTAGAAATCTAAAGGAACCTAAGGAATATGTATTATAAGAATCGCTGGAGTAATTTCTGAAGCAAAACGAGAATTATTCTTAATGAGACCCCCTGAAGAATTGTTCAGGAAGCCTTGGAAGATTTCCTAAAGAAACAAATTAAGGATTCACAGGAGCAAATTTTGAAGGAATTTTTAAATATACTGGCAGACCCAACGTGGCTAGCCACGTTCCTTAAAAAGTAGTTTTTTTTTTCAATCAAGAAAATCCTAGAATCTCCTGGAAGGAAAATTTCTAGAAGTCGACCTGAAAGCTAATGTATCAATGTATGTGTGAAATATTTCACTCAGCATGCAGCATCTCTTTGGAAAGCGCCAGACGGTATACTCATATGTATCCAACCTTGGTTAGTATATGACTGTTGTAGGGTTCTAATTTATGGAATGAAAGAAACTTCTAGATCTTCCTACAGGATTGATGCAGCTATAGCTGCAGGTACAATGCTACAGTGCAGTGATTATTGTAGCTTGCATTCTGTGAAACATTTTAATAAAACATTCCAAAGCGTGACGGAAGGACAGACAACTCTGGGATTTTAAATATATATATAATTTCGAACTGGCTTTCTCAGTCTAGGGAAATTCAAAACGACTGGTTTTGTATTGCCCTTTTTTTTTTTGTATTGCCCGACGTTTCGGCCTTGTGTATTTGGCCTTTTTCAAGGGTAAACTAAAATAGAATGCATAATTTTGGTATTATAACATAGAACGGAAAATATAACATAAAACCATAAAACTACACCTACACTGTCTGTCGTTCTTCGTTACATTTAGTATTGCCGAGAGTATCATTGCGTGCTTCTTGTATGCCTAGGTTTTGAAATAGTTATTTAATTTTTGGTTTTGGGACACTGTACTGGACACACCTATTATCAACGACCTGGACTGTGCTATTACAATATGACTTTCAACGGTTGGTTCAAAGTCGTTTTGAATTTCCCTAGACTGAGAAAGCCAGTTCGAAATCATAAATCAAATTCCAGTTAAAAAAAAAAAAAAATATATATATATATATATATATATATATAAGTTACGAGCAACCCGTTTCCACTGACCACAATTAAACCGTTACCACCGATCATGCCGATATTCGTCAATAAGCCACTTTCGCTATCCAAGCCTGAGACGCAATCATCATGAGTCAACATAAACATTCATTCGCCGGAGCACCATTGCAGCCGAATCGCACCAAACATAAACATCCACCCGCACGCACATAATACGACGTAGAATCATCGTCATAGCTGTGGCGCAACATATTTTTCAAGTTCAAGTTCAGTTAGGTTTGATCAGGAATAATCATGATCGATCGGGAAGTGTTAGTTTATAAAAACTGATTCGCACAATACAGGAAGAAGAGTCTTCAGCTGAAACTGAAGTGGCACAGTCGTAGTTTTTTAAAAACGCCGAAACCCCCTCGGGTATCATAATTTATATATATATATATATATATATATATATATATATATATATATATATATATATATATATATATATATATATATATATATATATATATATATATATATATATATATATATATATATATATGATATCTGAAGTAATACTTCGAGGGATAAAGCAATCCATGCAAGATTAAAAAAAATCATTCCAGAATTGTTTGAAGGGCTGTCAGAAGAGAATAAAAAAGTTTTTGAAAGAATCCCCTCTCCTGATATGAAATCCTAGATAAACCTCTAAAAATTCTAAGAAGAATCACAAGATCAATCGTTAGTAAAATTTAAGTTGAAATCCCTGGAAGAATTCATGGAGAATATTGTAACAATCAACATAACTTTCCCATATTTTTACCGAATTTCCATCTTTTTGCATGAATCTCCTAATTCAAAATTCATTTTTCATTATTCTTTATGTACCGTCGTGCGGGGTGTCATTGGGCCAAAGTGGGGTGACATTGGGCCACTGTCCGCACGTTTAGAATACGACGTATAACACATAATTTTAAGATACTTTGCATCCACCATCGGATTCTTTGATTTATATTGAATCCATGGTATCAATGGACCAATGTATCTCTCTAGGCCCAATGTCACCCCGAACGACGGTAACCAATTTGTTATAGGTGTTCCCCGATTTTATTTTCTTTTTACACAAAAAATTAAATTATAGAGTCCGATACTTTTCAATCGCTTGACCAATTCCAAACCATTTAACATGTTTTTGCACACAAAAATATAATCCATATCGTTTTCTAAAAAAATGTTTTTGCTGATATTGCTGTTATCTCGAAAAGCTGCTTTTTTAGGAATCTATTTTTATAATTCTTTTCATCGCTAAAACATGACTCACTGTGTCAAAATCTCGATTATTATCGAACTTCCATGTACCTCGTGTTTTTCTTCGAAAATAAATAGTATTTTGGCTATACATATATTCATAATTGGGGACTACATTTTGTATGGGACGTATTTTAGGCTATTTATTGAATTATTTTAGTATGGAAAACAACCAAAAACTTAGCATTGGGTAATTCTCGCTGAGACCGGCCCACTATTTACACCTTGTCTTCAAAAATGTTTAAGGTGCCGATTTTCTGAAAGCCCTTGCCTAAAAAGTAAGAAAAATGCATTTGGTTACTCAAATTAATGGACCCCTCGTTAGTTAGAGCCACAAAAATTTTGGCAGACCCCTCGATTTTGGTCAAATGGTGGCTCACTTAAACCGTTATAACTCGAAAGTTTCTCCAACAACCACCTCAAAACCAACAATTCGTTTTGAAAAGAGGAAAGATAGAGCTACTATTCACAATAATAAAAAGTTGGGTCGGCCATATTGATTTTGGCCGCCGGTTTAAGTGAGCCACCATTTGACTAAAATCGAGGGGTCTGCCAAAATTTTTGTAGCTCTAACTAACGGGGGGTCCATCAATTTGAGTAACCAAATGCATTTTTCTTACTTTTTAGGCGAGGGCTTTCAGAAAATCTGCACCTTAAACATTTTTGAAGACAAGGTGTAAATAGTAGGCCGGTCTCAGCGAGAATTACCCATTATCAAAATTTCCTTGATGGTATATTTTCAAACTTCCATTCATACTATTTAACTGAAATTTTGACATTCTATGGAGGAAAATACAAGGTACATGAAAGTTCGATAATAATTGACATTTTAACACCGTGTGCCTTGAAGCTTTATTAAAAAAAAAAAGTCGAAAATTGAGAAAGTTATAACAATTAGAGTGAAAGTATCTTATTATTATTCGAAAATTCAACTCTGAGGTGTTTTGACCACCTCTAAATCCGTGGTGCGGACCTAGATGATGGTTAAAACACGTTATTCTCACGCCGAGGACCAGGGATCGAATCCCACTCCCGACAAACTCGCAAAATGTGAGATCTTCCTACGGGAAGTAAAGCTTGGTTCCCGAGACAAACTAGCCCAGGGCTGAAAATCTCGTCAACAAAAAACCTCTAAATCTCAATATTTTTGGCTAAAACTCTCTTTGTATGTGATTTGAGAAGAAAATATTACGGATGTCCATTTTCAAGAGCTTTTAGAAAAATAAACCGCACCCTTCTACACACGCGTTTTTCTACTGCTGTTGATGATCTACCGTAACAATGATCTGCACTACCTAGGCGCTGGCTATGCATTATGTAGACTCATTTGTTGGCTATTAAAAACCCTCTCTCTTCCCTCGTAGACTTTTTTCCATACAACATTTTCGATAAATCTCTCACTGATGCTTTTACAAAGCCTTAATAGAAGGATTCATATTCACTAAACAAAGCCTCAAAATCGTCGTTGTTAGAATGTCAAGTCACGTCTAAAGATACTTAAAGCTCATTATATAAAGTCATAAATAGTCAAAAAGTCATTGCATTCGGTTCATTGAATACGGAGATATAAGACCGTTCGCAATGCTGTTTTATTTTGTATGGCGAGTTTTAAAATTTTTAAAACTCGCCATACAAAATAAAACAGCTTTACGAACGGCCTAACAGCTCAAATGTAACTAACGGATAATTATACTTTTTCAAGAATATTTATAACTTCGTGCAGAATAGCCCTTTTCAAATTTTGACCACTCATACACAACTACCCAGTTTATCAACTTACAGTGAAAATTTGAGAATATCTGATGCATTTTTCGAAAAGTTGATATGTTTTGCCTGTCTCGATCACTTTGTCTATCCCATGTACATCTGAGGTCAGCTATAATATTATATGGTTGAGGACAAGCTATCTGGTTTACAAAGCTTGAATTTGCTGGAGAACTATTTTGAGAACCATTCAATGGATATGGCTTAAAATGTATCATGATGGTTGCTGAGCCATTGTCAACATCGGGATGCATTTTCAGCCAAATCCGTTTAACGGTTCTTTATAACGGTACTCTAGAAAATTTGAGCTTTGTACTCCAAATACCTTGTTCTTAAGGTTTTCAGATCTACACTAGTAACAAAGCATCATGCACATTCAAAACTTTGTATAACACAGCGCAACTTTTTTTTTGTCTCAAGAGCAAACGTATGTGTCTCTGACATATTTTGGGCCGCTGAATCCGAGTCCAGGCTCAGATTTGCTCCAGCACGTCACAATTTTTAACTATACCTCAATTTATAAGGCAAAATATGCGATTTTCCAGATGTACACTCCAAACAAAACATCTTCTAGATAAAACCATTGGACTAGAGGGTTTCTTTCGGCCTTGCAGTCTTCGGTGAGCAGTCAAAACGACATATCTTTTCTATGTCCGACGTTTCGATGGTCTATGCCTTATTTTCAAGTGTTAGAGAACATATGTCGTTTTGATTGCACACAGAAGACTGCAAGGCCGAAAGAATCCATCAAGTCCAAGAATCAACAGTCGATAGCATCCACAGAAGGTAAAACCATTTTGAATTTGGAAATCCGCTCACAGGATCAAAAGGTGTGAGTAAAAGTATGCATGAGCATGAGCATGAGCATGAGATGACCGTACAATTCGTAGTTGCTACTCCGTTACTGACCAGAACAGTCAACATTGCTCAGGGAACCAAATGGGAGGGGCCTGGGTGTAGCTTTCCATCCTCAATGTGCAATTTTGAAGGTTCAAAACTTTATATTGTCAGCACCGGCGCCGGCCACATCCTTACGGTCATCGGCGAAGGGAAGGAATGTTGGTGTGACATCCGTTGCAACTAGAGACTGTGTGTACCTCCGCATCCCCACGGTTGTTATACGATGGAAGTTTGTTACAAGGGAAGGGAAGGGATATAAAGTTACATAGATCTGGATTCGCATTGGTAAGTGATGTGAGCTATGCAACCCTTGATATGATTTAATCTTCCGCCAGCCGGCTGTCGGAAGAATACAATAATTTTATTGTATGTTTGTGTGTTAAATTTAATTATATACCGGGTATGAATAATTTTTAAACCACGCTTATGTCGGATCAACTCGTAATAACGCAATTGAGGGGGTTAGAAGCAAAGGGGTGTAAGTGACAAAAAACCGCTTTCGAGTAAATGAGGTTTAAAGTTTTTGACCAATTTTTCATTCCATACAAAATGTATAGAGCTCCAAAATCAACCCAATTTTCTCTGATTTATTGTATTTTTTCCAATCATCGTAAAAACAATCTTAAAAAAGTTCCTGAAAGCTTGAAATCTGAAGAATTTTATTATATGCTCAACTCAAAATCGACAAAATGGTCACTTACACCCCTTTGATTCTGGGCCCCTCAATTAAGCTTATCGTTTCTCAGTCAGAAAATAAACTGTATGCAATTCCGTTTAGTGTTACTGCCAATGCTGAAAAACCGAAACCCGCGCCGTAGCTTTACGAGAAAACTGGACAACTAAACAACTAGAATCGTTGCTTTTGAGTTTTATATATGTTCTTGTATTACTTTTTTCGCGTTCCCGTGTTAATAAGATTGCGGATAATAAAACCGTTGTACATATTTATTAACCGCGAATGTTCGCAACGCGTGTGATGAACAAAAATACATTATCGTAAATGTTCGAAAAAGCAATCGAAATTATGAAATTCGGCACGAACAAATCGACGCGGAAAACGTGGTCTACTTGTCACTGTGTCGTACGGTAATCTTGACCTTTCTAAAGAAAGAGATACTTCTCCGTTTTGATCGCTGATTGCCTGCTTGTAAATCTGAAATAGAAAAAAGTATTAAATTGTGATACGTTCTCCACTGTTATATTTTTGTAAATTGTTATTTATATATAGGTTAAATTTACCTCCATCCCTCTGAATCAAACGGATATACCACAAAGAAAAATAAATAGAATAAAAAAATAAATAGTGTAAAAAAGTACACCAAATCTTGATCCTGGAATGTTCCTGCATTTGAATAAACCAGGATGGAAAATAACAAGATCAAAACTTGAAATGGTAGATCTTACACCGTAACGCACCATTCCAAGGTGATCTATCCACGTTACGGGTTATCAAAAGGTGTGAGTAAAAGTATGCAGAACAAAATGTCCATTAGAGGTTAATTTATTCTACGATGACATAAATACCATTTGTATCGAAATCGTGCCATACTCTCCTGACAAAAATTCCACACAATCGTGGAGATTCTGACCGTATTATAGTTCTAGACAAACATGTGAAATAGGCGAATTTCCAAAATCACGTTACCGAGAAAATCGCTAGCAATGATGTACGAACAAAAATCAATTCCCATTTAACAACCGCAGCATTAATGAACAATGCTTTTTGATCAAATTAAAGATAATTAAGCCTACTCACAAATATATTACTCAATTTTTATATGAAAACATATTATTTGCACAAAAGTGTAAGAAGGTGATTACGCCCTAATTTCTTTAAACGTGCAATTTCGCCGAAAAGTTTTTTTCGCCTAATAAACGTCAACTCTGGAAATTCGCCATGCATCAGCTTGTTTGTTGTTCCGCCGTGGTTTATATGTTCAGTAAACAGCAAGTGAGGAAATACGCCTATGATATTTTTAAGCAATTTTTACAATTTTCTTCGAGTTTTAGCAGAATTTTGTAGATGTTGTGAACAAGGTTTGTTATAGGTACCCAATATAAATGATATGAATATTTGATACATTGATGCAACCGTGAAAACAACAGAAATGAACCGCCGCAAAAGTGTCTCCGAAGAGTGCTCTTCGAACGTAATCATTGCTGTTGCTAATGTAATTTTTGCATCGCATCGATAGATCTACGCATGAGTTATGTTGCGCTGCTAAATTATTATGATTACGTAGGTGATACTTCAATTAGTGATCGATCATATTACCGACTCATTCAGAGTGAAATGACTCATGGCGTAACAACAATTCCCATTCGTGCGTGGCATAATTCTCGGCGGAATTCCATTTTGACAAATGAGTGGGCGAAGGAGACAGCGTAATGACGACTGCGGTTTTATAATGGCGTAAGCACACTTTTTATTTTGTCTAGCTAAGGCACGATTTCTATGCATGATGAACAGTGTTTAATCATCTAATTGATGTCATAGTGTGATATTCATGTTTCTGTAACCGAAATTCTTCTCAATAATAAGCATTTCATATAATTGGCCGGTGGAACAGCATTGAGCCCTTTTCAGCAAGTGACTTGGAGTTACGCCAAATTAAATTTAACAAATTCTAACGATATAAAATTATTTTTTTAAAATAATATCATTCAAAATGCATAGATTTAGCACAGTTCTCATGAAATAAACAGGAAACTTATTTGTTTACATTTTGATTCTTCCGCCCTTTTCACATGTTTGTCTAGAGTTGCGAGTCACTAACCTTTTCACTTATGAATTCTCTGTGCAATTTTGAATGATCCTATCAATCACGGAGAAGCAACTTCTAATTCACGTAAGTTCCACGAAATGCTGACAACGTTGTAACTACAGCGTTGTGATCTAAAAGTACGTGTGCAGAACGAAACCTGCAAGAGATTGAGGAAGAGGTTGACCGGTTGAAAAACAACCAAGCCGCTGGAGCAGATCAACTACCAAGCGAGCTTCTAAAATACGATGGAGAAGCACTGGTAAGAGCACTACACTGAGTTATGACCAAGATTTGGGAGGAGGAAATATTACCGAAGGACGTAACGTGCCTCTGGAGCCGGCCTTCTGATACCGAAGGAATGGATGGAAGGTATCGTGTGTCCCATCTACAAAAAGGGCGACAAGTTGGATTGCGGGAACTATCGCGCGATCACACTACTGAGCGCCGCCTACAGAATACTCTCTCAAATCTTATGCCGCCGTCTTTCACCGATTGCAAAAGAGTTTGTGGGGCAATATCAGGCTGGATTCATGTGTACACGCGCTACAACAAACCAGATGTTCGCCATCCGCCAGGTGTTGCAAAAAATGCCGCGAATACAACGTGCCCACACATCACTTGTTCATCGATTTGAAATCGGCGTGGCGTATGATACAATCGATCAAGACCAGCTATGGCAGATTATTCACGAATACTGATTTCAGGATAAGCTGACCCGATTGGTCAGGGCTTCGATAGATCAAGTGATGCATGTGAGATATCAGGGACACTCTCGAGTTTCTTCGAATCTCGTAGAGGGTTACGGCGAGGTGATGGTCTTTCGTGCTTGCTGTTCAACATTGCATTAGGGAGTGTAATTAGGAGAGCGGGGATAAACACGAGTGAAACGATTTTCAAGAAGTCTGTTCAGCTGCGTGGTTTCGCTAATGATATTGATATTATAACTCGCAATTTCGAGACGATGGCGGTAACGTACATCCGACTAAAAAATGAAGCCAGGTGAATCAGATTATAGTCAATAACACTAGTTTACAGCATTTTTGAACTCGGTAAGCTGATGATCATTTTTGGTGTAGAATCATGCCCTGAGTTCGAAAACGCGAAAGAAAAAAATTACAGTAGAGCGGACATTTTTTCGACTTTCCATAAAAGGTTGATGATTTGAAATCGATTTTTGTTCTATTTTTAGGCAAAGTCGCTCACTTCAAACATCCCATTCTCCGTAAGCAATGCTCCGATTGATATGAAATTTTTACTGAAACTCTCCTACATATTATATGTCAACTAAACGTCGAGAGAAAATTTTTAAGTTATTTTTTTCTTATTGAAAAAAAAAATACATTTCTTCAAACATTTTTGGGAATTTTGCTAAAATTTAAGAAGATCGTCCCTAAAACTCGCCAATATCTTGAATTTCATCAATCTGACGCAAAACCTGTATTCAGATGATCGAATGGTATTGTATTCAGCTTCTAATTTATGGAAAAAGATTTAAAATTGGTTGAACAAAACGCAATATATTTGAATTTTAGTGAATTACATATTTTGAAAAGTTGCAAAACTCGATATTGAGATAAAACTCAAAAACTGCTCTACTTAAAAATTTTTGAAGGTCGGTTTCGAAATCAGCACTACATTGTGCTTCAAAAATTTTGGTCGTTGACAAAAGTTCACGACTTTCGTTTTATTTTGTAAACTTGTGTAATGTGTCGAAGATAAAGTACATGTTGCCGGAGGGCTCCAGGTACTTGAGCTCATTGGAAATTCAGAGACGCATTGTGGCAGGAAATCGAGCTTACTTTGGACTCCGCAGAACTCTACGATCGAACAAAGCTCGCCGCCACACGAAGTTAACTATCTACAAAACGCTGATTAGACCGGTAGTCCTCTATGGGCGCGAAGCATGGGCTCTACGTGCTCAGGACCAACGCGCCCTTGAAGTTTTCGAACGGAAGGTGTTGCGTGCGATCTACGGCGGAGTGCAGATGGAAGAAGGGGCTTGGAGAAGGCGAATGAACCACGATCTGTATCAAGTACTGAGAGAACCAACCTTCGTCCATTCCAAGAAAATCGGGAAGCTTGAATGGACGGGTAACGTCATCAGGACTAAAATGGTTCTCGAGAGTCATCCGATCGGTACAAGAAGACGTGGAGTGCAGCGAGCTAGGTGGGTCGACCAAGTGGAGGACGATCTGCGGACCCTGCGCAGAATGCGAAACTGGAGACAAACAGCCATGGACCGAGTGGAATGGAGACGACTTCTATGTACATCAGAGGACACTCAGGCTTTAATCTGACCGGTAGGGGCGAGTAAAAGGGTACAATTTATGTGTTGTTCCATACGGCCCCGTAACGTGGGTAGATCACTTTATAATGGTGCGTTACGGCGTAAGATCTACCATAACAAATTTTGATCTTGTAATTTTTTAGCTTTGTTAATTTAAATGCAGGAAAATTCCAAGATCACAATTTGCTCTACTTTTTTTATTATATTTTTCATTGTTAATAAACCATTTGTTTCAGGAGGATTCAGGTAATTTTTGTCTATGTCTAGAGAGATTTATTTCCGAAAATTATGTAACTGTTGTGAGCCAGTCACCATTTAATACTATTTTCTATTTCAGATGTACAAGCGGGCAACCCTGCGGTCGAGACGACGAAACATCCTTCTTATTTTTTGAAGGGTCAAGATCGCCATATCATTCGGTGGCGGGTAAACCACGTTATCCGTGTCGTTTTTCTTCGAGCCGAGTGTCGTAATGTCGCGAGTGTAAATGTGTTTTTTTTTTCGGATCGCGTATTTTTTTACTCGTTTTACGCGATCTTGTTTTTTTTTTTTGATAAATTGAGATGTTTTTTGTTGCTGTTTTACGTGATTTTTTTTTGTTTTGATCTTCTTTTCCGATGACCCTGGAGGGATCGGTTCTGCTTGTGCCTCGCACTGAGCTGAAACATACTTATTTAAACAATAAATAGAAAAAATATCTTTTGATTTTATATTCGTTCAACTCGTTTTACGTGTTTTTGCCTTTCTCGTACACTAAGTGTACTGGAAAGGCTATATGTTCACTCCAAAAATGACTTTTTGATAGAAGGCCCGGAGGGTCAAATCACATATACCAATCGACTCAGCTCGACGAATTGAGGTGATGTCTGTGTGTGTGTATGTGTGTGTGTATGTGTGTGCGTGTGTGTGTGTGTGTCTGTATGTGTGTGTACAAAAAAACTCACATCACTTTTTGGCAGTAAACCTCATCCGATTTCAATGACCGACGGTTCATTCGACGCGGAATCTGGTCCCATTGTTTCCTATTGAAAATGGTTCGGATCGGTTCAGCCGTTCCGGAGATATGGCCATTTAGGTGTTCCGGAACGGTACCCCAGGAAGGGACCAGATATGAAAATGCATCAAACCTATACATGCGACACATCAAACCACGGGATTTTCGATAACCTGATGAGCGGTAAGCAGGAAAATAGTCTCAGACCATATCTGAACCGGTAGTGTTCCCGAACCGGTTCTGGGCGTCCCGCTGGAAGTGGCCAAATATACAATTGTACCGCATTGTACCAAACCCATGCAAGCGACACATCAAACCACGGCGTTTTAGATGACCTGATGGACAATGAGCAGGAAAATCATCTCAGACCATATCTGAACCGGTAGTGTTCCGGAACCGGTTCTAGGCGTTCCACTGGAAGTAGTCAAAAATACAATTGAACCAAACCCATGCATGCGACACATCAAACCACGGCATTTTCGATAACCTGATGGACAATGAGCAGGAAAACCATCTCAGATCATATCTGAACCGGTAGTGTTCCAGAACCGGTTCTAGTCGTCCCGCTGGAAGTGGCCAAATATACAATTGAACCAAACCCATGCATGCGCACATCAAACCACGGCATTTTCGATGACCTGATGGATAATGAGCAGGAAAATCATCTCAGACCATATCTGAACCGGTAGTGTTCCGGAACCGGTTCTAGGCGTCCCGCTGGAAGTGGCCAAATATACAATTGAACCAAACCCATACATGCGACACATCAAACCACGGAATTTTCGATAACCTGATGAGCGGTAAGCAGGAAAATAGTCTCAGATCATATCTGAACCGGTAGTGTTCCGAAACCGGTTCTAGGCGTTCCGCTGGAAGTAGTCAAATATACAATTGAACCAAACCCATACATGCGGCACATCAAACCACGGCATTTGCGATGATCTGATGGATAATGAGCAGGAAAATCATCTCAGACCATATCTGAACCGGTAGTGTTCCGGAACCGGTTCTAGGCGTCCCGCTGGAAGCAGACATGTCCAAACACTGCACTGCACGAGGAGTCGATGCTCAAACACACCACCGCGGGTGCCAAGCGACCACCTAGCTCTCCGTGTTTCTGAACGAACACGCACCGTGTCTGGCTCAACACCGGTGTCGGTGGCGGTGCTCAGGCACTGGGCACGGTGTTTGACGCTTCGGGTAACACGGAGCCCGAGTGTTTCCGATTATGCAAAACACTCGTGCGAGTTCAAGCGCTCGGTGCCGTTCATTCCCCAGCACCAGTTGCAAATGCTGTTGGTCGACGACGAGAGTGAAGTACTTGGCGGCTCCTTTTGTGTCTTTCTCGTCCCTTCTGACTCAGTGCCTCTGATGCAGCCAAGCTACCGCGCACTGTGGCCGAGCTCACTGCTTTGGTGTTTCGTACAATCGGAAACACTCGGCCTCCGTGCCCAACCAAAACTGAAACACGGAGCCGAAACTGAGGCTCGAGTTATAACACCGACACGAGTGTTTCGCCAGTCGCACTGCGTGTTCATCAGTAGAAGCTGAACGAAGGTGATGATATAAACACACACGGTGGTGTGTTTACGGGCAAACACGCCACCGGTGCGGCACGGTTTGGTGTTTTGCCCATGTCTGGCTGGAAGTGGCCAAATATACAATTGAACCAAACCCATACATGCGACACATCAAACCACGGCATTTTCGATGACCTGATGGACAATGAGCAGGAAAACCATCTCAGACCATATCTGAACCAGTAGTGTTCCGGAACCCGTTCCGGGGTTCCCGCCGAAGTGGTTAAATCTGAAAGAGAAACAAACCCGTACATCGTCACATCAAATAGCGGCTTTTTAGATTACTTAATGAACGGCCAGCAAGTGTTTCGGAATCGGTTTTGAGTGGCCGGAAGAGGCCAAATGTAAAAGTAAACCAAATCCAGGCATGTGACACATCAAATCGTGGATTTTGCGATAACCTGATAAACAGTTAGCTAGAGCCTTAGGTAGAGCCTTACGTCACACTGAAGACAACTGGTAGTGTTCCGGAATTGGTTCCGAGAGTCCCGTCGAAATTGTCAAACCCTGCATGTGACACCTTCAATTTGCAGCGTTTTTGGTTAACCGATGAGCAGTTAACAAGACAATAATGTTAGACCATATTTGGTTCAGCCGGTAGTTACCCGGAATCAGATCCGGGTAGTAAAATGTAAAATTATACCAAACCCATGGATGCGGTACATTAAAAATCACGACCAGTCTTGTAAACAATCGACACTTTTTACTACCTTCATTTCGTTGCCGCAGTCGGGTGTCAGTCAGCTTTGTTACATTCGTGCGCTATCGTTACCTCTTACCTATACACAACACGAGCAGTAGAACGAAGATCAATAAACATAAGAAAGGGTCAAATCAATGTCATCTGACACGATGACATGTGTCTAATTCTACCTTTACGCATAGATTTTCAGCCAATTCCGATTATGAATGTTAATATTAGTTTATTATTGCATGTTTCATTGAATACGACACACACACAGCTAAGCGCGGTAGAAGTTGCTACCTTTACCGAATTTTTCCTGTAAAACAAACTTAACGGTTGAGATTTCGGTAAAACATTACCGAAGTCGGTGTTTTTTTTTCTAACTGTGCAGATGGGCAACATAGCTCTTATTATGGAAGAAGACAGGAATAACAGAAGCAGAACCGTCTCCCGAAGCCGCTATCGTGGTGAAGTGCATTCGTTTGACATTTTTGTTTCGAACAGTAGTTTGATTGCTTGTGTTGCGAATGTCGAAGACAAAGGAGGCCGAATATCGACGAAAAGGTTCAAATGACTGTGATCTCTAACAAGACTGATCACGACTTATCGACAACCTGATGGAAAAATAGGGTCAGACCACATTAGATTCCCGGTAGTGTTGCGGGTTCAGCTGTGGCTTCGAAAGTGGTTAGAAGTAAAAGTGAAGCAAACCCATTCATGCGATATATCAAATCGGGGTGATTAGGTAAAGGTGAATAAATAGCAATAAAATATTCTCAGAGCATAATTGGGACAACCGGTAGTGTCATGGTCCATGACTCATGGAATCAGATCCGGCTATCCCACCGGAAATTACCAAATATAAAAATGAAGCAAATCCATACATACGACACATCAGATCGCAGATTTTTTGATAATCTAATGAACGGGTAGCAAGAAAATAGCCTTAGATCACATTAGAGACTAGCTGTTCTGTATCAGAACCAACGTTCATGTGAAAAATTAAATCGTGGCTTTGTTTAATGGTCTGATAAACATTAGGTATGAACAACAGTGACGAATAGATCTAAATATAGACAAAACTAAAGCGATCTCATCAAATCGTACCATTTCAGATTCCTAAGGTGTAAATTTATAGCAGGATGCAGGCCCGTGCACAGAAGTGACGCCAAGGGAGGGGTTTTTCCCAATTTCGGCAAAAGGCGGAGGGGCGCCTAGTGTATGAAGCGTCGGTAATGGGGAGGGTTTAACACCCAAAACCCCCCCCTTGTGCACGGGCTTGGCAGGATGGGTCAACGTTGAATGGAAAAATAAGAATTTAATCGCGTCAACAGAAGATGGTGGCTGTTTTAAGGAATTTTGAGCTCTAAAACTATGTAAAATAAGTGTATTTGGTATGGGAAATATGTTCGGAGTCCACCAGAGTATCCAAGATAGCGGTCCAAAGTCCAAGATAATGGCCCAGTATTCAAGTTAGTGCCTATTTTATAGGATTTTTAATTCTTGCATTATGGGCATATTTTGTATGAACCCAAGCTGTGCGCTGTTTCACAAGGTCTGCAATATGACTATAGTTTGAATGGGGAAGAATGCCGGTCTTCGTCCAAAACTGGTAACCAGAAAATCATAAACGACATGCCAAAATTCAATACAGCGACTATTTTATGTAATTTTAGGTGCAGAGTCCAAAAATGAATACCAGAACATCCAAGATGGTGTCTCAATGTTCAAGATGGCGGTTAGTTTAGTTGGGGTAGATATCCGGAGTCATAAAATGATGACCGGAAAATCTAAAGTGACGTTTCAAAATTTTGCGGCTTCATGACACTTGTTTGGTTTGAGTTTTGGATCGTTGTCTTATATTTTCTGAATATTGGATGTTATGCTAATATAAAATGTATCCATATTGAGTAGATTTAGCAAGCAGTTTTCATTTTGAATTTATGTCAATGGCATCAACATGTCGCTCGAGTTTTGTTGAAAGGATATTTTGAAGCACGAGAAAGGCACTATCACCGCTAGGTGGATTAATTAGAGTTTTTTTTAATAGAGATGTTTTTTTTCATTGATTTCGCGTTTTTTTGTGTAAATTGAGGTTTACTTTTCTCGGATCGCCAACTTTTTTTTTCTTTTTTTTTTCACGCGTTTCAAACATTCATTGTAATGTTCCGATGACCCTGGAGGGATCGGTTCTGCTTGGGCCTCTCACTGAGCAGACACATAATTATTTAAACAATAAATTAAAAAAATCTCTTTTGATTGCCGGCTTTCAAAAGATTTAATTTTAACCGAATAAACAACCAATGCCGTGGGTCCATCGCCAGCTTTTCAGGTGAATCCTTAACCTACATAATACATCTCCCAACCACCCACTCCGTAGTACTTATGGGAGTGTCACTGAGTCGGAGGCCTCTTAAATAAGTGCTACATCAACATTTCCTTCCCCTATCCCAAGTTACGGTAAAGATGGGCGTGGCCGGGAATAATGACATTTGTGCTTTTGGTATTCTTGCATAAGATTGGAGCAAAGTTAACACTCAGGCCTTAATCTGACCGGTAAGGGCGAGTAACAGGGCACAATTTATGTGTTGTTCCATACGGCCATATTTCAGTTTGTTGGCTTCGTGGTCGTGCGGCTAAGGTCACCAAGCCTTTAGTCGCATCGTGCTAAGGAGCGCGGGTTCGATTCCCGCCGCAGCTGTCAGGAAAAGTTTTCGGCTGTGCCACTGGGGGTTGCATGCTAGTCCGTTGTCTAGTGTCGTGCTTCCTTCAAAGAGCAAATAGCTCACTGGAAGCATTAAACGAGTCCGTGTCTTTTTTTTTAACTCCCTGGCCTTGTTCCGAAAAGCAATCCGAGCAAGATTAGAAAAAGGTACATGAATGTTGTTAGTATCCAATCTACGAAGTATACCGTAACTACGCTAACGCTAACGCTAACAATTTATGTGTTGTTCCATACGTTTCTAATGTGTGTTATCATGCGTTTGTAGAATTCTGTTCTATGTTTCGTTAAAATATTGGTGTCGATATATGAAATAAAAGTGCAGCAAAGAGGGAAATATTTCTTATGTTGCGTTTCTAGCGCAGAACAGTTATTTGAACCATGCGAATGATCCTGATAAAGAACATTGTTTGTAGCATCCTTCCACGAAATATTAAAACACATCCCAGGCTGGACATCGTCCACATTTCATTTACCAGCCTGCATCATCCCACCTACTTACAACAACGTTTATTACGCTGCTCATCATCACTTCATCACTTATCAAAGCAAGAACTCTCTGATTCAGATGGTGCATGTTCAAGTGACAGAAACCCCCGAAACCGATGTAGCCACCCCCGCCAAAAGTTTGTCAGCAAAACAAGGAAATGGAAACACGAACACATCCGGTCTTCGTTAGCTGGCTCTTCCTGGTACTAGGTAGGTTCATTGTTGATTGGCGCCGTACCCCGCAACAAAAGTTTCTGGACTGGTTTCGCCCTCAAAGCGGAGCAACAGCTGCGATGAATTCCAACGACGACGCTGGCACTGTGGTCCACCGCGTACTCTTCCGGAAAACGGACGTACTGTTGAAGGCACAACATCATCCGGGTGGTGCCACACTGGAGAGAGCGGGGGTGAAACTGACCTAGGGGGCACCGTGAGTTTAAGTGAAATTGTTCGATGGAATGGAATAAATGATGAATGGTATAATTTCTTTCGTAACGTTTTTATTAATTTCTTATGTCGGGAAACTGGCTGGAAAAGAAATTATTTTGGGACTTCTCCCATGATTTTTTTCAGAACGCCGCTATAAGCTCCTCCAGAATTCTCCCATGAATTTCGTCAGGTCAGCTTATTTTGCAAAAAGTTTCGTAATTTTATCGGAAATTTGGAACATTTTTGGAGAAACTTTTATGTATTCCATTAGGAATAAAATTGTTTAATATTTCTAAGAGTGTATTTAGAAATTTCCACCTAAGATTATTGTTGAAGAACACATGTAATTCGTTTAGAAGTTCCTTTGCGAATATCTCTGGAACAACTCCGAATATTCATTATTTCTGAAAAGTTACGATGGCAATCTTGGTATTTGGGAGAAACTGACAATAGGAATAAAGTGCATAAGAATTGTTATTAGATATAATGTTAAGTAGTGCGTTGAGTTCGAGAGTCCGTTAGAGATAAAGAAACTATTATGTTAGTTATTTATGGGAAAAAAAGTTTAAAATTATTAAAATGAATTCTTTGAAATATACCATTGAAGCTGCCGTAAGAAAACGCTGCTCTCGCTATGTGTTTCATTGATCCAGAGAAAACTCGCGCCAACAATGAGAATATCTCAGGCAATGCTTATACAAATTATTTTGAGTATTCCTTTTGGAAATCTTTTGGAAATTCATCTGGAAATTTCTTCGGGAACCCCTCCTGATTCCTCAGGTAATTTTTACGAAAACTGGACTGGGAATTCCACTGGAAACGGCTGCTAGAGTTTCTCAGAGAAATTTTCTGGGTATTCCTCCGAGGATTCCTCTTGACATTTCTCTGGGAATTCCTCGAAGAATGTCCCTGAGAATTGCTCTTGTAATTCCTTTGGAAGTTCTTTCGTGAATTCCGTTGAAATGACTATGGTAATTCCTTCGGAAAATTCGCTAGACATTATTTTGGGAATTATTCTAGATTTTTTTTCTCGGAATAACTCTGAGAACGTCTCTGAAAATTCCCCATACATTCTCTATGACAATATATATGGAAAATCCTATTGGGCAATACACTTTTTCGTTCTTTCGGGAGCTCCTTCTGTTCGAATGACTCTGGTAATCCCTCTGGAAACCCCTCTAAAAAAATCGCTAGGAATTTCTCTGGAAATCCGGCTATGAATACTCCCAGGGAATCTTTTGAGAATGTCTGTTGAAATGACTCTGGTAATTTCGTTTATTTATTTATTTATTTATTTTTTTATCTGTATTAACAAAATTTTTAGCCTAAGGCTAGTTAATCTTGGAACCCACGCTTTCGAAGGAAGAACTCACATTTTGCTAGTTTGTCGGGAATGGGATTTGGTCCAAGGGACTCGGGGTGATTGTAACGTGCTTTGACCATCACACCAGGTTCACGCCAACACTTCTTCGTTCTTCCGGGAGTAACGCTGAAATTCCTCTGGAAATACCTTTGGGAGTTCCTCTGGAATACCTTAGGGAATTCCTCTAAAATACCTCTAGCAATTCCTCTGGAAATACTTCTGGGAATTCCTCTGGAATACTTCTGGAAATTTCTCTGGGAGTACCTTTGGGACTTCCTCTGGAAATTCCTCTAGGAATTCCTCCGGGAATTGCTCTGGGAATTCTTCAGGGAATACCCCTGGAAACTTTTTGGGAAATCATTTGGGAATTACTCTGGGAATTCCTTTGGGAATGTCTTTGTGAATGTCTATGCGAATTTCTCTGAGAAGTCCTTTGCAAATTCCTCTGGGCATTTTTCTTATGGAAAGCTTCTGGTTATTTTCTCTGGAAAATCGTTTTGGAATTCCTCTTGGCATTCCTTCTGGTAATTTCTCTGTGAATTCCGCTTTCCTAGTGGAGTCCTGGAAGTGGATTACGAAGAATCCTCTGAGAATTTCTGTTGGAATTACTCTAGTAATTACTACGTATCTTCAAATTCTTCTGGGCGTTCTTCTGGGTATTCTTCCTGGAATTTCCCCGAGAGCTACTCTGAGAATCCCTTTTGGGAGCTTCTCTGGAAATTCCTCTGGAAATGTCTTTGGAAATTGATCAGAAAATTCCTCTGATATTTCCTCTGAGAAATTCACTTGAGATTACCCTTGGCACTCTTCTTATTCGTTACTTCACCGAATTCCTTCACTGAAATTCCTCGAGGAATCACTCTGGAAATCTCTTTCGGTATTGCTTTGGAAATTCCTCTAGTAATTCCTCTGAGAATTCCTCTAGAAATTTCTCTGGTAATTCCGCCGAAAATTTCTCTACGTATTCCTCTGTGAATTCTCCTGAAAACTTTTCTTGGAATTCTTTGGGAATTCCTCTGGGAACATCTTTGAGAATTCCTCTGCAAATTTATCGAATAATTTTGCCAATTTCTCTGGGAAACGCTCTGAGAATTCCTCTGAGAATTCCTCAGTGAATACGAATTCATCTGGGTGTTTTCTGACTTATTCTCTAGGAATTGCTCCTGGAATTCTTCCAGGATTTTTTCTGCTAATTCCACTGGGAATTTCGGTGGGATCTCTTTAGGGAATTCTTCTAGGAACTCCTCGGAGAATTCTCTGGAGAATTCATCTGGGAGTTTCTTGAAGAATTCTTCTAGGAATTTCTTGAAGAATTCCTCTGGGAAAATCACAGCGAATTCTTCAGTGAATTCTTCTGAAAATTTCTTCAAGTTTTTATCCTGAGATTCTTCTGTAATTTAATAAATACAGTTGCAAGCTATGAACTTGAATTCAAAGTTACACATTGTGCGGTTGGTCCTCAACCTAGAGTGGCTGAAAGTGGCCACCCCCCGCAGTTAAAGCGGAAATTATGCTTCGCACAGTTCTATCATTTGTAGGTCGTCGTTCTGTCGAAAAACCATATTAATAGCAGGCAGGCAAACGTAACGACTACATTTGCCATCGCAGAGGCAGCATGAAGTGCATTTTCCTGGCCGTAGTACACAGGACGTTAAGGTGATTAATTTGGCTTGATGGTGGTGGTACCCGGGGCGATTCTAGGTTTCTGCTTCCAAGCAACTAAAGTTGCGCACAGTCATCCCGATCCAACGGGATCGTCGTCGTCGTCGGGACTAGTTCCAGAGCCGAGCCGGAGAGAACGTTTGCAGCTGATTTTTATCCCGTCACATTAACTGATGCCGAGGATTCTGCTTTCTTGGAGCGGTTTTTTTTTTCGCCGCCACTGACTGACTAGCTACGATGAGACTCTATGGTGGAAAAAGTCCGGGGGTGGTGCGGTTTGCTTCTTTCTTATCTGTAATGAGTTTAGTGTCATTTGAAAAAGTGCGGCTCAGATGAGATGAGATCTCAACCTGACACAGCAAAAGTGGTTAAGGGTTTTTTTTTTCTTTTTCATCTTCTTCCCTTCGCTCGTCCGGGCACGGGGCTGGATATGGAGCAGCCAGTTTGACCTCGGGTAGACGATGACGACGGCGACGACGACGACGACGAGAGTAAGAGTAGAAATAATGTTTTTTGGAGTTGCTGCCAGTGACAAGATTGGGTCAACAGTTTAGCTTATGTATCGTGGAGCAGGGAAAGATTGTGTTGTTTATTACTTTGCTGTTCTTCGAAAGAATATTCAGTCATGGTTGGCTTTGTAGCTTGAAAAAGTGGAGAATGACCGTGCTAGAAGTTGTTCTTGGGACATTAGAGGAATTAGGAATAGTTACTCATCTAATGTATCTGGGTTTTGTTAAAGATTGACTGCAAACTATTTGCATAACAGTGACATGGTGAAGGGATATACAACTTCTATTTATGCTTCTTCTTCTAGACGTAGAATCTCAACTGGGACAATGTCTACTTTTTAGTGTAGTGTTCTATGAGCACTTCTACAGTTATTAACTGAGAGCTTTCTCTGCCAATGATAATTTTGTATTGTAAATCGTGTATTATTTATTTTGTTTTCAGTCCTGAGCACCCTACCCTGATGATGCAGAGGGTCGAATTGAAAGATCTCCAATCTCTATCCTGAGCGGTTGCCAGCCATCGCCTTGACCTGTGGCCAAGTCAAATTTCTATCGACTTCGTTTTTTTCCTTGTTGAGGCTGCGCTGCCATGATGAGCCTCTGGGTCTACCTTTACTGCGACGTCCAACTGGATTCCAATCTAACGCTTGTTTGCAGAATTCATTCCCGTCCCTGCGTACAGTGTGGCCGACCAACCTCCAATTCCGCACCCGAATGTCAGTCGCTATCGGCTTTTGATGACGTAGGCGATAGAGCTCCACGTTAGAGATCCAAATGTGATGTTACCATGCACGAATTATATGTATACCGCAGGCATCTATTGATGAAGCCCTGCAGCCGTTGAGTGTTCTCTACTGATACACACCAAGTTTTACTGGCGTATAGCAGCACAGACTTCACGTTCAAGTTGGAAACTCGGATTTTGATTCGTCGACTAATCTGATCATTGTCTTTCCATACAATTCCTAAACTCGCAAAGGCAGTCCTCGCCTTCTTGATCCACGCACCTATGTCGATCTTGGTGAAGCCATCGGCCGCCATTTGGTTACCAAGATATTGGAAGTTTTCAACATTCTCCAATGCTTGCCCAGCTACCGTGAAGCTGGAAGCGCTGACCGTGTTTACATCCAACGGTTCGCTGTATTTGACGTTGTTGGTAAGACCTGCCGCCGAGGAGTGATCGACAACATCATCGAGCTAATACTCTGCATATCGCAGCGCCGTAGAGCTAAGAGAGCAACGTCTTCGACCAGTTTGAAGTCATTTAGGTGCTCCAAGGTAATGGGCTGCCACAGCAATCCACGATTTGATTATCGATCTATCGCACCTACAAGGATCTCATTGATTACAGCAACGACCCGGATGGAATCGGATAAGACACCGTTGTGTAGTACTCTGCACGAAAATGCCCTATACTGTGCTTCAATGAGGCCGATGATTTTCTCGGAAACATCCTTGGGCCTGGGGCTACCCATATGTTTTCGTGATTGAGACGGTCGAAACCTGTTTTGTAATCAATGAACACCAGGTATAGAGACGCTTGGAATTCATTGATTCGCTCCAAGATGATTATTAATCAATCCAATGTGGGAATCAAATTTAAATTAATAATCTATGAAATGACTTGCTCCACAATCAATAGTTATGGACATCCCTAGGCTCTACCCACGATGTTCAGGTATCCGCCTATCGTGGACTAGATGCTGACAAAGCAGTGTCAACCTTGGAGACATTGAGCATAATCTCCACACCAGAATACCCTTTGGACGCCGAGCATATTGATGACACGATAAATCAATACCGGCGCATAGTAACACCGACCATCCAGCGGAGCCCAGAACAACCAGGTCAGTTGCCATCCGGTGAACTTTTGCTGACATCGAGAAAGCATCGAACTCAATCGGAGGACACAGGTGTGCCCTCGGTCTGGTCAGGCTCGATCAGTCAGTTGTAAGTGAACTTTTGAATCGATAGGTCCAATAGAAACGAAGTGTTAATAATCATTTGAAAGCCCTTCTGGCCCAGAATAAGTGTTAAGAAGTGTGAAATGTAACATAATAAACAGTAATAATATAAAAGTGATGGGATTGTTAATTGTTGAAACAAATAGTTTTTTAAAAACCTTAATGTAAAGTCCCGTCCATTTTTCAATATTAAGATAAACTCACGTGACATCAGCATAACGGACGTATTCGTTGTCGTGATCCATACATCAAATTACTTACCTGAAAAGAGGAAAGAACAATATATTAGTACAATAAATTACTCCACCCACAATTGGTATCCGTTAAATAAATCACGCTTTTGTTGTACATACTCCCTGTCTCCCATTCAAACGCTGATATAAATTAACTTGACGCTAAACTTCTTCCATGTTGGATTTCCTTGTAATTTTAAAGTATACTCGCGATATTTTAAAGCTTTCAAGGTTTGATAGCAAGGGAATGCACTTTAGATTTAATTCCACGTACAAAGCTCAAACCGTATTGTAAATTAATGTATTGATGACTATCTATGAGATGTTTTGTACATATTTGCGCAATAATCTACATCAAAACGCTCAATATGCAATATCGTAGAGATTCAAAAAAATCCAGCTGAGGGAAATCCCTAAAATTATATAAAGGAGTATTGAAAATGAGACTGTCAGATCTAGGTTATAGCACATTTGAAGCATTTACGTGGAACACTTCGATTTTCTAAAAAATCATCTAGAGGTTCCGCAAACCTGACCTTAAAGTTAACCCTTTTTCATAGAAATTCTAAAAACATTTTTTTTCGTGATAATTTTTCTTTTGTTTTCAATATTTTTGAAGTTTTTTTTTTGTTTTTGAAATATTGTGTTTATATTGTGACTATTTTTTTATCACTATATGCTATGTAATATCTGGAATGAATATTTCTCCTTGACAAAAAAGGACTTAACCTTCCAGGACGCGCGCCATCGAGCAACCGAAACTGCACCGCGCTCGCGCTGTATACGAAAAGCGAGGTTTTTTGGTAGTGTTGTACTTTTTACAACAGCGCGCGCGCTGAAGGGTTAATAGTCGGGGATTCCATGAAATAATTTCGAACTAATTTTTGTAGTTCTTCATATAAAAGCTCTTCATGAATCTACTGCCAACTCACCCCAGAATAAAAAACCCAAATTAATCCACCTAGCGGTGATGGTGCCTTTCTCGTGCCTTCGAAAACACATTTCAACACAACTCAAGTGACATGTTGATGAATATCGTACTTTCAAACGTTTAACAGAAATCCATTTCATGACATCAGAGATCATATCATTTATCTGGTTTTTGATTTTTGAGCCTTGAACTCTTAAACAACAGCCGCAATCTTGAATTTTTAACCGCCATTTAGGATTTATGTCCAGCAGCTTGGAAATTCTGGTCGCTATTTTTGGACTCCAGACTTCTTCCCCATATCAGATACACCCATATTGAATGGTTTTAGAGCGTAAACCTCCATTAAACAGCTGCCGTCTTGAAGTTTTTGCCGCCATCTTGAATTTTGAGACGCCATATAGCCATATAGTGAACATATAGCCTTTCAGTACACTTCGGTGCACGAGAAAGGCAAAACAATATTTTCGAGCATAAATTCTGTAAAAAACTAAGATATTTAACTAAACCATTAGATTAAAAGATCTGTTTTTGATAGAAAATTAAATAAACTTTCGAATGAGGGTTAAAAAGCTGCGATAAGTTTGACCTTTTTCAAGTTATAGCCAGTTTGAGACAAGCAAAGTCAAAAACATCTAAAGTTAATTACTATGTAACGGTTGAGATTTGACCATATGCGTATGAAGCGTCCCGTTACCTTTGGGAGTCTTCTAAACTATTCTACACAAGGATGTGATATCTTTCATTTATTTACAATGTCCGTGTTTTCACTACCGTAACTGATTTTACAGTTTATTTCATTATCTTAACTTCTAAATAAACATGTTCTTCATCAACACCAACTCAGTAACTCTTCTTCGAACTACAGATACGAACTGTTCTTCATCAACACCAATTCAGTAACTCCTTTTCTAACTACAGATACGAACTGTTCTTCATCAACACCAACTGACCCACAGACTGAACTCGACAACTGCCACCCAGTCTCACCGACTGTCTTTTAACTGAACCCAACTGAACCCCGATTGAAGCCAAAGCCTCAGTATTTATAGCCTAAATTTCCTAGCAATACCCGAACTCGGGCGTGTCTAAAACTCCTACCATCACTATCGTTTTCCCGAAGAAGTCACGAAAATTCCTAACGTTGCCCAACCCATCTTGGGCGTGTCCAAAAGCCTAAAAAAAATGTAAATACTAAAAAGTCCCAAAACCTTCTACCTATCCTACTTGTCCACATCGTGTTTTACATCTTTCTCTTCTTGAAAAATCTCTTCTCTCTTGGGCGTATCTCAAGCCTAGCCGTGTCTTGGGCGTATCCCAAGCCCTACCAAGAATCCTAGTTCTGATAGAAAAAAACCTAATTTCCTAACCACGCCTGACTTGGGCGTGTTCGCAAAAAAAACCCTTCTGAGAATCTTTACCCGAAGGCCTACATCTTCTAGCCCCACCTCACTTGGGCGTCTCCAATGCTTGGGCGTGTCACATCGTCATCTTCACCATCATCCTCATCGTCATCATCATCATCTTCATCGGAATTTGGTACCACATTCTCCAAAACAAAGCACCCGCTTTGTTATTGAAGTGTACCTCACTTGGGCACAGTGACCCCTAGCCGGGCCCCGGCCGCAGATGTTCGTTGAAATTATACCCCACATTCTTTTACTCGAAGTCAAAACAAAATCGAGTACAAAACAATTCCGGCGCCCCTATGCCGCCAATACGGTTTCGATTTTCAACATTCCTTTTACGGTTCACCTGGGTTCAAAAATCGAACCAAGTGAAAACAATCACGGCTACCTGAAACCATTCTCGGCAGATACAGTGCCTCGATTTCAAAACCAAAACAATCTAGGCTACCTGAAACCGCGCCTTGATTTCAAAACAAAAACAATATAGGCTACCTGAAGCCATATGCGGCCAATACGGCGCTTTGATTTCGCAACATTCTAGCTCGATCGATAGGATATCCGTTCCATGACATTCCTGTCGACGGCCCACCGAGCATAATCAGAGTTGCACCAAACCAACCAACCGGACCCAACATGTACGATCATGAAAACAAAACAAACGCATCGCTGCGCGGTCGCTACCCCGCGAAACCAGGACACCGTACGGATGTTGTTTTGATCAACGTCCAGTACGAAATTTGAGGTCATAAAAACAAAGTCAGTAACGAATGGAGCGATTTTCGTTGCTTCCAATATGCCGCACGTGAGGTTGGTAAAACCTACCTAGAGCGTAGCTGTAGGTGGAAAATTGAAATAAAAACACACCCAGGCAGCTGCTCTAACGGGAGTGGTGGGGGGAAATGCATCTTTTTCTTCCACAGTTCAATTGACTTAAGGACATAGTTGCAAGAATTCCAAAATGGCAGCAAATATGTCTGCCACTAGCCCACTTACCTCTTCCTCCCCTCACCATAACAATCGTCAATAACGAAAGGTTGGCGAACAAATTCTTTAAATTATAATGTCTTACCTGCTCAAAATACGCTGTGATTGCTACTTGTCATAAATAACTAAATTTCATTGTCGTTGCAAAGTATTTCATTGAAGTATTCATCACAGTTTCAAAATTTCGTGAAAAAATGCTGCTCCCTTTTCACATTTTTCTTCAATAAGTGCGACATGACTTTTCTTGAAATCACTTTTTTATTCACTCTCGAATTCTAAAGCACTACGGAAAATTGATCGTATAGAGGAAAAACTGTCTTCTTTCGCCTGGTTGAATGTAAATCACCGGAAAATCGCGGGTTTTCCACTTTCTTGGTCGAATACCCGACGTGATTTCGTTCGCGGTTACCAGAAACTGAAAAGCGTGCGTACCGTGAAACTGAGTGTTGTTGTTCAGCCCGCATAAATTGGGGTGAAATAATGTTCACTCACATCACGAAATAATAATGTTCCTTTTGTCAGTAATTATAATAAATTGAAATAAAGTATTCAAAGCGCAAGCCAACGCGATATAACGATGTAACCGATTATTTTGCTATTTATGATTTTTTATTACATGAAATAGTGTCACCCCATACCACGGTTGTTGCCTACGATTTGAGAGAAGAGCTGCGAGAGAAGAGAGGCTAGAACTGTCAAACACATAACGTAAATAAACGGCGCATAGTGTGACAAACGTTGTACAGATTGGGCAAAACAGAAAATACATATAGTGAATAAAAATATTTTTGGAACCAAGTTGTGGCGGTTATCCAATTAAGTTAATATTGAGTATACCGAAGTTCAAAAGTGTCAAATTTATAGTATTGACTAGATATAGCTCTTATTGAAATAATTATTTTTCTTTCATTTGGCCAACAGGCATTGCACTGTGCACCACCTGGTTTGTTTGGCTTGGGTGGGTTGTTGGGTGGTAAGTTTGGGTGGTAGACGGTACAATTGTTATGATCTCGAGCAACCTTCACCTTAAAATATCGGAAGGCGTGGGAATATTTAGGTCTATGCACGTACACATCACTCCTTAAAAAGTTTGCATTCACCCATCGGGACCCCCCGGATTCGGTTCCGGAACACTACCGGTTCAGATATGGACTGATAGTGTTTTCCTGCTAACCGTTCATCAGGTTATCGAAAATGCCGCTGTTTGTTGTGTCGCATGAATGAGTTATGTTCAATTTTATATGTGGTCACTTCCGGCGGAACACCCAGAACCGGTTCCGGAACACTACCAGTTCATATATGATCTGATGCTGCTTTACTGCTAACCGTTCATCACGTTATCAAAAATGCCGCTGTCGCATGCATGGGTTTGGTTCTCTTTTATATTTGACCACTTCCGGCGGGACACCCGGAAACGGTTCCGGAACACTACCGGTTCTGATATGGTCTGAGACTATTTTCCTGCTTACCGTTCATCAGATTATCGAAAATGCTGTGGTTTGATGTGTCGCCTGCATGGGTATGATTCTCTTTTGTGTATTGCCACTTCCGGCGGGACATCTGGAACCGGTTCCGGAACACTAACGGTTCAGATATGGTCTGAGACTATTTTCCTGCTTACCGATCATCAGGTTATCGAAAATGCCACGTTTTCATGTGTCGCATGCATGGGTTTGGTTCTCTTTTATATTTGGCCACTTCCGGTGGGACATCCGGAACCGGTTCCGGAACACTAGCGGTTCAGATATGATCTGATACTATTTTCCTGCTAGCTGTTCATCAGGTTACCGAAAATGCCGCTGTTTGATGTGTCACGTGCATGGGTTTAGTTCTCTTTTATATTTGGCAACTTCCGGCGAGGCATCCGGAACAGGTTCTGGAACACTACCGGTTCTGATATTGTCTGAGACTATTTTCCTACTTACCGTTCATCAGATTATCGAAAATGCCGTGGTTTGATGTGTCGCATGCATGGGTTTGGTTCTCTTTTATATTTGGCCACTTCCGGCGGGACATCCGGAACCGGTTCCGGAACACTACCGGTTCAGATATGGTCTGAGACTCTTTTCCTGCTTTCCATTTATCAGATGATCGAAAATGCCGAGGTTTGATATGTTGAATGCATGGGTTTGTTGCATTTTCATGTCTGGTCCCTCCCAGAGGTACCGATCCGGAACACCTAAATGGCCATAACTCCGGAACGGCTGGACCGATCCGAACCATTTTCAATAGGAAACAATGGGACTATATGCCGCGTCGAATGAACCGTCGGTCATTAAAATCGGTTGAGGTTTACTGCCAAAAAGTGATGTGAGTTTTTTGTACACACACATACACACACACACACACACACATACACACACACATAATAGCACTAGCCCCTCTCTGAAGCAATACCTTCTTGGTGGTTCCGGAGAGACGTAGGGTTTGGCGACCATAGGAATGTGTTTTAGTGGGTCGAGGAGAGAGTAGTCCTGGCTTCTACCGGCACTGTAGAAGACGGCCTTAACCCCACACTACCCTAACCTTCCTGTTAGGGTGTCTGATGAGCAGATTTATCCCCCTATGGTTTAGAAGGAAAAAAAAAACACACACACACATACACACACAGACATCACCTCAATTCATCGAGCTGAGTCGATTGGTATATGTGACTCGACCCTCCGGGCCTTCTATCAAAAAGTCATTTTTGGAGTGAACATATAGCCTTTCCAGTACACTTAGTGTACGAGAAAGGCAAAAATGGTCTATGTTTAAACTGGCTTGACCATTAAACAAGTAATGCTTTCATTTTGAGCCTTTTTCTAATATACATACATTAGAGCGTCACAAAGACCAATATAGGCATAATATATTTTGAATCTCTTTTTTAAAGAAATGACTCATATGAATGGTACCATAAAATAAAACTTTCATGGTCGAAAATAAAAATAAATACATTTATTTGTTAAGCATATTTTGATGTAAATTACTCCAAAATAATCCTTTTATAAGTACATAAACTGCTGTCAATATAAACACAATAAAAAACAAAATTCTAGCGTTCCATAAAAAAATGCAAAAATACTGCAAAATTCAGAAATAGAAAAAGTGTCACAAAAAATTATATTTTCATTAAAAGGGTAATTTTTCAAAATAAAATGTTTACACATTTGTTTTGTTTATTCTTAATTTATGGACAACAACAACTTAAAATGAAGTCATGACAAGTTCACGACCCGGAGCTTCTATTGTAAAACCTCTTTTGACATCTAATACAAAGTTTATATATGCCATGCTTAAACCTTTTCAGAGCTTTGTTTCTTGAAAAGGAATCAGTATTTCTCAATTCTGAATTTAACAGCATTTTGTAGTTCACTCTTCTGTTAAAGAAGATAACCTCAAAGATGAAAAAAAAAAACGGGCACACGACAACTTATGTACAAGATCCTCCTCTACATTAGTGCAATGGATACACATGGGACTGTCCACCCTGTTCTGTAGATAAAACAAGGCAGCGTGTGAGATTTGCCCGTTGACAATACGATAGTAGGAGGATCTCTCAGTTGACGTCAATGTCCTGCTTCGATTGTTTCGCCAAATCCTTGATCACTGCACATTAGCGTTTTCTGCTACAACTTTGCGAGTTTGCCTCGTGTTGCGGAATATATTCAGTATGGCTGGAGTCGCTGGATTCCTGGTGATGCTTTCTGGTAGGTACGCTAGTTCTCTTGCAAAGCTTCAATCAAGGATATGGAATTCCACTGACGTTTGAAGAATTTGGAAATGGTTCACACAGGATGAAGCGAACGGAGTGTCCTCCAAACATAGCAGAAAACGGTTAAGCAATAGTGCCTTACATTTCTGTGACGGCAGATAATGATTTAAGCCCCCATTAGAAACGGGTAGCGCCAGTTATTCGATGGCTGTTCTTCAAAAGTTATTTTTAAATCTTCCATTTAAGGGTTGCGTACCTTATCTATTCGGTTATCGATTTTTTTTTATTTATTTATTATAGACACTTTACACTAAAAAGTGCATTCGTGTCAGGATTTTTTGTTGGCAAAGGGGGGGAAACTGGACAATTGAACGATAACTTGCACATGCTTAGCGTATTTTGGATCGTGCTGAAACAATTCAACAAGGAGTTTATCAAAACGTGCACTTGGTTGGTGGAAGCTTTTCATCATCTTAGTATGTATCAGCAGTACAAGCTGTCTTTTTCGAAAGTCTACGGACGGCCGTCTCCATCTACAACTTCGTTGGTGAAGCTGGTTGATGTAGTCCCGTGATCAGGAGTGCAATCAGGCGACAGCTGAAGCACATCAGGTTCAGGAGTGAAGACGAGAAGCTCTCCAATCAGGAAGTGTCAATGAATTATGGCAGAAAGGACGTCGGCAGTAATAAGAACGAAGTAACGGGAGTTTAGGATAGATCCAATCTGGGCCGCGACAGTTAGGAGCTGTTCTCTGGAATACGCAATCTATCCCGTTATCCGACGAAAGTGGTATTTAGATGATTAAACTCCGGCCTCTAATATGCCTCCAAAGTGTGGAGAATGAGATTCTTTAGTGGCGATGAAATACAGACGTCCGCCTCTTTTAACCGCTTTAGCTTATGAAATTCAAATAACTCAACATACATATGTACAGATAGGTAAATTATTGGTTAAATTGGGAAAAAATCCACAGGTCAGGTGAGATTTGAACTCACGACCCTTATTAGCAAGACAAGTGCTTTACCAACTAAGCTACCGAGCCAATTAATGACCCGGCAACTTAGTTGTCATAAGGTTCAATTCTAATCTCATCGATCTATATCATCTTCCCCTAAACCGCAAATATAACCATCTCTGTTGTACATATGTACGAAGAGCGAAAGCGATTTGTTTATTGTTTGAAACTGTTTGCCTATCGTACAGGCAACGCTTCCTCAACCACTTGTAGAGGTAGAACATTGCTACCTGGAAGGCGATCAAACGCGTCGTTCGCATTCTATTTGATACGACGGGTAACTACGCAGAGGTAGATGCTCGAAAACGACTCACTTGAAGTGCGAATTTTCGGTAATTCCAATCCGTGTGGTCAAATTTGAATTTCATCATTTGACCACACGGATTGGAATTACCGAAAATTTGCACTTCAAGTGAGTCGCTTTAGCTTGTCTAGTTCCTAAAATCCACTGAGAATGTTATCTTCCCAGGTAACCACTAAGCATTTGAATAAGCCGTGTATCAGCCCGTATTACGCATTTAAACTGCTTGCTGCCCTACATAAGCAGTTCGAATGCATAGCTGCCTTGAGTTAGCATAAGCTGTGCTGCTCAAAAGTTTTCGGCTGTTAATTAGCATTTCAACTGCTTGAAGTGGTTGCATATGGGAGCACACAGAATGCTTTTCAGTTGCTCTTTAAATGCTAGGAGCAAAAAGGTTGGGAGATATGTTGCGCATTTGGCAACACATTTTGTCTCTCTCTTACAGAGCCTATGCTTCCGTTTACAAATTTGTGCATCTTATTTGTTTCTTCATTTTCCCCTATCCATCCAAAAGCACCAAAGAAAACATTACTGTAACTGGATTGGATTGGGAACTTGTCCTTCAAAGAATCACCAATTATTTATCATTTCGTCGGAAAATATGTGCCGAATAGGTGGATGCTTTGGTAGATCATAGGATTGTTTGAAAGGAGGAAACAATCATATTCCACAAATATTTAAAAGAAGGAATCGTAATGCCCTACGTGGAAGTTCAGGTAAAATATTATCTCCTGGGCGCCCATTAAAAACACCATCCCCGGCGAAGACTGGCGCTCGAGCCTAGCTATTTAGCACTGTAGTTGGAGAAAATGCCAATGCAGAACCCGTAGCTTCCGGGAAGGTAAGCCCAGCTCCCTGGGTTAGTGGGTTGGTGTCAGGCCCTGCGAGCCAGCCGTAAAAAAGACTAGCACCGGAAAATCAACAAGAGAAGAATGCGAACCGATACCAATGGCGACGACCACAGCGACGAAAAGGGACTTGCGATTGGAAGCTCGGTACGTGGAACTGCAGATCTCTCAACTTCATCGGGAGCACCCGTATACTCGCCGATATACTGAAGGACCGCGGGTTCGGAATCGTAGCGCTGCAGGAGGTGTGTTGGACAGGATCTATGGTGCGAACGTTTAGAGGTAATCATACCATCTACCAGAGTTGCGGCAACACACGTGAGCTGGGAACAGCTTTTATAGTGATGGGTAACATGCAGAGGCGCGTGATCGGTTGGTGGCCGATCGATGAAAGAATGTTGTAGCAGGCAGG